>NC_058083.1:280107504-281445310 GCF_014858855.1 Bufo gargarizans | reverse complement strand
ATAGCAGAGAATCAGGCTTCACGTCAGCCACCAACTGCAACAGTCATTGTCAGATATTTTAGGCCAGCACCCAGGCAGAGGAGAGAGGTCCCGTAACAGAGGATCTGGCTTCATGTCAGCAGAGAATCAGTCTTCATGTCATAGCAGAGAATCAGGCTTCACGTCACCCACCACTGTAAGAGTCCATTTTCATAAATTTAGGCCCAGCACCCAGGCAGAGGAGAGAGGTCCCGTAACAGACGATCTGGATTCATGTCAGCAGAGAATCAGTCTGCATGTCATAGCAGAGAATGAGGCTTCACGTCACCCACCACTGCAACAGTCCATTTTCATAAATTTAGGCCCAGCACCCAGGCAGAGGAGAGAGGTCCCGTAACAGAGGATCTGGCTTCATGTCACCAGAGAATCAGTCTGCATGTCATAGCAGAGAATCAGGCTTCACGTCACCCACCACTGCAACAGTCCATTTTCATAAATTTAGGCCCAGCACCCAGGCAGAGGAGAGAGGTCCCGTAACAGAGGATCTGGCTTCATGTCACCAGAGAATCAGTCTGCATGTCATAGCAGAGAATCAGGCTTCACGTCAGCCACCACTGCAACAATCCATTGGCATATATTTAGGCCTAGCACACAGGCAGAGGAGAGAGGTCCCGTAACAGACAATCTGGCTTCATGTCAGCAGAGAATCAGTCTTCATATCATAGCAGAGAATCAGGCTTCACGTCAGCCACCAATGCAACAGTCCATTGTCAGATATTTAGGCCCAGCACCCAGGCAGAGGAGAGAGGTCCCGTAACAGACAATCTGGCTTCATGTCAGCAGAGAATCAGTCTGCATGTCATAGCAGAGAATGAGGCTTCACGTCACCCACCACTGCAACAGTCCATTTTCATAAATTTAGGCCCAGCACCCAGGCAGAGGAGAGAGGTCCCGTAACAGAGGATCTGGCTTCATGTCAGCAGAGAATCAGTCTGCATGTCATAGCAGAGAATCAGGCTTCACGTCAGCCACCACTGCAAACAGTCCATTGTCATAAATTCAGGCCCAGCACCCAGGCAGAGGAGAGAGGTCCCGTAACAGACAATCTGGCTTCATGTCACCAGAGAATCAGTCTGCATGTCATAGCAGAGAATGAGGCTTCACGTCAGCCACCACTGCAACAATCCATTGGCATATATTTAGGCCTAGCACACAGGCAGAGGAGAGGTTCATTCAACTTTGGGTAGCCTTGCAATATAATGGTAAAATGAAAATAAAAATAGGATTGAATGAGGAAGTGCCCTGGAGTCCAATAATATATGGTTATGGGGAGGTAGTTAATGTCTAATCTGGACAAGGGACGGACAGGTCCTGTGGGATCCATGCCTGGTTCATTTTTATGAACGTCAGCTTGTCCACATTGGCTGTAGACAGGCGGCTGCGTTTGTCTGTAATGACGCCCCCTGCCGTGCTGAATACACGTTCAGACAAAACGCTGGCTGCCGGGCAGGCCAGCACCTCCAAGGCATAAAAGGCTAGCTCTGGCCACGTGGACAATTTAGAGACCCAGAAGTTGAATGGGGCCGAACCATCAGTCAGTACGTGGAGGGGTGTGCACACGTACTGTTCCACCATGTTAGTGAAATGTTGCCTCCTGCTAACACGTTGCGTATCAGGTGGTGGTGCAGTTAGCTGTGGCGTGTTGACAAAAGTTTTCCACATCTCTGCCATGCTAACCCTGCCCTCAGAGGAGCTGGCCGTGACACAGCTGCCTTGGCGACCTCTTGCTCCTCCTCTGCCTTGGCCTTGGGCTTCCACTTGTTCCCCTGTGACATTTGGGAATGCTCTCAGTAGCGCGTCTACCAACGTGCGCTTGTACTCGCGCATCTTCCTATCACGCTCCAGTGCAGGAAGTAAGGTGGGCACATTGTCTTTGTAGCGTGGATCCAGCAGGGTGGCAACCCAGTAGTCCGCACAGGTTAAAATGTGGGCAACTCTGCTGTCGTTGCGCAGGCACTGCAGCATGTAGTCGCTCATGTGTGCCAGGCTGCCCAGGGGTAAGGACAAGCTGTCCTCTGTGGGAGGCGTATCGTCATCGTCCTGCCTTTCCCCCCAGCCACGCACCAGTGATGGACCCGAGCTGCGTTGGGTGCCACCCCGCTGTGACCATGCTTCATCCTCATCCTCCTCCACCTCCTCCTCATCCTCGTCCTCCTCGTCCTCCAGTAGTGGGCCCTGGCTGGCCACATTTGTACCTGGCCTCTGCTGTTGCCAAAAACCTCCCTCTGAGTCACTTCGAAGAGACTGGCCTGAAAGTGCTAAAAATGACCCCTCTTCCTCCTCCTCCTCCTCCTCCTCCTGGGCCACCTCCTCTTCCATCATCGCCCTAAGTGTTTTCTCAAGGAGACATAGAAGTGGTATTGTAACGCTGATAACGGTGTCATCGCCACTGGCCATGTTGGTGGAGTACTCGAAACAGCGCAACAGGGCACACAGGTCTCGCATGGAGGCCCAGTCATTGGTGGTGAAGTGGTGCTGTTCTGTAGTGCGACTGACCCGTGCGTGCTGCAGCTGAAACTCCACTATGGCCTGCTGCTGCTCGCACAGTCTGTCCAGCATGTGCAAGGTGGAGTTCCACCTGGTGGGCACGTCGCATATGAGGCGGTGAGCGGGAAGGCCGAAGTTACGCTGTAGCGCAGACAGGCGAGCAGCGGCAGGATGTGAACGCCGGAAGCGCGAACAGACGGCCCGCACTTTATGCAGCAGCTCTGACATGTCGGGGTAGTTGTGAATGAACTTCTGCACCACCAAATTCAGCACATGCGCCAAGCAAGGGATGTGCGTCAAATTGGCTAGTCCCAGAGCTGCAACGAGATTTCGCCCATTATCACACACCACCAGGCCGGGCTTGAGGCTCACCGGCAGCAACCACTCGTCGGTCTGTTGTTCAATACCCCGCCACAACTCCTGTGCGGTGTGGGGCCTGTCCCCCAAACATATGAGTTTCAGAATGGCCTGCTGACGTTTACCCCGGGCTGTGCTGAAGTTGGTGGTGAAGGTGTGTGGCTGACTGGATGAGCAGGTGGAAGAAGAGGAGGAGGAAGCCGAGAAGGAGGAGGTGGCAACAGGAGGCAAAGAATGTTGCCCTGCGATCCTTGGCGGCGGAAGGACGTGCGCCAAACAGCTCTCCGCCTGGGGCCCAGCTGCCACTACATTTACCCAGTGTGCAGTTAGGGAGATATAGCGTCCCTGGCCGTGCTTACTGGTCCACGTATCTGTGGTTAGGTGGACCTTGCTACAGATGGCGTTGCGCAGTGCACACTTGATTTTATCGGATACTTGGTTGTGCAGGGAAGGCACGGCTCTCTTGGAGAAGTAGTGCCGGCTGGGAACAACATACTGTGGGACAGCAAGCGACATGAGCTGTTTGAAGCTGTCTGTGTCCACCAGCCTAAATGACAGCATTTCATAGGCCAGTAGTTTAGAAATGCTGGCATTCAGGGCCAGGGATCGAGGGTGGCTAGGTGGGAATTTACGCTTTCTATCAAATGTTTGTGAGATGGAGAGCTGAACGCTGGCGTGTGACATGGTTGAGACGCTTGGTGACGGAGGTGGTGGTGGTGGTGTTGGTGGTACATCCCCTGTTTGCTGGGCGGCAGGTGCCAACGTTCCTCCAGAGGCGGAGGAAGAGGCCGAGGCGGCAGCAGCAGAATAGGCCGAGGCGGCAGCAGCAGAAGAGGTAGCAGGGGGAGCCTGAGTGACTTCCTTGGTTTTAAGGTGTTTACTCCACTGCAGTTCATGCTTTGCATGCAGGTGCCTGGTCATGCAGGTTGTGCTCAGGTTCAGAACGTTAATGCCTCGCTTCAGGCTCTGATGGCACAGCGTGCAAACCACTCGGGTCTTGTCGTCAGCACATTGTTTGAAGAAGTGCCATGCCAGGGAACTCCTTGAAGCTGCCTTTGGGGTGCTCGGTCCCAGATGGCGGCGGTCAGTAGCAGGCGGAGTCTCTTGGCGGCGGGTGTTCTGCTTTTGCCCACTGCTCCCTCTTTTGCTACGCTGTTGGCTCGGTCTCACCACTGCCTCTTCCTCCGAACTGTGAAAGTCAGTGGCACGACCTTCATTCCATGTGGGGTCTAGGACCTCATCGTCCCCTGCATCGTCTTCCACCCAGTCTTGATCCCTGACCTCCTGTTCAGTCTGCACACTGCAGAAAGACGCAGCAGTTGGCACCTGTGTTTCGTCATCATCAGAGACATGCTGAGGTGGTATTCCCATGTCCTCATCATCAGGAAACATAAGTGGTTGTGCGTCAGTGCATTCTATGTCTTTCACCGCTGGGGAAGGGCTAGGTGGATGCCCTTGGGAAACCCTGCCAGCGGAGTCTTCAAACAGCATAAGAGACTGCTGCATAACTTGAGGCTGAGACAGTTTCCCTGGTATGCATGGGGGTGATGTGACAGACTGATGGGGTTGGTTTTCAGGCGCCATCTGTGCGCTTTCTGCAGAAGACTGGGTGGGAGATAATGTGAACGTGCTGGATCCACTGTCGGCCACCCAATTGACTAATGCCTGTACCTGCTCAGGCCTTACCATCCTTAGAACGCATTGGGCCCCACCATATATCGCTGTAAATTCTGGCGGCTACTGGGACCTGAGGTAGTTGGTACACTAGGACGTGTGGATGTGGCAGAACGGCCACGTCCTCTCCCAGCACCAGAGGGTCCACTAACACCACCACGACCATGTCCACGTCCGCATCCCTTACTAGATGTTTTTCTCATTGTTATGGTTCACCACAACAACAAATATATTATTTGGCCCAATGTATTGTATTCAAATTCAGCGGGATATAAATTTGAGGCCTAGTATTTAGGCGCTGGGTGACCGGTATGGATTTAGTGACAGAATTAGACTTGGAAATGCACAGAAGCGTGTGTGTGAAGTTATTCTGAATGACCCTATGTGCACCTTGAATATTATATACCCTTTTTGGGATAGATTTCAAATAGCTCTGATATAGCAGGAACCACTAAATTATGAAATTGCTAAATTGGGAATTGTATTTCAACCCAGAACAAAAAATGTGCTTTGACGGACACTAAATATCTTGCCCAGCAACAACAGTACAGCGGTAACGAGAGATTTAGCAGGATATAAATTTGAGGCCTAGTATTTAGGCGCTGGGTGACAGGTATGGGTTTAGTGACAGAATTAGACTTGGAAATACACAGTACAGGGTGTGTGTGAAGTTATTCTGAATGACCCTATGTGCACCTTGAATATTATATACCCTTTTTGGGATAGATTTCAAATAGCTCTGATATAGCAGGAACCACTAAATTATGAAATTGCTAAATTGGGAATTGTATTTCAACCCAGAACAAAAAATGTGCTTTGACGGACACTAAATATCTTTCCAAGCAACAACAGTACAGCGGTAACGAGAGATTTAGCAGGATATAAATTTGAGGCCTAGTATTTAGGCGCTGGGTGACAGGTATGGGTTTAGTGACAGAATTAGACTTGGAAATACACAGTAGCGGGTGTGTGTGAAGTTATTCTGAATGACCCAATGTGCACCTTGAATATTATATACCCTTTTAGGGATAGATTTCAAATAGCTCTGATATAGCAGAAACCACTAAATTATGAAATTGCTAAATTGGGAATTGTATTTCAACCCAGAACAAAAATGTGCTTTGACGGACACTAAATAACTTTCCCAGCTACAACAGGACAGCGGTAACGAGAGATTTAGCAGGATATAAATTTGAGGCCTAGTATTTAGGCGCTGGGTGACAGGTATGGGTTTAGTGACAGAATTAGACTTGGAAATACACAGTAGCGGGTGTGTGTGAAGTTATTCTGAATGACCCAATGTGCACCTTGAATATTATATACCCTTTTAGGGATAGATTTCAAATAGCTCTGATATAGCAGAAACCACTAAATTATGAAATTGCTAAATTGGGAATTGTACTTCAACCCAGAACAAAAAATGTGCTTTGACGGACACTAAATAACTTTCCCAGCTACAACAGGACAGCGGTAACGAGAGATTTAGCGGGATATAAATTTGAGGCCTAGTATTTAGGCGCTGGGTGACAGGTATGGGTTTAGTGACAGAATTAGACTTGGAAATACACAGTAGCGGGTGTGTGTGAAGTTATTCTGAATGACCCAATGTGCACCTTGAATATTATATACCCTTTTAGGGATAGATTTCAAATAGCTCTGATATAGCAGAAACCACTAAATTATGAAATTGCTAAATTGGGAATTGTACTTCAACCCAGAACAAAAAATGTGCTTTGACGGACACTAAATAACTTTCCCAGCTACAACAGGACAGCGGTAACGAGAGATTTAGCAGGATATAAATTTGAGGTCTAGTATTTAGGCGCTGGGTGACAGGTATGGGTTTAGTGACAGAATTAGACTTGGAAATACACAGTAGCGGGTGTGTGTGAAGTTATTCTGAATGACCCTATGTGCACCTTCAATATGATCTACCCTTTTAGGGATAGATTTCAAATAGCTCTGATATAGCAGAAACCACTAAATTATGAAATTGCTAAATTGGGAATTGTATTTCAACCCAGAACAAAAAATGTGCTTTGACGGACACTAAATAACTTTCCCAGCTACAACAGGACAGCGGTAACGAGAGATTTAGCAGGATATAAATTTGAGGCCTAGTATTTAGGCGCTGGGTGACAGGTATGGGTTTAGTGACAGAATTAGACTTGGAAATACACAGTAGCGGGTGTGTGTGAAGTTATTCTGAATGACCCAATGTGCACCTTGAATATTATATACCCTTTTAGGGATAGATTTCAAATAGCTCTGATATAGCAGAAACCACTAAATTATGAAATTGCTAAATTGGGAATTGTATTTCAACCCAGAACAAAAAATGTGCTTTGACGGACACTAAATAACTTTCCCAGCTACAACAGGACAGCGGTAACGAGAGATTTAGCAGGATATAAATTTGAGGCCTAGTATTTAGGCGCTGGGTGACAGGTATGGGTTTAGTGACAGAATTAGACTTGGAAATACACAGTAGCGGGTGTGTGTGAAGTTATTCTGAATGACCCAATGTGCACCTTGAATATTATATACCCTTTTAGGGATAGATTTCAAATAGCTCTGATATAGCAGAAACCACTAAATTATGAAATTGCTAAATTGGGAATTGTATTTCAACCCAGAACAAAAAATGTGCTTTGACGGACACTAAATAACTTTCCCAGCTACAACAGGACAGCGGTAACGAGAGATTTAGCAGGATATAAATTTGAGGCCTAGTATTTAGGCGCTGGGTGACAGGTATGGGTTTAGTGACAGAATTAGACTTGGAAATACACAGTAGCGGGTGTGTGTGAAGTTATTCTGAATGACCCAATGTGCACCTTGAATATTATATACCCTTTTAGGGATAGATTTCAAATAGCTCTGATATAGCAGAAACCACTAAATTATGAAATTGCTAAATTGGGAATTGTACTTCAACCCAGAACAAAAAATGTGCTTTGACGGACACTAAATAACTTTCCCAGCTACAACAGGACAGCGGTAACGAGAGATTTAGCAGGATATAAATTTGAGGCCTAGTATTTAGGCGCTGGGTGACAGGTATGGGTTTAGTGACAGAATTAGACTTGGAAATACACAGTAGCGGGTGTGTGTGAAGTTATTCTGAATGACCCAATGTGCACCTTGAATATTATATACCCTTTTAGGGATAGATTTCAAATAGCTCTGATATAGCAGAAACCACTAAATTATGAAATTGCTAAATTGGGAATTGTATTTCAACCCAGAACAAAAAATGTGCTTTGACGGACACTAAATAACTTTCCCAGCTACAACAGGACAGCGGTAACGAGAGATTTAGCAGGATATAAATTTGAGGCCTAGTATTTAGGCGCTGGGTGACAGGTATGGGTTTAGTGACAGAATTAGACTTGGAAATACACAGTAGCGGGTGTGTGTGAAGTTATTCTGAATGACCCAATGTGCACCTTGAATATTATATACCCTTTTAGGGATAGATTTCAAATAGCTCTGATATAGCAGAAACCACTAAATTATGAAATTGCTAAATTGGGAATTGTATTTCAACCCAGAACAAAAAATGTGCTTTGACGGACACTAAATAACTTTCCCAGCTACAACAGGACAGCGGTAACGAGAGATTTAGCAGGATATAAATTTGAGGCCTAGTATTTAGGCGCTGGGTGACAGGTATGGGTTTAGTGACAGAATTAGACTTGGAAATACACAGTAGCGGGTGTGTGTGAAGTTATTCTGAATGACCCAATGTGCACCTTGAATATTATATACCCTTTTAGGGATAGATTTCAAATAGCTCTGATATAGCAGAAACCACTAAATTATGAAATTGGTAAATTGGGAATTGTACTTCAACCCAGAACAAAAAATGTGCTTTGACGGACACTAAATAACTTTCCCAGCTACAACAGGACAGCGGTAACGAGAGATTTAGCAGGATATAAATTTGAGGCCTAGTATTTAGGCGCTGGGTGACAGGTATGGGTTTAGTGACAGAATTAGACTTGGAAATACACAGTAGCGGGTGTGTGTGAAGTTATTCTGAATGACCCAATGTGCACCTTGAATATTATATACCCTTTTAGGGATAGATTTCAAATAGCTCTGATATAGCAGAAACCACTAAATTATGAAATTGCTAAATTGGGAATTGTACTTCAACCCAGAACAAAAAATGTGCTTTGACGGACACTAAATAACTTTCCCAGCTACAACAGGACAGCGGTAACGAGAGATTTAGCAGGATATAAATTTGAGGCCTAGTATTTAGGCGCTGGGTGACAGGTATGGGTTTAGTGACAGAATTAGACTTGAAAATACACAGTAGCGGGTGTGTGTGAAGTTATTCTGAATGACCCAATGTGCACCTTGAATATTATATACCCTTTTAGGGATAGATTTCAAATAGCTCTGATATAGCAGAAACCACTAAATTATGAAATTGCTAAATTGGGAATTGTACTTCAACCCAGAACAAAAAATGTGCTTTGACGGACACTAAATAACTTTCCCAGCTACAACAGGACAGCGGTAACGAGAGATTTAGCGGGATATAAATTTGAGGCCTAGTATTTAGGCGCTGGGTGACCGGTATGGATTTAGTGACAGAATTAGACTGGGATATGGCCAAAAAATAACCACACTATTGCTGGTTAAATGCACTTGGTGACGGGCGCAGCTTGCCCCTGATGTAGTATATGGCCAAAAAATGAACAGACTATTGCTGGTTAAATGCACTTGGTGTCACAGCTTGACCAACCACACTACTGAGGGTTAAATGCACTTGGTGACGGGCGCAGCTTGCCCCTGATGTAGTATATGGCCAAAAAATAAACAGACTATTGCTGGTTAAATGCACTTGGTGTGACAGCTTCACCCTGATGTAGGCTTTAGCCAGAAAACAACCACACCATTGAGGGTTAAATGCACTTGGTGACAGGCGCAGCTTGCCCCTGATTTTGTATATGGCCAAAAAATGAACAGACTATTGCTGGTTAAATGCACTTGGTGTGACAGCTTCACCCTGATGTAGGCTTTAGCCAAAAAACAACCACACCATTGAGGGTTAAATGCACTTGGTGACAGGCGCAGCTTGCCCCTGATTTTGTATATGGCCAAAAAATGAACAGACTATTGCTGGTTAAATGCACTTGGTGTGACAGCTTCACCCTGATGTAGGCTTTAGCCAAAAAACAACCACACCATTGAGGGTTAAATGCACTTGGTGACAGGCGCAGCTTGCCCCTGATTTTGTATATGGCCAAAAAATGAACAGACTATTGCTGGTTAAATGCACTTGGTGTGACAGCTTCACCCTGATGTAGGCTTTAGCCAAAAAACAACCACACCATTGAGGGTTAAATGCACTTGGTCGCAGCTTGTGCTGGCGCACCACAAGACACAAAATGGCCGCCGATCACCCCAGAAAAATGTGACTGACAAACGGTCTGGGCAGCCTAAAAACAGTGAGCAATTGAGGATCAGCAGCTCAATGATCCACAGCTGCAGATCGATCAGTTAATCAAGTCCTTTGGAGGAGTTAATCTGCCTAATCTCGCCCTACTGTCGCAGCCGCAACCTCTCCCTACGCTAATCAGAGCAGAGTGACGGGCGGCGCTATGTGACTCCAGCTTAAATAGAGGCTGGGTCACATGGTGCTCTGGCCAATCACAGCCATGCCAATAGTAGGCATGGCTGTGATGGCCTTTTGGGGCAAGTAGTATGACGCTTGTTGATTGGCTGCTTTGCAGCCTTTCAAAAAGCGCCAAGAAAGCGTCACAAAAGCGCCAAGAAAGCGACGAACACCGAACCCGAACCCGGACTTTTACGAAAATGTCCGGGTCCGGGTCCGTGTCACGGACACCCCAAAATTCGGTACGAACCCGAACTATACAGTTCGAGTTCGCTCATCCCTATTTGCAATAGATATATAGTACAGGAGAGGAGCAAGAAAAATAAGATTGTTATATTTTGACTGTTGTTCTTTTTATTTGTTTGGATTCTGATTTAGTTCCCCTTTAAATCAACTTCTTGCTTGCAGACTAGACCACAAATGTTACTTCCATTTGAAAAGTGAAATAAAATAATAAAGTATGTGCTTTAATCTGCGACTTCTCTTTGCTCATGTCAGGTCTAAAAAAGTGTGTGTGTGTGGGTAAGGGGACGGTTTTAGGTGTAGAAAATGGTCTAAATGTAAGACAGCTAGGAAGCCGGCACCTCTTCATAACTTTGGCAGATCCACCGCTAGGTATATGGGTTACTAAGACTGGCGCCTAAAACGCCAGTCCCTCCCTCACTGCTTTACCACCTCCTGGTCCTATCAATCAAAGCAGCTTGGGAGGGGCTGGCCACAGAAAGGAGCGAATCTTGGATGCAACAGGAGCAATAATGACACCCTTATTGCACCAAAGGCCTTATTGCATATTAACACAAAGGCTCAGATCAAAAAAAGAAAAACATAGTTTTGATCAGGTGAACCACTGCTTTGTGTCAATGCAGACAGTTTGACAGGGAGATAGCTGATGGCAGATTCCCTTTATTTGATAAAAGGAAGAATATATATAAATATTATTAAATATGCATCATATTTTAATACAAAAAGCAACTGCTTTAAATAAGATCTAGCATAATCCAAAATCAAACCATCACATCTACAGGGCTTCACTAATAGCATTTTACAGTTCTTAACTAAGCTTTGTGGATTTTGTTTGCCAGAGACAGCTGTTCCTTCCAGTGTGTATGACATGCTTTTTTGTACAGATTACAATTTACAATGATGTCTTAATTTAACAATCCTATAAAAAGCAAGGACGTCAAAGTATCTAGTTATAATGAAACGGTTTTGCAAAAAAAAAAAAAAAGAGTTCATTATAAGCTTGCATTGAATATTTTAACCAACTGCTTTGAACTTTAAAAGGCTGAGTGCTAATCTCTTGTAAAAGAAAATACTAAACTGCAACACATTTAGGACGTATGGAAATGTTAATTTTGGGAATATACCTGTATGTCTGAGTATCTTCTATGTAGACTATTAATAAGCAAATTCATTATAAAATAATTTAAGCAGCTTTTGAGTTAAACTAATCTATATACTGTACATGAAGTTCTATCATGGTGCCAAACAGCATATATTTTCCTTATATTTTTCAGAATTTCGATAACAGATCTTTGATTTTAATAGAATTATATCTGGGCCTTGGTTGCAGTGATACATGTTAGCAGTTTATTAAAGATATGGAAATTTATATTTGTTTTTTCCGGCATACAATATATTACTTGGATTTACTATTCATTGAAGCTTTGGTAGCACCTGGAACTCAGCCAAGAACCAAACGCAATTAACCACAAATCCAACAGAAGCTAAGTGTTTCCTTTCCCTTTTGTATTTTGTGTGTATATATATATATATATATATATATATATGTTGCCTTTCTCTGTTTGTCATTAGGCCTGAGGGAGACAACTGTTCGTCCTTCCCTTTGGAGGAGCCGGTAGACTCAGTCTTGACATTAGTTCCTGACATTAGTTTCAGGATCCTATAGGGTGAGATAGGATTCTAGGTATCTGGTGTATAAACTTCCCTACCTTTGAGGTCTGTTCATACTGGTAGTCTGTCAGGACTGGAGTTAGTATTTTCTCTAGAAGGTGTCTATCTTCCTTCCCTAGTCTCCAGGCCTTATCCCGGTATCCTCTTTCCCTCCTCTGCTCGGTGTGGTGTTTTCCTCCCACACACGAGTGTGACATTAAGGACTGGAGTTAGGGTTTTCTCTAGGAGGTGTCCATATTCCTTCCCTAGTTTCCAGGCCTTATTCCGGTATCCCCTTTCCTTCCAATGCTCGGTGTGGTGTTTTCCTCCCACACATGAGCGTCATATTATAAACCGCCTAGCATATTGGGAGAAACAACAATAAATAGAGAAGGTTAAATGACCACAATAGCCAAACCTGGGGAAAGAAGGTGTGGCAAGCACCAGAAACAACACAGGCTTCATTTGATCCAAATGGAAAACATGTCAGATCAAACCACGTGTTGCCAGTATGACATGATCTCCTGCCACCTGTCGCAGGATTATCCGTATGTCTCGGTACGTCTGTGACATTTTTACTTTCTGATATAATCATAGGATTTGTTGAATTTCTTACCATAACATGGTTTTCTTTCTTGTATCTACACATGTAACAGCTTTTTTTTTATTGATGTGTGTTTATTAGTAATTGAAAAACAAATTCAATAAAAAAAAATAAAAAATCAGAGGGCAAAGGGCATGTTTTTTTGAAGATACTAAATAGAGATGAGGGAATTGAATCAGTAAAGCTTGATCCGAATTTTAGGAAAAATTCAATTTGCATCAAATGTGAATTTCCTCACGCTTCATGGTAACAAATCACAATTTTTCCTAAAATGGCAGATACACATGTGAGGACATGGGGCAAGGAACTCTGGGAAGGTGGTGATGCCACAGCCCTATAAATACGGCGGCAATCTTAGAGTCAGACATTTTCCAGGGTTCTAGGTGCAGAGACAGATGTGAGAAGGTGCTAGAGACAGCAAAAGGAAAAACCTAATTGTGAAAAAAAACGATTTATAAGTGCAGGGAAAGGATATGGAGGAATCATTTCACAACATCTTAGTAATTGATGTAGAAATGCTGATAAATGTTGAGGGAACACAGCTGAGGGAACCCACTGTGCTAAATGTGTGGGAAAGTGGGGCACTGCTATCGTGTGCACCACTCAAACCAGAGGAGAGTGTGTAGTCTCTCCAGTGTTCTATGTTTATTAAGGAAATGTCCAATGTTGGGTTAGTCCCATCGGTGCCCCTAGAGGTCAGCATTAATAATGACACGAGTGACATAGGCGATCTATGTGCTGGGACCTTTAGCAACTCCGAGAGGGAAGCTACCAGGTCAAGGTATTGCGAAACTCAGGCGGTCACTGGTAGCGACCAGATGACAGTTATATCTGACGTGACGAGAGCTGAGTTGGGAGACATTAGCCTAGTGTCTGAGCCCCATACCCCAGCAGGGGTAGGTGACCTGATACGTCAGTACAGCTGCAATCCTGAATATTTTTCTCTCTCCACACGGTCCCTAGATATGATAGAGAAGGGACTAGCTGTCTTCACAGAGTCACCGAACTAGACTGCAGTAGACACAAACAAAGTGCTTAACGGGACCCTGGGTGGAACCCCCACAGGTGGGCTAAAAGAGAATGGTGATACTCTTACATCGGCTGCAGCAGAGCAGAGTGAAGAGCATCTGGAACAGGAGGCCCTCTCCTTCACTCGATCCCTTGAAGAAGCACTTGAGGAGCGAGAGGAATGTGAGAGGCTGAACAAGCAACTCAGAGCAGGGATGGAAGATGTCATGAGCTCAAAAGATGATGTCGGGAAGAACGTCTATGAGTTGAAGAAGTCTAAGCCAGAGCCTGTTAAGAATGGGTCTGGGAGATGGTGGCGCCATGGTGCCGACCGAGGCGGAGAAGATCTTTCTGCTGAGACCGCTGATGGGGCTGATGTGAATGCAGAGGCCAAGAGACTCGTGGCAATGAGTAGCCAGGACCTGCTTATGAAAGATGTTCCCTCTGCCGTCAGTGCCTTACAGAAAGCCAGCGGTCTGCTGGAGAAGAAATACCTGATGTCCCCAGTGCCTCCAACCTTGATCAGAAGGAGGAGGAGGAGTTAAGAAGGCAAGTATATGATTGGGTGTATAGGTAGAGGCATTACCAGTAGAAAGAGGGAGGTGCTCATGCTGCTCTACAGAGCACTAGTGAGACCTCATTTGGAGTTTTATGCGCAGTACTGGAGACCATATCTCCAGAAGGATATTGATACTTTGGAGAGAGTTCAGATAAGAGCTACTAAACTAGTACATGGATTGCAGGATAAAACTTACCAGGAAAGATTAAAGGACCTTAACATGTATAGTTTGGAAAAAAGATGAGACAACAGAGGGGATATAATAGAAACTTTTAAATACATAAAGGGAATCAACAAGTTAAAAGAGGAGAGAATATTTAAAAGAAGAAAAACTAATTTTAAATTAGAGGGGCAAAGGTTTAAAAGTAATATCAGGAAGTATTACTTTACTGAGAGAGTAGTGGATGCATGGAATAGCCTTCCTGCAGAAGTGGTAGCTGCAAATACAGTGAAGGAGTTTAAGCATGCATGGGATAGGCATAAGGCCATCCTTCATATAAGATAGGGCCAGCGGCTATTCATAGTATTCAGTATATTGGGCAGACTAGATGGGCCAAATGGTTCTTATCTGCCGACACATTCTATGTTTCTATGTTTCTATGATGCCATGTCCATGAAGGATGAAAAGGCTAATAAAGTAAATGAGACTCCAAAGAAATAAAGGCCAAAGAAGCTAAGGCTAATATTCCAGAGACCATGGTTAGGGCGGAAGGAGCGAATGCTGAAGTAGAAAAAGCCACTGAAGACGCAGAGGACTCTGAAGTTGGCCCCAAACTCGAAGAAACCCCTGCTGAGAATAAGGAGAAGAAAGTGGTCCAGATGCGTGGAAAAGGAGCAAGTCCTAAGAAATCTGCTCTGCTGAAAGAGCCCCGCAAGGCAAAAGAGAAAGGGTTGGGATACAACCATGACTGAGTCCAGTTCAGTCAAGAGTTGCCGCAGTCCAAGAAAGGACATGAGGGGCCTGTGCAGAAGCCAGGAAATATAAAAAGACAGTGCCTGCTCATGAGATTGGCAAGAAAATCCCAGAGGCCTTGTCAGCTCTGTAATAAACTCATGAGGGTGACAAACCAAGCGCTGTTGTCCTGGGTCTGGCAGAATAAGGGGAAGACTGTAGGCCAGGTTGATGCCCGTTCATGAGCATCTGGGTTTGATGCTAGTGTTCACCCCTATGGGCTTGAACAAAGGGGAGTGTATGTGAGATACTGACAGATCTCAAAGAGGTGAGAGGCAAGGAACGGGTGGATAGTGCGGTCCACACCCCTAGTCCACCACAGGTGAGACCAGCTGGAGGTGCTCAGTCTGGTATAAAGCGCCTCCCAGTGTGTAAGTCTGAAAATGGAGAGCGAGACTGTTTGTGAAGCAGAGGCTCTGTGTGTGGTCTCAGTCAGGAGGACTGAGGGGCCACAAGGCTTTGAATAGCCTGAAGTTTGGGGGACCTAGCGACGCCTAGAGAACGAGGGTTGCACGGCCAGCGTCTGGAGGACTACTGGGCCACACTCCCCCAAAAGTTACTGGAATTGTCACAGCCTGGAGGCTGCTGTATTGAGGTTGGCTGAGGAAAGCTGCATATGATGTCCATGTGTGAACTGTGCTCTACGAGTGGGGACCCGATCTTTATTATTTTCCCTTATAACATGGTTATAAGGTAAACTAATAGCATTCTTAATACAGAATGCATAGTACAATAGGCCTGGAGGGGTTCAAAAAAATAATAATAATTTAACTCACCTTAATCCACTTGCTTGCGCAGCCAGCATCTCTTCTGTCTTCATCTTTGTTGTGCACAGGAAAAGGACCTGTGGTGACGTCACTGCGGTCATCACATGGTCATCACATGATCCATCACCATGGTAAAAGATCATGTGATGGACCATGTGATAAGCACAGTGACGTCATCAAAGGTCCTATTCCTCAAAGAAGAAGACAGAAGAGAAGCCTGGCTGCGTGAGCAAGTGGATTAAGGTGAGTTAAATTATTTTATTTTATTCTTTTAACCCCTCCAGCCCTATTGTACTATGCATTCTGTATTAAGAATGCTATTATTTTCCCTTATAACCATGTTATAAGGGAAAATAATACAATCTATACAACACCGAACCCAAACCCGAACTTCTGTGAAGAAGTCCGGGTTAGGGTCTGGGTACCAAACATGCCAATTTTTCTCATGCTCGTGCAAAACGCATTACAATGTTTTGCACTCACGCAAAAAAATTGTGCATTTTCCCGCAACGCACCCGTATCTTATTCGGGCCAAAAACATGATGCCCGTGTGAAAGAGGCCTAACTCTCCCAATGTGTAGCAAACAAAGAAATACAAGTAAATCAAAGAAAAAGGGGTTTCTTTCAGTCAATTTGGATAAACATGTTATCAGATGTGAACATCTACTCTAGCTTACACTTTCCTGGAGTTGGAATTAATTTCAGTCCATGGCGGATATCCATATGTGGTGGTTTTCTAAGCTGGTTAAGTTTAAAAGCTTGTGCTCACTTATCCTTTAATAAATGCTAAAGAGACAACTTTCAAGCCCTTATTTCATATTTTACAGTAGCATTTGTAATCCCCACTTCGAAATACAAAAATCATGCTGAGTTTTTCTTTTCTTTTTTTTTTATCTCCACCAGCATGACTAAGCACTTTTGAAGAATATTTTGTGATGCTTAAATGATTTTACAATAATTTTGCTTGTCAACAAAATGGATCTAGGTGTTTGATATGATGTATTTGCTCAAAGAATGCTTGTAGCAATTTGTCAGAGAGCATTTCCTCAGTCAGAATCAAACTGCTGAACTTATTTTACCTTTTAACAAGAAGCGGACACACAGATAGAAGCAAACTAAAACTTCAAATCAACAGCAGGGAACATTAAACACAATTTTACACTCTGGTTACTGTTGGAAATAGCAGTGATTAGTGGTCACCATCAACAAAGATTGCCTTGCCACCTGAAGTGTTTCTGTTTCAAACAGAAAAAAATGAAGGAAGGAAAATCTATGCCACCTTCCAGGTAAAATAGCTGAGGCACTTATACCACAACTGTAGTATGGGGATTTCTCAGGAAAGTGCAGTACACAATGCAGTTAAATTCTTTTGTTTTTATACATTGACTCTTTTTATGCAATTTTGTTTCTAAATATCCATCTGAAAGCACAGTTGGAACTTTCCACAGGGAAGAGGTTGAGCTGAGGCTCTGTCACCAGGATCAACCCTATTAAACACATACTGCTGGTGGGGCTCATCATGCTAATTAAAACAATACCTTTACTTTGTCTGTATCCTTAACAGCTGCAGAGAAATCTGCAATTTTATTAATATGCAAATTAACAAGTTCAAGCACCAGAGGGCGAGTATGAATTCTTTGAGCACTGCTTTGTAACACCCCCTGTGCTTTGCACAATCCCCCTCCCATTGATTGACAGGGCTAGACATCAACATACTGAGGGCAGAGCAGTGTCCTAGCATGTACATATCAAATACCCTATGAGATATACTCAAAAAGCTAATATTCATATTACTGCCTTATTACAAGCTCAATATATGACTATAAAGACACCAGTAATAATCTTAGCTTATAAGTAGGGTTGAGCGAACCAGAACTGTAAAGTTCGGCTTCGTACCGAACTTTAGGTTTTTTGGATTCCGGACCCGAACCCAAACTTTTCAGTAAAATTTCGGGTTTGAGTTCAGTGTTTGGAAATGTAATGGTGCTTTTTGAAAGGCTGCAGAGCAGCCAATCAACAAGCGTTTAACTCTTGTGCGCTTAGAAGCCATCACAGCCATGCCTACTAAGGGAATGGCTGTGATTGACCAGTGCAGCATGTGACCCATCTATATAAGCTGGAGTCACGTAGCGCTGCAAGTCACTCTGCTCTTACTAGTGTAGGGATAGGATACTGCTGCTGTGAGGGAGAGAATAGGAAAGAATCTGTTATCAGAAGTGCTTGTTAACTCTGCGATCTAAAGCAATTTTGTTTTGAAGGTGCAGTGCACCATTTTACAAGCGTTAGATACTGTTGTTATATTCTTGTATAAAAAAAGCAACAATTTTGGGCAAGATAATACATTTTCAGCCTTTGTTGCATTTGTGACAGTCAAATATAAGAGTTAGATACTGCTGTTATATTCTAGTTTAAAAAAAAAAAACACCCATTTTGTGCATGATAATACATTTGCGGCCTTTGCTGCATTTCTGACAGTCCAATACAAGCCTTAAATACTGCAGTTATATTCTGGGTTTAAAAAAATCACGCATTTTGTGCAAGACCCTACATCTGGGGCCTTTGCTGCATTTGTCACAGTCAAATGCAAGTGTTAGATACTGCTGTTATATTCCGTTTAAAAAAAACAAAAAAAAACACCAATTTTATGCAAGACATTACATTTGGGGCCTTTCCTGCATTTGTGACAGTCAAATAAAAGCTTTAAATACTGCAATTATACTCTGGGTTTAAAAAACACCCATTTTGTGCAGAATAATACATTTTGGGCCTTTGCTGCATTAGTCACAGTCCAATACAAGAGTTAGATACTGCTATTATAATCTGGTATTAAACAAAAATAAAAAAAATTGTGCAAGACACTACATTTGGGGCCTTTGCTGCATTTCTGACAGTCCAATGCAAGTGTTAGATACTGCTGTTATATTCTGGCTTAAAAAAACACCCATTTTGTGCAAGACATTACATTTGGGGCCTTTGCTGCATTTATCACAGTCAAATACAAGCTTTAAATACTGCAGTTGTATTCAGGATTTAAAAAAACACAGATTTTGTGCAAGACAGTACATTTGGGGCCTTTGCTGCATTTCTGACAGTCCAATACAAGCGTTAGATACTGCTGTTATATTCTGGTTTAAAAAAAACGCCTATTTTGTACAAGATAATACATTTGGGGCCTTTGCTGCATTTGTCACAGTCAAATACAACCAGTCAATACTGCAGTTACATTGCTGGTTGACGAATTAACATTTTTTGAGACCGTGAAGTAATTGTATACCTCAATAAATGTTTCCACTTTATGACACCCGTACTGCCTTACTCTCAGTGAACTTAATTGTTGACTATTGGCGGTTACATTGTTGTCTGACATAAACCATCAGTTAGTTTGGTGGGTGAATGCAAAGAATGAGGAGAGCTCAAATAAGGGATGTGGCCCAGGTTGTGGTGCAGCTGGTGGAGCTCCTGTTGCAGGGAGAGGACATGGTCGATCTGTGCCAGCTACACGCACAAGTGAAACCCCTTCCTCAGGTGCGAGTAGGCGACAGAACCATCAGCGTTATTTGGTAGGGACAAATGCGGATCTATGAATGGTGAGGCCAGAATAAGTACAGGTGATAGTAGATTGGGTGGCTGACATTGCCTCCAGTTCCTTCACATTGTCTCCCACCCAGTCTCCTGCTGAAAGATCAGAATTGGCACCTGCAGCCCATGTCCATCAGTCTTTCACCTCACCCCCCTTGCAAATCAGCCAAGCAGTCTGAGCCCAAGTCATGGAGCAGTCTCTTCTGCTTTTTGATGACTCTGCTAGCAGGGTTTCACAGGGCCATCCACATAGCCCTACCGCAGAAGTGGAAGAGATTGAGTGTACTGATGCCCAACCACTTATGTTTCAGGATGAGGACATTGGAAGACCACCATCACATCTCTCTGATGATGACAAAACACAGGTGCCAACCTCTACGGCTTTCTGCAGTCTGCAGACCGAAATGAATAGCAGGGGTAAAAATTGGGTGGAAGATGATGTTGAGGATGATGAGATACTAGACCCCACATGGAATCAAGGTCATGCAGGGTGCAAAAGCGTCTGTTACATTCTTGGGTGACATTTTACCATTTTTACCATGAATAAACCCCTGCTCTGGATAGGTGACATGGACCTAAATTTAAAAAAAATCGTCTGTTACATTGTCAGGTGACATTTTACCAATTTTGCCATATACAAATCCCTGCTCTGCATAGGTGACAGGGACCTAATTTTTGTAAAATCGTCTGTTGAATTGGTGGGTGACATGAACACAGTTTTGCTGTGAATAAACCCCTGCTCTGCATAGTTGACAAGGACCGAAATTTTTAAAAATCGTCTGTTCCATTGGTGGGTGACATTAACCCATTTTTGTCTATGAAAAATCCCTGCTCTACATAGGTGACATGGACTTAAGTTTCTAAAATTCATCTTTAGTTGATGTGCGCCCCCTCCTTTCATTCGATCCTTCCGCTTAAACAACTTGTCCCACATTTCCGCTTTATCACATTTCAGCCATTGACCTCCCCTGGATGTGTTATCCCTTTCTTCCGGTCCCTCTCCGGTGTGGAACCCTTATTCCCCACTACCCGTGATCACCATGGTAGGTGCAGAAAAGAACATCGAAAGTTTATAGAGAAGATATCCAATTGGTTCGTGGACGTAACGAGAACGGGGAAAAGGCAGAAGTTATCTAGAGTCAACAAAGCGGCAGCAGGGCTTCTCCTCTCTAACGTTTCCAAATCCAAAATACCCCAGTGATATTCCCTGTAATTTTCTAATCCAATAACAGGGCATCTTAAGAGTCCTGTATTGTTATTTATCGTCACTACCTCCCCGAGTCGGGAGTGGGTAATTGCCGCGTGCCCCATCCTTTACTTGGAAGCTTGTGCTTCAATAATTTGTCCCACATTTCCCCTCGATCACATTTAATTTCATTCATTGACCTCCCTTGGATGTGGTATCCCTTTCTCAGGCTATATCTCTGGCCTGGAACCCTGATTCCTCGCTACCCGTGATCACCATGGTAGGCGCAGAAAAGAACATCGAATGTTGATAGAGAAGATATCCAATTGTATCGTGAACGTCATGGGGATGTGCGACATGGTTGAGCAGTATGTGTGCACAATTACGTGTGTACTAATTTAATAAATCTTAGATATTAATACCTACTTCATTTGTAAGTGTGCCTGCTACTATCTGATTATTTGTACACGCCTACATGTACTGACTGATGGGTCTGCCCCCTTTAACTTCTGGGTCTCCAAATTGGGCACATGGCCTGAGCTTGCCCATTATGCCTTGGAGGTGCTGGCCGGGGGGGGGGGGGGGTCATCACAGGTTATATTTCCTAATGTTTTGGGGTGTACCCTAATTTAAACAAAAATAAAATAAAAATGTGAAACCAAAAACCAGTGATGGCTGCCTACTCCTCCTCCTCCACCGCCGCTTCCACCTACACCGCCACATCCACCGCCTCCTCAACCTTCTACTCCATATGTACCTCCTCCTCCTAGATCAAGATTATTATGTTTTTATTTTTATGTATTTTATATTATTTTAAGTTATTTCTCTATCCACATTTGTTTGCAGAGCACTTGCCATTCTCTTAACCAAATTTCACTGCCATTTGCAGCCCTCTAGCCCTTTCCATGACTTTTTTAGAGCCATTTTAGTGCTCAAAAGTTTGGGTCCCCATGGACTTCAATAGAGTTCGGGGTCAAGTTCGGGTCAAGTTTGGGTCCCAAACTCGATCTTTTTTGTGAAGTTCGGCCGAACCCGTTGAACCCGAACATCCAGGTGTCTGCTCAACTCTACTTATAAGCATAGAAAACATGTGCATCTCTAGATGGTAATGCTACAGCTTGGTGCTAAGTGCTCGGTTTTGCATGTAGAGTACATACGGTACATGATCTGTAAATGCTAGGAAATGGCTTTGCCCTCAGCATGCTTATGTCTAGCTCTGTCAATAAAGGGGAGGGGGCAGCATGCAGAGCACAGAGGGTGTTGCAATGCAGTGCTCAAAGAGGTCAGCCCCACCTTCTGGTGCTCCAACTTGCTCATTTGCTTATGAATTCAAACTTAGCTGTCTCTGCAGCTATTTAACATACAGACACAATTGTTTTAATCAGTTAGACCAACCAATAAGAAACCTTGAATAAAGTGCATAGATACACTGGGGTCTAGCATAAATTACTATAATCCCAAAAAAAAAAAAAAAAAAAATGTTATATGTTACTCTGGGTGAGTTTACATCTCACCCATTTAAGTGTCACTCAGCACCCTGTATTTCTGGCACGTTCCCCTGTCAGTACGGTATATGTGAGGGTGAGGGTTTGTGGCTCTGATACATGGGGCGCCCCTTCCTCCCAGTACCTTGTGCCTTATGTTATTGTATGCTTACTTTATGTCTTAATAAACTTCATATATTTTATATGAGTGTTCTCCTCATTTCTTATGGGGTTAACAATTGTTTTAATCAGCATGATGAGCCCCACCAGGCAGTGTGTCTGGTTTAAAGAGGATCTGTAACCACTTCTGATCCTGCCTGTTTTAATAGCTGCATGCATTCCCCATGTAATACCAATTCTCGTGCATCTATTGTTATGGCTCTTTGTTTATTTCAAGTAGAAGATATGAATGAATTGCTAGCAGTCTGTAGTAAGGGTATAGAGGGTTGGTAACAAGTTGAGGGGGTGTAGATGCACAGTCGGACAATGGCAGCACTGAACTGGATAGAGTTAGTCTGTACAGGGACATTCCCCAACTAGTTACCACCCCTCTGTACCAGTACTGCAGATTGCTAGCAATTCATTCATAACTTCTAGTAGAAATGATAAAGTATGGGCACAATATAGTCATAAGAATAGATGCTCCAGAATCATTATTACACGGGGAATGCATGTAGCTATTAAAACAGGCATGTCAGGAGCAGTGACAAGTCCTCTTTAATAGGGTTAATCTTGGTGACCGAACCTCTTTAAATAAAAATTATATTACTTTAATTTCTGTATGCAGACTATGTAATACATTTACAACAGAAATTCCCAAGAAGGAATTTATTAAAGTAAAAATATAAAGCATAAGTCCAGCTCGCCTGTGGGTAATTCCCAGAAGCACAGATAACACCTATGTACCAATCTTGCACAAAAATATGAAGAAATCTAGCTTCCATAAAAATAATTTATGCAAAAAGATAAAAAAGTGTTTGCATTTATTTCTTTTTGCATACAATAAATAAACTATGGATTTTTTGAAAGCTGGATTTCTCCATATTTTTGTATCAGTTAATTAAACTACATACAACATACGATGCATTTTACACTTAATGGAAACATATAGGGGGACATTTATCAAGAACGGCATATTATACTCCGGTCTTGATCCCCCTCGGCTGCTGGAGGATGGGCCAAATTTATGCACATACTAGTAATGATCAAGCATGCTCAGCTGAACACCTGTTTGGCTTGAGCGTCTCGATGCTCGGCACATGGCGGTACTCGGCCGAGTACCGCATGTGCTCGAGCGCCATGCTCGAGTCTCCTCTCCGCATGTTTCTTGGCTGCTACGACACCAATAAACGTGCAGTTAAGTGCTGCCCTCACTGTTATGCTAGTAGCCATGTTGGCTACTGGCATTACAGTGATTGGCTGGCCGGAACACATCATCGGGTGCTGGCGCATTTTCGGCTCATTTGTAGTCAGGGATACCTGAGCATAGGAAGGGACAGAGTGTAGGAGTGTAAACATTTCAGAGACCCAAAAGTCCTTGTAAGGACTATTGTGTGTGACAGCAGCAATATACCGTATTTTTCGCTTTATAAGATGCACCTAGGTTTTTGAAGAGGAAAATAAGAAAATAAATATTTTTAGCCAAAAAGTGTGCTTTTGGTGGGTTTTGAACTAATGGTGGTCTGTGGATGACACTATTATGGGGGATGTGTGGATGACATTGCTATGGAGGGAATCTGTGATTGATGCAATGTTATGGGGGAATCTGTGGATTACACTATTATGGGGGATCTGTGGATGACACTGTTATGGACAGGATCTGCTGATGACACTGTTATGGGGGATCTGTGGATGTCACTGTCATGGGGATCTGTAGATGACACACTGTTATAAGGGTTCTGTGGATGACACCTATGTGATTATAACACCCATCATCCTAAAGAATACACTGATGTACTGTAGGTACTGTACATTGGTGTATTCTCAAGGATTTGGGGAGTTATAGTCAGATTAAATATAAACACTATCCAGGGACTGTTCTGTAATTGGCATGTGTTTATATTAAATATGACTATAACCCCCCTCATCTATAGGAATCCACTTATATACTGCAGTACATGGGTGGATTCCTATGGATGAGGGGGGTTATAGTCATATTTATTATACACACATGCCAATTACAGAACAGTCCCTGGACAGTGTTTATATTAAATATGACTATAACCCCCCCTCATCCATAAAAATCCACTTATACACTGCAGTACATGGGTGGTGTATGAGCATTGAGCAGCAGGGCTGGCAGGCACAATAACAGAGGAGCTGGAGTGCACAGTGTGACAGGCATCAAGCACATGGACGAGAAGTGCACACGGGATCCTGGAGCTCAGGTCAGTGCCCGGGGATCCCCCGGCATCAGCTGGAGGAGAGGACAGGGGAAGAAGTTTATACTTACTGGAGCTGCGGGCTCCAGTCTCAGGTGCGGACGTGCGGGCTGGCGGCTGGACGAGGGGGGAAAAGTTTTCAGTTACTGGAGCTGCGTGCTCCGGCCCGGAGTGTGCACCGGACGCGTAGGCTGGTGGCTGGAGGAGGGGACAGGGGGGAAAAGCTGCAGGCTTTGAGCGCCGATCCTGGGTGCGCACTGGACGTGCGGTCTTGCTGAGGAAGCACAGGCTGGAGGCAGAAGCCTTCAGTGGAGCCACCAGCCCGCCCAATAGTCTAATGGCAGGCTCAGGAGCTGTTAGTTAGCTGTTAGCTCCTGAGCCACCTAATTTCCCTCGCATTCGTTTTATAAGACGTAGTGACTTTTTCCCTCTAGGGAAAAAAAGGGCGTCTTATAAAACTAAAAATACAGTATGTTTGTAGCACAACCTGCGCTAAATTGCTCAGTGTTAGGAAGAGCTGTGCATAGGAAGGGACAGAGAGTATAGGGAGTGTAATAGGAAGATTTTTATGCAAAAAAACTTTTCAGAGACCCAAAAGTCCTTTTAAGGACTATTGTATGTGACAGCAGAAAGCATCCTGCGCTAAATACCATGCAATAGGCTGCTGTGGACAGTTAAATTATTCACGCCACATCTCCAGTGTAAAGTGTGCACATCCCTAAAATATCAGTGACGTCAAGTGTACTTTTTCCGTAGACGGTGTTCGCTGTGGACAGTTGAATTATCCACGTCACATCTCCTATGTAAAGTGTGCACATCCAAAAAATATCTGTGACATCCAGTGTACTTTTTCAATAGATGGTGTCTGCTGTGGACAGTGAGATTAGCTGCGTCACATCTCCAGTGTAAAGTGTGCGCATCCCTAAAATATCAGTGACGTCAAGTGTACTTTTCCCGTAGACGGTGTTCGCTGTGGACAGTTGAATTATCCACGTCACATCTCCAGTGTAAAGTGAGCACATCCAAAAAATATCTGTGACATCCAGTGTACTTTTTCAATAGATGGTGTCTGCTGCGGACAGTGACATTAGCTGCGCCACATCTTCTGTGTAAAGTGTGCGCATCCCTAAAATATCAGTGACATCCAGTGTACTTTTTCCATAGACGGTATCCGCTGCGGACAGTTGAATTATCCGCGCCACATCTCCTATGTAAAGTGTGCGCATAAAAAAATATCAGTGACATCCAGTGTACTTTTTCAATAGATGGTGTCCGCTGCGGACAGTGAGATTAGCTGCGCCACTTCTCCTGTGTAAAGTGTGCGCATCCCAAAAATATCAGTGACATCCAGTGAAATTTTTCAATAGACGTTGTCTGCTTCTGACAGTGACCTTACCAGGGCCGCATCTGAAGTGTTAAGTGTGCACTTCAAAAATGTATCTGTGACATACAATGTCATTTTTCATAGATGTGTCAGCTTCTGACAGTGACCTTACCAGGGCCACATCTGCAGTGTAAAGTGTGCGCTTCAAAAATATATCTGTGACATACAGTGTACTTTGTCAGCTTTGAAACATACTCCCCCCGGAACCCAAAGACTTTGGTTTCCCAGAAGTAGCTCGCCTGGTCATGGGAATAACGCTGCCGGATCGTGGGTCGTAATCGTTTATGGTCGGAACTTCAACTGTATCTAATCATCTTTGAACCTCCAACTTTTGTTTTTCATTAATGAAAACATTTTGGGCAAATGCTTTTACTTTGGTTCGTCTTGCGCCGGTCCAAGAATTTCACCTCTAGCGTCGCAATGCAGGTGACACCGGCCGTCCCTCTTAATCATGGCCCCATTTCTGAAAACCAACAAAATAGAAACTGAGTCCTATTCCATTATTCCTAGCTGAAGTATTCAGGAGACCCGGCCTGCCTTAAACACTAAGGGCCACATTTATCATTAGCTCAGGTCAGAATAATGGAGTGAAAAAGTCCCCAAAAAGTCCCAAATGCTAAAACTGTGCACAAATTTGCGACTTTTTTCTGCTCTGCACTATGCTCGCCAGTTTTCTGAAAGTGGGCGTGTTTTCTTATGTAAATGAATCTCTAGACAGATTTACTATTGGGACTATTTAAAGTCATAAAAAAGTTGCAAAAAAGTCGCAAAATAGTCTCAATTTCACTCCAGTGAGGACCATGCTTATCTTATGAGACTTTTTAATAGAACATGCGACTTTTTCATAAAAACGTGCAACTTTTTCGTAAAGATGTGCGACTTTTGTAAAGCTGCTTACTGACGGATAAACTGCTACCGTCAAACCACATTTATTACAGTCTTAAAGGGCCGTTCATAAATCTGACTTGGCTAAAACTGACTTTAGCCATATGTTAAAGTGGAGTGAGCTGTCAGAGTAATGATAAATCTGGCCCTAAATGTTTTCAATGGTCAGCTAAGCAGCAGGCACTCTCCCATAATGTTTTAAATGGTCAGCTCAGCAACAAGCCCTCAACCATAATGTTTTAGAGGGTCAGCTCAGCAGCAGGTGCTCACATATGATTTTTTAGAGGATCAAATCACCTGCAGGCCCTCACCTACAATCTTTTAGAGGGTCAGCTCCCCAGCAGGCCCTCACCTACAATCTTTTACATTGTCAGTTCACCTGCAGGCCCTCACCTAATTACACCTAATAGGTCATTTGCACACATGCTGCCTTGCTTGGATGTGTCGTGTCTCTGGCTCCCTCTCCGTAATCGAACACTAATTCCCCGTTACCCGTGGTCACCGTGGTTGGCACTGAAAATAACGAAAGTTGATAGGGCAGACATCCAAATGGATTGTTGCCATCACGGGGATGTGCGATCGGCCCCAGGTTTTCTACAGTCACTAAAGCGGCAGCAGGCCCTCACCCATAATATTTTAGATGGTCAGATCAGCAGGCCTTTGCTCCAAATGTTTTCTTTTTTTTTTTCTTTTTTTTTTTTTCAAATAGGAAACATGTTAACAGAAAAACAGTACTAGGTTTATACATAGGCATGAACAACCTGAGTTACAGTATTTAGCAATACAAATATGGTAATATGCATAAGCTAATGACAGAATAGAATTTCTCAACCAGCATATACATAGCATGCAAATCAAAAAATAATAATCTTCATTGGTAGCTGCTAGCTTGGGGAAAAGGAGGCGGCTCCAAGAGATGAGAGGATTCCAATTGGATTAATAGGGGAAGTGAAGGTGGAGAGGAGCTGATCTAGCGAATTGGTTAATTGGGGGATGTAGAAAATCTGTATGCAGACCACAAGTGCCATTGTTTCAAGAATCGTAAGTGGGTTCGGGACTCCCATGCAGACATTTCTTCAAAACAAAAGAGCTGATCTATCTTCTGTTTCCACTCTTCTATTGGTGGAAGGGATGTTTGCAACCAGAATTTTGGGATCATTAGCCGGGCCGCTGTAATCAGCTGTTTGAAAATGTAGGGAGGAGGAGTTAGTTCCTCCCCATCAAAGTGAGAAAGTAAGGCTTTGGTGGGCGAGGCCTGTATGGATGTATAGCAAATTTGATTGCTGATATAAGATGTCTCTCCACCATTTCTTTATTAAAGGACATTCCCACCAGATGTGGATAAACGTTCCCCTGTCTCCATGACATCTCCAACATCTGTCCGAAGCCCCCTCAGATAAAAGGCAGGACCTGTCTGGTGTAATGTCCCACCTTGTGAGGAGTTTACAGGAAGAGGTTGGGGAGAGTAAGAAGGGGAAATTCCCTACCTATATCGTTCTCCCAATTTCAAATGAATGCTGGTTTAATAAGTAAGGGACTAGATCTCAATCTATTGTATAGTTGTAACACTAACTTTTTAGGTGGCTTCAAGTCTACAATTAAGGATTCAAACCATATAAACGGCCGAAATAGATCGCCTCTTAGTGTGTTGCTGAGCAAAAATGATCTAAGGTAGGGGATTAGAGGCAGACCGCAAGGTTTGGAATTTAGGATCTCCCTCATCCCGTTAACCCCCATAATTTTACCAGAAGGTTCTAAGAAGGAAGTTATGGGAATAGATGAGTTCCGTAGTTCCCGTGGGGTGGAATCTATCCTAATGGGGGGGGGGGGGGGTGTGTACCAACTACATCACTAACTAGAAGAAGCCCGAAGTATTGGGTATGAGGATAAGGGTATAGAAGGTGGGCTTGGATTTCCCAATAGAAGGGAATGCAGAGATCTACCCATTAAGTGTTGTTCTAGGGGGACCCATAATTTGTTCGGGTTATTTCGTAGCCATTCCACCACTCTAGACAAAAGTATTGCTTTGCCATATAGTTATGGGTCTTAAAGACCTACCCCTCCAGTCTGTACTGGCTTAGAGAGAAGAGAAAGAGAAAGTCTAGATTTTTTACCATTCCAAATAAAGGCACTAAATTTGGTTTAATGCTCTGGTCCTCCCTTTGACTTCCATTCTACCGAGCACCCAAGCATCCCAATCTGTTCGGCCTGATCCCCCGAGCACTATGGTGCTCGTTTAACACTAGCAGATACACATGCCTCTCATATATTTGGCATATCTTCTGGCCATGCTGTGTGACACACTAAAATCTACAGTAGCCTCCTAGCTGCCATAGATTGAAGTATTTTTCATGCCAGAAAACTGCATAAATATGGTGGGGCTGCCCACTCCCCACCTGGGGCACAGCCCTTTTCTCACCACTTCTGAAAAGTAGCATAAAGGAGGAAATGTAGCACATTTTGCTGCACAAATGGCATATGACAAAATATGGAACCTATTAACACCACAAAAGTGGTGTAAGTAGGTTAGTAAATGTCCCATAGACAGATATGCAACTTTACTTCCAAAGATAAGCAGGTTAAATGTATTGTAAATAATCAATACTTGTGCTAGAGTACATTAAACATTGTATTTGATTCATTTATAATATATGTCATAAAATAATGTATTATTATTTATTATAGCAATATTATGAATAAGAATATTCTTATTATAGCACCCTGACAACTATTATCTGTGGGATCCTCATAGGCTAGTCTGAAAAAAATCTGTGGGGCATATTTCTTATCTTTGAGACATCTTAGAATTAAAAGAGGCAGGCAGCAGATGCTCCAAATATGACACATCTTGATTAACATCTTACACGCACTTTCTCATGCCACCTCTCTGGCTTACCTTACACCAAAATTTTGTGTCAAAATTGTGACACGCCATTAATAAGATTGGCATACTAGACAGTTTTCAAAACATAGACATTATCTGTAGCCCTTCTCATTAGAGACCTTGACTGATTTTACATGGAGCGGGACTGAGCAGCCTGCAATGTATGAGAACACATACAGGCTGCAAAGACAAACTGAATTTTTTTGTTACATTTATTTTCGCTAAAAAGTACATCCATTTACCTGTAAAAATGCTACCAAAGGTGTTCATAGCCTTTAAATAACTGTAATAAAAAGTTAAAAATAAAAAACAAATTTGTGTTATAGGATAAAACAAACAGAGGCATTGTTCAGACTCTGCTGAACCTCAATGACTGTAATAGGCCCTTTGGGGTTCCTGTATTTTTAACAGCAATAATAGTTGTTGATCCTCATGCAGATTAGCTCAAGGCATGTCTTTAAGGCCTCATGCACAAGGACATTATTAGCTGGTGCCTGTATTGCGGCACACAAACAGCATTAATGGGTTAGCAAGCTAGAAGGTGCAGTGCGGAACAGAGGCGTACCTTTGCACCGCATGCACTACTTTTTTGCTGTGCGCAGACACCATTCAAGTGAGAGGGTCCTGCGTCCTCATACAGCAGCTCTATGGTCTGTTCCCGTGCTACAGACTGCAAATTTCACTGCACCGAGGGCCGCTCTCACTTGAATGGTGTCTGCGCACTACAAAAAAGTAGTGCATGTGGTGCAATGGTACTGACAGTATGCCTCTTTTCCGCACAGCGCCTTCCAGATTGTGAACCCATTAATGCTGTTTGCACGCCGCAATACAGGCACCGGCCAACAATGGCCGTGTGCATGAGGCCTTAGAGGGAGAAAGAGGGTGCACTGAGAAACAAGCATTAACCCTTTAATTACTCCAGACTACTAGGACTGGTATCAATAAAGAGGACCTACTGTATAACCTCCCCTGATAACTACTTGCATCCCTGTTGCAATAACAGTTCGGGAGCATCTATTCTTATAAATGTACGCTTTGCCATTCATTTATTATTCCTGCTAGAAGTTATTTACTAATTATTTGCAGTTTGCTGTGAAGGTCCAGATCGGTGTTACTAGTTAGATGTGTGCTAGAGAATAGTCTATGTGCTGGGAAGGACACTATCCAATCAGTTTTGTCAGTGCCAGACTGTGCAGGGACACCCCCTCCCTTAACTGGTAACATTCATCTGGACCGTCACCTCAAACTGTGAGTAATTCATTCATGACTTTCAGCAGGAATAATAAACAAACTGTACATTGTAGAGTCATAAGAATAGATTATCCAGAATTGTTATTGCATAGGGAATGCAATTAGTTGACACCCCAAACCATCAAGAAAGTGTGAAGTAACACCTCTACTACCCCATATTTGTTGAGAAATTTACATTAACCTTATTCACTATTCTAAAATATCAAAGCAAGGAAGTGTTACTCTAAGGCCTCTTTCACACTACAATTTTTTTTTTTCCGTTTTGCAGGCCTTTTTTTGCGTTACGTATACGGTCCGTATACGGAACCATTCATTTCAATGGGTCAGCAAAAAAACGGAATGTACTCCGTATGCATTCTGTTTCCGTGTTTCCGTATCTCTGTTCCGTGCAAAGATAGAACATGTCCTATATTTGGCCGAAAATCATGTTCCGTGACTCCATTAAAGTCAATGGGTCTGCAAAAAAAAACGGAATGCATATGGAAATGTATCCGTATGTTTTCCGTATCTATTCCGTTTTTTGCAGAACCATCTATTGAAAATGTTATGCCCAGCCCAATTTGTTCTATGTAATTACTGTATATGCCATACGGAAAAACGGAACGGAAACAGAACAGAAAAAAAAAACGGAACAATGGATACATGATAAACTGATTGCAAAACACTAAAATAGCCATACGGTAGTGTGAAAGAGGCCTTATACTGTAGTCCAGGGTGTTAAATTAATGAAAATATTGTCTGATATCATGCCACAGTATTTGAAAGGTTAGAACCATTTACTAATTCATTAGAAATATGAATCATTCCACCTCTGAAAAAACAAATCACTTCATATAACAGTATTATCAAAATTGTATGAGGTAAGAAGTTATACTTCAACTGAATAGGAATGACTAATGAGTGTTGGAAGAAGTAAAATATGAGGTAAATAATGAGGTTAAAGAATGGACTATGACCTTTAGAAAATGTGGAATAATATTTATATCATACAAGACATAGTGCAGTCACTTTTTGTTCCATATTAAAAACAGAGTTTTTTTTTCCATAGAACTAATTTTATAATCTGAAAAGAGCAATGAAAACCAATAAAACACGAAAAACAATACAATAAATACACCAAGGGAACATTGATTGATTTCATAGGCTAGAACCACTTATTGATATTTGTGTTAATATAATTCTCTCATGCTCTTTATAACTGTTAAGGGGTACAGTATTCATACATGGCAGTACCATAATTTTTGCGACTACTCTTTGTCTGAATGGTTCTTGCAGAAATCTATAAACACTGTCGCTTGTATGGACCTGATTTTAGTCACAAAAATGTATACAAGTCTGTCACGTGTGAATATACCTTTAAAGGCTTTATGAAAATAAAAGCATAATTTCATCCTCTAACTATAAGCAACAGGGGGTATATAAATAAAAGGTTTTGGTGAAAAAGGGCCTGTTTCACAATGAGATAAAAACACAACTGGACATGTTACTGAAAGTCCAAAACAACTATCGCATCGTATTTTCATTTAATTTTTTTTATCCCATTTTATCCCTTTCCTCCCATTTCCTCCTTTTATCTTTCCTCACATTCCAATAGCCATAACTGATTTATTTTTCCATCCACATGGCCAAATGAGGGCTTATTTTTTTGTGGGACAAATGCATTTTTAATGCCACAATTTAATTTACCATATCTTGTATATGAAAACAGATTTTTTTTTATTTGCGGGGTAAAATTGAAAAAAAAATGCAAATTCTGCCAAGGTTTTTGGGGTTTTGACTATCACGGTGTTCACTATTCGCAAAAAATCTAAATTTTCTTTGGTTCTTTGTTACGCCATATTCTGACAGCCATAACTTTTTTATATTTCAGTCTACAGAGCTGTATGTGAGCTTGTTTTTTTGCATAACGAACTGTAGTTTATATTGGTACCATTTTTGTAGAATGTACAACTGATCGTTGTCAATTTTTGGGGGGAGACAAGATAATAAAAAAATGTTGAATTGCGTGTTTTAATATTTCAGACATTTTTGTATGTGGCGATACCTAATATATTAAATTTGTTTATGGTTTATATATTTTTATATGTAAAATTGTTAAAGGGAGCGTGATTTAAACTATTAATATCTTTGTGTTTTTATATTTTTATACTTTTTATTTAACTATTAGCCCCCTTAGGGGACTAGAATATGAGATCTTTAGAATCCCTGTCCTATTCACCCTAATAGAGATCTAGAGATCTATAGAGATTAGAGATGAGAAAATCGAAATTCATGAAGTGGAATTCGATCCAAATTTCTGGATAAATTCAATTTGCCTCAAAGTAAAATTTCATGGTTCGTGCTTCATGGTAGCTGATAAATTTAACCTGAAAACTGTGTAAAAAAATAAAAAATTCAAACTTCAAATAAGGGTGCTTAATGCCATACTTATATCACATTATGCATTAAGGGATTAAAGAGATTGTCCCAAAATCATTTTGTTTTATGTGTTCCTAACACCCCTCACCATGCATATATATAATACCCAATACAGTTTTTTTATGCCTTTGTTTTCTTTACACCTGTCGGGGCTTCAGATTATTGTAAATGTACAAATGTACAAAAACTGTACCAATTTTCTGTCAGTTTATATCACAAAAATTGTAATACCAAGCAATCAAGAAGTCATATGTACCATAAAATACTACTAATCAAACTGCCACCTCATCCCACAAAAAATGAGCCCCTATATAACACAATCATCTCCCAAAAATATATGACTTTCAGAAAATGGAGACACTAAAATATGAAATATGTTTATTTTTCAAAAATGCTTTTATTGTGTAAAACAAATATATTTAGAAAAAATGAGACATATTAGGTATCAACACATCCGTAACTACCTACTCTATTAAAATATCTAAAAACTGTGCCCAAAAAGCTATTTTTGTCACCTTATAACAAAGATAATTGCCCCAAAAAATAAAAAAAATATGGCTTTCAGAAAATGGAGACACTAAAATGATATCTTTTCAAAAATCCTTTTATTGTGTAAAACAGAAATAAATTTTAAAAAAGTAGACATATTAGGTATCGCCGCATCTAATGACCTGCTCTATGAAAATATCATATGATCTTCCCCCTAAGGTGAATGCTCTAAAAAAAAAAAAAAAAAAAAATCCTGTGCCAAAGCAACAATTTTTTGTCACCTTGCCCCATAAATTGCAATATTAAGTGATCAAAAAATCATATGTACCCAAAAATGGTAACAATATAAAAATAGACTCTTCCCCCAAAAAATGAGCCCCTACATGACAGGCGATCACCAGAAAAATAAAAAAATCTGGGTTTTCAGAAAATAGGGACACAAAAACCAATGTGTCACAAGAAAAGTGTCTCAGAATGGTTTGGATGAATAAAAGTGTTCTAAAGTTATTACCACATAAAATGCAAAAAATAGCCTAGGCAAGAATAGTGTTGAGTGCGAATATTCGAATCAGGAATTTTTATTGCAAATATCCCCACTTCGAGAAATCGCCGATTTTGAATATAGTGCTATATATTTATATTTTCGAATATTCTAGATTTTTTTTATCTGAACCCATGATCCCTCCCTGTTTCTTGCTTGTGGGCCAATGTGAAGACTGCACGGTCTTTGTCTGAGCTTAGCAACATCCCTAGCAACCAATAGGATAGTTGCCTACCATTTACTATATAAGAACCACCCCAGCAGCCATTTTCTGCAGTTTTTTGCAGTTCTGAGACAGCAGTGTCATTCCTATGCTCTGTGCTTTGATGTGTCATTATATTACATACTGTAGTTAGTTAGTTAGCTTATATTTATATAATACAGATAGTTAGTGGGAGATCTTTCTTATCTTGGAAAGGGGCTCACTCCAAGGGCAACACCCCAAGCCCTATGAGATTAGTGCTACAAAATTCAAAATGAAAGGTTGGAGGGCACTCAGATCTCTAGAGTTTATAAGGAGATATAGTACATTATATCCCTATTAAAATATATTTATTATTTCAAATAGCAAAAATAAATTGGTCTAAAATCACGGTTATTATTCCAAATGGCCAAATTGTTTGATCTCAAAAACACAGTAATACACGGTTGTAAATTCTTTTACTAACTCAGTTTTGGATTTCCTTCCTAATATATATATATATTATATCGATAAAGTATCCTGAATTCGAGAGAAGCCAACCAGCTTCCTATGTTATGTTTGTTAATGTTGGCTAATGTGCCAAACGGAGGTTACTGACCGTTGGCTCCCAAATTCTCATCAGAAAAAAATACTAACGCTAAAATTGATAAAAAGCAATATGAATAAAAACATAAGACCAGCCTTTTGAACCTATCAGTAGCAATACTATAATCCTTTTTGCAAATAGTTCATCATATAGTCCAGCGGTAAAACGCTAATAGACTAATAGTCTTTTTCAACAGGCCCAGTATAGCTGAATACACAATTGATTATGACAGGCAAGATGTGACTGAATATACCATGTAGCAGTTTCAATAAAGCTGAATACACAGTGGATTGTGGTGGGCCCAATGTGGCTGGATACCAGATGTAGCAGATTCAGTTTAGTTGAATATAAGGTTAATGTGGCAGATTCCGTATAGCTAGCAGATTCGTGTAGCGATGCTGTGGTGTAACGGAAGATGTAAAATCCAATTTCTGTAATTCAAAGTCCTCCTTGTTCAAGATCTGGGGGTGGTGGTATCAAACGCGTTTCGGGACTGTGTATCGTCCCCACTGAGGAAATAACGGGAATATTCCCTAAGGAAATAACACAGGGTCACCACCAACTACAAGCCGTAAGCCATGAAAGATCGAACCACCCGCCCGCCCATGTGAGGACGTCATCAGTTTCAAGGTCTAACCGACATCGATACACGTCTGCAGGTCAACGTGTGATGCGAATTAGTGCGGTATAATAGAAGGGTGAGACCGCGGACACTTAAGTGTATTTATTACCATTACAAAACTAGTGTCTCAGGACTAATGGCATACACATGGCATATGAGTATAATATCCCTGTAAGATCGCTATGGTTCGAATTGACTTTGGACACGATTTTTTGGGCCTCTGTAGTGGGATGCCGCACACGTGCTGAGTTTGGTCCTCAAATCATAAGAAGAGAGACTATATGGAATAATATTTTTGCTCAGGACGATTTACTTAACGATATTTTAATGAATTTTATCGGATTGTATCGTTTTTTATAGATTGACAATAATTCTATTGTATGGAGTTTTATTGCTGTTTCTTGTTTATTGCACATTAAATTATATTGTTTGGTTCCAAATATAAGTGAGTGCCCAGCTTTCTGTATATTATATACAAGTGTTGCTTAATGTGTTCCAAACTGCCACAATTAAGAACACCCCATTTTTCTACTCAGCCATACTGAGGGTTTTGGAGTAACTCTATATTTAGAGCAGCAACCATAATTTTTGTATTCAGCCATACAGAGTTCAGTGCAGTGACTCCATACTCAGCTGCACCGAACTTGCTACTGTATATAAACTTTGTACTCAGCCACACTGATCTTTATGAAAACTTTGCACTTAGCTATACGGAATCTGCCACATGAACCTTATATTCAACTAAACTGAATCTTCTACATCCAGCCACATTGTGCCCACCACAATCAACTGTGTATTCAGCTATACTGAAACTGCTACATGGTATATTCCTTCACATCTTGCCCATCATAATCAATTGTGTATTCAGCTATACTGGGCCTGTTGAAAAAGACTATTAGTCTATTAGAGTTTTACCGCTGGACCATATGATGAAGTATTTGCAAAAAGGATTACAGTATTGCTACTGATAGGTTCAAAAGGCTGGTCTTATGAGCATCAATTTATATGTTTTTATTTATATTGCTTTTTATCAATTTTAGCATTAGTATTTTTTTCTGATGAGAATTTGGGAGCCAACGGTAAGTAACCTCCGTTTGGCACATTAGCCAACATTAACGAAAATCATAACATAGGAAACTAATTGGCTTCTCTCAAATTCAGGATACTGTATCGATATAATGCATATATATTAGGAAGGAAATCCAAAACTGCCTTAGTGAAGAATTTACAACCATGTATTGCTGTGTTTTTTAGATCAATCAATTTGGCCATTTGGAATAATAACCGTGATTTTAGACCAATTTATTTTTGCTATTTGAAATAATAAATATATTTTAATAGGGATATAATGTACTACAGCTCCTTATAAACTCTAGAGATCTGAGTGACCTCCAACCTTTCATTTTGAATATTGGAGCACTCTATCTGCATTTAAAGCTATTGTAATGTTCTGCCGGGCCAACCATTTTCTCCAGTCTCAGGAAACTTCTAGCAGCTTGAAAAATGTAGCAAAAAGTGACCCACGCCTGTATTGCACGCGCAATACGCGCATATTACATTGCCGATTTCCGTAATCAAGAAAATAATGGCAAATTCTCGAATTTGCAAATTTATGACGAATATTCGCCCAAATATTCGTGAAAGGGGCATTGCCCCTGCCGCCCATTACTGGGCAAGAACGTTAAAACTGGACTGGGGTAGAAGGGGTTAAAGAAATCTATTATTTACCTGTAGGTATAACTGATTTATTCAGTCACATGTACTTGTTTATCATCAAATATCCTCCTTTATGATATACCACTTTTTATTCCTCCTTGCTAGGGTTGAGCGAAGCCGAACTGTAAAGTGACCCAGAAAAATAACTTTTATCCGTCTGTTAGTCAGGTGGGTGGCGGCGGCCATTTTATGCAGGTTCTGTGCAACAGCATATGTGCATTTGTCACAGTTAAATAGCTTGAACTACTGAAATTATATTCTGGGTTTAAGAATTTTGGGCAAGACCCTACATCTGTGGCCTTTGCAGCATTAGTCAGTGTGCAATTTAAGCTAGAAATACAGCAATACAGCAATTTGGGCAAAGTGCCCAATTGTACAGACCTTGCTGCATCTGTCAGTGTGAAACTCAAGCTTTATAAACTGCTGTCATATTCTGTTATAAAAAAAACACCCTTTTTGGGCAAAATAATACATTTTACAGTCCTTGCAGGATCTGTCAGTGTGAGATACACGCTTTAGATACTGCTGTGCTATTCTGTTATTTAAAAAAAACACCCATTTTGGTCAAAATACTTAATTTGCAGCCTTGTCTGAATCTGTCAGTGTGAAATTCAAGCGGTATATACTGCTGTCATATTCTGTTATTAAAAAAAAAACACCCTTTTTGGGAAAAAATACCTAATTTGCAGCCTTTTATGCATCTGTCAGTGTGAAATTCAAGCCTTATATACTGCTATGCTATTCTGTTATTAAAAAAACACTCATTTTGGGCAAAATACTTAATTTACGACCTTGTCTGCATTTGTCAGTGTAAAATTCAAGTGTTATATACTGTTGTCATATTCTGTTATTAAAAAAACAACCATTTTGGGCAAAGTACTTAGTATTGCAGCCTTTGCTGCATCTGTAATTGTTAAAAACAAGCTTGAAATTCTTCAATAATATTCTGTGTTTTAAAAAAAAAAAAACTTTTTGGGCAAAATACTACATTTTACAGCCCTTGTTGCATCCGTCAATGTGAAATTCAAGCGTTATATACTGCTGTCATATTCTGTTATAAAAAAACACCTATTTTGGGCAAACAGCTAAATTTGCGGCCTAGTCTGCATCTGTCAGTGTGAGATACAATCTTGAAATGCTTCAATAATTTTCTGGGTTTTAAAAAACACCCATTTTGGGCAAAGTACTTAATATTTCCGCCCTTGCTGCATTTGTCAGTGTGAAATTCAAGCGTGATATACTGCTGTCATATTCTGTTATTTTAAAAAAAACACCCATTTTGGGCAAAAAACTAAAATTGTGGCCTTGTCTGCATCTGTCAGTGTGAGATACAATCTTGAAATACAGCAATAATATTCTGGGTTTAAAAAAACATTTATTTTGACCAAAGTACTTAATATTTACGCCCTTGCTGCATTTGTCATTGTGAGATACACACGTTAAATACTGGTGTTCTATTCTATTATTAAAAAAACACGTATTTTGGGCAAAAAACGTAATATTGCAGCCTTTGATGCATCTGTCATTGTGAGATACACCCTTTAGATACTGTTGTTCTATTCTGTTATTAAAAAACATGCATTTGGGGCAAGATCCTAAATTGAGAAATATGAGGAGAGCATCAAATAGGGAACGTGGCCCCGGTTGTGGTGCTGCTAGTGGAGCTTCTGTTGCAGGGAGAAGACATGGTCGATCTGTGCCAGCTACACGCACAAGTGAAACACCTTCCTCAGGTGTGAGTAGGCGACAGAACCTTTAGCAGTATTTGGTCGGGCCTAATGCGGCTCTTCGAATGGTAAAGCCACAACAAGTACAGGGGATAGTAGATTGGGTTGTTGACAGTGCCTCCAGTTCCCTTACATTGTCTCCCACCCAGTTTCCTGCTGAAAGATAAGAGTTGGCACCTGCAGCCGATGTCCATCAGCCCCTTACAAATCAGCCAAGCAGTCTGAGTCCCAAGTCATGCAGCAGTTTCTTCTGCTTTTTGATGACGATTTAAGCAGAGTTTCCCAGGACCATCCACCTAGCCCTGCCCCAAAAGTGGAATAGAGTGAGTGCACCGATGCCCAACCACTTATGTTTAAAGATGAGTACATGGGAGGACCACCGCAGCACGTTTTGGATGATGATGAAACACAGGTGCCAACTGCTTAGGCTTTCTGCAGTGTGCAGACCGACAAGGATGGCAGGGGTGAAGACTGGGTGGAAGATGATGTGGAGGACGATGAGGTCCTCAACCACACATGGAATCAAGGTCATGTGAGTGACCTATGTAGTTCAGAGGAAGAGGCGGTGGTCGCACAGAGCCACCAGCACAGCAGAAGAGGGAGCAGGGTGCAAAAGTGGAGCGGCCGTCCCCTAGACAGTACACCTGCTACTGCCCACTGCAGCAAGGGACCGAGAACACCATAGCCAGCTCCAAGGAGTTCGCTGGCATCTCCACAATGTCCCACGGAAGCGTTCAGCTCTCCATCTCCCAAACACTGGAGCGAAAGAGGAAGTACCCCCCTACCCAACCGCGGTCCCTGGCCCTGAATGCCAGCATTTCAAAATGACTGTCCTTTGAAATGTTGTCATTCTGTCTGGTGGAGACGGAGAGTTCTAAAAGCCTTATGGCGGTGGCTGTCCCACACTACGTCGTGCACAGCCGGCACTACATTTCCAGGCGTGCCATCCCTTCCCTGCACAACCAAGTGGGGGACAAAATCAGGTGGGCACTGCGCAACGCCATCTGTGGCAAGGTCCACCTAACTACGGACCAGTAAGCACGGTCAGGGACGTTATATCTCCATAACAGCACACTGGGTAAATGCAGTGGCAGCTGGGCCTGAGGTGGATAGCAGTTTAGCGCATTATCTTCCACCACTGATGATTGCAGGGTGCTTCAGTTTGCCTCCTGTTGCTTCCTACTCTTACTTTGCTTCTTCATCCTCTACCGTCTCCTCATCTGATCACCTTCACCACCAACTTCAGCACAGCCAGGGGTAAATGACAGCAGGCAATTTTAAAACTTATCTGTTTGTGGGACAAACCCCACACCGCGCAGGAGATGTGGACGGACCTTGAACAACAGACTGATGAGTGGTTGGTGCCAGTGAGCATCAAGCCCGGCCTGGTGGTGTGTGATAATGGGCGAAATCTCGTAGCAGCTCTGGGACTAGCCGGTTTGACATCGCCCTTGCCTGGCGCATGCGCTGAATTTGGTGGTGCAGAGGTTCCTAAAAAATTACCCCAATATGTCAGAGCTGCTGCATAAAGTGTGGGCGTCTGTGCGCGCTTTTGGCGTTCTCACCCTGCTGCTGCTCGCCTGTCAGCGCTGCAGCGTAACTTCATCCTGCTCACCTCCTCCTATGCGACATGCCCACAAGGTGGAACTCCACCTTGCACATGCTGGCCAGAATGTTGGAGCAGCAGCAGCAGGCAATAGTGGAGTTTCAGCTGCAGCATGCATGGGCGAGTTGCTCTGCGGAACAGCACTACTTCACCACCAATGACTGGGCATCCATGCGAGACCTGTGTTCCTTGTTGCACTGTTTCGAGTACTCCACCAACATGGCCAGTGCCAATAACGCAGTTCTCAGCGTTGCTATCCTACTTCTATGCCTCCTTGAAAAAACGCTGCTGGCGATGATGGAAGAGGATGTGGCATAGGAGGAGGAGGAGGAAGAGGGATCATTTCATAGGTTTTCCGGCCAGTCATTCACAGGTGGCTCCGAGAGTGGGTTCCTGCATCCTCAAATTGCATGTACACAATTGTCCAGCCAGGGCACAGTTCTGGAGGATGAGGAGGTGGAGGATGAGGGGGAGGAGATGGAGGATAAGAAACTGTGTTCACAGCAGGGTGGCACCCAAACTAGCTTGTCATTGCCTCTGGGCAGTCTGGCACACATGAGCGATTGCATGCTGCAGTGTCTCCGCAACGACCACCGAGTTGCCAACATTCTAACTTGTGATGATTACTGGGTGGCCACGCTGCTGGATCCCCGTTACATGGACAACATACCGCCCTTAATTCCATCATTGGAGCGTGATCGTAAGTTGCGCGAGTACAAGTGCACGCTGGTAGACGCACTGCTTGGGGCATTCCCACCTGACATTGGGGGCACAGTGGAAGCACAAGGCGAAGAAAGAAAAGGAGGAAGAGGTCACCAACACAGCTGGGGCACCACCAGCACCTCAGAAGGCAGGGTTAGCATGGCCGAAATGTGGAAAAGCTTTATCAGCACACCACAACAACCAGCACCACCAATTTTTGGGTGTGATATACCCCGGCTGTACCTAGTAGACAGGTAAAATCATTTCACTCATTTGTTTGTTACATTTTTGGGTGAAATTCACCAATTTTTGGGTGTGATATACCACTGCTATACCTAGTAGACAGGTAAATAAATGGAATTAATTTGTCTGTTACATATTTGGGTGAAATTCACCAATTTTTGGGTGTGATATACCCCTGCTCTACCTAGTAGACAGGTAACATTTCACTAATTTGTCTGTTACATATTCGGGTGAAATTCACCAGTTTTTGGGTGTGATATACCCTGGCTGTACCTAGTAGACAGGTGTTACATTCTTGGGTGACATTTGACAATTTTTGTTGATGAAACCCCTGCTCTGCATAGGTGATAGGGACATAAATTTATTATATCGCCTGTTACCATGTCAGGTGACATTTTACCAATTTTGCCATAAACAAACCTCTGCTCTGCATAGGTGACAGAGAATGACATTTCAAAAATTCTTCTTTGAATGATGCGCTTCCCCTCCTTTCATTCAATGCTTAAACTTTAACAACTTGTCCCAAATTTGCGCTTAAATAATTTGTCCTACTTTTCCGCTCGATCATATTTCATTTAAAAAAATTAACCTCTCTTGGATGTGGTCTCTCTATCTCACACTCCCTCCCTGGAGTTTTTGTCGATAACAGTGATCAACATGATAGGCACAGAAAAGAACATTGAAAGTATGTGTGCACACACCTACATGAACTGACTGATGGGTCTGCCCCTGCAACCTCTAGGTCTCCAAATTGCACACCTGGCCTGAGCTTGCTCTTTACGCCTTGGAGGTACTGGCCTGCCCTGCAGCCAGTGTATTGTCTGAATGTTTTTTTAGCACGGCTGGAGGGGGTTATCATAGGTTATATTTCCCATTGTTTTGGGGTGTACCCTAATTTAAAAAAGAAAAAAGAAAATTTTAAACCAAAAACCAGTGTAGGCTACCTCTCCTCCTCCACCACCACTTCCACCTACACTGCCACATCCACTGCTTCCTCAACCTCCTACTCCATATGGACCTCCTCCTCCTAGATCAAGATTTTATTTTTATTTTTTTACGTATTTTATGTTATTTGAAGTCATTTCCCTATCCACATTTGTTTGCAGAGCACTTGCAATGCTTTTAACCACATTTTGCTGTCAATTGCAGCCCTCTAGCCCTTTCAATGACATTTTTAGAGCCATTTTAGTGCTCAAAGGTTCGGGCCCCCATTGACTTCAATGGGGTTCAAGTTCGGGTTCAACTTTGGGTCAAGTTCAGGTCCCGAACTCAAACTTTTTTGTGAAGTTCGGCCGAACCTGTCAAACCCGAACATCCAGGTGTCCGCTCAACTCTACTCTTTGAAAATGAAAATTTGTGTTAATCATTGTGTGCAATCACACTGTGGTTCTTGTATTGTATTATATATCTTGTAAAACAAAAATTCAAAATAAAATTTTAATAAAAAAAATGTCCTATGGATGAATTACATAATATGAGATTTTTTCTCATGGTTGCACTGGGATGAAGAATATTCTGATAAGGCCTCATGCACACAAACGTATTTTTATTCCGTGTCTGTTCCGTTTCTTTTGTGGACCGTATAATTAACTATTCATTTCAATTTGTCTGCAAAAAAACGGACATTGTCCGTGTGCATTCCTTTTCCATATGTCTGTATTTCCGTTTTGCAAAAAAATTTAACATGTCCTATTATAAAAAAATACGGAATGCACACTGATGTCATCCGTATTTTTTGTGGATCCGTTTTTTGCAGACCGCAAATACATAAGGTCGTGTGGATGCGGCCTAATACTGCAGAATGTTGACTAAATTGAAAGGCATTGATGACAATTTCATGGCATAGTAAGGACTGTACTTAATTTTGTTTGTAACTTAGCTCAAAGTCTATGATATGTATTTTCAGCCATCAGATGGAATTTCAAAGCAAGGTGGCATAGTAAATAAATACAGATTAATAACATTTTCTAATACTTTAACAATTAGCCTTTTTTATTAGAGTAGATAAATGGCAGAATAAACAATATTAGTTGTCAACTATAGAATATGTAATGGACCCTTCACTGAAAAAATGTCAACTGCCTTTGATTTCAGAGACTAATTCAATTCATTATGTTAATGCAAGTAGCCAACCAGTACCCTTCTCTATACTGATATGAGGTAAATACCCCAAAATACCTATGAGATACTCTCTCTTTTCTTTAGAAGATTTTCTGGTTTGGCATAAGCAAATGTGCATAATTTTTCCCATGAAGCATTGCCTTAAATATAAATATCAGCGAGAACCAATTCTCTTCCTACACTACATCTCAAGGCCCCTTTACAATGCTAAATTAATCAGACTCCTCTTGGAAAAAAATGTGTTCCTTCTTGACAATTGTCAGTGGAGGATAATTCTGTATTTACATGCAGCGATCACTTCCGCATACAGAATCATTGTTGGCAGCAGAGTGCTGTTTAGACAGCACAAACTGCTGACAGCAAACAATGATTTAGTTGACCGTATGCAAGGTCGTTTCACTTGTTCATTGGGTAATTGGCGGTACCTTTACCTGTCAGATTATCACTAATAGGTGCATCTACGGATGTTTTTTAGTGATGATTAGTGATGGACGAACATCTGCTGGGACGGTTCGCGAACGTGATCGCACGAATACGATCAAATGTTGACATGTATTTGTACTGGCCTGCAGTAAAATTGATATCCATTGACCATGTAATATACCCCCGACCACATAATCACTTGATCTTTTCTGTGCGGTGAACCCCTAATGTTTGGGGCCTGTAGTCCAGTGGCCTACAGTAAACTTTTTATCAATTGACCGCATAATGTACCTCAATCCACATAATCAGAATTTCTTTTATGTCAGGTGAATGCCTAACTTAGGCCCTTAGGCCCGTACTCCTGTGGCCTAAAATAAAACATTTCTAGGCTCCAACAGGGCACATTTCAGAGAATTTTGCTTTAAGAGGCATAAAAATGTTCCCTGATAAAGATCCATGTTTTTGGTTGGAATTTTTGTCATTGATCCCCCTCTAGTATGTCACTGTCTATGTTGTGGGACTATTTGTGCACTTCTACTAAGTATTAGGTGGGTGCAAATATGAACTAAAGGTTTTTCAGATTTAATGTAGGCGATATTTAACTACTTCAGCCCCGCTAGCTGAAACCCCCTTCATGACCAGAGCACTTTTTACACTTCGGCACTACACTACTTTCACCGTTTATCGCTCGGTCATGCAACTTACCACCCAAATGAATTTTACCTCCTTTTCTTCTCACTAATAGAGCTTTCATTTGGTGGTATTTTATTGCTGCTGACATTTTTACTTTTTTTGTTATTAATCGAAATGTAACGATTTTTTTGCAAAAAAATGACATTTTTCACTTTCAGCTGTAAAATTTTGCAAAAAAAACGACATCCATATATACATTTTTCACTAAATTTATAGTTCTACATGTCTTTGATAAAAAAAAAATGTTTGGGCAAAAAAAAAATGGTTTGGGTAAAAGTTATAGCGTTTACAAACTATGGTACAAAAATGTGAATTTCCGCTTTTTGAAGAAACTCTGACTTTCTGAGCACCTGTCATGATTCCTGAGGTTCTATAATGCCCAGACAGTAGAAAAACCCCACAAATGACCCCATTTCGGAAAGTAGACACCCTAAGGTATTCGCTGATGGGCATAGTGAGTTCATAGAACTTTTTATTTTTTGTCACAAGTTAGCGGAAAATGATGATGATTTTTTATTTTTTTCTTACAAAGTCTCATATTCCACTAACTTGCGACAAAAAATAAAAAATTCTAGGAACTCGCCATGCCCCTCACGGAATACCTTGGGGTGTCTTCTTTCCAAAATGGGGTCACTTGTGGCGTAGTTATACTGCCCTGGCAATTTAGGGGCCCAAATGTGTAAGAAGTACCTTGCAATCAAAATGTGTAAAAAATGGCCTGTGAAATCCGAAAGGTGCACTTTGGAATGTGTGCCCCTTTGCCCACCTTGGCTGCAAAAAAGTGTCACACATCTGGTATCGCCGTACTCAGGAGAAGTTGGGGAATGTGTTTTGGGGTGGCATTTTACATATAACCATGCTGGGTGAGAGAAATATCTTGGCAAAAGATAACTTTTCCCATTTTTTTATACAAAGTTGGCATTTGAACAAGATATTTTTCTCACCCAGCATGGGTATATGTAAAATGACACCCCAAAACACATTCCCCAACTTCTCCTGAGTACGGCGATACCAGATGTGTGACACTTTTTTGCAGCCTAGATGCGCAAAGGGGCCCAAATTCCTTTTAGGAGGGCATTTTTAGACATTTGGATCCCAGACTTCTTCTCACACTTTCGGGCCCCTAAAAAGCCAGGGCAGTATAAATACCCCACATGTGACCCCACTTTGGAAAGAAGACACCCCAAGGTATTCAATGAGGGGCCTGGCGAGTTCCTAGAAATTATATTTTTTTTGCATAAGTTAGCGGATATTGATTTTTTTTTTGTTTTTTTCTCACAAAGTCTCACTTTCCGCTAACTTAGGACAAAAATTTCAATCTTTCATGGACTCGCCATGCCCCTCACGGAATACCTTGGGGTGTCTTCTTTCCGAAATGGGGTCACATGTGGGGTATTTATACTGCCCTGGCTTTTTAGGGGCCCTAAAGCGTGAGAAGAAGTCTGGAATATAAATGTCTAAAAATGTTTACGCATTTGGATTCCGTGAGGGGTATGGTGAGTTCATGTGAGATTTTATTTTTTGACACAAGTTAGTGGAATATGAGACTTAGTAAGAAAAAACAAAAACAAAAACAAACAAAAAATTTCCGCTAACTTGTGCCAAAAAAATGTCTGAATGGAGCCTTACAGGGGGGGGGGGGGGGGGGTGATCAATGACAGGGGGGTGATCAATGACAGGGGGGTGATCACCCATATAGACTCCCGGATCACCCCCCTGTCATTGATCACCCCCCTGGTAAGGCTCCATTCAGACGTCCGTATAATTTTTACGGATCCATGGATCGGATCCGCAAAACACATGCGGATGTCTGAATGGAGCCTTACAGGGGGGTGATCAATGACAGGGGGGTGATCACCCATATAGACTCCCTGATCACCCCCCTGTCATTGATCACCCCCCTGTAAGGCTCCATTCAGACGTCCGTATGATTTTTACGGATACATGGATCGGATCCGCAAAACACATGCGGACGTCTGAATGGAGCCTTACAGGGGGGTTATCAATCACAGGGGGTGATCAGGGTGATCACCCCCCTGTCACTGATCACCCCCCCTGTAAGGATCCATTCAGACGTCCGTATGATTTTTACGGATCCATGGATACATGGATCGGATCCACAAAACACATGCAGACGTCTGAATGGAGCCTTACAGGGGGTTATCAATGACAGGGGGTGATCAGGGTGATCACCCCCCTGTCACTGATCACCCCCCCTGTAAGGTACCATTCAGACGTCCGTATGATTTTTACGGATCCACGGATACATGGATCGGATCCGCAAAACACATGCGGACGTCTGAATGGAGCCTTACAGGGGGGTGATCAATGACAGGGGGGTGATCAGGGAGTGTATATGGGTTATCACCCGCCTGTCATTGATCACCCTCCTGTAAGGCTCCATTCAGACGTCCGCATGTGTTTTGCGGATCCGATCCATGTATCCATGGATCCGTAAAAATCATGCGGACGTCTGAATGGAGCCTTACAGGGGGGTGATCAATGACAGGGGGGTGATCAATGACAGGGGGTGATCAGGGAGTGTATATGGGTGATCACCCGCCTGTCATTGATCACCCTCCTGTAAGGCTCCATTCAGACGTCCGCATGTGTTTTGCGGATCCGATCCATGTATCCATGGATCCGTAAAAATCATGCGGACGTCTGAATGGAGCCTTACAGGGGGGTGATCAATGACAGGTGGGTGATCAATGACAGGGGGTGATCAGGGAGTGTATATGGGTGATCACCCGCCTGTCATTGATCACCCCCCTGTAAGGCTCCATTCAGACGTCCGCATGTGTTTTGCGGATCCGATCCATGTATCCATGGATCCGTAAAAATCATGCGGACGTCTGAATGGAGCCTTACAGGGGGGTGATCAATGACAGGGGGGTGATCAATGACAGGGGGTGATCAGGGAGTGTATATGGGTGATCACCCGCCTGTCATTGATCACCCCCCTGTAAGGCTCCATTCAGATGTCCGCATGTGTTTTGCGGATCCGATCCATGTATCCGTGGATCCGTAAAAATCATACAGGACGTCTGAACGGAGCCTGACAGGGGGGTGATCAATGACAGGGGGGTGATCAATGACAGGGGGGTGATCAATGACAGGGGGGTGATCAGGGAGTTTATATGGGGTGATCATGGGTGATCAGGGGTTCATAAAGGGTTAATAAGTGACGGGGGGGGTGTAGTGTAGTGTAGTGTTTGGTGCGACTTTACTGACCTACCTGTGTCCTCTGGTGGTCGATCCTAACAAAAGGGACCACCAGAGGACCAGGTAGGAGGTATATTAGACGCTGTTATCAAAACAGCGTCTAATATACCTGTTAGGGGTTAAAAAATTCGGATCTCCAGCCTGCCAGCGAGCGATCGCCGCTGGCAGGCTGGAGATCCACTCGCTTACCTTCCGTTCCTGTGAGCGCGCGCGCCTGTGTGCGCGCGTTCACAGGAAATCCCGGCCCTCGCGAGATGACGCGTATATGCGTCGTCGTGCGCAGGGCTGCGGCCTCCGGACCGCACATCTGCGTTAGGCGGTCCGGAGGCGGTTAAAAATAAAAAATAAAATGAGTTTAAATGTCCCCCAGAGGTCTTGTATGAACTTATATGGGACACAAAGTGCCAAAAAATAAAAAATGTTTTGAAAAAATAAGTTTCACAATAAAAAAATATTCCCCCCAAATTCGTTATTTAAAAAATATAAAAAAATTAAATAGACATATTTGGTATCAACAGGTCCTCAACGACTAGCTCTACAATATTATCATATGCTCTACCCCATCAGGTGAAAAATACGCCAAAACTGACTTTTTAGTTAGCTCACCTCCCAAAAAACATGATGTTAATCAATTAAAAGTCAAATGTACCCTAAAATGGTAGCAATAAAAATGTCACCTCATCCCGCAAAAAATGAGTCACCACACAAGACCATAGCCAGAAAAATAAAAAAAATATGGCTATCAGAAAATTGCAACACAAAAACATGATTTTATTTTCCAAAAACGTAAAAATAAAAAAAATAGACAAGTTTGGTATCGCCACATCCATAACAATTGGCTCTACAAAAATATCACATGATTTAGCTTATTTTTAGTCACCTCACCTCACAAAAGACATATCAATTAATCAAAGTCATATGTACCCCAAAATGTTAGCAATAATGTCTCCTCATTCCGCAAAAGATCAAGCCTTCACACAAGAACATAGCCAGAAAAATTAAAAAGATTTGGTACTAAGAAAATGCCAACACAAAAACATGATTTAAAAAAAAATATGTTTTTTGTGTAAAACGTAAAAAACAAAACAAAAAAAAACTTGCCATATTTGGTATCATTGCGTCCGTAATGACCGGATCTGTAAAAATGTCACATGATCTACCTTATCAAGTAAACGGTATAAGAAAAGCAGAAAAATGACACCAAACTGTTTTTTTTTATGACTTCACCTACCAAAAAATTAGATAAAAAGCAACCAGAAAGCCAAATGTACCCCAAAATGATGCCCAAAAAACTAAAGCGTGTCCCGCACAAAAGAAGCCATCACACAGGTCATTCAACAAAATATAAAAAAAGTTATCGCTCCTTAAAACCTTGATAAAAAATTCCATGTTAGAAAATCCAGATGCCGCTTCCTCCCTTCTGAGCCCTGGCGTATCCCCAAATAACAGTGTACGACCACAGTTGTGATGTTACTATATTCAGAAGAAAGTGGGTAGCAAATTGTGGGGGTATATTCTCTTGCTATCTTCTGAGAAAAAGAAAGTTTGGGCCTAAAGCACAATTTTCTTGTAAAAAAAGAAAGAAAAACAAGTATGAAAAATTCTATGAAACCTGTTAAAGTGCTTGCTACACCCCTTAAAAATTCTTTGGGTGGTGTAGCTTACAAAATGTGGTCCCTTTCTGGGGGTTTTGACTGTGGGAGGACCTCAGGGTCTCTTCAAATGCAACATGGTTCCCAAAGACCATTCTAGCAAAATCTGCTCTCCAAAAAACATATGGCACACCTTGCCTTCTGTGCCCTGTCATGTGCCCAAACAGCAGTATTCAACCACATATGGGGTGTTTCTGCAAACTGCAGACTCAGGCTAATAAATATTGAGGTTTGTTAACCCTTGTTGTGTTCCAGGAAAAATATTTTAAAATGGAAAATGTAAAAAAAAATGGGAAATTTTGAAATGTCAACTCTGTTTTGCTTTAATTCCTATGGAATACCTAAATGGTTAACAACATTTCTAAAACCAATTTTGAATAGTTTGAGGGTTGTTGTTTCTAAAATGGGGTCATTTATGGGTTGGTTCTATTATGTAAGCCCCACAAGTGACTTCAGAACTGAACTAGTCCTTAAAAAGTTGACTTTGGCATTTTCCTAAAAGTTTAATTGCTTCTAAAATTCTGAACCTTCTAACGTCCTAAAAGAATAAAATTACATTTCCAAAATTATGCCAACATAAAGTAGACATATGGGGAATGTTAGTTAATGAATATGAGGCATCACTATCTGAGAGAGAGAGATTCAAATTTAGAAAACAGTGAATTTTATTCAAATTTTCATTCATTTTGGATTTTTTTAAATAAATAAAGGTTAAACATATTGACTCAAATTTAACATTAAAATGAAGTGCAATGTGTCACAAGAAAACAATCTCTGAATGGCTTGAATAAGTAAAAGCGTTCCAAAGTTATTACCACATAAAGTTACATATGTCAGATTTGCAAAAATTAGGCCTAGTCAGGAAAGGGGTAAATGGCCTGGTCTGGAAGTGGTTAAGGCATCTCATTCAATCACCAGCACCCTCTTCTGTACAGAGAACACCAAGATAGCTGTCTACAGATGGATCACTGTTCCTTTTGGAAGAGATTCTGGATATGAGATAATTTGCTCTCATAAGGTATTTAAATAACACATTAGAATAGAAGAAAACATCTGTATACTGCAAAATATAAACATGTATTTTTAATCTATAATATTTCCATAAAAAGACTTATAGCCTTAGTATCTATAGACATACAATTAACTGGATACAGATTTTTTTTAAAAAGTCCAAGAAAACACAATTAACAGTTAGCAAGAGATCATTTTAGTATCTACCCAAAGACAAAAGAAAAATTGCCCTTCAGAAATTTGCTTCATTGTTCATCACAGCAGTAATGAACAATGAATTATAACTGTTTTATATGCTACAATCTTTGGTGGTACTAAAGCAATGCATTATTAATAAGCACTATTTTTGAAAATGAATAAACTGTTTGAAAGACATTAACATAGTCTATTGACTATGATTGACACTGACTTCCCATTCATTTTGCTTTTGGCAAGAGACATCTAGCCAGAATTATGTGCATCTGGACATTACTAATATTATTCTTGTTATTCAAGCTGGCCAGGAGTGATATGGAAATTAACCTATATTATATTTAAGAGCTGGAAGAGGTTTGTGCAATATGATCTCTTAGAAAACTTTATTAAGATCCATGAAACTGCATATCCATAAACCCATAAACTGTTCATAGTAACATGAAGATTCACATTTATTTAGAATACAATTAGCCTAAAATTGAGCTAAATGGTCATGATTTCTCAAATACTGTATCTAAAATTTGACGAGGAAAAATTTGTAAACTATTTTACATGATCAAATAAAAAAAATAACCCAAATTACTAATAAATAATATAATAACATATATTATAACATCCTAAACAAAAATAGATATGAAAAAGCATCCAATCACTTACAAATGTCCATGTAATCAAATATTTCCTGAAATAGTTTATGATCTTGAAACAAAATACATTATTAGACAAAGAGACATTCTGAGCAAAAGCTTATTGTTGCAATATTCTTGACATCACTGTCAACTGCAGCCAGGAAGACCTCTATGACACCTGCATGGCACATGTGCGCAGTACCTTAACATTGTAATTGCAACATCATGAAGGACAAGCAGTAAAGTTATGCAAATTGAGGAAGTAGCAGGTGTCCCTAAGGTATGCAGATGATTACCTATATTCAATCGGTGGCATGTCAGAGAATCATAAAAGACCGAAATCAAGGTTTTTTAGCCACATAAACACTCAAACATTGGATCAAGTTGTGTGGAATGACTGTGTGTATATTTGTCAATATACCAGTTTTCGTTGCAAACTGAAAGGGACAGAATCCTTGAACTAAGAGACCATGGTTTATTACTCTGGTTGATCACTAAATGCTCAGGATGAGAAGTTAGCAGTGCTCAATGTTATGTGTCGCAGTGGTTAAGAGAGCAAAGAGAAACTGGAATGACAGCAAGAGATGCTCAGAGGAGAACCTCTGCTTGGATGGTTTGTCTAATTAGAAGAATGGTGTGTAGTAATTAGAGATGGCCTTGCTGTTCGCTCGGTGGTCATTTTGCGGCGAACTTTGGACGCGAGCGATTCGCCAAACTTGCGAACATATGGCTATGTCCGCCGGCGCCATATTATTTTGCATTGCACCAAACTTTGACCCAGGACACATCCATCAGGTGGGACAGGACAGCCAATTAGAACGTTTCAGCACATGGACACCCCCACCCCCCACCCTATCATAGAACCCGATCTGGCAGTCATTTTGCATTCTGTGTTCCAGTGTAGAGAGAGTTTGCTTTGTGGAGCAGGGACGAGCTGAGGGACACCAAACGCTAGCTAATAGGGTGACAAAAGTCCTTTTAAGGACTGGTATAGGTGTGCTATCGATAGGTGTGATATACTGAGGGGTGTGATATACTTAGAAAGTATATTATAACATAGAAAGTATATTATAGTGCATTTGTAATGTGCAGCAGTTGCGTGCGGTTCTGCTGCGATACCGCAGCTATATAGAGGGACAAACTCTATTGGAACAACTATTTGATTGAGGGGTGTGATATACCTTCTATCACAAAATGCAGATTGAGGGCTGCAATATACATGTTGGCCCAAATATACAGAGTAGTGTGATATAACTGTTGTGGGAAAAAAAAAAATTGAGTGGTGTGATATACAAAATACTGATTAAGGGGTTCAATATACCCAAATATTGATTGAATCCTGCTATATACCTGCTTCCACAAAATACTGATTAAGGGGTTTGATATACTGGCTTCCATCAAATATTGATTAAGGCCTGCGATATACCTGCTTCCACAAAATACTGATTAAGGGGTTTGATATACCTTTTTTCACCAAATATTGATTGAGGCCTGCGCTATACCTGCTTCCACAAAATACTGATTAAGGGGTTTGATATACCTGCTTCCACAAAATACTGATTGAGGTCTGCGATCTTCTTTTCCTCCTCCATCCTCCATCTCCTCTTCAGCTGACTCCTCCTTTTCCACTGCTATCACCTCTTCCGCTGTGCCCCCAAACTCCCCAGAACCTATTCGACATCCCAGGTGAGATGTTGCCATGTTGTGCTGCGGATGTTGTGCCTGGAAACCAAGATCCACACGACTCCTGCACTGCTTTCAGCTCTGCGGTCACAGGTCGATCAGTGGCTAACCCCGCTCAATTTGACAGTTGGTAAAGTGGTGTGCAACAACAGTGCCAAACTGCTGAGTGCGCTGAAACAGGGCGCATGCAGACTTCTGCAGGCATTTGATGAGATCACCAAACTGATCAGTCGCAGCCAGGGTGCCATAAGTGACATTCTACGTTACGCCTTCTTCTGGCGCATGCATTGCATTGTGTCATTGATCAAGCCGTCAAGGAGCATGAGCTGGAAAATGAGGAAGTCGCAATGCTAAATTAATTAGCAGGGGGGTACCCCATCTGAGATAAGTCAGCAGGAGTCTGAAGAGGAGTCAGAGGAGGATTGTGGCTGAGAGGAGGAGGAAGAGGAGCAAGAAGAGCAGGCTTTGAGGGGGACTTAAAACTTTTCGGGGATCCCTGGTGTTGTCCGTGGCTGGGGGGGATGACATTCTCCTGAGCGATGAGCAGGAGCCAGGGTGCTCCACCACTTCCAATTTAGTGGAAATGGGGGCCTTCATGCTCCAGTGTTTGAAGTGGGACCTCCATATAAAAGCATAAAGGGCCAACTAGTACTGGGTGGCAAAGTACTTAGACCCCCAATACAAACACAAAATGGCGGACATGTTACCAGCATCACAGAGGGCTGGCAGAATGCAGCATTTCTAGGTCTTGCTGCGAGAGATGATGCATACTTCTGTTACGGGCACTGGCAGAGGAAAATTCGCCCACAGCAAAACAGGTGTGGGTACCAATCCTACCGCGCCTGCAAGAAGAGGGTGGTGTGAAGATTTGTTGGTCACTTTGAATATGTGATCATTCTTCCAGCCAACCCATCGACAGTCCACCTCCGATACAGACTCAGGGAATGCCTAGACCCACAGGTGTACAACTACATAGGGTGAACGGCCGATGTGTACGCTCTGAGAAGTGAGGAACCCCTGGACTACTGGGTGTACAGGCTTGACCTGGGCCAGAGCTGGCAAAATTTGTCATGGAACTCTTGGCTTGCCCCTCATCGAGTGTCTTGTCCAAAAGGACGTTCAGCGTAGCAGGGGAGATTCGTGACTAATAAGCGCACTTGCCTAGCTCACAACAGTGTGGACTATCTCACATTTCTAAAAATGAATGAGGCATGGATCTCGGAGGAATTTAACACCTGTGAGGACCACGTGTAATAAAATTTTCTCATGCCAGCCCACACATCTGCCAGTACCCAGAACAAAGAATGGTCCTTGTCTTATGCATATGCCTCTACTGGCCGACAGTAACATTTTTAGCCAGTGACTGCCTAATGTTCCTCCAGCCACATAATCATAAGGTCTTTTATGTCAGGTGAATGCCTAATTTTTGGCGCCTGGACTGGCCGACAGTAATTTTTTGGGCAATGACAGCCTTATGTACCTCCAGCCACATAATCACAAGTTCTTTTCTTTTAGGTGAATGCCTAATTTTTAGGGCTTTTACTCCCGTGGCCTAAAATAAAAAATGTCTAGGCTCCAGTTGGGCACATTTTTGAGAGTTTCCCTTTAAGATGCATAAAAATGGCCCCTGATTAAAATACATATTTTTGTGGAAATTTTTGCCAATGGTATGTCATTGTTTATGTTGTGGGACTATTTGTGCACTTCTAGTAAGTATTTGGTGTCTAAAAATATGATCTGAAGGTTTTTCAGGTTCGTCTGCCATTAAAGTCAATGGGGCCCACCGCGAATACGCAGTTCACGAACATTTAATTGCGAACGCGCGTTCGCGAAACTTCCTGGGCTATGTTCGTCCATCACTAGTAGTAATCTACAGCGAAATTGGATGTCACATCATAGGCCTATGGCTGCAAACAGTGTCTACACAAACCAGCAGATGGCATTTATGACATTGGGCTAAGATCCAGATATGCAGCTACAGAAATTCCATTGTCCCCATGCTACCACTCTCAAAGTATATCATAATGCACAGCAAGATGGCAATGGAGACTGGAATGGAGGGCTTTCCTCTTCAGCGATGAGTCTTGTTTTTGTCTCGGATGCAGTGATAACCAGAAATTGGTCTCGTGACTATGTGGGCAATGGCATGAATAGGCCTTCCCAAGGGAATATCATACAGGACCTACTCCTGGGATTATGGTTTGGGGTAAAATAATGTATGTTAGTCATACCCCTCCAGTCTTAATTTCAAGTACACTAACAGTTTGAGTTTATATGTTGCTTGTGTTACTGTAAGCAACCTGCATTGTTGAAACATACTACCAGGGCCTTCAGTGTCTCCAGACTTGTCTCCCATCGAGTACATCTAGGATATCTTTGGTTGGCAATTGTAAATGAAGCTGCCAGCAGCGGATCTTGGTCATACAACATGGCATAACATTCCTCAGACAACCATTAATAACCTTATTGATAGCATGTCAATCCATGTAAGTGTATTTCTGTGCAATGTGCTAATACTTAATACCAAATTAATCAATCTATCTATGTACATATATATTGTAGGGTTTCGCTCTGGTAGATAGGGTAAGCGGGCACAGTACAGAGGCAAAATACATGTTCTTAACTCAAAACATCAGTGTTTATTCACAGTTGAGGCAATTGCACAAAACAGCACGTAACTTTGTATTCTTGATGATAATTCACACACAATGGAAAGTTCATATAACACGTCACTTTGCTGGCAGTTCTGCCTCCAGTAGTCCACAGCAGGCTTTAGGGGGCCTGTTTCCCAGCATGCGGCTCTAAGCCCCTGAGCATGGCACAAAGCCTCAGATCCCAAAAATAAAGACATCTCTGCTGAGTCCAGCTGCCTATTTAAGGACAGCCAGGTGCTGCCAAAACCAGGACCAGAGTCCGATATTTGACCTCACCTAGCTGGAAACCAGCCCAGCCACACATGCTGGGAGGAAAATACCTGCCTTGCCAGACACAACCCCTCAATGTGTCACATACCTCCCCCTTTGTTCAACCCTGAGGGGGTTGACACATGCCAGACAATGCACCCAGAACAGGGCATCCATGTTTCCATGCAACCGGCCTGCTCTTTGTTCTACCGAGAACTTAAAGTTCTGCAGAGACAAAAAACATCTGTTGACCCGGGCATTCCTGTCTTTGGCCTGGCTCATCCACTTGAGAGGGAGTGGTCGATGACCAGGCGGAGCTTTCTCCCCAAAAAATAGTAGTGGAGAAACTCGAGTACCCACTTGATAGCCGAGCACTCTCTCTCCACTATACTGTACCTGGTTTCGGCTGGGGTGAGCTTTCGGCTTTGGAAGTCAATGGGATGCTCATCCCCGTTGACTTTCTGAGACAGTACAGCACTGAGGCCTACTTCGGAAGCATCCGTTTGTACCACGAACTCCCTTTTGAAGTCGGGCGTCACCAAACTCGCTGACCCACACAGGGCTGACTTCAAAGCTTCACTTTATCCCAGTGAACCATAACTGACTTTCGTCCCTTCAAGAGCCCTATCAAGGGCGCGGCTAGAGTAGCAAAGTGGGGAACAAACCTCATGTAATAGCCCACTATTCCCAGGAATGACTTTATTTGCCTAGTGGTGACAGGTCGGGGCCAATTCCGTATTGCCTCTATTTTGTTCACTTGGTGTTTGATGACTCTGCGCCCAATTTCATACCCCAGGTTCTTAGACTCCTCTAACCCTTTTGCAAATTTTTTGGGGTTAGTGGTTAGGCCAGCTTTCCGAAGGGAGTTCACTACAGCCTGCACTTTGGGTAGGTGACTTTCCAAGTCTGTACAGTCGTGGCCAAAAGTTTTGAGAATTACATAAATATTGGAAATTGGAAAAGTTGCTGCTTAAGTTTTCATAATAGCAATTTGCCTATAGTCCAGAATGTTATGAAGAGTGATCAGATGAATTGCATAGTCCATTTTTGCCATGAAAATTAACTTAATCCCCAAAAAAACGTTCCACTGCATTTCATTTCTGTCATTAAAGGACCTACTGAGATCATTTCAGTAATCGTATTGTTAACTCAGGTGAGAATGTTGACGAGCACAAGGCTGGAGATCATTATGTGATTGAGTTAAAATGGCAGACTTGACCTATTAAATGGAGGGTGATGCTTGAAATCATTGTTCTTCCATTGTTAACCATGGTGACCTGCGAAGAAACGCGTGCAGCCATCATTGCATTGCATAAAAATGGCTTCACAGGCAAGGATATTGTGGCTACTAAGATTGCACCTCAATCAAAAATTTATAGGATCATCAAGAACTTCAAGGAAAGAGGTTCAATTCTTGTTAAGAAAGCTTCAGGGCGTCCAAGAAAGTCCAGCAAGCGCCAGGATCGTCTCCTAAAAAGGATTCAGCTGCGGGATCGGAGTGCCACCAGTACAGAGCTTGCTCACGAATGGCAGCAGGCAGGTGTGAGCGCATCTGCACGCACAGTGAGGCCCGGTGTCAAGAAGGGCAGCAAAGAAGCCACTTCTCTCCAAAAAAAACCATCAGGGACAGATTGAGCTTCTGCAGAAAATATGGTGAATGGACTGCTGAGAACTGGGGCAAAGTCATATTCTCCGATGAAGCCTCTTTCCGATTGTTTGGGGCATCAGGAAAAAGGCTTGTCCGGAGAAGAAAAGGTGAGCGCTACCATCAGTCCTGTGTCATGCCAACAGTAAAGCATCCTGAGACCATTCATGTGTGGGGTTGCTTCTCATCCAAGGGAGTGGGCTCACTCACAATTTTGCCCCAAAACACAGCCATGAATAAAGAATGGTACCAAAACACCCTCCAACATCAACTTCTTCCAAGAAACAGTTTGATGAAGAACAATGCATTTTCCAGCACGATGGAGCACCGTGCCATAAGGCAAAAGTTATAACTAAGTGGCTCGGGGACCAAAACGTTGACATTTTGGGTTAACGGCCTGGAAACTCCCCAGATCTTAATCCCATTGAGAACTTGTGGTCAATCCTCAAGAGGCGGGTGGACAAACAAAAACCCACTAATTCTGACAAACTCCAAGAAGTGATTATGAAAGAATGGGTTGCTATCAGTCAGGAATCGGCCCAGAAGTTGATTGAGAGCATGCCCAGTCGAATTGCAGAGGTCCTGAAAAAGAAGAGCCAAAACTGCAAATACTGACTCTTTGCATAAATGTCATGTAATTGTCGATAAAAGCCTTTGAAACATATGACGTGCGTGTAATTATATTTCACTACATCTCAGAAACAACTGAAACAAAGATCTAAAAGCAGTTTAGCAGCAAATTTGTGAAAACTAATATTTGTGTCATTCTCAAAACTTTTGTCCACGACTGTACTGTGGATGACAATATCGTCCAGGTAAGCCGAAGCGTGCTGACAATGTGGATGAAGCACAATGTCCATTAGTCACTGAAAAGTGCCGGGGGTGCCATGCAGACCAAAGGGTAAGACCTTATATTGATACAGCCCCTCAGGCGTGATGAAGGCAGTTTTCTCTTTTTCAGCCTCCATTAAGGGCACTTGCCAGTACCCTTTGGTGAGGTTCAAACAGAAAAATACCAGGCTTGTTCTAACCTCTTGATGAGCTCATCCACCCAGGGCATGGGATACGCATCGAATTTTGAAACCTTGCTAAGTTTTCAAAAGTCGTTACAAAACCGCAACGCCCCGTTCAGTTTGTGTATCAATACTATAGGACTTGCCCACTCACTTTTTGATACCTCAATGACGTCTAGCTGCAACATTAGCTGCACCTCCTCCGATATGGCTTGTCGCCGAGCTTCGGGTACCCGGTATGGTTTTAATTGGACTTTTGCCTGAGGCTCTGTGACAATTTCATACTGGATTATGGAAGTGTGTCCAGGGAGGTCCGAGAACACATCCGTGTTCTGACAAAGAAACTCCCTGGCCTCCTGTTTATAGGAGAGGCTGTCAGCAATTTTTACTGTGACAGTCGCCTCTCTTGCATCAGACAGAGGGGCCGATACCTCTTCTCCTAGAAAACCGGGCCGCAGGCTATCTTCTGTACAGGTTTCCCTATCTTTCCAGGGTTTGAGTAAATTCACATGGAAAACCTGCTCTGGCCTTTGTCGCCCTGACTGGTGTACCTTGTAGTTTACATGTAGTAAAGATTGAGGCAACTCAGATCATTGAGCTTTGCATTTCAGAAAAAGTTTATTAATACATTAGATTGATAGTCCAGTTGCTCAATTTTCACATCAAACTTAGGTTAAAAAAAATGACTGAACGTTTTGGTCTCAATGGACCTTCCTCAGCGGTCAAATTTTATCTGTTAGGCATATGGGATGAATGGCAGGGTGCTGGATGTGCTTGATGTTAAAATTGGGCAACTGGACTATGAAACTAATGTATTAATAAACTTTTTCTGAAATGCAAAGCTGAATGATCTGAGTGCCTCAATCTTTACTACATTTATCGTGGCTATTCCAGCCCTTGTTGGCACCAGAAAACTTTTATAGCGCGGTTCTCCATTTCTCCACAAAAAAAACACCTGTCCATGGTTGGCACCAGAACCAAAACCCGAGCACCCGGATCAAAGATCCGGACCTGAGTCAGCCGATTATAGACCCGTCTCTGGGCTGGCTGAGCTACCTCTATATGCTCCCTAACAAGAGGTAACACTGTCTCTATCCGATCTTGCATCTGGGTAACATACTCAATGACACTTTTATGTGGAGTGGGTTGTTGTTCCCACGCCTTTTTGGCCACATCCAAGAGACCGTGACGGTGTCTGCAATATAGCAGTTTGAAAGACGAGAACCCAGTAAAGGCCTGGGGTACCTCTCGCACTGCGAACATGGGATAGGGCAGAAGGAGGTCCCAGTCCTTCCCATCTTTAGACACTACCTTTTTCAGCATATTTTTAAATGTTTCGTTAAACCGTTCTACCAGACCGTCTATTTGCGGATCGTAAACGGAAGTCAATAGTTGTTTTATGTGCAGCAACTTACAGATTTCCCTCATCACCAGAGAACCAGCAATTTGTTACCAAGTCACATGACAGGGTATAAAAATTGCATTTGGGAGAAGCAGAAACTCTTAGAAGCAAATGTTGGCAGATGTTCACCAATCTGCAAAAGACTATGGGGGAAATGTATCAAACTGTTGAGAGGTAGAACTGTCTTAGTTGCCCATAGCAACCAATAAGATTCCACCATTTATTTTCCAAAGGAGCTGTGGAAAATGAAAGGTGAAATCTGATTGGTTGCTATAGGCAACTAAGCCCTGTTCTAGGTCCCTCAATGTTAAATTACGAAGACCATCTATAGTACATAATATCATCAAAAGTGTTTGAGAATTTGGACACATCTGTCTGTGCAAAGGACAAGGCTGATGGCCAATATCGGATGCTTGTGATCTACAGGCCTTTAGGCAGGACTGAATTCAAAACAGACATGATTCTATACTGGAAATAGACTCAGGGACACTTCTGTTTGTGAACATAGTTTGCTATGCTTTCAACAAATGCAAGTTAAAGTTGTATCATGCAAAGAAGAAGCTATATGCCAACATGATCCAAGAATGCTACCGTCTTCTCTGGCCCAAAGCTCATTTAAAACAGACTGAGGCAAAATGGAAAACTGTTCTGTGGTCAGTTGAATCAAAATTTAATTATTATTTTTTTAACCACGGTAACCATGTTCCGCAGACTCAAGAGGAAGTGGACCATTCAGCTTGTTATAACACCAAAGGAGAGAGAGACTAGCACAAATAGCAATGAATATAAACTTTATTATAGTCTCAAAAAAGAGACGGAAAATCCAATAAAATCCAATGAAAGACAATACAATGGTGAATAGAGAACACACAGGATAAAAAAAGAGTGGGCATATGGCATATGGACCCAGCCAGGGCCGTGAGCACAATACTAAAACCAAATACAGTACATGAATATAAAGTGCAAAAATGCAAAGTACAGAGTATATGGATAATATAATGAACAACTACTGAAAAACCATGGCATGCATACCTGAGTGGTGAACCAAAGAGCCCCGACGCACGTTTCGCGTAAGCTTCCTCAGGGGGAGTGTCTACATATATACATTCAGCTTGTTATCAGCATATGATTCAAAAGCCTGCATCTCTGATGTGTATGGGGTTGCATTAGTTTTAACAGCATGGGCATCTTGCACATCTAGAAAGACACTATCAATGCGTTCATGAACAGTGTATTGAGATGCTCCTTCATATGCTCCCATTGAGACAAAATCTCTTTCAGGAAAGATTTTGCACATTTAAGCAAAACAATGCTAAACCAAACACTGAATCCATCATAGCATCATGGCTTTGTAGAAGAAGAGTTAAAATTGCCGGGCTGCAGGCCAGACCTTTCACCAACAGAAAACATTTCATACATTATAAAACAAAAAATACCAAGAGAAGATCCAGGACTCTTGAGCAGCTAGAATCCTACAATAAGAATGAGACAATATTCATCTCCCACAACTCCCAACAATTGGTCTTCTCACATCGCAAATGTTTACAGACTGTTGTTAAAAGAAGAGGGGATGCTACACAATGGTAGACATGGCCCTGTCCCAACTTTTTTGGGTTGGACAATGTAGGCACATTAAGATACACATGAGAAGAATTCAGGAGGACCAAAACTAAGAAAAATTGCATATCTGTTGCACATTTCTTACCTATCTATTTTGGAATAATCATTCTACTTAGCACTCCTAAATATGAACTATGTGTCTACTTTTAACAAAGAGAAACATAAGAGAAAGTTAAATTTGATTATTTTAATTCACAATAGCAGCTCAGTCAAGGTCCCCTGTTGTTATAAATTGATGTCAATTGATTTCCATGTAATAACTGATTTAAATCAGCATTAAAGGGCTGTCTCATTTCAGAAAATAGCAGTTATCATGTAGAGAAAGTTAATACAAGCCACTTACTAATGTATTGTTATTATGCATATTGCTTCCTTTGCTGGCTGGATTCATTTTTCAATCACACAATACACTGCTCATTTCCATGGTTACAGCCACCCTGCAATCCATCAGTGGTGGGCGCACTTGCACACTATAGGAAAAAGCACCAGCCTATAAAGCCCTCCATGTTCTTGGCCACTAGAGATACTGGTGCTTTTTCCTATATTGTACAAGTACGACTGCAGCTGCTGGATTTCAGGATGGTCGTAACCATGAATACAAGTAGTGTATAATGTGATGGAAATCCAGCCAAAAAAAGAGGCAATACGGACAATGACAATATATTAGTAAGTGGCTTGTATTAACGTTCTCTCCATAATAAATGCCAGTTTCTGAAGTGAGAAAACTCCTTTAAGTGCAATAAATAGTATTTTTAGCGTTTGAATGGGCATGATTTAAACATGTTAATATTTAATTATAAAACATTTAGTAACCTTATATTATTCTTTAATTACAATAAAAAAGTATAACCTTATGTTGAAATGATTGTGCTTCTATTCAATATCTTTTAGATGTGTCTCTGTCAAGAATGTGAACCTAGGACACTTTGTCCATATCATTATGTCAAAACCCCTCTATTCATGTTTTTTTATTTTTTTATTCAGGGTATGTCCAACCACGTCTATTTAATTATCAGCCCCATTTGCCTTATTTATGGCTTAATTTATTGAATAAAATGTATATAGGGAATGATGTAATATATAATGTACACATGTTTTCACTAAAAGTAAATGTTATGCAACAGAACTGTATATTTGTGTTTGCATGAATAAATAAGGGATGCTTGAATGTTCTATTAATTTTTATTAATTTTTCTTTACAAATTATTTTTCTATACAAAGTAAGTAAAACCTGCAGGTGGAACAGTTCAGCTAAAGCCCAAAATGCACTATGAAATATCAGCACCATCTGTCAATATTGTAATACTTAAAATCTGAAAAAGAAAAACTGCAAAAAGAAAAATTATAAATATTTCAATATCCACTTTCTAATTGAATGGACACATTGTTGTAACATATAAAACTCAATTGTGTTCTTTGTTTAAGTAGTGACTTTTGGAAGTGAGCCTATTCTAAATTTACTGTAATGAGTGAGTAGGTGTAGTAAGCACTGCACCTTTTATTTCCAAATAAAGTTCTAATGCTATAAAGAAAATGATCAGGGATTTGTGAGAGTTTAGGATGAGAATTCATGCAACAGCAATGATTTCAAAATGTTAAGAAGAAGCGTAAAATCTCATTCATTAATCACTAGTCTGGATAATTTGATCTGGTCCTTCATTGCCAGATTGTGGTATAATCCAGGCATTAAAAACATAAAATGAAATAATGAAAAAAACCTCAATAGAGCAGAGAACATAATATAATTATTCTATGTGGCTTGGCAAAGGAAAATTTTATCTTAAAGCAAAAATAAAACTGCCTGTCTAATTTGATTCTAACCAGAATTTAATAACTCACTGTTCCGAAAGCCCCCATGTGCATGACCCTTCCCATATTCTGTAGTCAGAACTTAAGATCTATTGCTCTGTATGCAATATGTGGGAGCTATGGCTGCTTATAACATATGGTGCCCAGCCTCTCTAATGCTCTCTATCTCTGACTATGAACATTTCACTCTTAATATTCCAAATTATAATGTGCTACCATATTATTGTATATTACTGTGTGTGTGTGTGTGTGTGTGTGTGTGTGTATATATATATATATATATATATATATTTATACAAATGAAAAATAGAGCAGCACTCCAGTAAAGCGAAAAAAGAAAGCTGTTTATTCACCCAGTGGTGACACGACGTTTCGGCTCCAACATGAAGCCTTTCTCAAGCAATGTAACAATACAAACTGAACATACTTATAGTGTGAGGAAATGACATCATCAAACATAATTAGCATTAACCCATGCCTATACAAGTGGTAGTTAAAAAAAATTAAGTGCAATACATGTGTATACTTTTGTACATCTAGTGAACATAGTGCTTGGTCATCAAATAGAACCGTGATACGATTGTATAACATAATATACAGACGTGGACAAAATTGTTGGTACCCTTTGGTCAATGAAAGAAAAAGTCACAATGGTCACAGAAATAACTTTAATCTGACAAAAGTAATAATAAATTAAAATTCTATAAATGTTAACCAATGAAAGTCAGACATTGTTTTTCAACCATGCTTCAACAGAATTATGTAAAAAAATAAACTCATGAAACAGGCATGGACAAAAATGATGGTACCCCTAACTTAATATTTTGTTGCGCAACCTTTTGAGGCAATCACTGCAATCAAACGCTTCCTGTAACTGTCAATGAGACATCTGCACCTCTCAGCAGGTATTTTGGCCCACTCCTCATGAGCAAACTGCTCCAGTTGTGTCCGGTTTGAAGGGTGCCTTTTCCAGACTGCATGTTTCAGCTCCTTCCAAAGATGCTCAATAGGATTGAGGTCAGGGCTCATAGAAGGCCACTTTAGAATAGTCCAATTTTTTCCTCTTAGCCATTCTTGGGTGTTTTTAGCGGTGTGTTTTGGGTCATTGTCCTGTTGCAAGACCCATGACCTGCGACTGAGACCAAGCTTTCTGACACTGGCTAGTACATTTCTCTCTAGAATTCCTTGATAGTCTTGAGATTTCATTGTACCCTGCACAGATTCAAGACACCCTGTGCCAGACGCAGCAAAGCAGCCCCAGAACATAACAGAGCCTCCTCCATGTTTCACAGTAGGGACAGTGTTCTTTTCTTGATATGCTTCATTTTTTCGTCTGTGAACATACAGCTGATGTGCCTTGGCAAAAACTTCGATTTTTGTCTCATCTGTCCACAGGACATTCTCCCAGAAGCTTTGTGGCTTGTCAACATGTAGTTTGGCATATTCCAGTCTTGCTTTTTTATGATTCGTTTTCAACAATGGTGTCCTCCTTGGTCGTCTCCCATGTAGTCCACTTTGGCTCAAACAACGACGGATGGTGCGATCTGACACTGATGTTCCTTGAGCATGAAGTTCACCTTGAATCTCTTTAGAAGTCTTTCTAGGCTCTTTTGTTACCATTCGGATTATCCGTCTCTTAGATTTGTCATCAATTTTCCTCCTGCGGCCACGTCCAGGGAGGTTGGCTACAGTCCCATGGATCTTAAACTTATGAATAATATGTGCAACTGTACTCACAGGAACATCTAGTTGCTTGGAGATGGTCTTATAGCCTTTACCTTTAACATGCTTGTCTATAATTTTCTTTCTGATCTCTTGAGACAGCTCTTTCCTTTGCTTCCTCTGGTCCATGTCGAGTGTGGTACACACCATATCACCAAACAACACAGTGATTACCTGGAGCCATATATATAGGCCCAATGGCTGATTACAAGGTTGTAGACACCTGTGATGCTAATTAGTGGACACACCTTGAATTAACATGTCCCTTTGGTCACATTATGTTCTGTGTTTTCTAGGGGTACCATCATTTTTGTCCATGCCTGTTTCATGAGTTTATTTTTTTACATAATTCTGTTGAAGCATGGTTGAAAAACAATGTCTGACTTTCATTGGTTAACATTTATAGAATTTTAATTTATTATTACTTTTGTCAGATTAAAGTTATTTCTGTGACCATTGTGACTTTTTCTTTCATTGACCAAAGGGTACCAACAATTTTGTCCACGTCTGTATTATCCGAATAAATGCAAAATTTCATGTATATAAAGTGCCCTTGTGCAATAACTCAGGTAACAACTGGTTAAAATGAGGAGCTATTACCACACATTCATCATGGGGAGTGGTCAGGTCACATGACTGTGGACATGGATGCATGCATACAATCAAACAACTTACAAGTACCCGATATGACTCCATTGCCAACTCAGCGTCTAAGAATCTCGGATGCGCATGCGCCCGATTAATGCGTCATCCGGCAGACCAACACACGTGCGGTCAGGTGCACATGCGCCAAAGCCTGGGCGCATTCGCATTATCCGAAAGACGAAGTACGTTCATGACTAGATAATCGCATCAGTGTCATCACAAAGCCTCGCGTTAAGTTAATGATCGCAAGCGCCCAGTACTCCTGCACAATCCGCCATCTTGGAAAAGGTAAAGCCAGGTCAGGCACATAAGCCACCGTGTCATGACCTGTGCCAACCATTGACAAATGTACTGCGCATGCATGCCACAAACAAATCGGTACTTTTCTGGTCCACTGTGTATAAATCTAAGCGCCGTCAGGCACCACCGGTTGACACATATAAAGGGGACATCACATGGACAAGACCGCGGTAGCAGCTTCCCCATATGTTATCCATCCCATAAACCTCGTAACACTGAGGGATCTCCTCAACCCATTCATACTCAGGAGACTGAAATTATATAGCACTATAGGCGATGTGTTGTTGACACTGATGATAGACATGTAGTAGAGTGCGGGGATTGTAGCTAGAATGACTGTGCTGGTCCATGTTCATGAGTCACGCAACCCTCGGCCATCGTCCATGATGTAACTGTGTGAGTAAAAGAAAGAGAAAATTAATATCTGTATATTTCTGTAAATAACAGAATAAAAATTATATTACTACCTATCACAGGATTGAAGAGAAGTACGCTGAACCTTAAGTGGAGCGTGTGGACTGCTGGGGGCGCACGAAACAACCGATCAAAGACAGTGTTTTAGTTTCAGTAATGTTCCATTTATTCGTAAGACAACGCGTTTCGGGGTGCTAAAGTCCCCTTTATCAAGTCTGAGCCAGGAAGGCTAGGAGAGTTTCACTGCTCGTCTGGAGAGGCGCCTCTCCAGACGAGCAGTGAAACTCTCCTAGCCTTCCTGGCTCAGACTTGATAAAGGGGACTTTAGCACCCCGAAACGACCCCGAAACGCGTTGTCTTACGAATAAATGGAACATTACTGAAACTAAAACACTGTCTTTGATCGGTTGTTTCGTGCGCCCCCAGCAGTCCACACGCTCCACTTAAGGTTCAGCGTACTTCTCTTCGTTTCCATTACCCTAGTGGCAGGGTGGCTCTTGCCCAAGGCGTTAGGACGAATCTTGGCTGCACCAACCATCTCTTATTTACACTCGATCTCCATTGCAGTTGCATCCAATTGATGCAACCGCAATAGGTGAGCAAACCATTTATTTTATTAGAAATTAGTTTTGTTGAATTTACTTACCCTATGAGCGCCTTCTCTATCCCATTGGCCATTATCTGCTATCACAGGATTGAGCATAGAGTGAACAAAAAATGGGTCAGGGCAAGCTAAGCAACACCTGTCCTAAATTGAGATCAACATTGAGGCCATGTGGTTTCATGGAGTTTAAAGTGAAAATCCAATGGATTTCTTTCTTTTTGAGAAGTGCAATTCTGTTACCACTCCTCCTCGACATGGTTACGAAATCACAATCCAACACTTAAGATCCCTTTCCTTGTGTTTGAGATCCATAAAGTGTTTGGAGACTTGGAAGATCCAGTCTTTTTTGTCTGATGCTTAAGCGGTGATTGTTCAGTCTAGACTTGAAGTCTGTAGATGTTTCCCCAACATATAAAATATTGCAGGGACAGGACAGTACATATACCACATGATCAGAAATACATGTCAGGTGAAAGCAGATGGGAAAAATAGCCCCCGTAGATGGATGGACAAAAGAGGAGGCTTTACACATGTATCTGCAATTGATGCACCCAAAATACGGAAAACACCCGTGTCCGGGACTCGCCAATGTAGATTGTCTGAGGACTTTTTTCGTCCCCACATCAGCCCGCACCAGTTGGTCCCTTAGACTCTTGGACGTTCTATAAGGGTTAAAAGTAAAAATGAAGCCATAATCATTGGCACTTATCTCCCGCCGCTGCTGTTGGAATGCTGATTCAGTCCCTCCTGCTCTTCACTTTCTGGGGCCTGCTGCTGGATATGCTGGAAACACCAAAAAAGGCTTGCTTATCCAATCACCCTGTGAGCCAGGTCACCACTCATGCCAGTGATTGGCCGAGTGGTCCTTTCCAGACTGTGGCATAACTAGAAATGACTGGGCCCCACAGTACTTTTTTTAATGCGGCCTCTCAGAAACTTCTTCACAACCCCCACTCCTGTGGCTACTCAAGATTCCTATAGTGTCTCTGTATATGATGTAATTTTATAATGGAAAGCCTTTTTAATAATGAGATAATGCACTATAATATATTCAGTATAAAATATACCATAAGCAACTGTGAAGGCAGGTAGCCATTTATAGATATTTGACCTGTGAGGCACACATAAAAAATATTGTACAGTCCCATGGCATTGCAATGTCAATTTTAACTAGCGCACTAATTCCGTAAGCCATGTTGCACTTTCTTGTAATTTTTTTGGGTGCACTCTTAAGTATTTGTAGTAGCAGTATTGTCTAGAGCAAAAACATGCATGATGTTTATACAAAATTAGGCCTAGATCTTTATCAAGTATGTCTTATGTAATATGTGTTGCTTCATTTTATACATGTACTGTCATTTAGCTCTCTATCTTCTTCGCCATCTGAAGAAGATTGAGTTATCAAGATCACCATGTGTAGCTGGAGAAGGCTTGTAATTTATGACAAAAATTACCTTCATGCACTGGAATGAAATCTGCTGTGGAGCTGCTGTAGAGTTTAGCCATTATTTATGCCAGTTTCTAGCATTAATAATGACGCATGAGCCAGGGATGATGAGCCCACCCACACCACACCACTCCCCCTTTTTGTAAAATTGGTGAAGGCGGCATAAAATGTCAGTTGCAAGTAAGAAAGTTACAATGGCATTCAAAAGTCGGATATCCACCAGATTTGCAACTTTTTAAAGGCAAAAAGAGTTTATGATTTTAAAATATTATTTAGATTGAAATGAAATATCCTTCATAAATCATACAGATATGATCTAATATAATCTTCTGTGTTTAATTCAGTGTCGTCAAGAATAACTGCCATATGTCTTTTGGATTGTGAAATAATCTTTATAGTAGACAGATATAAGACTCGCATAGTGCACATAGGATTGAGAAAGAATAAGTATATTAGCAGTCTTTCCACACAGAAGGGATGGACACTGGAAAGATCTCACACTGCTTTCCTAAACCCTTCATTTCAAGATCATATTGTAGATTTTGTTGCTGTAGCAACAGATAAGAAATATAAAAAGTGCATGTTGACCCTGTGTGCATTTTTGCTATAGCTATGATCATAATTGGATAATGGCAGCCAAAATTGTGCCACTATTGTTTCTGTGTGCATTTCTCATAAAAGAGCATAAGGCACTTGTCCCATTTTCTTTTTACTTTAATTCCTTAATTTTAGCTCAAAAGTAGTCTTGTAAATATAGAATAGCTGGATCCAAATATGTGCCTCTACTTTATACCCACTATAAGGAAACAGAGCTGTTATTGTCGTGTCTGTTTTCATATGGCCAAAAATCAACGAGCAAAGTCCAGAGACTGTATCTAACAGCTTTCCTTTTAGTTGTCTCACAGCCGCATGCAGTGATCCCCTTGCAGGGACAGAAATGGAATAAAGAATTAAAGATACGTTTGGCACTGTGTGCTAGAATATTGAGCACTTGGATAATAACACTGCAGTTAAGCTTTTCTTTCCAGGATTTTAGCCAGTTATGCAGCAGTATACTGTTGGCTTAGTGAATACAGAGAGCACAGTAGATATATTAATTATAGAGTAGGTTTGCACTATATTGTCTGTGTTTTTTATTTTTCTAATATTCCATACTAGTAAACTGTTTACCTCCCAGATAAAGGTAATATCTTATTACATTATATATGACACTGATCTATAAACAGGCTGACAAAGACTATCCATCATGAGCATCTGCATACTCACCATGCTGATTGAGCAGGCACTGTTACTGTACCCATACAATTAGGAATGGGAAACAGCTGCAATACATAGCTGAAACCCTGCAATCAACACTGAGGAAGAGACTATTCGGAAGAACCCTCCTGGAACCCCCCATTGCTCGCTCTCTGCGACACAAGCAGGGTCCATACCTTGCAAGGAAAGCAGAATTGTCTGACCATATTCCCTGTTAGGACACGCTTATTAGTACACAGGCTAATGTAATTGAAAACCAAAAAAACAATAACATTAAATGAATATATAAATAAATAGAAAATAAATAAATGGAGCATATGCAAATTTTTACAATAAATAAACTTTAGGCTACTTTCACACTCGCGTTTGGTAGAAACGTCTGCATCCATTCAGAACTGATCCATTTGTATTATCTTTAACATAGCCAAAACAGATCCATCCTCCATTGACTGTCAATGGTGTTCAAAACGGATCCGTTTTCTATTGTGTCACAGAAAACGTATCTGTCCCCATTGACTTACATTGTGTGTCAAAACGGATCTGTTTGGCTCTGTTTCGTCAGACGGACACTAAAACGCTGTAAGCAGCGTTTTGGTGTCCGCCTCCAAAGCGGAATGAAAATGGAACGGAGGCAACCTGGGGCAAACTGATGCATTATGAACGGATCCTTTTCCATTCGGAATGCAGTAGGGCAAAACTGATCCGTTTTGGACCACTTGTGAGAGCCTTGAACTGAGCTCACAAACGGAAAGCCAAAATGCCAGTGTGAAAGTAGCCTTAAATATAAGTAGTAGAATATAAAATAAACATATTTTTTATCATCCCATAAGTTTATAGCATCAGATGATTGGGTACTATAAGAAAATAAAATTTGCTGCATCTTGGCATTTTTACAAAATAAAAAAATGAAATGCTAATATGCTGTATGCATACCACAAAAAATGGTACCTATACATATGAAGTACAACTTGTCTTGCAAAAATCGAAGCCTCATATAGCTATATAGAATAATAAATAAAAATAATTATGACCAATGGAATGTAAAGAGGAAAATAAGCAAATTGTTCTGGTCCTCAAGGCAAAAAATGAACAAGGGAGACTAACTAGATGTACCATGTTCACTATGTTCTGTGTTTCGTTCATCTACATATTGCTACCTTTGTTTCTTTTATCTCGAGTATTGCTTAATATTAGTAAAATATTCATAGATATAAAGTCCATTACATTAATGGAATTTAAGATAACAAAAATCACAATCACAATCTAAGCTGCTTAGTTTGCCCTGATATACTGTAGATGTTTGGTGTCTTATGTAGACTATTTGCCTAACCATATCTATTACAACTATATCTTTCACCCATTGGCTTTCCTTTAAGAGACCTCAAGCAGGCCAGAATTACATATCCTTATCCTATAAGGTACATCATCTTTCAACATCAGAATTAGACTGAAAATCATCATTTATCACACAAATGCAAGTGTATTAAGTATAAAGGATTGTGAGTCATAATGAATAAGCAGCAAGTGATGAGTGATGAACAATAAGTGATAAAGGACAAGAGATGAGAAAGTCAATGACAGTGCTGAGTCACATAAACCATCTGTGAAAATGCTTGCTGATTCTATTTCCATCATATACATCTTTATGTTATAATGGATTTAGAAATCACCTACATTGTATTATCTGTCTATTATAATGCTAATTACCTCAGATGAGATCATGAAATGTAAAGTTGCTTAGATAATTCTATAAAAATATGGGATTTCTGGAAACTTTCTTTCCATGATATGCCTATATTTTTTGATTGTATGGGAATCAAAATAGAGAAAGAAAATATTTCATAGTCACATATAAGAAGTCAGCCTGCCAGGGGTCAAGCTATGTTGGCCAAAAGAGGACACTTTCTTGGTATATATATTGCTAATAGAAGTCTATAAGCTTTTTTGACTTATCAAAATATCCTAACATATATACTAAACACAGTGCAATGTAATGTGAAACCATACAAAGTCCTATAAAGACAATCGTTTTTTGTTAAATAATGAATTTTTTAAATTATTTTCATTTTTTTATATTTTATTATTTTATCATTCACTTTATAAAGAAACATTAGTTACTATTTAATAAAGTGTGCAATTTAAGGCACAATGTAATTGTCATTTTCCTTATTTCTTCAAATGTTTGTCTTGAAATTTCAGTTTGTACTGTATATTCTTTCACTTATCCTGGTAATGGTTAATTCATATCATTCAGCTTAAATATGATTGGTTGAGGAGTTTTATTCACATTAATTATTAAGAGAAAAATCTATGGACAAAAAACATTTTATTAATTTCTACAGCACAATCATATATTAGAAATATTTAGTATTATGGCATTTTGTCACTAGGCAACTAGAATAATGGATACAGTAAATGTAGATAGGATTTGTTTCCTTCCCTGCTATACTAACAATACCTTGTGTACACATACAGACTTTATGGCAAATGGCCAAACCCTATCCTGAAATATATCATTTTATGCTTTAGAGGTAGAGATCTTTTGGAGGCATTTCTCTCAACATGATCACCTGGTCTCAAAATGATGTCTAAGATCACTATATCTTTCACCTTAGAATGTAGAGGTCATAGATACTTTTAGCCACAGCAGGTTGATGTATACGGTATGAGCAAGGTGAGAGAATGTCATAGGGATTAAGATTGTGCTTAAGTCACTTGGAAGGACAGAAGTCTTGACTTAAAAAAAATCACATGCATTAAATAAGCTGATGCAGTAAGACTATTTGACCAGGAGTCAATGTCACAATATTGCCTTAATTTTAAAGGGCAATACATTTTCAGTAAAGTGAAATGCCAAATAGGTAAAATATTAATTAACTTAAAACTGAGTAGTCATCATCTTAACACATGCTCACTGATATCCAGAGACTGAGCATGTTACAATAGAAAATGTTAATGCCATGGTATTTCTCACTAGGTGGTGCTATGGCATTTAGTTTTTAAAGAGACAGGATTTGTAGCTTCAACCCTTCTTGATGAGATCATGAGCTAAATTCTTATTTTTTGAATACTATATGTTGTAAAATCAGTTTATATTGAATTGATAAAAGAGAATATGTATAAGTTTGGGAATTGGAAAAAATAGTATGTATTTAAACCTTTAAATTGAAAGCTGACTTATTGTACTATATGATATATATATATATATATATATATATATATATATATATATATATAGTTATAGGCTTTCATTCGTATACATTTTCCCTGCATGTTCTATGTTTAAAAAATATTTAGATCACAAAAGCAAAGGATCAAGAACCAAAATAACAGCAAGAGACATGGGGGGATTTATCAGAACTGATGCCTATAGCAACCAATCAGATTGCACCTTTGATTTTTCAGAGATCATTTAAAAATAAAATGTGGAATATGATTGGTTGCTATGAGCAACTAAGGCAGCTTTCCTTTTCACCAGTTTAATAAATCTACAACTAAATCTATAATATTTTTTTGTGGATTCCTTCCTCTTTAACTTTCCTTAGTATACTGTATGATCACACTTATTGTATACTGCTCTGCAAGCCTCTTGCAGTACAAAATAAATAAGAGAGGTGAGTATTTTATTTCAAAATAGATTATTTTTGCTTTCTGTATTTAAAATTTTACATTAGAAATTCTTCTGGTCATTACAAAGGTAAGATGCATTAAGAGAGTGAAGCAAAACAGTACGAACTTAGTCAAACAAGAACTCTATATCGCCAACAGTTTCCTGACATATTAAACAAAAGTTGCTAAAAAGTTTGCTAATTACTCATTACAATAGTATTTTATAGTTTATTGTCCATTCAAATATGGTATGAAGTGATAAAACTTGGGATTTTAAATTTGTGAAGTTTGCCAAAGACTCACATGGTGTTTTCTATAGAAAACAGTCAGATATGTGTTAACTTACAATAATGTCACATTAGATTTGTAATGTCGCATTCAATGGCTTAATCCTCTTTAGTAAATCTATCCCTTAATATGTTTTGAAACCCCTTTTCAAGTTTTACCTTCTCTCTAGAAAAGCTTTATATAAAACATCAAGAAAGATTAGAGGATGCCATGGAACACAAATGGCAGGTTGGCAATCTGGCTTATCAGTGATTCTTTCACCGCAAATGTTTCTGGAGTTGCACTATAGGAATGCTGTGGGGTTCAAGGGATAATTCTGCCTTTCAACTTCTACAATTTATTTAATGGCTGAACACTGTCATTATAAGAAGACAAGATGAAAAGCATTGTTGTGTAAAGGACATTAAATGAAAACCTACTTGAGCCAGCAGGATAAGGTATTATGTTTGGCTCAGTAATGATTCCTAGGATAATATATAATCCCATAGAGAAAAAAAATGCATGATATGACCACCTAGAATAAGTGGCTTTTCCTAGGTTAGCAAATTACTATGGGTGACTGATCGTGTCATACAATGAAGGAGATTGTCAGTACGCAGCTAAGAGGTAAAACCTTCATCTTTGCCTTATTTCCTAACAAGATGGTAATAAATACGGAGTAGCAGAGCAAACATATGTCTAAGCATGGAATCTCCAGAAATGAAAATGAATGCTAAATACTAGACATTTCGGCCTTTGGGTATTAAAGAAATACACATGTACGGTATACTAAAAAACAGTTTGCATTTAATGTAATATATTATATGGCTTATACTACACTCTGCAAGTGTATAATTGTATATATGAGAAAACAATTCATCTGCAGCCGAGTTACTACCTTTTTTCCTGGTTCACGAATATTTGAGAATATTGAATAATAATATATTGTATTATAAAGGAAAAGCCAAAATTGCTACAGACAATGTGTTGTAAGCAATTTGCCTTAAATAACATGGTTAGTAATTACATAGGCTATCGGCCAGATGTGACTGTAAAAAGCATTTATAAATGGACAGCTGTAAATAAGCAATGATAGATCACTGTATATAGAGGCCTTACCCTGTCCAGGAATGCTTTCATAGGCTGGATTGTTATCTTACCAATGAAAAATGTTTTTCTAGATAAGCATATTTTTTTTTCTTATTATATTATATTCCCATAACTGGATTGGATCACAAATATTTTCAAAGTGGCAGTTTATACCTGAAGCTTGCTATACTAAGTGGACTGCTGAATAAGTGGAGTTTAAAGAACCAGAAGACTGGTGCTAAGTGTGATTTCATGGGTGTGATTGCAGTTGACGGAGTGAGGTTTGAAGCGGAGGTCCCAGAGAGTGAAGTACTTGCATTTTGGTACTGCTATTTAAACCCATTTTTTTTTTTTATCTACTTGGTTGAGGGGAGTGCCTTGTGCTACCAGGTGCTATTAATTGCACCACTACACTCTCCAGAGCTTGCTCTACCTGAAGCTTGCTGCACTAAGTGGATGCTGAATAAGTGGAGTTTAAGACAAGGAGCAAAATACTAAGGTTTGATAAATTTTTCTTGTGTGTTGTTGGCCTGATTCTAGCTAGTGCTCCAACTACAGCAGACACTGTCTAAATCTTAACTCATATTTACTGTTTTCCTTTGTTACTGTTCATCCCCATTTAAACCATGTGCTCCATGGACAATGCTTCTAAGTGTGTGTCCTGTGCAATGTATGCATGCTTTGAAGAGCCTTTCGAGGGTAAATACATTTGCACTTGATGCAATCATGTTGCATATTTGGAAGCCAGATCTTGGATCTAAATAAGTAGCTTTAAACACTTAGGGGCATTGCGGACCTTGAGAGAGGGTTAGACCTCACTGTGCAGGCACTGACTGGGGTCAGTGAAATGGAGGTGGGAGGAGAAGGGCAAGATCAGGACTATCAGATCAGCGGTTGGGTTAAAGGGCTTATCCCATCTTAGACAATGGGGGCATATCGCTAGGATATGCCCCCATTGTCTGACAGGTGCAGGTCCCACCTCTGGGACCCACACCTACAAGGAGAACGGAGTGGAGAAAGTTAAGGAGGGTGCACTGCGCAAGCGCAACCGCCCTATATTCATTTCAATGGAGCCCCATAGAAATGAAAGGGAGGGGTGGCTGCACATGCGCAGTGCGCTCCCATTCACCTCAATGTTCAAAGTTTTCGTATTAACTGCATAAGTACAAGTGCGGCAGCGTGAGCTTCCACACCCGGTGAAACCTTTATAAGTGAGCCAGGTGCATATACATGGAGGGGGATATATCATTCCCTATAGTTTGAGGTCTTCTGCAAACAATTCTACATCCTTGTCTCAACATACAGCACAGTACATCATCATCATAAAGTATTGGCAAATATTTGTTAATTGTTTGCTGAATTAATTCAAACTGTTTGCTGTATGTTAAGACAAATGTAGGTATATCCTCTTTAACTTCACCCTGATCAACTATTATAGTTGTGCTCTTCCTGTCTTTCATATGATCATAATCATATTCCCCTTTTATATTTCAGATTTTTTTCTTTTTATTTGCATTTCTATCTCTAGAAGGAGAACCCTGGGTAGGGAACAGCAATTTTTGGTAATAGCCAGACCTCTAGATATCATCCACTCCCGGATAATCTCTCTGTGCTAGCCTCATTCTAACAGTCTGAATTTCTCTTTCAAAAGCCGCAGGAGTACTGCAGTTTCTATAAGCACATGTGAACTCTCCCACAGGGATCGATTTAATCGTGTGGGCAGGGTGGTGACTATCCACACATAATATCGTGTTTCCTGTCACTTCCTTACAAAATGTTTCTGTTTGTATAATCTGTCCGGGTATTCCCGAAAGTGTGAGATCTAGGAAGTTGACACGTTGGTAATGCTCAGTATAAGTGAAATGCAAGTTCTAGGGATTACTTTCGAGATATTGCATAAACCGTTGTATGGCAGGTACATCGCCGCTCCATATTAGGAGCATATCATCGATGTACCTGCCATACCAGACTATGTACTCTGAGAATGGATTTTTGGTAGTATACACATATGTCTCCTCCCAGTAGGACATAGTAAGGTTAGCCAATGAGGGCGAGTATTTCGCACCCATTGACACACCTGAAATTTGGACATAATGGAATTGAATGTAAAATAATTGTGAGGCCATCAGGAACTGAGTCACAACCAGAACATAATCAATTAAATCACACTGCAGCCATAGACAATAGACTTGCCCATAAGCAGGAGTATTCCTTGCGAAACATCAGATACTGCTCCCAAGCAGACAAACAGAAGGGAATGAAAGCATTGATGCAGGCAACACTATAGATTCCAAAAACCACACATACAAACTCTCTACTCTTAGATAGGACTTTTCAGAGACACTTGGATTACCCAATTCTGGATCCAACCTTGAACATTGAATCTACCACCCTTGAATATATTTTCATTTTTTATTTTTTACTTTCATTCTTATTTTTATTTTAATTTTTATCCTTATTGCTCTACATCCATTCCCAATACTTTTTTATATATCATTTTATATATATTTATACCTGATCAGTATCATAATAAATATCTATTTTAAGTACTGTATATTGTCATACATTGGTATTTATTCACACCCATATTGTATTTACCCATATTGTACAAATACCAAACCCCAGGTAAACTGAGTGCCCTCCACTTTGACCTTACTCCATAATATTATTTACATTTGCGGCATTGGGGCGAGTCGGATGGAGTGAGCACCACACCATTGTATTCTAGACAGGTGCAGCCACTTATACCCTATACATCCTAGTATTTAGAATGAAACCTAAAAAATGATGTGTTAATAAAAACTCCACCGCAATACAAATAGAGCCCTGCAATTCAAAAGTGTAGTTACTGTATTTTACCAGAAACCGCTCTATGCCTCGATGGCTATATTGTGAGAAATATTAGCCTAGATACCTGTCACGGCTGTAAGTGAGCAACAAGAGCCTACACAGTGAAAAGCAACTGACCGGACCCAAACTAGGGAGGATAAAGGGTGACCCCTGTCAGACCCTAAAAGCTCTCCCTAAGCTGCTCAGCCTATGCGAACACCCCGATGGTGGATGATCACATATCCTCGTACCTCGACTATATAACACCTGAACACCCTACAATAGTGAGGGGACACAACCACCGGCTCCCTACACTAGACACGGAGGGAGTCAGGGTCACCTGGGATCCAGCAAACAGAAAATCACAAATGAATGTACACTTAACTGAAGGAGCTGCGGCTGCAGTGAAAACAGATCCAAAGTCAGCAGACAATATCCGAAGTACTTGCTTCAGCAGAACACAGATTCAGTGAAAAGATATCACACAGGTGAAGATACTCAAGCGAGAGATACGGCTCAAATGAAAAGTATAATCCGCACCTCTACAAAGGAGGAGGGGTGATTTAAAGGCAACAAAATCAAACACAGGAGGGACAGCTGGGAGAAAGTAAAGACCTCATCACAGGGGCGGAGAAACAGGGCAGAGGGAACTCCTCCAAGCTCTAGTAGTGACATCATCACAGGGGTGGAGAAACAGAGCTGTGAGAACGTCTCAAAGCTCTGGTAGTGACAATACCACATCAGCCGTGATCCAGATATAATCTGAACACCATATAAAACTGTCAAATGATTTTAGGACTGACCTTGTGTCTTGAAGATAGCCTGGCATTAGAGGTAATAGCAGGCTCTCTACCCACTCAGAGAATCTCTCTGAGTAGGAGCCAATACCTGCTACAATCAGTCTCATGGAAGGAGGAAAATCCTCCTTGTGCACTTTTGGGAGCAAGTGAAAGGGGTATACATGTTTTGTGTTACTTTTACCATGGAAAATCCATTTTAGTCTTTGTAATGTGACACTCCCACCTTGATTGGAGGAGTGCTGGTGTTTTAGTTTGTGCTATATGCATTCTCAGTATTATGAGTAAGGATCTTGATGTTCTGATCTGAAATGTGTAGATGAGAGTGTACCTGTACTAAGGGAGTTTTTACCACTTGAAAAATAAAGGACACCGTTATATGGAGAAGGCGGATTTCATCCTTTTCTTTTAAATTTTACCAAACACCTGTTGGGCCAAGGTGCTCACTGAACCCCTTGAAAAATTCCTTGGGGGTTGTAGTTTCCAAAATAGGATCAATTATTGGGGGTTTTCCTCTGTAGGGGTACCTCAGGGTGTTTTTAAATGTGACAGGGCACCTGAGAATTATTCCAGTAAAATCTGGCTCCAAAAGCATTATGGTGCGCCTTTCCTTTCTGAGTTTTGCTTTGTGTCCAAACAGCAGTTTACGAGTGTAGCTGTATTCAGGACAAAATGAGTAACAAATTGTGAGGTGTGCTCTGTCTTGTTAACCCTTGTTAAAATAAATAATTTCTGACAAAAATATACAGAAAAGGTAGCCCACGTTCAGGGATAGTATGACAAAATGAAAGAGCAAGTGGATAGTTGTTTTTTATTACCCACAAGTCACAAAAGATGGTGAAAGTGGTCCCCGTTCATATCTATGTATCTTTGTGCACATCGGATTATGTTGGCTGATACTACTTGCAGCTCTTCAGCAGTGATGCTTCTGATAGTATTTGTGATGTTTTCTTTGAGTTCATCCAGTGTATATGGATTGTTAGCGAACACTTTCCATTTTAAATTTCCCCATAGATAGAAATCACATGTGGACGAGTCTGGGGAATTTGGTGGCCATAACCCCATGCTCAATAGTTCATCCCTCTGTAAACAGTTCTTGAACCCCTGCCAGTGAGTTCTGTGAGGTGTGGCATGTGGCCACATCTTGTTAGAAAAAGCATAACATTTTTTCTGCAGTATCACTGTTGTAAAGCTGCAAGCGGCATCAGCCAACATAATCCGACATGCCCAAAGATGCATAGATGTGAACAGGTAACACTTTCAGCATCTTTTGTGATTTGTGGGTAAATAATAAAAAAAAACAATCCACTTTCTCGTTCATACTATCACTGGAGGTGGGCTACATTTTCATGGGCCACCCTGTATAATATGTAAAATATGTAATATTTTCTTTTCATGGCCACATTTTTCTAAATTCTACAAAACAACTGTTGGGCTAAAATTCTCAATGCACTGCTTAAAAAGGTTCCTTGGGTGGTGTAAGGAGTCACATTTTGGGGACTTTTATTGTAGGTATACCCTAGGGTGTCTTCAAATGCAACATAGCACCAAAAAATTATTCCAGCAAAATCTGCCCTCCAAAAACCATTGATGCTCCTTCCCTTTTCAGCCCTGCCATCTGCCCATACAGCAGTTTTAAACCACATATGGGTTGTTTCTGCAAACTACAGAATCATGGTAATAAATATTGAGGTTTATTTTGCTGTTAAATCATGCCATGGTATAGGAAAATGGTTTTAAATAGAAAATATTGAAATTCTTACCAAAATGTTCCTTTAATTCTTGTGGAACAAATCAGGGTTAATAAAGTTTATAAAATCAGTTTAGAATAACTTGAGGGTGTTGTTTCAAAAATGGGGTCTTTTATGGTTTTAATTTTGCAAGCCCCTCAAAGTCACTACATAACTGAAATGTTTTTTTAACCCCTTAGTGACCAAGCCTGTTTGGGCCTTAATGACAAAGCCAGATTCGTAAAAGTTTTGCACCTCAAAGTAATTCTGACATAGTTTTCTGTCACATACTGTACTTTTTATGGTTAACTTTTACCAATAAAATATGCGTATTGTTATTAGGAAATAAAATAAAAAAATCTATAAAAATTTGTAAAAATTTGCATATTTTCCTATTTTCAACTGCAATATTTCATATACATACATAAATACTATTCTATCAAAAATATATTTCCACATCTTTACTTTATTTTGGCTGCACTTACAAAAAACTCTTACTTTTTTTTTTAAATTTAGGAGGCTTACCATTTTAACATTAATTTTAAAACTTTTGAAGTACATATTTTTTCCTGTAGCAAGCCAAGTTTGCAGAGGCTTATAAGTGTCAAAATAATATAACACCCCCAAAAGTGACCCCAATTTGAAAACGCATTCTTCTCTGGGTGTAATACGTTTTTTGACCACTAGTTTTTTTTAAAGATATTAATGCTAAGAAGGTGAAAAAATATTAAAGTCAGTTTTTTTTCTACAAAGCACATGAAAATGAAAAAGTACACCCCAAAATGTATAATCCCATTTCTCCTGTCTTCAGAAATACCCCCATTGTGCCCTATTCTTATGTTTTGACACATGGCAGGGCCCAAACATAAAGGAGCACCCAGTGGCTTTCAGAACACAAAATTTGCTTGAAAATGTTTTAGGCCCCATTGCACACTTGAAACGACGTTGAGCTGCCAAAACTATAAAAAAACAACAACATAAATGACATTTTGAAAACTAGACCCTCTAAGGTATTCATCTGGGGGTGTAGTGAGATTTTAGACACCCTAGTTTTTTTTTAATAAATAGAATAATTATAATAATCATAGTGCTGGTTGCAGAGTGCGATTGCATTTGTGTTTTTGCGTTTGTATCTGTATTTCGCCATAGCAATCTGCACCTGCATAGGGTTGTGCGGGCTGAACCCCCCACATTTTTTTCTTTGAAGTATTATAATCTATTTATAAAAAAAAGCTAAGTAATATAATCGCATAGCGAATTAAACACAGCTGTCTCTATAGTCAACTTTCCTATTTGATTGCTAGAATTAGCGAAGTTGACAAATATGGAGCTAAAACGAAGATAGAGAATATTTAGTTATCTTTGTTTTGAGGAATATGACGAATACATTCCTCATCTTCGCTAATTCTACCAAGCCAACCATAGTAAACCAGGTCTAAGTTGAAATCGCAATGCAATACTTCAAGTTATATTAATCGCATTGTGATTTCAACTTAGAGCTGTGTTTCTAATGGGGCAGCTTAATTCACTTAGTAAGGGAAGCCTTAGGCTTGATTCTGAAGAACAATGCCTTCAAATTTGGAGACAGGTGGTACAAACAAGAATTTGGGATGGTAATGGTTACACCAGTTGCATGTACCTTTGCAAATTTGTACCTAGCTATGTTTGAAGATAAATATATATTTACGGTAATAAAACCCTTATGTGTCTTGTACACAGCTGTATTTAGTACTTATAGAGTAAATTTTAATAATCTGGTCAGGTATTGAGTAGAGTTGAGCGGACACCTGGATGTTCGGGTTCGGCAGGTTTGGCCGAACTTGAAAAAAAAATTCGGGTTCGGGACCCGAATTGACCCAACTTGACCCCGAACCCGAACTCCATTGAAGTCAATGGGGACCCAAACTTTTGAGCACTAAAATAGCTGTAAAAATGTCATGGAAAAAGCTAGAGAAATGCAAAAGGCAGCAAAATGTGCTTACGAGCATGGCAAATGCTCTGCAAACAAATGTAGATAGGGAAATGAATAAAAAAAAAACATAAAAGACCTTTAAAAAAAATAGGAATGATGTAGGAGGAAGAGGTTGAGGAGGCAGTGAATGGGTGGATGTGGCCATGTAGGCTCACGTGGCAGTCTAGGTGGAAGCGGCGGCAAAGGAGGAATAGGTAACCAACACAGATGTGTGTTATTTCGCATTTTTACATAGGGATATCCCCCAAAATATTGGGGCATATAAAAAAAAAAAAGGAATAAGTGCTTTTGAGTACCAGGATGGATGGTTGAGGCTGTTAGAACTGTCTATTCTGCACAAGGTACAGACAAGTCTTCTGGGATTCAGGCCTGGTTCATTTTAATGAACGTGAGCTTGTCCACGTTGGTTGAATGGAGCAGAACCATCAGTCAGTACGTGTAGGCGTGTGCACAGGTACTGTTCCACCATGTTGTTCAAATGCTGCCTCCTGCTAACACGCTCCATATCAGCAGTTGGGGCCGGTTGTTGCGGCGAGGTGGCAAAGCTTTTCCACATGTCGGCCATGCTAACCCTGCCTTCTGAGGTGCTGGCGCTGACACAGCTGCGTTGGCGACCTCTTCCTCATCCCCTGCTTTCGCCTTGAGCTTCCACCTGTCCCCCGGCGTCAGTCGGGAATGCTCTCAGAAGCTCGTCTACCAGCGTGAGCCTGTAGTCGCGCATCTTTCGATCATGCTCCAGTGGGGGAATTAAGGATGGCACATTGTCTTTGTAACGGAGATCCAGCAGGGTGGCCACCCAGTAGTCAGCACATGTTAAAATGTGGGCAACTCTGCTGTCGTTGCGCAGGCACTGCAGTATGTAGTTGCTCATGTGTGCCAGGCTGCCCAGAGGTAAGGACAAGCTGTCCTCTGTCGGAGGCGTATCGTCTGTGTCCATCGTATCCCCCCAGCCACGGACCAGTGATGGTCCCGAGCTGCGTTGGATGCCACCCTGCTGTAAACATGCTTCATCCCCATCCTCCTCCTCCTCGTCCTCCAGTATTGGGTCCTGGCTGGCCAAATTTGTACCTGGCCTCTGCTGTTGCAAAAATGCTCTTTCTGAGCCACTTCTAAAAGACTGGCCTGAAAGTCTTAGAGATGACCCCTCTTCCTCCTCCTCGTCCTGGGCCACATCCTCTTCTATCATCGCCCTAAGTGTTTTCTCAAGGAGACATAGAAGTGGTATTGTTAAGCTGATAACGGCGTCATCGCCACTGGCCATGTTGGTGGAGTACTTGAAACCGCGCAACAGGGCACACAGGTCTCGCATGGAGGCCCAGTCATTGGTGGTGAAGTGGTGCTGTTCCGCAGTTCGACTCACCAGTGCGTGCTGCAGCTGAAACTCCACTATGGCCTGCTGCTGCTCGCACAGTCTCTCCAGCATGTGCAAGGTGGAGTTCCATCTGGTGGACACGTCGCATATGAGGCGGTGAGCGGGAAGGCCGAAGTTACGCTGTAGAGCAGACAGCCGAGCGGCGGCAGAATGAGAACGCTGGAAGCGCGTACAGACGGCCCGCACTTTATGCAGCAGTTCTGACATGTCGGGGTAGTTGTGAATTAATTTCTGTACCACCAAATTCAGCACATGCGTCAGGCAAGGGATGTGCGTCAAACCGGCTAGTCCCAGAGCTGCAACGAGATTTTGCCCATTATCGCACACCACCAGGCCAGGCTTGAGGCTCACTGGCAGCAACCACTCGTCGGTCTGTTGCTCTATACCCCGCCACAACTCCTGCACGGTGTGGGGCCTGTCCCCCAAACACATCAGTTTCAGAACGGCCTGCTGACGTTTACCCCTGGCTGTGCTGAAGTTGGTGGTGAAGGTCTGTCGCTGACCGGATGAGGAGGTGATAGAAGAGGAGGAGGAAGCCGTGTAGGAAGAGGAGGCAACAGGAGGCAAAGAATGATGCCCTGCGATCCTTGGTGGCGGAAGGACGTGCGCCAAACAACTCTCTGCCTGGGGCCCAGCTGCCACTACATTTACCCAGTGTGCAGTTAGGGAGATATAGCATCCCTGGCCATGCTTACTGGTCCACGTATTTGTGGTTAGGTGGACCTTGCCACAGATGGTGTTGCGCAGTGCACACTTGATTTTATCTGATACTTGGCTCTCCTGGAGAAGTAGTGGTGGCTGGGAACGACGTACTGTGGGACAGCAAGCGACATGAGCTGTTTGAAACTGTCCGTCTCCACCAGCATGAATGACAGCATTTCAAAGGCCAGTAGTTTAGAAATGCTGGCCTTCAGGGCCAGGGATCGAGGGAGGCTAAGTGGAAATTTACGCTTTCTATCAAAGGTTTGTGAGATGGAGAGCTGAACGCTTCAGTGTGACATGGTGGAGATGCTTGGTGACGGAGGTGGTGTTGTTGGTGGCACATCCTCTGTTTGCTGGGCGGCAGGTGCCAATGTTCCTCTAGAGGTGGAGGAAGCGGCCGAGGCAGCAGCAGAAGAGGGAGCAGGAGGGGCCTGAGCCCTTTCTTAGTTTTGAAGGTGCTTACTCCACTGCAGCCCGTGTCTCACATGTAGATGCCTGGTCATGCAGGTTGTGCTAAGGTTCAGAACGTTAATGCCTCGTTTCAGGCTCTGATGGCACAGCGTGCAAACCACTTGGGTCTTGTCGTCAGCACATTGTGTGAAGAAGTGCCATGCCAGGGAACTCCTTGAAGCTGCTCGGTCCTTGGTGACGGTGGCCAGTAGCAGGCGAACTGTTTTGGCGACGGCTGCTCTGCTTTTGCACCCTGCTCCCACTTTTGCTACGCTGTTGGCTCGGTCTCACCACTACCTCTTCCTCCGAACCCTGAAAGGCAGTGGCACGACCATTATTCCATGTGGGGTCTAGGACCTCATCGTCCCCTGCATTGTCTTCCAACCAGTCTTCCTCCCTGACCTCCTTTTTGGTCTGCACACTGCAGAATGCAGAAAGACGCAGCAGTTGGCACCTGTGTTTCGTCATCATCAGAGACGTGCTGAGGTGGTATTCCCATGTCCTCATCAGGAAACATAAGTGGTTGTGCGTCAGTGCATTCTATGTCTTTCACCCCTAGGGAAGGGCTAGGTGGATGCCCTTGGGAAACCCTGCCAGCAGAGTCTTCAAACAGCATAAGAGACTGCTGCATGACTTGCGGTTCAGACAGGTTCCCCGATATGCACGGGGGTGATGTCACAGGCTGATGGGCATGGGTTTCAGGCGCCACCTGTGCGCTTTCTGCAGAAAACTGGGTGGGAGATAATGTTAACGTGCTGGATCCACTGTCGGCCACCCAATTGACTAGCGCCTGTACTTGCTCAAGCCTTAAGAATCCTTAGAACAGCATTAGGCCCGACTAAATATCGCTGTAGATTCTGGCGGCTACTGGGACCTGAGGTAGTAGGTTCAGTAGGACGTGTAGTTGTGGCAGAATGGCCACGTCCTCTCCCTGCACCAGAGGATCCACCAACACCACCACAATGACCGCGTCCCTTATTAGATGTTTGCCTCAGTTAGCGTTCACAAAGCAAAGTAAAAAATGGTTAAGTCTGTTAAAAATAATTAACCGCCAATAAAAACCCTGATGTAGGGTATTGCACAAATATTATAATTTTTTTTACTCTATATGACAGCGGTATTTGTGGCCTAAATTTCACAGTAACATATGCAAATCTAATCCCAAATGTGCAGTATATCAGAGGTTTTTTTCACCCCAGTAAGCACAAAGCCGTATTTCTGTCCTAAATGTGACCCTCACTTATGCACGTCTAATCCCAGATGTGCAGTATATCAGAGGGTTTTTTCACCCCAATAAGCACAAAGCCGTATTTCTGGCCTGAATGTGACCCTCACTTATGCACGTCTAATCCCAGATGTGCAGTATATCAGAGTTTTTTTTTTTACCCCAGTAAGCACAAAGCCGTATTTCTGGCCTAAATGTGACCCTCACTTATGCACGTCTAATCCCAGATGTGCAGTATATCAGAGGGTTTTTTCACCCCAGTAAGCACAAAGCCGTATTTGTGGCCTAAATGTGGCACTCATTTATGCATGTCTAATCCCAGATGTGCACTATATAAAACAGATTTTTATTTTATTTTTTACCCCAGTAAGCAAAAAGCTGTATTTCTGGCTAAATGTGACACTCACTTATGCACGTCTAATCCTAGATGTGCACTATATGAAATTTATTTTTTATTTTTTAACCCCTTAAGGACCGAGGACGTACCGGTACGCCCTATTTCCCGAGTCCTTAAGGACCGAGGACGTACCGGTACGTCCTGACTTAAAATCTGAATTCCGGCGCCGCGGGGGTTAATCGAAACGGGATTTCGGCTGAAATCATTCAGCCGGCATCCCGTAACAACGCAGGGGGGGGTCATTGGACCCCCCCGTATCGGCGATCGCAGAAAACCGCAGGTCAATTCAGACCTGCGGTTTTCTGCGTTTCCGGTCCATTCGGGTGTCCTGTGACCCGATGAACCGGAAAAAGACTGCGATCGGTGGCGTAATTTTACACCACCAATCGCAGTCCGAGGATTTGCAGAGGCGGAGCTGGCCCTGGTGCTGAACGCCGCTGTCCAGGGTGCTGATTGGTGCAGGGGAGAGAGGCGCGAGATTCAAACTTCCTGCGCTCCTCTCTCCCCTCCTCTTCCTGTCCAGCACCCTGACCGTGCAGCATCGTCCAGCACCAGCTCCTGTGTCCCCCTAAATCGGCATCCATCACCCTCCTGCACCCATCGCCACCCAGGTAGGTTAGGGTCAGTGAGGGAGAGGCACCTTTAGGCAGGGATAGAAGGGAAAAGTTAGAAAAAAAAAAAAAAAAAAAAGCACATTTATTCCAAACTTTTTTTTTTCAACTTTCAGACCCCAGACCCCCCCTGCCACTTGCCCCCCCCCGCATCCCCCCCACCACCAGCCCCCCCCGCATCCCCCCCACCACCAGCCCCCCCCCCCCACCACCAACCCCCTCCCCCCCCACCAGACCCTTCACTTTTTTTTTTTTTCTGCGTGCGCTGACTGGCCGGCACTTTTTAGCGTCCGTCCACTGTTAGCGCATCGCCCGCCCCACCACCCCACCGACCGCTGATCAGCGTTGAACCGCAGATCAGCAAGTTTGAACTTTTTTTTTTTTTTCCTAACACTTTTTTTTGCCTGGACTTTTTAGTACGTGAACACCCGTGCCCCCACACACACGCACATAGAATAAAGTTTTACACGCACGCACATACACACGCACACACACACACCCATGGCCCGCCGGGTGTTCTCGGCCGAGGAGGCATATGCCCAGATTGCCTCCGACTCTGAGAGCCCCAGTGAGGATGAGGATGACCCCACGTTCCTTTTGTCATCCGCATCCTCCTCATCATCATCGGATGACGATGAGCCACCAAGGCAGCGGAGACGCCGCCAGGCGGAGCCAGGGGCCACACATGCTAGGGATCCTGTGGCCCACCCTAGTACGAGCCGCCCTGGGGTTCGTACTGGTTTCCCGGCCCACCAAATAAGTTCACCGGAGCCCCCTGCCGATGAACTTAGCTGGTGTCCCCCAGTGGACTTTGAGCCTGAGATTCCGGATTTCGCTGGCAATCCTGGAATCCAGATTCCCACAGTGGGGTTTACTGAAATAGACTTTTTTAGTTTTTTTTTCAGTAACCCACTGGTGAATTTGATGGTGGAGCAGACGAATCTGTACGCCCAACAGTTCGTCGCTCAAAACCCAGGCTCAGTTTTGGCTAGACCCGGTGGCTGGACGCCGGTCAGTGCAGCCGAAATGAGGACATTTTGGGGCCTCGTGCTGCATATGGGTCTAGTCCAAAAACCCAGTGTCAGGCAATACTGGAGTGGGGACGTCCTGTACCAGACCCCACTGTACAGTATGGTCATGACACGTCACCGGTTTGAGGCCATCCGGAAATGTCTGCATTATTCCGATAATGCAGCATGTCCACCCCGAGGTGATCCTGCCTATGACCGGCTGTACAAGATACGGCCGGTCATCGATCACTTTGGGGCCACATTTCAGCAGGCCTACGTACCTGGAAGGGAGGTCGCGGTTGATGAGTCTCTCGTTGCGTTCAAGGGGAGACTCAGTTTCCGCCAATACATTCCCACAAAGCGGGCGAGGTATGGCGTGAAGCTATACAAAATTTGTGAGAGTACCTCAGGGTACACTTACAAATTTCGTGTGTACGAGGGGCGAGATTCCCGGATTCAACCACCAGAATGTCCCCCCACTCTGGGTGTTACCGGGAAACTCGTGTGGGACCTTATGTACCCACTGCTGGATAAGGGTTACCACTTGTACGTGGACAACTTTTATACCAGCATTCCCTTGTTCAGGTCCCTTGCCGCCAGATCCACGTTCGCTTGTGGGACCGTGCGGAAAAATCAACGCGGCCTCCCTGCCTACCCCCTCCAGGTACCTATCCCCAGGGGTGAGACCCGTGCACTTACCAGTGGAAACCTGTTGCTGGTCAGGTATAAGGACAAGAGGGATGTCCTTATGCTGTCCACAATCCACGGTAACAGCACCACCCCAGTCCCTGTGCGAGGTACCGCGGCAACGGTCCTCAAGCCCGATTGTATCGTCGACTACAATCGGTATATGGGAGGAGTTGATCTCTCTGATCAAGTCCTCACGCCATATAACGCCATGCGCAAAACCCGGGCATGGTACAAAAAAGTTGCGGTCTACATGGTGCAGGTTGCCATGTACAACTCTTTTGTACTATCCCGAAGCGCTGGCAGCACAGGGACATTCCTCCAATTCTATGAGGCAGTCCTCAAAGACCTGATCTTTTCGGACCGGGAAAGGAGTACCTCGGGAACTGGAGGCGCCCGGATCGTCCCTGGCCAACACTTTCCAGGTGTGGTCCCCCATACTGGAAAGAAGGGACGAACCCAAAAAAAGTGCAGAGTGTGTCACAAGAGGGGGATACGGAAGGACACCACAACTCAATGTGACACGTGCCCCGATCATCCGGGCCTCTGCATTATCGATTGCTTCAGGGAGTATCACACTTCCATGGAGTACTAAATTTTTATAATCCCCAACAGTTCACTAGAGAACATAAAACACTATGGCTCTCAGACTTTGGAGACACGAAAACAATTTTTCTTTCCCCAAAAAATATTAGTTTTAGTGCAGGCATCCTCAAACTGCGGCCCTCCAGATGTTGTAAAACTATAACTCCCAGCATGCCCAGACAACCTACAGCCATCATCAGGGCATGGTGGGAATTGTAGTTTTACATCATCTGGAGGGCCGCAGTTTTAGGATGCCTGCTTAGTGTCTCCAAAGTCTGAGAGCCATACATATTGGGCATCGTCGCGTGCGTAAAAGTCGTCGCTATAAAAATAACTTTTTACCAAACGCCTCGGATGAACGGTGTTAAAAATATAAAATAAAAACGGTGCCAAAACACCTATTTTTGGGCAAAATTTAAATTTAAATCCATTTTGCCGGTAATAAAGCAAGGGTTAACAGCCAAACAAAACTAAACATTTATTGCCCCAATTCTGTAGTTTGCAGAAACACCCCATATGTGGTCGTAAATGGCTATATAGCCGCACGGCAGGGCATAGAACGAAGGGAACTCCATATGGTTTCTGGAAGGCAGATTTTGATGGACAGTTTTTTTTTTTTACACCATGTCCCATTAGAAGCCCCCCCTGATGTAGCCTAGACTAGAAACTCCAAAAAAGTGACCCCATCTAAGAAACTACACCCCTCAAGGTATTCAAAAATTACTTTACAAACTATGTTAACCCTTTAGGTGTTCCACAAAACTAAATAGCGAATGTAGAAACAATTTTAGAATTAAATTTTTTTGTTACATTGCCTCAAAAAAGAGTAATATAGAGCAACCAAAAATCTAATTTACCCCAAAAATTGTCCCAAAACAACAACCACCTTATCCCGTAGTTTCCTAGATGGGGTCACTTTTATGGAGTTTCTACTCTAGGGGTGCATCAGGGGGCTTGAAAGGGTACATGGTGTAAATAAACCAGTCCAGCAAAATCTGCCTTCCAAAAACCGTATGGCGTTCCCCTTCTTCTATGTCCTGCCGTTTAGCCAAACAGTAGTTTACGACCACATTTGGGGTGTTTTTGCAAACTACAGAATCAGGGCAACCCATTTTGAGTGTTGTTTGGCAGTTAACCCTTGTTTTACTCCTGGAAAAAATTGATTATATTGGAAAATTTTCCAAAAAATAGAAATTTCAAAATTGTTTCTCCATCTGCCATTAACTCTTGTGGAACACCTAAAGGGTTAACAAAGTTTGTAAACCCAGTTTTGAATACCTTGAGGGGTGTACTTTCTTAGATGGAGTCACTTTTTTGAAATTTCTATTCTAGGGGTGCAACAGGGGGCTTCAAATGGGACATGGTATAAACAAAACCAGTCCTGCAAAATCTGCCTTCCAAAACCCATATGGTGTTCCCCTCCTTCTATGTGCTACCGTTCGGCCAAACAGTAGTTTACGACCACATATGGGGTGTTTTTGCAAACTACAGAATCAGGGCAACCCATTTTGAGTGTTGTTTGGCAGTTAACCCTTGTTTTACTCCTGGAAAAAATTGATTATATTGGAAAATTTTCCAAAAAATAGAAATTTCAAAATTGTTTCTCCATCTGCCATTAACTCTTGTGGAACACCTAAAGGGTTAACAAAGTTTGTAAACCCAGTTTTGAATACCTTGAGGGGTGTACTTTCTTAGATGGAGTCACTTTTTTGAAATTTCTATTCTAGGGGTGCAACAGGGGGCTTCAAATGGGACATGGTATAAACAAAACCAGTCCTGCAAAATCTGCCTTCCAAAACCCATATGGTGTTCCCCTCCTTCTATGTGCTACCGTTCGGCCAAACAGTAGTTTACGACCACATATGGGGTGTTTTTGCAAACTACAGAATCAGGGCAACCCATTTTGAGTGTTGTTTGGCAGTTAACCCTTGTTTTACTCCTGGAAAAAATTGATTATATTGGAAAATTTTCCAAAAAATAGAAATTTCAAAATTGTTTCTCCATCTGCCATTAACTCTTGTGGAACACCTAAAGGGTTAACAAAGTTTGTAAACCCAGTTTTGAATACCTTGAGGGGTGTACTTTCTTAGATGGAGTCACTTTTTTGAAATTTCTATTCTAGGGGTGCAATAGGGGGCTTCAAATGGGACATGGTATAAACAAAACCAGTCCTGCAAAATCTGCCTTCCAAAACCCATATGGTGTTCCCCTCCTTCTATGTGCTACCGTTCGGCCAAACAGTAGTTTACGACCACATATGGGGTGTTTTTGCAAACTACAGAATCAGGGAAACCCATTTTGAGTGTTGTTTGGCAGTTAACCCTTGTTTTACTCCTGGAAAAAATTGATTATATTGGAAAATTTTCCAAAAAATAGAAATTTCAAAATTGTTTCTCCATCTGCCATTAACTCTTGTGGAACACCTAAAGGGTTAACAAAGTTTGTAAACCCAGTTTTGAATACCTTGAGGGGTGTACTTTCTTAGATGGAGTCACTTTTTTGAAATTTCTATTCTAGGGGTGCAACAGGGGGCTTCAAATGGGACATGGTATAAACAAAACCAGTCCTGCAAAATCTGCCTTCCAAAACCCATATGGTGTTCCCCTCCTTCTATGTGCTACCGTTCGGCCAAACAGTAGTTTACGACCACATATGGGGTGTTTCTGCAAACTACAGAATCAGGGCAACCCATTTTGAGTGTTGTTTGGCAGTTAACCCTTGTTTTACTCCTGGAAAAAATTGATTATATTGGAAAATTTTCCAAAAAATAGAAATTTCAAAATTGTTTCTCCATCTGCCATCAACTCTTGTGGAAGACCTAAAGGGTTAATAAAGTTTGAAAAAACAGTTTTGAATACCTTGAGGGGTGTAGTTTCTAGAATGGGGTCATTTTTGGGAGGTTTCTATTATCTAAGCCTCACAATATGACTGCAAACCTGAACTGGTCCATAAAAAGTGGGATTTTGAAGATTTCTCAAAAATTTCAAAATTTGCTTCTAAACTTCTAAGCCTTGTAACATCCCCAAAAAATAAAATATCATTCCCAAAATGCTACAAACATGAAGTAGACATATGGGGAATGTAAAGTCATCACAATTTTTGGGGGTATTACTATGTATTACAGAAGTAGAGAAACTGAAACTTTGAAATTTGCTAATTTTTCTAAATTTTTGGTAAAAAATGTATTTTTTTATGCAAAAAAATTAACTTTTTTGACCCAATTTTAGCAGTGTCATGAAGTACAATATGTGACGAAAAAACAATCTCAGAACGGCCTGGGTAAGTCGAAGCGTTTTAAAGTTATGAGCACTTAAAGTGACACTGGTCAGATTTGCAAAAAATGGCCTGGTCCTTAAGGTGAAAATGAGCCTGGTCCTTAAGGGGTTAATCCCAGTAAGCAAAGAGCTGTTTTTCTGGACTTCCAGACATGCAGATATCCTGTGCTGGTGCACTATCATTGCATAAAATGGCTGCCGATTATGAATTGATATTGACAAACTGAAGTAAAAAAAAAGTTTGTTTTCAGTAGTAGTTGGCTCAGGGCAGGCTTAAAAAAATTGTGCACTGCAGCCACAAAACACATTTTCTGTAGATTGCTGAGTAAAAAAGCAGTTATTGATAAGATTTCTCACTGATCTCTCCCTCACAGCAGCTGCAGCCTCTCCCTACACTAATCCGAGCAGAGTGACGGGCGGCGCTACGTGACTCCAGCTTAAATAGAGGCTGAGTCACATGCTGCAGTTGGCCAATCACAGCCATGCCAATAGTAGATGACGCTTGTTAATTGGCTGCTGTGCAGCCTTTCAAAAAGCGTCAAGAAAGCGCCGAACACCGAACCCGAACTTTTACGTAAATGTTCGGGTTTGGGTCCGGGTGCCGAAAAACCTAAAGTTCAGTACGAACCTGAACTTTACAGTTCAGGTTCGCTCAACTCTAGTACTGAGCCCATGTTTGAAGAGTTTGTGGAATATTTGAACTCAGTGAATAGAATGAACATGAGGTTTACTCACAATTTTGGAGGGTCCAAGTTGGAATTTGTATATGTGGTAATTTTGGAAAGAGAAGGTGAACTGGTTACCGAGGGTTATCGCAAACCAACGGCAACCAACTACATTATTCAAGCTGTCATCCGGATAGCGTGAAGAAAGCAGTTCCATTTGGACAATTCTTCAGCTTGAGAAGGGTAAACAAGACAGATGAGGCTACCCAAAAGATCTATTGAATAAAGCTATGGATAAAGCAATGTCCAAAGGGAATTCAAAGGGAAACAGTAGTTACAGGCAATTTAAAAACTAGAAAAAAGGGGATAATCAGAAACGGTTTGTCTTCTCCTTTAAGTTCAGTCCTAGGAGAGTGATAAGGAAGAATTGGGTTATAGTAGAAAAGGATGATAGTTTAAAAGAGGTAGAAGGATTAATACCATTGGTGGCTTTCAGGAAGTGTCATACTTTAAAGGATAAACTGGTTAAGAGTCATTTTGTAGAACCAAAATGGGAGACCTGGTTGAGGGATTGGATCCCTATGGTAAATCGCCAATGTGGAAACTGTTCCTATTGTAAGTCCATCCCACAATGGGATTCATTAGTATTTGGTGGAGTTCACCACAGAGTGAATACTTTAATAACCTGTAAGAGAAGACCATTAGACACTTGAATGAGAGATTTTGGGAACATTTCAACTCCATCAAAACAAGGAGAGGTTGTCCATGTCTAATAGAACATGTAAAATCTGTATATCATAGCGATAGCAGAGTTTTAAGGTTTGCAGGAATTTAGTTGGTTTGTAATCCACCACAAGGGGGAGACAGACATCGAGAGCTCCTGAGTAGTGAAGCCAGATAGATCATACGATCCGGAGCTATGGGCCCTCTAGGCCTGAATGATAAAAATTATATGGGTGTATTTTTGTAAGTAGATGTATCCATATGATTGTTTTCATGTTTTGTTTTATTTGTATTTGTTTAAGAAAGTTTTTTATGTATCGGACCGACTCCCATGTGATGGAACTTGTGTGCGCCACATGGGGGCACCGGCACATAAAGATGACGTATGTACGTTAGAAAGTCAGTGGCCTGAGGAAGCGCTGAGGTGCTAAACGAACGTCTCATGAGCTACATGCCTGTGCTATGCTGGTCCGCACCATGTGTATGCTGATGCTTGTAATGCACAAATTTCCAGAATAAAGAACCCCATTTTTCAGTGAGTGCTGCTTTCGTGTTTGTTTTTCTCTCATGGGGAAATTTGTATAAGGCTTAAAGGCAGAACACAAACTTTTATGGGATCCAAGTACCCGATCTGCATAAGAAGGAGATCTGTGCGCCTGAATGTGGAACTTGAGCAGTGCCAGACCGCCTATATTCTAAAGAATGTTTATACTTTGAAAATGGTTCAGCCCCTATTGCACACTTGTAATTGCGTTGAGCTGCTAAAATTATAGAAGCCCCCAAAAATGACCCCATTATGAAAACTAGTCCTCCTAAGGTGTTTATCTAGAGGTTTAGCAAGCTTTTAGACCCCCTAGTTTTTTTGCTGAAATTAATGCTAAGCAGGCAAAAAAAAAGTTTTTTATTTTTTACACAAAAGTGTTAATTTAAAGACAGCTTTTTTTCCTGCAGAGCACATGAAAATGAAAAAGTACACCCCAAAATGTATCACCCCATTTCCCCTGTCTTCAGAAATGTCCCCCTTGTGGCCCAATCTTATGTCTTGATATACGACAGAGCCCAAACAAAAATGCGCACCTGGTGCCTTCCAGACAATAAACTGAAAATGGTTCAGGCTCCATTGCACATACAGTACAGACCAAAAGTTTGGACACACCTTCTCATTTAAAGAGTTTTCTTTATTTTCATGACTATGAAAATTGTAGATTCACACTGAAGGCATCAAAACTATGAATTAACACATCTAGAATTATATACATAACAAAAAAGTGTGAAACAACTGAAAATATGTCATATTCTAGGTTCTTCAAAGTAGCCACCTTTTGCTTTGATTACTGCTTTGCACACTCTTGGCATTCTCTTGATGAGCTTCAAGAGGTAGTCACCTGAAATGGTTTTCACTTCACAGGTGTGCCCTGTCAGGTGGGATTTCTTGCCCTATAAATGGGTTGGGACCATCAGTTGCATTGTGGAGAAGTCAGGTGGATACACAGCTGATAGTCCTACTGAATAGACTGTTAGAATTTGTATTATAGCAAGAAAAAAACAGCTAAGTAAATAAAAACTAGAGGCCATCATTACTTTAAGAAATGAAGGTCAGTCAGTCCGAAAAATTGGTAAAACTTTAAAAGTGTCCCCAAGTGCAGTCACAAAAACCATCAAGCGCTACAAAGAAACTGGCTCACATGCGGACCGCCCCAGGAAAGGAAGACCAAGAGTCACCTCTGCTGCGGAGAATAAGTTCATCCGAGTCACCAGACTCAGAAATCGCAGGTTAACAGCAGCTCAGATTAGAGACCAGGTCAATGCCACACAGAGTTCTAGCAGCAGACACATCTCTAGAACAACTGTTAAGAGGAGACTGTGTGAATCAGACCTTCATGGTAGAATATCTGCTAGGAAACCACTGCTAAGGACAGGCAACAAGCAGAAGAGACTTGTTTGGGCTAAAGAACACAAGGAATGGACATTAGACCAGTGGAAATCTGTGCTTTGGTCTGATGAGTCCAAATATGAGATCTTTGGTTCCAACCACCGTGTCTTTGTGTGACGCAGAAAAGGTGAACGGATGGACTCTACATGCCTGGTTCCCACCGTGAAGCATGGAGAAGGAGGTGTGATGGTGTGGGGGTGCTATGCTGGTGACACTGTTGGGGATTTATTCAAAATTGAAGGCATACTGAACCAGCATGGCTACCACATCATCTTGCAGCGGCATGCTATTCCATCCGGTTTGCGTTTAGTTGGACCATCATTTATTTTTCAACAGGACAATGACCCCAAACACAACTCCAGGCTGTATAAGGGCTATTTGACCATGAAGGAGAGTGATGGGGTGCTGCACCAGATGACCTGGCCTCCACAGTCACCGGACCTGAACCCAATCGAGATGGTTTGGGGTGAGCTGGACCGTAGAGTGAAGGCAAAAGAGCCAACAAGTGCTAAGCATCTCTGGGAACTCCTTCAAGACTGTTGGAAGACCATTTCAGGTGACTACCTCTTGAAGCTCATCAAGAGAATGCCAAGAGTGTGCAAAGCAGTAATCAAAGCAAAAGGTGGCTACTTTGAAGAACCTATAATATTACATATTTTCAGTTGTTTCACACTTTTTTGTTATGTATATAATTCCACATGTGTTAATTCATAGTTTTGATGCCTTCATTGTGAATCTACAATTTTCATAGTCATGAAATGGTGTTGAGCTGCAAAATGATAGAAAACCCTTATAAATAACCCCATTGTAAAACTAGATCCCTTAAAGCATGCATCTAGTGGTGCAGTGAGCATGCTGTGGTGTAGTGAGCATGCTGAGAGCAAAATTATTATAGGATTAAATAATGAGTATATATGGTTTTACCTGAATTGTAAATAAAATTTTCACAGGAAATTGGAGAAATAATATTTTTAGATAGGTAACCCTGTTACTGTCTTAGAAATCTGCCACATTCTTATCTTTGTGGCACGTACAGATCAGAAGTGAAACTGTGCACTTATAAGGGAGGCAGATTTCTAAAAAAGCATTTGCCTGTACATACAGTATGAAACTGAACTGTAACGAAAGGCAACCAATCCAAGAAAATGGAACAAAATGTTTCTACCTATGTTGCAAATTCTGACTGATCATACAACATCTCTTTAGCCCCATCAATCCCTATATGAGAGATGAACGTGCTAAGTGACGCGGTGCACCATAACAGGCCGCTATGCACACAATCAACCAGTCACCTACAGAATATATAAAAGGACAGTGTCCTGAACCATCTGTAGGAACAGTAATGGAGCCCTAATTCCCAAAATGATGTCAGGTTTTCTATTAGTGTTGTGGGGTGTCCAAAAAAAAAAAAATCTTAATAAAGCACTTAGTGTCCTGGTGAGGAACAACTCCATCATTAGAGATCCTCCAAATAAAAAAAATATATCATGCCAATATCATGATACAGTAATGTGAATGGAATTTACAACCTTGTGAGGCAGGACAAAGTCATAAAAAAAAAAGAAAGAAATAATGGAAATTCAGAAAACAAATCAGAAAAGGTAAAATTTGTTCTAATATCTTGAAAAACAAAAATAGCTCCACAACCAATCCCAAAAGCCCAGAGGAGAGAGAACCCGTGCGGCAGCGGCCAGCTTTTAGTGTGCACATGCGCTGGGCCGCTTCCGCCATCTTTCTTGAGGGCACAGGGGGAGGGGTGAATCCAATCCTAGCACCGGAGACTTTCATGTAAGAGAGGAGGCAGAAAGTTTACTGTTTTCACTGTACACTGTATCACAACAATCACTTAATCAGAGTTCGCTTGTCATAGTCTCTGATTTACTGCCCCCAGTCCTGCGCTTTTTGTAGCGCTAGCTTGGGCAGAAGTGCTACCATAAAAAGGCAGCGCTCCAGCCCAAGGCCTATTAGTGACTGGCGCAAAAACACGTATGGGTGGTTAAAAAGTGGGTTTGGGAAATTTTCTTTTTAAAATTGCTTCTAAAATTCTAAGCTTTCTAGCATCTTTAAAAAATATAATGATATTTACAAAATGGTAGACATAAAGTAGACATAATGAGAATGTTAAGTAATAACTACTTTAGGAGGTGTCACTATCCATCTTAAAAGGTAGAGAAATTCAAATTTTGAATATTGTAAATCTTTCCTAATTTTCTGTAATTATTTTTGTTTTGTTTTCATAAATAAAGGTAAAACATATTGACTGAAATTTACCACTAACATGAAGTAATATATGTCATAAAAAAACATTCTCGGAATGGCTAGGTAAAAGTATTCCTGAGTTATTACCCCATAAAGTAACATGCCAGATTTATAAAAATTCATGAAGACTGTCGAAAAAAAAAAAAAAAAAACATAGCAAAACAAATCTATTGCCAATAGCAACATATCACAGCATAGATTTCAATTTTTAATTTGTTACTTTTTCACCATCCTTTTTGAATCACCCTGCATACGTCACATCTTTAGACTGTCTGGTCTATATTTAAGGCTACTTTCACACTTGCGGGAAGGAACTCCAGCAGGCTTTTCCGGCGGGTGAACAGCCTGTCGGATCCGTGCTGCCAATAGCGCTCCGGGCCGGAGTTCCAGTGGTAGCACAGCAAACATGTCAAGAGGCGGCAGGGATAAAACTACGACATGTAATCCGGGGCGCGCGTGCACTAACGGCAGCATGGATCCTACAGGCTGTTCACCAGCTGGAAGAGCCTGCGGGAGTTCCTTGCCGCTAGTGTGAATCTAGCCTTAGTCACCTATAAGTTGGATTAGTTTTATTCCAAAAAAGCACCAATATGCCTCTAAATGCATAAATGCATTACAAAACATGAACACTTTTTTTTTTGTTTATATATAAAATTTTCCCATTGTATTAAAAGTTGGACATTTGCTCTTATAAAATAAGGTATTTAATTTATTTTACCCGTGTGTTTGTTCTAAAATGATTGCCTTGTATTAGAATGAAAGTCGGCTATTTGTTACCTGTTTTCTTCCACATGCTCTTTAGAAATATTCTTAACAGGTTATAAGTAAAAGCGACAAGAGATAGAAAATGGTCTTATCTGGAAAGAGGGCTTGAAAATCAGATGTAAATAGGAAAATGTGCTGTATCCTGATGCACACTGTGCAAATAGTATCTCTTACCTATTCTGAGGTGGTGAAATTGTATGGTATTTCAACGCTGCAGGAAAAGAGCAAAATATTATAGTATTGCAATGTAACGTGCATGTCAATCAGTGAATATCACTTGCGCTCTTATTTAACCAGGACCTCAAATTTTCCATATTCAGCCCATTGTAGTATATTATATGGTCATTCAAATACACCTATCATATGAAAATGCACAATTGTATTTTCTCTTACATACATCTACATTATATTCTCTTTTTCACTGCCATCTGTATATAATTTCAATGAAGTAGAAGAAAAGTATAAAATCACAGCTTGCCTTACAGAATGTAGATGGACAGAGAAATGTAACACTGTCTGCCACCATTTATTTAAACCTTTACTCATCATTATTCCAGACTAGAAGTGAGTGAACCTGTAGAGATTAGATTTTTTAACAAATTCAGTTCGGACGTGATTAGGGTTGATTTGGGCTGGACCACATTGGCTCCAATTATCCTGTAAATTTGTATGTAACACCCTCTAGTCTACTAGGACTTTTTAGGAAAACATGTTTTCTCTTTTCATAAATTTTGAATTAATTTTTGCTTTTTCTCTCCCTAAGCTCTTGAACCGAATGACAGAAATAGTAAATCATGTCTGGATGAAACTGACATACATAGCTATATGTAAAAACATGTTTGACGGTGTTAACATACAGTGTGTTTAAAAATACACCACAACATGTGTTATGATTTTTTACATGTGTTATGATTTTTCATATTCAAAAGTTTCCAAAAATTTTCCCTTATCGGGGAAGATGTTGTTTAAACACACACTGTGTAAGGCCTCATGCACACGACCGTTGTGTGCATCCGTGGCCGTTGTGCCGTTTTCCGTTTTTTTTTCACGGATCCATTGACTTTCAATGGGTCCGTGAAAAAATCGGAAAATGCACCGTTTGGCAGCCGCATCCGTGATCCGTTTTTCCTGGCCGTGAAAAAAATATGACCTGTCCTATTTTTTTCACGGCCAACGGTTCACGGACCCATTAAAGTCAATGGGTCCGTGAAAAAACACGGATGCACACAAGATTGTCATCCGCGTCCGTGATCCGTGTCCGTGATCCGTGTCCGTATTTTCCTATCATTTCAATGGCAAACTTGACTTAGATTTTTTTTTCATTTTTCATGTCCGTGGATCCTCCAAAAATCAAGGAAGACCCACGGACAAAAAAACGGTCACGGATCACGGACCTACGGACCACGTTTTTGCGGACCTTAAAAAAAACGGTCGTGTGCATGAGGCCTTATGGGGGGAAAAAATGTGCATTTGTAATAGATCAAGCGTCCAAAAATTATGTCTTGACAGGGTTAGAATGCCTGCCCATATGACACGCACAAGTGTTAATTGTCAGAGAAAAAAGTGGCTTGTGATCAAGCCTTGAAAAATTCTCCCTTTTAATTGGGAGCAGCTGCCGTACAGTGTAGATGTGAAAAGGGTAGGGTATTAGAGACACGTGACCACAATAGTAACTGCAGCAGAAGCAGCATAGCAAGGAACGTACAAGTCAGTAGGTCTGCTGTCTATGGGTAGTAGTAGTGATAATAGTGGTGGTAGTAGAAGCAGATGTGTAGAGTTAATGTGGTGGCAGTAGGGGGATTAGCAGTGAGGAGCTGCGGCAGGAGCAGCCACCTGGTACATTCTGACAGGCAAGCAGCAACATGATGGAGGCAGCAGCAGTCTTCAGGAAGATGATGGAAGGCAGGTGGTAGCAGTGGCATGATGGAGCCACCAGCAGCAAGTCCAGATCTCTTCATCGGCCTCATCTGGAGGAGGTTGAAAAAAGTAATGTTTTGGACACTGAAAGACAACTAGGTCCATTCGGGTGTCACCAAGCCCCCAGCGGCACTGAAAACTCTTTCTGAGATGACACTTGAGGCTGAGAAAAGGCAGAGAGCATACTGTGTGAGTTAAGGCTCCTCTGTCACCCCCTGCTACATGAGTATCAGCATCTGTTCTAAGATAAATATGAAGGGTATGCCGCAGTTGTCCCTGCTGACAAACTTTGTGGCCTCTTTAAAGGGCTTTAGAACCCAACAAGCACCTCGGGTGAACTGCCACTGCCTGACCTTGAAGCAACAGATGCTTCCTGTTTAGGTGGTCTGGTGTGTGACAAAATCATTCACAGCTTTCTGCTGCTCGTACAGACAGTCTAGCATGTGCAATATAGAATTCCACTAAGTGGGAACATCATAGATTAAGCAGTTCAGCAACAGGCCATCTGTCCACTGCAAGTCCAGGAAAGTATTCCATGCCGCATAGGAATGGCTGAGATGCTTGGACAGTCTCCTGGACATTGCTAGCACCTGCACAAGCCAGTGTAAAAAGTGATGCATGACTAGGTTAATGACATGTGCCATGCAGGGAGCATATTCTTTCCCCCAGGTTCTGGGTGGCCAATATGTTGCAGCCATTGTTGCTGACCACCTTACCCAGTTGGAGTTGACTGGGAAACAGCCAGAGAGATATTTGCTGCTTGATGTCCTTTAGCAACTGCTCCTCCATGTGGTTATTCTCACCCAGACTGATGAACTTCAACACTACATGGCAACGCTTGACTTGACACATGTGTTAGGAAGAAGGGAGAATAGGAGCAATGCTGTGCCCTGCTGCTGTTGGGGATGGGAGTGCATCCACAGAGGAGGAGGCGGTGGAGGAGTCAGATAAGTGCCTGGTGTGAGAACTAGGTGACACAATCAGGGGGTGGGCAACTTGGCCAGGTGTGAATTAAGTTTGTGCATCAGCGGATTTCTGGGTGTGTAGAGTTGATTCCTGACAATCAATTCCGTTATCAGTGGACTGAAGCAGGAAGAGGAGGAGTCTGGGTGTAAGGAGCAGAAAGTGGTGATTATGTGAAAAACTCCAAACTGCCCGTGGATGCTGCCTGGCTGCACAAGTTAGACTGGGACAAGGAGGAAACTCTCTTGAAGTAGGCGGTGACCACCTGTTTTATCCCAATGGGATGGGGTGATAACGCTTCATGTGGTTTAATAGAGCTGTGGTGCCTATTAGTGTTGAGCTCGAATATTCGTATTACAAATTTTTATCGCGAATATCGGCACTTTGAGAATTTGCAAATATTTAGAATATAGTGCTATATATTCGTAATGATGAATATTCATATATTATATTTTTTTAACACAGTACACATCAGGTGATCATCCTTCCCTTCTTCTAGCTTGTGGGCCAATGAGAAGGCTTTGTCACAGCTTAGCAACATCCCTAGCAACCAATAGAAATGTTGCCTACCGCTTCACTATATGAATTAAGACACTCCCCAGCAGGCATTTTGTGGAGTTTCATGTGAGAGAGAGAGAGAGAGAGAGAGGAGCTTGAATACTGTGCTGTGCTTTTTCAAATTACATTCCAAATTGCATATAAATATTCCAGATAGTTAGTGTTAGATCGTAATAGTGAATTGTGTAGCTGAATAGCTGATAAGGTCCAGTACAGGGTGTAGTTTAGGTTATAGAGATACTTAGCTGAAATATATAATCCATATAGTTAGTGTTAGAAAATATAGGTTATAGTGGGTGGCAGGAAAATAAATGTGCAATGTGCATGTGAGAGAGATTTATCTGCTGTCCATACATACATGCTACAAAATTAGTGCTATGATGTCCCAACAATACTAAGTTCAACAATCAGTATTATGTTGTCAGACCTGAAATGTCACCAGCAGCGCGTCTACCAGTGTGTGCTTGTACTTGCACATCTTACGATCACGCTCCATTGACGGAATTAAAGACGGTACGTTGTCCTTGTAATGGGGATCCAGCAGCGTGGCCACCCAGTAATCAGCAAAAGTTAGAATGTGGCCAACTCGGTGGTCGTTGCGGATTCTCTTTAGTGCTATGGCCTGTGTGTGGGTGGCTGGGTATTTGCGCTTGTTTTCAAATGCCTGGGTAATGACATTTGGATGCTGCGCTGGGACAGTGAAGTGGATGTGGTCGCTGATAGTGCTTGCAAAGGTCCAGGGGCATGGCAGGAGCCATCCTCGCCTGCGCCTTCTACAGGCGATTAGCCAGCAAGTACCATAGAGGAAGAGGAGGCAATTGTGTGACTCGCAGACACAGATTGCAGACCCACTTTTTAAGGTGCTTGGATGTCATATGGCGGATCATGCTGGTGGTGGTCAGATTGCTAGTGTTCACGCCCCAGCTCATTTTGGTATGGTACAGGTTGCAAACTACTATTCTTTTGTCGCCCACAGTTTCCTAAAAAAAGCGCCAGACTGCGGAACACCTACCCCTTGGCAAGGAAGATTTACTCAAGGGGGTGCTCCGTGGAACAGTTGCAGTCCTGTTTGGTGTGGCCCGCCTTCTCCTTTTTTCCACCCCTCTGCCTCTTTCAGCCTGTTGCGGTGCTGCAGATCCTTCCCCCTCTGTACTGCTGGCTTTGCTTGGCTTTGCACATTCCCAGGTTGGGTCAGTGACCTAATCGTCCACCACCGCCTCTTTAACTTCCTCACTCTGATCACCCTCTTGATTTGTTGACCTAGCCACAACCTCAGTGATTGACAACTGTGTCTTATCCTCTTTATCAACCTCTTGAGACAGTAATTGCGGTTGACTCATTGGCAACTGTGTCTCATCATTATCCACCTCATTTAACACTAATTGCCGTTCCCCAACGTCATCTTCTTGTGACTGTGGATGCTCCAGAGGTTTGTAATCAGGGCACAAAATCTCATGTCCCTCTTCAAGCGTGCTTGGCGAGAGAGCCAAATAAAGTAATGGCAATGAAAAGAGCTTCTCAAAATTTCAGAGTGTGGGATCACTTGTTTGGCCAGACGCTCTATGGTGGGAGGATCAGGGTGAGGATTCTGTTGACCAGACTCTTGGCTACTGAGACTGGACTTGGTGGAAGACAGGGTGGTGCTTAAGCGACTGGAAGCATTATCTGCTGCAATTCAACCAACCACCTGGTCGCACTGGTCTGACTTCAAGAGTTTTGTCCTGTGACACCCTGCAAACTGGGACATGAACCTAGGTGTCATGGATGATGGTTTTTCTTGTGCTCTGGCAGCAGACACAGTTTCAACGCGTCCAGGGCCACGGCCTCTGCGTGAACCATCAGTATCACAGCCACTTCCCCGTCCCTTACTGCTCGCCTTCTTCATATTAAATGTTATATGCATGCTTGACACTCAAGATGTGGCACGAATGTCACAGTTCACAGCAAGCACAGTATATGGAAAAAGTATGTAAACGTATTAAAAAGGGAAAATAGATTTCACTTTTATTTTTCCTATCTCTGGCCCTGACACACAGAAGGTATTGGACAGATGTCACAAGTCACTGCAGACACCCTCTATAAAAAAAAGTATTGAAAATGAAGGAAAAAATATAGTAATTTTCACTTATATTTTTCCTATCTCTGGCCCTGACACACAGAAGGTATTTAACAGATGTCACAAGTCACTGCAGACACCCTATACAGAAAAAATATTGAAAACGATGGAAAAAATATAGTAATTTTCACTTATATTTTGCCTATCTTTGGCCTTAAACACAGAAGGTATTTGACAGATGTCACAAGTCACTGCAGACACCTTATATAGAAAAAGTATTGAAAATGATGGAAAAAATATAGTAATTTTCACTTATATTTTTTCCTATTTCTGGCCCTGACACACAGAAGGTATTAAACAGATGTCACAAGTTGCTATAGATATGCTCTATAAAAAAAAGTATTGAAAATGAAGGAAAAAATATAGTAATTTTCACTTATATTTGTCCTATCTCTGGTCCTGACACACAGAGGTATTGGACAGATGTCACAAGTCACTGCAGACACTCTATATAGAAAAAGTATTGAAAAAGCTGGAATTTTTTTTATGGCTATATTATATTGCTGCCAGCCTGCCACCACACACAATAGTCCTTAAAAGGACTTTTGGGTCTTTGAAATGTTTTTGTACTAAATAGATTGCTCTCTCTACACTCTTTTTCCCTCTCGAAGCGCAGCTCTCCCTGACTACAAATGAGCCGAACATGCGTCATCGGGTGCTATATAGCACCCGATGATGTGTTCCGGCCAGCCAATCACTGTAATGCCAGTAGCCAACATGGCTACTGGCATTATAGTGAGGGCAGTACTTACCTGCACATTTATTGGCTGCATAGCAGCCGCAAAACGTGGGGGTGGGAGACTTGAGCATGGCGCTCGAGCACATGTGGTACTCAGCCTAGTACCGCCATGTGCCTAGCATAGAGATGCTTGAGCCAAACAGCAGTTCGGTCGAGCATGCTCGCTCAACACTAGAGTGGGTCCAAAACAGAGGAAACATGTGATGGAAATATTTGCATGTCTTCTGTGTTTTGGAACCACTCCAGCTTTTGGCTTCCAAATTATTATTAAATCCTGATGCAAAATACTGACTGTGTGATAGAGGCCTTCTGTATGCTCAAACAACAGGACCCATTTATTTTTATTTTTTTCGGTTCTTCTGACATATCAGACGAATGGAAAAATAAATGGTGATGTCAACACGACCAAACAAGGACACTAGTGGCCCTTTATCAGTCTGGTTAGGGTGGCAACAGCATGAAGAGTCACAATAGTTGCTCCAAAACAGACTGGTGATGGTGGCAACAGAATGAAGATTAACATAAGTGGCCTCATAACAGAGTGTGTGTGTGTGTGTGTGTGTGTGTGTGTGTGGAAGGGGGGGGGGGTGGGCAACAGCATTGGCAGTAACTAGTGTTAAAAGCGAATATTCAAATAGCGAATATCGGCACTTTGAGAATTTGTGAATATTTCGAATATAGTAATATATATTCGTAATTTTGAATATTCTAGATTTCCTTTTCCTCAGTAACCTCCCTTCTTGCTTGTGAGCCAATAAGAAGGCTGCATCATCTCTGTCATAGCTTAGCAACATCCCTAGCAACCAATAGGAAAGTTGCCTACCCCTTACTATATAAGAATATTTCCAGCAGCCATTTTGTGCTATTTCGTGCAGTTGTGAGAGATAGATAAGTGTGATAATTGTGCTGTGCTGAATTGCTGTTTTATAATACTTCTGATACCTCATATATAATCCAGATATTTACTGGTAGATACTGTAGGTTAGGTAGTTAATAGGTTGGCTGATTAGGTTCCAGTGTAGGGTGTTAGGTACAATAGCTCAGTAATATATATAATCCAGATAGATAGTGTAGGTTAGTTTGTGTAGCTGATAGGTTCCAGTGTAGGGTATAAGGTACATTAGTTAGTTAGCTCAGTCATATATATAAAACAAAAAGTCGTTGCCTATGTTTTAGTGCAACTGTTTTAGGGTTTTGTTTGCTAGAATGCGATTATTGTCTGCGTCTTTTGTCTGTGAAAAAAAAAAAAGTCTTTGCCTCTGTATTAGTGTTATTGTTAGGGTTTCGTGTCTATTTTCTTTCTTTCCCCATTGTCCCCAACCCAATTAAGTTTGCCCAAACTCCCTCATTATTTTCTCTCTACATTTTTTTTCCTGTTCTTTAAAAACATTGTGGTCATTTAGTCAATTTGGTGAAATAATGAGTGGACATGGGTGTGCTGGCAGCAGTGGTCGTGTTAGGGGAGTTGGCTTCAGTGCTGGACCGCTGCCAGCACGGAACCGCTCCTCTACCCATGGAAGGGCAGGCGCAGCTGGCAGGGGCATCTGCCTGATCCATGATTTTTTGGGCGTGGCAGCCGCTCTATTTCATCTCAGTACGCCAAGTCAGTGGTCTCAGAGCAGCAGCAGCTCTCTACCATCTGCAGGACCAGCCCCATGCCCCCAAGAATCGACCCTGATGATGTTTGACAGCGACAGTGAGAGAGACATCTTGGGGGAGGTAATGCAGGACAGTGAGCTAGAGCTTGGTCCAGATGGTCATGACCTTTTGGAAAGGATGGAGGAGGAGGAGAAGGATGAGTGGGTACCACCCGTCAGTACCCCAGTGACATCCCTTCCAACTGGTGCAGGTGGTTTCAGCCACAGAACCCCCACACCTAGTCAGATTCAGGCATCAGCTAGGGGAAAGCGGAGCCAGGTCAGGGGCTCCACATCTGCTGTTCCCCTCAGTCAACCACTAGTCGACCTTGGGTCTGACATTACAGGTGATGAAGAGGAGGGTGATTTTAAATGGGTGCCACCTCCCTTGTCAGGTGACAGCAGCACTGATGAGGAAGGTAGGCACCTGAGGAAAACGATGCACCAGGTCCCCAGGGAGCGAAGTGGCAGAGGCTCCACTGGTAATGGCAGCAGGAGAAGGCAGCAGCAGCAGGTGCCGGCTCTACCTGTGCGCACCGAGCCCGAACAGGCGCAAGCCAGCACCACCTCATCAGGAGGTTGATTTGGGCTTACTTTATTTACTCTGGCAGCAGACGATGTGACAATTGCCATCTGTCAGCCATGCCATGCCAGGGTGAGGAGAGCGTGGTCTGTTGCTCGGCTGGGTACCACTGCCTTTACTCAGCAACTGATAGTCAACCATTGGCGGTAATAGGAACAGATGCTGGGTGGTCGTAGCAGCGCCAGCAGCAGTGCGCAGGGGATAGCAGCTCCTGCCACTGTCATGCAGCCACCCCAACCCCTTCCAACAATGCATTCCCACTCCCTCTCCTAGAGGTACTGGTACGGGCAGCCAGACTTCTTCCTCCTCTGCACCCTCCTCTATCGCCTCCACTGCTGTCCGGCGCCAGCCGTCAGTTTCCGACGCATTTTAACACACCACGCCCAATGCCCCAGGGGACCGGCACGTGCATTCACTCAATGGGCTCCTGGCAAGGGTTATCGCCCAACATCTGCTGCCCTTCAAAATTGTGGACTGCAATCCATTCTGGCAGATGTTGGAGCGGGCCCAACCAATATTGCGTGTCCCCAGCCGCCATTTCTTTGCCAGGACCGGCATCTCTGCCCTACACCAGCACATTGTGCAGATTGTATCCCTGTCGCTGGATCACGCTTTCAGCGATGGTACATCTGACAATGGATGCCTGGACCAGCAGATATGGGCAGGGATGATACATAAACTTTACTGCCCATTGGGTGTCCCTCCGAGGCGCCGGGGTGTCCAGGGGAGAACTGCTGCTCTCCCTCAAGCCACTGTTTTCCAACGCTGCTGCAGCTATGCAAGTGTGGGGCACGTGCTCCAGCTTGTGAGCTTAGGGGAACGGAGACACAATGGACCTGATGTTATGGCCGCCCTCCAGGCTCAGGTCCACAAGTGGCTGACACCCCGAAGGCTCTAGGCAGGTGTGGTTGTCTGTGACAATGCCAGCAACCTCCTTGCTGCCCTCCATATTGGTAGTTTCTCACACATGTACTGCATGGCTCATGTCCTTAACCTTGCGGTACAGAAGTTCCTATGAACATACCCAAGGTTGAGCGACATCGTGCCAAGGGTACGTAGGATTGCCAGCCACTTCTGACGCTCCCCAATCGCTACCGCATCCCTGTCTAAACTGCAGCAGGACAACAGTCTTCCACCTCACAGGCTGATTGTGGACAGCGTGACGCGGTGGAACTCCACCACCATCCACATGCTGGAGGGGTTGTGGGAGCAGCGACGAGCGGTGTAATACCTGCTAGACCAAGGCACTTCTGGGCCATCACACCCACTTCCCTACATCATCAATGCGGAGTGGGGGCAGATACAACAGGTCTGCCACGTGTTGGCGCCATTCGAGCAGGCAACCAAGATGGTCAGTGGGGAGAACGTCATCCTCAATGTCGTCCTCCCCATAGTGTTCCTGCTGGACAGGACACTAGATCGCCTGCTCAAGGCTGGGGAGAGTGCCTTGGTGGAGCAAGCAGAGGCAACAATGTTCCACCAAGACCAGGCCCAGGATGAAGAGGAGGAGGAAGAATTTGTTGAGGAGTTTGCCGACGTCCAGGAGTCTGGGCCTGGTCAGGAGGGAGAGCCGGTGCGGGGGGGCACTGTCAGTCCGGGGTGGGGCGGCTCCCACAGGGAGCAGATGCAGCAGCAGGACCAAGATGTCATGGTCCCTGGCAGCCGAGAAGAGTCACAGCGGGCTGTCCTTTTCCCCATGGCTGCCCACATGCTGCGATGCCTCAGGAGGGACCCCTGGATCAGTAAAATTAAGGAGAGGGATGAGTTTTGGTTGGCCACCCTTTTAGACCCTCTCTGCAAGGTGAAACTGGAGCAGTTCATTCCAGCCAGCCGGAGGGAGGCCCGTATGCAAAACCTGTGGGCCTGTCTGATCCTCCTGCTGGAGCAGGCAAACCCTCCGCCTCATGCTCCACTTTTTCCCCCCATCTCACCCAGCAGGTGGCTGGCCCAAGCACCTCCAGCCGAGCAGGTGATCTTATGAGTGAGATGAGGCTGTATTACCAGCCTGCACTATCTATTAGCAGTAGGAGTCACCAGTAGCAGCTGGCCCGCATGGTGGCAGACTACGTGGTGTCCGTCGGTGCTTCTGACAGCATGAGTACTGATGACCCCATTGAGTACTGGGTTGCCAGGCTGGACACCTGCCGTGATCTCGCTCATTATGCTCTGAAGGTATTGTCTTGCCCCTCCTGCATCGTACTGTCTGAGCAGACATTCAGCGCGATAGGTGGGATGGTCACCGACAAGTGGACGCGTCTGTCCACTGACTCCGTGGACAGACTGACATTTAACAAAATGAATGAGTCCTGGATCGGCAGCGACTTCTTGGCCCCGTGGTCAATTCAGGGCGCTAAATAGTACCTTGTGAATCCCTTTCCTTGGCTCTCCCTCCCAAACTTCGTTGTTTTTTAACTTCTGTATATATTTCTTGATGATTTTATTTATGTATTGATGAATTTATTTATGTATTTATTGATGATTTTATTTATGTAATTATTTATTTCTAACATTATTTATATATTTCTCTATTGTTGAATTAATTAATTCATTTATTTTTGGCGACCATTTTTTGAAAAAAAATCTTTACGTTTATATATCTTTTTTTCATTAATTTTTTAAACCTTCTTTTTATTTATTCATCAATTTAACTAATTGTTGACATATTTATGTATATAATAAACATTATGTCCATTTGAATAACGAGCGCTAGAACAGTAGTGCATAAACATTAGTAGCAACATTATATCTTAAATGCTAAGGGGACTTTACCACTTTGCCTTTTTGTGCTGAATAACTTGATTCAATTGATTAATTGTTTCAGTCCTAGTATAGTGTAACCCTTATTCCTCTGTGTGATCTATAGACACTGCCCTCCATACATAATCCATATTGGAAAATAGACCTCTCAGATACCAATTGGCACACAGTGCTCCACACGCTGCTCCCATCGGTCAGCTCTCAGTTTCCATATCGGGCACATTGAGTCTGGAGAAGAACACTGTGGTAACATAGCCTGCCGCGCCATGTGCTGATTCCTCCAAGCCAGAGGGCAGCAGGACTGGCATGGTTTAGGAGCGGCTCTCTCATCCTCCTTTTGTCTGTGAAGAGTCATGGTTACCGACGCTCGCACGACCCATACATGATCAGCGCCACACACACGCTGGGTTCCAGCCATCAGCAGCACCCAGCCGTGCGCTACCCGTCAGAGCACAGAAGCCAGTGAGGTACCAGCTTGCCTTGGCCTCCGGGAGTGGAAGTGTCCCCAGCTCTGCCGCCAGGATCAGTTCCGCTTCCCTCGGTAATGACTCATTCATGGTCCCCAGCTGTTGGTGGGGTCCTCAGCTCCTGTCTCCAGTGCACAGCCTGGATCATCAATCGCAGGTCATGCTGCAGAATAAGCCTTTAGCTGCGAGGCTTGGCTACTCACGGGGGGTAGTATTACACAGCTCAGGACAGACTTCACCAGGAAGGGACTGACAGGCATCGGGGAGCACCTAAACTGTCATCCAGCAGAGAGCAGTTTGTAGTCTGTTTTGAAGGCAATGTGTGTTCTGGAGTAACATAGAACTGCTGTTAAACTTACCCCACAAAACGAATGCAGCTGTGCTTTATCTTTGTGGACTTTATGAGTGGCAGGGGCAATATTCAAATTCACAATATTTCACAAATATTTTGGCTATATTTCTCATAAATTTGTGAATTCACGAATTTGCGATTATTTTCTTGATTGCAAAAATCGGCAATGTAATATTCGCGCAATGCGTGCGCAATACAGGTGTGGGTCACTGTTGCTACATTTTTCAAGCTGCTAGAAGTTTCCTGAGACCGGAGAAAATGGTTGGCACCGCAGAACATTACAATAGCTTTATATGCAGACAGAGTGCTCAGATATATTTGCGCAAACCGGCAATTAATGATGAGCCAATTTTTGCACAATATGTGCAACTTTAGCAGGTCTAATTACATAATACTGATTGGTGCACTAAGTATTGCTGTGAACTTGTGACATCACAGCACTATGTCTGTAGCATGTATGTATGTATACACTACAGGGAGTGCAGAATTATTAGGCAAATTAGTATTTTGACCACATCATCCTCTTTATGCATGTTGTCTTACTCCAAGCTGTATAGGCTCGAAAGCCTACTACCAATTAAGCATATTAGGTGATGTGCATCTCTGTAATGAGAAGGGGTGTGGTCTAATGACATCAACACCCTATATCAGGTGTGCATAATTATTAGGCAACTTCCTTTCCTTTGGCAAAATGGGTCAAAAGAAGGACTTGACAGGCTCAGAAAAGTCAAAAATAGTGAGATATCTTGCAGAGGGATGCAGCACTCTTAAAATTGCAAAGCTTCTGAAGCGTGATCATCGAACAATCAAGCGTTTCATTCAAAATAGTCAACGCAAGAAGCGTGTGGAAAAACCAAGGCGCAAAATAACTGCCCATGAACTGAGAAAAGTCAAGCGTGCAGCTGCCAAGATGCCACTTGCCACCAGTTTGGCCATATTTCAGAGCTGCAACATCACTGGAGTGCCCAAAAGCACAAGGTGTGCAATACTCCACCACTGAACAAGACAAACAAGCTGAAACGTCAAGACTGGGCCAAGAAATATCTCAAGACTGATTTTTCTAAGGTTTTATGGACTGATGAAATGAGAGTGAGTCTTGATGGGCCAGATGGATGGGCCCGTGGCTGGATTGGTAAACGGCAGAGAGCTCCAGTCCGACTCAGACGCCAGCAAGGTGGAGGTGGAGTACTGGTTTGGGCTGGTATCATCAAAGATGAGCTTGTGGGGCATTTTCGGGTTGAGGATGGAGTCAAGCTCAACTCCCAGTCCTACTGCCAGTTTCTGGAAGACACCTTCTTCAAGCAGTGGTACAGGAAGAAGTCTGCATCCTTCAAGAAAAACATGATTTTCATGCAGGACAATGCTCCATCACACGCGTCCAAGTAATCCACAGCGTGGCTGGCAAGAAAGGGTATAAAAGAAGAAAATCTAATGACATGGCCTCCTTGTTCACCTGATCTGAACCCCATTGAGAACCTGTGGTCCATCATCAAATGTGAGATTTACAAGGAGGAAAAACAGTACACCTCTCTGAACAGTGTCTGGGAGGCTGTGGTTGCTGCTGCACGCAATGTTGATGGTGAACAGATCAAAACACTGACAGAATCCATGGATGGCAGGATTTTGAGTGTCCTTGCAAAGAAAGGTGGCTATATTGGTCACTGATTTGTTTTTGTTTTGTTTTTGAATGTCAGAAATGTATATTTGTGAATGTTGAGATGTTATATTGGTTTCACTGGTAAAAATAAATAATTGAAATGGGTATATATTTGTTTTTTGTTAAGTTGCCTAATAATTATGCACAGTAATAGTCACCTGCACACACAGATATCCCCCTAAAATAGCTAAAACAAACTAAAAACTACTTCCAAAAATATTCAGCTTTGATATTAATGGGTTTTTTGGGTTCATTGAGAACATGGTTGTTGTTCAATAATAAAATTAATCCTCAAAAATACAACTTGCCTAATAATTCTGCACTCCCTGTATATCACAATCTAACCTACACTGACTATCTCCCACTAACTATCTGTAATATATATATATATATATATATATATATATATATATATATATGCTAATTAACTAACTATCTAATGTAGTGTGGAAAGTACAGAGCACAGCAATGACACTGCTATCTCTCTCAGAACTCCTCCATAAAACTACAGAAAATGGCTGCTGGGGAGGTTCTTATAAAGTAATGGGTAGGCAACATTCCTATTAGTTGCTAGGGATGTTGCTAAGCTCAGACAAAGACACTGCAGCATTCTCATTGGCCCCAAGCAAGAAGGGAGGTTACTGATGAAAAAAAATCTGGAAAATTTGATAATACGAATATATAGCACTATATTCAAAATCTTAGCAAATTCTCAAAGTGGCAATATTCGCAATTAAAATTTGCGATTTGAATATTTGCACCCAACACTAGTCACCTGGTTTCTGAAGATTTTCCATTCAACTACAAGAAGTTTTGAAAATGTCAAGGAAACTGCATGCACTTCAGCCATTCTTACTTTGCAAAACACGCCCTCCTTGAGCTATAAAGGCAGAATGGTGTTCCCCTACATATCTGACATTTCCACACATTGGAATTCCACCCTCCACATGTTAGAATTACTGTATAAGCAGAGGAAACTCGTGACCAATTGTACCTTTGAAGTTAGCCAGTAGCCGTTTGCTCAGGCTCAGGAATTCTATACAGAACTAGGTGGTTTATATGCCTAAACAACAGAAAAGGAGCAGGAAGAGCATGAGGAGCTAGAGGGCGACGTCGAAGATGACGCAGATTACCCACACAGACCATAGCAGTATGCAGTAGAAATGGAATGGAGGCAGGGAGTCCGAGCATGGCCAGATGCATGCTGAGTAGCTTGCGTAGTGACAGTTGGATTATCACCATTTGGCCGAGGGCCTACTACTGGCTCTCCACAATGTTAGATCCTCACTACTGGTCCAAAATGGGGGTCTTTTTTATACCTTTTTTACACCTTCTGAGAGGGATGAAAAACAAAACTACTATTGGACATCCTTTAAAGTCAGTTGATTGCTGCCTATGCGCCCCATCCCCAATCCTCACAAAAGTCTAACTGGGGGGACCCTAAGCTCACACTCCACTGCCATGAATGCTGGAGGGGGTGTGGGAGCAATAGCTGCACCAGCTCTATCAGCAGCAACTTAAGTCTTGAGTCTATGATGAGCACTTTTCTTCATCGCCTACTGAAGAAGCCATCCAGCAGCAGAAGGACATGGAGCAGAACCTAAAGCAGCAGATGGTGGCATATTTGGACTGTACCCTGTCATCACAGATTAAAGATTCCCTGACCTACTGGGCAGCCAAACTTGAACTGGCCAAGTTTGCCATGGGCAATCTTTCTTACTTGGCCAGTAGAGTGGCTTCAGAATGGGTATTTAGTGCAAAGAGAACTCATCTTTCAACACAAAATATTGAGTGACTAACCTTTATAAAGATGACTCAGGCCTGGATTAACCAGGATTGCCAGACAATGGTGCCTGATACAACAGACTAGATCATTCTGGCAGTAATGATCTGACTGTAGTGTGCTGCCACACCAGAAAATTGTGACAAATGGCCCTTTACTTCTGGCCATGTGCTGCTGCCACTGTTCTGAAGCTGTCACCCACCTGATGCCACATGCTGCCTCTACTGCCATCTGCCCCTACAGTGATCTGGAAAAATAACTGAAATAAAGTGGCCTAAATTTAAGGAAATGCTCAAAAAACCCAAACACTATGGTGTGTTTATAACTGGGGGAGCAATTCCTCCGCATATGGTCCGTTGCTAACAGCAATCCCCAGCAAAAATGCATACAATGGAGGACAGGTGGGGCTTACAACCTTATCTCTCCCACTAACTGAGCAATTTCACTATGGAGGTATGTGGACTAGTTCACACACCATAGGGTAGACTAGTGGTAGGATCCCATGCCACACTGAGATACCTTGACAGTGGTGCAAAAGGGCTCCGATGTGTTCCTCACAGGAAGGAATACATTGGCTAAAGTCTCCATTTTTAATATCAACTTCAGGTATTAGCCAGTGTTGTCAGTTGCATATCATTGTGGTGCACCTTTCGCAGTGATTTACCTACTGTGATCTGCCAACATCTTGTGCTGTTACTGCTAGTAATGAGCGGCAGGGGCAATATTCGATTTCACAATGTTTCAAGAATATATTGACGAATATTCATTTATTTGCTAATTAGCGAATTTACTTTCTTCGTACACTAAAAATTGCGTAATGCATCCTAAAGGACCGGGCTCATTTTCACCTTAAGGACCAGGCCATTTTTTGCAAATCTGACCAGTGACATTTTACGTGTGAATAACTTTAAATCGCTTTTACTTATCTAGACCATTCTTGTTTTTTCATCACATATTGTACTTCTTGACACCGGTAAAATGGAGTAAAAAAATATATTTTTTATTTATAAAAAAAATACCAAATTTACCCAAAAATTAAAAAATTTGCTAATTTCCAAGTTTCAATTTCTCTACTTCTATAATACATAGTAATACATCCAAAAATAGTTATTAATTTACATTCCCCATATGTCTACTTCATGTTTGGATCATTTTGGGAATGTCATTTTATTTTTTGGGGACGTTACAAGGCTTAGAAGTTTAGAAGAAAATCTTGAAATTTTTCAGAAATTTTCCCAAACCCACTTTTTAAGGACCATTTGAGGTCTGAAGTCATTTTGTGAGGCTTACATAATAGAAACCACCAAAAAATTTCTGCACGGTCCCACAAGCGGATGTGGATATGGCAGAGAGGGACTGGAACAAGGGGATACTAGTATAAAAGTTATCCACGTACAAGTGGTAACCCTTATCTAGCAGTGCGTGCATAAGGTCCCAAACAAGTTTCCAGCTAACACCCAGAGTGGGGGGACATTCTGGGGGTTCAATACGGGAATCTCGTACACACAAAACTTGTAAGTGTACACTGAGGTACTCTCACAAAGTTTGTACAGCTTCACTCCATACCTCACCCGCTTAGAGGGAACATACTGGCAGAAAATGAGTCTCCCCTTGAAAGCAATGAGAGACTCATCAACAGCGACCTCCCTTCCAGGTACATAGGCCTCCAAAAATTTGGCTCTGAAGTAATCGATGACCGGCCTGATTTTAGGTAGGATCACCTCGGTGGGGACATGCTGCATTATCTGCATAATGCAGGCATTTCCGAATGGCCTTTAAAACGGGAACTTGTCATGGCCATACAGTAGAGTGGGGTCTGGTAGAGGACGTCCCCACTCCAGTACTGCCTGAGACTGGGTTTTTTGACTAGGCCCATGTGCAGCACAAGGCCCCAAAATGTCCTCATCTCGGCTGTACTGATCAGAGTCCAGCCACCGGACCCAGCCAAAAAGGAGCCCGGGTGTTGAGCAATGAACTGTTAAAAAAGTCATATTTAGTCTAGCCTACTGTGGTAATCTGGATTCCTGGTTGGCCAACAAAATCATCAATCACAGACTCAAAATCCTCTGGGGTACACCAGACAAGTTCATCGGTAGGGTGCTCAGGTGGACTTATCTGGTGGGCCGGAAAACTAGTACGAGCCCCAGGGCGGCTCATACTAGTGTGGGCCACAGAGTCCCTGGCATGGGGGTCCCCTTGCTCCGCCTGGCGCCGTCTCCGCCGCCTTGGGTGCTCATCATCACTAGATGATGAGGAGGACGCGTATGACAATAGGAAAGTGGGGTCATCCTCGTCCTCACTGGGACTCTCGGAGTCGCAGGCAAGCAGGGCTTATGCCTCCTCGGTCGAGAACGTCTGGCGGGATATAGGGGAGTGTGTGTGTGCGTGTGTGTAAAACTTTATTTCGTGTGTGCATGTGTGGGGGACGGCTGTTCACGTTCACTACCCTAACCCACCCTAAACCTCACAGAAAAAAAAAAAAAATAAAAATTAAGCCTCAAAAATGTAAAAAAAAAAAAAAAGATTCAAATTCGCTGATCAGCAGTCCGAAGCTGATCAGCGGTGGGGTGCCACTAAGAGTGCTGGCCGTATTCAGCACACGCAGACAATAAAATAAATAAATACGCTTGCACCTCAAAAAATGTTGAAGGGGCAAGCTGCAGCACCCCCGGGGGGTCTAGGGTCGCACAGCTGAGTGTGCTGTGGACCCCAAACACCCGATCAAGGTGAAGCCCAAAAATAAAACTTTTTTTTTTCCCTAAAACTATCCCTTAGTCTCCCTCCCTCCCTTTCCCTAAGGACCCTTTTACACGGGCGAGTATTCCGCGTGGATGCGATGCGTGAGTTGCACGCATTGCACCCACACTGAATCCCGACCTATTTATTTCTATGGGGCTGTTCACATGAGCGGTGATTTTCACGCATCACTTATGTGTTGCGTGAAAATCGCAGCATGCTCTCTTTTGTGCGTTTTTCACGTAACGCAGGCCCCAAGTGCGGATGCGGTGCGATTTTCACGCACGGTTGCTAGGAGACGATCGGGATGGAGACCCGATCATTATTATTTTCCCTTATAACATGGTTATAAGGGAAAATAATAGCATTCTGAATACAGAATGCATAGCAAAATAGCGTTGGAGGGGTTAAAAAAATAAAATAAATTTTACTCACCTTAATCCACTTGCTCGCGCAGCCCGACATCTCTCCTGTCTCTTTCTTTACTGATTGCAGTCAAAAGACCTGTGGTGACGTCACTCCGGTCATCACATGATCCATCACCATGGTAAAAGATCATGTGATGGATCATGTGACGACCGGAGTGACGTCACCACAGGTCCTGTTACTGCACACAGCTAAGATCAAGACAGAAGGAGATGCCGGCTTCGCGATCAAGTGGACTAAGGTGAGTTAAATTATTATTTATTTATTTTTAACCCCTCCAGCGCTATTTTACTATGCATTCTGTATTCAGAATGCTATTATTTTCCCTTATAACCATGTTATAAGGGAAAATAATACAATCTACAGAACACCGAAAACATTACATCTGGACTTGCAGGAGCGCACAGCATTATCATAATTTATAATGCTATGTGCCTCTGCTTGACCTTATTTCTACAGAATGATACTGACAGCTTTATGTCACTATGATTCTATGGAAAAAAGGCCATGCAGAGACACATAGAGACACATAGCATTATAAATCATGATAATGCTGTGCGCTCCTGCAAGTCCAGAGTGGAGGATCACACTCACACACGGAGCATGATTTCCGCAATGGATTCGCTCGTGTGAAACAGCCCTAAACCTGTCCCTGCAAATTTTGGTGGCTCACGTGGGGGTTCTGGGGGTGCTGGGTTCAGTGATGGATAGAGGCTAAGGGCAAGCACCCTAGGATGGCCATATCAAAAAATTGAAGAGGAGGAATTTGGAGCGGATCAGAGAGATCCATGACAGAAAATGCCCAGGTACAATGCTTCCAGTATCCATCCAACAATGTATATATATAGTTATGAAAATAAGTATTTTATCCCTTTACAAATGATAACTTATTAACTGGTGTGACATGTAGCAAATCAGCCGGTTACATCATACATACATCTCTACCTCACCATGAGTATTATATATATATTTATATTTATACAAGCAGCGAGGTACAAATGTGTGATGCAACCAGCTGATTTTGTGTATCTTACATACAGAAATATATATGTGTGTATATATACATCAACTGCAATCATTCTGTATTCCAGTAAAAGGCCCCGTACATCATTACATTAGATACATTACACACTTAACTCCTTATCACCCAATGACTTACATGTACGTCAGATCTGGACATTACTTAAATCCCAGAGAAGTAATTGTACTGCATGGTGATCGAGGCAAGGTTCGGCAGTCACTGATAGCCAGACCACTGCTGGCATCGGTGAAATCCCAGATGCTGGCCAATTAACCCCTGCACGGCCGCGGTCATTGCTGACCGCAGCACGTGCGAGCTTCAAACATGTGCAGGGTATCCTTCAGCCTTCAGGTCCCAGTGCTGCTGTGACGGGGACCCGATCGCAGGGAAGGTAGCCTGATGCTTTCCTTAGGCATCCTGGCTGCCTTCTGGGAGGGCCAGTCCAAAGATGAGGACAAAAAAATAAACAGAAAAAAATAATAATAATTTCAATTAGAAAAATAAAGCGTCCTTTTACCAAAAGAAAGTTAATAAAAAAATTGAAAAAATAAGGATTTTTTTTTTTTACATATTATGTATCAACGCATCTGTATCGATGGTCTCTGTAAAAATATTGCATGGTCTAACCTCAGTTGAACACCGTTAAAAAAATATATATATAAAAACCATGCTAAATAAACTTTTTTTGGCACATTACATCACTAAAAGTACAGCACAAAGCGATCAAAAAGTCGCATGACCCCCAAAATAGTGCCAATCAAACAATCACCTCATCACGCAAAAAATGAGCCCCTACCTAAGACAATCGGCCAAAATATATATACAGGTCCTTCTAAAAAAAATTGCATATTGTGATAAAGTTCATTATTTTCTGTAATGTACTGATAAACATTAGACTTTCATATATTTTAGATTCATTACACACAACTGAAGTAGTTCAAGCCTTTTATTGTTTTAATATTGATGATTTTGGCATACAGCTCATGAAAACCCAAAATTCCTATCTCAAAAAATTAGCATATCATGAAAAGGTTCTCTAAACGAGCTATTAACCTAATCATCTGAATCAACTAATTAACTCTAAACACCTGCAAAAGATTCCTGAGGCTTTTAAAAACTCCCAGCCTGGTTCATTACTCAAAACCGCAATCATGGGTAAGACTGCCGACCTGACTGCTGTCCAGAAGGCCATCATTGACACCCTCAAGCAAGAGGGTAAGACACAGAAAGAAATTTCTGAACGAATAGGCTGTTCCAAGAGTGCTGTATCAAGGCACTTCTGTGGGAAGTCTGTGGGAAGGAAAAAGTGTGGCGGAAAACGCTGCACAACGAGAAGAGGTGACCGGACCCTGAGGAAGATTGTGGAGAAGGACCGATTCCAGACCTTGGGGGACCTGCGGAAGCAGTGGACTGAGTCTGGAGTAGAAACATCCAGAGCCACCGTGTACAGGCGTGTGCAGGAAATGGGCTACAGGTGCCGCATTCCCCAGGTCAAGCCACTTTTGAACCAGAAACAGCGGCAGAAGCGCCTGACCTGGGCTACAGGGAAGCAGCACTGGACTGTTGCTCAGTGGTCCAAAGTACTTTTTTCGGATGAAAGCAAATTTTGCATGTCATTCGGAAATCAAGGTGCCAGAGTCTGGAGGAAGACTGGGGAGAGGGAAATGCCAAAATGCCTGAAGTCCAGTGTCAAGTACCCACAGTCAGTGATGGTCTGGGGTGCCATGTCAGCTGCTGGTGTTGGTCCACTGTGTTTTATCAAGGGCAGGGTCAATGCAGCTAGCTATCAGGAGATTTTGGAGCACTTCATGCTTCCATCTGCTGAAAAGCTTTATGGAGATGAAGATTTCATTTTTCAGCACGACCTGGCACCTGCTCACAGTGCCAAAACCACTGGTAAATGGTTTACTGACCATGGTATTACTGTGCTCAATTGGCCTGCCAACTCTCCTGACCTGAACCCCATAGAGAATCTGTGGGATATTGGGAAGAGAAAGTTGAGAGACGCAAGACCCAACACTCTGGATGAGCTTAAGGCCGCTATCAAAGCATCCTGGGCCTCCATAACACCTCAGCAGTGCCACAGGCTGATTGCCTCCATGCCATGCCGCATTGAAGCAGTCATTTCTGCTAAAGGATTCCCGACCATGTATTGAGTGCATAACTGAACATAATTATTTGAAGGTTGACTTTTTTTGTATTAAAAACACTTTTCTTTTATTGGTCGGATGAAATATGCTAATTTTTTTAGATAGGAATTTGGGGTTTTCATGAGCTGTATGCCAAAATCATCAATATTAAAACAATAAAAGGCTTGAACTACTTCAGTTGTGTGTAATGAATCTAAAATATATGAAAGTCTAATGTTTATCAGTACATTACAGAAAATAATGAACTTTATCACAATATGCTAATTTTTTTAGAAGGACCTGTATATATGGCTCTCAGAATATAGAGACACTAAAACTTTTTTTTTTTTTTTCGGGTCCAAAATGGTATTATTGTGTAATATAAAATCCCCTAAAAAAGTATACATATTAGGTATCGCCACATCAGTAATAACCAGCTATATAAAAATATCACATGACCTAACCTCTCAGGTGAACACCTTAAAAATAAAACAAATAAAAAACTGTGTCAAAGTCGTCATTTTTTTGTCACCTTACATCACAAAAAGTGTAATTCGAAGTGATAAAATGTTTTGTTAATTTTGTATTTTTTTAAATATAAAAATTTAATTTTGAGTATTAATTCTACCACAGTCATGAAAAAGGATATGTGACAGGAAAACAATTTCAGAATGGCCTGGATAAGTAAAAGCGTTTTAAAGTTCTACCACATAAAGTGACATGTCAGATTTGCTAAAAATGGCCTGGCCAGAACGGTGAAAAATGGCCCGGTGAATTTGCATATGTTATGAATTCTGAGTTTTTTGTCTAAATTCTGAACATTGTGTGATTACATGGGTTCCACTTCCATCAGTCCATCGCAGGTCATCGACGGACGAGATGGAGGTGGTGGTGGTGTCCGGCGAGAAGGAGGAGGGAGACCATGCCGGACCCTCCCAGCAAGACCCTGAAGTGGGTGAGGAGGTGGAGGTTGAAGAGCGTTGTCCCTCCCAGAAGCCAGATTCCACACACCAGGCTCCTGATGATGATGATGAGGTTGTCACCAGCCCCCGCCAGGAGGGTAAATATGTTCACACAGAAATATAATTCAGTATCCATGCATCTTAATCTGAATTGCACTTAATTAAAAAAAAGAAATTTGATTCTAACAGTACTAATTCAATTGAAAAAAAAATTGCCCAACTGCAAGCCTAACATGATGCAGGCATGCAGGACATGCGGAGGTGGCTGTAGGACATGTGGAGGCAGCTGCACAAGATGGAGGTGCTGCATGAAAAAAAAAAAAAGGAAATGTGAGACCTCCATGAAGTGTTTAAAAAGTTGCCCTAGAGGCCTGTTTGTAAATAAATATTGTATTCCAGTTGTAACGTGTGGTTACATTTTTTAATACTGTTATGTTTTCATGTAATTTAAACTGATAAGGTTGCAGTAAGGGCTCTTTCACACCTCCTTTCTTTTCTTCCGGCATAGAGTTCCGTCGTCGGGGCTCTATGCCGGAAGAATCCTGATCAGTTTTATCCTAATGCATTCTGAATGGAGTGAAATCCGTTCAGGATGCATCAGGATGTCTTCAGCTCCGGAACGGAACGTTTTTTGGCCGGAGAAAATACTGCAGCATGCTGCGCTTTTTGCTCCGGCCAAAAATCCTAAAGACTTGCCGCAAGGCCGGATCCGGAATTAATGCCCATTGAAAGGCATTGATCCGGATCCGGCCTTAAGCTAAACGTTGTTTCGGTGCATTGCCGGATCCGACGTTTAGCTTTTTCTGAATGGTTACCATGGCTGCCGGGACGCTAAAGTCCTGGCAGCCATGATAAAGTGTAGTGGGGAGCGGGGGAGCAGTATACTTACCGTCCGTGCGGATCCCGGGGCGCTCCAGAGTGACGTCAGGGCGCCCCACGCGCATGGATGACGTGATCGCATGGCACGTCATCCATGCGCATGGGGCGCTCTGACGTCACTCTGGAGCGCCCCAGGAGCCGCGCGGACTGTAAGTATACTGCTCCCCCGCTCCCCGCTCCTACTATGGCAACCAGGACTTTAATAGCCTCCTGGGTGCCATAGTAACACTGAAAGCATTTTGAAGACGGATCCGTCTTCAAATGCTTTCAGTACACTTGCGTTTTTCCGGATCCGGCGTGTAATTCCGGCAAGTGGAGTACACGCCGAATCCGGACAACGCAAGTGTGAAAGAGGCCTAAGAAAGGGAATCAGCGGCTACACCCACCAATCGGCTATAGATACGAGGTGCTCACCTCTATAGGCCTCACCCTAGGCCTGTGTGGCAGAATAAGAAGAAGAAAAAGAGAGATAAGAGGGGCACTCTCTACATAGGGGAACACCTGCAGGGTTTAATTAAGGGTAATATATTTTATTTAGGAAGTACTGCTAATAACTCTAAAATACAATTTCATAAATAACATAAAATGCACTTGTCGTAAAATATGTTTAGTGAACATATTTTATGACAAGTGCATTTTATGTTATTTATGAAATTGAATTTTAGAGTTATCAGCAGTACTTCCTAAATGAAATATATTGCCCTTAATTAAACCCTGCAGGTGTTCCCCTATGTAGAGAGTGCCCCTCTTATTTCTCTTTGTTCTTCTAAGGTTGCAGTAAGGTCCCTTTAGTCTTTGGTAAACCTTTTCAGGATCAGGAAAGGCAGCAGCAGCAGGTAAATGGTAATGTGGTAGTATAAGGCCTACACATAGCTTAACCACACTCATCAGGACAAACATAAGCAGGTAAATGGTAATGGTGTAGTATAAGGCCTACACATAGCTTAACCACGCTCATCAGGACAAACATAAGCAGGTAAATGGTAATGGTGTAGTATAAGGCCCTACACATAGCTTGGCCAAACTCAGTCAGAACAGACAGGAGCCAGTTCTTTGTTTGTAGGATGAAAATGTTCCAACGAATGGGCCTCCACCAGACCAGGGCAACCTGAAAAATAAACTTATACACCTCTGACAGCAGCATGTTCTTTGTTGGCAGCATCAATGTGTTCACATGCATACAAATTTCAATATATTCCTTTGACAATGTGCCTCAAGAAAATGTGTGTTTATTTAACCAAAAGCAACGTTGCAGGCCAGACAATGGGACCTTTCTCAAGTAGTGATAAAAGTGATTGGTGTCAAGTATAAATACAAACTCAGGTGATTATTTAATACAAATGCAAACTATTAATAATAGAATTTGATTTCATGTGTTAGATTAGTATTGTGTCTAAAATAAAATAAAAATAATGTTAAAAGAATGCTATAATATAATACTAGTATCCATACTTTGGAAAAATTAATAACTTCATTTAACGTATGTGAATTCTTATTTGCTTAATTCACTAAATTTCAATATTAAAAAAATATATCAAAAATAAATTTTGTCACTAAAATATCAGGTGTACTGATTAAAACATAATGGAGGTAGCCAAAAACTAACTAGCATGGATCCAATATAGCGTCCGCTTAGGTTAACTGCGCATGTTGGCGCATCGCTTCCGCATTACATAAAGAAAAATGTGAGGCAATAACGTGATCCTATTGAAGAAGGAGCACACACAGGGCATGAGTGTCCATAGACAGGACGTTCAAATAATAACAGATCACGTGTTCGCACGAGAAAGTGAACCCAAGCTGAGCCACAAATGCATCCAGTCTATGCGGTCACATGATAGAAAACCTTGGAAATTATAAGAATAACTCTGAAAACTTGCTTGCGGATGCTTGCGATTTTCAAGCAGCCCCATTCACTTATATGGGGCCTTGTTGCAATTTTCACACAATGCACAAGCGATGCAGGAAAATCCCTGCTCATGGGAACAGCCCCATTTGAGTGAATGGGTCCGGATTCAGTGCGGATGCAACACGTTCGCCTCACGCATTGCACCCGCGTGGAAAACTCGCCCGTGTAAAAGGGGCCTTACACTAAAACACAGGCGAATACTTTTTTTTGTTATTTTTTCACAGACGAAAGACGCAGACAATAATCCCTCCCTAACAAACAAAACCCTAAAACTGTTACAATAAAACATAGGCAAAGCCTTTTTTTTTTTCACAGACAAAAGACACAGACAATCCTAGCACACAAAAACCTAAAACATAACAAAATACTTTTTTTTTTTTTCACAGACTAAACAAATAGCAAAAGGCTACACTATACTATATATATTACTGAGCTACATAACTAATGTACCTAAAACCCTACACTGGAACCTAATCAGCTAACCTATTAACTAACTAACCTACACTATCTACCACTAAATACCTGGATTATATATGAAGTATTATAAAACAGCAATTCAGCACAGCACAATTAGCACACTCCTCTCTCTCTCTCTCTCTCTCTCTCTCTCTCTCACACACAACTGCATAAAACAGCACAAAATAGCTGCTGGAAATGTTCTTATATAGTAAGGGGGTTGCTAGGAATGTTGCTAAGCTATGACAGAGACATTGCAGCCTTCTCATTGGCTCGCAAGTAAGAAGGTAGGTTACTGATGGGGAAAAAAAAACTTGAATATTCAAAATTACGAAATATTCAGTCAGGTCCATAAATATTGGGACATCAATAAAATTCTAAGATTTTTGGTTCTATACACCACCACAATGGATTTGAAATGAAGATGTGCTTTAACTGCAGACTGTCAGCTTTAATTTGAGGTATTTACATCCAAATCAGGTGAACGGTGTAGGAATTACAACAGTTTGCATATGTGCCTCCCATTTGTTAAGGAACCAAAAGTAATGGGACATAATAATAATAATAATCATAAATCAAACTTTCACTTTTTAATACTTGGTTGCAAATCCTTTGCAGTCAATTACAGCCTGAAGTCTGGAACGTATAGACATCACCAGACGCTGGGTTTCATCCCTGGTGATGCTCTGCCAGGTTTTTTACTGCAACTGTCTTCAGTTCCTGCTTGTTCTTGGGGCATTTTCCCATCAGTCTTGACTTCAGCAAGTGAAATGCATGCTCAATCGGATTCAGGTTAGGTGATTGACTTGGCCATTGCATAACGTTCCACTTCTTTCCCTTAAAAAACTCTTTCGTTGCTTTTGCAGTATGCTTTGGGTCATTGTCCATCTGCACTGTGAAGCGCCGTCCAATGAGTTCTGAAGCATTTGGCTGAATATGAGCAGATAATATTGCCCGAAACACTTCAGAATTCATCCTGCTGCTTTTGTCAGCAGTCACATCATCAATAAATGCAAGATAAGCAGTACCATTGGCAGCCATACATGCCCACGCCATGACACTACAACTACCATGCTTCACTGATGAGGTGATATACTCTTCTCTTCCCATCACTCTGGTACAAGTTGATCTTGGTCTCATCTGTCCATAGGATGTTGTTCCAGAACTGTGAGGGCTTTTGTAGATGTCGTTTGGCAAACTCTAATCTGGCCTTCCTGTTTTTGAGGCTCACCAATGGTTTACATCTTGTGGTGAACCCTCTGTATTCACTCTGGTGAAGTCTTCTCTTGATTGTTGACACCTACCTCCTGGAGAGTGTTCTTGATCTGGCCAACTGTTGTGAAGGGTGTTTTCTTCACCAAATAAATAATTATTCGGTCATCCACCACAGTTGTTTTTCGTGGTCTTCCTGGCCTTTTGGTGTTGCTGAGCTCACCGGTGCCTTCCTTCTTTTTAGGAATGTTCCAAACAGTTGTTTTGGCCACGCCTAATATTTTTGCTATCTCTCTGATGGGTTTGTTGTGTTTTTTCGGCCTAATGATGACTTGCTTCACTGATAGTGACAGCTCTTTGGATCTCATCTTGAGAGTTGACAGCAAGAGATTCCAAATGCAAATAGCACACTTGAAATGAACTCTGGACCTTTTATCTGCTCTTTGTAATTGGGATGAGGGAATAACACACACCTGGCCATGGAACAGCCAAGAAGCCAATTGTCCCATTACTTTTGGTCCGTTAACAAGTGGAAGGCATATATGCAAACTGTTGTAATTCCTACACCGTTCACCTGATTTGGATGTAAATACCGTCAAATTAAATCTGACAGCATGCAGTTAAAGCACATCTTGTTCATTTCATTTCAAATCCATTGTGGTGGTGTATAGAGCCAAAAATGTTTATGGACCTGACTGTATATCACTATATTCAAATCCTGGTGCACGCCGGCACAGGAAGGAACAGAATCCCAAGGCATAATGCAAAGAAATCCCAGCTGGTGCCAAGGCATAATGCAAAGAAATCCCAGCTGGCGCCTAAAGTCTTCAATTTATGTACTCTTTATTATGTTACATCAATATCTCAAAACAATGGGCGCGTTTAGGCTAATCCAGCCTTTGTCAACTACAAAGTTGACAAAGGCAGGATTAGCCAAAACTTGCCTGTAGCTGCTGACTGTCCTCACTAAGTTCATCCTTGCTATAAAGCGGAACAAAGCTAGCAGCATTCAGTACTTCCCGAGGAGAAGGAGCAGCAAAATAAAGAGGCAGTTCAAACACAACTGAGGCACAATGGGCCATGCCAGTTAAGTGTGGTCTCAGAGGAACCCACTGTTTCCTGGCTGTGTGTAACTGTTGTCATCTGAGATGCTGTTGAAGAGCGAGTCAAGCACTCCAGTACAGCTGGATTGTTGGTCAAAACATGACAGCTGGATGACAGTGGCAGGTCTGGCCTGTTGCTGCGCTGCTGCTACCACCACCCTTTCTGCTGCTACTTGTGCCAGCTGCAGCAACATTTTTGCCACTGCCAGTTCCTTTTGCGGGTCCAATCAACTGTCTGTTGGCCATAGTGTACAGTAACTGAATCAGTAAGTATGAATGGTGCAGCAGATAGACTACAAAAACGCGCCTATATATTACACCACTTGTTGACAATGATTCTGATGCACAGTATATCTATGTATAACTGAACAGATTAATTATTGATGGCACAGCAGATGAACTAGGTACGCACAACTATATATTAGACCAGCTGTTGAGACTAAGTCTGATGCACAGTCAGTCTATGTATAACTGAAAAGATTAAGAATAAATGACACAGCAGTGGAACAAGATGCACAGGGCAATTACACAAAGCCTGCACTGACCCTGCATTGTCATTGCAGTCTCCCTATGCTCTCCCTATGCTCTCCCTACAGTGTCTGAAAACTATCCCTACAATGTCCCTACACTGTCCCTGCACTGTCCCTATCCAATATTCTACAATTAAAAGATTGCTAGAACAATGTCCCTAGCACATGCCATGTCTCTCCCTGTGCTCAGTTTACAGTAAGATAGTGGAGACCAGGCTGGATTAGGCTTTTCTTAACCCCTTTCCACCCAGCGCCGTAATATTACGGCGCAGCGGGATGTGACTTGCTGCCCAGCACAGTGCTAATACGGCATGCTGATCGGGCGGGTGCAGGAGTTACGCCCACCCTATCAGCTGCGGGGAACCGGCTGTTCCCGTTAGCCAGACCCCTGCTGTATGCTCCGGCATCGGTGAAAACACAGATGCCAGCGCATTAACCCTAACTATGCCGCGGTAAGCACTGACAGCAGCATGTGCGGGGTGTGTGGAGGGAGGGCGCTCCCTCCCATTCCTCATCGGGTCCCTGCGCTGCTGTGACAGGGACCCGATGGCAGGGAAGGCAGCCCGATACCTTTCTTAGGCATCGGTGCTGCCTTCAGGGAGAGTCTGTGAGATCCAGCACCCTGGATCTCACAGGCAGAAAGCTGTAAGTGTATTACACTGGTAATACACTTATAGCCAATGCATTACAATACAGAAGTATTGTAATGCATTGTAAAGGGGATCAGACTCCCAAAATGTAAGAAAAAGTTTTACAAAGAAATATTAAAAGTTTCAAATAAAAAGAAGTGCCCATTTTTTTTCTTACCTTACATCACTGAAAGTGCAACACCAAGCGATCAAAAAGGCGTATGCCCCTCAAAATAGTACTAATCTAAGCATCACATCTTCCCACAAAAAATGAGCCCCTACCTAAGACAATTGCCCAAAAAATAAAAAAATAAACTATAGCTCTCAGACTATGGAGACACTAAAACATGATTTTTTTTGTTTCAAAAAAGATTTTATTGTGTTAAATGTAAAAATAAATAAAAAAGTAGACATATTAGGTATTGCCACGTCCGTAATAACCTGCTCTATAAAAGTACCACATGACCTAACCCCTCAGGTGAATACTGTAAAAAAATAAAAATAAAAATGGTGTATAAAAAGCCATTTTTTGTCACCTTACATCACAAAAATTGTAATAGCAAGCAATCAAAAAGTCATATGCACCCCAAAATAGTGCAAATCAAACCATCATCTCATCCCGCAAAAATGATACCCTACCTGAGACAATCGCCTCCATTTTTTTTTAAAAAACTGGCACTCGGAATCTGGAGACGCTAAACATGATTTATTTTTTTTGGGTTTAGAAAATGATATAATTGAGTAAAACTTAAATAAATAAAAAAAAGTATACATATTAGGCATTGCCACGTACATAACGACCTGCTCTATAAAAAAATCACATGACCTACCCTCTCAGGTAAATACCATAAAAAATGAAAAACGGTGTCAAAAAATAAATAAAAAATTGTCACCTTACATCGCAAAAACTGTAATACCAAGCAATCAAAAATTCATACACACTCCAAAATCAAACCAATCAAGCTGACATCTCATCCCACAAAAAATGAGATCCTACCTAAGACAGTCTCCCAAAAAAATTAAAAAACTATGGGTCTCAGAATATGTAATTGTGTAAAACTTATATAAATAAAAAAAGTTTACATATTAGGTATTGCCACATCCGTAACGACCTGCTCTCTAAAAATATCACATGACCTAACCCCTAAAAAGTAAATATAAAAAGTGTGTAAAAAAAGCTTTTTTTTGTCACCTTACATCACAAACAGCATAATCAAAGCGATCAAAAAGTCATATGCACACTAAAATATTACCACTCAAACATTCATCTCATACCGAAAAAAATGAGCCCCTACATAAGATAGTCGTCCAAAAGAAAAAGAAAACTATGGCTTTCCGAATATGAAGACACTATAAAAATCTTTATTTTTTTTCAAATGCTATTGGTATTGTCGCATCCGTAACAACCTGCTCTATGAAAATACTGCATGATCTAACCTGTCAGATAAACATTGTAAATACCAAAAAATTACGGTGCCAAAACAGCTATTTTTTGTTACCTTGCCTCACAAAAGGTGTAATATAAAGTAACCAAAAATCATATGTACCCTAAAATAGTACCAACAAAACTGCCACATTTTCCCATAGTTTCCAAAATGGGGTAATTTTGTTGGAGTTTCTACTCTAGGGGTGCATCAGGGGGTCTTCAAATGTGACATGGCAACTTAAAATTATCCCAGTGAAATCTGCCCTACAAAAACAATATGGCATTCCTTCCTTCTGTGCCCTGCCGTATGCCCGTACAGTAGTTTACAGAAACACCCTATATATGGTTGTAAACTACAGAATCAAGTCAATAAATACTGAGTATTGTATGGCAGTTAACCCTTGCTTTTTTACTGGAAAAAATAGATTTAAATGGAAAATCTGCCAAAAAAGAGAAATTCTGAAATTTCTCAAAAAGTGGGTTTCGGAAATGTTCTGAAAATTTTCAAAATTTGCTTCTAAAATTCTAAGGCTTCTAACATCCCAAAAATATAAAATGTAATTTTCAAAATTATCCAAACATGAAGTAGACATATGAGAAATGTAAAGTAATAACTATTATTGGAGGTATCACTATCTTTTATAAAAGTAGAGAATTAGAAATTAGCAAATTTTCAAAATTTTGGGTAAATTTGGTATTTTTTTATTAATGAAAATTAAATATTTTGACAGAATTTTACCACTTTCATGAAGTACAATATGTGATGAGAAAATAATCTCAGAATGGCCTAAATAAGTAAAAGCATTTGATTACTACATAAAGTGACACATGTCAGATTTTTTTTTAAAAATGGCCTGGGCAGGAAGGTGAAAACTGGCTCGGGATTGAAAGGGTTAAATTCATACCAAAGTCAATTTTTTTCACTTCGGTTCGCGCAACACTAATAATAATATTGTTGAAAAAAACATTAGGGAAACCCAAACATATCTATACAACTACACAATTATACAAAGAAGGACAGCCATTAGGCCTATTGCACACGACCATATGGCTTTTTCAGTATTTTGCAGTCCGCAAAAAATGGATCCGCAAAAAATATGGATGATGCCTGTGTGCATTCCGTTTTTTGCAGAACAGAACAGCTGGCCCCTGATAGAACAGTTCTTCCCTTGTCCGTTATGTGGATAATAATAGGACATGTTCTATCTTTGAACGGAACGAAAAAACGTAAATTCGAAAACGGAAGGCATACGGAGTACATTCCGTTTTCTTCAGGATCCATTGAAATGAATGGTTCCGTATACAGTCCATATACGGAATGCAAAAAACGGAATGGAAACAGAAAAATAAAGCGTTTGTGTACAAGAGGCCTTATGCAATCTTTTTTTTTTTTAACTCAGGTACTCTTTAAGCTGGCTGCTCAAATCTTTGGTTTTGCAACATATTTGACTCCTCTTCTGCTAATTTATTTGTCATATTGGGATCCAGAGATACATTAAAGAGATAATGAGCAATATTTCTAAGCTTGCCATCACCTAAGCCACTGGTAGGAAATCCCACACATCACCATTTTCAGGCTGGTAAGAATCCAGTGGAAAAAGTTTAAAATGCCCTTATCTAAAGGACACACTTCCTAAAAGGCAGTACTTTGCAAATTGAACACAACATAGGTAATAGTACATGAAAGATGTTCTTAGATTGTACATGCTATCAGCTACAATTATTTTATAATATAGGATATTACTGAAATATAAAATGTATAAAGAAAGATTTTATTATATCTGCAGTAATTCTAACTTTACAAATGTTTACAAATGCATGTCATCTTTAGCTACAGTTTTATACAAAGGCAAGATATTTACAATTACATAAAGCATATGATTATTATAAGCTGTGATTTCATTAATCACAATGAAATATAAAACCCATTCCAGACAATAACTTACATTTGTTTTCTGTAAATGTGAGCACAGCCCATGTGATTTCATTTATCTCAATTGAAGAACTCTGTAGAATTATAGGAGACCTGATGTTCTTTTTAGCTCGATTAAAACAAATTTCTGTTAAGATATTTAATTATTGTAGACAATTAAATGTCCTTCAGCTACCAGACCTTGTTGTTTAGTAGAGTGTACAAAGGAAAATGTGGAGAAGTAGATATATAATATTCCAAATAAATTAGCTTCATCTATTCACATAAGGCTATGCATACACAATCAGGTTTTCAGAGGTAGTTCTGAAGCTAAAGCGACAGTATAAAGGGTATAATCTCCTTTTCTTTTTTTTTAATCGATCACTGGCTTTGACTTCAAAACCTGCATCTGACACCTAATGAAAACCTGATTGTGTGCACACAGACTTAGTGTTACATTTAACAGTGATACTGGCTTAACCCCTAGCGCCATACAGGTATGGCACGCTGATCGGATGGGTGCAGGATCTGCGCCTGTCCGATCAGTGGCAGAGGTCTGGTTTTCACTGACAGCCAAGCCTCTACTGTATACACCAGCATCCGCCAGCACTTTAACTCTCTGTATGCCACTGTTAGCACTCCCTCTCCTTCTCCATCGGGTCCCCTCACTGTGGTGACGGGGACCCGATAGCTATCAGGGCAGCCCTATGGCTTCCATTGGCATCAGGGCTGCCCTCTAAGGAAGCCTGTGAGACCCAGCCCCCTTGGTCCGACAGGTAAAAAGGATGTCAGTGTATTACACTGGTAATACACTGACAGCCAATGTATTACAATACACATGTATTGTAATGCAATGTAGAGGGGATCAGACACCCAAATATTGAAATCTCACAGTGGGCCAAAAAAGAAATGTAAAAAAATAAAAGTTCCAAATGAAAAAGCACCTTTTTTCCATAATTAAGTCATATAACATTGTAAAAATAGGGAAATAAATAGACATATTAGGTATCACCACATTATCACATTATCCATCCTGTCAACTAAATAAAAACAGTGCCTAAGCAAAAAAAATTGGATCACCTTACCTCATAAAAATCTTGAAACCAAGAGATCAAAAGGTTGTATGTAATAGTACCAATCAGTCATCCTGAAAAAAAGAGACCCTACAAACACAAAAACAAGATATTTTTCTTTTCAAAAGTGCTTTTACTGTGTAAAACGTAACAAAAAATAAAAATTATAGACATATTAGTTATTGCCGCATACGTAACAACCGACTCTATAAAAATATGATATACCCCCTCAGGTGAAAGCTGTAACCAAAGTAAATAAAAAGTGCCTTGCTTCACAAAAATTGCAATATCAAGCGATAAAAAAGTCATATGTACCTAAATGGTACTAATGAAAATGTCACACCATCTCGCAAAAAATGAACCTCCCCATAAAACAATAGCCCAAAAAATAAACACCAATGGCATCCGTAAAACAAACCATCAAAATCTGTGCTGCAAAATCCATATGGCGCTTCTTCCCTTCTGAGTCCTGCCATGTCTTCCTACAGCAGTTTGCCACCATATATGGGGTGTTGCTGTAATTAGGAGAAAATATGTAACAAATTATGGATTGCTTTTTCTCCTATTACACTTACAAAAAATTAAAAATTGGGACTAAAGTAACATTTTATTGGAAGAAATTATACTTTTTATTTTCATAGCATAGTTTCAAAATTCTGTAAAACGCCTATGGCGTCAAAGTGCTCAGTACACCCCTTAATAAATTATTTGAGGGTCTAGTTTACAAAATTGGTCACTTTTTTGAGGGTTTTCACTGTAGGGGTATGTCAGGGTCTCTTCAAATACAAAATGGTGCCCAAAAAACATTCTAGCAAAATCTTCCTTCCAAAAATAATATGGCGCTTTCTTCCTTCTGTCCACTGCCATGTGCCCCTACAGCAGTTAACCACCAAATTTTGGGTATTTCTGTAAACTGCTGAATCAGAGTAATGCATATTAATTTTTTTTTAGCTGTTAACCCTTGCTATGGTACAAGAAAAAATTGATTAATATAAAAAATCTGCAAAGCAAATGAAATTTTTAAATTTCACCTCCATTTTCCGTAAAGTCTTATGGAAAACCTCAAGGGTTAATAAAGTTTGTAACATCAATTTTGAATAATTTGAGGGGTGCAATTTCTCAAATGGGGTTTTGGAGATTTTCTTGAAAATATATTTAGAATATAGTGCTATATATTCATAATAAAGAATATTTGTTTTATTTTATTTTTTATTTAACAGTACACGTCAGGTGATCATCCCTCCCTTCTTCTAGCTTGTGGGACAATAGAAAAGTTGCCTACCACTTACTATTGCAAAAAAATATGCGCATCATTAATTGCCGAAAATTCTCGAGCACAAATATATTGGAGCACTCTATCTGCATATAAAGCTATTCTAATGTTCTGCCATGTCAACCATTTTCTCCAGTCTCGGGAAACCTATACCAGCTTGAAAAATGTTGCAAAAGTGACCCATGCTGGTATTTTGTGCGCATTATGCAAATAATACATTGTCGATTTTAGCAATCAAGAATATGATCTCGAATTTTTGAATTCACGAATATATGAAGAATATTCTACTAAATATTTGGGAAATATTGCGAATTCGAATATTGCCCATGTTGCTCATTACTATTATTAAACCAAAAACATAGTGCAGATTGATATACGTTAAAGTAAGATATATTTATTTCATATACTAGCAAACAAAAAAAAGACGATAACCAGAACATACATTATGTTGTCATACTATGAGTGCATTTCTTCCCGGGCATGCCCAAGAGCAAGATAATTAACAGCAAAATGTTTGGTAGAGCTATAGTTTCTGCATTCAACTTGTGTGGTTAAACTCTGCTTTTGGGGATTATGCCTTGTATCATTAATTTCTTAGGTTTAGTAGCAGTACATTAGGTTCTTTTGTAAAATAAACTCAGTTTATGCTTCTATATAAGTATAACTGTGAATGAATAAAAAATCTGCAAAGCAAAAGGCATTGTAAGGGAGATTTTTTCATAAAATGAGTCTTCTTGGGAGAAAAACTGGATAATAAAAGCTTGAAAGAATTCCAAAGTTGTGACACGTTTTACTAAGTGATTGTGATAGACAATGACATAGGACAAAGATACAATTTCATTTAATGGGGATCTCATGGTCCATAAGGAGGCTGAATACAGGAAGAAGGCTCTTTCAGCATTGATGCTGTATCAGCAGGGGTGATGTCAGGATCATAATAAAAATCACAGGCAAGCCCGAAAAACATACCTTTCACCCTCAAAAATTATTATACACATATATAGTTATGCTATAAAGCTGTTGGATAGTGTTGGGCACGAATATTCAAATCGCTAATATTAATCGGTACTTCGACAATTCGCTAAACAATATTTAGAATATAGTGCTATATATTCGTATTTTTGAATATTCTAGACTTTTTTTTTAAATCTGAACACATGATCCCTCCCTGCTTCTAGTTTGTGGGCCAATGAGAAGGCTGCAATGTCTTTGTCTGAGCTTAACAACATCCCTAGCAACCAATAGGAAAGTTGCCTACCCCTTACTATATAAGAACCTCCCCAGCAGCCATTTTCTGTAGTTTTATGGAGTTCTGAGAGAGACAGCAGTGTCATTGCTATGCTCTGTGCTTTCCACTCTTTACATTAGATATAGTTAGATATATTATAAATATATAATACAGATAGTTAGTGGGAGATAGTCAGTGTAGGTTATATCCTGATACTAATAGCTAAACCTGCTGGTAGAATACCGGCGCTGGCATAGTGAGGATAAAAGGATCATACATATAAATATATAGGGCTCTAATTAGGACATACAATGATATTTCCTAATAGCTGGTGGTAGTATCTCTACCTGTATTAGTTGGTGATCGTTCAGTAGTGTCGTCTCGTTGTTCCAAGTAGCGCTGTACAGATCTAGCAGAACGCTTCTTGCTCTCACACCTCGCGTGCTGCTCCGGCCGGTAGCAGGTGCACGCGTGGAGGAGCCTGCAGGGTTGAGTCCAGGAACGTCTTCGTGTGACTTCACAACTTCGCTCTGGGAGCCTCCAAAGGACAAATTTCCATATAACGCGTTTCTGAACCTGCGGGTTCCTTCGCCAGGGATGATTCATGTTACAAGTCCTATGGGTTAAATAGCCTTCCTGTTCCCATAGTAATTCCTGCAGTGTGTACTTAGATTAATAGGGACATACTACCATTTACTGTGGATCATCCTAGCCAGTTATTACATAGGGTCTGTACCTTTATTTAAATGCAAATAGTTCGATCTCCTGATTAAGACCCTTTGGCACTAAGCTGTTTAATCTGAAAATCCACTTGCTTTCGCAGCGTGACATTTGCTCAATATAATTCCCACCCCTCACATCTACTTTAACCTTTTCAATGCCGCCAAACAATGAGCCTACAAAGGAACTACCCTGACATTCTGTATAATGCTTGGACAATGGGTGTCCATCAAATTTTTTCTTGATCTTATTGATATGTTCATTAATTCTAGTCCTCAACTGGCATTTAGTTCTACCCACATACATTTTCTGATAGGGGCATTTAATAAAATGTATAACCCCCTTTGTGTCACAAGTGTTGTAATTTTTGAATTGTGTGGGTGGTTAGATCATCTCCTATCTCCAGAATGGGATTATACTGCTTGGTCCCCCTACAGTTTTACACTTTTTATTGGGGGAAAAAACGTCTTCATTCCATTTTTCTTTATATTATTTTTCTTTTTGTTCTGAGTAATTTTGACAGCTATTAGATTTGCTAGGTTCTAAGCTTTTCTAAAAATGAAGGTTGGTGCTTTGGGGATTCTCTCACCTATCAATTTATCCTGTTTTAGGATATCCCTGATATAGTGTAGCTGTTGCAGTGCAGTGTGTTAGGTAGTGTCCATACATACGGTACATGCTACAGACATAGTGCTGTGATGTCACAAAAATACATAGTGCACCAATCAGTAATATGTAGTCAGACCTGCTAAAATGTAAAGTTTCACGCATTGCGCCAAAATATTTGCATCATTAGTGCCGATTAGCGCAATCGCAAATATAGTGGAGCGCTATATCTGCATGTAAAGCCATTTTTTATGTTCTGCCATGCCAACCATTTTCTCGAGTCTCAGGAAACTTTTAGCAGCTTGGAAAATGTCGCAAAAATGACCCACACCTGTATTGCGCGTGCATTACGTGAATATTACATTGCCGATTTTCGCAATCAAGAAAATAATTCCAAATTTGCGAATGTATGATGAATATTTAACATAATATTAGCAAAATATAGCAAATTCGAATATTGCTCCTGCCGCTCATCAATACCGTTGGAGCTAAACTATTACTAAATATATATAATACTAAATATTACCATACAATTACTCAAATTAAAGGGGTTGTCCAGGTTCAGAGCTGAACCCGGACATACCCTTATTTTCACCCCGGCAGCCCTCCTGAGCCTGGCATCGGAGCATCTCATGCTCCGATGCGCTCCCGTGCCCTGTGCTAGATCGCGCAGGGCACGGGCTCTTGTGTTTTCAATAACACACTGCCGGGCGGTAACTTCCGCCCAGCAGTGTGTTCGGTGACGTCACCGGCTCTGAGGGGCGGGCTTTAGCTCTGCCCTAGCCGTTTTACTGGCTAGGGCAGAGCCAAATCCCGCCCATCAGTGCCGGTGACGTCACCGGGCTGCCTGTCAGCCCCATAGAGAGCCCGGTATGTCACCGGAACTCAAAAAAATGCCTTTGCCCTGCGCGATTCAGCGCAGGGCAAAGGAGAGCATCGGAGCATGAACTGCTCCGATGCTCATGTCAGGGGGGCTGCCGGGGTGAAAATGGGGATATGTCCAGGTTCAGCTCTGAACCTGGACAACCCCTTTAACTGTTATTGAACAAAATTCTATATTCAAAAAAACAATATTACAAATTAGACAACTATACAAGGTCCAAATAATGATGTTACATTGTGACCAAATATTACCACCAAATAGTTATTGAATAATAAGGCCATACTGTTACTGAAAAATCACTGAAAATAATGCACTTACACAATAGATACAAACTAAGATTTAGGCTACTTTCACATTAGCGTTTTTACTAGATCCAGCAGGGTTCAGCAAAAACGCTTCAGTTACTGATAATACAACCATCTGCATCTGTTATGAACGGATCCGGTTGTATTATCTTTAACATTGCGGATCGGTCTTCAGCACCATTGAAAGTCAATGGAGGACTGATCCGTTTTCTATTGTGGCAGAGAAAACGGATCCGTCCCTATTGACTTGCATTGATGGTCATGCTGGATACGTCTTGCTCCGCATCCCACAACATGTTGCAGTTTGCTCTCTGGTATGGGAACGCAACTTAATGGAATGGAATGCATTTTGGAGCATTCCGTTCTTTTCAGTTTAGTTTTGTCCCCATTGACAATGAATTGGGACAAAACTAAAGCTTTTTTTCCGGTATTGAGCCCTTATGACTGATCTCAATACCGGAAAACTAAAAGGCTAGTGTGAAAGTAGCCTAAGCAGCCCAAGTAGCATAAGTAGCCCATTCTAATATGATAAAATCTAAGACTCTCAGCCAATATATTTTGGTCAAAACACATCTGTGCCCGCTTAACGGCGCTCAGTCAGGCAGGTCTGCTCTACCTATGGTGTTGGGCATCTACATTCAGGAGAGCAGACGCTGCACACACTGTATAGTGTGCTGCTCCTAGTTACCTCTGTGTGCATCAAGCTACCAATGAGAGGAGGAGCCCGCACAGTTATATGTACCATCTAATCAAGGCCACCTATGGGAAAGACAGGGTAAAAGTGCACAAATATACTACTCCCTAGTTAATATAGAAACACATTCACACTTTAAGGTGCTACTCCTTTAAGAGTATACTACAAACTCTCCTGAATGAATATGCCCAATGGCATAGATAGGTTTAGAGTAGGACTTGCCAGACTGAGTCACCTTGGCGCTGGTAGGCAGGCACAGATATGTTTTGATCAAAAGATATTGTCTGATAGTCTCAGATTTCATCATACCAGAATAAAGGCTTAGTCCATATATAATGTTTACATCTATTGTGTTAGAGCATTATTTTCTGTGTTTTTTCTTTTATAAATGTAGCCATGCACATCTGCATATTCATTTATCATAGCATGCAGGATGTTTCTTATCTGTTTTTGTGATTTTTAACATAGTTACTGAATTAAAACTACTAAACAAGGAAAAGAAAATGTACATCTATACAGTAACTACATAGTTGTAGATACCAGTTTACAAATGAACTATGCAGACCATGTGACTGAATATTACAGTTTTCATAATACTGGACTTATAGGAATGTAACTTTTTAAAAATAATAATGGAGACAGTGGGGCAAATTTCCTAATCCTGTCTAACAGACAAGTAGTCTAAAAATTTGCAAGATTTATTACCATAGCCGATACTGGATGACAAATGTGGTGCATCTTTAGACTGTCCAGTCCAGAGGTCCCCAACCTTTTGTATGTTGTGATCCACATTCAACATTCAGTGCTGGTTGGCAGCAACAGGCAATTCAGAAATAGAGGAGATAAATTGCAAAACATGAAATCGCAACATATAAAACAACATTTGCTGATACATATTTTAGTATAAACTTTAACACTGGCATTATACCATCTAAATTGGCACTGTATGGTGGCAAATTTAGGATAGATCTGCAACAATATCAATTGTCAGTACAGATGGTCATAACTTAGGACCCCTATGGTGAGCCTTGCCATTAAGTATCCATACCATGGAATACTACCAGTAAGTCTCTATACAGGACTCGTCTCTTAAAGGATATTCTGCTCCCTCCCTACGCCTAGTCCTCACTTTGAAACTATTGAGGTAGCAATAGTCTATATCATGTTTTCTTTTGATTAATAGCATTAATGTTTTTGTATTTAAGATATTACAATACTAAGGTAAAAGTTAGAATTTTTCTATAATAAGATAAAAATAAATTGTCAAAATGATTTAACTTCAAAGTTATATGGCAATTGTCACAAGGATACAGTACATTATTTGTTAATAAGTTATGACACAGAGCTAATCACTATAAAAGATTTTCTTCAGTTTTGGAAATTACCTCATATCCACTTATTAGTTTTTGGGAAATGTTCTTAAAGGGGTTGTCCGGGTTCAGAGCTGAACCCGGACATACCTCCATTCCCCCCCCCCCCCCCCGAAAGTAGCATAGGAGCGAATTGCTCAGATGCTCTCCTTAGACCTGTGCTAAATCGCGCAGGGCAAGGTTTTTTTTTTTTTTTCAATAACACAGTGCTGGGCGGAAACTTCCGCCCGGCAGTGTCTTCGGTGATGTCACTGGCTCTGAAGGGCGGGCTTTAGTGGAAGTTTCCGCCCGGCAGTGTGTTATTGAAAACAAAAGAGACCTTGCCCTGCGCGATTTAGCCTCAGGGGGGCTGCCTGGGTGAAAATAAGGGTATGTGTAGGTTCAGCTCTGAACCCGCACAACCCCTTTAAGTGGCAACCCTTTTTATAAACCAATAGCGCACAATTTTTCTCAAAAAGTAGATAAGCAGAGAAGTAAAAAGCATTGTTGTTATTGCTGCTTATTGTACTATCTGCAAGGGCACAGTGATTGAGCACTGGCACAATCCAAAACAATTACAGCTTCCAAACCATCATTTACATTGGATCTTTAGCGGAATAAGCACTTAAATAATTTCAGGTTTTTTATCATGCCAGCATAATTGGTTTTCTGGAGCATTTCCAAATATATTTTTACCCATGGCTGGCATTTTATACAACATATCTTTTGTTTATCTGTGTATACACTAGATGAAAGTTAAACTGAAATAATTTTTTGCATAATGAAGTAGTAAACTGCAACTAACAAGTTTCTAAGTCAATGTTATGATAATGTACAGGTAGTGAGACTCCCTAGAATAAATAACATGCATTTAGGGGCTCTGACCCTCTACATGCAGCAGAATGACTTGACTCTGTTAATGAGGGAACTTGCTTGCCAGATTCAACTGGAAATCATCCACCACTTACTCTATTATTCTGTCTACTCTGTTGTAGACTCTACATCTATTTAGGCTAGGGCTCTATAGGGATATCTCAATGTAAATAAGGTACTAATCACCAGGAGAACAAGGGGTAGGAAAGACAGTGAGCCATTACATCGCTAAGAGATCACTTACATACCCTCTTTTCAATATAAAAATTTAAATGCAGAGAGGAAAACACATTAGGAAAGTATCTTCAAGGGAATCTGAATAGTTCACCTGATTAGAATGCCGATTTTTTTTTTTTGCTGATCCGAGGCTCCATTCCTGCATTATGATACTTTTTCTTAAAATGCTAATTGTGTCTTTAGCGCAATGAAGGCATCAACAGTGCTGTTATTGCATCCAAGCTCTATTCTTTTCTGTGGCCAACTCCTCCTTCGATGGTTTGCCACTGCCTGCTCCTGTCAATCAAACCAGCAAGGGAGGGACTAGCCATAGAAAGGAGTGGAGCTTGGGTGTAAAATCAGCAATGGTGATGCCCTCATTGCACTAAAGGCCTAGTATTCATAGTATTCATAACAAGAAAAAGTATAATAGCTCAGAAAAGGAGCCTCAGATCAATAAAAGAAAACCTGAGTTTTAATCAGGTGAACCTCAGCTATGTAACTATGCAAACAGTTGGATAACGAGGTCACTGGTGACATATTCCTTTTAAAATGCCATGTTGTTAGCAGCTCCTGAGTGCTGCTCGCCTACTTGTTCCCAAACATTGGCTCCAGACCTCACTGCCAACAATTGAACAATGGAAACTCAAGGTGGACCAGCTCTATCGTTTTGAAGAGCTTTCTGCTTGGGAATCTCGCACACATCCAGCCTTCCTGAAACGTTGGTCACTTTGGTCTACCTTTAGGTTTTCCAGCAGCACATAGCCACACTCCCTCCCTTGGTTATTTTTACTTTATACTTCTAGTGTTCCGTAGCCATAAACCACTTGAAGCCCAGGCTTTCTAGGCCCCTTTTTGCCCATGATTAAACGACTGCCTTTGACATTATAGATCAAAGTACATTAGAGCTTCCTAGGTTTAGATAGGCCCACTTACAGTTATAGGCCTTTGAACAGGTCTGGATAGCGCTCTGTTACATAAACTGTATTGAATGTGGTCAGCCTCATTGACACTATACCAGGCTGTCGCCGGTTGGTCACAAATGTGCTTACTTCCTCTATATATGCTTGTACTCTATGCTACTGAATATCATGTACCTCTTCCATGTTACATTATTCCCTGTAACCCACTAACGTGTTTTGATGCTATGAAAATAAAATAAACAAGTTAAAACTAAAAAAAAAAAAAATGCCATGGTGTTAAAAAAGATGTAGTGTGAAACTACCCTAAAATAGCCATACACTACAGATTTTGGAAATCTGAAAAGGTCAATTTAAACCATATTATGATGGCAATCAATGCCTTTTTGTGACACGAATATGTGTGACAGATGGTGACCAAAGGCAAATATCTGTCAAAAAGTTGATCTGCAATGTTGTTTGTTATGTTAATTTGTCCTTTTAACATACTATATGATAGACATCTAAACTGACAACCTTCACTGACTAACCATGAACAATAAATTGTTGCCAGCTTAAGTTAGCAGCACACACTGTTTTTTAAAACTGTCAAACAAAGGGGCAATGATATGGCAATGAGTCAAAACCGGAGGCTATCAACTTGGCCAACTGAAACTGGCACATGTGTTCAAGAAGGGTCATAGAAGGGAATCTACTGCAGCATCAATAGGGTTAAGCATGATCAAGTGCAGATATCCCATTTATAAGTCCAAAAATGACCAGCATTCAATGATGTCATGGCATCTTCCTATAAATGGCATCTAACATATACTTTGTTACCATTTTTTATTTTTTTTATATCAAAGTGACTTGGCAAATGCCTCCAAACATAATCTTAAAGGGGTTGTCTGGGATTGGGGACATTTGTCTATTAGTAATCTAATAACATAAACATTACAAACATGCATGTGGTACCTTTAGAGCATATTGCTGAAGCCCTGTTTTCCTGCTTTCAATTCATGGCCGGAAGTGAGTATTTTCTTATCTTCAGTGACGTACCGGGTCCCTGGCAGGCGAGCAAAGCTTTCTCTTCCTCTGCTCACAGAGCCCGGTGACGTCACTGGCAGTCTAGATGATAATGCAGAGAGGTTGGAGGGGCGGTTACTTGTCCGGCCGGCATCGCGCTAAGCCCCGCCCCCAGTCGGTTTCGTCACTGGCAGTCTAGATGATAATGCAGAGAGGTTGGAGGGGCGGTTACTTGTCCGGCCGGCATCGCACTAAGCCCCGCCCCCAGTCGGTGACGTCACTGGCAGTCTAGATGATAATGCAGAGAGGTTGGAGGGGCAGTAACTTGTCCGGCCAACATCGCGCTAAGCCCCGCCCCCAGTCGGTGATGTCACCTGGCCTTCAGCATTACAATGAATGGAGGAGGATTACTATGCTTGTTGGCATAGAAAACTCCTCCCATCAGAATTACTAGCTAATGGGGCAGCAGGCTTTAGAAAGGAGGAATTCCTTTCACCACAGGATTACATGGGCATGCTGATTGCATATATTGCATTTAGACAATGGCATGTTGATTGTGTAAAAAAAAAAAATAATAAAACAATGGTTCAGTTGAAAGAAAAGGTAATATTAGTGTAATCATTCAGCTTTTTTTTTTTTTTTTTTGTTGATTTGAAATAAACGGATAATCCTATTTATGTAATGAGGCTGCTTTTGTCTAGTTTAAAATATATTTTTTTAGCCCCGTACTTGTGTTTTGGAATGAATCTTTTTTGCACATTCTCCTTTTGGAGCTGCAGTGTGTGCATTTCACTTTCCTGTGGTTATACATCGGTTTCAACTGGTCAGTATATAAGGTTTACCTTGAAATATGTATATATATATATATATATATATATATATAGATAGATAGATAGATAGATAGATATAGATGGGAGCGTGCCCCTTACAGTGTGACGGTGTCTGGTATGTTTATGGATGCATGTGGGAGCGTGCCCCTTACAGTGTGACAGTGTTCTGTATGTTTATGGATGCATGTGGGAGCGTGCCCCTTACAGTGTGACAGTGTTCTGTATGTTTATGGATGCATGTGGGAGCGTGCCCCTTACAGTGACGGTGTCCGGTATGTTTATGGATGCATGTGGAAGTGTGCCCCTTACAGTGTGACGGTGTCTGGTATGTTTATGGATGCATGTAAGAGTGTGCCCCTTACAGTGTGACGGTGTTCGGTATGTTTATGGATGCATGTGGGAGCGTGTCCCTTACAGTGTGACGGTGTCTGGTATGTTTATGGATGTATGTGGAAGTGTGCCCCTTACAGTGTGACGGTGTCCGGTATGTTTATGGATGCATGTGGAAGTGTGCCCCTTACAGTGTGACGGTGTCTGGTATGTTTATGGATGCATGTGGGAGCGTGCCCCTTACAGTGTGACGGTGTTCGGTATGTTTATGGATGCATGTGGGAGCGTGCCCCTTACAGTGTGACGGTGTCTGGTATGTTTATGGATGTATGTGGAAGTGTGCCCCTTACAGTGTGACAGTGTCCGGTATGTTTATGGATGCATGTGGAAGTGTGCCCCTTACAGTGTGACGGTGTCTGGTATGTTTATGGATGCATGTGGAAGTGTGCCCCTTACAGTGTGACGGTGTCCGGTATGTTTATGGATGCATGTGGGAGTGTGCCCCTTACAGTGACGGTGTCCGGTATGTTTATGGATGCATGTGGAAGTGTGCCCCTTACAGTGTGACGGTGTCTGATTGTCTCTCTGCTCTGCAAACACTGAGCACATGACAGATGCCAGACATAGAGTAAGGAGAAGTTTATGGGTGTACATATGGAGGAGGAATATGAGGCAAGAGGATGAATATGTATGAGGGGGCGGATCGAAGGAGGACTGGAGGCTGTGCAGGATGCATGAATATGTATGAGGGGGGCGGGTGCAGGGACACAATGTTAGACAGGAGAAATCAGCAGATGCTGCCCTGCACTGAGACCCACAATGCAGTGCGGCAGAAAGTGAAGAAACAGATAAACAGATCGCTTCTCGGCCTTTTGGCTAAGATCAAGTGTAGTATCTGTTCTTATCAGTCTGCCTTTTCTTGCCGGCCCAGGTCCTTGTGGGTACCCCCTGCACTCTGCCTTTGAGCATCGTTGATTAAATTCAGCTTCAGCTCACTGCTGCTATTGGGTGTAGGGCTATTCCCCAGGGAACAAGAGTGCTCTGGTCTCCGACCTCCTCTTGGCCTGTGGCTTAATAGTCTTGGTGTATGACGTTAGACAGTGCTTACTTGGATCTCGACAGCCTGAATACGACGCCTGGAAGAACTTCTCCGACTGCGATTCAGGAGAAGACTTTGCGAAGACTCGACTAGGAACCCCGACGACGAGGACTGAAGACTCCGGCCTGAAGACTCCGGCCTCGGGGGACCCTGACGAGGAAAAGAAGCTCGGCGAAGCCCTCCCCGGAAGAAGCTCCGCCCAGCCAGAAGGAAGCCGCAAAGCCCCGCCCCCAGGGGCAAAAGGTCGCTTTGCGAAGACACCACTGGAAGAGGGCTAGAAGAAAGTAGCCATGGCCACAACCTCCAAGCCCCCCAAGACCAAGAAGGATGCTGCAGGACCAGCCAAGAAGCCCCAAGCCACCAAGCCCCCTGGACCCTCTGGGGCCGGACCGGACGCCTCTGCCCGGCAGAAAGGCGGCGGAAAGCCCGGCCAGGTCGCCCCTTCACTGGAGCCCTGGATGCGGCAGACCGTCGCCAAGAAGCTGAAGGAGGTGGATGGAAAGACCCCGGAGATGACCGAGGAAATCTTCTGCCAGAAGATGCTGGTGGACCAGGGATTTTCAAAGCCGGAGACCCTCAGCGTCCAAGCCTTTATGACCGGGATCTTCTACGTGACCTTCGCGTCGATCAACATCTGTAGAAGATATTGGGAGAAGGTGAAATCGGCGGCATCGGACTCCACATTTTCTCACTTTGTCAGGAATTGCCCCATTCAGAGGGAGGAAAGAAGGATTACGGTGTCTATGAGGAACCCAGACACCCCCGGCAAAGACATCACCACTTTCCTGAATCGATTCTGCACAGTGGGGAGGGAAGGGAGGGAACCCACCCACATCCTGAACGGACTCGGCTTCTGGACCGGAAAGTGGTCAGCGGTCGTGAAACTGAACAAAGACGCGACTGCAGAAGACAGCCTCCAGCACCTGCCCCAGTCTTTTTCCCTCGGAAACTCCCACGGCCTCATCTACTACCCGGATATGCCACAGTTCTGCAGGAAATGTGGACAGAAGGGCCACGAGTTGAGGAACTGCAAGGAGGATCCCTGCCGAATCTGCCGGGTCATAGGTCACGAGACCAAACACTGCCCAAAGAAGGTGGCGTGCAACCTGTGCGGGCTGGCCTCCCACGTCTACAAGGACTGCCCAAAGAGGGACCGCACCTGGACTTCAGTCGCAGCCAGGGCTCCGGCCGCCCGGAACCCCCCCTCAAGCCGCGGCCGTGGCCCAGGCGGCAACACAGCCCAAAGAGAAGCCATCTAAGAAAGAGGGTAAGCGGACATCTCCCCCTGCCCAGGCTCCCGTTCCCTCCTCCTCCCGCCCAACCACCCGCCCTGTCGTCACTACCACTGAGGACACCCAAATCCAACTCCCCACCACCTCAGTGGCCCCCTCCCGTGCCCCCAGCCCAACCCGCCCCGTCGTCACCACTACAGCAGAACTAACCTCTCCTCCAGCTGCTGTAGCCCTCTCTATGGAGGAATTTCCCCCTCTTGTCTCCCCAGATGTCAGTCAGAGGAAAGGAAAGAGAAAGGATAGGGACAGCCCCGTGGCTGACCAATCCAAAAAGAAGATGCTCGAGGTAGAGGACGTGGCCTCACCCAGCAAAGAAGAAGAAACAGAACAGCAGATGGAAGAACCGGGTGGCCACCAACGAGGACCCCCAACAGCAACCCCTCCACCCCCCCAGTAGCCTCGACGAGACCGAAGTGGAGGAAATAGTGGCCAACGGGGCAACCGCCGACCCGATGTGGCTACAGATAACTCTAGAAGAGATCGTAGCCACCTTTGCGCTGTTACAGGGGCAACCCACAGACAGCGGACAAGAAATAGAGGAGCCGCCGGACGTCCGGAGTGGTAACTAAGCTGTATCGTTCTCCGCTAACCTTTTTCTTTCTCTTACATGATGGCAAACTTTAACCTCTTTTCCATCAATGTTAGGAGCATTAGGGATCGGACTAGACGTCAGACGATACTAACCTTCCTTACTTCTCAGGTTGCCGACGTTTACATGTTGCAGGAGTGTGCTTTGCCCCCCTCTAGGTCCTACAACCACCTGGCCAGGCAGTGGTCCCATGGCCCCTCCTACTGGTCCGGTGGTAGCAGCTGTAAGTCGGCCGGGGTTGCCATCCTCCTCAGGGGAAACGCGTTCAAACTTGACTACGTCCAGGAGCTCGTCTGCGGCAGGCTTCTTGTCATGGCTCCTGAGCGGGAGAGCCAGTTAGGCTCATCAACGTGTACGCCTCCCCTGACAAGGGTGAGCGACAGGAGTTATTCCAGGCCCTACGACCACAGCTCGCTACCACCAGGGCCGTAGTGATGGCCAGGGATTTCAACTGTCCGATAGAGGGAGACGGACGCAGCTCTGGGACCTCAAGCAAGCTAGACGTCACTTCCAAACTGCTTATCGAGATGGTGACCGAAGCGTCCTTGCAGGATGTTGTGGGATCCACGGGGAACGGCTCCATCAATTATACGTGGTGTTGGCCCGATGGCTCACTCCGTTCTCGGATCGACTTTGTGTTTACCTCTCGAGCAGTCAGGTGGTGTAGGCACTCTATGACCCCCTGCTTCTTCTCCGACCACAGGGCCATTCAGGTCCAGTGCACCCTAGGCACCGGGTTCCCCCCGGGCCGTGGGTCCTGGAAGCTGAACTGCGCTCTGCTGAGTCGAGGAGATGTGCTGGCGGAGCTTAGGGACACCTACATAACCTGGCGGAACGACAAATGCTTGTTTAAATGTACTAGTGACTGGTGGGAGTATGTTAAAGTCCAGTTTCGTTGTTTCTTTCAGGCCAAGCAACAACATCAGGCGTGTGAGAAAAAGAAGGCCTTCAGAGCACTGCAACACGAGTTGCGGTCCCTGCAAGATCTTCACCGGTGCGGCTGGGACGTGAGGGAGGACCTGGATAAGACCAAAAAGAGCCTGAAAAGGCACTTTGAGGAGGAATCCAGACGAATCGTCTTCCGTTCCAAAGTGGAAAACCTGGATAAGGATGAGAGGTGTAACTCGTTCTTTTTCAGGAAACTCCACGCCGGCCGCACGCCCCTGAACGAACTCCGAGACAAAGACGGCAACATGCGTTCGGGGAAGGAGGAAGTAATGGGAGTCGTCACAGACTTCTACAGCGACCTCTACTCCCTGAGGAACACCAACCAGAAGGCCGCCGATAAATTCCTGTCAGGTATCACTAACCATCTTGATCCGGCAGGTGCGGAGGCCATGGATGACCCCCTGACGGTGGGGGAGGTGCTCTCTGCCGCTAGATCCTTTAGGTCCGGCAGGACCCCGGGCAGTGACGGCCTCCCAGCAGAGCTCTATGTAGCGCTGGGGGACCTGATCTGTTCGGACCTGTTGGAACTCTATGAGGAGATGGTGGTGGAGGGTACAATGCCCCCATCCTTGAGGGAAGGAATGATCACGATCCTGTATAAGCGGAAGGGGGAGAGATGTGACCTGAAAAACTGGCGCCCCATCTCTCTTCTGAACGTGGACTACAAGATCCTCACCAAGGTACTGGCCAACCGGCTGAAGGTCGTCATCGGCGGAATCGTCCACCCGGACCAGACCTGCGGCATTCCCAGCCGCAGGATCGCAGACAGCCTCGCTCTTGTGAGAGACACGGTGCACTACATCCAGGACCGCCATGTTCATGCCGCCCTGGTCAGCCTGGACCAGGAGAAGGCATTCGACTGGGTCTCTCATGAGTTTATGGGCAAGGCGCTGCGCAGGCTAGGTCTAGGCAGGAGGTTCTGTTCATTTGTTGACCTGATGTATTTTGACATTTGCAGTACGGTGTTGGTGAACAGCTGGAAGACTGACCCCTTCTCGGTGCGCACCGGGGTCAGACAAGGCTGCCCTCTTTCACCTCTCCTTTTTGTTTGTGTTATAGAATCCTTCGCGGAGTCTGTCCGTCAGAATGGAGAGATCAGAGGGATCACCGCACCAGGACCTGGACACTACGAGGTCAAGTGCTCGCTGTACATGGACGATGTGACCGTCTTCTGCGCTGACCGGCATTCGGTGACTGCACTCGTCCAGACCTGCGAGGAGTTCGGACAAGCTTCAGGGGCCAAAGTCAACTGCGGCAAGTCAGAAGCCATGCTCTTCGGGGACTGGCAACTGGCCTCTTCTGCCCCCTTCCCATTTACCATCAAATCGGGCTTCATCAAAATTCTGGGAGTCTGGTTCGGGAAGGAAGGCGCAGCCCTCAAGTCTTGGGAAGAACGCTTGGCCAAAGTCAATCAAAGAATCGGATTGTGGAGCCTTAGACACCTCACGATTGAAGGCAAAGCACTCATCCTGCGAAATGAAGTTTTGCCTGTGCTCCAATTCACCGCACAGGCATGGCCTCCTCTTGCCTACCGTTTCCAGGGCCTATCACCAGGACAGTGTTTCGCTTCATCTGGGGATCAGATGGACAGAGTAAAACGAGCCATCATGTACAAAGAGCCCCGCAAGGGCGGAAAGGGCATACCGGACCTGCCCACTTTACTGCAGATCGCCTTTGTTTGTGACAGCGTTCGTCGGACTCTGAGAACTGCTAACGGCTCTGCGGGCAAGGCTATGTCTCGCTTTTTCCTCCTGCCCCTCTGGAGGGGTCTGGGCTGGGACAAGTGGGACAGCTCCATCCCTTACAACTGGCACGCTCCCTGGTTCTACGGGGACGTCGTCAGGTTTGTGAGGGAACACCAGCTGGAAGGGCCTCAAACTCGACTTGTGGAAGCCAAAAACTATCCACAAACTCATCAGAGCAAAGGACATGGTGGAGTCAATTCCAGGGATCCAGGACGACACCGTAGAGACAGTTTGGACTAATGTGTCGTCAATGTCGCCTTATGAACTGTTTTAAGGACGCTATTTGGTTTGCTAGGAACCGTCTCATCCTCAGGAGGGAGAACAAGTCCGTCCTGGACTGCCACAGACTTATCCATAGTCTGTTGCGGGACTACAACATCTCAGATGTTGACAAAGAAGAAGAGGACTAAACCCCTCTCCTTCCCCCCTCTCCCCCCGTTTGTATTTGTCCTCTCAATAAAGCTTTGGGCATGTGATTCCCCCTCCCTACCCCCTCCTTCCCACCTCCTCTTTCCTCACCACTGTCTAAATGCTTTTGTTGGGAGGTTTTGTGATTGAATAGGTATGCTAGTGTAGCATTCATTGCAATGTATAGTGTAGGACAGCCTGTACTTTACATAACAATGCCATGCTCGCAAAGACGAATACGTGTAATTTATTATGTACTGATTCATGGCCTGTGCTGCGTCACAGTACTAAAGTATGTATGTATGACGACTGATTGTAATAAAGGTGTTTCAATCAAAACAGATAAACAGATATGAAAACAATGTGTTCAGGGCTGTAGGAGCCATGCTCCAGTGTAAAAAGATACCTCAAACCACCTTGGGAACATAGACTTGGCTACTAAAGGTGAGTAAGATGTTTTAAAAAAAAATAAGTTTGATCCCGGACAACCCCTTTAAATATTAGTTCTGGAGATGTCTATGTGACACTTTTTATTAGGATTGATAACTCTCATATAATACTCATGATTATCTTTGTAGTTTTTTTTTTTGTATTTTTGCATATCTGTGATTTAGAAGAAAAACATCAATATGAGAATATAAATATTTTTGACAAACAGCTTATTTTTAAAGATTTGGGGCAGAGTCAAAAAGAAGCAAATGATAAAAGTGACAGCAGATAACATTGTTTTCTGAACAGTTAAGGATTGGCAATACCTATTATCATAGGTATAAGTTATAATTAAATTTGACTGGGGATGTAGCCCTTGGCACTTATATGTTGATGCTGTCATTTACTTTTTATTTGTGTTTATTATATTAAATCATATATTAGATTGATTGTCACTTAATTTTAACAATACATTAGGGATGAAACTCAGACAGGACTATGTGCAAAAATAACGTTTCTATTTCTACATGTCACTATATTTCACTGATAAACACATGCTTAAATGTGTTTTCTTAAGAAAAAAATGCCCATTTGATTCCGATCCCATAATATTATAATCAGAAAAGCAATTAATCTTCATTCTGAAAGGGACATTTCCATCAAAAAGAAGATTTCTGGTATACTGATTTAGGTCTTATGTGCACAACTGCATTTAGGATTCACATTTTTTTGAGGGTCAGACACTCTTCTCTTTCATTTCTATAGTGGCTGGAAAAAAAACAGCATACAGGTGTCAACGCATGACTGTTATGCAAATTGTAGAACATGTCTTAGGCCCCTTTCACACGGGCGAGTATTCGGCGCGAGTGCGATGCGTGAGTTGAAGCATTACAATGTTTTGCACTTGCGCGGAATAATCGCGTGTGTTCCCGCAACGCACCCGCTCTTATCCGGGCAAAAATAAGACGCCCGTGTGAAAGAGGCCTTATTCTTGTCCTTTTTGCGGACAAGAATAGCCATTTCTACTGATGGGAGTGAGAAAATTGTGGAATGCATACAGATGGTGCCCATATTTTGCAGACCGCAATATGGATATGATAGTCTGCATGAAGACTTATGGAAAACTTTTTTTTATAATTTGTTTACTATTATTTTGCTAATACTATGCATTTTAAAATAAATGCAAACTATATTACTCTATTGCAGTCAGCACAAAGGGTTAAATATCCTGAACTGCTGAAGGATCACATTTTGTAGCCGTGAAGATCTACAGTAAGGAGATAAGAGAAATGTAGGTGCATGCAGGACTTCATTATTTTTTCATAAATGTGGAGCCCTAATTAAAGGCATGAGTAGATAAATGATTCAATCAAGTGGTGAACGAGTCGTTATTTATTTCGTTAAAGGGGTTCACGCGAAAGTGCATTTCCATCAATTACTCTAGCTCTTATTCCTCCTTGGATTGTTTTTTTGTTTTGTTTTCATAGATGGTGGTAACTAGTGATGGACGAACATCGGCTGGGACGTTTTGCAAACGCACGTTTGCAATCAAATGTTTGCGAACCATGCGTTCGAGGCGTTCCCCATTCTCTTTAATGGCAGGTGAACCTGAAAAACCTTAAAGTTATATTTGCAGCTACAAAATACTCACTAGAAGTGCACAAATTGTCCAACAACATGGACAGTGACATGCCAGAGGTGGGTATCAATGGCAAAAAATCCCCCCAAAAATATGTATTTTAATCAGGGGCCATTTTTATGCTTCTTAAAGGGAAACTCTCAAAAAGTTGCCCGCTGGAACCTAGCAAAATTTTATTTTAGGCCATGGGAGTACGGGACCCAGAAATTAGGCATTCACCTGACAGAAAAGAACAAGTGATTATGTGGCTGGAGGTATATTAGACGGTCAGTGGATAACAATTTTACTGCAGACCAGTGGAGTACAGGCCCCAAACATTAGGCATTCACCGGACAGAGAACAACAAGTGATTATGTGGCTGGAGGTATATTAGGCGGTCAGTGGATAACAATTTTACTGCAGGTCTTAACTCCTCATGAGACTCCTGCTGACTTGTCTCAGATGGAGTAGCCCCCACTGGAAATTCATTCAGCATTGTGACTTCCTCATCTTCCAGTTCCTGCTCCTCGACTGCTTGATCAATGACACAACGCAATGCACGCTGATGGTACCCTGGCTGTGACTGACCAGTTTGGTGATCTCATTAAATGGCCGCAGACGTCAGCATGCGTCGCTCATGAGCAGTCACTGGCGTGGAAAAAAGAAACCAAGCTCACCAGAACCTGTCCTGCTGCAGAGTTTGTACAGGTAGACGATAACGGCACATTGCTGCTGGAGCAGCCTATCAAGCATATACAAGGTGGAGTTTCAGTGCGTCGGGCTGTCAGAAACATCAGACATCTGACAGGCAGGTGGTGTCGCCTCTGAACGTCAGCAAGCCATGTAAGATCTTCTAAAATGGCCAGAGATTTTCCTAGCCTGCTGCAAGACGTCTTGGACCCTAGGGTATTTGGCAATGAACAGCTGCACGACTAAGTTTAGGACGTGTGCGATGCATGACACGTGTGTCATTTTGCCCTGTTTCAGCGCGCTCAGCAGATTGGCACCGTTGTCGCACACCACTTTACCAACTGTAAAACTGCCTGGGGTTAGCCAGTGATCGGCCTGTGACTGCAAAGCTGAAAGGAGTGCAGGACCAGTGTGGCTCTTGGTTTCCAGGCACAACAGCCGCAGCACAGTATGGCAACGTCTCACCTGGCACGTCGAATAGGTTCTGGGAGCTTGGGGGGTGCAGCAGAAGAGGCACTAGCAGTGGAAAAGGAGGAGTCAGCCCAGGAGGAGATGGAGGATGGAGTAGGAGGAGGAGAATAAGAGGCAGGCCTGCATGTTCAGTTACCAGGAATGGGTACTAGTTTGTAGTTTGTTTGTGATGCCAATTGCAGCGTGAGCAGGGTAGTATCACAGGGCCCTTCCAAGGTGTTATAACTCATGTCCCAGGTTAGGAATGCCAGATTGGTGTTATTGCTTATAATGTCTCTGTATGGTGATGATAATGGTGTCAACAGTGTCTCCTACCTGGGTACGGCTGGACTCCTGGCTCATTTGCAATAAATTGAGTGTAGTGCTAGTAGGAGTAATAGAGGGATTTTTGTAGCCGAAATTGATGTCCAGAACTTTAGGTGAAGTTCAAACTTGTATTTACTGAAGATAACTTTTATCCAAGCAGAATACATTTTTGGTCCCAGCAGGTTTTGGCAATGGTTGGCAGGAATAAATCTTCTGCACTATAAATCTAGAGCTTACAGGATAAGATGGCTGCTTAATACCTCTGTAACTGTGGCAGGAATTTATCTTCTGCGCTTCTCTATATATTCTGCTTTGTGGGGACAGACTAGCTGAGAAGAAATGGCTTCTCCTAGGTCTCTGGACTTGACTCTCAGATAGGCTCTTAGAGAATGCTTTCGCCCTGGAACTCTGGAGGTTGTCTGCTTTCTTATCATCCAGCTGAGGCTACAGGTCTCAGTCTGGGTATGTGATCAGTGTCTCAGCCTAGACAAGATCCTGGCTTTCTTCCCTAATCAGGTGAACTCCTGAACTCTATCACACAGCCTTCTCCAACAGGGGTGGCTGGCACACTGACCTAACTTCCTTCTCCTCCCATGCTGAAGGATGTGGGAACAGTCCACACCTCCACAGAGGGGGAGCTAAGCTGGAATAATCCATTCCAGCCTAGATATGCTAAACTGAAACTAATACCTTACCAACGCATTGCTGCCAACTACTGGTCAACCTGGAAAACTACAACAATAATTGTATTTTAACACGGTTTTACATGCATAGTTGCGAAGACAATATAAATTACATCAGATGACAATATAACGCTCTTAGAAGATAGTAGCGGGGTAGAGGCATGTAGTAACACAACTCTGGGGTGTTAAACATGCAATCTGTGGCGGTAACACCAAATTCACACTGGTGCCAGGGGTTGCATGCTTGACAGCTGTCAAAAGGTTCACCCAGTGGGCAATAAAAGTTATGTACCTTCCCTGCCCGTGTTTGCTAGACCACGTGTCTGTGGTCAGATGTATCTTGGCACCGACACTGTGTGCCAGAGATATATTCTCTAGCTGCTGAACATGGCCAAATAGCTCTGGGATGCCCTTCTGGGAGAAATTTTTCCTTCTGGGGACCTTCCATTGTGGTGTGCTAATGGCCACAAATTTTGCAAAGGCCTCCAAGTCCACCAGTTTATATGGCAGTAGTTGGCGGGCTAGCAGTTCCGACAAGACAGTGGTCAGCCATTAGGGAAAAGGGATATCAAGCGTCATCAACTTTTTACGGTCGAACATTTGGGCCATGTAGGCCTCCCTTCTGCCAGATGAACGCAACAATGGCACAGTGGATGGTGGAGTGGAGGACAAATGGGAGGAGAGAGGAGAAGAAGAAGAGGCAAAACGTGGAGCGACGGGAGTGTGGCTTTGTGAGTTCTGACGGCGTTGCTCCCTCTGGGCACAGTGATTGGATGCGAGGGCCTTCTTAAGGCAGTAGTCTCTAGGTGAGTGTTGGGCTTACCACGACTTATGCATTGACAGCACAGGATGCAGATTGCAACACTATTGACAGCAACTGACACGTTAAAAAAATCCCACACTGTGGAGCCATGTGCCGGGGTCCTGGGAGTGCAAGATGTGACCATGCATGGTGGATGGCTCGCTCTAGATACATTTGCAGTCTGCTTTTTGCCTAATATGCACAGCGAGTTCTGCCTGATTCTCCTCCTTCTCCTCCCTATCTGCTGCTCCGTCTCTCCCTCTGAACTCCCCTCCTCTTCCTCTCTTGTGGGCACCCATGTGACATCCTCTTCCTGATCCCATGCCAAGAATGGCTGCGTATCGGTAAGGTCTGGGAAAGGATGGAAAAATAAGTCATTTGACTAGAATGGAGGGGCTATGGTGGTGGTGGTGTAGTGTTGGAGTCTTTGGGGGTGCACATAGAGAGTGAGTAGGGTGCAGATACAGAGGATGAGGAGGGTGCAGAAGTGGCAGGCTGAGTGAGCCACTCAACCAACTCTGGTGCGTCCTTTGACATTATCACACACACCTTCTCCAATGCCCCACTTAGGCTACTGCCTGGTGCACCTGCCCGACCCCTACCACCCCTGCAGAATGGCCTGCCTCTTCCTATGCCTGTCATTTTCAAAATAACCCTGTGCCAAAATCCCTAGAGAAGAGCAGTATTTGTGGAAGCAGGTATATCACAGGCCTCAATCAGTATTTGGTAGAAGTCGGTGTATCATAGGCCTCAATCAATATTTGGTGGAAGCAGGTATATGGTACCTCTTAATCAGTATTTTGTGGAAGCAGGTATATAGAATACCTGAATCAATATTTGGTGGAAGCAGGTATATCGCACCCCTCAATCAGTATTTTGTGGAAGCGGGTATATCAAACCCCTTAATCAGTATTTTGTGGAAGCAGGTATATCGCACCCCTCAATCTTTATTTTGTGGAAGCAAGTATATCAAACCCCTTAATCAGTATTTTGTGGAAGCAGGTATATAGAACCCCTTAATCAATATTTGGTGGAAGAAGATATATAGCAGCCTTCAATCAGTATTTTGTGGAATCCGGTGTATTGCACCCCTCAATCTTTATTTGGTGGAAGCTCGCACCCATAAATCAGTATTTTGAGGAAGCAGGTACAGTACAGACCAAAAGTTTGTACACATCTTCTCATTCAAAGAGTTTTCTTTATTTTCATGACTATGAAAATTGTAGATTCACACTGAAGGCATAAAAACTATGAATTAACACATGTGGAATTATATACATAACAAAAAAGTATGAAAAACTGAAAATATGTCATATTCTAGGTTCTTCAAAGTAGCCACCTTTTGCTTTGATTACTGCTTTGCATTCTCTTGATGAGCTTCAAGAGGTAGTCACCTGAAATGGTCTTCCAACAGTCTTGAAGGAGTTCCCAGAGATGCTTAGCACTTATTGGCCCTTTTGCCTTCACTCTGCGGTCCAGCTCACCCCAAACCATCTCGATTGGGTTCAGGTCCGGGGACTGTGGAGGCCAGGTCATCTGGCGCAGCACCCCATCACTCTCCTTCATGGTCAAATAGCCCTTACACAGCCTGGAGGTGTGTTTGGGGTCATTGTCCTGTTGAAAAATAAATGATGGTCCAACTAAACACAAACCGGATGGAATAGCATGCCGCTGCAAGATGCTGTGGTAGCCATGCTGGTCCAGTAATGCCTTCAATTTTGAATAAATCCCCAACAGTGTCACCAGCAAAGCACCCCCACACCATCACAACTCCTCCTCCATGCTTCACGGTGGGAACCAGGCATGTAGAGTCCATTTTCTGCGTCGCACAAAGACACGGTGGTTGGAACCAAAGACCTCAAATTTGGACTCATCAGACCAAAGCACAGATTTCCTTGTGTTCTTTAGCCCAAACAAGTCTCTCCTGCTTGTTGCCTGTCCTTAGCAGTGGTTTCCTAGCAGATATTCTACCATGAAGGCCTGATTCACACAGTCTCCTCTTAACAGTTGTTCTAGAGATGTGTCTGCTGCTAGAACTCTGTGTGGCATTGACCTGGTCTCTAATCTGAGCTGCTGTTAACCTGCGATTTCTGAGGTTGGTGACTCGGATGAACTTATCCTCCGCAGCAGAGGTGACTCTTGGTCTTCCTCTCCTGGGGCGGTCCGCATGTGAGCCAGTTTCTTTGTAGCGCTTGATGGTTTTTGTGACTGCACTTGGGGACACTGTCAAAGTTTTCCCAATTTTTCGGACTGACTGACCTTCATTTCTTAAAGTAATGATGGCCACTTGTTTTTCTTTACTTAGCTGCTTTTTTCTTTCCATAATACAAATTCTAACAGTCTATTCAGTAGGACTATCAGCTGTGTATCCACCTGACTTCTCCACAACGCAACTGATGGTCCCAACTCCATTTATAAGGCAAGAAATCCCACTTATTAAACCTGACAGGGCACACCTGTGAAGTGAAAACCATTTCAGGTGACTACCTCTTGAAGCTCATCAAGAGAATGCCAAGAGTGTGCAAAGCAGTAATCAAAGCAAAAGGTGGCTACTTTGAAGAACCTAGAATATGACATATTTTCAGTTGTTTAACACTTTTTTGTTATGTATATAATTCCAGATGTGTCAATTTATAGTTTTGATGCCTACAGTGTAAATCTACAATTTTCATAGTCATGAAAATAAAGAAAACTCTTTGAATGAGAAGGTGTGTCCAAACTTTTGGTCTGTACTGTATATAGAACCCCTTAATCAATATTTTGTAGAAACAGGTATATTGCACCCCTCAATTAATATTTGGTGGAAGCAGCTATATCACACCCCTCAATCGGTATTTTGTTGAAGCCAGTGTACCGCAGGCCTCAATCAATATTTGGTGGAATCAGGTATATCGCACCCCTTAATCAGTATTATGTATAAGCAGGTATATAGAACCCCATAATTAGCATTTTGTAGAAGCAGGTATATTGCACCCCTCAATCAGTATTTTGTGAAAACAGGTATATAGAACCCCTGGAATGGAAAAGAACTGTACAAGAAAGATGGTTTGCATCTTTCGCTCAAAGGAACAAATGTCCTTAGGGAACAAATGTCCTCAGTGAGCAGTTCAAAGTATTTGCTAAGGAGCCTTTAAACTAGGAAAGGGGGGCAAAAGAGTGATAATCCAGCAGTCCAACTGTGTCAGGAAGCAGGGATTGTTACCCCTACTCGGGGACTGCAGGCACGGCGCAGGGCACGGGTTCCCCTTCAGCTCGGTAGAACACCTTGTGCCCGAGGTGCGGGTGCGTGGCGTGTGCGCATGCGCAGTACGCACGCTGCGCACATTCCCGGGTGCATAGCATTATCCATCTGTCAGGTGTGACCCTTGCTGGGGGAGGTTCCCAGTACATACCTTCCATCTTCCTCACCTGCCATTGGTCTCTGGGGAAGGTGGTTCCTACCTTCCCTGGCTATAAAGACCTGGCCTGAGCTCTGGCTCATTGCTGAGTTATTCCACCTTATGGTGAACACCTAGCCTCCCTGCGGATCCTCCTATTGCCTGTTGTTTCTTTGTATCCTTCCCGGTTACTGACCCTTGGACTGTCTTCCGCCTTGAACCTTCGCTGCCTGCCTCGACCCGGATTGGACATTGACTACCCCTCTTGGATTATCCCTAAACTTGTACCGCGCTTCTGGGCTGTCAGCTGCTTACTGCCAGTGGGTTCCTCACCCCACTACTGGCTCCCTGGGAAGTTTGACATGGACCATATGATGACCGGAGTGATGTCACCACAGGTCCTGTTCCTGCAAACAGCAAAGAAAGAAGGCAGAACCAGTGGATTAAGATACAGAATGTCTTTGAACAGCAGCACATGGATATTCTTGAAAGGGAGGGACCCGAAAACCCTGTGGTGGTGTTCACCGACCACCGCAACCTCGAATATCTCCGCAGTCCCAAGCGACTGCGTCCTCGACAAGCCAGGTGGGCTCTCTTTTTCTACTGTTTTCGCCTCCAGATTACCTATCGACCGGGATCCAAGAACGGCAAGGCTGATGCCTTGTCCCGTATGTGCTCCTCCGGAACTGATCCTGCCAGCCGCATACTTTCTAGCCACCCAACACTCCTTGATCAAGAGGATCCGACGGGCCAGCATGCCAGCTCCAGAGGAGGCAGCCCATCTGCCAATGAAGCAGGGGCTTCGTTACCACCAACAGTGGATCTATGTCCCAGTCTCCCCCAGCGGCTGCCTGTACTACAGCATCACCATGACCACCGCACAGCAGGCCACCGAAGTAGGCGCAACACCAAGGAATGCATCCTATGTCGGTTTTGGTGGCCCTCTTTGGCAGCCGACGTACGCTCCTTCATCGACTCTTGTTCCGTGTGTGCACTCTACAAACGTCGCACCTCAAAACCCGTTGGGTTATTGCAGCCTCTGCCAGTGCCAACCCTTCCATGGCGCAACATAGCCATGGATTTCATTGTGGACTTACCGCCTTCACAAGCCTGTACCACCATCATGGTGGTGGTGGACAGATGTACCAAGATGTCCCACTTCATTCCGTCCTCCGGTCTCCCGACGGCCCAACAAACCTCAAAGTTGTTCCTCCAACATGTGTTCCGGTTGCACGGGCTCCCTGATTCCATTGTCTCAGACCGGGGCTCGCAATTCACCTCCCGCTTTTGGACCCAGTTTTGCCGTAGTCTTCATATCACTAGCAGCCTGTCTTCTGCCTATCACCCCAAGTCCAATGGGCAGACCGAAAAGACCAACCAAACCCTCGAGCAGTTCCTTCGCTGTTACACATCCCATCTACAAGATGACTGGGTGAGCCATCTCCCCTTCGCAGAATTTTCCTTCAAAAATCAGCTTCATTCCTCCACCGGGCTCTCACCATTCTATTCCAACTATGGCTATCATCCCTCAACTCTCCCGGATCTCTCCCTTGATGTCCCGGTGCCTGAAGTGGCTCAATGGCTCTGGCTCCTACGAGAACTGAGGCGGACCCTAACGCAACAACTCCAGTCCGCTCAGCAGTGGCACAAGACGCAGTCAGACCGTAGACGCACAGAGTTCCCCAGGTACAAAGATGGGGACAAGGTGTGGCTTTCCACACAGCACCTCAAGCTGTCCTGTCCCTCCCGAAAACTGGGACCCCGTTACCTTGGTCCCTTCGAGATCTTGAGTATGGTCAACAACGCTGCAGCCAAGCTCCGGTTGCCTACTTCCCTGGGAATCCACCCGGTATTCCACGTGTCCTTGTTGAAACCACACCGTGCCAACCCGTTCCCGGACCGAGCGCTTGCTCCACCACCCCCCATCCAGGTGAATAACGATGAAAAGTATGAAGTCCAGGAGATCCTGGACTCCCACCGCCGGTGTGGGGTCCTGGAGTATCTCATCCACTGGAAGGGGTACGGTTCTTGGGAGCCCTTGGGGAATGTCCATGCGGCCGCCAAGGTGCGGGCGTTCCATCGGGCTCACCCCGAGAGGCCTTCCCAGGGTCGCGTCCGGAGGCCGCTCCTTGGTGGGGGGCTCTGTCAGGAAGCAGGGGGTGTTACCCCTACTCGGGGACCGCAGGCATGGCGCAGGGCACAGGTTCCCCTTCAGCTCGGTAGAACACCTGGTGCCCGAGGTGCGGGTGTGCGGCATGTGCGCATGCGCAGTATGCAGGCTGTGCGCTCATTCCCGGGTGCATAGCGTTCCTGCATTATCTGGCTGTCAGGTGTGAGCCTTGCTGAGGGAGGTTTCCAGTACACACCTTCCACCTTCCTCGCCTGCCATTGGTTCCTGGGGAGGGTGGTTCCTACCTTCCCTGGCTATAAAGACCTGGCCTGAGCTATGGCTCATTGCTGAGTTATTCCACCTTATGGTGAACACCTAGCCTCCCTGCGGATCCTCCTATTGCCTGTTTTTTCTTTGTATCCTTCCCGGTTACTGACCCTTGGACTGTCTTCCGCCTTGAACCTTCGCTGCCTGCCTCGACCCGGATTGGACATTGACTACCCGTCTTGGATTAACCCTAAACTTGTACCGCGTTTCTGGGCTGTCAGCTGCTTACTGCCAGTGGGTTCCTCACCCCACTACTGGCTCCCTGGGAGGTTTGACAACTACCCCCCCGGAACAATGTCAGAAGATGCCAGTAGCACATAGGTTAAGAAATGACAAGCTCAGAGTCTTGTCTACAAATGCTCGCAGTTTAGAGAATAAGATCAATGAACTTGAGTCTACAAACCGGATTCCAAAAAAGTTGGGACACTAAACAAATTGTGAATAAAAACTAAATGCAATGATGTGGAGATGGCAAATGTCAATATTTTATTTGTAATAGAACGTAGATGACAGATAAAACGTTTAATCCGAGTAAATGTATCATTTTAAAGGAAAAATACGTTGATTCAAATTTTCACGGTGTCAACAAATCCCAAAAAAGTTGGGACAAGTAGCAATAAAAGGCTGGAAAAAGTAAATTTGAGCATAACGAAGAGCTGGAAGACCAATTAACACTAATTAGGTCAATTGGCAACATGATTGGGTATAAAAAGAGCTTCTCAGAGTGGCAGTGTCTCTCAGAAGCCAAGATGGGTAGAGGATCACCAATTCCCACAATGTTGCGCAGAAAGATAGTGGAGCAATATCAGAAAGGTGTTACCCAGCGAAAAATTGCAAAGACTTTGCATCTATCATCATCAACTGTGCATAACATCATCCAAAGATTCAGAGAATCTGGAACAATCTCTGTGCGTAAGGGTCAAGGCTGTAAAACCGTACTGGATGCCTGTGATCTCCGGGCCCTTAAGCGACACTGCACCACAAACAGGAATGCTACTGTAAAGGAAATCACAGAATGGGCTCAGTAATACTTCCAGGAACCATTGTCAGTAAACACAATCCACCATGCCATCCGCTGTTGCCAGCTGAAACTCTAATAGTGCAAAGAAGAAGCCATTTCTAAGCAAGATCCACAAGCTCAGGCATTTTCACTGGGCCAGGGATCATTTAAAATGGAGTGTGGCAAAATGGAAGACTGTTCTGTGATCAGACGAGTCACGATTCAAAGTTCTTTTTGGAAATCTGGGACGCCATGTCATCCGGACCAAAGAGGACAAGGACAACTCAAGTTGTTATCAACGCTCAGTTCAGAAGCCTGCATCTCTGATGGTATGGGGTTGCATGAGTGCGTTTGGCATGGGCAGCTTGCATGTCTGGAAAGGCACCATCAATGCAGAAAAATGTATTCAGGTTCTAGAACAACATATGCTCCCATCCAGACGTCATCTCTTTCAGGGAAGACCCTGCATTTCTCAACAAGATAATGCCAGACCACATTCTGCATCAATCACAACATCATGGCTGCGTAGGAGAAGGATCCGGGTACTGAAATGGCCAGTCTGCAGTCCAGATCTTTCACCTATAGAGAACATTTGGCACATCATAAAGAGGAAGGTGCAACAAAGAAGGCCCAAGACGATTGAACAGTTAGAGGCCTGTATTAGACAAGAATGGGAGAGCATTCCTATTTATAAACTTGAGAAACTGGTCTCCTCGGTCCCCAGATGTCTGTTGAGTGTTATAAGAAGAAGGGGAGATGCCACACAGTGGTGAAAATGGCCTTGTCCCAACTTTTGGGGGATTTGTTGACACCATGAAATTCTGATTCAACATATTTTTCCCTTAAAATGGTACATTTTCTCAGTTTAAACTTTTGTTCTGTGATTTATGTTCTATTCTGAATAAAATATTAGAAGTTGGCACCTCCACATTATTGCATTCAGTTTTTATTCACGATTTGTATAGTGTCCCAACTTTTTTGGAATCCGGTTTGTATAATGGCATCTGAAAATATAGATTTAGTGGCTGTTACTGAGACATGGTTAAATGGGAGTAATGACTAGGATGTAACAATCCGAGGGTTCTCTCTATTTAGGAAAGACAGATAGGGCAAGAAAGGGGGAGGGGTGGCCCTATATGTGGAAGATAGCATAAAATCTAATTTAATACAAGTTAGCGAGACCAATTTAGAGTCAGTTTGGGTTACCTTGCAGCTTGATAATCATAAGGTAACTCGTGTAGGTGTATAGACCACATGGCCATGTCAAAGAATTAGATGATCTATTAGATGATCTACTAGTTGAGGAAATAGCTAAAATGACATTGAAAGGGGAAGTTATCATTATGGGAGACTTTAATCTTCCTGATGTAAACTGGAAAACCAAAATAGCTAGTTCTGCCAGGAGTACATATATTCTAAATTTCCTATTGCGATTATCTCTACAGCAAGTAGTTGAAGAGCCAACCCGGAAGGAGGCCAATTTTAGCTTTAGTATTTACAAATGGGAATTTGGTATCCGATATTACTGTAGGGGAAAGCTTGGGATCTAATGATCACCAGTCAATGTGGTTTACTATAAGAACAGTGACTGAGTCACACCACACAAAAACTGACTTTTCTAAAATTAAATGAGTGGTATACGAGTCCCTATCAGATTGGAACAGTTTCAATGGAGTCCAGGAGAAATGGGACTACTTAAAAGTGGCACTATTTAAGGCAACAGATAATTGCATTAGGCTTGTCAGTAAAAGCAAAAAAGGGAAGAGACCACTGTGGTAAAATCATTAAAAACAAAAAGATAGCATTTAGTAATTATAAAAAATAAATAAAAATGAGGATGACAGGCAAATTTAAAAGATTAGGCAGAGAGAGGCCAAACAAGTTATAAGAGCTTCTAAAGCACAGGCAGAAGAGAAATTAGCTCAGTCAGTGAAAAAAGGTGATAAGACATTCTTCAGATACATAAATGAAAAAGGGAAACTAAAACAAGGAATTACCAAATTAAAAACAAAAGAAGGAAGGTATTTCGAAGAAGATAAAGAACTAGCTAACTGCCTCAATGAATACTTCTGTTCAGTTTTTACAAAGGAAAATGAAGGAAAAGGACCTCAGTTAGGAAGGAAGACTTATGAATCTTTTGATGCACGTGTCTTTACAGAGGAAGAGGTTCGAAGTCAGCTATCTAAAATGAATACAAATAAGTCAATGGAGTATATTCAGACTATTGTCTTGTTACCAGTGGGGTACTTCAGGGGTCTGTTCTGGGACCCATATTGTTTAATATCTTTATCAGCGAAATTGCAGAAGGCCTCGATGACACAAATATTTGTAACAGGGTTGATGTTCCTGGAGGGATACACCAAATGGAAAAGGGTTTAGGAAAACTAGAGGAATGGTCAAAAATCTAGCAACTAAAATGTTATGTTGATAAGTGCAAGATAATGCACCTAGGGTGTAAAAACCCAAGAGCAGAATATAAAATCACTGATACATTTCTAACCTCAGTATCTGTGGAAAGGAATTTAGGGGTCATTATTTCAGAAGACTTAAAGGTAAGCAGACAATGTCATAGAGCAGCAGGAAATGCTAGCAGAATACTTGGGAGTATAGGGAGAGGCATTATCAGTAGAAAGAGGGAGGTGCTCATGCCGCTCTACAGAGCACTAGTGAGACCTCACTTGAAGTATTGTGCTCAGTACTGGAGACCATATCTTCAGAAGGATATTGATACTTTGAAGAGAGTTCAGAGAAGAGCTACTAAACTGGTACATGGATTGCAGGATAAAACTTACCAGGAAAGATTAAAGGACCTTAACATGTATAGCTTGGAAGAAAGACGAGACAGAGGGGATATGAAACGTTTAAATACATAAAGGAAATCAATAAGGCAAAAGAGGAGAGAATATTTAAAAGAAGAAAAACTGCTACAAGAGGACATAGTTTTAAATTAGAGTAGCAAAAGTTTAAAAGTAATATCAGTAAGTATTACTTTACTGAGAGAGTAGTGGATGCATGGAATAGCCTTCCTGCAGAAGTGGTAGCTGCAAATACAATGAAGGAGTTTAAGCATGCATGGGATAGGCATAGGGCCATCCTTCATATAAGATAGGGCCAAGGACTATTCATAGTATTCAGTATATTGGGCAGACTAGATGGACCAAATGTTTCTTATCTGCTGACATATTCTATGTTTCTATGAATTAATATTTGATGGAGGCAGGTATATCGCACCCCTCAATCAGTATTTTGTGGAAGCCGGTGTATCGCAGGCCTGAATCAATATTTGGTGGTGGAAGCAGGTATATCGCACCCCTCAACCAGTATTTTGTGGAAACAGGCTTATTCAACGCCTGAATCAATATTTGATGGAAGCAGGTATAGCGCACCCCTCAATCAGTATTTTGTGGAAGCCAGTGTACCGCAGGCCCCAATCAATATTTGGTGGAAGCAGGCATATCGCACCCCTTATTCAGTATTTTGTGGAAGCAGGTATATAGAACCCCTTAATCAGTATTTTGTAGAAGCAGGTATATCGCACCCCTCAATCAGTATTTTGTGGAAACAGGCATATAGAACCCCTGAATCAATATTTGGTGGAGGCAGGTATATCGCACCCGTCAATCAGTATTTTGTGGAAGCTGGTGTATTGCAGGCCTCAATCAATATTTGGTGGAAGCAGGTATATCACACTCCTCAATAAGTATTTTTTGGAAGCAGGTATATCAAACCCCTTAATCAGTATTTTGTGGAAGCAGGTATATTGCATCCTTAATCAGTTTTTTGGGGGACAACAGGTATATCACACTAGTTGCAGTTAGTTATTCTAATAGCGTTTATCCCTCTATATAGCTGCGGTATCGCAGCAGAACGCACACAACTGCTGCACAATACAAATGCACTATAATATACCACACCCCTCAGTATATCAAACCTATCGATAGCACAACTATACCAGTCCTTAAAAGGACTTTTGTGGCCCTATAAGCTAGCGTTTGGTGTCCCTAACAGTCTATCCCTGCTCCACAAAGCAACCTCATTTTACACTGGCAAAACACAGAATATAAAATGGCTGCCAGATCGGGTTCTGTGATATGTTGGGGGTGTGTCCATGTGCTGAAACGTCTCAATCGGCTGTCCTTTCCCACCTGATGGATGAGTTAAGGGTCAAAGTTCGGAGCAATGCAAAAGAATATGGCACCTGCGGAGATCGCCATATGTTTGCATTTTTGGCAAATTGCAAACAAGCAAAGTTTGCGGCAAAACAACTGCTGGGCGAACCGCAAGGCCATCTCTAGTGGTAACTGGGAAAAGGAATATAACAGTTATATCTGTTGGGCAGCGTACATTTATATTAGTGGCAAGACCCCCTTTACATTGCAGATTTGCAGGGTTTTGTGCAAATATGATCGTGTAATAGATTGTTTGTCAGGCAAACAGTTGCATTTAAACGCACTGTAAAGTCTTATATGTTGTAAATGATACCTGTTTACACTTGTGGAATTCTGAATTAAGAACTATGATTTACATTGGGTGTCTACATCAGCAAATGCAACAACAAACTAAACACTTACTGCTTTTCATTCGGTTGTTCATTGCTTTTACACGATAATTAATAACCTTTGCTTGATTTCATGATTTTTTAAACGATTATCTACTCATGTAATGGGGCCATTAATTGGATCCCTAACTCCTCTGTAGTTGAACTGCTGGTCCAAAACAATGTGTTAATTAATTCTCTCTGCCATTCAAATGCAGCAAAGATGTTCAAGACACAGGACGAGAACTAGACAAGATTTTATATATAACATTTATATATATATATATATATATATATATATCAGAGGTCATAATATATAATATGATATGTGCCTACAATGTCTTTATAGTGAATATTAAATTCCTCTGAAGAAAATCTATTTAAAACAAAATTTCTAATAACTTTCTTATTCAGTAAGCATTCTCCTTAATGAGTAACCTTTGGAATTGAAAAGTTTTCTACCTTTAGTATAATTTCTTTATGCAATCTAAACAACCTAAAGCTTTAAAGGCTATGAACACCTTTGGGGTAAATTTATCTTTATAATTGCATTTTACTCATTTTGGGCAAAAAATAAAAAAAATAAAACTTTTTTATTTGGTCTTTATGAAAAGATTTGAAGTTTCCACTTAGGTGCAGAGTATCTTGCTTTCAGTATCTTACTTTAATTATTTAATTTAAGATATACACTCACCTAAAGAATTATTAGGAACACCTGTTCTATTTCTCATTAATGCGATTATCTAGTCAACCAATCACATGGCAGTTGCTTCAATGCATGTAGGGTTGTGATCCTAGTCAAGACAATCTCCTGAACTCCAAACTGAATGTCAGAATGGGAAAGAAAGGTGGGCTACAACAGCAGAAGACCCCACCGGGTACCACTCATCTCCACTACAAATAGGAAAAAGAGGCTACAATTTGCACAAGCTCACCAAAATTGGACTATTGAAGACTGTAAAAATGTTGCCTGGTCTGATGAGTCTCGATTTCTGTTGAGACATTCAAATGGTAGAGTCCGAATTTGGCGTAAACAGAATGAGAACATGTATCCATCATGCCTTGTTACTACTGTGCAGGCTGGTGGTGGTGGTGTAATGGTGTGGGGGATATTTTCTGGGCACACTTTAGGCCCCTTAGTGCCAATTGGCCATCGTTTAAATGCCACGGGCTACCTGAGCATTGTTTCTGACCATGTCCATCCCTTCATGACCACCAGGTACGCATCCTCTGATGGCTACTTCCAGCAGGATAATGCACCATGTCACAAAGCTCAAATCATTTCAAATTGGTTTCTTGAACATGACAATGAGTTCACTGTACTAAAATGGCCCCCACAGTCAACAGATCTCAACCCAATAGAGCATCTTTGGGATGTGGTGGAATGGGAGCTTCGTGCCCTGGATGTGCATCCCTCAAATCTCCATCAAATGCAAGACGCTATCCTATCAATATGGGCCAACATTTCTAAAGAATGCTATCAGCACCTTGTTGAATCAATGCCACGTAGAATTAAGGCACTTCTGAAGGCAAAAGGGGGTCCAACACCGTATTAGTATGGTGTTCCTAATAATTCTTTAGGTGAGTGTAAGTTGTAGATTATATTTTATCTTTATATCCTTATCTTCTATATTTATATTCACTATCATGGCATTTGCCCATTTTTAAAAATGTTTGAATGTCTTTTGCAAGCGTCATTTGCACATTTCAACTCTTTTGATTTTCACACTTGTCAAAAAACCTGGTGGGTGGGACTTAGAAGCTGGCATAAATTATAAATTATAATGCAAATGTATGTCTGCTCATAACTGGGGTAAATATGTCTTTCTGGTGCATGCAGTGCCAGAAGATTTTTTTTATTGTTTAATACATTTAAGAGGCCTGCACTGCTCTATTTTGTGTTTGAAAGACCAGCCTCAATAAACTCCCACCATATAGTAGCTTTTGATTTGCAGCTGCTACCTGCTATTGAGTGCTGAAAGACCTAATAAAAAATTTCCAGACTGCATAGAATATAAATACACTTTATTAGCGCAATATAAAAGGTATAGTCCATACATGAAAACAGGTGCAGGGAAAAGGCGGCATCAACAAAAGGAAGACACAAGGGTGATGATTCTCACATTTAAATAACAATAAGAGTGCGAGTGCAAAGTGCAATAATATGCAAACATATAACAAAGAATCCATTACACATAATGTGCTTCCTCTGGGATGGCACCCATTTAAATGTGAGAATCATCACCCTTGTGTCTTCCTATTGTGCATGCTGCCTTTTCCCTGCACCTGTTTTCATGTATGGACTAAAACTTTTATATTGTGCTAATAAAGTGTATTTATATCCTATGCGGTCTGGTCATTTTTTATTAGGTCAGTATACAGTAGTATATTTACCATAGGCATACGTGTTACTTTCTACATGGTATTTATATACATGCAATTTTGCATGGTATCTGCATATATGAAAAATTGTTATCATATATTTTTATTGGCTCATATTCATTGGATGATATCTGATAGTTCTGGTGTCTTTACAGATTTCATTGTAGACAAAACCACGGATTATAAAGCCAGAGAGCAATCCTGGCTTTCTTCATTGGATGTAATTTTTAGGGAAACTGGTGCAGATGGAGATTCAAACCCAGGAAATATCAGAGAGATGCAGGCCAGCTTGACTAATTTACTCCATAAACGGACCAAGATATGGTGGAACAAGGCATTTTTGGGCAGTTACTTTGAGAAAAAGCTTATTCCAAAAGGCTTAAGAGTACAAGTTTTTTTGTCCTTTGACATTTCAGACAAAACATTTTTGAAAAGATGGGAAGAGGTATGTAGTGATGCGGCATTCAAAATTATGGGTCTTCTGTTTGAACATAACACCACCACCTTAAGCGCTTTGGATGAAGAGATTGAAAAAATGTAATCGACTCTCAGACATTAGTGTAATCCGGAGTCACTGGAAGCGTTTGATTCCACACTCAATAAAAATTTTGAGAAGTAAGAAAAGGAGATTCAGGACATTGTCTAAAAAAGATTTTGGGTGGGTGCAATGTTAATTATGTGGGTAACCTACAACAATTTTTTTTGTGGGTGCAATGCACCATCTTTGCACCCCTGACACAGAAAGCTAATCATAAATCTAGCTGTTAATTTTGTGGGTGACCTAAAGTGATTTTTTTTTTTTTGTGTGGGTGCAATGCAACATTGTACTTTGTACGCCTGACACACAAATATAATAGTTAATTCGTCTGTTAGTTAGGTGCACGTCATATACACCCATTTATTGTGTGAAGTACACCTGCACTGCATACGCGACAGTGAAATTGATATAGTTAATCCGTCTGTTAGTTAGGTGCACGTCATATACCCATTTATTGAGTGAAGTACACCTGCACTGCTTACGTGACAGGGAAATTGATAAAGTTAATCCGTCTGTTAGTTAGGTGCGCGCCATATACCCATTTATTACGTGAAGTACACCTGCACTGCATACGTGAAAGGGAAAATAATATAGTTTATCTGTCTGTTAGTTAGGAGAGAAATTAGGAGAGCATCAAATAAGGGATGTGGCTCTGGTCATGGTGCTGCTGGGGTTGCTGGAGCTCCTGTTACAGAGAGAGGACGTGGTCGATCTATGCCAGCTACATGCCCAAATGAACCACCTTCCTCAGGTTCATGTAGGCGACAGAATGTTCAGCGTTATTTTGTAGACCTGAATAATGGCGAGGCCAGAACAAGTGGAGGCGGTAGTAGATTGGGTGGCTGACAGTGTCTCCAGTTCCTTCACATTGTCTCCCACCCGGTCTCTTGCTGAAAGCGCAGAATTGGCACCTGCAGCCCATGGGCCTCTGTATTTCATCTCACCCCCTTGCAAATCAGCCAAACAGTCTGAGCCCCAAGTCATGCAGCAGTCTCCTATGCTTTTTAATGACTCTGCTGGCAGGGTTTCCGAGCGCCGTCCACATAGCCCTGCTCCAGAATTGGAAGAGATTGAGTGCACTGATGCCCAACCACTTATGTTTCAGGATGTGGACATGGGAGGACCACCGCTTCACATCTCTGATGATGGCGAAACACAAAAGCCAATTGCGGCGGCTTTCTGCAGTGTGCAGACCGGCAAGGAGGGCAGGGGTCAAGACTGGGTGGAAGATGATATGGAGGATGATGAGGTCCTAGACCCCACATGGAATCAAGGTCATGCGTGTGACCTGTGCAGAAGAGCTGGTGGTCACACAGCACCAGTTACATAGCAAAAGAGGGAGCAGTGTGCAAAAGCAGAGTGGCCATCCCCTAGCCAGTACGCCTGATACTGCCTACCGCACCCAGGGACTGAGCACACTAAAGCCAGCTCCAAGGATCCCTGGCGTGGCAGTTCTTCAGACAATGTGCTAATGACAAAATGCGAGTGGTTTGCACGCTGTGTAATCAGAGCCTGAAGCAAGGCATAAATGTTCTAAACTTGAGCACCACCTGCATGACGAGGCATCTAAATGCAAAGCATGATCTGCAGTGAAGTAAACACCTCAAAAAACACAAAAGATCTCAGGCTCCTCCTGTTCCGTCTTCTGCTGCAGTCTTGGCCTCTCCCCCCCCCCCCCCCCCCTCTGGAGTGGCACCTGCCACCCCACAAACAGAGGATGTGGCAGCAACGCCACCATGTCCGTCACCATCACATAGCATCTCCGCAATCTCCCATGGAAGCATTCAGCTGTACATTTCCCAAACACTGGAGAGAAAGATGAAGTATGCTCCTACCCACCCGCGATCCCTGGCCCTGAATGCCAGCATTTAAAAATTCCTGGCCTTTGAAAGGCTGTCATTCGGTCTATTGGAGACAGAGACTATTAAAAAACTTATGTCGGTGGCTGTCCCACAGTAAGTGGTTCTCAGCCACCACTACTTTTCCAGGCGATCCATACCTGCCCTGCACAACCAATTGGTGGACAAAATTAGGTTGGAAAGGTCCATATAACCATTGATACGTGGACAAGTAAGCACGGGCAGGGATGTTATATCTCCCTAACTGCATGCTGGGTAAATGCAGTGGCGGCTGGGTCTGAGGCAGATAGCAGTTTGGCGCATGTCCTTCCATCACCAAGGATTGCAGTACTTTTCTCTTTGCCTCCTGTTGCCTCCTACTCCGCTTCCTCCTCTACCGCCTCCTCATCTTGTCAGCGTAACACCTTCACCACCAACTTTATCACAGCCAGGGGGAAACAACAGCAGGCTGTTTTGAAACTTATCTGTTTGGGGGGAAAACCCCACACCGCACAGGAGCTGTAAATGGGCATGGAACAACAGACCGATGAGTGGTTGGTGTCACTGAATCTCAAGCCTGGCCTGGTGTTGTGCGATAATGGGTGAAATCTCGTAGCAGCTCTGGGCCAAGGCTGTTTGACACACATCCCTTGTCTGGCGCATGTGCGGAATTTGGTGGTGCAGAGGTTCCTGAAAAATTACCCCAATATGTCAGAGCTACTGCAGTTACAGCGTAACTTCAGCCTTCCCGCTCACCGCCTCATATGCGACTTGCCCACAAGGTGAAACTCCACCTTGCACATTCTGAAGAGACTGTGCGAGCAGCAGCAGGCAATAGTGGAGTTTCAGCTGCAGCACGCACGGTTGCTCTGTGGAACAGCACCTTTTCACCACCAATGACTGGGCCTCCATGCGGGCCTCCATGCGGGATTCACTGGAGCATGGCTGGGGGGATACAGAGGACACAAACGATACACCTCCCACAGAGGACACTTTGTCGTTCCCTCTGGGCAGCCTGGCACACATGAGCGACTACATACTGCAGTGCTTGCGCAATGACCACCGAGTTGCACACATTCTAACTTGCGCTGATTACTGGGTGGCCACCCTGCTACAAGGACAACATTAAATACTGGAGTGTGATCGGAAGATGCGCGAGTACAAGCGCACGCTGGTAGATACGCTGCTGATGGCATTCCCACCTGACACCGGAGGCTCAGTGAAAGCACAAGGCTAAGGTAGAGTAGGAGGAAGAAGTCACCAACGCAGCTGAGGCACTACCAGCACCTCAGAAGGCAGGGTTAGCATGGCCAAAATGTGGAAAAGCCTTGTCAGCACGCCAGAACAACCAGCACCACCAGCTGATACTGACTGATGGGTCTGCCCCATTCAAATTCTGAGTCTCCAAATTGAGCACATGGCCTGAGCTTGCCCTTTACGCCAGGCATAGATCCCACAAGACTTTTCCATACCTTGAGCAGAATAGACAAATATACTGGCCGCACCCAGCCATTGTTATACTTTCTCTTTGTTTTCTTTTTTTATATTTGCCAATGTTTTGGGGCTCAAATTTATAAATAATAAAAACCTACAAAAATAGTGTTGGCTACCTCCTTCTCCACCACCTCTTCCACCTACACTGCCACGTCCACCGTCTCCTCAAACTCCTACTCCACTTTGACCTCCTAGTTCAAGATCATAATTTGTAATTTTTTTTTTTATTCTATTTTATTTTAATTCATTTCCCTATCCAAATTTGTTTGCAGGGTAATTGTCCTGCTCTTACCCATATGTTGCTTACTTTTGCAGCCCTCTAGACCTTTCTATGACGTTTTAAGAGCCATTTTAGTGCCCCAAAGTTCAGGTCCCCTTTGACTTCAATGGGGTTTGGGTTCGGGGTCAAATTCAGGTCAAGTTCTGGTCCCGAACCCAAACTTTGCGGCGAAGTTTGGCCGAACCCGGCGAACCCGAACTACCAGGTGTTCGCTCAACCCTATTCAGAACCCATGAATAGGATGCTGAGATCTACATCATCACAGAAGAGGAAGGCGGCTCCTGGCACTTCATCTGGGGGGAAGAAGCGTAATTGTTCAGGGAGAAATCAGGACACACAAGATAATTTGAAGGTAATTAACCTTTCTAATTATGTGTTATCCCCATCAGAAATATCAGTACTTGAAAAGGGTCTAACCTTTTCACCTTGTGCCCACTTTGATCATTTTACAGCAATAAAGGACCTGCATATGTTTGCTCACTCTTTACTTTTTAAAAGGTGGCACCACAAGGAGGAGTATTCAGATCACTTTTCCAAAGATTCACAAGAATGCCAAAGTACCCCCAGATAGACCCATCATATTCGGTAGTGATAGTCTAACTGAGCGGGTTGGACATTACTTGGATTCACAACTTTAGGGTTTGGTTACTAATTTGCCATCTTTTATTTAGGACACCACCAACTTTTTACACAAGATCGATGGGATCGACCTGGAGGAGGATATGATGCTGGTAACATGTGACATTGAATCACTGTATACCAGCATCAGGCATCAGGATGGCATTCAGGCTGTTGATCATTTTTTGGAAAGGGAAAATATGCAGGATGGTAAAAGGAGCTTTTTGGTCAATCTACTGGAGTTCATCCTGACACATAATGTATACATTTTTTATGGGTCCTTCTACCTGCAGCTCCAGGGGACAGCGACGGGGGTGCCTTGTGCTCCCTCTTATGCCAATTTGTTCCTGGGGCTGTGGGAGAAGGACTTCTGTCAGATCGACACCCGTTGATGGACTGCAGCATTTTTTGGCACGGTACATCGATAATGTGTTTTTGATCTGTCAGGGTGACTATTTGTAGTTACAGACATTGTTTGCGGTGTTAAATAATAATGACAAGAAGATCAAGCTTGCATATGTGATAATGATACCATCGATTTTTTAGACATGCAACTCCGATGGCTCAATTCTGACTAACATCTTTAGGAAACCAAATGCAGTGAATTTATATTTACATGCCTCTTCATCTCATCCTCCACAGATGATCAGATCGATTCTGGTTAGACAGTTTTTGCGCGCACGTAGGATATGTTCTACTGATGGTATGTCTGAGGAACATGCAGAAGAATTGAGGCAATGCTTCTCCAACAGGGGATACAGTCAACGGTCTATTATGGCGGCATACTGTATAGAAGGGCAAAGTCATGTACTCGCTTTGACCTTCTTTATTCTCAGAAAGAGAAATAGGAGGATGACAAAGTAAGGTTTATTGCATGAGATGAGAACCTACCTGAAAAAATTTTGATTGATCGTATTAATAGATCCGGTTATTGGGTCCCTCACTGGTGGCAAGAAAATCTAGAAGTTTGAGGGACTTTTTGGTGAAGAGTTTTAAATCAAATTCCCCCGAATTTTCCAGGATTTGGTAAACCGAAGTGGGGATTTGTACCATGTGGAGGGTGTATAGCCTGCACCAATATGGCGAGGGCTGTAGACTTTCCGGATGCTACCGGTGAGATGATTTTTTGAATTACTCACCGTCTGACATGTCCCAGCACAGTGGTGGTGTATTAAACAACATGCCCATGTCCTAAAATATATGTGTGTCTTAACATTTGATGCCACCGACACTCATGCGATCTTAGTATCGCGCAATTGCCTTTGCTATCATGTTCTAATGCACAATCATGTGATTACGCTCACATGACATATCACATGATTTTAGCACTTTATAATAATTTGTTTTTGCTTTCTTTGATGGCGCCTGCACAAAGGAGTGTATCATTACTAATTAACTGTCAAGTATTATGAATGGTCAACTGGGGTATTTAGCATGTGTCCCTCTGTGATGACGCCACCCGAGACGAAGGTTTGCCGAAACTCACCTAGGGGCTGGCGCCATCACAGAGGAAGCACATTATGGGTAATGGATTCTTTGCTATATGTGTTGTTTATATTATTGCACTTTGAACTCACACTCTTATTGTTATTTAAATGTGACAATCATCACCTTTGTGTCTTCTTCTTGTGGATGCCGCCTTTTCCCTGCAACTGTTTTCATGTATGGACTATACCTTTTATATTGTGGTAATAAAGTGTATTTATATTCTATGTGGTATGGTAATATTTTACTAGGTCTTTCAGTATAGTATATTTACCATAGGCATACGTTGTACTTTCTACATGGTATTTATATACATGCAATTTTGCATGGTATCTGCATATATGAAAAATTGTTACCATATATTTTTCTTGGCTCATATTCATTGGATGATAACTGCTATTGAGTGCTGCATAAGTGTAGTACTTTACAGTTATGTAAATTAGGCATATTTCAGAAGCAGATTGCAACACAGCAATTAGTTGCGCCGCAATCTGCAACTTCTCCCTGCTCACGCCAGGTTTAAAATTGTGGACATGGCATGGGCAGGGAAGGGGATGGGGCCGTAGAAAAACAGTTCAAATGTAAGACAGCTAGAAATCTGTCTTACATTTAGAACTGGATGATGATCCGCCAAAGTTATGAAGAGACCTGTGCCTACTCATAATGCCTGTGGATCCATCGCCAGTGCAGGGCCTTATTAAGATGGGTGTCTGAAGCGCCGGTCTTAATACATGTGCCCCTTGAACCCCTTAGGGACCGGGCTCATTTTCACCTTAAGGACCAGGCAATGTTTTGCAAATCTGACCAGTGTCACTTTATGTGGTGATGACTTTAAAACGCTTTGACTTATCCAGGCCATTCTGAGATTGCTTTTTTGTCACATATTTCATGACACTGGTAAAATTGAGTAAAAAAAAAAAAACTATTTATAAAAAAATACAAAATTAGCCAAAACTTTAGAAAAATTAGCAAGTTTCCAAGTTTAAATTTCTCTACTTCTATAATGCATAGTAATACCTGCAAAAATAGTTATTACTTTACATTCCTCATATGTCTACTTGATGTTTGGATCTTTTTGGGAATGATATTTTATTTTTTGAGGAAGTTATAAGGCTTAGAAGTTTAGAAGCAAATATTGAAATTTTTCAGAAATTTTCGAAAACCCACTTTTTAAGGACCAGTTCAGGTCTGAAGTCACTTTGCGAGGCTTACATAATAGAAACCACCCAAAAATGACCACATTCTAGAAACTACACCCCTCAAGGTATTCAAAATTGATTTTATAAACTTTGTTACCCCTTTAGGTGTTCCACAAGAATTTATGGAAAATAGAGATACAATTTCAAAATTTCACTTTTTTGGCAGATTTTCTATTTTAAGAATTTTTTTCCAGTTACAAAGCAATGGTTAACAGCCAAACAAAGCTCAATATTTATGGCTCTGATTCTGTAGTTTACAGAACCACCCCATATGTGGTCGTAAACCGCTGGACGGGCACACGGCAGGGTGCAGAAGGAAAGGAATGCCATTAGGTTTTTGGAAGGCAGATTTTGCTGGACTGGTTTTTTGACACCATGTCCCATTTGAAGTCCCCCTGATGTACCCCTAGAGTAGAAACTCCAAAAAAGTGACCCCATTTTAAAAACTACAGGATAGGGTGGCAGTTTTGTTTGTACTAGTTTTGGGTACATATGATTTTTGGTTGCTCTATATTACACTTTTTGTGAGACACAGTCTTAATTTTTTGTTATTTACAACATTAATCTGGCACGTTAGATCATGTGGTATTTTTATAGACCAGGTTGTTACGGACGCGGTGATACCTAATATGTATTCTATTTTTATATTAATGAAAGTTTTACACAATAATTTCATTTTAGAAACAAAAAAAAATGTAAAAAAACATTTCTTAGGTAGGGGCTCATGTTTTGCAGGATGCGATGACGGTTTGATTGGCACTATTTGGGGGTGCATATGACTTTTTGATCGCTTGCTATTACTCTTTTTGTGATGTAAGGTGACAAAAAATGAATTTTTTTTTACACCGTTTTTAGTTTCATTTTTTTACGGTTTCCCCTGAGGGGTTAGTTCATGTGATATTTTTATAGAGCAGGCTATTAAGGACGCGGAGATACCTAATATGTATACTTTTTTAAATTTACTTAAGAGTTACACAATAACAGCTTTTTTAAAACAAAAAAATGATGTTTTAGTGTCTCCATATTCTGAGCCATAGTTTTTTTTATCTTTTGGCCGATTGTCTTAGGTAGGGGCTCATTTTTTGTGGGATGAAGTGACGGTTATATTAGTACTATTTTGGTGGGCATATGCCTTTTTGATCACTTGCTGTTGTACTTTTTGTGATGTAAGGTGACAAAAAATGGTTTATTTAGCAGTTTTTGCTTTTTTATGATTTACGGTGTTCATCTGAGGTGTTAGATCTTGTGATATGTTTATAGAGCCGGTCGATACAGACACGGTGACACCTAATACGTAAACTTTTTTTTTTCAAAAATTTAACCAATTTTTTTTAACTTTATTTGGGAAAATGACATTTTGTTTATTTTTACTTGAAACTTTTAATTTTTGGGGGGGGGAAAACTTTATTTTTCAACTTTTTTTAACTTTATTTTTTGTCACATTTTGAGACTTCCCCTTTACAATGCATTCCAATAATTCTGTATTGGGATGCATTAGCTGTATCAGTAATACAGTGTGTATTACTCATACAGCTTCAGGCATGTGAGATCCAGGGGGCTGGATTTCACAGGCTCGTTACCGGAAGGCAGCGCCGATGCCTAAGGAAGACATTGCGCTGCCTTCTATGCCATTGGGTCCTCCTTACAGCAGCCCGGGGACCCGATGGCACTGCCGCCCGCCGCCGCATCCTGTAAAAGCCGCAAACCGCAGGTCTGAATTGACCTGCAGCTTCCGGAGATCACCGACACGGAGGGGTCACTGCATTGCACCCCCCCCCCCCGTGCATTGTCCCTGGGTGCCTGCTCAATGATTTGTGCAGGCAACTTGTTCCGATCATCACCCGCTGGGCGGTGGTGATCGGAACTACACATGACGTACCGGTACGTCATGTGTCCTTAAGTACCGGGACATCATGCCATACCGTTTTTTTCAATTTAAAAGTGTTGTGTCACAAAAGATATTCTAAATTTTTCAAACCAGCACCTGGATCTGAATACTTTTATAATTGCATATGATTCAAATTTATAAATTAAAGGGAGTATGTCACCACATTTCAGCATATTAGACCGATCAAATAGGGTTATATGATCCACCCAGAACTTAAAAACGGTACCTTTGTTGTAGAAAACAGACTTTTCTTTTAGCCGAAAAATGAACTTATAAGATTATGTTATGAGCCCTCTCAAGTGCCCAGGGTGGTCTCTCAATCCTCGGAGCCCCAGGCAGCACCTCCTAAACGGCTCATAACCCCGCCCTCCGTGCGCCTCTGCCTGCCCGTTTACTCCTCTCCCCTGTCCTTTTCCACTGCGGCTGTGCGGTCCAAATCGTAGCGGGCGCATGCGCAATGCGATGCCCGCTCCTGGCAGGGCATCGCAATACCTACTGCGCATGCGCCCGCTACGATTTGGACCGCACAGCCGCAGTGGAAAAGGACAGTTGAGGGGAGTAAACGGGCGGGCAGAGGCGCACGGAGGGCAGGGTTATGAGCCGTTTAGGAGGTGCTGCCTGGGGCTCCAAGGATTGAGAGGCCGCCCTGGGCACTTGAGAGGGCTCATAACATAATCTTATAAGTTAATTTTCGGCTAAAAGAAAAGTCCGTTTTCTACAGCAAAGGTACCGTTTTTAAGTTCTGGGTGGATCATATAACCCTATTTGATCGGTCTAATATGCTGAAATGTGGTGACAGACTCCCTTTAAATAAAATGTATGTCAGTCAGCTATTTAATAAAATGTATAATCTGTATAACACCACCTGCTGTTTTGTTCTTCACCTTATTTTCTGTCCATCTCACTGAGCTGGACCTATATTGCTCAGGTTAAATCTTTAGGTGCCACAACCATATATTCTGGGAGAGAATTCTGGGAGAGAGCTGCAGAAAGGACATGCCCATTAAACTGTCAGGTTGAGGATAATTTTGCAGAACAATTGGAGTAGTGAATGTGGAGATCTCTCGACTAGAGTTGAGCTGACACCTGGATGTTCGGGTTCGACGGGTTCGGCCGAACTTTACAAAAAAGTTTGAATTCGGGACCAGAACTTGACCTCGAAACCCATTGAAGTCAATGGGGACCCGAACTTTTGAGCATTAAATGGCACTAAAAAAGTCATGGAAAGGGCAAGAGGGCTTCAAATGGCAGCAAAATGTGGTTAAGAACATGGCAAGTGCTCTGCAAACAAATGTGGATAGGGAAATAACTTCAAATAACATCAAATATGTAAAAATATAAAATAATAATCTTGATCTAGGAGGAGGAGGTCCATATGGAGTAGGAGGTTGAGGAGACGGTGGATGTGGTGGTGTAGGTGGAAGCGACGGTGGAGGAGGAGGAGGTAGCCAACACTGTTTTTTGTTTTTGTTTTTTATTTTATTTTATTATTATTATTTTATTTTTAAATTTGGGAAGACCCCAAAACATTGGGAAATATAACCTGTGATAACACCCTCCTAAACAAACGCTCAGACAATACACTGGCTGCAGGGCAGACCAGCACCTCCAAGGCGTAATTGGCAAGTTCTGGAGACCCAGAAGTTGAAGGGGGCAGACCCATCAGTCAGTACGTGTAGGCGTGTGCACACATACTGCTCAACCATGTCGCACGACCTCTTGACGTCCAGGATCCAATTGGATATCTTCTCTATCAACGTTCGATGTTCTTTTCTGTGCCTATCATGGTGATCACAGGTAGCGGGGAATCAGGGTTCCAGGCCAGAGAGAGAGCCTGACAAAGGGATACCACATCCAAGGGAGGTCAATGGATGAAATTAAATGTGATTGAGCGGAAATGTGGGACAAATTATTGAAGCCAAAGCTTCCAAATAAAGAAGGGGGCGCGCGGTAATTACCCACTCCTGACTCGGGGAGGTAGTGACGATAAATAACAATAAAGGACTCTTAAGATGCCCTGTTCTTGGAATGATTAATACAAAATTACAATGTCACTGGGGTATTTTGGATTTGGAAATGTTAGACAGGAGAGGCCCTGCTGCTGCTTTGTTGACTCTAGATAACTTCCGCCTGATCACACATCCCCGTGACGTCCACAATCCAATTGGATATCTTCTCTATCAACTTTCGATGTTCTATTCTGCGCCTATCAGGGTTCCACGCCGGAAAGGGAGCATGAGAAAGGGATACCACATATAAGCGAGGTCAATGGATGAAATGTGATCAAGCGGAAATGTGGGACAAGTTATTAAAGCGGAAGGATCGAATGAAAAGAGGGGGCAAGCGTCAATTAAAGACTAGTTTATCTGCAAGTGTTAAATTCAAATTTAATATATACAGCTTTCATATTCTGTTTCCAAAAAAAACACTTTTTTTGGCAATATACAACATCTGGATTAGTCAGTGTGCAATGTAAGCTAGAGATACAGCCATCATTTTCTGGGTTTTTAAAAACACACTTTTTTGCCAAAAAACACTATTTTCCTGATCTGCAAGTGTTAAATCCAAGTTTAATGTATACAGCTTTCATATTCTGTTACCAAAAAAACACTTTTTTGGCAATATACAACATCTGGATTAGTCAGTGTGCAATTTAAGCTAGAAATACAGCCATCATTTTCTTGATTTTTAAAAACACTTTTTTTGCCAGATTTCACAATATTTCAGGCCTTGCAGCATCTTGACGTTTGAAATTCCAGGGTTATATACTGCTGCCAAATTCAGTTAATAAACAAACACCCGTTTGGGCAAAAAAAAAATATTTTTCTTCAACACATCAAGGATTAACAGCCAAACAAAACGTAATATTTATTACCATGATTCTGTGGTTTACATAAGCACCCCACATATGGTTGTAAACTGATGTAAGGGCACACAGCAGAACAGATTTTATTTATTTATTTATTTTTACAGCGTTTACCTAAGGGATTAGGTAATGTGACATTTTTATAGAGCAGATTGTTAAGAATTTGGCAATACCTAATATGTATAATGTTTCTTATTTATTTAAGTTTAACACAATAATATAATTTTTCAAACAAAAAAATAATAATGTTTTAGTGTATCCATATTCTGTAGCGTATCCATTAATTTACACCCGATTGTTCAATGTAGGTGCTAATTTTTTGCGGGATGAGGTGACAGTTTGATTGGTACTATTTTGGGAGGCATACGCTTTTTTAATGGCTTGGTGTTGCACTTTTTGTGATGCAAGGTGTCAAGAAAATTGTTGTTTTAGCACAGTTTTTATTTTATTTTTTCAATGGCATTCAGGTGAGGGGATGAATCATGTGATATTTTTATAGATCCGTTTATTATATTTTTTTACAATTGTATGTGTTTTATTTTGAAAAAGGGGCTTCTAATTACTTGAAACTTTGTTTTTTTATTAGGAAAAACACTTTTTTTAACTTTTCATTTTTGTCCCATTCTGGGACTTCAACTTCTGGGGTCTGATCCCCTCTGCAATGCACGACAATACAACCTTTATTGTAATGTATTGGCTGTCAGCTTTTATGCTGACAGCCTGCCTGTGAGACCCAGCCTAAGGGCTGGATCTCACAGGCTTCCATAGCCTTCTCTGCCATTGCGTCCCCGCCACTGCAGCGCGAGGTCCTGATGGAGATGCGAAGGGCACGAGTAACATAGTAACATAGTAACATAGTACATAAGGCCGAAAAAAGACATTTGTCCATCCAGTTCGGTCTGTTATCCTGCAAGTTGATCCAGAGGAAGGCAAAAAAAAAACTGTGAGGTAGAAGCCAATTTTCCTCACTTTAGGGGAATAAAAAATTCCTTCCCGACTCCAATCAGGCAATCAGAATAACTCCCTGGATCAACGATCTCTCTCTAGTAGCTATACCCTGTAATAGTATTACACTACAGAAATACATCCAGGCCCCTCTTGAATTCCTTTATTGTACTCACCATCACCACCTCCTCAGGCAGAGAGTTCCATAGTCTCACTGCTCTTACCGTAAAGAATCCTCTTCTATGTTTGTGTACAAACCTTCTTTCCTCCAGACGCAGAGGATGTCCCCTTGTCACAGTCACAGTCCTGGGAATGAATTGATGATGGGATAGATCTCTGTACTGACCCCTGATATACTTATACATATTAATTAGATCTCCTCTCAGTCGTCTTTTTTCTAAAGTGAATAACCCTAATTTTGATAATTTTTCAGGGTACTGTAGTTGACCCGTTCCAGTTATTACTTTAGTTGCCCTCCTCTGAACCCTCTTCAGCTCTGCTATGTCTGCTTTGTTCACTGGAGCCGAGAACTGTACGCAGTACTCCATGTGTGGTCTGACTAATGATTTGTAAAGTGGTAGGACTATGTTCTTATCACGGGAATCTATGCCCCTTTTGATGCAACCCATTATCTTATTGGCCTTGGCAGCAGCTGCCTGACACTGTTTTTTGCAGCTTAGTTTGCTGTTTATTAAAATTCTAGTTTTAATAAACAGATCCTTTTCCATGTCAGTGTTACCGAGTCTTTTACCATTTAATAAGTACGGGTGACTTGCATTATTCCTTCCCATGTGCATAACCTTACATTTGTCAATGTTAAACCTCATCTGCCTCTTATCTGCCCAAGCCTCCAATCTATCCAGATCACTCTGCAGTAGTATACTGTCCTAACAGTTACTGTTAATTACTTTACACAGTTTAAGGCTACTTTCACACTAGCGTTCGGGCGGATCCGTTCTGAACGGATCCGCCCATAATAATGCAGACGGAGGCTCCGTTCAGAACGGATCCGTCTGCATTATATTAGCTAAAAAAAGCTAAGTGTGAAAATAGCCTGGGACGGATCCGTCCAGACTTTCAATGTAAAGTCAATGGGGGACGGATCCGCTTGAAGATTGAGCCACATTGTGGCATCTTCAAACGGATCCGTCCCCATTGACTTACATTGTAAGTCTGGACGGATCCGCACGCCTCCGCACGGCCAGGCGGACACCCGAACGCTGCAAGCAGCGTTCAGCTGTCCGCCTGTCCGTGCGGAGGCGAGCGGAGCGGAGGCTGAACGCCGCCAGACTGATGCAGTCTGAGCGGATCCGCCTCCATTCAGACTGCATCAGGGCTGGACGGCTGCGTTCGGGTCCGCTCGTGAGCTCCTTCAAACGGAGCTCACGAACGGAAACCCGAACGCTAGTGTGAAAGCAGCCTAAGTGTCATCTGCGAAAAGTTCATAGGGCCCAATTCTGACCCCTGAGGTACTCCACTAGTGACAGTGACCCAATCTGAGTATGTACCATTAATAACCACCCTCTCCAATTCCTCTCCATGCTGTGGTCAGCTTTGACCGTGGCATACAAGGGGTTAATTCGGCCGGCATCGGTGTCTTCACCGATGCCGGCGTATACAGCAGGGGCCAGGCTGTCAGTGACTGCTGGGCCCATGCTGTTGATCGCAGGAGCTGCGCTCGCCCAATCAGCCCAACATACATGTACTTTACTGGTTCTTAAGTCACGTCCACCAGTGGCATACATATATGGCGAGGGTCCTTAAGGGGTTAAATATAAACTTGATTATTCGCCTATTTCTCTTGATTTGCAACATTGTAACACCAGTAGCACGAAAATGTGACTTTTTTAAACAGGAATTAGCCATTTCAGCCAGACCACACTTACGACTTTTGAAGCATATTTGCAACATTTCTACTGGTAAATTGAGAATTTTGTCTCAGAAGTTTTTATTATTCTTTTGTCAGAACGTTTTTGTTATTGTTTTGTTTTTGTTGAATGTCAATTTACTGACAAAACCCTGTTTAGTTCATTTATGTTAGAAAAAAATAAATGCATCCTGTTTTAATACTTGCCTGTCACTTGGTCCCATGACAAGTTGGTTTTCTTTTCATAAATGCAACTTTTTTTAAAAAAAAGGTGCATTTTCTGGCATAAATGTGACATTTTACACAAAACACCACCACATAAGCTAGCTTGATTTTCCTCAACAATTTGAGCCATTTCTGCTGATAAGAGGATGATCAATGAGGTGTAATATGCACCAATTTGATAACCTGGCCCACAGTTAATGTATCTGGTGTCAATAAAAACGCCATTCTTTTTGGTGCATTTTACCCCATAAATCTGCAACAACATGCTTAGTAAATTTCCCCCACTCTGTTACAATTCCCCGCATTATAAATTTTCTCTTATGTACTTTATATTTTAGAACAATGTTGAAAATGAATGTTACAAGCAATGTGTCTATTAAATAGATTATAAACAGCGTTGGTAAATGCCAGACTCTTTATTGTTAGAGAAGGATAGGAAATTCAGCAGATACAATAGGTATATTTCCACCTGTGTCCCACTTACTTGCATCTGATAGTCTGTTCTCATCACCTTTATCCCACACACACGCTACAATACCTAATTTAGCCCACATTTTAATGTTGACAACAGGCACTTGAAACACAGCTTGAACACCCCTGCTAATGTTTTAGGGAAGTAAACACCACCCACATACTTCAACTAAGTTGAAAACTTTTCTATTCTTTTATACAGGTTTTCTTTATAAAAAGTCTTCTGTGTCCTACTGACTTTCTCCTCCCATTGTTGTTCCCTTTTCTCTTTGTTTCATTGTATTGCAGTTATTCCTGTCACCTGCTGCTGACAAGCATTGTAACAATATTTTAAAGCAGTGTAATTGGCATGTTTCATGGTTGAGTGAAATTAAACTCTTTGCAAAACTTAGTGATGTGTTACTTTGATAGGAACAGTGAAGGCAAGGCTGTCATGTTAATGCATTAGAATATATTTATGACCAATTAAGTTACAGATTTGGCATCCCAAAAAATATAAAGTGTCTTGTTTTCTATATTCCTGGTTGATTTTAACCCTAAATGACGTTTCTGTACAATGGTATGCAACAGAGCGGACACACACTACATAGGAAAGAAAAAAAAGAAAAATATATAGGGGTACATTTATAAAATGTGGTGCAAATAATAACTGCCTTAGTTTCCCATATCAACCAATCAGATGGTGTCACGGGTAGTATGGGGAAGGAAAGACAACCAAAGGGAACTACAACTAAACAACAACAGACTAGGTCCCAAACCTGGTATCCCTGATACTCTCCCTAAGCTGCTAACTTGTGCAAATCTCAAAGGTAGAAATGCACATGCACAGGAACCTGAGACTGCTGAAACACTGCACCAAACCCTCAACTTAGGGAACAGTGAAAGAGGCAACTGGCTCCTTCCAAACTGAAAGAGCTAGTGTCTCCCTGAGGCCTAGTCAGAACAGACACCAAGAAAGGGAAAAGGACTTAGAACAGGAGAACCACCACACAAGCAGAGCACTCCACAGAAGAACTATCAGCCGCAGGGAAACAAGTGAGAGGCGGAACATATAAAGAGCCACCTGACTGATAATGAGCAGCATCTGTGAAGGGGTGGAAACCTGTCAGCAAAAATGAAAACAAGAGAGATCTGTCAGATAGACTCCTGAGTCTTCCGTCTATCTGAACTTCTAAGATCTCTCCCAGGGCCGGCGGTGACAGATTGATCCTTTCTTTTTCCAAAGGAGCTCTGAAAAATTAAAGCTGGAATCTGTTTGTTTGCTATGGGCAACTAAGACCGTTTTCCTTTGGACCACTTTTTGATAATCTCCCCCATTGTATATTCAGGGAGCTATGCAAGCAAAGACAATCATTTGTAAACTTTGAATACTTATTTTTTTTCCCCCCCCATTAAATTTAAGTCTAGAAAGAAAGTTCATAATCTATTTTTTAAGAGGACCTGTCCTGACTGAGGGCTACAAAGTGTAGTGACAGATTCGCTGATGTCAGCAGTCTGTCACTTCTATGATGTCAGTCATTACTTTTTTAGTACTGACATGCCAAACCCCTCAGCGTGCGCCAGAGTTATGAGAGAGGAGTCCACTGAGGCTCTTTTCACCTCTGGACAATGAGTGATAAGTTTCTTTCCTATACACAAATGGAAAGAAAACTGCCATTCACTGTCCAGAGGTAGGGCATTATTTGCCATAGCTTTAAATTAGACAAACAGTTAAGTAACTTTATAAATAAATCGCTTAACTTATCTTGCAAAGCTTTGTCGCACTCTGTACGGCTTTCGCTGTGTATAGGTTTCTCACCCCAATTTCAGATAATGCTGAGTACATCGGAAAACATGTGGCAGTTCGTATGTTAACGCTTTTGGCACATAGGTCTTTGTCAGACACTATAATTACAATAGAACAAAATCGATCTAAACATCGAAAAATTACTATTACAAGGACTGACGTACAATAGAGATGGCTGTATGCATCAGGGAAGATTTTGCTCCGGGATAGTCACAATTAAATAACAAGGTGTTATCTTTAAATATATTTCTTAAGTACTTCTGATAATCTCCCATTTTCAACTGAGGATTAATACAGATGCGCTGAACAAGATGAATACATAACAAGAGAAGATTGTCGCAGTGCTGAATACAAGACGCTAGTCCTTACAGTTCTCTGGTACAGATTATTGGGGCATAGTAAAAGACAATGTTAGAAAGATACTGGAGAACTATGCTCATAGTGAATGTTGCGCTGAATACATAACCTTAGGTAAAGTCAGAGTGCTAAGTACATGATATACTGAGTATATAATATAAGGCAAAATCAGGGTGCTGAGTACATAATATAAGGCAAGGACAGGGTGCTGAGTACATAATATAAGGCAAGGACAGGGTGCTGAGTACATAATATAAGGCACAGTCAGAAGTAAGTCTGTGGAGTGGAAACTATAGCTCTGCGGCAGGCTGGGCTAGAGGGCAGAGGAAAGTGGGAGGGGTCAGACGTACAGTTCCAAGGATAGGGATCCAGGGTGTAAGGATTAGAATATGCATGAATGGTGGATGAAAAAGTAGAGGTAGTAAATGGGCAGGGCCCAAGGGGAAGGAGAGGAAGATACATGTAGAAAGATCAAACAAACCTAGAATTATGTATGAGGGAATTAGCAGAGACGTAAGACATTGTAGAAAGGGAATAAGAGTGATTGCACCCTCCCTTCCTTCAGTATTTTTTCTGGACTCTCTTATTCCCTTTCTATACAGATACATCTGACCACAGACTCGTGGTCTAGCAAACACGGGTAGGAAAGGTATATAACTTAAACTGCCCACTGGGTGAACCTTCTGACGGCCTTCAAGCATGTAACCCGTGGCACCCGTGTAGATTTGGTTTTACCGCCAAGGATTGCATGCAGGCCTGCTTCTTCTCCTCCTCCTCCTACTCCATCCTCCCTCTCCTCCTCGATGACTCCTCCTTTTCCGCTGCTACCATCTCTTCCGCTGCGCCACCCAAGATCCCCAGAACCTATTCGACATGCCAGGTGAGACGTTGCCATGCTGTGCTGCGTCTGTTGTGCCTGGAAGCCAAGAGCCACACCGGTCCTGCACTCCTTTCAGCTTTATGTTCACAGGCAGATCAGTGGCTAACACTGCTCAATTCGACAGTTGGTAAAGTGGTGTGTGACAACGGTGCCAATCTGCTGAGTGCACTGAAACACAGCAAAATGACACACGTGCCGTCCAGGCATGGCACATGTCCTGGACTTGGTTGTGCAGCGATTCGTTGTCAAATACCCTGGGGTCCAGGACGTCTTGCGGCAGGCCAGGAAAATCTCGGGCCATTTCAGAAAATCTTACACGCCCCTGGCTCACCTTGCTGACATTCAGCGGCGACACAACCTGCCCGTCAGGCGTCTTATTTGCGACTGCCCGACGCGATGGAACTCAACCTTGTATATGCTTGATAGGCTACTCCAGCAGAAACATGCAGTTAACGACTACCTGTACGAACTCTGCGGCAGGACAGGTTCTGGGAGCTTCTTTTTTTTTACTGCGCCAGTGGCTGCTCATGCGCGATGCTGCATGCAGACTTCTGCGGCCATTTCATGAGATCATCAAACTGGTCAGTCGCAGCCAGGGCGCCATCAGTGACATTGTACCTTTTGCCTTCTTTCTGGAGCTTGCATTGCGTCGTGTCATTGATCAAGCTGTCGAGGAGCAGGAAGATGAGAAAGTTGCAATGCTGGATGAATTCCCAGGGGGGCTACTCCACCTGAGACAAGTCAACAACAGGAGTTTAAAGAGGAGTCAGAGGAGGATGGTATTAAACAGTGTAACAGGGCACTCAAGAAATCGTGACCATGTGGTTGATGCAGTTTGATATCTTTATTGCTATTATGAATAATGTTATTCAAACAAATCAATTGTAAAAATCGATAGATGGATCGATAAAATGAATAAAAATGATCGTTTTACACAAAGACTCAGGGTAATATAGTGCAAATATCGACAGTCATAAAATACAATCTCTAATTCAATTGTTCAGTCCAATTTTAGTATGTACACCTGGGTATTGATAAAATCCAATCGAATATTGTTATGTCCCACTTCCAATTACAGCAGTGTCCCGCTGAAAACAAAGTAGATAGCGGCGTCCCGCTATAAAATTACTTGCAAGTAAATTTTACCTTATATCGACCGAAGGTTCTCCAGACTTTAGACTTTGGATCCTCTCCTCTCCTCAGAAGTGTCTGTGACACGGTGTATCAAGAGGTTTTTCTTAGACGACTCTGTGTTTCTGTTGGATTTAACTGCTAAGCCCACCAGATCTCAATCTATTGGTGGAAAGTCTGCAGTAGCGTTTATAACAGAGATATCCCGTCAAATGAGGCTTCCAAATGTAGTCTGTAAATCGGTCGGTTTAGGGTACTTTGCTCCTTCAATATAAAGATGGCACCAGACGCGTTTCGGGGTCCAAGTTATTGCCCCTTCCTCAGTGGTACCTCAGTGGTGCATTTTGTGGTGCATCTGACTTTATGATCGCTTGCTATTACACCTTTTTGTGATAAAAGTTATCCAAAAACTGCCCTTTTTGAGAGTTTAAAATTTTTGTTTAAAAAGGTGTCCACCTGAGGGGTTATTTGGTATATAATATTTAGACAGCTGGTTTTTACAGATGCGGCAAGACCGAATATTTTTCCTTATTTTTTAGTTATTTCTGTTTTACACAATAAAAGCATTGTTGAACCAAAAAACAATTCATTCTTTTTATTTGGCAATTGTTTAATGGTAGGGTCGCATTTTTTGCAGAATGAACTGACCGATTGTTACTATTTTGGGGGGTATATGCCTTTTTTGATACCTTGGTGTTGCACTTTTAGTGATGTTAGGTTGAATAAATTAATATTTTCTTTTAATTTAATTTAATTTTTTATGTTTAAAGTGTTCCCCGGAGGGGTTAGATCATAGGATATTTTTGTAGAGATGGTCGATATGTACACAGCGGTACAAAATATGTCTGTTTGCATATTGTTTACCTTTTTTATTTTTATTTAAAGTCTTTATACACATTAACGATTTAAATCTCATACGTTAGGTATATTTATGATGATTATATAGTATATTAGTTAGTGATATTTCAGTACAGTATAATTTTATTTTGTTTGTTAGTTAGTGATAGTTCTATTGAGTTTAATATTATTTATTTGCTAGGTTAATGGTTTAAATGTAGATTAAAGAGTTATTGTCCAATGTTTTTTTTTTTTTGTATTACCATAGTGTATGTTGTCGCCTCATTGTTAGCCCTTTTAATGTTTATGTACATGTTATGGATACATAATCATATTGCTATGTGTGCATATTTACCCTCCTGGCTGGGGCTGGTGATCGCCTCCTCTTCCTCCGAGTCCTGAGATGGGGTGGTGCTTGAGGGTACAGCACTTTCCACCTCCTTCACTTCTCCCACATCTGGTGGGGGTGGATCAATAGGCTGGGAGGATCCGGCGTCCTCCTCCTCTTCCATCTCTTCCTCCTCAACCTCCACAACCTCCATGGCCTCCGCCGATCGCCTTCTCCGAGTGGAGAGAATAGGAACTTCTGTGATCACAGAATGTTCAGATTTTAGATAAACAACTCCAAAATCTTAAGAACATTAGATATAAAGAAATTCCAATATGGCGGGATCTATATATAATTGCAGTGGCTGCCAGCTTTATGACGCATAACTCAATAAAAAATTAACAGTATGAAAAAAGACATCCCCTCCACAGTGTCTTGATAAAACAATAGGGCGAGAGGAGACCAATGGGGATGGGATTATCTCCTCAGTGTATCATAGGATGATCTAATTCATATCACCCAAAGAACACCATCCCCACAATGAAACATGGTGGTGGCACCATCATGCTGTGGGAATGTTTTTTCAGCCGCCGGGACTGGGAAACTAGTCAGAGTTAAAGGGGTTGTCCGGGTTCAGAGCTGAACCCGGACATCCCTCCATTTTCACCCCGGCAGCCCCCCTGACATGAGCATCGGAGCAGTTCATGCTCCGATGCTCTCCTTTGCCCTGTGCTAAATGACACAGGGCAAAGGCATTTTTAGGAGTTCCGGTGACGTACCGGGGCTCTCCATGGGTCTGACAGGAACCCCGGTGACGTCACCGGCACTGAAGGGTGGGATTTAGCTCTGCCCTAGCCAGTAAAATGGCTAGGGCAGAGCTAAAGCCCGCCCCTCAGAGCCGGTGACTTTACCGAACACACTGCCGGGCGGAAGTTACCGCCCGGCAGTGTGTTATTGAAAACAAAAGAGCCCGTGCCCTGCACAATTTAGCGCAGGGCACAGGAGCTCATCGGAGCATGAGATGCTCCAATGCTAGGCTTAGGGATGCTGCAGGGGTGAAAATAAGGGTATGTCCGGGTTCAGCTCTGAATCCGGACAACCCCTTTAAGGTAAACATGGACAGGGATATTCTTGAGCAAAACCTGTCCCACTCTGTGCGTGATCTGAGACTAGGACGGAGGTTCTCCTTCCAGCCGCACAATGACCCCAAACACACGGCTAAAGCAACACTTCAGTGGTTTAAAGGTAAACATATAAATGTGTTGGAATGGCCTAGTCAAAGCCAAGATCTAAATCCAATAGGAAATCTGTGGTCAGACTTAAAGATTGCTGTTCACAAGCGCAAACCATCAAATTGGAAGGAGCAGAATCAGTATTGCAAGGCGCAATGGGCAAAAACTCCAGTGGTAAGATGTGGCAACTGCTCATAGAGACTTATCCAAAGCGACTTGATGCTGTGATTGACGCAAAAGGTGGCTCTACAAAGTATTGACCATAGGGGGTGAATAGTTATGCACATTTACCTTTTCTGGTATTTTGTCCTATTAGTTGTATGCTTTACAATTAACCAATTTAAAAGAAGGTCTAAGTTGTGGGCATGTTCTCCAAATTAAATGAGGCAAATCCTCAAACAATCCATGGTAATTCCAGGGGGTGAGGCAAATAAAAAAAAAAAAAGAACGAAGTCAAGGGGGGTGAAAACTTTTGCTTAGCACTGTATACATTACAAAGTGTTGGAAAAACATACAAAAGTTATTCATGTATGTACCTGGTCATTTTTCATCCTGGATTCTTTTTATAAACCGGGGCTGTCTTCTCTTCATGTCTGACCATTTTTTTTTATAATGGCCAGATGGTGGTGTTTTACACCCGTCTGGTGCCAGATTTCATAGGCCAGCTCCCGCATAATTCTCTGCTTCTCGGCGTGGGACCAGGTGCGGTCATTTCCCCGCTGCAACATCCGCTGCTAGAGAAAAATGCAAGCATATAATCCCAATTTTTAACAATAATAGTATTCAAAATAATTTACTCAAGTAAACTGCAAAAAGTATTTAATGCTTTGAGGTGAAAATATTAGATTTAGGCCGCCTGCACACGGGCGTGTTTTTTCAAAACTACGGACCGTACAAACCCGTCCTGCCATCCTGCAGAGTGGACAAGCGCACGGCGTCATTGGTTGCTATGACGAGGTGCGCTTCTGGCCACCACCACTGTACTGTGATACATTTGTATGATCTATACAAGTGTATTACTGTACAGTGGTGGCGGCAAGAAGTGCACGGCTTCATAGCGAGTTAGCAACCAATGACGCCGTGCGCTAGTCCACTCTGCAGGACGGCAGGCCGGGATTGTATTACAACTGTATGTGGGTGGGGTCTGAGCTATCAGATACTGTCCAGCTAAGCAGAGATGTACCTGTCTAGTTAAGTGATGGTACGGTATGGGGTGTACACCTGGTTCGTCTCCCCGGGATGCATCCTGGGTAAATGAACCAGCAAATACTGGCGGTCTGACAAAGAAAGCTTCTCCTGAGTCCTGACCTACAGGATACAAACTATAATTTATAGACTCTGTGTGTGTGCGGTATATAGTGTCTGTTTGTGTGTGTGCGGTATATCGTGTGTGTGTGTGGTATATAGTCTGTGTGTGCAGTATATAGTGTGTGTGCGGTATATCGTGTGTGTGTGTGCGGTATATCGTGTGTGTGTGTGTGTGGTATATAGTCTGTGTGTGCAGTATATAGTGTGTGTGCGGAATATAGTGTTTGTGTGCAGAATATTGTGTGCGGCATGACAATGGATGTGCAATGTGCATGTTAAATCTATTTCTCTGCTGTCCATACAAATATGCTACTAACATAGTGGGTGTAATGTCACAGGAATACTTAGTGCAAAAATCAATAATATCTAGTGAGACCTTATAAAATGTGAAGTTTGGTGCACTGAAGAAAATTTAGAATCGCAGAAGGTCGCACTGGCGATTTCTTTATAACACTCTTTATGCATATAAAGCGATTGTTCAGACATGCTGGTGAAATGTAATCAAATACACTACTTTAATGTAAGATTACTTACAGTCACCAGGAGTTCTTACTCTTCGTCGTTGAACTTCGCTCCAACCATCGCATATATCTAATTGCTGGTCGGTGCAAACCAGTTGCTGTAGGCCATGCCTTCAGAGCGCATGTGCTCTTGGTATTAACACTTTGCCAAAATTTCACAGATAAAAAAAGAATGCTTGTCGATCGCAAATTCGCTTAATACTTCTGGTATGTCAGTGTCCATGTTGTGGGACTATGTGTGCACATCTACTAAGTATTTTGTGGCTGCAAATATGACCTGGAGGTTTTTCATGTTCGCCTGCCATTAAAATGAATGGGACCAACCGCGAACATGCTGTTCGCAAACATTTGAGCGAGTTCGAGCGATCGCGTCCGCAAACGGTCCCATCAGATGTTTGTCCATCACTATTCTCCAGTATCTTTATAACCTTGTCTTTTACCATGCCCCAATAATCTGTACCAGGGAACTGTAAGGACTAGCGTCTTCTATTCAGCACTACGACAATCTTCTCTTGTTATGTATTCAGCTTGAAAATGGGAGATTATCAGAAGTACTTAAGAAATATATTTAAAGATAACATCTTGTTATTTAATTGTGACTACCCCGGAGCAAAATCTTCTCTGATGCATACAGCCATCTCTATGTTACGTCAGTCCTTGTAATAGTCATTTTTCGAAGTTTAGATCAATACTAAATTCTTTATTGTAATTATAGTGTCTGACGAAGGCCTATGTGCCGAAAACATTAACACATGAACTGCCACATCTTTTCCGATGTACTCAGCAATAAAAGCACTTCTAATTGATCGCGACCTGCTGTGATTCGTTATTATCTTAACTTATCTTGCATTAACCCTTGATTACTTACTATCCTTGATCATATTTTCCAAACAAACCCCACCCTATCGACTAATATTAGGGAGTCTTAGGGACACATTTATTAAGACTTGCATTTTAGATGCCGGTTTTAATAAAGCCCTAAACTGGTGGTGCCGGCCTCTCCATAACTTTGGCACATCCAGCACCAGTTCTAAATGTAAGCCAGCATCCAAGCTGTCTTACATGCAGACTTTTTTTTACGCTGAAAAGGGGCCCACAATTTTAGACCTGGTGTGAGTGGGGAAAAGTCACAAATGGCGGTCAACTAGCCATTGCGCCTCTATCTGCGCCTGAAATACGCCTAATTTAGGCGTATTTCAGCATAGTAAATGACCCTCTTAATGTTTAAGACTTATTAGGTTAAAAATTAACCAGTGCAAGACTGGGCAATTTCATGCCGTTCATGATTATTATTTATATTTTTAGTACAAGTGGGTTGAAAGCAATAACTTTTTTGTTTGGGTATTAAAATGCATTTTGCATTTTTATAGCTGAAGAAATATGGAAAAATTGAAAAAAGTATGAGTTTTCATTATTTTATTTTTTGTTTTACTTTATCATTATTGATTTATTTAAACATTATGTCCCTCAGAAGGTCATATAAGATCTCTGGAGGCATTTTAATATGCAAGCACAATGTACCTATAGTTTGGGTTTTGAGAGAACCCAAACTGTAAAGTTCGGGTTCGTACCGAACTTTAGGATTTTTGGACCCCGGACCCCATTTTAGTAAAAGTTCGGGTTCAGGTTCGGTGTTCGGCGCTTTCTTGACGCGTTTTGAAAGGCTGCAGAGCAGCCAATCAACAAGCGTTTAACTGTGTGCACTTAGAAGCTTTCACAGCCATGCCTACTAATGGCATGGCTGTGATTGGCCAGTGTAGCATGTAACCCAGCCTCTATATAAGCTGGAGTCACGTAGCGCTGCACGTCACTCTACTGTTATTAGTGTAGGGAGAGGATGCGGCTGGTGATTTCAGGGAAAGAATAGGACTGAATCTTTGTTCAAAACGTGAATCTAACTCAGCGATCTACATACATTTTGTTGTGCGGGTGCAGGGCACAATTTTATTATCCTGCCCTGAGACCAGTGACCGAAAAAAAAAAAAACTTTTGTAAGTCAGTTAGGTGGGCGGCGGCGGCCATTTTATGCAAGCTCAGCGCACCAGCACTGCATCTGAGCTTTTGGGACATTGAAATCCAAGCTTGAAAAACAGCACTGATAATCTGGTTGTAAAAAATCACCCTTTTTTGGCAATATACAACATCTGGTGCATTTGCAGGAATAGTCAGTGTGCAATTTAAGCTAGAAATACAGCCATAATTTTCTGGGTTTTTTAAAATACACTTTTTTGCAAAAATACACAATTTTTCTGGCCTTGCAGCATCATGACGTTTGTAAATATCCAGGGTTATATACTGCTGTCATATTCAGTTATTAATCAAATACCCATTTTTGGCACAAATCTTTAATTGCAGCCTAGTGTGGGTCAGGGCGTGTGAGATAAACCCTTCATATACTGGGGTTATTTTGTTCTATTAATAAAACAGCCTTTTTTGGGCAAAATACACAATTTTCCTGGCCTTGCACCATCAGCACATTTGAAATTCCAGAGTCATAGACTGCTGTCAAATTCAGTTATGTGTCAAATACCCATTTTTGGCACAAATCTTTAATTGCAGCCTAGTGTGAATCAGGGCGTGTGAGATACACCCTTTATATACAGGTGTTCTATTCAGTTATTTGAAATAAAGGCATTTTGGTCACAAATCTTTAATTGCGGCCTAGTGTGGGTCAGGGCGTGTGAGATACACCCTTTATATACAGGGGTTTTTATTCTTTTATTAATAAAACACCTTTTTTGTCCAAAATACACAATTTTTCAGGCCTTGCAGCAAGAATAATTTGGAAATTCCATGGTTATATACTGCTGTCATATTCAGTTATTAAACAAACTGGTGGAGCTCCTGTTGCAGGGAGAGGACGTGGTCGATCTGTGCCAGCTACACGCACAAGTGAAACCCCTTCCTCAGGTGCGAGTAGGCGACAGAACCTGCAGCTGTATTTGGTCGGGCCTAATGCAGCTCTACGAATGGTGAGGCCTGAACAAGTACAGGCGATAGTAGATTGGGTTGCTGACAGTGGCTTCAGTTCCTTCACATTGTCTCCTACCCAGTCTCCTACTGAAAGATCAGAGTTGGCACCTGCAGCCGATGTCCATCAGTCTTTCACCTCACCCCCTTGCAAATCAGCCAAGCAGTCTGAGCCCCAAGTCATGCAGCAGTCTCTTCTGCTTTTTGATGACTCTGTTAGCAGGGTTTCCCAGAGCCATCCACCTATCCCTGCCCAAGAAGTGGAAGAGATGCCCAACCACTTATCTTTCAAGATGAGTACATTTGAGGACCATTGCAGCAAGTCTCGGATGATGACACAGGTGCCACTGCGGCTTTTGAAAGTGTGCTGGCCGACAAGGAGGGCAGGGGTGAAGACTGGGTGGAAGATGATGTGGAGGACGATGAGGTCCTCGACCCCACATGGAATCAAGGTCATGCGAGTGACCTATGTAGTTCGGAGAAAGAGGCGGTGGTCACACAGAAGCCACCAGCACAGCAGAAGAGGGAGCAGGGTGCAAAAGCGGAGCGGCTGTCCTCTAGACAGTACCCCTGCTACTGCCCACCACAGCAAGGGACCGAGCACACCAAAGCCAGCTCCAAGAAGTTCCCTGGCGTGGCAGTTCTTCAGATAATGTGCTGACAACAAGACACAAGTGGTTTGCACGCTGTGCAATCAGAGCCTGAAGCAAGGCATAAACGTTCTCAACCTGAGCACAACCTGCATGACCAGGCATTTAAGTGCTAAGCATGAGCTGCAGTGGAGTAGACACCTCAAAAACCAAAAAATGTCTCTGGCTCCTCCTGCTTCCTCTTCTGCTGCATTCTCGGCCTCTTCATCCACCTCTGGAGTGACAGTGCCACCTGCCACCCCGCAAACAGAGGATCTTCCAGCAACACCGCCACCTGGTTCACCAAGCATCTCCATAATGTCCCACGGAAGTGTTTAGCTCTCCATCTCCCAAACTCTGGAGAGAAAGAGGAAGTACCCCCCTACCCACCCACGATCTCTAGCCCTGAATGCCAGCGTTTCTAAATTACTGGCATTTGAAATGCTGTCATTCCGTCTGGTGGAGACGGATAGTTTTTAAGGCCTTATGGCAGTGGCTGTCCCACAGTACGTCGTGCCCAGCCGCCACTACTTTTCCAGGCGAGCCATCCCTTCCCTGCACAGCCAAGTAGGGGACAAAATCTGTGGCAAGGTGCACCTCACTACGGATACGTGGACCAATAAGCACGGTCAGGGACGTTATATCTCCATAATAGCACACTGGGTAAATGCAGTGGCGGCTGGGCCTGAGGCGGAGAGCAGTTTGGCCATGTCCTTCCACCACCGAGGATTTCAGGGAGCTTCAGTTTGCCTCCTGTTGCTTCCTCCTCCTACTCCACTTTCTCGTCCTCTACCGGCTCCTCATCCGGTCAGCGTAACACCTTCACCATCAACTTCAGCACAGCCAGGGGTAAACGACAGCAGGCAGTTTTAAAACTTATCTGTTTGGGGGACAAACACTACACCGCGCAGGAGCTGTGGATGGGCCTTAAACAACAGACCGATGAGTGTTTTGTGCCAGTCAGCCTCAAGCCCGGCCTGGTGGTGTGCGATAATGGGCGAAATCTTGTAGCAGCTTTGGGACGAGCCAGTTTGACGCACATCCCTTGCCAGGCGTATGAATTTTGTGGTTTAGAGATTCCTTAAAAATTACCCTGTCCCTAATATGTCAGAGCTGCTGCATAAAGTGAAGGCCGTCTGTGCGCGCTTTTGGCATTCTCACCCTGCTGCTGCTCACCTGTCAGCTCTGCAGCGTAACTTTGGCCTTCCCGCTCACCACCTCATATGTGACGTGCCCACCTTGCACATGCTGGCCAGACTGTGTGAACATCAGCAGGTGATAGTGGAGTCTCAGCTGCAGCACGCATGGGTGAGTCGCTCGGCGGAACAGCACCACTTCACCACCAATGACTGGGCCTCCATGCGAGACCTGTGTTCCTTGTTGCGCTGTTTCAAGTACTCCACCAACATGGCCAGTTTCGATAACGCCGTTCTCAGCATAACTATCCCACTTCTATGCCTTCTTGAAAAAATGCTGCTGGCGATAATGGAAGAGGATGTGGCACAGGAGGAGGAGGAGAAGGAAGAGGGATAATTTCGTAGGGTTTCCAGCCAGTCATTCAAAAGTGGCTTTGAGGGTGGGTTCCTGCACCTACAAACGCCAGGTACACAATTGTGCAGCCAGGGCACAGTTCTGGAGGATGACGAGGTGGAGGATGAGGAGATGGTGGAGGAGGAACCATGTTCACAGCAGGGTGGCACCCAAACCAGCTCATGGCCATCACTGGTGCGTGGCTGGGGGGATACAGAGGACACAGACGATACACCTCCCACAGAGGACAGCTTTTTGTTGTCTCTGGGCCGCCTGGCACACATGAGCGGTTACATGCTGCAGTATCTCCGCCACGACCGCCGAGTTGCCCACTTTCTAACTTGTGCTGATTACTGGGTGGCCACGCTGCTGGATCCCCGTTACAAGGACAACGTACCGTCCTTAATTTCGTCAATGGAGCGTGATCGTAAGATGCGCGAGTACAAGAGCACGCTGGTAGACGCGCTGCTGGTGGCATTCCCACCTGACAGCGGGGGCACAGTGGAAGCACAAGGCAAAGGCAGAGGAAGAGGTCGCCAACGCAGCTGGAGCACCACCAGCACCTCAGAAGGCAGGGTTAGCATGGCCGAAATGTGGAAATGCTTTGTCAGCACGCCACAACAACCAGCACCACCAGCTGATATGGAACGTCTTAGCATGAGGCTGCATTTCACCAACATAGTGGAGCATTATGTGTGCACACGCCTACAAGTACTGAATGAGGGGTCTGCCCCCTTCAACTTCTGAGTCTCCAAATTGGGCACATGGCCTGCGCTTGCCCTTTACGCCTTGGAGGTGCTGGCCTGTCCTGCAGCTAGTGTTTTAGCTGAACGTGTGTTTAGCACGGCAGGGGGCGTCATCACAGACAAGCGCAGCCGACTGTCCACAGCCAATGTGGAGAAGCTCACGTTCATTAAAATGAACCAGGCATGGATCCCACAGGACTTCTCCATACCTTGTGCAGAATAGACATGTATACCAGCCTTAACCAGCCATTGTTATATTGCAGCGCAATTGCTCAATCTTGTATTTGGGATATTTCACACTCTTTTGGAGTGTACTCTAATAAAAAATCAATAAAATTAAAACCAAAAACCTGTGTTGGCTACCTCGTCCTCCACCACCGCCGCTTCCACCTACACCGCTACGTCCACCGCCTCCTCAAACGCCTACTCCCTATGGAACTCCACCTGATAAATCAAATTTTAATTTTTTTATTTGTATGTATTTTATTTTATGTCATTTCACTACTTTGTCAGTTACATTTTCTGGTGAAATTCAGCAATTTTCGGGTGTGATGTACCACTGCTATACCTATTAGACCGGTAAAAAATAAAATAAAATTTGTCAGTTACATTTTCGGGTGAAATTCACCCATTTTTAGGTGTGAAGTACCACTGCTATACCTAGTAGGCAGGTTAAAAAAAAATATGTCAGTTACATTTTCAGGTGAAATTCACCAATTTTTGGGTGTGATGTACCACTGCTATACTCATTAGACCATTAAAAAATAAAAAAAATTGTCTGTTACATTTTCAGATGAAATTCACAAATTTTTGTGTGTAATATACCTCTCCTCTACCTAGTTGACAGCTTAATAAATTTTAATAATTTTTCTTTTAAATTTTCGGGTGACAATAAACAAATTTTTTCTGTCATAGACCCCTACTCTACAAAGTCGACAGGTTAATACATTTCTGTAATTTTTCTGTTACATTCTTGGGTTGACATTATACAATTTTAGACTTGAATAAACCGCTGCTCTACATAGGTGACAGGGAATAAAATTTCTGAAATTCTTCTTTAACCTCTTAAGGACACAGGGAGTACAGGTACGCCCTGATGTCCTGGTACTTAAGTAGACAGGGCGTCCCTTTACGCCCTGTGTATTTCCGATCACTGCTGCAAGGCAGGTGGTGATCGAAACAAGGTGCCTGCTCAAATCATTGAACAGGCACCTTGGTTAAGGCACCCCCCCGTGTCGGCGATCACCACAAACCGCAGGTCAACTCAGACCTGCGGTTTGCGGCTTTTACCTTATGCGGCTGCGGCAATCGGCGGTGCCATCGGGTCCCAATGCGGCTGTAGGGGAGACCCGATGGCATGGAAGGCAGCGTGATGCCTTCCTTAGGCATCGGCGCTGCCTTCCTGTGACGAGCCTGTGAGATCCAGCCCCCTGGATCTCACAGGCCGGAAGCTGTATGAGTAATACACACAGTATTACTCATACAGCCAATGCATTCCAATACAGAAGTATTGGAATGCATTGTAAAAGGGTTTAGACCCCCGAAAGTAGAAGACCCAAAGTAGGACAAAAAAATAAAGTAAAAAAAGAAGTTGAAAAAATAAAGTTTTCCTTCCAAAAATTAAAAGTTTCAAGTAAAAATAAACAAAAACTTCATTTTCCCCAAATAAAGTAAAAAAAAATTGGTAAAAAATAGACATATTAGGTATAGCCGTGTCCGTATCGACCGGCTCTATAAACATATCCCATAACCTAACCCCTCAGATGAACACTGTAAAAAATAAAAACTTTGCTAAATAAACCACTTTTTTATCACCTTATATCACAAAAAGTACAACAGTAAGCAATCAAAAAGGCGTATGCCCACCAAAATAGTACCAATCTCACCGTCACCTGATCCCACAAAAAATTTGACCCGACCTAAGATAATCGCCCAAAAAATAAAAAAAACTATGGCTCAGAATATGGAGACACTAAAACATGATATTGTTTTTGTTTCAAAAATGATATTATTGTGTAAAACTTACATAAATAAAAAAGTATACATATTAGATATCTCCGCGTCCATAATAACCTGCTCTATAAAAATATCACATGACCTAACCCTTCAGGTGAACACCGTAAAAAAAAAAATGGTGTTAAAAAAGCCATTTTTTGTCAACCTACATCACAAAAAGTGTAATAGCAAGCGATCAAAAAGTCATACGCATTCCAAAATAGTGCCAATCAAACTGCCATCTAATTCTGTAAAAATCCTACCCTACACAAGATAATTGCTCAAAAACTGAAAAAACTATGGCTCTCAGACTATGGAGACACTAAAACATGATTTTTTTTGTTTCAAAAATGAAATCATTATGTAAAACTTACATAAATAAAAAAAGTATAAATATTAGGTATCGCCGCGTCCGTATTGACTGGCTCTATAAAAATATCACAGGACCTAACCCCTCAGGTGAACACCGTAAAAAATTAAAATATAAAAAAAGTGTAACAAAATCCATTTTTATATCGTACATCACAAAAAGTGTAATAGCAAGCGATTAAAAAGTCATATGCACCCCAAAATAGTGCCAATAAAACCGTCATCTCATCCCTCAAAAAATTAGACTATGGCTCTCAGACTATGGAGACACTAAAACATGATTTTTTTTTGTTTCTAAAATGAAATCATTGTGTAAAATTTACATAAATAAAAAAATTGTATACATATTAGGTATCGCCGCGTCCGTGAAAACCTGCTCTATAAAAATACCACATGATCTAACCTGTCAGATAAATATTGTAAATAAAAAAAAAAAAACGGTGCCAAAACAGCTATTTCTTGTTACCTTGCCTCACAAAAAGTGTAATATAGAGCAACCAAAAATCATATGTACCCTAAACTAGTACCAACAAAACTGCCACCCTAGCCCGTAGTTTCTAAAATGGGGTCACATTTTTGGAGTTTCTACTCTAGGAGTGCATCAGCGGGGCTTCAAATGGGACATGGTGTCAAAAAACCAGTCCAGCAAAATCGCCTTCCAAAAACCTTATGGCATTCCTTTCCTTCTGCGCCCTGCTGTGTGCCCGTACAGCAGTTTACGACCACATTAGGGGTGGTTCTGTAAACTACAGAATCAGGGCCATAAATATTGAGTTTTGTTTGGCTGTTAACCCTTGCTTTGTAGCTGGAAAAAAAGAGATTAAAATGGAAAATCAGGCAAAAATGTGAAATTTTGAAATTGTATCTCTATTTTCCATTAATTCTTGTGGAACACCTAAAGGGTTAACAACGTTTGTAAAATCAGTTTTGAATACCTTGAGGGGTGTAGTTTCTTAGATGGGGTCACTTTTATGGAGTTTCTACTCTAGGGGTGCATCAGGGAGGCTTCAAATGGGACATGAATACCTTGAGGAGTGTAGTAATTTTGGGATGGTTTCTATTATGCAAGCCTTACAAAGTGACTTCAGATCTGAACTGGTCCTTAAAAAGTTGGATTTTGAAAATTTCTGAGAAATTTCAAGATTTACTTCTAAACTTCTAAGCCTTGTGACGTCCCCAAAAAATAAAATGTCATTCCCAAAATGATTCAAACATGAAGTAGACATATGGGGAATGTAAAGTAATAACTATTTTTGTAGGTATTACTATGTATTATAGAAGTAGAGAAATTGAAACTTGGAAATTTGCTAATTTCTCAAAATTTTTGGCAAATTTGGTATTTTTTTATACATAAAAATGTTTTATTTTTTTTTACTTCATTTTACCAGTGTCATGAAGTACAATATGTGACGAAAAAACTGTCTCAGAATGGCCTTTATAAGTCAAAGCGTTTCAAAGTTATCACCACTTAAAGTGACACTGGTCAGATTTGCAAAAAAATGGCCTGGTCCTTAAGGTGAAAATGAGCCTGGTCCCTAAATGGTTAATTGATGTGCGCCACCTCCTTTGATTCAATGCTTAAACTTTAACAAGTAGTACCACATTTGCACTTCAATAACTTGTCCCACATTTCCGCTTTACTCATTTGGCCAACATTTGCGCTTCAATACTTTGTCCCACATTTCCGCTTTACTCTTTTGGCCAACATTTGCGCCTTAATATTTTGTCCCACATTTCCGCTTTAATCTTTTGGCCAACATTTGGCTTCAATACTTTGTCCCACATTTTCGCTTTACTCTTTTGGCCCACATTTGGGCTTCTGTAATTTGTCCCACATTTGTACCTCAATAACTTTTCCCATATTTCCGCTCGATCCCCAATTTTTTAAATAAATTTATCTCCCTTAAATTTGGTCTCTTTTTCTCACGCTCCCTCTCTGGCGTGGAACCCTGGTTCGCCGACAACCATGATCAACATGGTAGGCTCAGAAAAGAACATCGAAAGTTAATAGAGAAGATATCCAAATGGATGGTGGATGTCACTGGGGCACCTCTACATAGGTGACAGGAACATAAATTAAGAAAAGTCATCAATTACATTGTCAGGTGACATTTTTCAAGTTTTGCCAGATAGAAACCCCTGCTCTGCATAGTTGACAGGGAATAACATTTTATAAATTCTTCATTAATTGATGCGCGACACACCCTTTCATTCAATGCTTAAACTTTAAAAAGTTGTCCCACTTTTACGCTTTAATACTTTGTCCCATATTTCCGCTCTATAATTTTAAATTTGAAAAACTGAATCCTCCCTTGGATGTGGCCTCTCTTTCTCATGCTCCCTCTCCGGCCTGGAACCCTGATTCCCCGCCACCCGTGATCACCATAGTAGGCGCATAAAAGAACATCGAAAGTTGATAGAGCAGATATCAAATTGGATCATGAACATCACGGGGACGTGCGACATGGTGGGGCAGTAAGTATGCCCTTTACTCCTTGGAGGTGCTGGCCTGCCCTGCAGCCAGTGTATTGTCTGAACATGTGTTTCGCACGACTGGAGGGGGTTATCACAGGTTATATTTCCCAATGTTTTGGGGTGTACCCTAATTAAAAAAATAAAAAATACATTTAAAACCAAAAAGCAGTGTAGGCTACCTCCTCCTAGTCCACCGCTGCTTCCACCTACACCGCCACGTCCACCGCCTCCTCAACCTCCTACTCCATATGGACCTCGTCCTCCTAGATCAAGATTATTATTTTTTATTTTGACGTATTTTATGTTATTTAAAGTCATTTCCCTATCCACATTTGTTTGCAGGGCACTTGACATGCTCTTAACCACATTTTGATGCCATTTGCAGCCCTCTAGCCCTTTTCATGACATTTTTACTGCCATTTTAGTGCTCAAAGTTCGGGTCCCCATTGACTTCAATGGGGTTCGGATTTGGGGTCAAGTTCAGGTCAAGTTCGGGTCCTGAACTCAAACTTTTTTGCGAAGTTCGGCCGAACCCGTCGAACCCGAACATCCAGGTGTCTGCTCAATTCTACCTATAGTATAACATATAACACATAACATAGTACCAAAAATCAAGGGACATAATGTATTTTTTATCAAATGGGAGAAAATTTTCATTAAATTTTTTTTTTTATAAAATGTTTTCCCCCCATCTTAATCCTATGTGGAAACAGTGGAAATCTTGCTTCCCTTAATGCAGTCTGTTATAAAACTAACTTCCTGCAGCCACTACTAGTAGAGCTTAGTGCATAGGGATTTATACAGGTCCGATTGCTATCATGTATTTAAATGTTAGAATCATAGTACTTATAATGATAGTACTTATATTAATGTAGCTGTATACAGTGATTAAAAGTACTGTCAACTTATGGTATATACAGTATTTTAGCAATTCTCAGTACTAAAATATCAGAGTAATGGTGCTTATATGATTGATGTTTAATTCCTTAATAGTGAACTATGTTCCATTCATATTGCCACATATATCAATTATGGATATTGCTCACTGCTCCCAGCTTAGGTTTTTGCTTCAACTGTAGCTCACTGCAGCTCTTCTCTAGAATTGGCAAGTATATACATTAGCTGGGATGTTGTTGAATCAATGCTATAATATGTTTTTGCAGTTCTAGTATGAGGCTCTATTATTTCCCCACTTCCTCTCGGGCCTTGGTGTTCCTGTATCAGGTGAGCACATGTGCCGCCCAGCGGCTTGTGCTACCTAAGATCATGATTATTTTATCTCAGTTTGTCACTTCTTAGAGTTTAGGCGCCTTGCATGTAGTTGATATCTGTATTATGCGCTTCTTGCTTGATTGTTCACTGGAATGTTATATGATAAAGAGACTGGGAATAGGCTAGACATGTTTCGGGGTTCTGTGCTCCTCCTCAAAAGCAATAGCATGTGCATGGAAACCATGGATGCTGTGCCTTGTGGACTCAAAAGGAGAGGGACCATCCAGCTTGTTACCAGCGCACAGTTCAAAATCCTGGGGTTGCAGTAATGCCTATGGCATGGCCAGCTTACACATCTGGAAAAGCATTATCAATGATAAACTATATATAGAGGTTTTAGAACAACATATGCTCCAATCAACATCTCTCTCAGGAAAGGCCTTGCCTATTTCAGCAAGACAATGCTAAACCACATATTACATCCATCACAACAACATGGCTTCGCAGAAGAAGAGTCTGTGTGCTGAATTGGCTTGTATATAGTCCAGACCTTTCACCAACAGAAAACATTTGGCACATTTTAAAACGCAAAATACAGCAAAGAATACCTAGGACTGATGTGCAGCTAAAATGCTACATCAAACGAGAATGGGACATCACTCCTCTTCCAAAACTCCAGCAATCAGTCTCCTTACTTCCTAGATGCTTACAGATTGTTTTCAAATAAAGAGGGGGTGATGCACAATAGTAGACATTGCCCTATTCCAACTTTTTCAGATGTATTTCTGCCACCAAGCTCTAAATTAGTCAGTTTTTAGTTATTCTTCTTTTTTTATGAAATGGTAAAATGTCTCACTTTTCAACAGCTAATATATGTCCTATGGTCCATTGTAAACTAAACATGGGGCACTGAGATTTGCAAATCATTGCATTCTTTTTTATTTACATGTATTTCCATTTTACCCAGTGTCCCAAATGAATTTGCAGTTGTAGATCAATGCCAGGCTCCCCTCCCCTGGGCCCAATAGCAGTTGCGTGATTTTTCTTTATGGGAGGCAGAGTATGCCAGTGATTGGGGATGATATTTTAGCCCCAACTACAGGGATAATACTGCTTCTGGAGCCTCACTGCAGAGCTGATCTGATCTGCAGACTCAGCAAGGACATTCAGGAATGTCCCTGCAAAGTTACATGTGGACATTTGAAGTCATCTGGTGGTCCATAGCTTTTAGTAATGATTTAATTTATTAAACGTGACTTTAAATCCTCCATAGCTACACATATAAGAACTCATTTTTTAATATTTTGTGCAGGCTTTTTAAAAGCTTCTTATTTTAAATAGAAAACCAAAACTATTTTAATTTTATTAAAATTATATTTCACTTGTTTTATAAACATTTAATAATTGCTTTTTTGTATAATAATAAAATAGAACAGAGCTAGTTTAGGAATTTCACATGTATATGTCTCTTTACTTTTTGTTTCTATACTAATCATACAGTCTATCCATTCATGTTTTGAGCTGTTTATCAATATGATAGACATTTCTGGATTTAACTCAAGACTTACTCATTAAATACAGTTCAATATCAAGCAGAAGTTTTGGCCTCTTCCGCAGCACAATAAAACTGATGACTGAAGTCTACTTTCAATGTAAAATAGAATAAAAGATCAGACATTATTGATTACAGGGGCAGTCTTGTCTGCAGTCTGTATAGAGGGGGTTCTTGTTTGGGGTCTGACTATAGGAAGATCTACCCTGGGGTCTATATCATTTGGCAGGTCTGGTATGTAGTCTACTCTGTATCTATTTTGGGAGTCCTGCTGAAGGGAGTCTGAGGGATTACTTGTGATTCCAATGCCCTCATCCAATGCACTAGTTTTTATTTCCCTCTTCTGTATGGAACATCCATCATACAACAGACACCAATGATGCCACATCTGAGAGGCTTACATATCTCTAAAACATCTCTCCTAATGAGCCTAATTAACCAGCTCAACACCATGAGCAGTGGCATACCTACCATAAAAACAGAACATGTGACTGCTATGGAGGTCTGTATAAATCTACTGCATTTTCCTGCATCCACGAGAAAAGGGATTCAATGATAACAGTTTAAATCTTGTACAATGAGCTCCCCCTAATGGTGTTGCTAGTAGCCAGTTTTATAATATATTATATGAAGGGAGCATACAATTTATTTCTAGAATAGATTTTTTATTAATAAAACACCTGTTCCACTTTTTCTACATGATTTTTCCCTTAAAATAATAAATTCAACTGAAATCTCATTGTTATTTCGAACATCAGGTATGGCTGTAGCAGAATTAGCACTGAAACTCTTAACTCAAATTTCTTAACTCATCGTGATATCCTGAAACAAAAGCCATTGAAAAGCAATTGAAGGTGCCAGCTTAATACAACTTGTTTAGATAACACGTCTCATTAAGCACGTGTTATAACTCTACTACATTGTATTTTCATGATGTATCCCAATGTCCAGATCCTCCAACTCCTAACTATTACTGTATCTCTGATACTAAACACAGTTCAATATACTGGTTCTAATATTACACAAAATGCATTTTAGCACAGGAGTAATGTGAAACTGGTGAAACTGTATGATCCAATGAATAACACAGTTTCTTTAAGAAACTATTATTGTTAATAGGGCCAGAGTGATTTTCCGGCAGCACATGTGTGCAAATATTGGTAGAACAGCCTGTCAGACGAGCCTTAACACAAGAGTGAAAGAAGCCTTACCTTTGCAGCTTCCAACTGTATGCAACGACAATGATCCATAAAATAGCACAGTCTTTAGGTATAATTGCTAGCTTAGAAGTGGCAGTGGATTTGTCAATTCTGGAGCCCTGTTTGTGTCATTCAAATCTGCTCCTCTGGTCTAGCACAGCCCCATAGCTGCACTCAGCTGTGGTCCACAGGTGCACATTTCTGCTATTTCCCAGCAGGAATAAGGGACTATATATGCCCACCTCGGGTCTCACATAGTAGGGCAATAGCACTTATTTTCCTGACCACTATAACACTATTCAAAACATAATGGTAGCTGTGTAATCCTGCCCAGCTATGCCCTTCCATCTCTATACCCCTTACAAGGCACCAAAGCAATAAAAACAGACACATACAGTGAGGAACAGAAGTATTTGAACACCCTGCGATTTTGCAAATTCTCCCACTTAGAAATCATGGAGGGGTCTGAAATTCACATTGTAGGTTCATTCCCACTCTGAGAGACAGAATTTAAAAAACAAAAATTCAGGAAATCACATTTTATGATTTTTAAAGAATGTATTTGTCTTGGACTGCTGAACATAAGTATTTGAACATCTGAGAAACAGCAAGAATTCTGGCTCTCAAAGACCTGTTACTGTGGCTTTAAAAAGTCGACCTCTACTCCACTCATTAATCTAACTTAGTAGCACCTGTTTGAGCACTTTAAAGACACCTGTCCTCCCCACAGTCAGTCAGACGCCAAGCACTACCATGGGCAAGACCAAAGAGCTGTCAAAAGACACCACAAGGCTGTAAAGAGCTACGGGGTAATAGCCAAGCAGCTTGGTGAAAAAAGATCAACTGTTGGATCAATTGTTAGAAAATGGAAGAGGCTAAAGAGGACAGTCAGTCTCCCTCGGACTCACCTCACGGGGTATCACTGATGATAAGAAAGGTGAGGAACCAGCCCAGAACTACTAGGAAGGAGCTAGTTAATGACATGAAGAGAGCTGGGACCACAGTTTCAAAGGTCATTGTCGGTAGAACACTACGCTATCATGGTTTCAAATCATGCATTGCACGGAAGGTTCCCTTCTCAAGTCATCACATGTCCAGGCCTATCTGAAGTTTGCCAATGACCATCTGGATGATCCAGAGGAGGCATGGGAGAAAGTCATGTGGTCAGATGAGACCAAATTAGAGCTTTTTGGTCTAAACTTCACTTGTTGTGTTTGGAGGAAAAATAAGGATGAGTTGCTTTCCAAGAACACCTTCCCTACTGTGAAGCATGGGGGTGGTAACATCATGCTTTGGGGGTGCTTTTCTGCAAATGGGACAGGACTAATGCACTGTATTAAGGAGAGGATTAATGGGGCCATTTATTGTGAGATTTTGAGGAACAACCTCCTTCCCTCAGTCAGAGCATTGAAGATGGGTTGTGGCTGGGTCTTCCAATATGACAACGACCTGAAGCACACAGCCAGGATAACCAAGGAGTGGCTCCTTAAGAAGCATATCAAGGTTCTGAAGTTACCTAGCCAGTCTCCAGACCTAAATCCAATAGAACATCTTTGGAGGGAGCTGAAACTCTGTGTTGCTCAGGGACAGCCCTGAAACCTGACAGATCTAGAGGAGATCTGTGTGGAGGAGTGGGTCAAAATTCCTGTTGCAGTGTTTTCAAACCTGGTCAAGAACTACAGGAAACGTTTGGCCTCTGTAATTGCAAACAAAGGCTTCTGTACCAAATATTAGCACTGATTTTCTCAGGTGTTCAAATACTTATGTTCAGCAGTGCAAGACAAATACATTCTTTAAAAATCATACAATGTAATCTCCTGATAATTTTTTTTAAATTCTGTCTCTCAGAGTGGGAATGCACCTACAATGTGAATTTCAGACCCCTCCATGATTTCTAAGTGAGAGAACTTGCAAAATCGCAGGGTGTTAAAATATTTCTGTTCCTCACTTTATTAAAACATAGTATTCCCCAACCTTACAAAACTGATGAAAGTCTGCAACTAAGTCCCACAAACTATCACTTACCATTTATAAGTGCTGCCATCCTATGTAGCAAGTGATCTTCTGTGCCCTCATAGGCACTAGAGTACAACCATGACATATATTTAAAATAAAATATGGTATACATCAGAGATGAGTGAAGTTTTCAAAAATCATATTTGGTCATTGTGGCAAATTTCTCCAAGAAATTTGCTTCATTATGAATTAATATGTCACAAATTGCATTCAATAAGGTCTATCCTGGCCTGCAGTTAAACTTTAGGGACAATATATCTTGCTGTACATCAATATACATTGCATCAACATGCATAGCTAGGCCTTTCTAGTAGTGAAACAGGTACTTTGTGTCTGAATGACAGGCAGGTCACATATATGGATGTGCGCAGCATCGCTCAGGCTACCAACAGTCCTAGCTAACCCCTAGCTAAACCTAAAGTATACAGCAGCTTTCAGTAAAGCAACAATAGAAAAAGAAAAAATGCAGCGCTCCCCTTCAGTTGCTGTGTCTCAATGAGTCTTTAGTGGAACAAAATAAGGACATGGAGGCAGCCAAATAAAGTAGTGAAGAAAAAAAAGGTTCCTTTAATCCCTTTTGTGGCAGTGCAAACACCTAAATTGGAACCCCTTCTGTTAGCTGTAGGATGACTGTGTCACTATTAAGTTTAGTTCACACTTCACTTATTTGGTCAGTTACTCTCATCAGTTTGCCACCCAAAGCAGGTGTAGGTCAAAACCACAGAACAGGTGCATATCTATTCATGATACCTAATCTGAGAGTAGGCTTGACTCTGGAATGTGGCTCACAATAAGTGATGGAATTAACTGACCAAATAACAGAAGAGTGAACTCAGCCTTACAGGTCAATGTTAGAGTCAGGTCTAATTTATCGGTGTGGACTTAACTTTGCAGTGGCCCAAGATTCAAGTAGTGGCCGCATAACAGTGGGGAGGGTGTCAGCAGTAAGGCTGTGTTGAAATCACTATTTATTTTTCCATTCTTCTGATTTGTCAGAAGAATAGCAACAATAAAGTGGATCCTGTATTTTGAGCATTCACCTTCAAACCATCAGTATTTAGCATTTGATCAGTATGTGTAAGGTAAAAATAGGAGTAGATTCAAAAAAAGAGATACAATGTGATGTAAATATTTGCATTTGTTCAGTGTTTTGGTCCTACACTTTTGGCTTCCAAATCATGATCCAATTCTGATACAAAATCCTGACCGGGTGATAGAGGCCTCATGCTCAGTTTGCATAGGTTTTGCCCATTTGCGTCTCAAATTGGTTTTATTCAGACAGAAAAGAAATGCAGGACTTTAATGGCATCTATCACACGGTCATTATTTGGTCAGTTTTTTTCATCAGTATTTGATCAATATTGGTAAGGCAAAAACAGGAGAGGGTCCAAAACAGAGATAACATATGAAGAAAATATTTGCATATCTTCTGTGTTTTGACCCACTCCTGCTTTTGGCTTCCAAATCATGATCAAATCCTGATACAAAATACTGACTGTGTGATAGAGGCCTGCTGGACACTCAAATGAAAGGACTATTTTTTTGTTATCTCTCTGTTCTTCTGATGGATCAGAGAAACAGAAAACAGAAAAAGAAACAGCGATGTCAACACATCCAAACACGTTCACTAGTGTCCCTGTAAAAGTATGGTGAGGGTCACAACAGCATGAAGAGTCACAATAGTGCCCCTGGAACAGAGTGGTAAGGGTGGCAACATCATGAAGAGTCAAAAAAGTGGCCTCTGAACTGTGTGGGGAGGGTAACAACAGCATGAAGAGTCACAATAGTGGCCTCAGAACAGAGTGGAGGGGGGGCAACGGCTATGGCAGTAACAGCACAAGATGGTGGCAGATCACAGTAGGAGCAGATGGCAGTAGAGGCAACAGGCATGTGGCGTCAGGTGGGTGGAAGCATCAGAATAGTGGCAGCAGCACATGGAAAGAAGTAACAGGCCATTTTTCACAATGTTCTGGTGTGGCAGTCAGATCATTACTGCTAGAATGATCTAATTTGTTGTATCAGGCACCTGTGTCTGGAATTCTTGGTTGATCCACACCTGATTCATCTTTATAAAGGTTAGTCTCCCAACATTTTGTGTTAAAAGACAAGTTTTCTTTGGGGTAACTATGCCACCCACCGTACTAAACACCCAGATACCACACTACTAACTGGGCAGGAAAGCTTCCCCAGGGCAAACTCCACCAGTTGTGGACATAATTCAAGTTTGGCTGCCCAGTTGTCCAGGGTATCTTGGATGTGGGGTGACAGGGTACAGTCCAAGTTTGCCACCATCTGCTGGTTCAGGTTCTGCTCCAAGACTTGTTGCTGCTGGGTGGTTTCTTTAGTAGGTAGCTGAAGAAAACTGCTCATCAGAGACTCAAGACTTAATTTGCTGCTGATGGAGCTGGTGCTGCTCATGCGCCCCTCCCAGCAGTCATGGCAGCGGAGAGTGAGCTCAGATGTCCCCCCAGTCATATCTTTGTGAGGATGGGATGAGTAGGCAGCAACCCACAGACTTTAAAGGATGTCTAAAGATTTAATTGGTTTTCTGAGCTTGCACCCTATCTTGTGACAGCTTGTATCAGCAGAGCCTTAATTTTTATGACCCCCTCCTCCTACAATAGGTGTCTACCTAAAACCATTTAAAGGGCCACCGACCCAATTTTTACGCCCCCTTATCTGCTTAGATCAGGGCATAACAATGCTGCACTAACTTTTTACAACCCAGCTACCAGAGCCAAACTCCTGCTTTATGCTGCATGGGAGAAGCATGCAGCACTTATTCTAGATGATTGTAAAAAATAAAGGCCCCTTAATGAAAAAAAGGCATGGTAAAAATGGGTATTGGCGGACATTAAGGGGTTAGACTGCAATCCAATAGTGAGTGCTCTTTATGGCAAAGAAGGAGGGTAGATTGATTATAGGTTTAGACAGTTTATTCTAGCTGGGGTGGCAGTGATAGTGTAATACCACAGAGTTGGGGGTATTACTATTGTACTGGCTATTGTATTTTACATATTTCTTATGCAATATGTATGTAATGATGACATGTAATGCACTTAGTAGTTAAGTTTTTAATCCTTCTCAGAAGGTATAAAAATGGCCCCCATTTTGGACTGGTAGTGAGGGTCTAACATTGTGGAGACACAGTAGTCATCCCTCTGCCGAATGGTGACAATGCGGCTGTCACTATGCAAGTATCTCAGCATGCATCTAGCCATTTGTGCAAAGGACCGTCACCGCCGGCCCAGGAGAGATCTTAGAAGTTCAGATAGACGGAAGACTCAGAAGTCTATCTGACAGATCTCTCTTGTTTTCATTGTTGCTGACAGGTTTCCACCCCTTCGCAGATGCTGCTCATTATGAGTCAGGTGGCTCTTTATATGTTCCGCCTCTCACTTGTTTCTCTGCAGCTGATAGTTCTTCTGTAGAGTGCTCTGCTTGTGTGGTGGTTCTCCTGTTCCAGTTGCTTCTTATTTTCCCTTTCTTGGTGTGTATGTTCTAACTAGGCCTCAGGGAGACATTAGCTTCTTCAGTTTGGAAGGAGCCGGTTGCCTCTTTCCCTGTTCCCCAAGCTGAGGGTTTGGTGCAGTGTTTCAGCAATCTCAGGTTCCTGTGCATGTGCATTTCTGCCTTTGAGATTTGCACATGTTGTTAGCAGCTTAGGGAGAGAATCAGGGATTGCTAGGAGGTGACCTCTTTGTTCTCTAGTTTTGGGGCCTAGTTTGTTGTTGTTTTGTTGTGGTTCCCTTTGGTTATCTTTGCTTCCCCGTACTACCCATGACAGAGACTCAGAGGGACTCCTTGCTTCCATCTCCACTGCATACTGCATCTAGTTCTTCATGTTCCTCCTGTCCTGTTTCTTAGGCAGATAAACCACCTAGTTCTGTATAGAATTTGTGGTCATTTATATCCTCCTCCTCCTGTGCTAGTTCAGCCTCCACAGGGCTCAGGTGGCTGTGAAATGTAGGTGCTACATATTCTGTCCTCTCGCCAGTCAGTTTTATCAGCATCCCCTCCAGGATGTGAAGGAGTGGAATGGCATCATTCATCTCGTAGTCCTGGCGAATGACAAATAAAGTGGCCTCCTCATAGGCCCTGAGCAATTGGCAGGTGTCACATATGAGCTACCACTAACGTCAAAGTTAGAGGGATTAGTCCTGTCCATCTGCATCATCAAGAAATTGGTCAAGGGTTTCCTTCACTCATACAGTCGGTTCAACACGTGGAGCGTGGAGTTCCAATGTGTGAAAATCTTGCATGTGAGGAAATGTATATATTAGACCAACTGTTGACAATGAGTCTGATGCACAGTAATTCTATGTATAACAGAACAGATTAAGTATGAATGGCGCAAGAAGTGAACTAGATAAATGCGCCTATATATTAAACTGTTGAGACTAAGTCTGATGCACAGTAAGTCTATGTGTAGCAGAACAGATTAAGTATAAATGGTGCAGTAGATGAACTAGATAAATGCCCTTATATTAGACTGCCTGTTGACAATAAGTCTGATGCACAGTAAGTCTATGTATAACAAAACAGATTAAGTATGAATGGCGCAGCACGTGTACCAGATAAACGCACCTATATAATAGACCACCTGTTGACAATGAGTCTGATGCACAGTAAGTCTATGTATAACAAAACAGGTTAAGAATGAATGGCACAGCAGGTGAACAAGATGCACAGGGCAATTACAGTGATCCTGCATTATCTCTGCAATCTCTCTACTATCCCTACGATCTCCCTACTCTAAACTATTCTACATTTAAAAGAATAAAATGGTGAATAAAATTATTCCTGAAATTTGGATTTAAGTCAATTTGTTTCACTTCGATTCACTCAACACTAGTGTATACACAATAAACAAACTGCATTATTGGCAGATAGGTTATTGTAGGGATGTAGAAGGGTATATAAAATTGACTTGTAGATGAAAGAGCTGGGAGGAAGAAGGTGAAAATAAAATGTTAATATAAAATATACAATTGTCAGAAATTCTGTAGTATTGCATTCCCAGATTAAAGGAAGTCTTATCTATATATTTTGTGTTCAGCATAACTGCAATTCTGTAAATCCATAGTAAGTAGAGGTTTATCCATTAAATCAAACCTTACCATTTTGGAGCGTTACTGTACAGTTTTATGTAAACGTGTGCAGACTGTTAAATTAAAACGTGCTGCCATAGTAAACAGTTCCTCTTTAGGGATTGCTTACATTTTTATTTGCTTGATTGTCTTCCACCATTACTTTTCATTATATTTCAACAGTGAACCGAGGTGATAATTTATGAGAAATTCAGAAATGGATCAGAGACTCTGCAGATATTTTTTATTAGGTGGACAAGCAGACAATCTAGATGAATGTTACTTGGCACTAAATGACAATAAGTTGCCTTATGCTATTCACTAAATGATGGATGACAAACCTTATTGTTGTACAGATGCTTGGCTCACTCTTGTGCATTGTAATTTTGAAGAAGCCATCTGATTTGTTCAGATTAGTATTCCAAGCAGCTACAGACATGCTGCCGAGAACCTGAAAGCAGAATAGTGTTTTTTTCTGTTATTTGTTGTCTGACAGGTTTGACTCCAAGGGCCATTCATAATGGCAAACATAATTTCTTGAGGTCTGTACCTTGACTTTTGCTCTTGCAGAGAAGCTGGCTTTGATTCAGTAGAATTAACATATTGTATTAAATAACATAAAGCAGGACTACTATATATTTAAAAAACAGCACACCATGTTATAGACTGTTTGTTTTACACATTATGTGGGTTGTGGCTCAAGAGAATAAGTGATGATGTGCAGAAACCTTAAGGTTGGAGTAAACAATATCCAGATAGACTGTAAGCGGTTCTGAAATCGCTCAGCAATTGGGGGATTTTCAAACAATGTATAGTAGAACATCTGCTGATGGGTTTATGTAATTTTCCAGTCAATTTGTTCTGTCAAGAAGATAAAGTGGTTTACTGCTTTGAAGAGACCGATAATATGGGTGAGAAAAAAATAAACTGGCTTTTGACCGTAATAGAACAACCTGGATATTTTTATTTATTTTTTTACATTCTGTGAGTTTCTGCCCCTGTGTTGAATAAAAGTCATGCATTTTCCCACTTTTTTACTAAAGATTCAATTGGGTTTATGTGCCCTATCTTGTGACAGCTTATGGAAGAAGATGTATGATGACTTTATCTAGGGGTCAAATATTTTGCAGTTGCAGTTTAATTCAATGCATCCACAAATGTGCTGATGCTGTATCTTTCTTAAGTTCCACTTAACTACAGTATTTGCTATTTTGCAGTAACTGCTTAATCATTTTTCTATCTCTTTTAAAGCCTGATTCATCAATTCTTTGCAGCTCATTATATTGATTCCAACTCTTGCTTGAATTAACAGCATTCTCTATGAGATTTCCTAAAAATATTCAATATGTTCTAATTTCTTTTGTCTCTTTATACCAATGTAACCTGACTCACCATATGGCTAGGTGCAGGATGGTCTGCATGAGAGACTCTGAAGACAGCATTATCTGTGCATAGAGTCAATCATCTACAAGGAGAGACAAATCAAGAAAAGGCAGAATTATCCATGCCCACATCATTTACTAGGACAGACAAGAAGGCTGTGCTATCTATTCTTACATCATTTGCAGGTAGAGACATGGAGGAAGTACTATTTGTATATAGACCATTTACAGGGAGAGTACAAATACAAACATCACCCTCCTTGAATTCTATGGTTTCACATATCAGGACATAATAAAACATATTATAACCTTATATTATGATGTAGGAAATATGCTGGTCTCAGAAACGCCTTTTCCTCCACAGGATTTGTTGGACATAATATAAAAGGTATAATATATTCACAAACAAATCACAAAAACAGCAACAGCGACAACAAACAAGTGTAATATAATTCCCACCAGGGGATTTAGCTCCTTCATCTGTTAAGCCTTGTAAGGCTTACTGACCAAGAATTTTTATTTTTCATTTCCTCCTATTTTTATTTTTTTCCTGTTGATATAGCTGAATGAGGACTTGATGGGGGGCATGGCCAGCAACCGAGCTGTGGGGAGGCTTTCTCTGCAGCTCCCACCAGCTGGATCTTATCCTCCACCATCTAACCTGCGAGAATCGGCAGACGGACTCTATCCACCTCCAATAGGACCCATCACCTCACAGCCTACAAGCGGAACCCTGCCCACAGCTCCTAGGTCAACCGGAGCCCAAGATACCGGTGTGGCCTAGCCAAGCCCTAGAGTCACCATCCTCGATTTGCGGGGAGAAGCAGCACACACAGACACCGACCTTCCAACACTGCGCCCGTCCAGGATGAGATCCCCACAGAAGGAACCCTGCACTACCCACCGCCTGTCTTCACTGGACAGGTCAGACTCCTAACACCCTGTGGGCTCCACAACCCTAATAACTGTACAGGCTCTCAGAGCCGACTGGCCATATTGCAAGGCACTGTCACGCCCTGCCCTGTGAGTGATCTGAGAAGATCTATCAGACTTGCTGCACGTGACTCTATCTGAAAGATTTATTTGTTGTGGCTTTGGGCAGGATTCCACCCCCTCACAGGTTCTACTTATTAGTTAGTTAGTGATGCTATTTATAACTGCCTCTCACTATAGCCCTTGTAGTTTATAATTTCTCCTGGAGTTCTCTGCCAGTGTTTGGTAAATCTCCTGCTCCCAGTTCGTCTTCAGTTAAGTCCTCCTTCCTTCCCTTCTGTTGTTTGTACTGGCTAAGCCTTAGGTAGACGCTGGTTCCTTCATCTTGTGCAAGGAACCGGTTGTCTTTTTGTCTGCTCCCTAGCTGAGGGTTTGTGTCAGTTGCAGCAGGGCTTAGGTTCGAGTGCATGAACACTTCTACCATCAAGGTTTGTTCATGTTGGCAGCCATCAGGGAAAGGCTCAGGGATTGTCAGGAGGTGACCTTTCCCTGTTCCCTAGCTGTTGGGCCTAGCCTGGTGCTTTGTTACCTGTTAGTTGTGTTTGGTTTGCTTTGCTTCCCTCACCTTCCGTGAAAGGCGCTTCACCTTATGGCCTGCGCAAGGGAAAAACTCCCCAAAGTGAAAGAGGCTCACACAGATTAAACAGGAGTAAACCTCCAGACAAATCCCCCGCCCCCGGTGAAATCACCTTTACAGGCCCACAAACACTTCTAGAGTATAGCCGGCTAGCAGCAGGACACGCTCCCTCCTTCAACCCCCCCCCCCCACTCCCTCCAACAACCATTACCATTACCTGATGCCTACTCCTTCAGGACATAACATCTTTAAAGGCAGAGCCTTAATTTTTATGACCCCCTCCTTCTGCAATAGGGGTCTACCTAAAAACATTTAAAAGGCCATAACCCAATTTTTACGCCCCCTCGTCTACTTAGATCGGGGCATAGCAATGCTGCACAATCTCTTTACAACCCAGCTACCAGAGCCAAACTCCTGCTTTATGCTGCATGGGAGACGCACCGATGATTGTAAAAAGGAGGAGGCCTAAAATAAGGCCCCATAATGAAAAAAATAAAGCATTGTAAAAATGGGTATTGGCGGTCATTAAGGGGTTAAATTGCAATCCAAGAGTAGGTGCTCTTTATGGCAAAGAAGGAGGGTAGGTAGATTATAGGTTTAGACAGTTTATTCTAGCTGGGGTGCCAGCGATAGTGTAATACCACAGAGTTGGGGGTATTACTATTGTACTGGTTATTGTATTTTACATATTTCTTAAGCAATATGAATGTAATCATGACATGTAATGCACTTGGTTCACCAGCAGATGGAGTATAGTTGGAAATGTTAGGTAATAGGCATGGAACTTACAATTTGATTCCCCCCTACCCCCTTTTGTAGAAGTGGGCTAGTCTGACTTCCTGCAAAGGTGGGGATGATCTAGGGAGAGTCAGTTTAGAGATAGAGTTAGGCAAGTTAGGCAGAGAGGGGAAGATTGAAATCCCTCAACTACCTTGGAGTGAGGAAGCAGCTCCTAGAGCACCCACATCACAGAATTAAGAAAGGCAAAAGTGGAGTTTTTGTATAAGAGACAGGAGACTGAATTTCTACATCCAGCTTCTGCTGACCATGCTGTGAGGTGAATGGACTGAAGATATCCTTATCACCAAACAACCAATAGCAGCTAAGTGCTGAAACTTCAGCCATCCAACCTGCCACCATACCTCCGCAGCTAGTGCCAGAACAGAATTGCACTAAAACTGCTGCTACGGTCTGTATTATAAAGTTCTGCATTGCACTCAGTAAAAGAACTTTGTCACATTCAATTCTGGCCTCATTCTTTAGTGCTACAATGTTCACTGCAACGGACCCCATGGAGTGATGGCCTGATGTAGGACATGACATTACAACCATGCAAGGTCCAAAACATGTTAACCATCCACGGTGGTGGGCGTAGATACATGCTGTACATGATTTTATAATTAAGACCAATAAAGACGAACAACCGTGTGGATTTACCTGTGTGCTGGAATGTTTCCTTTTCACTGCATTTATCAAGACTGGTCTGGTCGAGTTCCGTGCACCTTAGCTGGTATGGTGCAATTTCTCTACATTTAGGGCATTTAGTGTCAAATGTACAAATGTCTGCATATAGTTGAGTCAGTAACCAGGCCATATTAAACAGAATAAAACATCTCTCTTTACCTAGTGCAAAAATTGGACTTGTAGCACATTCAATAATAGTGAAAAACTGTTTCAGTTGTACATAGAGCAATTCTCTCCCAGATAGCAGTGTATAGATTCAGCAAATGAATGAAATTATGGCCCTCTCTACTCTCTCTACTCTCTGTCTCTCAGTAGAATGTACGGCAGGCAACTTTACTTTTGCAATTATAACTGTAATTCACTGTGCTGCATGTAGGTTAAATGATACGACTGGCCAAGTCATTCCTTAAGTGTGTACAGTCGTGGCCAAAAGTTTTGAGAATGACACAAATATTAGTTTTCGCAAAGTTTGCTGCTAAACTACTTTTAGATCTTTGTTTCAGTTGTTTCTGTGATGTAGTGAAATATAATTACACACACTTCATACGTTTCAAAGGCTTTTATCGACAATTACATGACATTTATGCAAAGAGTCAGTATTTGCAGTGTTGGCCCTTCTTTTTCAGGACCTCTGCAATTCGACTGGGCATACTCTCAATCAACTTCTGGGCCAATTCCTGACTGATAGCAACCCATTCTTTCATAATCACTTCTTGGAGTTTGTCAGAATTAGTGGGTTTTTGTTTGTCCACCCGCCTCTTGAGGATTGACCACAAGTTCTCAATTGGATTAAGATCTGGGGAGTTTCCAGGCCATGGACCCAAAATGTCAACGTTTTGGTACCCGAGCCACTTAGTTACCACTTTTGCCTTATGGCACGGTTCTCCATCGTGCTGGAAAATGCATTGTTCTTCACCAAACTGTTGTTGGATTGTTGGAAGAAGTTGCTGTTGGAGGGTGTTTTGGTACCATTCTTTATTCATGTGAATAGCAGAGAAGGTGAGCGAGCACTCATAACATCTGTCTTTTTTTTTTTTTTTTTTTACGGCGTTCACCATAGGGGATAATTTATGTAATATTTATGTAGTCTGGGTCGTTACGGACACGGCAATACCAAACATATGGGGGATATTTTCTTTTTGCTATTTTTTTCATTGAAAAGCGTATTTTCAATGGAAAAAAATGCATATTTTTTTATTTTATGGAATTGTTTTATTTAATAAATGTGTATTTTTTTTCTATTTTTTTACTACTTAAAAGTCCTACAAGGGGACTATAATATACAGTATTTTAATTGCTTTTAAAATGTAATGCATTATCTCTAAAAAGCATTACATTTCAATAGCAATGCATTTCAAACATTGACCAGCAGGCTGCGCCAGAGAGGCACAGCCTGCTAAAGAGAACTGAAGACAGGCTCAGGGCCCTGAACGGAAGCAAGATAAGCTTCCGAACACATCAGCACCCCGCGATCGCATTTTCGGGGTGCTGATGGGAGACTGAGGGAGTCTGCTCCCTCTGTCACCACTTTACATGCAGCGGGCGCCATTGCGCCCCGCATGTAAAGGGTTAAACAGCCCGGATTGGAATTTCTGGGGGAGCCGTGCAGCGCTTAGACCGGGCCGCCGTAAAAACCCAGCCTAAGGCCCCTTAGTGACCGCCGTAAAAACACGTATGGGTGGTCACTAAGGGGTTAACAAGAATTGAACCTCTTTCCTTGAAGTTCTTGATGATCCTATAAATTGTTGATTGAGGTGCAATCTTAGTAGCCACAATATCCTTACCTTTTTATGCAACGCAATGATGGCTGCACGCGTTTCTTTGCAGGTCACCATGGTTAACAATGGAAGAACAATGATTTCAAGCATCACCCTCCTTTTAACAGGTCAAGTCTGCCATTTTAACCCAATCAGCCTGACATAATGATCTCCAGCCTTGTGCTCGTCAACATTCTCACCTGAGTTAACAAGACGATTACTGAAATGATCTCAGCAGGTCCTTTAATGACAGCAATGAAATGCAGTGGAAAGTTTTTTGGGGGATTAAGTTAATTTTCATGGCAAAGAAGGACTATGCAATTCATCTGATCACTCTTCATAACATTCTGGAGTATATGCAAATTGCTATTATAAAAACTTAAGCAGCAACTTTTCCAATTTCCAATATTTATGTAATTATCAAAACTTTTGGCCACGACTGTAGGCTGTCTTTACTGTAATCCTTCTATGACAGTAAAATCTGCATTGCCCTCAACGGTGGTTATCTCACTGACTCTTGTCACTTGGCCATGCAGATTTCTGAGCCTTCTCCTCTCTGTTTTCTCGCTAGCTGTAGATCTTGCAGCAATTAAACAGATCTGAATCCTAAGGCCTGAGAAGAGGGAGCACAGCTCCCTGCTAATAATGAATAGAACACTCTAGAGCTAGGAATGGAGCCAGCCACCACCCAGAAACCCCCTGCTAAGGGCTTAGTGAAAGTTGCTTAACTTTGTCACTACCATACAGAACTATGCTGGGAGTATATAAGGCATGACAATGCATAGCTTTGTATTACATGATATTAAATAACATTACATTAAAGAACAAGCCATTTGCAGATACCCCCTTCTCTGGAGTACTGCACACTGCTCTGGCATTAACTAGCACTAATACCTGCAGGGGACGACACAGATGAGATGGACATATAACCAAAATCATTTATGCAGGTTTACCCAAGGTCAGTGGAGGAGAGAATGTCTTAGACTTGCTGAGAATGCCTCCATAGGAAAGGCTAAGACTAGAGATGAGCAAATTTCTCAAAAATTATATTCTTTATATAGGTGTAGAACACTGTGCCTTGCAGCAACTCGCATAGGGATTGTGCTGTGGTAGTGAAATAGTACTGTCAGTATGACATGCAGATAACAGATGTCGCTATTGAAATCACACTGCACACTTCACTTATTTGGGCAGTCACGGGACCAAAACTGACCAAATAGCTGAAGTATTAACTCAGCCTTACAGGTCGATGTTAGTGTAAAGAAGAAGCACACTCCTTTTACACTCTCGTCAGCTGATTCCACATAGATGTCTACAGAACCTGTTCTATTAAACGCTTATACAAGTAGAGCCCCCGACAGAGTGGAGAGGGTGTCAGCAAAAAGTTTGTGTTGACGTCACTAATTAATTTGCGCTTCCTCTGATCTGTCAGAACAATAACCCACAAAAAATGGATCCTGTCTGTGGAGCATATGCCTTCACTCGGTCAGCATTTGCTCAATAATCCATCAGCTAATGCAAAAACAAACAATACAGGAGTGAATCTAAAACAGAGATGACACGTGAATGGAATATTTGTATGTCTTTGGTGTTTTGTACCCACTTCTGCTTTTGGCTACCAAATCGTAAGCCAAATCTGATGGGACCCTACAGGCCTTACAGCTGCTACACAGACAGGATCTGTTGTGCATCTCATTTTTCCTTCCTTCTGACAGATCAGAAGAAAGGTAAAATAAATGATGATGTCAGCCAGGCCGAAAGCCAAAATAGTGGACCAATCATGAAGTGGGGAGGGTGGGAATAGCATGAGAAGTCCACATAGTGGACCTATGACATAGTGGTGAGGTGGAAGCAGCATTAGGAGACCATAGAGTGGCCCAATGACAGAGTCTGGCGGTGGAAGCAGTATGAGTAGGCCACTGAGTGGCACAATGACAGAGTCTGGAGGTGGCAGATGTAGCAGGAGCATCATGAGAAGACCACCAAGTGACAAAATGAGTCTATGAATGGCAGCAGTATGATGAGGCCAGGGAGTGACCAGGTGACATAGTGTGGAGATGGCAGCAGCAGAAGGATACCACAGAGTGGCAAGGTGACATAGTGTGCAGATGGCAGCAGCAGCAGGAGCCCACAGAGTGGGAAGGTGACATAGTGTGATGATGGCAGTAGCAGCAGCAGCATCAGGAGGACACCATATATTGGCAAGGTGACATAGTGTGGAGATGGCAGCAGCAGCAGGATCCCACAGAGTGGCAAGGTGACATAGTGTGGAGATGGCGGCAGGTGCATGAGAACACAGAGTGGCAAAGTGACATATTGTGAGGATGGCAGCAGCAGGAGGAGACCACAGAGTGGCAAGGTGATACAGTGTGGAGATGGCAGCTGCAGGAAGAGACCACAGAGTGGCAAGGTGACATAGTTTGGAGATGGCAGTAGCAGCAGCAGCAGTATGAGGAGACCAGAGAGTGGCAAGTTGACATAGTGTGCAGATGGCAGCAGCAGCATGAGGAGACCTCAGTGTGGCAAGTTGACGATGAGGCTGATAGGCAGTGGCCAACTGACTACATAGGATGTCTCTGTAGTAGTTTAGTTTGTCCTTCCTCTCAGTGGGTGTAAAAAAGGCCCCCATTCTGGACCGGTAGTGAGCATCCAACAAGTTGGAGAACCAGAACTCATCCCTCTGCCGAATGGTGACAATTCGTCTGTAACTACGCAAGCAAGTGAGTGTACAGCGGGCCATTTGTGCAAGTGACTCGGAGGGACTCCCTGTCTCCATTTCCACTGCATACTGCCATGGTGTTTCTGGGTCCTTTGTCTTGTCTTCCTCATTGTCCTGAAGCTCCTCTGGCTGCTCCTGCTCCTCCTGTCATCTCAGCTGAGTAGAAAAAACACCCATTGGGCTACACATTGCCTATGCTCCATTGTCCTCCTCCCCCTCCACTCCAAGTTCACCACAGGGCTCATGTGGCTGTGAGATCGAGGCGCCTTGTCTCCTGTCCCCTGATCAGCCATTGTTACCACCATCTGTTCCAGGAAATGAAGCAGTGGAATGACGATTCACCCCATAGTCCTGGTGACTGACAAATAATGTGGCATCCTCAAGGGGCCTGAGCAAACGGCAGGTGTCATGCATGAGCTGCCAGTGGCTGACATCAAAGTTACACAGGGGAGTATTCCTATCCGCTTGCATCATCAAGAAATCGTTGATGGCCTTTCTCTGTTCGCATAGTCGGTCCAACATATGGAGGGTGGAATTCCAACGGGTGGAAACGTCGCAGATCAGCCTATGTTGGGGGATGTCGTTCTGACACTGCAACTCAAGGAGGGTGTGCTTTGCGGTGTATGAGTGGCTGAAGTGCATGCAAAGTTTCCTGGCCATTTTTAGGATGTTTTGCAGATGGGTGGAAGACTTCAGGAACTGCTGAACAACCAGATTGAACACGTGTGCCATGCAGGGCGCATGGCTCAGCCTTCCTTGATGCAGCTCCGAGACAATGTTCTTCCCATTGTCGGTCACCTTAGTTCCAATATTGAGTTATCGGGGAGAAAGCGAGGATTCAATTTCTTGATGCATCACACGGAGCAGTTGCTCCCCTGTGTGACTCTGTTTGCCAAGGCAAGCCAGGTTCAAATGTGGTATGCTGGAGGGGCACTGTGACTTGTCACTGCAGTGGAGGCTGATGACATGGTGGAGGATGAGGAGGCAAAGGGGACATTGTCGCAGGACCAACGGCGTGACAATGTGGAGGAGGAAGTGGCGCGACCTGTCCAAGTTTCTGGTGTGGCTGTGCAGGAACCACATTCACCCAGTGGGCCGTAAAGGACATGTATTGTCTCTGACCATAGTTACAGCTCTACACATCGGCGCTGCCATTAACTTTGGCAGACAGGAACAGGCTCAAGGACTGGCCCACCATCTGTTTTACATGTGTGTGCAGGGATGGTACTGCCTTTTTCGTAAAGAAATTACAGCTTGGGACTCTCCACCTCGGCTTGGAACAAGCCATCAGTTCTCTGAAAGGTGCAGTGTCCACCACTTGGAAAGGGAGGGACTGAAGCACCAGCAACTTGGACAGGAGCACGTTCAGCTTCTGTGCTGTTGGATGCGTGCGCACATACTGTTGTCTCTTGGCAATTGGTTCAGTGATCGATTGCTGACGGAATGAATAATCAGGAGTAGGGGCAGGAGCATCTGGACCAGCAGAAGATGGGATTGACAGACTCTGTCAATCCCAGCTCTCTTCAGCTGAGGTGGTAGAGCCTTGACTGGCTGAAATTGGGTGCATGCCACTGGGTGACATAGTGGTTGCTGCGGCAGGCTGGACCACCACATCGGGCCACGGTTCTCCCAGGCCACTGTATGGCGACACTGCATATGTTAAAGCAGGGCCGTAGTTCCAACATTGGCACCCTGGCCACGATTCACCTTCTGCCCACAGATGCGACATATGGCCACATTGACCTCCTCTGGCGCTTTGAAAAAAAACTGCCACACCGCCGAGTAGGTGATTTTACCCCCAACAGTCCGCACTGACTGATTGCTGCCGCAGCTGCCTCTGTAGATCCTTGCACCACTACTTCCCGGGCAGGTAGGCTGCTGCAAAGCAGGTGATCTACCCTGGCATGTTTGGCTCCCGACCTCCCATTGCTGCCACCCTGCTGACTTAGATCTGTGTCTGCACATCACTTATGTCCACCTCAACAGCCTCTGGGTCAGGAGCCTGACCACTCGCAGCACAAGCTCCTGTGGCACTCTTCTCATCACTACTTGCCCAACTAGCGTAGGAAATGGCGGATGTCTCCTCCGGATCTTGGCTGGGCAGTAGCTGCTGACTGTCCTCTAGTAGCTGTTCGTTGCTGAAAGGTATACTATTTCTCGCGGTGAGAGAACAGAAAAGGACAGAGGCAGGTTGAGGACGGGTGAGGGCACAGGGCCTGCTCCTCGGCCATGCCAACTAAGGGTTGTGTTTGACGAACCCACCGACTGTTGGCTGGGGGTTTCTGATGTCACTTGGGATGACGTGGATGACCGAGTTAACCAATCAAGAACCGCTGGGTTTCTGGTCAAGACACGACCGGTAGATGACCCCGGGAGCTCAGGCCTCTCACTGCAATTACTGCTGCCACGACCCCTTACTCTGCTGCGACCTCTGCTTGCGCCAGAAACATTCATGCCTCTGCCACTCCTCTTAACAGCAAAAGTGACCTGCGTATATATTTATCTTTTTCCACAAATAAAAGCCACTAAAGTCTTTTCAACATAGCACTTGCACCCCAATAACTAAGAGCTGTATTATGGGACTATCTGGATCCCCAAGTAATATTTCCCTGCACTTGTATATTACTTTTTTTCACAATGAGGATTTTCCTATGACTCCCTAGCATCTGCACACATCTCTCCCTGCCTATGAAATTATTATTTTCACTATCCTTTCCATGCACTAGTAAATTGCTTCTTTTTTTTAACAATTGTTTTTTCTTTAACTCTTTCTAGCGCCTGCATACACGTCTGTCCCCGAACAAAGTACGATAGTGAATGGCAGACTCTTAGATGGTCGCCATATTTATAGGGCTGTGACGTCACCGGGATGGCTGCTGATTGGCTGCCTGCATGGCATTAAGGGTCATCCCGCCTTCCCAGAGGTCCTTGCCCCATGTACTCACACATGTAGTCACCATTTTAGCCGCCACTGTAGCTGGCTAGCCGCCATGTTAGTAAAAATTGCGATTCGTTACCATGTGTGAGGAAATTTGCACTCGTTTAGAATCAAATTTTAACTGAAATTCTGAACAAATTCGACTTTGTCAGCTTCAATTCACTCATCTCTAGCTTACACTGCATCTGCCATTTTGTCAATACGTTTGGGGACCAAAACTTTAAAATGGAGACACAATCTTTCCTAAGGAGGGCAAATTTTAGCTTTGGACTTGGGGCACTCTAGAAATAGGGAAGATACTGCATAGTCATTATTAAGCAAATTGTACACTGTTATCTGCAGCATGTGAGTAACAAAGGCTTGATCATGCATGATAAAACATACTGTATGTTTTAAGAAATGTTTTGAAAAGAAACAGGGAAGCTACCTCAACATGTAGACAGTCATATTACCAATACTGATATAGTTTGATCAAAATGTGCTCTAGGGTGTCACATAAAATAGGCTTAAACTAAAATATAGTATTTTAAGGAATAGCTGCGGTAATGAGTTGTGACACTATAGACTATATGTAGCTTTGGAGGAAGTCAATCTGAAGAGTATTGACAAGTAGGGATGAGCGAACTCGAACTGTATAGTTCGGGTTCGTACCGAATTTTGGGGTGTCCGTGACACGGACCCGAACCCGGACATTTTCGTAAAAGTCCGGGTTCGGGTTCGGTGTTCGTCGCTTTCTTCGCGCTTTTGTGACGCTTTCTTGGCGCTTTTTGAAAGGCTGCAAAGCAGCCAATCAACAAGCGTCATACTACTTGCCCCAAGAGGCCATCACAGCCATGCCTACTATTGGCATGGCTGTGATTGGCCAGAGCACCATGTGACCCAGCCTCTATTTAAGCTGGAGTCACATAGCGCCGCCCGTCACTCTGCTCTGATTAGCGTAGGGAGAGGTTGCGGCTGCGACAGTAGGGCGAGATTAGGCAGATTAACTCCTCCAAAGGACTTGATTAACTGATCGATCTGCAGCTGTGGATCATTGAGCTGCTGATCCTCAATTGCTCACTGTTTTTAGGCTGCACAGACCGTTTGTCAGTCTCATTTTTCTGGGGTGATCGGCGGCCATTTTGTGTCTTGTGGTGCGCCAGCACAAGCTGCGACCAAGTGCATTTAACCCTCAATGGTGTGGTTGTTTTTTGGCTAAAGCCTACATCAGGGTGAAGCTGTCACACCAAGTGCATTTATCCAGCAATAGTCTGTTCATTTTTTGGCCATATACAAAATCAGGGGCAAGCTGCGCCTGTCACCAAGTGCATTTAACCCTCAATGGTGTGGTTGTTTTTTGGCTAAAGCCTACATCAGGGTGAAGCTGTGACACCAAGTGCATTTAACCAGCAATAGTCTGTTCATTTTTTGGCCATATACAAAATCAGGGGCAAGCTGCGCCTGTCACCAAGTGCATTTAACCCTCAATGGTGTGGTTGTTTTTTGGCTAAAGCCTACATCAGGGTGAAGCTGTCACACCAAGTGCATTTAACCAGCAATAGTCTGTTCATTTTTTGGCCATATACAAAATCAGGGGCAAGCTGCGCCTGTCACCAAGTGCATTTAACCCTCAATGGTGTGGTTGTTTTTTGGCTAAAGCCTACATCAGGGTGAAGCTGTCACACCAAGTGCATTTAACCAGCAATAGTCTGTTTATTTTTTGGCCATATCCCAGTCTAATTCTGTCACTAAATCCATACCGGTCACCCAGCGCCTAAATACTAGGCCTCAAATTTATATCCAGCTAAATCTGTCCCTAGTGCTGTAGCTGGGCGAGTTATTTAGTGTCCGTTCAAGCACATTTCTTGTTCTGGGTTGAAATACAATTCCCAATTTAGCAATTTCATAATTTAGTGGTTCCTGCTATATCAGAGCTATTTGAAATCTATCCCAAAAAGGGTATATAATATTGAAGGTGCACATTGGGTCATTCAGAATAACTTCACACACACCCGCTACTGTGTATTTCCAAGTCTAATTCTGTCACTAAACCCATACCTGTCACCCAGCGCCTAAATACTAGGCCTCAAATTTAAATCCCTCTAAATCTCTCGTTACCCACCGCTGTACTGTTGTTGCTGGGCAAGATATTTAGTGTCCGTCAAAGCACATTTTTTGTTCTGGGTTGAAGTACAATTCCCAATTTAGCAATTTCATAATTTAGTGGTTTCTGCTATATCAGAGCTATTTGAAATCTATCCCTAAAAGGGTATATAATATTGAAGGTGCACATAGGGTCATTCAGAATAACTTCACACACACGCTTCTGTGCATTTCCAAGTCTAATTCTGTCACTAAATCCATACCGGTGACCCAGCGCCTAAATACTAGGCCTCAAATTTAAATCCCTCTAAATCTCTCGTTACCCACCGCTGTACTGTTGTTGCTGGGCAAGATATTTAGTGTCCGTCAAAGCACATTTTTTGTTCTGGGTTGAAGTACAATTCCCAATTTAGCAATTTCATAATTTAGTGGTTTCTGCTATATCAGAGCTATTTGAAATCTATCCCTAAAAGGGTATATAATATTGAAGGTGCACATAGGGTCATTCAGAATAACTTCACACACACGCTTCTGTGCATTTCCAAGTCTAATTCTGTCACTAAATCCATACCGGTGACCCAGCGCCTAAATACTAGGCCTCAAATTTAAATCCCTCTAAATCTCTCGTTACCCACCGCTGTACTGTTGTTGCTGGGCAAGATATTTAGTGTCCGTCAAAGCACATTTTTTGTTCTGGGTTGAAGTACAATTCCCAATTTAGCAATTTCATAATTTAGTGGTTTCTGCTATATCAGAGCTATTTGAAATCTATCCCTAAAAGGGTATATAATATTGAAGGTGCACATAGGGTCATTCAGAATAACTTCACACACACGCTTCTGTGCATTTCCAAGTCTAATTCTGTCACTAAATCCATACCGGTGACCCAGCGCCTAAATACTAGGCCTCAAATTTAAATCCCTCTAAATCTCTCGTTACCCACCGCTGTACTGTTGTTGCTGGGCAAGATATTTAGTGTCCGTCAAAGCACATTTTTTGTTCTGGGTTGAAGTACAATTCCCAATTTAGCAATTTCATAATTTAGTGGTTTCTGCTATATCAGAGCTATTTGAAATCTATCCCTAAAAGGGTATATAATATTGAAGGTGCACATAGGGTCATTCAGAATAACTTCACACACACGCTTCTGTGCATTTCCAAGTCTAATTCTGTCACTAAATCCATACCGGTGACCCAGCGCCTAAATACTAGGCCTCAAATTTAAATCCCTCTAAATCTCTCGTTACCCACCGCTGTACTGTTGTTGCTGGGCAAGATATTTAGTGTCCGTCAAAGCACATTTTTTGTTCTGGGTTGAAGTACAATTCCCAATTTAGCAATTTCATAATTTAGTGGTTTCTGCTATATCAGAGCTATTTGAAATCTATCCCTAAAAGGGTATATAATATTGAAGGTGCACATAGGGTCATTCAGAATAACTTCACACACACGCTTCTGTGCATTTCCAAGTCTAATTCTGTCACTAAATCCATACCGGTGACCCAGCGCCTAAATACTAGGCCTCAAATTTAAATCCCTCTAAATCTCTCGTTACCCACCGCTGTACTGTTGTTGCTGGGCAAGATATTTAGTGTCCGTCAAAGCACATTTTTTGTTCTGGGTTGAAGTACAATTCCCAATTTAGCAATTTCATAATTTAGTGGTTTCTGCTATATCAGAGCTATTTGAAATCTATCCCTAAAAGGGTATATAATATTGAAGGTGCACATAGGGTCATTCAGAATAACTTCACACACACGCTTACTGTGCATTTCCAAGTCTAATTCTGTCACTAAATCCATACCGGTGACCCAGCGCCTAAATACTAGGCCTCAAATTTAAATCCCTCTAAATCTCTCGTTACCCACCGCTGTACTGTTGTTGCTGGGCAAGATATTTAGTGTCCGTCAAAGCACATTTTTTGTTCTGGGTTGAAGTACAATTCCCAATTTAGCAATTTCATAATTTAGTGGTTTCTGCTATATCAGAGCTATTTGAAATCTATCCCTAAAAGGGTATATAATATTGAAGGTGCACATAGGGTCATTCAGAATAACTTCACACACACCGCTTCTGTGCATTTCCAAGTCTAATTCTGTCACTAAATCCATACCGGTGACCCAGCGCCTAAATACTAGGCCTCAAATTTAAATCCCTCTAAATCTCTCGTTACCCACCGCTGTACTGTTGTTGCTGGGCAAGATATTTAGTGTCCGTCAAAGCACATTTTTTGTTCTGGGTTGAAGTACAATTCCCAATTTAGCAATTTCATAATTTAGTGGTTTCTGCTATATCAGAGCTATTTGAAATCTATCCCTAAAAGGGTATATAATATTGAAGGTGCACATAGGGTCATTCAGAATAACTTCACACACACCGCTACTGTGTATTTCCAAGTCTAATTCTGTCACTAAATCCATACCGGTGACCCAGCGCCTAAATACTAGGCCTCAAATTTAATCCCTCTAAATCTCTCGTTACCCACCGCTGTACTGTTGTTGCTGGGCAAGATATTTAGTGTCCGTCAAAGCACATTTTTTGTTCTGGGTTGAAGTACAATTCCCAATTTAGCAATTTCATAATTTAGTGGTTTCTGCTATATCAGAGCTATTTGAAATCTATCCCTAAAAGGGTATATAATATTGAAGGTGCACATAGGGTCATTCAGAATAACTTCACACACACCGCTACTGTGCATTTCCAAGTCTAATTCTGTCACTAAATCCATACCGGTGACCCAGCGCCTAAATACTAGGCCTCAAATTTAAATCCCTCTAAATCTCTCGTTACCCACCGCTGTACTGTTGTTGCTGGGCAAGATATTTAGTGTCCGTCAAAGCACATTTTTTGTTCTGGGTTGAAGTACAATTCCCAATTTAGCAATTTCATAATTTAGTGGTTTCTGCTATATCAGAGCTATTTGAAATCTATCCCTAAAAGGGTATATAATATTGAAGGTGCACATTGGGTCATTCAGAATAACTTCACACACACCGCTACTGTGTATTTCCAAGTCTAATTCTGTCACTAAACCCATACCTGTCACCCAGCGCCTAAATACTAGGCCTCAAATTTAATCCCTCTAAATCTCTCGTTACCCACCGCTGTACTGTTGTTGCTGGGCAAGATATTTAGTGTCCGTCAAAGCACATTTTTTGTTCTGGGTTGAAGTACAATTCCCAATTTAGCAATTTCATAATTTAGTGGTTTCTGCTATATCAGAGCTATTTGAAATCTATCCCTAAAAGGGTATATAATATTGAAGGTGCACATTGGGTCATTCAGAATAACTTCACACACACCCGCTACTGTGTATTTCCAAGTCTAATTCTGTCACTAAACCCATACCTGTCACCCAGCGCCTAAATACTAGGCCTCAAATTTAAATCCCTCTAAATCTCTCGTTACCACCGCTGTACTGTTGTTGCTGGGCAAGATATTTAGTGTCCGTCAAAGCACATTTTTTGTTCTGGGTTGAAGTACAATTCCCAATTTAGCAATTTCATAATTTAGTGGTTTCTGCTATATCAGAGCTATTTGAAATCTATCCCTAAAAGGGTATATAATATTCAAGGTGCACATAGGGTCATTCAGAATAACTTCACACACACACGCTTCTGTGCATTTCCAAGTCTAATTCTGTCACTAAATCCATACCGGTCACCCAGCGCCTAAATACTAGGCCTCAAATTTATATCCCGCTGAATTTGAATACAATACATTGGGCCAAATAATATATTTGTTGTTGTGGTGAACCATAACAATGAGAAAAACATCTAGTAAGGGACGCGGACGTGGACATGGTCGTGGTGGTGTTAGTGGACCCTCTGGTGCTGGGAGAGGACGTGGCCGTTCTGCCACATCCACACGTCCTAGTGTACCAACTACCTCAGGTCCCAGTAGCCGCCAGAATTTACAGCGATATATGGTGGGGCCCAATGCCGTTCTAAGGATGGTAAGGCCTGAGCAGGTACAGGCATTAGTCAATTGGGTGGCCGACAGTGGATCCAGCACGTTCACATTATCTCCCACCCAGTCTTCTGCAGAAAGCGCACAGATGGCGCCTGAAAACCAACCCCATCAGTCTGTCACATCACCCCCATGCATACCAGGGAAACTGTCTCAGCCTCAAGTTATGCAGCAGTCTCTTATGCTGTTTGAAGACTCCGCTGGCAGGGTTTCCCAAGGGCATCCACCTAGCCCTTCCCCAGCGGTGAAAGACATAGAATGCACTGACGCACAACCACTTATGTTTCCTGATGATGAGGACATGGGAATACCACCTCAGCATGTCTCTGATGATGACGAAACACAGGTGCCAACTGCTGCGTCTTTCTGCAGTGTGCAGACTGAACAGGAGGTCAGGGATCAAGACTGGGTGGAAGACGATGCAGGGGACGATGAGGTCCTAGACCCCACATGGAATGAAGGTCGTGCCACTGACTTTCACAGTTCGGAGGAAGAGGCAGTGGTGAGACCGAGCCAACAGCGTAGCAAAAGAGGGAGCAGTGGGCAAAAGCAGAACACCCGCCGCCAAGAGACTCCGCCTGCTACTGACCGCCGCCATCTGGGACCGAGCACCCCAAAGGCAGCTTCAAGGAGTTCCCTGGCATGGCACTTCTTCAAACAATGTGCTGACGACAAGACCCGAGTGGTTTGCACGCTGTGCCATCAGAGCCTGAAGCGAGGCATTAACGTTCTGAACCTGAGCACAACCTGCATGACCAGGCACCTGCATGCAAAGCATGAACTGCAGTGGAGTAAACACCTTAAAACCAAGGAAGTCACTCAGGCTCCCCCTGCTACCTCTTCTGCTGCTGCCGCCTCGGCCTATTCTGCTGCTGCCGCCTCGGCCTCTTCCTCCGCCTCTGGAGGAACGTTGGCACCTGCCGCCCAGCAAACAGGGGATGTACCACCAACACCACCACCACCACCTCCGTCACCAAGCGTCTCAACCATGTCACACGCCAGCGTTCAGCTCTCCATCTCACAAACATTTGATAGAAAGCGTAAATTCCCACCTAGCCACCCTCGATCCCTGGCCCTGAATGCCAGCATTTCTAAACTACTGGCCTATGAAATGCTGTCATTTAGGCTGGTGGACACAGACAGCTTCAAACAGCTCATGTCGCTTGCTGTCCCACAGTATGTTGTTCCCAGCCGGCACTACTTCTCCAAGAGAGCCGTGCCTTCCCTGCACAACCAAGTATCCGATAAAATCAAGTGTGCACTGCGCAACGCCATCTGTGGCAAGGTCCACCTAACCACAGATACGTGGACCAGTAAGCACGGCCAGGGACGCTATATCTCCCTAACTGCACACTGGGTAAATGTAGTGGCAGCTGGGCCCCAGGCGGAGAGCTGTTTGGCGCACGTCCTTCCGCCGCCAAGGATCGCAGGGCAACATTCTTTGCCTCCTGTTGCCACCTCCTCCTTCTCGGCTTCCTCCTCCTCTTCTTCCACCTGCTCATCCAGTCAGCCACACACCTTCACCACCAACTTCAGCACAGCCCGGGGTAAACGTCAGCAGGCCATTCTGAAACTCATATGTTTGGGGGACAGGCCCCACACCGCACAGGAGTTGTGGCGGGGTATTGAACAACAGACCGACGAGTGGTTGCTGCCGGTGAGCCTCAAGCCCGGCCTGGTGGTGTGTGATAATGGGCGAAATCTCGTTGCAGCTCTGGGACTAGCCAATTTGACGCACATCCCTTGCTTGGCGCATGTGCTGAATTTGGTGGTGCAGAAGTTCATTCACAACTACCCCGACATGTCAGAGCTGCTGCATAAAGTGCGGGCCGTCTGTTCGCGCTTCCGGCGTTCACATCCTGCTGCTGCTCGCCTGTCTGCGCTACAGCGTAACTTCGGCCTTCCCGCTCACCGCCTCATATGCGACGTGCCCACCAGGTGGAACTCCACCTTGCACATGCTGGACAGACTGTGCGAGCAGCAGCAGGCCATAGTGGAGTTTCAGCTGCAGCACGCACGGGTCAGTTGCACTACAGAACAGCACCACTTCACCACCAATGACTGGGCCTCCATGCGAGACCTGTGTGCCCTGTTGCGCTGTTTCGAGTACTCCACCAACATGGCCAGTGGCGATGACACCGTTATCAGCGTTACAATACCACTTCTATGTCTCCTTGAGAAAACACTTAGGGCGATGATGGAAGAGGAGGTGGCCCAGGAGGAGGAGGAGGAGGAGGAGGAAGAGGGGTCATTTTTAGCACTTTCAGGCCAGTCTCTTCGAAGTGACTCAGAGGGAGGTTTTTGGCAACAGCAGAGGCCAGGTACAAATGTGGCCAGCCAGGGCCCACTACTGGAGGACGAGGAGGACGAGGATGAGGAGGAGGTGGAGGAGGATGAGGATGAAGCATGGTCACAGCGGGGTGGCACCCAACGCAGCTCGGGTCCATCACTGGTGCGTGGCTGGGGGGAAAGGCAGGACGATGACGATACGCCTCCCACAGAGGACAGCTTGTCCTTACCCCTGGGCAGCCTGGCACACATGAGCGACTACATGCTGCAGTGCCTGCGCAACGACAGCAGAGTTGCCCACATTTTAACCTGTGCGGACTACTGGGTTGCCACCCTGCTGGATCCACGCTACAAAGACAATGTGCCCACCTTACTTCCTGCACTGGAGCGTGATAGGAAGATGCGCGAGTACAAGCGCACGTTGGTAGACGCGCTACTGAGAGCATTCCCAAATGTCACAGGGGAACAAGTGGAAGCCCAAGGCCAAGGCAGAGGAGGAGCAAGAGGTCGCCAAGGCAGCTGTGTCACGGCCAGCTCCTCTGAGGGCAGGGTTAGCATGGCAGAGATGTGGAAAACTTTTGTCAACACGCCACAGCTAACTGCACCACCACCTGATACGCAACGTGTTAGCAGGAGGCAACATTTCACTAACATGGTGGAACAGTACGTGTGCACACCCCTCCACGTACTGACTGATGGTTCGGCCCCATTCAACTTCTGGGTCTCTAAATTGTCCACGTGGCCAGAGCTAGCCTTTTATGCCTTGGAGGTGCTGGCCTGCCCGGCAGCCAGCGTTTTGTCTGAACGTGTATTCAGCACGGCAGGGGGCGTCATTACAGACAAACGCAGCCGCCTGTCTACAGCCAATGTGGACAAGCTGACGTTCATAAAAATGAACCAGGCATGGATCCCACAGGACCTGTCCGTCCCTTGTCCAGATTAGACATTAACTACCTCCCCATAACCATATATTATTGGACTCCAGGGCACTTCCTCATTCAATCCTATTTTTATTTTCATTTTACCATTATATTGCGAGGCTACCCAAAGTTGAATGAACCTCTCCTCTGCCTGTGTGCTAGGCCTAAATATATGCCAATGGACTGTTGCAGTGGTGGCTGACATGAAGCCTGATTCTCTGCTATGACATGCAGACTAATTCTCTGCTGACATGAAGCCAGATTGTCTGTTACGGGACCTCTCTGCCTCTGCCTGGGTGCTAGGGCCTAAATATATGACAATGGACTGTTGCAGTGGTGGCTGACGTGAAGCCTGATTCTCTGCTATGACATGCAGACTGATTCTCTGCTGACATGAAGCCAGATTGTCTGTTACGGGACCTCTCTGCTCTGCCTGTGTGCTAGGCCTAAATATATGCCAATGGACTGTTGCAGTGGTGGGTGACGTGAAGCCTCATTCTCTGCTATGACATGCAGACTGATTCTCTGCTGACATGAAGCCAGATTGTCTGTTACGGGACCTCTCTGCTCTGCCTGTGTGCTAGGCCTAAATATATGCCAATGGACTGTTGCAGTGGTGGGTGACGTGAAGCCTCATTCTCTGCTATGACATGCAGACTGATTCTCTGCTGTCATGAAGCCAGATTGTCTGTTACGGGACCTCTCTGCTCTGCCTGTGTGCTAGGCCTAAATATATGCCAATGGACTGTTGCAGTGGTGGGTGACGTGAAGCCTCATTCTCTGCTATGACATGCAGACTGATTCTCTGCTGACATGAAGCCAGATTGTCTGTTACGGGACCTCTCTGCTCTGCCTGTGTGCTAGGCCTAAATATATGCCAATGGACTGTTGCAGTGGTGGGTGACGTGAAGCCTCATTCTCTGCTATGACATGCAGACTGATTCTCTGCTGACATGAAGCCAGATTGTCTGTTACGGGACCTCTCTGCTCTGCCTGTGTGCTAGGCCTAAATATATGCCAATGGACTGTTGCAGTGGTGGGTGACGTGAAGCCTCATTCTCTGCTATGACATGCAGACTGATTCTCTGCTGACATGAAGCCAGATTGTCTGTTACGGGACCTCTCTGCTCTGCCTGTGTGCTAGGCCTAAATATATGCCAATGGACTGTTGCAGTGGTGGGTGACGTGAAGCCTCATTCTCTGCTATGACATGCAGACTGATTCTCTGCTGACATGAAGCCAGATCGTCTGTTACGGGACCTCTCTGCTCTGCCTGTGTGCTAGGCCTAAATATATGCCAATGGACTGTTGCAGTGGTGGGTGACGTGAAGCCTCATTCTCTGCTATGACATGCAGACTGATTCTCTGCTGACATGAAGCCAGATTGTCTGTTACGGGACCTCTCTGCTCTGCCTGTGTGCTAGGCCTAAATATATGCCAATGGACTGTTGCAGTGGTGGGTGACGTGAAGCCTCATTCTCTGCTATGACATGCAGACTGATTCTCTGCTGACATGAAGCCAGATTGTCTGTTACGGGACCTCTCTGCTCTGCCTGTGTGCTAGGCCTAAATATATGCCAATGGACTGTTGCAGTGGTGGGTGACGTGAAGCCTCATTCTCTGCTATGACATGCAGACTGATTCTCTGCTGACATGAAGCCAGATTGTCTGTTACGGGACCTCTCTGCTCTGCCTGTGTGCTAGGCCTAAATATATGCCAATGGACTGTTGCAGTGGTGGGTGACGTGAAGCCTCATTCTCTGCTATGACATGCAGACTGATTCTCTGCTGTCATGAAGCCAGATTGTCTGTTACGGGACCTCTCTGCTCTGCCTGTGTGCTAGGCCTAAATATATGCCAATGGACTGTTGCAGTGGTGGGTGACGTGAAGCCTCATTCTCTGCTATGACATGCAGACTGATTCTCTGCTGACATGAAGCCAGATCGTCTGTTACGGGACCTCTCTGCTCTGCCTGTGTGCTAGGCCTAAATATATGCCAATGGACTGTTGCAGTGGTGGGTGACGTGAAGCCTCATTCTCTGCTATGACATGCAGACTGATTCTCTGCTGACATGAAGCCAGATTGTCTGTTACGGGACCTCTCTGCTCTGCCTGTGTGCTAGGCCTAAATATATGCCAATGGACTGTTGCAGTGGTGGGTGACGTGAAGCCTCATTCTCTGCTATGACATGCAGACTGATTCTCTGCTGTCATGAAGCCAGATTGTCTGTTACGGGACCTCTCTGCTCTGCCTGTGTGCTAGGCCTAAATATATGCCAATGGACTGTTGCAGTGGTGGGTGACGTGAAGCCTCATTCTCTGCTATGACATGCAGACTGATTCTCTGCTGACATGAAGCCAGATTGTCTGTTACGGGACCTCTCTGCTCTGCCTGTGTGCTAGGCCTAAATATATGCCAATGGACTGTTGCAGTGGTGGGTGACGTGAAGCCTCATTCTCTGCTATGACATGCAGACTGATTCTCTGCTGTCATGAAGCCAGATTGTCTGTTACGGGACCTCTCTGCTCTGCCTGTGTGCTAGGCCTAAATATATGCCAATGGACTGTTGCAGTGGTGGGTGACGTGAAGCCTCATTCTCTGCTATGACATGCAGACTGATTCTCTGCTGTCATGAAGCCAGATTGTCTGTTACGGGACCTCTCTGCTCTGCCTGTGTGCTAGGCCTAAATATATGCCAATGGACTGTTGCAGTGGTGGGTGACGTGAAGCCTCATTCTCTGCTATGACATGCAGACTGATTCTCTGCTGACATGAAGCCAGATCGTCTGTTACGGGACCTCTCTCCTCTGCCTGGGTGCTGGGCCTAAATTTATGACAATGGACTGTTGCAGTGGTGGCTGACGTGAAGCCTGATTCTCTGCTATGACATGCAGACTGATTCTCTGCTGACATGAAGCCAGATCCTCTGTTACGGGACCTCTCTCCTCTGCCTGGGTGCTGGGCCTAAATTTATGAAAATGGACTCTTACAGTGGTGGGTGACGTGAAGCCTGATTCTCTGCTATGACATGAAGACTGATTCTCTGCTGACATGAAGCCAGATTGTCTGTTACGGGACCTCTCTCCTCTGCCTGGGTGCCGGGGCCTAAATATCTGAGAATGGACTGTTCCAGTGGTGGGTGACGGGAAGCCAGATTCTCTGCTATGGAACCTCTCTCCAATTGATTTTGGTTAATTTTTATTTATTTAATTTTTATTTTAATTAATTTCCCTATCCACATTTGTTTGCAGGGGATTTACCTACATGTTGCTGCCTTTTGCAGCCCTCTAGCCCTTTCCTGGGCTGTTTTACAGCCGTTTTAGTGCCGAAAAGTTCGGGTCCCCATTGACTTCAATGGGGTTCGGGTTCGGGACGAAGTTCGGATCGGGTTCGGATCCCGAACCCGAACATTTCCGGGATGTTCGGCCGAACTTCTCGAACCCGAACATCCAGGTGTTCGCTCAACTCTACTCACAATAACTTATGGAACTAACTAACCAAATAACTGAAGTGTGGACTTGACCTAAGCCAGAGTTGGGGTAAACAGAGTTCATTCAATTTGGTGAACATGCTAAAGGCCAAGGCAGGAAACACATTGTCAGTACAATAACTGGTTCATTACAGTAAATTGGCAGATGTCGGGCATGGAAATCAGAAATTAGATGATTATACAGACCTTCACAGAGACTAGCAAGCTAGTGAACATATTTTATCTGTTACCTTCCCCAGTGGAAGATGCCTTAAATACCCTAGAACAAGCAGCCATCGGCTAACTACTGGTTAGGATGCATGTGCTGGCCCTTTAACAGTCAGAGAGGGTGTATGTGTGTGCCCTGTGGACAAAGAAGTCTCCTTGCAGAAGTGAGGGTCCAGGACTAGTCAGGACAGAATCTGGAAGGAAATGCACATGGCAAATTCTGTACAGTACCTTAGAACCAGAATGAATTGAGGCCTGGATATAAATAGATTCAGCAATCAGCACTCCACCCTATTCAGTTAGGCAAAGATAGCCAATAACCAAATCCAGATTCAGATGCAAGTCAGTTGAATAGCAACTGCAAGTCAGTTGAATAGCAACTGCAAGTCAGTTGAATAGCAACAAGTTTGTATTTGGGTAAACTTAAAGCAACAGGCAGACTTTTGTTATTTGTAACATTAACAACCCATCCTTCACAGAGGGTTAAAGAGCCCATGATCCTAGATTCAGCTGGAATTGCTGCATTAAAAATTATAATCAATATATCTGCATGGATGCTTCCCAGGACCTTTACTTTAGACCATAGCTAGAAGAACAATGGAGAGACATTATTGAAAGCATGACATGGATTATTGTAAGAAAACTCCTCCTATGGAAGAAACTGATAAAAATCATCACATAATGATAACAACTGAGATATTGCTCTAATGTCTAGGTCACTCTCTCAATCTGAATTATCTCCTGTGGATCAGTGTTGACAAGCTCAAAGAAAAAGCAAGGTTTGCACAGGAGGCTTTCCAAAATATAGCTCTAAACTTTGAATACGTCAGAAACAATATATTTTGGTACATCATGACAGTTCAACACTTAGCCAGTTAATTTGATTTTTTTTTAGACAAAGGTTTACAATGTGCCATTTTAATGAACCTGTCTATAACAACCCAAATAGTATCCCATCTATTATGGCTAGGGGGTGAGAACCAACTCCATTTGAGGGTGATGTCTGAAGTCAGGGCAGGAATCAAAGAGGCAAAGTCCATAAATTGTAATCCAAATTCTGGTACACAGAATTACAGGAAACAGCAGAACCCCTTGGCTAAAACTGGTAACTAGACTAGCTAGGAACCTAATTGCTCAGGCGCTTTCCAGTAGAAAAAGGTGCCTTTAAATACAAATTTAAGACCAACTAAATGCTGGGGAATATAGAGGGTGTGCACCCTAACAAAAGGTACAGGACTCTGAACTAGAGCACAAGCTCTGCTCAGAGCTGGAAGGAGGATGCCAAAAATGACATAGCTGCACCCGTGCCAGCAAGGATAAGCAAGCGCCAGCAAGTGGCGAATACAACAGTTAAGCTTCCCTGCTGCCTGCGTTTGTCAGCACAGCATGAGGCAGCAGAAGGATGTTAAAGAGCCCAACACCTGTGCCTGTGTAGGGACAACAGCGCCGACACAGAGCATTGGGCTAACACCATCCTCCTGCTTTGGACCACTCAACATTAAAGTATATAGATATGCATGTGCATGGCATCTGGGGAGTGAGAAAAGATCTTAACTGACCAAAGGGTAAGGTTCTGGGTAGAGAAAAGAAAAGTTTTGAAAAATTTGATTTGGCAGATTTGTTTTGAATTAAGTTGTCATGAATAGCTATATATCAAGTATACCCAGGCCAATCTTCCTAAAAACATCATATTCAAATCCGGCATAAGAATGGAATTCAGATGGAATTGGAGCAAACAGATGCCAATACAATGACAGCTGTCCTCCATTGAAGTGTAGGTTAAATAAAACACAACCGTTTGTTTCTGTTTTAAAGAACAGGCAGGCACAAGAAAACAGAAGGCTGAAAACCATTGAAAAGTTGGTGTGAACCCACCCTAAGGGATATTCTTCCCACTTGGTGCCCCAATCTCAATGTGAATGCTTGGAAGTTATAGTTGCAGAACACAGTATTTTTAACCAACTTAGGGGCCTGATCCTAGTATGCTGGCCAAGAGTCTAATATATTTCATAAAAAGTAGTATAAAGTAGTGGCCCAATGACAGAGTGGGGAGAGTGGCAGCAGCAGCAATGGCAGTACTGTAGCAATGACAGTAGTGGCTCCAAAACAGAGTGGGGGCGTTGACAGTTACAGCAGTGGCAATTAGTGTTGAGCGTGAATATATGAAAAGTCAATTTTTATCTTGAATATCGCAACTTCGAGAATTCCAGAATATTTTGAATATAGTGCTATATATTCGTTTTTCGAATATTCATATATATTTTTTTCATCTGAAGTCATGATTCCTCCCTGCTTCTTGCTTGTGGGCCAATGAGTCATTGGCCCACAAGCAGCATAAGCAGGGAGGAATCATGACTTCAGATGGAAAAAAATGGGGAATATTCTAAAAAAAAAAGATGAAAAGTTGGTGCACTGCACACTTACTATATGTACACGCCAATACATTAGACTTGCCGGTAACAGTGCCTGTACTACTGACACACAGTAACTCTACAACTAATAGAGTTATTGGTGCACTGCACAATTATGTACATGGAGATAAATTAGACTTGCCATTAACAATGGCCTATAATACTGATGTACAGTGGCTCTACAACTAACAGAATGGATTAGCTATGAATATTGGTGAACTGCACACTTATGTACACTGCAATAAATTAGACCTGACTATAATACTGACACACAGTAACTGTATAGCTAGCAAAATGAATTATCTATGAATCTTGGTGCACTGTACACTTACAGACGTGGACAAAATTGTTGGTACCCTTTGGTCAATGAAAGAAAAAGTCACAATGGTCACAGAAATAACTTTAATCTGACAAAAGTAATAATAAATTAAAATTCTATAAATGTTAACCAATGAAAGTCAGACATTGTTTTTCAACCATGCTTCAACAGAATTATGTAAAAAAATAAACTCATGAAACAGGCATGGACAAAAATGATGGTACCCCTAGAAAACACAGAACATAATGTGACCAAAGGGACATGTTAATTCAAGGTGTGTCCACTAATTAGCATCACAGGTGTCTACAACCTTGTAATCAGCCATTGGGCCTATATATATGGCTCCAGGTAATCACTGTGTTGTTTGGTGATATGGTGTGTACCACACTCGACATGGACCAGAGGAAGCAAAGGAAAGAGCTGTCTCAAGAGATCAGAAAGAAAATTATAGACAAGCATGTTAAAGGTAAAGGCTATAAGACCATCTCCAAGCAACTAGATGTTCCTGTGAGTACAGTTGCACATATTATTCATAAGTTTAAGATCCATGGGACTGTAGCCAACCTCCCTGGACGTGGCCGCAGGAGGAAAATTGATGACAAATCTAAGAGACGGATAATCCGAATGGTAACAAAAGAGCCTAGAAAGACTTCTAAAGAGATTCAAGGTGAACTTCATGCTCAAGGAACATCAGTGTCAGATCGCACCATCCGTCGTTGTTTGAGCCAAAGTGGACTACATGGGAGACGACCAAGGAGGACACCATTGTTGAAAACGAATCATAAAAAAGCAAGACTGGAATATGCCAAACTACATGTTGACAAGCCACAAAGCTTCTGGGAGAATGTCCTGTGGACAGATGAGACAAAAATCGAAGTTTTTGCCAAGGCACATCAGCTGTATGTTCACAGACGAAAAAATGAAGCATATCAAGAAAAGAACACTGTCCCTACTGTGAAACATGGAGGAGGCTCTGTTATGTTCTGGGGCTGCTTTGCTGCGTCTGGCACAGGGTGTCTTGAATCTGTGCAGGGTACAATGAAATCTCAAGACTATCAAGGAATTCTAGAGAGAAATGTACTAGCCAGTGTCAGAAAGCTTGGTCTCAGTCGCAGGTCATGGGTCTTGCAACAGGACAATGACCCAAAACACACCGCTAAAAACACCCAAGAATGGCTAAGAGGAAAAAATTGGACTATTCTAAAGTGGCCTTCTATGAGCCCTGACCTCAATCCTATTGAGCATCTTTGGAAGGAGCTGAAACATGCAGTCTGGAAAAGGCACCCTTCAAACCGGACACAACTGGAGCAGTTTGCTCATGAGGAGTGGGCCAAAATACCTGCTGAGAGGTGCAGATGTCTCATTGACAGTTACAGGAAGCGTTTGATTGCAGTGATTGCCTCAAAAGGTTGCGCAACAAAATATTAAGTTAGGGGTACCATCATTTTTGTCCATGCCTGTTTCATGAGTTTATTTTTTTACATAATTCTGTTGAAGCATGGTTGAAAAACAATGTCTGACTTTCATTGGTTAACATTTATAGAATTTTAATTTATTATTACTTTTGTCAGATTAAAGTTATTTCTGTGACCATTGTGACTTTTTCTTTCATTGACCAAAGGGTACCAACAATTTTGTCCACGTCTGTATGTACATGGAGATAAATTAGACCTGCCTGTAATACTGATTCACAGTAACTCTGTAGCTAATAGAAAGGATTAGCTATGAATTTTGGTGCACCACACACTTATGTACAAGGCGATAAATTAGACCTGCTGGCAACAGAGACCTGTTACACTGACGGACTGTAACTCTACAGCTAGCAGAACGAATTAGCTATGAATATTGATACACTGCGCAGTTATGCACATGGCAATAAATTGCAGAAGAGTCTGTAGTTCAGCATACCCTTTCGCAAGTGCATGAGTATCTCGTCACTTCTGTCCCTGCACGGCATTATGGGGGATTTTGCGTTACTTTCTAACTATTGTAGCCACCATTTTAGGAAAAATGATTCATTACCACAAAGTGAGAGGACTTTCGGATTTGTTTAGAATTTAAGTTTTCCGAAACTTTGGACCGAATTCCACTTCGGATGCTTCTCTCTGCACTAATTTCTGGGTGTCATATTGTGGGCATAGATGTCACATCCCCCAGCAAACCTTTTCACATCTTTCCTCATAACTGGCTACCAAACAGATTAACACAAGGTCTTGCACATCTTAGTGACCTATCTACCAACTTGCTACAATGACACCAGATGATATACATACAGTAATTGCCACTGAGCATGGAGTTTAGGTGGATCCAGAATGCATTTGCCTACTTTGTGAACTGCTACCATAGTCAATGCTCCAGAATTTCTGCCTTTCATTAAAGAATGCTTGTATATGTAGAAGCGCAAATCAGCATCTCACAGCACTCTGTGAACAAGTGCTGATTCTAACTTTGTGCCGGCACTGACTACTGGAGCTTAGTTAAACTTTCATGTTTCCATTACTGCAGAAGGCAACACAGTTACCAAACTGTTTGGTGGATCAGAGCTACAATTAGAACATCTGCAAGAGACAAGCACAAATCTAACTGCTCAGTAATGACAATGCAGCTATGAGCCAATCAAAAGTCTAGCCGTCCAGATGTGGGCGAGGAAGGAGCAGATATGCTCTTCAACTTTTACTAATACATGCAAGACATAAGCAGGCAGTTGTAGATTGTATTCACAGCTCTCTAATATTTCCCAGCATTTCAAGCATCTTTAAGTGCTTTATTGTATCGACACTACAGACTACTTAGGCTGAGTTCACACCCAAGTTATTTGATCAGTTATTTCCATTAATTATTGTGAGGCAAAACCAGGTGCGGGTCAAAAACACAGAACAGGTGCAGATCTTTCCATTATACCTTATCTCTGTGTAGGCTTCACTACTGGTTTTGCCTCACAATAACTGATGGAAATAACGGACCAAATAATTGAAGTGTGAACTCTAAGTGCCTATTTTGCACACATTACAGTCCACTGTATGATAAAAACATTCATCCAATCTGTATTTCTGTCAAGCAACAGACAGCCGGTGATTTACCATTTGATGATGGGCAGCATGTTGAGACCCCATTATTATTTTGTAAATGAATGTTTTACTATGTATTTAAATTTTTATTCATTATTAATTGAATTTATTTTGTATTTCTATTACAGTGCTGTGTATTTATAACTACATAGTGTCTATTTATAAATAGCTATTTAAGATATATTTTTTAATTACCATGAAATAACAGAAAGTCATTCAAGATTATTTAAAGACCATCCTTTATATAAGTCCTTAACATTTGTTGAGTATTCTTCAACAGTCCAGTCTCTCTGTTTTAAAGTGGAGCTGCTGCTGATCAAGCTTTATTGGGGTAATCCTATAGTACTTCCAAAGCTTTGTAAAGCAGGATCTCCAGACCTAAGTCTAAATGCCTAAGACTGAGGATCCCCCTGCAACAGAGTCTTAGTAATTCCAAGTCTTTGGGCCTCTGACCTCAAAGATATAGGCCTCCAGAAATGCAGTTGACAACTCTCAAGAAACAAATTTTAAGCAGAGAATGACCACCAGAAAAACTGCTTAATAAATGTATAGTAGGCTCAGGGAAACCTGCAGGAGTAGCATTGTAAGTGCGTTTCTCCTAAATTACTATGTAAAGACATCCTGCATCAAAGAACCCAAATGTTCTGAACAGAATTGGGATCCAACATAATATGGCTTTTGGTAGGGTCAGCGGTATAATGTAACATAGTCACATTGCAACTTTTTTATAGGCGCAAATTGCTGGTAAATTCCCCCCGAATGTTATATCAACAAAGGGTCTAGTGCTGACAATATTGAAGGGGGTTCAAGGCAACTGCACTATATTCCCTATGATTAAAATGGCCTTGCAGCAGGGCTGTGGACCTAAATCAGAAATAACATTGAACAATCTTGGTGTTAATCCTTGATACAAAAGCAAATCTGCCTTTCTAAATTATCCATACAGTATAGTAATAAGCATTGTTATGTAAAAATGAATTTCATGGAGACAGGGTTGCTTTAAAAAGAGCAGATGTTCAGAAACTAAAAGCTGAAAATAAATACATTTATGAGGCTATTACTGACTAATGTTCTGCAGACTGAGACAATTTGCACATTATTAAACACATTGGTAAAAGCAGTGCCATGCAAATGAGACACTGTGAGGTTCTGCATGATCCAAGTTTAATAGTTCAACTACTTTCACCTCTGGCTGTGCATGGGGTTATAATGACATGACAGTCTTGCTTCACTAGTAATAAATGAGGTTTAGTTCCCAGGGAAGCCAAGACAATTCCCATGTCTAGGTGGTCTAAATGGCAACAAATGAATATGGTTGAGAGAAAAGATGGCACAGGAACAAATGAATACTGCAGGATGAACTGGATGAATTATCTCAGTGAGGAAATACGGAGCTACTGGTCTCTTACCTGTTCTAAGAATTTAAATTGCCCTCTTACACTGCTTCAAATTGCACCTCTCTCAACGTGAAAGCTGACAAAGTATTCATTCTAGAATAGTAGAAAGCTTTCTTTAAACAATAGTAAAGTTAATATGTCTAGAAATTGAAAGGCAACAAAATGCTATTTCCTATGATTTCCTATAATTTTAATCCTTTCTCTTAATTTGTTTGCGTGTTAAATTCTCGTTTCACTTATCTTAAAGGGGTTTATAATCACGGAAACTGATGGCATATTGCTTTCTGATGATTAGTGGGTCCAATTGCTGGGACCCCACAAATCTTAAGAAAATAAAAATTATATTTAACACCAGAAAGAAAATGTGACCGTACTTCTGATGCAAGTTATTCAAACCCTTCTTTGAACTTTTCCACATTTTTTTCATGTTACATCCATAAACTTAAATGTATTTTATTGGCATGTTATCTGCTAGATCACTGAAAAGTAGTAAGTATGTGTAAAGTGAAAAGAAAATGATATATGGTTTTAAAAATTTTCAAGAAATTGCCTTCAGAAGTCACCTAATTAGTAAATAGAGTCTACCTGTTTGTAAACTATTCACAGTATAACTACAGATGTTCTATGAAGGCCTCGGAGGTTTGTTAGTGAACATCACTTCACAATGATTGGGCTGCTTTACTTCCCTGGGCAGGAATTTTCTAGCAACTATTCTAGTGAGTCTTTCAGTAAGACTCATCTCTTCATATTATATGGCTGTCAATTAAGAGTTTATCTTCCTGTGACTATCTCCTCTGGAGTCCCAATTTCTGCTTGCATGAAGAAGTCTGCTGATTGCAGGCACAGGACTCCGCCACAATTGTCTCCTGGAGAAAAGGTCTGGCTTTTCATAAAACACATCAGACTCAAAGTATCCTCGTAGAAGTTGGCACCAGCTCACAGGTCCCTTCAAGGTGCTGAAACATGGTTTACATTCTTCAAATTAATTCCATGTCTTATCTTATAATTATTATACCAGATGAACTGTTCCTGACTAGTGTTGGTGAGAATATTGAAATCGCAAATTTTAATCGTGAATATTGCCACTTTGAGAATTTGTGAAGATTTAGGATATAGTGTTATATATTTGTATTCGCAAATAATCTAGATTTTATAACAAGACACGGAGGCTCATATTGCTTTAACCTTCTTTACTGAATCTACTATAGCTGCAAAGAAAAAAATGTATAACAAGTGGGAACCATGGTAACAACTCCTCCCCTTATCCCAGTATATCAGTCCTTGTCTGCCTGGGATCCTCCTCTTTCTTTGCTGCTACCAGGCAGATAAGTACACTCCAGCTCTGTAGCTCTGCTCAGGGTCTGGTACATTTTCTGTTTTTAGCTGGATTGAGTTAACCCTTCGGGGTTTTTAAGGGTGTCTTAAGGCATCTTGTCTTATTGCGGTCTACTGACCTGTGGGTGATATTTTCCGTGTCATATATATATTTTTTCCCTACAGGTCTTATCCCCTTATTGCCTCCCTAGGGTTATTTCGCCCTCCTTTGGGGGCCCTGGCGGCTCCGCTGCCTTCCGGCGTGTACCTCCGCTGCTCTTCGCGGTACTTTCGTTTCCCCCTGTTACCTCAGGTTGCGGCCGCCATTGCGCGCGCGTCCCGGCCGTCTTCTTGCCTTCCCGCTCGAAGTCTCGCGATCCGAGATTTCGGGCGCCATTTTCCCCTCTGCGCGCCGGCCGTAGTCTCGCGATCGCGGGACTTCGGCTATTCAGCCTGTGTGTTCCTCTTGCTGCACGCACCGGACAGTACCGCTCGGCTTGTCGGACGTGTCCCGGTGTCTACCTGTACCCGTTGCGGTCCCTGGCGATTATCTGTGCCCTGGCAGTTCTTGTGCCCATCAGTGACCTGTGAGTACTACCGTTTTTCCTGTTTGTTCCTCTACTTATTTTCTTGTATGGTGTTACATTACTGCCCCTTTCTTCTCTTCTAGTGCTTTCTGCTGCTTCCTGGCTGGGGTGACTAACTCCTGCCATTCGCTGCTACAATGTCAGTTCGGAAAAATTCGGTTGCTTCTATGGCCCCTAATGACCCCCCCCCCCTGCAGGACAGGTCTCCCCTACGCAGGATAGAAGGTCTGAGGTGCTGCACCCGGATGCTCATGATTTGGCACTTCAACAGTCCATTTCTAATGCCATTATAGCCGCCATGGGTTCGATGTCCTCTGCATTAACCCAGACTATTTCTCAGGCCCTCATGGCTCGCCCTAGCACCGTTGTTCAGAGCACGGTCCCACCTCCAGAACCATTACCTACTGCCTCCAGAACAACTCAGATTGATGGGCCATCCCCATCCCAGGATAACGCGCTTCGCTCGCGTAAAAGAGCTTGCACCCGCCAGGCAGAAAAAACGCAGGCATGGAAGACTGCCAGGTCTCTACCTGAGCCAGTGTCAGACTCTGATAGAGAGTCGGAGGAGGAGGCTCATGATAATGACGATGATTTACTTTTTGATATGGAGGATGATTTGGCGGATGTCGCCGTGGACCCGGCACTTAACGTATGCCCGGAGCCCACTTTTCAACTTCAGGGGTCAGCAGAGGATCTGTAAAAGGATCCATCTGGAGTACCATTATTTAACCCCGACGAGCTGCACCATCCCCGCTCTGCGGAATGGATGCCCGCCACACATGTGGCACAATACCTGGAAGCTCGCATACGCAATCCTCTTAGCAAGGAATCGCGAAATAAATTACGGGCTGAATGCCCTCGCCCTTTGATACCACACAAAGTGTGTGAGACCCCCTCAGTGGATCCGAAAATGGTCCAATTCTTGGCGAAGACGGGTTTTAATCCCCGCAAAGGGCTGGACTCTGCTTTAAAAGCAGTCCAGGATAAGTTGCTGGATATTACGGGTCCCTTAGCCAAAATTTTCGACATGGCTGAGTCCGCTAAGGCGGCTGGTGGCCAGGTGGACCCTGAAGAACTGAGAGGTTGGGCCCAAAGAGCCATTTGTGTGGCTGGTAATGTCAATGCCTCTCTGGCCATTGAAAGGCGTAAGGCCATTTTGATGAAAATCAAGCCAAAGTTGTCCAATCTGGCTTTGACTGAAGCGGGCAAAGATGCCCAGGGTTTGCTCTTCGGCGACTCTTTTATTAAAGAGTTGGGAAAGTATGTAGGAGCATTTACGGCGCTTGATAAGGCCCAGACGTCAATGCGTCGAGTCTTCCAAGGGCGTTTTTTCCAACAGGGCCGGCAGTTCTAGGGGCCGACTGTCCGGCCGTTCCAGTTTTCATGCCCGGGGTTCCGGCAGAGGCTCCTTCTCCTACCGAGCATCCCTCCAGGATCAGAGGCACCAGCCATCCTTTTTCCCATCGCGAGGTGCCCCCTTCCGGTCACGCAGTTACAGAGGGAATCCGAACTCCCGACGACCGTTTGGTAAGTCCCATTCTTCATCCTCTACCTTTTTTAGACCAATGTGTTGGAGGCAGACTCCGGTTCTTTTCCCATGTGTGGCCAGGCATAACCTCCGACCAATGGGTTCTTTCCACTGTACAAGGGTTCACAATAGATCTGATTGCCGATCCGAGTTCTATCCCGGTGCCCCATTCAATACCCCTGTCCAATTCAGCTCGGCCCCTCTTTCAGAGAGAGCTGTCGGATTTACTGCAGAAAGGCGCGATCGAGCGCGCACCAGGGACTCGATGGGGTGTGGTCAGCAGTATTTTTCTGGTGCAAAAGAAAGGGGGCCAGATGCGCCCCGTGATCAATTTGAAAGCCTTAAACGCTTTCGTACAGTATCGGCACTTCAAGATGGAGGGCATCCATCTGTTAAGAGATCTGCTCCTTCCAGGCGACTGGATGGCAAAGATCGATCTCAAAGACGCATACCTGACTGTCCCGGTGTCCCCCTCTTCAAGAGACCTGCTTCGATTTCTGTGGAACGGTCAGACTTGGCGTTTCACCTGCCTCCCGTTTGGCCTCTCCTCTGCCCCCTGGTGTTTTACCAAAATCATGCGCCCAGTGGTGGCGTGGCTCCGCGGCAGAGGTGTCCGCCTCATCGTCTACTTAGACGATATCTTGATCATGGCCCAGTCTCCATCTCTCCTGTTGAAGCATATTCACCTGGCGGTGTCCCTCCTTTCCAATTTAGGGTTCATCATCAACCAGGAGAAGTCTTGTCTGACCCCTGCCAGGTCAGTGGAGTTCCTGGGATTCCAAGTGGATTCATTGGAATTATCCCTCAGTCTCCCTCTCTCCAAAATCAAGGCCATTCGCAAAGAACTGCGACATGTTCTTCAATTGCCCCGGATGTCGTTGCGGCATTTGGCGAGGGCAATCGGACTTCTGGCCGCCTCGATCCAAGCCATCTTTCCAGCCCCTCTTCATTATTGGGCGTTGCAGCGACTCAAAATCGCTCACCTGCGGACAGGGGCCTCTTACGCCGATTTTGTCACGTTGGACGCAGAAACAAAAGACGAACTGAGGTGGTGGATCCACAACCTGTCGTCCTGGAATGGCAGAGCTATTGTGGGTCCCCAACCGGATCTCATCATAGAATCCGATGCGAGCCTGCACGGATGGGGAGCACATTTGTCATGGAACCATGAACCAGACGTACAACAAGAGATAAGTGGAAAATAAGAAGGTTTTATTGAAGAGCAAGCCGTAAGCAAAGTCCAAACGGATGGCTAAACCGAAGCAGGGTCTTGCAGAGACAGAGGTCAGGAACCAGAAGGGTAGTCAGACGAAGCCAGGATCAGGAACCAACGGGGTAGTCAGACGAAGCCGGAATCAGGAACCAACGGGGTAGTCAGACGAGGCCAGGATCAGGAACCAGAAGCAGCAGCAGTCTTGGAAGCATGTGAACACAGGAGGACCAAGCAAGGAACTGAAGCCACAGACCTCCTATATATATGAGCTAGGCATCCAGCTCCTCCCAGTGGGAAGGAGGAGCCGCAGGGTGGGAGGCTACAAGAAAACCCAGAAACCAAGATGGCCGCCAGCACATGTCAAACGAAGGGAACAGCAAGGAGGTAAGACCATGACAGTACCTCCCCCTCAAGGGCCCCTCCTCCGCGGAGTAAGGAACGGTTTCTGAGGGAAGCGTGCGTGGAAGGCTCGGAGCAAGACAGGAGCATGGACATCTGCGGAGGGAACCCAGGAACGCTCCTCTGGACCATAACCACGCCAATGGACCAAAAACTGCACCCGGCCGCGGACCAGGCGTGAGTCCAGGATATTGCTCACCTCATACTCCTCACGATTGCCCACTTGGACCGGACGAGGCCGAGGAATCGAGGAAGTGAAACGATTACACACCAGTGGCTTCAACAGGGAGACATGAAACACGTTGGAGATCCGCATGCCAGGAGGAAGCGCAAGGGCATAGGCTACCGGGTTTACCCTGCGAAGCACTCGGAAGGGACCAACAAAGCGAGGCGCCAGCTTGGGAGTGGGCACTCGAAGGTTGAGGTTGCGGGTGGACAACCATACGCGGTCTCCGACCTGGTAGGAAGGAGCGGGCGCTCGTCTGCGATCAGCCTGGAGTTTCTGGCGCTGCGCAGAGACCTCAAGGGACCTCTGGATCTGTACCCAAGAAGCACGTAGGACGGAAAGGTGATCCTCCACAGCCGGAATATCCTGGGGAGAGAATACCTCCGGTAACACGGCAGGTTGGAACCCATAATTGGCCATGAAGGGAGACGTCCCAGAGGAAGAGTTCACCGCCGTGTTCCTGGCAAACTCAGCCCAAGGCAGGAGGTCAACCCAATTGTCTTGGTGATCGGAGACATAGCAACGAAGGAATTGCTCCAAGGCCTGATTGGATCGTTCTGCGGCCCCATTGGACTGAGGGTGGTAGGCCGAGGAGAAAGAGAGATGAATCCCCAACTGGGAGCAAAAGGCGCGCCAGAACCTGGACACAAACCGACTCCCCCGATCCGACACAATCTCCTTGGGCAAACCGTGCAACCGGAAGACCTCCCTGGCAAAAATCGAGGCCAACTCTTGTGCAGAGGGTAACTTCTTGAGAGGAACACAGTGGCACATTTTGGAAAACCGATCCACTATCATGAGAATGACCGTATGGCCTCGGGATGCAGGGAGGTCCACAATGAAATCCATCCCCAGGTGTGACCATGGACGCTCCCCGGTGGCTATGGGTTGCAAAAGGCCCAACGGAAGGTGCCGAGGGGACTTACTCTGGGCACAAACGGAGCATGCCGCTACATATGCGGCGATGTCGGAACGTAGGGAAGGCCACCAGAACAGACGTGAAACAGCCCAGGACAGCTGATTCTTTCCAGGATGCCCCGCGGCCTTGGAGTTATGGTAGGTTCGCAACAACCGAGTGCGCAACTCCTCAGGCACAAAACACCTGCCGTTGGGTCTCCCAGAGGGAGCACCAGATTGAGCCGCCAAAATCTGCTCACCCAGGGGAGAGGTCAGGCTGGTGCGAATGGCGGCCAGGATCTGATTCGGAGGTATGACCGAAGTCGAAATCGACTCCTCCCCGGACAGCTCGGAGTACTGCCGTGATAAGGCATCCGCTCTGATGTTCTTGGAACCGGGTAGGTAGGAGACCACGTAATTAAAACGTGACAAGAACAGAGCCCATCTGGCCTGACGTGGTGTCAATCTCTTGGCCTCAGAGAGGTAGGTCAGATTCTTGTGGTCCGTCAGGATGAGAACCGGAACCACCGAGCCCTCGAGCAAGTGCCTCCATTCTTTAAGGGCCTGCACGATGGCCAATAACTCCCTGTCACCAATCTGATAGTTGCACTCCGCGGAAGACAGTTTCCGGGAGTAAAACCCACAAGGAAGCAGAGGACCCTCCGGTGTTCTACGCTGAGACAGGAGGGCGCCTACTCCCGTCTCAGACGCGTCCACCTCAAGGACAAACGGCAACCCAGGGTTGGGATGCGACAGAATCGGAGCCGACACAAAGGCGGACTTTAGAGCCTCAAAAGCTCGGATGGCCTCGGGCGGCCAGACCTGGGGATTGCTGCCCTTCCTGGTCAGATCCGTGAGAGGCTTGGCTAGCATGGAAAAGTCCCTGATGAACTTCCGATAATAATTGGCGAAGCCCAAAAAGCGCTGCAGGGCACGAAGACCACTGGGCTGGGGCCACTGTAAGACAGCCGAAACCTTCTCAGGATCCATGGAGAACCCCTCAGCGGAAATGATGTAACCTAAGAAGGTTACCTGGGATCGGTGAAATTCGCATTTCTCAAGCTTACCGAACAGCTTGTTCTCTCGTAACCGTTGCAACACTCGTCTGACATCCAGAACGTGGGCCTCCATGGATTCAGAATATACCAAGATGTCATCCAAATAGACCACCACACACTGCTGCAACAGGTCACGGAAAACATCGTTGATGAATTCCTGGAAGACTGCGGGCGCATTGCACAACCCAAAGGGCATAACCAAGGATTCATAATGACCGGTCCTGGTGTTAAACGCGGTCTTCCACTCATCGCCCGCCTTGATCCTTACCAGGTTATATGCCGCCCTCAGGTCGAGTTTGGTAAAGACCGTGGCCCCTTTGAGGCGATCGAACAGCTCGGAAATCAAGGGTATCGGGTAAGCGTTCTTTATCGTGATGCGATTGAGACCCCTGTAATCGATGCAAGGCCTCAATTCACCGCCCTTCTTTTTCACAAAGAAAAATCCAGCCCCTGCCGGGGACGAGGATTTGCGAATGTGTCCGCGTGAAAGCGCCTCCCTCACGTACTCCTCCATGGCCTCATTCTCCGCTACCGACAGTGGATAGACTTTGCCACGAGGAGGAACGGCACCAGATTGTAACTCTATGGCACAATCGTATGGGCGGTGCGGAGGTAGGGCAACCGCACGCACCTTATCGAATACATCCCGGTACTCCTCGTATTCAGGAGGCAACAGAGAGTCCGAGGAAGTACTCAGCAACTTGACAGGCCCATGGATGCAACTAGCCCCACACTGCGGTGACCACGAGAGGATCTCGGCCGATTTCCAATCGAAAGTCGGATTATGCTTCTGGAGCCAGGGGTACCCCAAGACCACCGAGTAGTGTGGAGACGAAATAACCTGGAGACAGACCGACTCTCTGTGAACGGCACCAATGGCCATCCCCACTGGAAGGGTCTCATGAGTCACGTGTGGCGGCAGAAGGGGTCTGCCGTCTATCGCCTCAAGAGCCAGTGGGGAACCTCGAGGCTGCAGAGGAATGGAATTGGCGGCAGCGAACACACTATCAATGAACAAACCACCAGCACCAGAGTCCACCAACGCCTGGGTCGTCACCGAGCCCCCGACCCAGGAGAGGACAACAGTAATCAGTGGTTTGTCAACACGGGAAACCGGGGACGAGGAGACTCCACCCAAGATCTGCCCCCGACAGGATCTCAGGTGCGAGCGTTTCCCGGACGGTTCGGGCATGCCAACCGAAAATGCCCACCGAGACCACAGTACATGCATCGGCCCTCGCGTCTCCGGAGTACCCTCTCCCCCTCGGACAGGCGAGCAAACCCCAGCTGCATGGGTTCACCCCCAGACAAGTCATCCCCAGGAGGCGTGGGAGGAGAGGGAGGCACGGGTGGGACAGCAAACGTAGGCGCCAATCTGTTAGAAGGCCTCCGCAGGCTCTCCTTAAAGGAAGGTCTCTCCCTGAGTCTGGTGTCAATCAAAATCAGGAAAGAAATAAGAGACTCGAGCTCCACTGGTAGGTCCTTAGCTGCAACCTCATCCTTCAAGGCATCCGAGAGACCATGAGAGAAAGCAGCGACCAGAGCCTCATTATTCCAGCCCACCTCTGCTGCCAGGGTACGAAACTCAATGGCGTATTCAGCTACGGATCGTGAACCCTGTCTGATGGACATAAGGAGCTTCGCAGCAGAGGCAGCACGAGCCGGCACATCGAATACCTTCCGAAGAGAAGCAACAAAACCGGAAAACTCGGCAACCACCGGATTGTTGTTCTCCCATAAAGGGCTGGCCCAGGCCAAGGCCTTGTCCGAGAGCAGCGAGATCAAGAAGCCCACCTTTGATCTCTCAGTAGGAAAGGCATGTGGCAGCAACTCGAAGTAAATGCCCACCTGGTTAAGGAAACCTCGGCACTGAGTTGGCTCTCCCCCAAAGCGCTGTGGAAGGGGGGCAGAACCGGTCATACCCTGAAACACCACAGGCGCAGCAACAGGTGTCAGGGTAGACTCTGGCGCAACAACCGGAGCGGCAGTAGGAGCGGGCCCAGGAGCGACAACCGACCCATCGGCAACGGAAGCTAAATGAGCCGTGCGTTCAAGCAGGGTTTGCAACGCCACAGCGAACCGACCCAACAGGTGATCCTGCTGATCAAGTCTGGCAACCAGCGTAGGTAGCGAGGGTGGCCCTGTACCGTCAGAATTCATGGCTTGGTCCTAATGTCATGGAACCATGAACCAGACGTACAACAAGAGATAAGTGGAAAATAAGAAGGTTTTATGAAGAGCAAGCCGTAAGCAAAGTCCAAACGGATGGCTAAACCGAAGCAGGGTCTTGCGGAGACAGAGGTCAGGAACCAGAAGGGTAGTCAGACGAAGCCAGGATCAGGAACCAACGGGGTAGTCAGACGAAGCCGGAATCAGGAACCAACGGGGTAGTCAGACGAGGCCAGGATCAGGAACCAGAAGCAGCAGCAGTCTTGGAAGCATGTGAACACAGGAGGACCAAGCAAGGAACTGAAGCCACAGACCTCCTATATATATGAGCTAGGCATCCAGCTCCTCCCAGTGGGAAGGAGGAGCCGCAGGGTGGGAGGCTACAAGAAAACCCAGAAACCAAGATGGCCGCCAGCACATGTCAAACGAAGGGAACAGCAAGGAGGTAAGACCATGACAACATTGCAGTGGCGTTTCCACGGGCGGTCCTTGGTCACGGGAGGAATCTCGTACTTCACATCAACGCCCTGGAGCTTCTTGCAGGGTCGTTTGCCATTCGCAGTTTTGCCAATGGGATTGTCAGTACGGCCATCAGACTCCGCATGGACAACATCTCTGCGGTCAGATACGTCAACTGCATGGGGGGAACACGGTCAGTTGTTCTGACCTATTTGGCGAAGGACTTTTGGGAGTTCTGTCTCGACAGGAACATTTCTGTGGTGGCAGAGTACCTTCCGGGCCTTCACAATACCCTAGTGGATTGGAGCTCCCGCTACATTTCGGACTCCAGCGACTGGAGATTAGACGAGACGGTGTTCTCTGCTATTTCTTCTCTTTGGGGTCCTTTTTCAGTCGACCTGTTCGCTTCCCGATTGAATACCCAGCTGCCCAGGTTTTTCAGCTGGAGACCGGATCCTTTGGCGGAAGCAGTAGACGCCCTGCTTCAACACTGGGGAGGCGCGCTGATGTACGCGTTTCCTCCCTTTGCGCTCATCCCGAGAGTACTCCTTCAAGTCCGCCAGCAGTTGGCAAACCTGATTCTGATTGTGCCTTTTTGGAGGACTCAGTCCTGGTTCCCCCAGATCCTGGAACTTCTGGTGGATTTTCCGCTCCTTCTTCCCAATCAGTTGTCGCTGCTTCTAGGGCCAGCGGGAGAATTTCATCCACTCCTGCAGAACGGATCCTTGCGTCTCCTGGCCTGCAAGATCTCGGGAGTCCCGGAGGAGGCACTGGCCTTCCAGGAACAACTAGGTTCCTATTGGACTGCGCTTGGGCGCCCGGTACGAGACGAGCTTATAGAGCCGCCTGGGGCTCTTGGTCTCGCTGGTGCGTCGACCGGTCTTTGGATCCCCTTGAGGCTCCTGTAAATTCCGTTTTAGCCTTTTCGACTTCATTATTTGAGGCGGGGAAGGCCTACCGTACCATCAATGTCTTTAGGTCAGCAATTTCCTCCAGACATAACGGTTTCGATGGCCGTCCGGCGGGACAACATCCCCTGGTCTGTCGCTTGCTCAAAGGTTCACGGTTGGCCCGACCGCCTCGGCCGCGGTTCTCGTCAACCTGGGATGTTTCTGGTGTCCTAACTTTTTTGATCAACTGGCCATCTAATGCTCAATTGTCCTTACGTCAATTATCGGCCAAATTGGTCACTTTATTCTGTCTAATTTCTTGTAAAAGAGTTTCGGACGTGCGTGCTTTGGATTGGGACGCTAGGTCCTTCATCCCGGAGGGGGTTCACTTCAATATTTCTCGACGCACTAAGACCAATATTCATTCGGTCTCGTACCCCCGTTTCCCGGCGTCTCCACAACTTTGTCCTGTGGTTTGTTTGCAGGAATATGAAGATAGAACCCGCCCCTTGCGGTCGCCTTCTCTTCCTCAGTTATTTATTTCTTTTCGCAGTCCGTATGCTCCGGTCACCAGCGTTACCTTATCTCGCTGGGTTAAGTGGCTTCTCTCCCTTTCCGGGATTGATACGACTGTTTTCACGGCGCATTCAGTTCGCAGTGCGGCTGCTACTTCAATGACTACTTCTGGGGCACGCTTGGAAGATGTTATGAGACTGGCGGATTGGTCCAGGACTTCCACATTCCGCGAGTTTTACTTCAGACCGGCAATACACGCTTTTGATAGTTTAGTGGCTCAGCTTTAAACAAGCAATATGAGCCTCCGTGTCTTATTATAAAATTGCAGGATTTTACTAAGTTATGACGTAAAGTCATGATTTTATTAAAGACACGGAGGCGAGTATTGCCCTCCCTGGACCCACCCGTGTTAGGGCCTGGGTGAGTATTTTATGTCTGATGCTCTATGATTACGTTATTGAGATTAGTAGTATCCTCTACATGTAGATCCTGTTTTTGCTGATGCACTGGATTGCGGTCATAGAATGTTTTCTTTTATCCTTTTTTCTTAGGTTGAGAGACTAACGTCTTCAAGCACTTGAGTTACACAGTTCTGGATCGGTCGGATGTCCGGATGTTGCGGTCCAAGCCGACAGGTTCCAAAGGTTCTTTCGTTGCATTCCGGTTTTGATATGCGCTGGTTGAGGCGCAAAGAAAGAGGAGGATCCCAGGCAGACAAGGACTGATATACTGGGATAAGGGGAGGAGTTGTTACCATGGTTCCCACATTTTTTTCTTTGCTGCTATAGTAGATTCAGTAAAGAAGGTTAAAGCAATACTCGCCTCCGTGTCTTTAATAAAATCATGACTTTACGTCATAACTTAGTAAAATCCTGCAATTTTTTTTCCATCAGTAACCTCCCTTCTTGCTTGTGGGCCAATGAGAAGGCTGCAATGTCTTTGTCAGATATTAGCAACATCCCTAGCAACCAATAGGAAAGTTGCCTACCCCTTTACTATATAAGAACCTCCCCAGCAGCCATTTTCTGTAGTTTTATAGAGTTCTAAGAGAGAGACAGCAGTGTCATTGCTGTGCTTTACTGTTTAATTACATTAGATAGTTAGTTATATCATATATATATATATATATATATATATATATATATATATGTATATATATGTATATACAAACCGGATTCCAAAAAAGTTGGGACACTAAACAAATTGTGAATAAAAACTGAATGCAATGATCTGGAGATGGCAAATGTCAATATTTTATTTGTAATAGAACGTAGATGACAGATCAAACGTTTAATCCGAGTAAATGTATCATTTTAAAGGAAAAATACGTTCAAATTTTCACGGTGTCAACAAATCCCCAAAAAGTTGGGACAAGTAGCAATAAGAGGCTGGAAAAAGTAAATTTGAGCATAACGAAGAGCTGGAAGACCAATTAACACTAATTAGGTCAATTGGCAACATGATTGGGTATAAAAAAAGCTTCTCAGAGTGGCAGTGTCTCTTAGAAGCCAAGATGGGTAGAGGATCACCAATTCCCACAATGTTGCGCAGAAAGATAGTGGAGCAATATCAGAAAGGTGTTACCCAGCGAAAAATTGCAAAGACTTTGCATCTATCATCATCAACTGTGCATAACATCATCCGAAGATTCAGAGAATCTGGAACAATCTCTGTGCGTAAGGGTCAAGGCCGTAAAACCATACTGGATGCCGTGATCTCCGGGCCCTTAAACGACACTGCACCACAAACAGGAATGCTACTGTAAAGGAAATCACAGAATGGGCTCAGGAATACTTCCAGAAACCATTGTCAGTGAACACAATCCGCCGTTGCCAGCTGAAACTCTACAGTGCAAAGAAGAAACCATTTCTAAGCAAGATAAACAAGCTCAGGCATTTTCACTGGGCATGGGATCATTTAAAATGGAGTGTGGCAAAATGGAAGACTGTTCTGTGGTCAGACAAGTCACGATTCGAAGTTCTTTTTGGAAATCTGGGACGCCATGTCATCCGGACCAAAGAGGACAAGGACAACCCAAGTTGTTATCAACGCTCAGTTTAGAAGCCTGCATCTCTGATGGTATGGGGTTGCATGAGTGCGTGTGGCATGGGCAGGTTGCATGTCTGGGAAGGCACCATCAATGCAGAAAAATATATTCAGGTTCTAGAACAACATATGCTCCCATCCAGATGTCATCTCTTTCAGGGAAGACCCTGCATTTTTCAACAAGATAATGCCAGACCACATTCTGCAACAATCACAACATCATGGCTGCGTAGGAGAAGGATCCGGGTACTGGAATGGCTAGTCTGCAGTCCAGATCTTTCACCTATAGAGAACATTTGGCGCATCATAAAGCGGAAGGTGCAACAAAGAAGGCCCAAGACGATTGAACAGTTAAAGGCCTGCATTAGACAAGAATGGGAGAGCATTCCTATTTCTAAACTTGAGAAACTGGTCTCCTCGGTCCCCAGACGTCTGTTGAGGGTTGTAAGAAGAAGGGGAGATGCCACACAGTGGTGAAAATGGCCTTGTCCCAACTTTTTGGGGATTTGTTGACACCATGAAATTCTCATTCAACATATTTTTCCCTTAAAATTGTACATTTTCTCAGTTTAAACTTTTGTTTCGTGATTTATGTTCTATTCTGAATAAAATATTAGAAGTTGGCACCGCCACATCATTGCATCAGTTTTTATTCACGATTTGTATAGTGTCCCAACTTTTTTGGAATCCGGTTTGTATATATATATATATATATATATATATATATATAATATATATACATATTACAGATAGTTAGTGGGAGATAGTCAGTGTAGGTTAGATTGTGATATAGTGTAGCTGGTTCCAGTGCAGGGTGTTAGGTAGTGTGATAGGTTCTGCTGTCCATACATACATGCTACAGACATAGTGATGTCACAACAATACATAGGGCACCAATAAGCAATATGTAGTCAGACCTGCTAAAATGTGAAGTTGCAAGTATTGCGCCAAAATATATGCATCAATAATTGACGAATTGCGCATATTTTGGAGCACTCCATCTGCATATAAAGCTATTGTAATGTTCTGCCATGACAACCATGTTCTCCAGTCTCTTCTAGCAGCTTGAAAAATGTAGCAATAGTGAGCCATGCCTGTAGTGCGCGTGCAATATGCGCATATTACATTGCCGATTTTCACAATCAAGAAAATAATCGCGAATTCTCGAATTCGAGAATATATGATGAATATTTGCTTAAATATTTGCGAAATATCACAAATTCGAATATTGCCCTGCCGCTCATCACTATTCCTGACAGGGATCCTGGACAAGAAGAAAATCTGAGGAAAAAACGTCTTGATGAATTGAATGGGCTTTGGTCCAGAAGAAAAAATCTTTGGAAACCGCCGAAAACATTTAACAATGATCCCCCATTCTTCTGAAAAAATTCCTGCAGCAATCTAGACCAAAGAAGAGAGAGGTACTGTACTGTTACCGCTGCTTCTTTTACTTTTCCTGAGTCTAGGCTTCCGGTGGTCTAGGCCTGCCTCTGGCTCTTCCCAAAATATATAGCAAATATTATGTAATAATTATGTAGTAAGTCAGTGATAATATCTGACACTGGAAATGCTGGGTAATAACTCAGTGTAGATCACTAGTTATTACCCAGCTTTCCCAATGTCAGATATCATCACTATTTATTATTTAGAACATATTGTTCAAGCTCTGACCTTAACCTGTCTCTGGCTTTGATTCTATTTCTCCATAATTACATCTTTACATTTTATAGCATTGTTCTTTATAACAGATTCAGTAGTAGTAGTAATAGTAGTAGTAGTAGAGTATAGAGTATTGAAGCATATATGAATAATACAGTGACATTTCCATTCTCATTAAATTTAATAAAAGTAAAAGTGATTCAAGAATGGAAGTTACCTATTTATTGCTAAAAGTATACTACAAACTATGTATATTCATTATTGCATACCTGCATGGATTTTGTTATCTTAACACATAAAAATCAATATTAGGCAATATGTTTTAAGAAAAATATAGGCACTGAGTTAAACTACTAGGTGTCATTTATATAATACATTTTCACTTATCTTTTGCCATATAATTTATTGTCTTGTATTGATTTTATTTTACCCTTCATTATCTACCCTCTAACAACTCAATTGTGTTTAAAGTTTGTATGAATAATAGCACCTTCTCACCTAGGATAAAACCTCCATAACATTCAATCTTTGCCAGGAAGGTACATAAATAGTACATTTAGCTTGACATTATGGTCATTATGGCCCTCAGGAGTTGTGCTATAAATGTCAGTAGTTGTTGTCAGACAGTACCAGCTTTTATATTACTCAGTCTGCAATGGTTAAGCCTTATTCAATGTAATAGTGAGCACCAATAACACAAAACAACATGAATATTGGAACAAGATCAGTATATGTACTTAATGTCTCTAGGGCTAATAGTCAGTACTATAACTGCACTGGTAATACATTGGTAGTAAATTGGTTTACCAAATGAATGAAGTTGGTGTGGATTGTGTGTGGAATACAATGTTTATACAATGTTTACAATATCATTCTAGCATTATCCAGGTATTCTACAGGTTTGCATAATATTAAAACAAGTGTAATCGAGAATTTATTAGGAAAGATGAAAAAAAATCAAATTTAAATGAAGTAAGGAAAAAAAGGCAGGAAGATAGAGAAGGCGCTCATAGGGTTGAGTATGTCAGTTAGCAGTGCTCTTTTGTGGTGGTGGTAATGTGCTCACCTTTTTAATGTGGTAATGTGCTCACCACATTTAAGGCCAAATGAGAGGATTGCTGGTTGGTGCAGCCGAACTCGTCCAATGACCTGAGGCGGGAGCCAAGTCGCCGGTCAGGTAAATATTGTGTAGAAGATAAACTGGACTGTGAAGGTCAAACAGGCTTGTGCACAACAAAGGGCCCAGAGTCACAACCAGGCGTGATATTGATCTTGTTTTATTTATAGACAACGCTTTTCGGGCTTGACCGCTGCGGAACGGCAAATGGAGCGTTCGCTATGATAAAGGGGTCATGCACCCCAAAATGCGTCGTCTATAAATAAAACAAGATCAATATCATGCCTGGTTGTGACTCTGCGCCCTTTGTCATCCACAAGCCTGCTCGACCTTTATGGTCTAGCCTATCTTCTACACTATTGAAATGAAGTGAAATTTTGTTTAGGTTCCTGCACATGACCTAACAGACCTGTCTTCTGTGAATCCATATTAGGTGCTCAAACATAGTTTGTGATATGTCTATACTGTACCCAAGCAAATTGTGCCATGTTCCAAAGCATGCTAGACTCTTAAAAGCTTAGCATCTAGGAGACAATACTGTGTCTCATAGAGGCAACATATGGCAACACATGGAACCATGTCCAGGGTTAGATTATAGGAAGGAAAAAAGACCTTCACCACATATAGGCCAAATTTCCTCAGCTCCGTCATCACTTCCCAGACATTGCCAGCTACAAGAATAGGCAGAAGTTTTTGAGTGAACCTCCAATATGTGGAAGAAAATGTGATTATGGAGCTTTTATTGACATATACTTCTAAAGGACAGAGCTTTCTTTGTTCAGTACTCCGATGCTTCAACCACCTTTCCTGCTTAGTAAAAGAAATGGTCTACAAACTGCCTACCATCTGGTGAACATAAGATCAGGCATGTTAAAATATCACCTACTAGATCCTTGCTTTACTCTACAGCAGATGTCAGAGAGCTGTGGGGCTGCCCTCATACATACAGTATTAGACAGTTGACAAACAGTGTCGCCTACGGACAATGATCTAATGTGTACGCCAGTTAGATTAGTGAGGATTATATGACTGAGGAGGTGACCTCACCAAATATGTTGCCTAGGGGCTAAAACTAATTTTTATTCCTGATCATGTGTGAGGCCTACGTGTCCAAAATGGTGCTTGATTTGAATACTAAGGTTTTATGAAATACATGTAACCCAATATTTACATATAATGATGTAATTCTAGGATTTGAATAATCTGGGAGCGAATATTGTCTGAAAATATTTCAGGTAATAGGATTATGGCAAAATAGAAGCTTCTCCCCAATCCCATAATAGGTACATACAGTAGCTGATATGTAGGGGTATGACAGTTGGGCCAAAACTAAAAATGTGAGTTGGGGCCTCTTGTCTCCATCAACCAGGCATGCTGCTACTCAATTGCTCTATTCATTCTCTATTGGAATGCTGGAGATCTCCGTCAGCTTAAAAGAATGAACCGAGTGTCACAGCATGCTTAACTGACAACTACATTAGTTTAGGGATAGAGTTGAGCGGACACCTGGATGTTCGGGTTCGAGAAGTTCGGCCGAACTTCCCGGAAATGTTCGGGTTCGGGATCCGAACCTGAACCGAACTTCGTCCCGAACCCGAACCCTATTGAAGTCAATGGGGACCCGAACTTTTCGGCACTAAAAAGGCTGTCAAACAGCCCAGGAAAGGGCAAGAGGGCTGTAAAAGGCAGCAACATGTAGGTAAATCCCCTGCAAACAAATGTGGATAGGGAAATGAATTAAAATAAAAATAAAATAAATAAAAATTAACCAATATCAATTGGAGAGAGGTCCCATAGCTGAGAATCTGGCTTCACGTCACCCACCACTGGAACAGTCCATTCTCAGATATTTAGGCCCAGGCACCCAGGCAGAGGAGAGAGGTCCCGTAACAGAGAATCTGTCTTCATGTCAGCAGAGAATCAGTCTGCATGTCATAGCAGAGAATCAGGCTTCACGTCAGCCACCACTGCAACAGTCCATTGTCATATATTTAGGCCCAGCACCCAGGCAGAGGAGAGAGGTCCCGTAACAGAGAATCTGGCTTCATGTCAGCAGAGAATCAGTCTGCATGTCATAGCAGAGAATCAGGCTTCACGTCACCCAACATTGGAACAGTCCATTGGCATATATTTAGGCCCAGCACCCAGGCAGAGGAGAGAGGTCCCATAACAGAGAATCTGTCTTCATGTCAGCAGAGAATCAGTCTGCATGTCATAGCAGAGAGTCAGGCTTCACGTCAGCCACCACTGCAACAGTCCATTGTCATATATTTAGGCCCAGCACCCAGGCAGAGGAGAGAGGTCCCGTAACAGAGAATCTGGCTTCATGTCAGCAGAGAATCAGTCTGCATGTCATAGAAGAGAATCAGGCTTCACGTCACCCAACATTGGAACAGTCCATTGGCATATATTAATGCCCCGACACCCAGACAGAGGAGATGTTCATTCAACTTTGGGTTGCCCCGCAATATAATGGTAAAATGAAAATAAAAAGAGGATTGAATGAGGAAGTGCCCTGGAGTACAATAATATATGGTTAAGGGTAGGTAGTTAATGTCTAATCTGCACAAGGGATGGACAGGTCCTGTGGGATCCATGCCTGGTTCATTTTTATGAACGTCAGCTTGTCCACATTGGCTGTAGACAGGCGGCTGCGTTTATCTGTAATAACGCCTCCTGCCGTGCTGAATACACGTTCAGACAAAACGCTGGCCGCCGGGCAGGCCAGCACCTCCAAGGCATAAAAGGCTAGCTCTGGCCACGTGGACAATTTAGAGACCCAGAAGTTGAATGGGGCCGAACCATCAGTCAGTACGTGGAGGGGTGTGCACATGTACTGTTCCACCATGTTAGTGAAATGTTGCCTCCTGCTAACACGTTGCGTATCAGGTGGTGGTGCAGTTAGCTGTGGCGTGTTGACAAAACTTTTCCACATCTCTGCCATGCTAACCCTGCCCTCAGAGGAGCTGGCCGTGACACAGCTGCCTTGGCGACCGCTTGCTCCTCCTCTGCCTTGCCCTTGGGCTTCCACTTGTTCCCCTGTGACATTTGGGAATGCTCTCAGTAGCGCGTCTACCAACGTGCGCTTGTACTCGCGCATCTTCCTATCACGCTCCAGTGAAGGAAGTAAGGTGGGCACATTGTCTTTGTAGCGTGGATCCAGCAGGGTGGCAACCCAGTAGTCTGCACACGTTAAAATGTGGGCAACTCTGCTGTCGTTGCGCAGGCACTGCAGCATGTAGTCGCTCATGTGTGCCAGGCTGCCCAGAGGTAAGGACAAGCTGCCCTCTGTGGGAGGCGTATCGTCATCGTCCTGCCTTTCCCCCCAGCCACGCACCAGTGATGGGCCCGAGCTGCATTGGGTGCCACCCCGCTGTGACCATGCTTCATCCTCATTCTCCTTCACCTCCTCCTCATCCTCGTCCTCCAGTAGTGGGCCCTGGCTGGCCACATTTGTACCTGGCCTCTGCTGTTGCAAAAAACCTCCCTCTGAGTCACTTCGAAGAGACTGACCTGATTGTGCTAAAAATGACCCCTCTTCCTCCTCCTCCTCCTCCTCCTGGGCCACCTCCTCTTCCATCATCACCCTAAGTGTTTTCTCAAGGAGACATAGAAGTGGTATTGTAATGCTGATAATGGCGTCATCGCCACTGGCCATGTTGGTGGAGTACTCGAAACAGCGCAACAGGGCACACAGGTCTCGCATGGAGGCCCAGTCATTGGTGGTGAAGTGGTGCTGTTCCGTAGTGCGACTGACCCGTGCGTGCTGCAGCTGAAACTCCACTATGGCCTGCTGCTGCTCGCACAGTCTGTCCAGCATGTGCAAGGTGGAGTTCCACCTGGTGGGCACGTCGCATATGAGGCGGTGAGCGGGAAGGCCGAAGTTACGCTGTAGCGCAGACAGGCGAGCAGCGGCAGGATGTGAACGCCGGAAGCGTCAAGACACATGCGCCAAGAAAGGGATGTGCATCAAACCGGCTGCAACGAGATTTCCAGAGCTGCAACGAGATTTCACCCATTATCGCACACCACCAGGCCGGGCTTGAGGCTCACCGGCAGCAACCACTCGTCGGTCTGTTGTTCTATACCCCGCCACAACTCCTGTGCGGTGTGGGGCCTGTCCCCCAAACATATGAGTTTCAGAATGGCCTGCTGACGTTTACCCCGGGCTGTGCTGAAGTTGGTGGTGAAAGTATGTGGCTGACTGGATGAGCAGGTGGAAGAAGAGGAGGAGGAAGCCGAGAAGGAGGAGGTGGCAACAGGAGGCAAAGAATGTTGCCCTGCGATCCTTGGCGGCGGAAGGACGTGCGCCAAACAGCTCTCCGCCTGGGGCCCAGCTGCCACTACATTTACCCAGTGTGCAGTTAGGGAGATATAGAGTCCCTGGCCGTGCTTACTGGTCCATGTATCTGTGGTTAGGTGGACCTTGCCACAGATGGCGTTGCGCAGTGCACACTTGATTTTATCGGATACTTGCTTGTGCAGGGAAGGCACGGCTCTCTTGGAGAAGTAGTGCCGGCTAGGAACAACATACTGTGGGAGAGCAAGCGACATGAGCTGTTTGAAGCTGTCTGTGTCCACCAGCCTAAATGACAGCATTTCATAGGCCAGTAGTTTAGAAATGCTGGCATTCAGGGCCAGGGATCGAGGGTGGCTAGGTGGGAATTTATGCTTTCTCTCAAATGTTTGTGAGATGGAGAGCTGAACGCTGCCGTGTGACATGGTTGAGATGCTTGGTGACGGAGGCGGTGGTGGTGTTGGTGGTACATCCCCTGTTTGCTGGGCGGCAGGTGCCAATGTTCCTCCAGAGGCGGAGGAAGAGGCCAAGGCGGCAGCAGCAGAAGAGGCCGAGGCGGCAGCAGCAGAAGAAGCCGAGGCGGCAGCAGCAGAAGAGGTAGCAGGGGAGCCTGAGTGACTTCCTTGGTTTTAAGGTGTTTACTCCACTGCAGTTCATGCTTTGCATGCAGGTGCCTGGTCATGCAGGTTGTGCTAAGGTTCAGAACGTTAATGCCTCGCTTCAGGCTCTGATGGCATAGCGTGCAAACCACTTGGGTCTTGTCGTCAGCACATTATTTGAAGAAGGTGCCATGCCAGGGAACTCCTTGAAGCTGCCTTTGGGGTGCTCGGTCCCAGATGGCGGCGGTCAGTAGCAGGCGGAGTCTCTTGGCGGCGGGTGTTCTGCTTTTGCCCACTGCTCCCTCTTTTGCTACGCTGTTGGCTCGGTCTCACCACTGCCTCTTCCTCCGAACTGTGAAAGTCAGTGGCACGACCTTCATTCCATGTGGGGTCTAGGACCTCATCGTCCCCTACATCGTCTTCCACCCAGTCTTGATCCCTGACCTCCTGTTCAGTTTGCACACTGCAAAAAGACGCAGCAGTTGGCATCTGTGTTTCTTCATCATCAGAGACATGCTGAGGTGGTATTCCCATGTCCTCATCATCAGGAAACATAAGTGGTTGTGCGTCAGTGCATTCTATGTCTTCCACCGCTGGGGAAGGGCTGGGTGGATGCCCTTGGGAAACCCTGCCAGCGGAGTCTTCAAACAGCATAAGAGACTGCTGCATAACTTGAGGCTCAGACAGTTTCCCTGGTATGCATGGGGGTGATGTGACAGACTGATGGGCTTGGTTTTCAGGCGCCATCTGTGCGCTTTCTGCAGAAGACTGGGTGGGAGATAATGTGAACATGCTGGATCCACTGTCGGCCACCCAATTGACTAATGCCTGTACCTGCTCAGGCCTTACCATCCTTAGAACGGCATTGGGCCCCACCAAATATCGCTGTAAATTATGGCGGCTACTGGGACCTGAGGTAGTTGGTACACTAGGACGTGTGGCTGTGGCAGAACGGCCACGTCCTCTCCCAGCACCAGAGGGTCCACTAACACCACCACGACCATGTCCGCGTCCACGTCCTTTACTAGATGTTTTCCTCATTGTTATCGTTCACCACAACAACAAAAATATTATTTGACCCAATGTATTGAATTCAAATTCAGGCCTTTTTTTAAAGACAACTAACACTATCTGGCTATCTATTTAGGTACCGTATTACACTAATACAGGCACAGCAGTAACCACAGATTTAGCTGACTATAAATTTGAGGCCTATTATTTAGGCGCTGGGTGACAGGTTTACTGACAGAATTAGACTGGGATATGTACAGTAGCGTGTGTGTGAAGTTATTCAGAATGACCCTATCTGCACCTTGAATCTAATATACCCTTTTAGGGATAAATTTAAAGTAGGCCTAATACAGCAGAAACCACTAAATTAGGAAATTGCTAAATTGGGAATTGTATTTCAACCCAGAACAAAAAATGTGCTTTGACAGACACTAAATAACTTGACCAGCCAAAGCAGTAAAGACAGATTTAGCTGGATATAAATTTGAGGCCTAGTATTTAGGCGCTGGGTGACAGGTATACGTTTACTGACAGAATTAGACTAAAAAATAACCACACTATTGATGGTTAAATGCACTTGGTGTGACAGCTTGACCAACCACACTATTGAGGGTTAAATGCATTTGTCGACAGGCGCAGCTTGCCCCTGATGTAGTATATGGCCAAAAAATAACCAGACTATTGCTGGTTAAATGCACTTGGTGTGACAGCTTGACCCTGATGTAGGATTTAGCCAAAAAACAACCACACCATTGAGGGTTAAATGCACTTGGTGACAGCTTGCCTCTGATGTAGTATATGGCCAAAAAATAAACAGACTATTGCTGGTTAAATGCACTTGGTGTGACAGCTTCACCCTGATGTAGGATTTAGCCAAAAAACAACCACACCATTGAGGGTTAAATGCACTTGGTGACAGCTTGCCCCTAATATAGTATATGGCCAAAAAATAAACAGACTATTGCTGGTTAAATGCACTTGGTGTGACAGCTTCACCCTGATGTAGGATTTAGCCAAAAAACAACCACACCATTGAGGGTTAAATGCACTTGGTGACAGGCTCAGCTTGCCCCTGATGTAGTATATGGCCAAAAAATAACCAGACTATTGCTGGTTAAATTCACTTGGTGTGACAGCTTCACCCTGATGTAGGATTTAGCCAAAAAACAACCACACCATTGAGGGTTAAATGCACTTGGTAGCAGCTTGTGCTGGCACACCACAAGACACAAAATGGCCGCCGATCACCCCAGAAAAAAGTGACTTAAAAACGCTCTGGGCAGCCTAAAAACAGTGAGCAATTCAATAGCAGCAGTTCAATCATCCACAGCTGCAGATCGATCTCTGAATGAAGTCCTTTGGAGGAGTTAATCACTGCCTAATCTCGCCCTAACGTGGCAGCTGCAACCTCTCCCTATGCTGATCAGAGCAGAGTGACGGGCGGCGCTATGTGACTCCAGCTTAAATAGAGGCTGGGTCACATGGTGCTCTGGCCAATCACAGCCATGCCAATAGTAGGCATGGCTGTGACGGCCTCTTGGGGCAAGTAGTATGACGCTTGTTGATTGGCTGCTTTGATTGGCTGCTTTGGCTGCTTTGCAGCGCCAAGAAAGCGACGAACACCGAACCCGAACCCGGACTTTTACGAAAATGTCCGGGTTCGGGTCCGTGTCACGGACACCCTAAAATTCGGTACGAACCCGAACTATACAGTTCGGTTTCGCTCATCCCTATTTAGGGACATGCAACCCCCGTTGTTGAGATCAGTTGTGATCACAACAGTCACCAATCAGATATTATCCCTTATTCTGTGGATAGAGAATATGTTTCTATCGTCTACAACCCCTTGAAGGCTAGGTTTAAACCACCCTTGGTAGTTATGCTTGGCAGAACTGTTTGATAAAATTGAACATGCATATAATTACATACATCTGCCATTGACTGTCATTAAAAAGTATATCTTGACATATTGAAAAAACAATCAGACTGGCTCACAGTATTTTTGCATTTATTACACTTAATAAAAATCACAATTAGTTACTATTGCAGTTATAAAATGATAAAAAATAGATTGCCCACTAGATATTAGACATATCCTAATAGTATATCAAAATAGCATAAATAGGTGGGTATTTTAAATGCGGAGCTCACGCATATACCCAAACAACAGGAGTACTCCAAAGAGATAATAGGACCACTTGATTATGCTGTGTGGTGTCGGTCAATAGCGCATTGAATCCATACTTTGACAATGTTCAGATAGTCATGAAATAACTTGCCAAGTGCTCAACATACCAGTCGGTGAGAAGATATCCACCCTGCGGTCCACGGTATGTTTTTATAGCGTCCAGAAGGTACTTTGTACTTGTTTTCGTAGCGGTATTCGCTGACTACCTCCTGCCACGAGGTAGTATCACCGCTTCTCCTTCTCGGCGTCTGACGTGACCTGACCTGATGATGGTTCGCTGGTCGGTGATGACATCCACCTTCGCCGATCGGAGTAGCGGGGGTTCGTGTAGCAGAGCTATGCCGGTACGGAGTTCAATTCCCCTTCACTGGAACTGTTTAGATGGTAATTAAGTCAGTCCTCTTTTGTGAATTAAATCGCTGCCGTTACCGCGTAGATTCTTCTCGGGTGGTTCTAGATGATAAATAGCAAGGATCCTTTTTTGCGCTAAGACGGAAATAACGCACCACTGGCTGGGTCCAGTTCACACTGATTTATCCTAGACGCGTTTCAGAACCGTAGTTCCTTCCTCAGTAGGCAAATGTGAAATGCTACCAGTATTTGCCTACTGAGGAAGGAACTACGGTGATACTACCTCGTGGCAGGAGGTAGTCAGCGAATACCGCTACGAAAACAAGTACAAAGTACCTTCTGGACGCTATAAAAACATACCGTGGACCGCAGGGTGGATATCTTCTCACCGACTGGTATGTTGAGCACTTGGCAAGTTATTTCATGACTATCTGAACATTGTCAAAGTATGGATTCAATGCGCTATTGACCGACACCACACAGCATAATCAAGTGGTCCTATTATCTCTTTGGAGTACTCCTGTTGTTTGGGTATATGCGTGAGCTCCGCATTTAAAATACCCACCTATTTATGCTATTTTGATATACTATTAGGATATGTCTAATATCTAGTGGGCAATCTATTTTTTATCATTTTATAACTGCAATAGTAACTAATTGTGATTTTTATTAAGTGTAATAAATGCTAAAATACTGTGAGCCAGTCTGATTGTTTTTTCAATATTCTTCGGTTTGCAGCTGGTATCTGAAAGACTGGGCTCCAGTAGGTTGCTGGTGAGCTCCTCTAAATTGTCTATTGCTATATCTTGACATACCAGCCAAATATATTTTAAAAAAAACATGATCTTGCCTTGGGTTGTGAAAGCCTATAGACATGGTAGCTATATGAATTAAATTTTATTTGCATATTAAACAAATGTTCAAAATGTGGTGTGAACATAAACATATTGTGAGACACTCTCCTGTCCCGGGGTCCTCGTGGGGTTCGGCCTGTGGGGAGAGGTCGGGGGGTGCTGGCACTCCATCCCAGCAGGCCTCTGAGTCCCCTGCTTCAACTTTGAGGGTCCCATTGGAGTAGCGGGACAGGTCACACATGCTTTTTAGCGGACGGATGCAGTGGTGCGTCCGCATGGGCACTGGAGGGGAAGACAGCTGTGGTCCCGGAGGCAGATTGGCCAGGCTACCAGGCTAGTGGCAACCTGCCGCTGCTGGTCCTTTCTCCGGTATCACCTGCGGGTTCTGTTCCGGCGTCTGTGCCGAAGCAGACCCGTATCCGTGCTAGGCCAATCAAGCATCCACGTGCACGCTCGAGACATGGTTCGCAAAAGAATACACGACTGAGCGTACACGCATTTTATGGAAAAGCACCTGTGCACAAATTCAAAGTAGATTAGAGGATAGGCCGCACAAGTGTTAGGGATTAGGATCATCATGTGACCTATGAGAAATTGACACCTGGCACTCTGTGATTGGCTAGCAGGTACTTAAAAGGTGATCTCCCTGGCTGGTCAGTGCCCACTGTTGTTCTGACAATCCAGGTGTATGTTCCTGATCATTTCTCTCCAGCTTACCTGTGTATGACCTCTGCTTTCCTTGACCATTAGCTAGTGACCTTTCTCTGTATACTTTGTCTTGGCTGAACAATCTATCTCGTGTATGACCTCGGATCAGACCCTGGATATTCTCTGGCGTCTCATCCATCGGTACCACACTTCTCGGACTGATATAACGTATATGAACTTTGGCCTGGTCACAGACTGCTTCCCTGGTCTCTCTCTGCAAAGGTTCTTATTCGGCTTGATTACCTGTGTATGATCAATGGCTTTTGACTGAATTGTCGCCGACTCAATAAATCCACTGTCGTTTAAAACATCTGTCTGGTTGCTTAGAATTCTGAACCATTATACATATATTGTGTTTTATTGCTTTCTTATATTTTGTAGACAACTTCCCCAGTTTTGTCATGCATTATTTTTTTTTTTTTATATTGACAATTTTTATTGTTTTTTCCTTTTTCATATTCACAGTCATAGTAAAGAGCATTGACCAGTATACAGTATAAAAAGTTATACATATATGATAACTGTAATCAACAGGCATAAGTACAGATTGCATTAATAAACGCAGAGAGAGGCCTATAAGGCCTCATAAAGGCATTTGTCAAATAAAGGTGAACAATAATACAAACATAAAATAACTTTGTGACAGGGTACTAAGATAGAGCCGACATGGTGCAAGTATCAGAACCATTAGAGTGAAAAACAAGGTATTGGCCCAGGAACAGAGGAGTAGTGAAAGTGAGTTAAGAGAAATTTCTATAGGCTCTCCAAGGGGACCATGTCTGGAGAAAAGTGTGTCTGGTGCGAGATTCCCAATGGGAGATCTCTTCCATTCTGTAGATCTGATCAACTCTGCTGATCCATTGATCCAGACTAGGAACCGTGGAAGACAACCAACAAGTCGGAAGTAGTAGTCTGGCAGCAGCATGAGTGAGAAAAGTGAGGACTTAGATGAGTTAACCCCTCCTATACCTAAAGATAGCAGAGCCAAATCTGGTGAGCAAGAGAAGGAAGTCTGGCAGATTTGGTTACATAATTTGATTGTGTTAAGCCACCACGGGTTGATTAGCTCGCATGACCACCAGATATGCAAAAACGAGCCTTTGGACTTGGAACAACGCCAGCACCTATCCGTGGCGCTAGGACTATATAGGCATGTCTTGTCTGGAGTTCTGTACCATCTCATAAGGATCTTATAGCTATTTTCTTGGATATGTACGCATCTGGATATCTTATGTGGGGTAATTAAAGCTTTGGCAATTTCGGGAGGTGTCAGAGTTCGTTGGAGGTCTTTTTCCCACAAACCAATGACTGCGGGTTTGAGGGCTGTAGGGGGGGACATCAGGTTTTTATATATTGTGGAGATGATTCTAGGGGGATAGTTCCTGTTACTTATCAATCCTTCAAACCAGCAGGTAGTGTTGGAAGAAGGGGATTTTTTTGTGAGGAGAAGGGATTCAGATCTAATGAAGCTCATAAGGACAGGGTTGCGAACCTGTGTGTTTAGTACTTTACAAATTTCTAAATCTGAGAGTATACATCCGTTTGGGTCTAGGAGCTGAGAAACAGGAGTATCAAGGGATCTTAAAGCCAAAGGACAGCTATCTCTCAAGTCTTTAGGGGCCAGATTAATAACATCTCTTATCTGAAGAAGAGGGGAAGGCACGTTTAAGACCTTAGAGTCAAGAGAGAAATTTCTCCAGACCTTCAATGTATTACGGAAGAGAGGGTTTGGGATGGAGCCAGGTGGAGGAAGTGGTTTATCAGCTAGTAGGAGAGCCCTGATGGGGGAGGATAGAAAGGCATTCTCTATTATGGGCCAAGATTTATGGGGTGGATTTCTAATCCAGTCGACTACTCGAGAGAGTTGAATGGCCTTCATATATACCTCTGGGTCGGGAAGCCCAATACCGCCTTTAGCTTTAGATCTAGTTAGTGTAAGGAACGAGATGCGGGAATTTTTACCATTCCAAATAAATTTCCGTATGAGTTTATTGAGGGAAGCAAAAAAGGATTTAGGGATTTCTATAGGGAGTACCTGCATTAAGTAGGTGAGTCTGGGTATGATTAGAGACATTAGGATGTTTTTCCTTCCAAACCAAGAGAGGTATGGGAAATCTAGTGAGTCAATCTGGGTTTGTATAGATGCTAAGAGAGGTTTAAAATTCAAGCTAAATAAATCTGACAAATGGGGGGAAATCCTGATTCCTAGATATGTTAGTAGTTGGGTTTGCCAATTAAATGGGGAGTTTGCCTGAAGGGATGAGAGACTCAGGGGAGAGAGACCCATATGGAGAATTTGAGATTTCGAGGGATTGACTTTGAAGTTGGATAGTGAACCAAATAAGGAGAGTTTTGACAAAATTCTGGGCATGGAAGTATGGGGGTTGGTGGTTAGGATCAATAAGTCATCTGCAAAAGCCGCCAGTTTAAATTTGTGACGCCCGACAACCAAACCTTTGATCTCCCTGTCTTGCCGAAGAATTTGAAGGAGAGATTCCATTACTAGGACAAATATAAGGGGAGATAGTGGGCAGCCTTGTCTCGTGCCATTTCTTATTGGGAATTGGGAAGACATAAGTCCATTGACCGACACGGATGCCGAAGAATGCACATACATAGAAAAAACAGCATTTATGTATTGTATAGGCAGATGAAATTTTGAGAGGGTCAGCTTAATGTATGTCCAATCTATTCTATCAAATGCCTTTTCAGCATCCGTGCCGATCATGACCAGGGGGATGGCTTTATGGGCAGCGTAAAACAGGGCGTTGAGTATTTTAGTTGTGTTATCCTTCCCTTCACGACCCCTAACAAACCCTACCTGGTCCGGATGGATTAAATGGGGGAGCAAGTTTTGGAGTCTTGTGGCAAGCATTTTAGCAATGAGCTTGAGGTCCACATTGAGCAAGGATATGGGGCGGTAATTGGAGCAAGATGAGAGGTCCTTACCCTCTTTCGGGATTATTGTGATAGTGGCTCTCGTCATATCTGAGGAAAGTGGGTGGCCGATTAGCGTACTGTTGCAAATGGGGAGCATGAAAGGAAGTAAAAGTTCTCCAAAGGCCGAATAGTACGATATGGGAAGGCCATCGGGGCCTGGACTTTTTCCTTTGGGGGTAGACTTGATGGCTGTTGTTAATTCTAGAGTGGTAAATGGCTTAGATAGAGATTCTTGTTGTGAAATAGTAAGGGACGGGAGATCGAGAGTATCCAAGAAGGTTTTAATGTTGGCTTCCTTGTCTAGGGAAGTGTTTGGAAGAGCCGATGGAGGGAGGTTATATAGAGCTTCATAGAACAGCTTAAACTGATCAGCAATTTCTTCAGCTTTGAAAAGCTGAGTACCTTGGGGGGATTTGATGCTTTGCACATAACGGGAATCCCTTCTCTGTTTTATTCTACGCATCATGAATTTCGATGCTTTATTTCCGTGAGCAAAAGTTTTTTGTTGAGCTGCTAGATAAAACTTAGCTGAACGTTCGTTTAGTAAGTTCTTTAATTGAGTTCTAAGGGAAGAGAGTTCCGCTAGGTGGTGGGCAAGCAAAGACTGTTTATGTGCTTTCTCCACTATGTGGATTTTGGACAGCAAAGTGTTGAGCTTCTTTTCAGACTCTTTCTTTAAAAAAGAGCAAAGGCTGATTAGTCTGCCTCTGATATAAGGCTTGTGAGCGTCCCAGAGGACCTGGGGGGATATATCGGGGGTGTTGTACAGCTTGAAGTATTCCTCAAGAAAGGAAGCTATCTGTAACTTATGTTTGGGGTTACCCAGCAGAGATTCATTGAACCTCCAGTTTGTACACCTACTGCTTTTGACTTCAGGACGTATTAAACAATATATAGGAGAATGGTCAGATAGAGTGATATCACCTATTCTGGCTGAAGAGCAAAACTGAAGTTTCTCTTTTGGAGCTAGAATATAATCAATTCTGCTGTATGAGGAGTTAGCCGTGGAATAGAAGGAGAAATCTACTGAATCAGGGTTGAAGCACCGCCATAGATCGACCATACCCATGTTGTATAATTTAGTATGTAACAATCTAAGGGCTTTTGCAGAAATTGATGACTTCTTTGAAGAAGTGTCAATGAGAGGGTTAAAGGCCAGGTTAAAGTCTCCTGCTATGATCAAGCAACCTTCCCTTTGAGAGTCTGCTAAGGCCAGGGTACTAGAGAGCCAACTGATCTGATCTGTGTTAGGGGCATAAATGTTAACAAATGTGAACATGGCTTGCCCTATTTTGCCCTTAAGGATGATATATCTGCCATCTGGGTCCTGCAAATGAGACATATACTGGAAGGGAAGCCCTCTACTGAAACCTATGCTAACTCCCCTCGAGGCGGCACCCCCGGCTCCACAATGGTACCAACAAGGAAACCTGGAGTGGGAGAGGTCTGGGTATCTATCATGCTGAAAATGAGTTTCCTGAAGAAAGACTACTGAGCATTTCTCTTTATGTAACAAGGAGAGAATTTGGCCTCTCTTAGAGGGGGATCTCAAACCTTTGACATTATAGGATACTAATCTAAAGTCAGACATTCTTGAGTATAGAGAAAGATGTGGTGTATGATCTAATTTGCATAACGGCTAGAAAGGAGTCAACCGACCGTAGGAGGGGAAGGGGGGGAGCCACCTCGAGAGAAGCGCATCCGGAACCAATATACTGAGCTGTCCCGGGACCATGTCTTTTCAATCAACACCATGTCGGGATCGCCCAAGAAAAGAGCAATCCAGAAGAATCTTGTGCACCTGTCAGAGTAACAGAGATTAAACATGAAGAACAATAACAGAAAAAGTAAACGTAAATGGTTAGTTAGTTGTCTAGAGAGTGGGTACATGACAACTTTAGTTCCCTGAGTAGGTAGTCATGCATTAGTTTTGATAAATCTCCACAGCAGCTTTTTCATTTAGTCAGCATATTGTCACAACCAGACATCTGAGAAGCTCTGACAGATGCCTTTCAGAACCTCCTCCTTGAGCTTTCTTTGTTTTGGTTTTCAGTTCCTCATCTCGTCAGCCTCTCTCAGCTGTCTTGTAGTTGGACTGATTGCATCCCTTTAAATTCCTCCCCATAATGCATTAGTGTGTGGTTTATACAACTTCCTGGAGTGTGTGTGCATGCTGATCCTATTTCCCAGTCTTCTACAAGATAAGTGTTGTACATTCATTTGTGATTTTATGTTTGCTGGATCCCAGGTGACCCTGACTCCCTCCGTGTCTAGTGTAGGGAGCCGGTGGTCGTGTCCCCTCACTATTATAGGGTGTTCAGGTGTTATACAATCGAGGTACGAGGATATGCGATCATCTAACTTTGGGATGTTCGCATAGGCTGAGCAGTCAGGGAGAGTGCCAGGTCTTATGCAGGGGTCTCCATTTTCGTTCCTTAGTTTTGGATCCAGTGAGTCATATATTCATTTTGTATTGTCTTGTTTCCTGTACACCTTCCGTGACACATATCTAATTATTCTCAATATACATAGATTGATCCTCTATAATGTAGTTGAAGTGATTGCTTACATATTTTTATTCCAACATCAGTCTGTGCTTGACTAGATCTTGAGTTCTAGTTCAGATTTCCAGTTATAGTTTCAAAATATAAAAATATAGATGACCAGTATGGAAACTCTCCTGTTTAGATGACGCATAGACATTCAGTCACAATATAGTCTATGTCTGAATATTCAAAGCCTCTTTTTTGACATGGCTTTGGACTAGAAAATATAAAGAATAAAGCAGTAGTGGTCAAGAGAAGAGATGTGCAAATTTTTTTAAAATTCGATTCGACGGTTCGCCAATAAAAAATAAAAAATTGGGTTTGATTCAAATTTATTGCGGTGAATCGCATTACAAACTGTTATTTCCTGGCTGCAGAGAGCCTTCTTATTAGTGGTGTAGAACACTTTGACTTGCAGTAACACGCATAGGGGGTCTGCTGTGGTATTGAAATTATACTGTGAGTCAGTATGACATGCAGATGACAGGTGTCGCTCTTAGAATCACTGCACACTTCACTTATTTTGGTAGTCACAGGGCCAAAACTGACCAAATAACTCAAATATGAACACAGCCTTACAGGGCGATGTTAGCGCTAAGAAGAAGCGCACACCTTTTACGTTGTTGTCAGTTGATTTCACATAGATGCATACAGAACCTGTTCTATTAAGCACTGACAGAGTTTTGAGGGTGTCGGCAGTAAGTCTGTGTCGACGTTACTGATTATTTTGCCCTTCCTCTGATCCGTCAGAACAATGACCCACAAAAGACTGATCTTGTCTGTGGAGCATCCGCCTTTACTTGGTCAGCATTTGGTCAGTATCCATCAGTATTGCTAATGCCAAAAAAAAACAGTAGTAGATCCAAAACAGAGATGACACATTAATGGAATATTTCCATGTCTTCTGTGTTTTGTACCCACTCCTGATTTTGGCTACCAAATCAAAAGCCAATTCTGATGGGACCATGCAGGTCTTACAGCTGTTACACAGACAGGATATGTTGTGCATCTCATTTTTCCTTCTTTCTGACAGATCAGAAAAAGGGTCAAATACATGATGATGTCAGCCAGGCCAAAAGGCAAAATAGTGGCCCAGTCATGAAATGGGGAGGGTAGGAACAGCATGAGAAGTCCACAGAATGGCCCTATGACATAGTGGTGAGGTGGAAGCAGCATGAGTAGACCACAGAGTGGCCCAATGAGAGAGTCTGGAGGTGGCGGCTGCATCAGGAGGAGGCCACAGAGTGGCAAGGTGAGAGTGTGGAGGTGGCAGCTGCATCAGGAGGCCACAGAGTGGAAAGGTGATATAGTGTGTACGTGGCAGCAGCATGAGGAGACCACAAAGTGGCAAGGTAAAATAGTGTGGAGGTGGCAGCAGCATTAGGAGATTACAAAGTGACAAGGTGACATAGTGTGGAGGTGGCAACAGCATCAGGAGACACAGAGTGGCAAGGTGAAATAGTGTGGAGGTGGCAGCAGCATCAGGAGACACAGAGTGGCAAGGTGACATAGTGTGGAGGTGGGTGGCAATACCAGTAGCAGCTGAAGATGGTGGGTGAATGAAGGAGCACTTGGCATAAGATGTGTGGCATCAGGCGGGTGGTAGCATCAGAATATTAGCTGAGGCAGGTAGCCAGAAGAAACCAGTCTCTTTTGTCAAAGTGTTGGTGTCGCACAATGGATGATCTAGTCTGATGCATCAGTGGGTGGAAATCCTGGCTGATCCACGCCTGATTCATCTTGACTAAGGTCAGTCTCTCCAAATTTTGGGTAGACAGGCAAGTTCTTCTTGGGGTAACTATGACCCACACCGCACTAAACACCCGCTCTGATGCCACACTACTGGCCCGGCAGGACAGCTTTTCCAGGCAAAACTCAGCCAGTTATGGCCACAAATCTTGTTTGACTGCCCAGTAGTCACGCGGCTCTTTAATGTGGGGTGGCAGGGTGCTGTCCAAGTATGCTACCACCTGCTGGTTCAGGTTCTTCTCCAGCTCTAGATGCTGTTGCTGGTGAGTAGTTTCTTCACTAGGCGGGTGAAGAAAGCTGCTCATCAGCGACTCTAGACTCAGGCTGCTGCTGATGGAGCTGGTACTGCTCCTGCCACCCCACCCCTGCCCCAGAAGCTATGGCATTGGAACGTGAGTGCAGTGGGCCCCCACCAGTCAGACCTGAGTGAGGATGGACAATGGCGCAGATAGCAGCCAACTGACTACATATGATGTATCTCCATTCAGTTTCTCCTCCCTCTCAGCGGGTGTAAAAAAGGCCCCCATTTTGGTCCAATAAGGTGGAGATCCAGAAGTCATCCCTCTGCCGAATGGTGACAATTTGGCTGTCACTACCTAAGTAAGTGAGCATGCAGAGCGCCATTTATGCAAGTGACTTGGAGGGACTCCCTTTCTCCATCTCCACTGAATACTGCCACGGTGTGTCTGGGTCCTCTTCCTCATCACCCTGTAGCTCCTCTGGCTGGTCCTGCTCCTCCTCTCCTGTCACCTGTGTAGAAAAACCACCCATTTTGCTACACATTGCTTGTGCTCCAATGTACTCCTCCTTCTCCAGTTCAGCCCCCAAAAGGCATATGTGGCCTTGAAATCTTGGCACCACGACTCCTGTCCCCTGACCAGACAGATTTACCATCATCTGTACGAGGACATGTAGCAGTAGAATTACATTGTATATCCCGTAGTCCTGGCGAAAGACAAATAACATGGCCCCCTCAAAAGGCCTGAGCAAACGGCATGTGTCACACATGAGCTGCCACGGGCTGACATGGAAGTTACATAGGGGAGAACTCCTGTCTGCTTGGATCATCAGGAAATTGTTTATGGCCTTTGTCTTATGGAGGGTGGAATTCCAAAAGGTGGAAACGTTGCAAATCAGCCTATGTTGGGGGATGCCGTTCTGCCACTGCAGCTCAAGGAGGGTATGCTTTGCGGTGTACGAGTGGCTGAAGTGCATGCAAAGTTTCCTGGCCATTTTTAGGATGTCTTGCAGATGAGTGGAAGACTTTAGGAACCGCTTGACAACAGGGCGCATGGCTCAACCCTCCTTGATGCATCATCGATACAATGTTCTTCCCATTGTCAGTTACCATGGTTCCGATTTTGAGTTGTCGCAGAGAAAGCCAGGATTCAATTTCTTGCTGAAAGACATGGAGCAGTTCCTCCCCTGTGTGACTCCGTTTGCCCAGGCAAACGAGGTGTAAAACAGAGTGACTCCACCATGCCTTGCACATGTGGTATGCTGGAGGGGCACTGTTAATTGTCCCTGCAGTGGAAGCTGAGGACACGGTGGAGGATAAGGAGGCAGAGAAAGACATTGTCACAATTGTCACAGGACCAATGGCGTGGCAACGTGGAGACGGAAGTGGCATCACCTGGCCAAGTTGCTGGTGTGGCTGTGCAGGAACTACATTCACCCAGTGGGCTGTAAAAGACATGTATTGTCCGTGACCGTAGTTTTAGCTCCACATGTCGTCTCTGCCATGCACTTTGGCAGACACCGACAGTCAACCTGCACTGTTCCTGCTGTCTCCCTATGCTCTCCCTACAGTCTCTGAAAACTCTCCCTACGATCTCCCTACACTGTCCCTGTCCTCACCCTATCCAATATTCTTCTATTAACAATTTTCAGCAACACTGTGAAATGGCAACACTGTGAAATAGGATGAGGGTTTTATAGGGCTGTGACATCACAGGGACTGGTTACCTACAGATTGGCTGGCTGCACAAAATTGTGTCATATTGCATTCCCGGGCTTCTTACTTTCATTTTGTAACATGTGCAGCAGCCATTTTAGCAAAAAATAAAACTATGATTTGTTACCACAAATTCAGATTCATGGGGAATCAAAGTTTTATCAAAACTTCGGATCAAATTCCACTTCAGATTTTTTGATTCACTGAACACTGCTTACAACACTGTGACGAAGATGGTTTATACAAACAGTGAAATTCCTTTGTTAATTTTTTTTTACACTAATTAATTTATTATGTGGATAAAATCATTTTTCCAATTGGTTGTATTTTTTTTTTTTTTCTTCTATCGTTTTAATTCTACAGCCTGCTTTGCTTCCTATGCACAGCAGGCTGCTCTCAGTGAATTTATAGAGAGTCTGTCATCTGATGGATTCTCTGTAACTCTTCCCAGCTCCACATGGGAGCGTGCACTGTCTCTCTCCCTCCCTTTTCCCCCAATTCCCCCTCAACAGGATGGCAGAGGGTGCAGAGTGTCCTTAGGGACCACTGTATGGAAATGGCTAACCATCGGGCCGCTGCTCTACTGTGGCAGCGGCCTGATACTTCAAGGGTTAACCCCCATCTTATCACTCCCTCCACCAATCCTGCCGGACAGAACAAAAAACATCCGCCCCCTCCCTTGTACTTTGTGGAGGAGGGATCGCGTGGTGCTGCTGCCGGCTCTCATTCAGAGGGATCGTACCCTCAATGCAAGATGTGCGATTGAAGTGCTAACCCCTACCCCCAGTTCAGATGGCTGTCCAAACTCCCGTCCTCCACCCTCTCCCTTTGTTCTCTCCCCACTGCCTGCTCCCCGCTGCTGGACAAACCACCCCCCTTTCCCCATCGGGCTGCTGCACTGCTGTGGCAGTGTTCTAATGGTTAAAAACACCATACTTATATATAAACAGACCATATTTTTCGCCCTATAAGACGCACCGGCCCATAAGATGCACTTAGGTTTTAGAGGGGGACAATAAGAAAAAAAAAATCATTACACCTCAGGTCAGACCACCAATCAGACCCCCAATGTTAATCAGACCTCAGATGACAATCCCAATAAGACCCCCAATGGCAAAAAGACCCCAATGAGACCTCAGATCAGACCCCCAATCAGACCTCAGCTCAGACCCCAATGTGAATGACCCCCAATTAGACCTCAGATAAGAGACCCATGCCTCTCATAAGTCCCCAGTAGCCTCATATCATCCCCAAGTAGCCTCATTTCAGCCCCCAGCAGTGCTTAAAACCCCCATCAGCCTCATATAGGTTAAAATAAAATAAAAACTTACCTCTACTGCTCCGGACGCTGCCGGTCCTCTCCTTCAGCGCGCTCTGTCTTCCGACTGTGCTGTGAAGGCTGTGCACAGCATGAGATCACAGAGCGCAGTCACACTGTGCGCAGCATTCACAGCTGACAGCCGAGGACTTGAAAGCGGTGAGTACAAAACCTTCACCGCTTCTCAGTCCTCCGGTACTAATGAGCACTTCCATAATGGAAGCACTCATTAGTATTCACCCTATAAGATGCAGGGGCATTTTCCCCCCACTTATCGGGGAAAAAATACGACTTATGGGGCGAAAAATGTGGAATATATACATATATATATATATATATATATATATGCACTGCCTGTCCAAAAAAGTTAACTAAGCAAATAGTTATGAGCATCCTATTGGATAATTACTGCATGGGCGATTATCTTTCAGCTGGCAGCAAGTTATTTAACCCCAACTGGTGGAATTAGTTGCTTCTCATTTCTTAAACAACCATGTCGAAGACACATCTCGTGGTCGTGGAAAAGATGTTGGTCTGTTTGAGAAGGGTCAAATCATTGGCATGCATTAAGCAGAGAAAACATCTAAGGAGATTGCAGAAACTACTAAAATTGGGTTAAGAACTGTCCAATGCATTATTAAAACCTGGAAGGATAATGGGGACCCATCGTATTCGAGGATGAAATGTGGCGAGGGAAAAAATCATGAATAATCAAGATCGGGCGATCACTTAAACGTTTGGTGAAATCAAATCGAAGCAAAACAACAGTAGAACTCAGGGCTATGTTTAATAATGAAAGTAAGAGCATTTCCACATGCACAATGTGAAGGTAACTCAAGGGATTTGGACTGAATAGCTGCGTAGCCATAAAAAAAAACACTAATCAGTAAGGCAAACCAGAAAAAAAGGCTTACATTTTCTAGGGGGCATAAAGATTGGAATCTGAAGCAATGGAAGAAGGTCATGTGGTCTGATGAGTCCAGATTTACCCTGTTTCAGAGTGATGGGCACATCAGGATAAGAAGAGAGGCAGATGAAGTGATGCACCCATAATGCCTAGTGCCTACTGTACAAGCCTGCGGGGGCAGTGCTATGATCTGGGGTTGCTGCAGTTGGTCAGGTCTATGTTCAGTAACAGTATGTGCTCCATGAATGAGGTCAGCTATAAAAAACACTAGACATGTTTGATATTGCCACTTCCGTAATGACCTAATCTATAAAAGGATCAAGTTACTTTTACCGGCATAAAAAAAAGAAAAACTATGATGGAAATGCAATTTTGCCTACCTCACTTCACAAAAAAGTAATCAAATAAATCATATGTACTCAAAATTAGCAACAATCAAACAGTCACCTTTCCGGCAAAAAAACGAACCCCCTACATAAGACAATCTGACAAAAAATAAAAAAACATATGGATTTCAGAAAATAGACGCAAGAACAGGATTTTTTCTCAAAAAAGCTTTCATTTTGTAAAAAAAATAAAAATAAAATAGGCATATTAGGTGTTGCCCTGTTCACAACAACCTGCTCTATAAAAATATCATGTGATCCAAACCATCTTGTGAAAAAAATTAAATTTAGGCCAAAAAAGCTATTTTTTTTCAACTTACATCACAAAAAGTGTAATTCCCAGTGATCGAAAAGTCATATGTGCCCCAAAATGGTACCAATCAAACTGTCATCTCTTCCCACAAAAAAATTAGATTCTACATAAGACGATCGCCCCAAAAATAAAAAAATTGTATTCAGAAAATGGAAACACAAAAACATGATTTTTTCTCAAAAATGCATAGGCATACATATTAGGCATCTCTGTGCTCTATAAAAATAGTATGTTATCCAACCCATCTGGTGAACGCTGTAAAAAAAAAAAAGTGCCTAAAAAGCCATTTTTATATCACCTTACATCACAAAAAGTGTAATACCAAGCGATCAAAAATTCACATGTGCCCCAAAATGGTACCATTCAAACCGTCATCTCATTTTATAGTGTAAATCCAAAATAAAATAAAAAAACTAGACATATTAGGTATCGCCAGGGTCGTTACGACCTGCTCTATAAAAATATAAAATTATCTACTATGTAAGGGGAACATTGTAAAAAAATAAAAAAATAAAAACTGTGCCAGAACAGCCTTTTTTTAGTTACCTTGCCTCACAAAAAAAGTAAGGCCTAATGCACACGGCTTACGTGAGGCCGTTCCGTGCACTGTGGAACGCAATTTGCAGTCCCTAATGCACGGGTAACATGCTGTGAATAGGTCTGTAATTCGTCTGCATCGTACAAAAATTTAAAAAGTTCTATTTTTTTGCGCTGTAGAGGCACAGGCAGAAACTCGGTTTCATGCCTCCTTTCCGCACTGTATCTCTGAATTCCAGACCCAAGTGAATGGGTCTGCATCAGTGATGCTCACAATATGAGCCACGGCCGGCAACGGCCATGAGGCCTTTAATATATATATACACACACAATGCACAACTACCTCTAGCAAAAGATTTATATACTGCAGGAATAACCCTAATATGTATATACAGTCGTGGACAAAAGTTTTGAAAATGACACAAATATTAGTTTTCACAAAGTTTGCTGCTAAACTGCTTTTAGATCTTTGTTTCAGTTGTTTCTGTGATGTAGTGAAATATAATTACACACACTTCATACGTTTCAAAGGCTTTTATCGACAATTACATGACATTTATGCAAAGAGTCAGTATTTGCAGTGTTGGCCCTTCTTTTTCAGGACCTCTGCAATTCGACTGGGCGTGCTCTCAATCAACTTCTGGGCCAATTCCTGACTGATAGCAACCCATTCTTTCATAATCACTTCTTAGAGTTTGTCAGAATTAGTGGGTTTTTGTTTGTCCACCCGCCTCTTGAGGATTGACCACAAGTTCTCAAAGGGATTAAGATCTGGGGAGTTTCCAGGCCATGGACCCAAAATGTCAACGATTTTGGTCCCCGAGCCACATCGTTATCACTTTTGCCTTATGGCACAGTGCTCCAAATGCTGGAAAATGCACTGTTCTTCACCAAACTGCTGTTGGATTGTTGGAAGAAGTTGCTGTTGGAGGGTGTTTTGGTACCATTCTTTTTTCATGGCTGTGTTTTTGGGCAAAATTGTGAGTGAGCCCACTCCCTTGGATGAGAAGCAATCCCACGCATGAATGGTCTCAGGATGCTTTACTGTTGGCATGACACAGGACTGATGGTAGAGCTCACCTTTTCTTCTCAGGACAAGCCTTTTTCCTGTTGCCCCAAACAATCAGAAAGAGGCTTCATCGGAGAATATGACTTTGCCCCAGGTCCTTAGCAGTCCATTCACCATATTTTCTGCAGAAGATCAATCTGTCCCTGATGTTTTTTTTGGAGAGAAGTGGCTTCTTTGCTGCCCTTCTTGACACCAGGCCATCTTCCAAAAGTCTTCGCCTCACTGTGCATGCAGATGCGCTCACACCTGCCTGCTGCCATTCCTGAGCAAGCTCTGCACTGTGGCACTCCCATCCTGCAGCTGAATCCTCTTTAGGAGACGATCCTGGCGCTTGCTGGACTTTCTTGGACGCCCTGAAGCCTTCTTAACAAGAATTGAACCTCTTTCCTTGAAGTTCTTGATGATCCTATAAATTGTTGATTGAGGTGCAATCTTAGCAGCCACAATATCCTTGCCTGTGAAGCCATTTTTATGCAACGCAATGATGGCTGCACGCGATTCTTTGCAGGTCACCATGGTTAACAATGGAAGAACAATGATTTCAAGCATCACCCTCCTTTTACCAGGTCAAGTCTGCCATTTTAACCCAATCAGCCTGACATAATGATCTCCAGCCTTGTGCTCGTCAACATTCTCACCTGAGTTAACAAGACAATTACTAAAATGATCTCAGCAGGTCCTTTAATGACAGCAATGAAATGCAGTGGAAATGTTTTTTTTGGGATTAGGTTAATTTTTATGGCAAAGAAGGACTATGCAATTCATCTGATCACTCTTCATAACATTCTGGAGTATATGCAAATTGCTATTATAAAAACTTAAGCAGCAACTTTTCCAATTTCCAATATTTATGTAATTCTCAAAACTTTTGGCCACGACTGTACACACCCCTGTTAAAATGTCAGGTTTTTGTGATGTAAAAAAAATTATAAATCATTTCAGAACTTTTTGCACCTTTAATGTGAACTATAAACTGTACAACTCAATTGAAAAACAAACTGAAATCTTTTAGATAGAGGGAAGAAAAAATATAAAAATAAAATAATATGGTTGCATAAGTGTGCACACCCTTAAACTAATACTTTGTTGAGGCACCTTTTGATTTTATTACAGCACTTAGTCTTTTTGGGTAGGAGTTTTTACTTGGCAAGATTTGCCCACTCTTCTTTGCAAAAACACTCCAAATCTGTAAGATTGCGAGGGCATCTCCTGTGCACAGCTCTCTTCAGATCACCCCACAGATTTTCAATCTGATTCAGGTCTTTAACCCTTTCATGACCAAGGGTCATTGATGCCCCAGTGTACAGGTCAAAATTTACTAAATCTGACATGCGTCACTTTATGTGTTAATAGCTTTGGAACACTTTTATTTATCCAAGCCATTCTGAGATTGTTTTCTCGTGACATATTGTACTTCATGATAGTCATAAATTTGAGTCAATATATTTCACCTTTATTTATGAAAAAATCCCAAATTTATAAAAAAAATTGAAAATTCACAATTTTCAAAATTTCAATTTCTCTGCTTCTAAAACAGAAAGGCATACCTAATAACTTAACATTTCCCATATGTCTACTTTATGTTGGCATCATTTTGGAAATGTCATTTTATTTTTTTAGGACGTTAGAAGGCTTAGAAGTTTAGAAGCAATTCTTAAAATTTTAAAGAAAATTTCCAAAACCCACTTTTTAAACCAGTTCAGGTCTGAAGTCACTTTGTGAGGCCTACATAGTGGAAACCCCCCATAAATGACCCCATTGTAGAAACTACACCCTTCAAGTTACTCAAAACTGATTTTACAAACTTTGTTAACCCTTTAGGTGTTCCACAAGAATTAAAGGAAAATGGAGATGAAATTTCTAAATTTCACTTTTTTTTCAGATTTTCCATTTTATTACATTTTTTTCTTTAACACATTGAGGGTTAACAGCCAAACAAAACTTAGCATTTATTACCCAGATTCTGCGGTTTACAGAAACACCCCACATGTGGTTGTAAACTGATGTAAGGGCGCACAGCAGGGCCCAGAAGGAAAGGAACGCCGTATGGTTCTTGGAAGGCAGATTTTGCTAAACTGGTTTTAGATGTCATCTCCCATTTAAAGCCCCCCTGATGCACCTTTTTATTAGAAACTTTCAAAAAGTGACTCTATTTTGGAAACTAGGGGATAAGGTGCCAGTTTTATTGGTACCAATTTTGTGGTACATAAGATTTTTAATTGCTCTATATTAAGTTTTTTGTGAGGCAAGGTAACTGAAAAATTGGCACAGTTTAGTTTTTTTAACAAGATTCATCTGACAGGGTAGATCATTTGCTATTTTTATAGAGCAGGGTTGTTACGAACGCAATGATATCAAATATGTCTACTTTCTTTGTTTGTTTGTGTCAATTTTACATAATAATTTATTTTTCAAAATTGCTTTATGTTTTTGTGTGTCCATTTTCTGAACGCAATATGTTTTTTTTATTTTTCTGCCGATCGTCTTGTGCAGGGGCTCTTTTTTTGCAAAAAGAGTTGAGGTTTTTATTGGTACCATTTTTGGGTACATAGGATTTTTTGATCATTCATTATTACACTATATGGGGTAAGGTGACCAAAAAATTGTCTGTTTTGGAACAGTTTTTATTTATTTATTTTTACAGCGTTTATCTGGGGTTTATCTGAGGGGTTAGGTCATGTGACAGTTTTTTAGAGCAGAACGTTACGGAAGTGGCAATGCCTAATATGTATACTTTTTCTTATTTATTTAAGTTTTACACAATAATAGCATTTCTGAAAACAAAAAAATTATGTTTTAGTGTCTCCATAGTCTGAGAGCCATAGCTTTTTTAATTTTTTGGGCGATTGTCTTAAATAGGGTATAATTTTTTTGCGGGATGAGGTGACGGTTTGATTGGTACTATTTGGAGGGTCATAAGCCTTTTTGATCGCTTGCTGTTGCACTTTTTGTGATGTAAGGTGACAAAAAATGGCTTTTTTTACACAGTTTTTTTTTTTAATGGTGTTTATCGGACGGGGTCTATCATGTGATATATTTATAGAGACGGTCGTTATAAACGCGGTAATACCTAATATGTGTATATTTTTTCATTTTTTATAGGAAAAGGCAATTTATTTTTTTAATTTTACATTTTTATTTATTTTAATTTTTTTTCACATTCTTTTTTTATCAAGTCCCTCTTGGATCTTGAAAATCCAGTGGGGCTGATGGCTGTACTATACTTTGCAATGCTCTTGCATTGCAAAGTATAATACAATTAGATGCCCTGTAGGTGGCAACAGCGGACACTTTTGGAAAGCGTCCAGTTGCCATGGCAACCATCGGGGCTGCCATCGCAGCACGGCAGCCCCGATGGTGGAGAGAGGGAGCCCCCTCCCTCTATTAACCCCATGGATGCCGCTGCCGCGGCATCTATGGGGCTATAGCAGAGTGTCAGCCGAGGTTAACACGTGCGGAGCGGATAGAAATTGTGTTGATATTTGGTGAATGCAGTAACCGGGTCATTGCAGCAGATTTCAATGCAAGACAGCCTACGAAACCACCCATCTCCCATGCTACAGTTAGCAAACTGCTTGCTAAGTTTCGTGAAACTAGTTCAGTTTTGGATTTGCCAAAATGTGGATGCATGAAATCTGTCACTAATAAAGAAACATCAGTGGCTGTCCTAGCTTCATTCAGCAAGAGCCCACAGTGTAGCACTCGCCGAATGTCACTGGAGAGTGGCATTAGTCGAACATCCCTTTGGCGGATATTAGCTAATCACAAATGGCACCCTTACAAACTCCAGCTACTGCAGCATCTCAACGAGGATGACCCAGATCAGCGCACTGAATTTGCAGAATGGGCAAAACAATAATTGGAACAGGACCCTCAGTTTACGCAGAAGATTTTAATCTTTTAGTGAATGGTGAAGTTAACAAACAAGACCACCGCTATTGGTCTAACACTAACCCACATTGGATAGATCCCTCCAAGACTGTTGGAACCAAAATATTGATGTTATGGTGTGGTATATGGGGTACAAAGATAGTGGGGCCATTCCTCATCAATGGAAACCTCAAGGCCACTGGATATGCGAAATTGCTACATGATGATGTGTTTCCCTCTTTATGCACTGAAGCTGGCACGTTCCCTGAGTTTTTCAAGCAAGATGGTGCACCACCACATTATGGGTGTCAAGTCCGATCATTCCTAGATGAACAGTTTCCTGGAAAGTGGATTGGTCGTCGTGGGCCAGTTGAATGGCCCCCATGGACTCCCGATCTGACCCCCTTAGACTTTTATCTTTGGGGTCATCTGAAGGCAATTGTCTATGCTGTGAAGATACGAGATGTGCAGCACCTGAAACTACGGATACTGGAAGCCTGTGCTAGCATTTCTCCTGCGGTGTTGCTATCAGTGTGTGAAGAGTTGGAGAAGAGGGTTGCATTGACAATCCAACACAATGGGCAGCACATTGAGAACATTTTATAAGTGGTCAGAAACTTGTAAATAACTCATGAAAGAATAAAGTTACGTTAAAGCACACCAAGCACACCATTTTCTTGTGAAATTCCCAATAAGTTTGATGTGTTATATGACCCTCTTCCTATTGAAAAAACAAAAGTTGGATTCAAAATGGCAAACTTCAAAATGGCCACCATGGTCACCACCCATCTTGAAAAGTTCCCCCCCTCACATATACTAATGTGCCACAAACAGGAAGTTAATATCACCAACCATTCCCATTTTAGTAAGGTGTATCCATATAAATGGCCCACCCTGTATATATATATATATATATATATATATATATATGGCAAAGAAAACCACTGGCAGCACCACCTAGAAAGTTATGAAGGAAAAAACGGGTGCAAAATCCAAGTATGGTAACAGGTGCTTACCCACTTGTAAAGAGCAAAAAAATATGACTGCATTCCAAAGCGATTCTTAAATCAAATAGTGTGTATTTATTCACCCATGTGGTGGCAAAGAGCGACGTTTCGGCTCAAACGTGAGCCTTTCTCAAGTTTTTTTTGCTATATATATATATATATATATATATATATAGAAACAAAATGCGGGTCTCAGCAGCACAAGACAGAAAAACCGGTGCACGTCCTCTCAGCCGTGGGCTCAAGCGGCTATATATAGATAAGCATCAAAAGGATAAGGCAGCACTCCAGATAAAGTGAAAAAAGGTGGATTTTTTATTCCCTCTGCAACGTTTCAACCGTCTCGATGCGGTCTTTCTCAAGCATATCACACAGTGTCATACAAGGGTATATATACCCACAATCCATAGCAAGAAATTTAAAGTGACAATTAATCAATATACAACATGATTAGTTCATAAGAAGCATAAAAAACATAATAAAGTGCATTGTGCATTGTAAAGTGAATCTAACTAATACAATTACATGATGATTTATATATCATAGTACATTCACAGTGTGTACAGCTTTATTATCAATCTCTACTGTGATTAAATTGTTGGTTCACAACTCATCCATGTACTCGAAGTCACCTGTGTATCATATAAAGTGCAATTATAACAATAAAAGTTAAAAACAACTCACACCGTAACACCCGTGCAGGGGCGCCAAGATCCGCGTCCTCACTGTCAAACCGCGCATGACCAAGATGTCAACCGCGTCACAGGAGCAACACCATCCAGGCCGAAACCAGCAGCCGTCACCAAGGAAACATGACGTCAAAGACACGTGACCCGGGAGGCGGCTACATGGCCAAACCAGAGGCGTCGCCGGGAAACACCCACGGTGCAGGGTCCGCGTCACCAGGTCAGACACGCCTACAGTAGTGGCGTCGCTGCCATAGCAACAGCCGGCCCAGCAACATGCTCAGTGTCTCCACGAAATCCAGCGGAAGGCATAGGGCAGGCGCGGACCCACAAAAGAACGTCGGAGGGAGAGCAAACGGCCAAATAGAAATCTATGAAAACATATATAGACGAGGATTAATGAATACCTCATTAGGTCAAACTGTATTAATATGTTTAGAGTATTTAGAAATAGGAGTGAACGTGGTCCGAGTATATCAGCAACAGGGATTACCCCTAAATTATCTGTGCCATACTCATGTTGTCTCACACTGGGACGGGGACCAGAAGGGGCCACGTCGTTCTCACGACCATCGCCCCCGGTCCATGACGGACTTGGGTCCAAAGCACATAAATGCCACGGTGCCCAGTTCCAGAAACCGACCCTCATGTCTTAAGCAACCACAAAGAAGACCACCACTCCACAAAAGTATAATTACAGTAGACCCATTGAGTATCTTGTAATTCATAAGGCCCCAAAGATCTCCCCCAACGCCATAAATCAACAAGGAGACGCAGAAATAGACGCCCACTGTCCACGAACAAAATCGGTGGAGTCCCAATAACTGGAGAAAGAAAAAAGAGAAAGAAGAAAATTAGAAAAAAATGAAACGATCATATTGAATACATGATCAATTTCCATGATAAATGACACTAGTAAATATTCACATACACCAGGGCTCGGCGAGTCAAGGATCAACCGGGTATAGCAAGGAACCCCCCTTACAACACACTCCACTTGAAATCGACATTAAGACCATAAGGTCTCAGGGTGTTGAGGCGATGAATCCACCTCAATTCCCTCTGCTTAAGGGCCAGCGTCCTATCACCTCCCCTTCTGGACAAGGTGATATGGTCCACCAACATAAACTTCAAATCTTTTTCTCTGTGTTTGGCCTCCACAAAGTGTTTAGGAACAGGCAGATCTTTTCTTTTTTGTCTAATAGAGAACCGGTGATTGTTGAGACGTGTCTTCATGTCACAAGTGGTCTCCCCAACATAGAGGAGACCACACGGACAGGAAAGCACGTAGATCACAAACGAACTGTTGCATGTTAAAAAGTGACCAATCCCATATTGGGTCCCGGTGACGGGATGCGTGAACTTCTCACCCTTAATCATGTAAGAACAGTTAACACAACCCAAACAAGAGTAGGAGCCCCTCCTTCGGGAGCCAATATGGGATTGTACCAAGGTCTTAGTGGGAATGTCCGCCCGTACCAGCTTATCACGGAAGTTGGCAGCACGCCTATAGGAAAGCAGAGGCGGCAAAGTCAGAGCTGCAATGTCAGGGAAGTTACTCCTCAGTATCGGCCAATATTTATGAACAATCTGAGCAATGGGAGCACTCTGTTCCGAGTACGTTGATATGAACGGTATCCTCTCAATTTTGCTACATGTATTAGCAGATGGTTTCTGTTGTGGATATCTCACTCTGCTAAGGTGTTTATCAATCACCTGAGCAGGATAACCTCTTTTCATAAACTTATCTACCATCTGTGCAAACCGAGTCGGAAGTAGATCAGGGTCCTGTACCACCCTTTTAACCCTCAGTAGTTGGCCATAGGGTACAGAATTAATGATTGACCTCGGATGACAGCTGTTAAAATGTAACAGCGTGTTACAGTCAGTCGGCTTGGTATAAATATCCGTGGAAAGTTTATTGTTCACTAAAGTGACCGTAGTGTCAAGAAACTGGACATGGGTCGCAGAGTGGACCAAGGTGAAACTAATGTCAGGGTCCATGCCATTCAAAAAGTCATGGAAAAGCCCTAGCGAAAGGGAGTCACCATGTCAGATGAGGAAGACGTCATCTATGTATCTCCACCACCCCAGGACATTCCTGAAGTGGTGGGACACTATATATATATATAGTCATTTTCCAAACTTGTGAAAAGAAGAACTGGTTTAGTTGTCCATAACAACCAATCAGATTCCTCCTTTCATATTTCACAGCTTCATTGGAAAATGAAAAGGAATCTGATTGGTTGCTATGGGCAACTAAGCCAGTTCTACTTTACACCAGTTTTCATAGATCTCCCCCACTGTGTACTTATATGTGTACATAGCATTGTTTGTCGTCACACTGTACTAATCGGTGTTGGAAAAGTTACGGCACACTGTGCGGACTGCACAGAGTGCATGTAGTGTGAGCCATCAGTAATGAGATCTATATCAGGCTTATAACACCATGGTACTCACTGTAGATCACTGAACTAATGTTATCAGCAGAAATATCTATTGTGTCTACAAATAATGGACTTTCTATAGACTGGAAAGTGAGAAATAGATCTGCTGTTTATAAGCTGTAGCATACTGTAGCATACTGTAAGACCATGTTGTGGATTGGAATTAAATCTTACAAGTTCCAGCAGCCTATATGTAAGTGGATGTTAGCTGTGCTATGTAACAGGATGTGGGGGTGGGGCAGCAGAGCTTGTACTGGTGCATGAGAAATCCACAGGAACGCTCACAGATTCTCACAGGAGATGACAGCACTGAGCACAACTCATAGATCATTTCTGAGAGCATGTGAAGCAAAGCTGATACCAGTAAACAAACAAGTGCAATTTTATTATGTGCTGCATTACGATAAGATATGGGTTTATAGATTTTTAGTGCACAAAGGTGTCCATAGCCTTTAACATGTATGGTTCTGCCAAAGACTTTAAAGATGGCTCGCGAGTTCAGTAGGTGCCATAGCTGGAGTGTGCCCGGGCACTAATGTCTACAACCAGATGTAACACTAATTGTGGACTTAACCCTTCGGATGCAGTGGTCAAAACCATATCAGGGAGAATAGCAGCAATTTTAAGTTTGTTTTCAGCGTTGTTTTCCTTCAAATCTTCCATAGTGCGAGGCTTGTTCTGATCTATTCCTTTGTGCATACATTCTAATGGAAGAAGTCTGGTAGTGTCAGATCTGGCGACTGTGGTATCATTATATATGAAAGTATAGTAATAATCTTCTAGAGTAGCTCTTCTAGTGAAATAAAGTATTTAATTTGTTATGAGAGACAGTTGGCAATCAATAAGTACACCCAAATGTCATGCCTGGCCTGAGCTTTGAATGGCTGTATTGCTTTTGTACATACAGTAGATGTTGAATGTGTCATTTTGCTTTTAATTAGTGTTGACCGAATCAAAGTTAAACAAACTTACTTCTATCCGAACTTCAGAAAAAATTTGAATCGCCACAAATTTAGAATTTTCCTGGCCCTTTATAGTAACGAATAAATTTTTCCTGAAATGGCAGTGAAAAAAAAAAACATACCTCATCCATCATGCTGGCAGGGCGAAGTATGTAATCAGTCTTGGCCGCGATGGCCTCTTCATGAGCAAATGGATAAGGTGAGTGGGTATTTTTTTTTTTACTGTGTAAATTTGAAATCAAGCCAGCACTACCTGTATAGCCTCCCGTGCAAGGACCCAGTCCAGTCTGTAAACAATCCAGGAAAAAAAGGAAAGATATGTCTAGCACTGAGATGAAAATAAAATCTTCAGTCTTTATTTAGCTTCATGTAAAAATATATCTCCACATGGAGAGCAGTAACGCAACTAACGAAAGATCTGTTAGATTGAATCACTTTGGTTGCGTTACCGCTTTCCATGTGGATATGTATTTTTACATGAAGCTAAATAAAGACTGAAGATTTTATTTTCATCTCAGTGCTGGACATCGTTTTCCTTTTTTTCCTGAATTTTTAAAACTCCTGATTAACCCCTGAAATGCTTCAATGTGACTGTTAGATGCCACGAACAGCATTGAATGTGGCATCTGAGGGGTTCAATGATGAGGGGGAAGGTTGGTGGTCATTATCGCCATTATTGCACCAAAACCACACACAAAAAAATCCACATGAATCAGCACAATTTATCACAGTTTTGGCAGTTTTTGTTTGTTTTTGTGTGGGCTGGATGCATTTTTTCTGTAGATCTCACCCTTCTATTGAAAAGGGTGAAATCTGACATGCTGCAGATTTCTAAATCTGCATAGCAGGTAAATTATCATACCTAAGAAAAGAAAAAAAAGTGTATATGAGATTTGTCTAATCCCATACATTTTGCTGGTACTGTATTAGGCTGCATTTTTCTTAAAGAAATCTGCCATGAAAAATCACACATAATCTGCACTGTGTGCAGGTAGCCTTACAATGAACACTTTCTGCTCTGTAGAACAAACTTTCCAGTTGTCATCCCAGAGAGAATTACATTAAAACATCTGTTATAAAGCTGGATAAAGGAAGTAGCATAGGATCACACTATGGACAACCGGTGATGGACGCAGCCGCCCTCTCCCTGCACGATGACCTCTGCACATAGCGTGCATGAAACACTCTCCCATAGGAGCCAATGAGTTATCTCCAGTGTGCAGCACCCTATGGCTGCTGTGATGCATATAGCTGAGTAATGTTCACAGAGAATGTCATCTGATTAGGCAAGATGACTACCACCTAATAATATACCAAAGTAAAATAAAATAAAAATTGAGTGCGATCTGTTTCTTATTAGTAAAACAAAATGGGATGGGACAAAGCTGCAATACTCAGCGTAGCTGCTGCTGAATATATGGCATACATATGAAACAATGTAAAGAATAAAGTCCACATAACTCGCTCAAGTGACAAGTGACAAGAGTTGGACCCCCACCAATCTGATTTTGATGGTCTATCCTGAAGATAGGTTGTCAATATTGTAATCCTGGAAAGCTCTTTTAGTATTAAATAAAAGTATTTTAAAGTATGTTCACTCAACTTTTAAAGTGCTTGTCTGGGATTTTCAGACATGCCGCCATGCATAGGCACTTTGATCAAATAAAAAATAAAAGAAAAAAAATAATAAACGTTGCCAATCCAGTGGTAAACACTGGTCCTGCAGCCATGTTGTCACAAACAGCCAGTGATTGCCTACAGTGACTGCATTTTCTGTTTTGCATACATACAGAAATCGCATTGTCTAAAAAATATGTGAACATTTATTTTTTTCCCTAATTTTAAAGTATATTATATGATTTTAATTTGGCTTTCTCGTCTTTATAATATGTTAATTATTTTTACATGTGTTTGCCAATAGACACATTCTTTTCCTTTCTGTTCATTCTTTATTACAGTTCTGTTTTATTGACTGAAAATTGCATCAGTTGCTGGTATATAATATAGCCCTCAGTCTATTTAGGAAATAATGGAAGTCAGAACTCTTTCAATCATGACCTCACATTTCAAGGTTTTTTAAACTATGGATATAGCTGCACATTGTTTTCTGAAAGCGCTCACTAGTGTGGAAAGAAAGAACAAAGTGTTATGCTTTTGGTAACATATTTTACTGCTGCTGTAAGCAGAATGCATTTGCTGTGCCACTCAGTTAATAGCAAACAGTAAAGAAGAAGGGTCTACAATAACTTAAGTGTTTAAATGTACTGTAAATACTCTGGGAGAATCGTTTTATTCTACAGTTACTGTTCCCTTGTGCTTTTAAAGAAATTTGCTGTCAACTATTTCACATACAGTTCTATTAGGCTTTCTTCAATATAAATTCAAGATTAAAAGTGTTCCCTAAAAGCAATAAATGTGACCACCTTTATTTTAATACTAATATAAATTGCATTGTGTATAACTCTTCCCAAGCCTAAATACAATCTCTGATAATCTTTGCTACAATTTATATCCCATCCTTCCCGTATATTGTAAATGGTAGAAGACCAACAGATAATCAGAGTGCACAATTAAATAAGGGACATTCTACCATGGTTTCTGTTCCATGCATTTGTACAATTAAAAGTGCAGTATACATCTAGAAAAGAGAAAAATATAGAGGGGATTTTATATTATCAGATGATTACTTCATGGATTCATGGATTAATCAATTGCATATAAAACAATAAATTACATTAAAATACATAAAGTCTTGGGCACAATTTTTTAAGTTAATGTCTGTCACATGCAATGTCGGGTAGGGTTGCCCCCTCATATTGCTCGAATTTTTTATATTTTTTATTTCTAAACTGACCCTGCAATCACCAATACCCTGTCCTCACCATTAACCACATTAGAAATAAAGTTTCAAACTAAAGTGACTGACTGTAGTGACGTAACTACACTGAGGTTAAGAGACAACTTCGTGAAAAGGGCATTAAATACTCATTTGTTTTTCCGGCTTAATTGTGAATAACTTTCAACAGTGGGACACATTTTTTAAAATCTCCTGATCTTGTAATAGACTGGCTCGACCGGAATAACAACTAAGTGTTTTATTTTTCTTCATGGTGGCGGGATGGATGTTAGGTGGTCTTAGGTGAAATGACTAATTTGTGCATATCTATAACTATCCATAAAAGTTACAGGTGTGCCCTTTACCAATACATCCAAAGGGATAATATTACCATGTGATAATATGTGCGTTAAGCGGTTAATGCCGCGTGAATTCCAATATTTGTAATCTACAATTGACATAAATTATACTAAATTATAATTGTGCCAAAGTGGAGTGAAGTGAGTAGGGTTTTTTATGCCCAATATTTTCTTAATCTTATTCCAAACCCTATTTAGTGTATCACTAATAAGACATTGTTTTTTCCTTCTACCCGGATGCCCAGTCTCCAGGATAGAAAAAATATCCCCATATGGTCCCTGAAATTCCCTTGCCAGATTACCTAACAATAGAGCAGACCGGTGGTCTGCCCCCCCCCCCCCCCCACACACACACCACTTTATCTGAGCGGCAAGATAGTATCCTTGGAGGAAGGGGAGGGACAGACCCCCATCTCTCTCAGAAAGACAGAGATACTTTTGCTTAATCCTGACCCTACCCCTCCCCCAAATCAACTCATTCAACAATTTATCCAGCAGCCCGAAAAAGGAATCCTCAATCCATATCGGACATGCTGTCAGGGGATATAAGGCAATAGGGAGGACCACCATCCTTATTAATGCAATTCTTTCCACCTGTGGTAGGGGCAGCTTCTGACAAGTCTGGATCTTATCTCTAACCTTATTGATCATAGGGATAATATTTAGGGAATTGTATCTGGACAGATCAGCACTTATTCTAATACCCAGATATCGGATAGAATTGGTTAATCCAAGTAGCCTGATACCAAGGAATCCCTCCGGGGGTGCTCGGACAAGTGGAAGAAGTTCAGACTTATCCCAATTTACTTTGTACCCTGAAAATAAACCATATTCTCTCAAAATTTTCATAACCGGTGTAACCGCTTTCCTCCCTTGCCTCAAAAATATTAAGATATCATCCGCATATAGGCTGATCTTGTCCGCCTCTCCACTACCACCAAAACCAATGATTTCATTTGATTGTCTGACTTTACATGCAAGAGGTTCCAAAGCCAAGGCAAATATCAGGGGTGAAAGGGGACACCCCTGCCGGGTACCCCGCTGTAACTGGATCTGTTCGGAATCAGACCCATTTATCCTAACCCTGGCATTAGAATCACAATAAAGTAGTTGTATCTATTTAATGAAATGTTTCCCCAGATTCATTCTGTCCAGGGTTTCCCACAGGAAGGGCCACTCCACCCTGTCAAAAGCCTTCTCGGCATCCAATGACAGGATGGAGCGTCCTCCCCCTCCCCAACGATGTTTAAAAGAGCTCTGCGAATACTAGATTGTATATCGCGTTTGGGGACGAATCCGGTCTGGTCAGGATGAATCAGACAGTGGATGACACCCCTCAACCTATTTGCAAGCAATTTAGCTAGTATCTTATAGTCGGTATTGCGTAATGAAATTGGGCGATATGCCCCTACCTCAGTCTTATCCTTATCCCACTTCAGAATCAAAGAGATGGAGGCCTCCCTCATAGAAGGGGGGAGTGAACCACTCCTCCAAGACTCATTGAACATCCGAAGAAGGAAAGGCAACACCGTCTTGCGATAGACTCTATAAAATTCAAAGGGCAGGCCATCCCTGCCTGGGGCCGAATTACTTATTTAATGCTGTCGACGGCCGCCTCCACCTCCTCAAGGGTAATTGATGAATTTAGTTTAAGACAATCCTGCTCAGAGAGGCGAGGAAGTTCAACACCATCAAAGAATAGGGCCCGGGCTCCATCATCCACGCCAAGGTCCGACTGATATACCCTAGAAAAATGTTCCAGAAAAGTGGCTTTAATTTTAAAACAATCATTAGTTAGGGCACCAGTGGACAACTTAATTTGCCCTATATGGTTTTGAGTCCGTTGATTAGCAATTACGGAAGCCAACATTTTGCCTGTCTTGCCTTTTTCCAAAAAATCTTGCTGTCCTGCAAAAAAGGACCTATGCTGCGCTTTTTCACAAAGAAAGGACTGATATTTCCTCTTGGCCTCCATTAATGTAAGTCGGATATTTTCCTCCTTCTTTCTAGCTAATTCTACCTCCAAAGCCCTTACCCTTTCTACCAATTCCTTTTCAGTGCTGGCATATTCCGCCCTCTTCTTCTTAATCCTCATACTATATACACCTCTAATCATAGCCTTTAAATAATCCCACACATAGTGAATATGTGTGGATCCGTAATTTAATGCCCAGAATTCTAAAATATCCTTTCCGATCCTTTCTTGGTCTCTGACCACATGAATCCCATGTGGATTTAATCTGAAGGATTTTCTCCCCTGTACGGGCAGTGTATCGGCCATCGACACCAACATTGGGGTATGGTCAAATTTAAATTCATTCTTTATTATTAAAAAGGAAGTAAATACATAATGTAAGACAAAGTACACATAATAGCAGCAACACAGGACGATGCTATTGCAAGAATAAACTAGACTAGACTCCCTCTGTCAGTATTACATCCGGCTTGCCGTGGCATATCTAAGCCTGATCAGGCTCCTGCTAAAGGAAGGAGCCTGATCAGGCTTAGTGTGAGTTCAATACACTGCAGTACACTATATAGTGTACTGCAGTCTATTGTAAGCCATCAGACCCACTGGATCTTCAAGAACCATATGAGTCTGGGTCACAATTTTTTTTTAAAAAGTGAAAAGAGTAAAAAAATAAATAAAAAAAACCCTTCTAATATCTACACATAATTGGTTAAAAATGTAAAAGAATAAAAAAAAAACTAACCATGTTTGGTATCGCCGCATCCATAAGGACCTGATCTATAAAAGGATCTTGTTACTTTTACCGCATAATGAACACCATAAAAATAAAAAAACTATGATGGAACTGCAATTTTGCCCACCGCACTTCCCAAAAAATTGTATAAAAGTGATCAAAAAAGTCATATGTATCCAAAATTAGCACCAATCAAAACGTGACCTCATCTGACAAAAAATTAGCCCCTACATAAGCCAATCGTCCCAAAAATAAAAAAATTATGGCTTTCAGAAAATGAAGACACAAAAACATGATTCTTTTTTTCCTAACATGCTTTTATTGAATAAAATAAACTAAAAAAAATGCACATAATAGGTATTGTCATCTCCGTAACAACCTGCTCTATAAAAATAGCATGTGATCCAACCCATCTGGTGAACACAATAAATAAAATAAAATAACATAAAAATGTGACAAAAAATCCATTTTTTATCACCTTACATCACAAAAAGTGTAATACCAAGCAATTAAAAAGTCATATGTGCCCCATAATAGTACCAATTAAACAGTCATCTCATCCCGCCAAAAATGAGACTTTACCTTAGATAATCATCCAAAAAGTAAAAAAAATATGACTTTCAGAAAATGGAAACACAAAAACATATTTTTTTTTCAAAAATGCTTTTATTGTGTTAATAAAAAAAAAATGCACATATTAGGCATCGCTGTGTCCGCAACAAACTGCTCTAGAAAAATAGAATGTGATTCAACCCGTCTGGTGAACGCCTTAAAGAAATAAAACTAAAAATGTGCCATTTTTTATTACCTTACATCACAAAAAGTGTAATTCCAAGCAATCAAGAATTCATATGTGCCCCAAAATGGTACCAATCAAACTATCATCCCTTCCAGCAAAAAATGAGACCCTACCCAAGACAATCACCCAAAAAATAAAAAAATATGGCTTTCAGAAAATGGAAACACAAAAACAGGATTTTTTTCAGAAAAATTTATTATTGTGTAAATCCAAAATAAAATTTTAAAAATAGACTTATTAGGTATTGCCACATCATTACGACCTGCTGTGAAACAATATCACATTATTTACTCTGTCAGGTGAACATTGTAAAAAAAAAAAAAAAAAAACTGTGCCAGAACAGCCATTTTTTGGTTACCTTGCCTCATAAAACGAGTAACATATATATACAGTACAGACCAAAAGTTTGGACACACCTTCTCATTCAAAGAGTTTTCTTTATTTTCATGACTATGAAAATTGTAGATTCACACTGAAGGCATCAAAACTATGAATTAACACATGTGGAATTATATACATAACAAATAAGTGTGATACAACCCGAAAATATGTCATATTCTAGGTTCTTCAAAGTAGCCACCTTTTGCTTTGATTACTGCTTTGCACACTCTTGGCATTCTCTTGATGAGCTTCAAGAGGTAGTCACCTGAAATGGTTTTCACTTCACAGGTGTGCCCTGTCAGGTTTAATAAGTGGGATTTCTTGTCTTATAAATGTGGTTTGGACCATCAGCTGCGTTGTGGAGAAGTCAGGTGGATACACAGCTGATAGTCCTACTGAATAGACTGTTAGAATTTGTATTATGGCAAGAAAAAAGCAGCTAAGTAAAGAAAAACGAGTGGCCATAATTACTTTAAGAAATTAAGGTCAGTCAGTCCGAAAAATTGGGAAAACTTTGAAAGTGTCCCCAAGTGCAGTCACAAAAACCATCAAGCGCTACAAAGAAACTGGCTCACATGCGGACCGCCCCAGGAAAGGCAGACCAAGAGTCACCTCTGCTGCGGAGGATAAGTTCATCCGAGTCACCAGCCTCAGAAATCGCAGGTTAACAGCAGCTCAGATTAGACACCAGGTCAATGCCACACAGAGTTATAGCAGCAGACACATCTCTAGAGCAACTGTTAAGATTAGACTGTGTGAATCATGCCGTCATGGTAGAATATCTGCTAGGAAACCACTGCTAAGGACAGGCAACAAGCAGAAGAGACTTCTTTGGGCTAAAGAACACAAGGAATGAACATTAGACCAGTGGAAATCTGTGCTTTGGTCTGATGAGTCCAAATTTGAGATCTTTGGTTCCAACCACCGTGTCTTTGTGCAACGCAGAAAAGGTGAATGGATGGACTCTACATGCCTGGTTCCCACCGTGAAGCATGGAGGAGGAGGTGTGATGGTGTGGGGGTGCTTTGCTGTTGACACTGTTGGGGATTTATTCAAAATTGAAGGCATACTGAACCAGCATGGCTACCACAGCATCTTGCAGCGGCATGCTATTCCATCCGGTTTGCGTTTAGTTGGACCATCATTTATTTTTCAAGAGGACAATGACCCCAAACACACCTCCAGGCTGTGTAAGGGCTATTTGACCATGAAGGAGAGTAATGGAGTGCTGCGCCAGATGACCTGGCCTCCACAGTCACCGGACCTGAACCCAATCGAGATGGTTTGGAGTGAGCTGGACCGCAGAGTGAAGGCAAAAGGGCCAACAAGTGCTAAGCATTTCTGGGAACTCCTTCAAGACTGTTGGATGACCATTTCAGGTGACTACCTCTTGAAGCTCATCAAGAGAATGACAAGAGTGTGCAAAGCAGTAATCAAAGCGAAAGGTGGCTACTTTGAAGAACCTAGAATATTACATATTTTCAGTTTTTTTCACACTTTTTTGTTATGTATATAATTCCACATGTGTTAATTCATAGTTTTGATGCCTTCAGTGTGAATCTACAATTTTCATAGTCATGAAAATAAAGAAAACTCTTTGGATGAGAAGGTGTGTCTAAACTTTTGGTCTGTACTGTACTTGCTTCCACAAAATATTTATTGAGGGCTACTATATACCTGCTTCCCACAAAATACTGATTAAGGTGTTTGATATACCTGCTGCCACAAAATATTAATTGAGGGCTGCAATATACCTGCTTCCACAAAATACTGATTAAGCATTTTGATATACATGCTTCCACAAAAAACTGCATAAGGGGTTTGATATTCCTGCTTTCACAAAATACTAATTGAGGGCTACAATTTACCTGCTACCACAAAATACTGATTTAGGGCTAGAATATAACTGCATCCACAAAATATTGATAATGGGGTTTAATATACCTGTTTCCACGAAATATTGATTGAGGCCTGCAATATACCTGCTTCCACAAAATACCGATTGATGTGTTCGATATACCTGTTTCCACCAAATATTGATTGAGGCATGCAATGTATATGCTCCCACAAAATAATTATTAAGTGGTTGGAAATACCATCTTCTACAAAATACTGATTGGCCTGCGATATTCCTGCTTCCACAAAATACTGATTAAGGGGTTTGATATACCTGCTTCCACAAAATATTGATAGGGGTTTGACATACCTGTTTCCACCAAATATTGATTAAGGCCTACGATATACCTGCTTCCACAAAATGCCGATAATGGGGTTCGATATACCTGCTCCCACAAAATACTGATTATGGGGTTTGAAATACCTATTTCCACAAAATACTGATTGAGGGCTGCTCTATACCTTGTTCCACAAAATATTGGTTAAGGGGTTCGATATACAGTTAGGTCCATAAATATTGGGACATTGACACAATTCTAACATTTGTGGCTCTATACACCACCACAATGGATTTGAAATGAAATGAACAAGATGTGCTTTAACTGCAGACTGTCAGCTTTGATTTGAAAGTATATGCATCCAAATCAGGTGAGCGGTGTAGGAATTACAACAGTTTGCTTATTTGCCTCCCACTTGTTAAGGGACTAAAAGTATTGGGACAGAATAATAATCATAAATCAAACTTTCACTTTTTAATACTTGGTTGCAAATCCTTTTCAGTCAATTACAGCCTGAAGTTTGGAATGCATATACATCACCAGACGCTGGGTTTCATCCCTGGTGATGCTCTGACAGGCCTCTACTGCAACTGTCTTTAGTTCCTGATTGTTCTTGGGGCAATTTCCCTTTAGTTTTATCTTCAGCAAGTGAAATGCATGCTCAATCGGATTCAGGTAAGGTGATTGACTTGGCCATTGCATAACATTCCACTTCTTTCCCTTAAAAAACTCTTTGGTTGCTTTTGCAGTATGCTTTGGGTCATTGTCCATCTGCACTGTGAAGCGCTGTCCAATGAGTTCTAAAGCATTTGGCTGAATATCAGCAGATAATATTGCCCAAAACACTTAAGAATTCATCCTACTGCTTTTGTCAGCAGTCACATCATCAATAAATACAAGAGAACCAGTTCCATTGCAGCCATACATGCCCACGCCATGACACTACCACCACCATGCTTCACTGATTAGGTGGTATGCTTAGGCTCATAAGCAGTTCCTTTCCTTCTCCATACTGTTCTCTTCCAATCACTCTGTTACAAGTTGATCTTGGTCTCATCTGTCCATAGGATGTTGTTCCAGAACTGTGGAGGCTTTTTTAGATGTTGTTTGGCAAACTCTAATCTGGCCTTCCTGTTTTTGAGGCTCAGCAATGGTTTACATCTTGTGGTGAACCCTCTGTATTCACTCTGGTGAAGTCTTCTCTTGATTGTTGACTTTGACACACATACACCTACCTCCTGGAGAGTGTTATTGATCTGGCCAACTGTTGCGAAGGGTGTTTTATTCACAAGGGAAATAATTACTTGGTAATCCACCACAGTTGTTTTCCGTGGTCTTCCGGGTCTTTTGGTGTTTCTGAGCTCACCGGTGCGTTCCTTCTTTTTAAGAATGTTCCAAACAGTTGTTTTGGCCACGCCTAATGTTTTTGCTATCTCTCTGATGGGTTTGTTTTGTTTTTTTTCAGCCTAATGATGGCTTGCTACACTGACAGTGACAGCTCTTTGGATCTAATCTTGACAGTTGACAGCAACAGATTCCAAATGCAAATAGCACACTTGAAATGAACTCTGGATGTTTTATCTGTTCAATGTAATTGGGATATTGAGGGAATAACACACACCTGGCTATAGAACAGCTGAGAAGCCAGTTGTCCCATTACTTTTGGTCCCTTCACAAGTGGGAGGCACATATGCAAACAGTTGTAATTCCTACACCGTTCACCTGATTTGGATGTAAATACCCTCAAATTAAACCTGACAGTCTGCAGTTAAAGCACATCTTGTTTGTTTCATTTCAAATCCATTATGGTGGTGTATAAAGCCAAAAAGTTTAGAATTGTATCAATGTCCCAATATTTGTGGACCTGACTGTACCTGTTTCCAAAAAATACTGATTAAGGGCTGTGATATACCTGCTTCCACAAAATACTGATTAAGGGTTTTAATATCACTGCTTCTTCAAAATACAGATTGAGAGCTGTGATATAACTGCTTCCAGAAAATAAACTGATTAAGGAGTTTGATATACCTGTTTCCACCAAATATTTATTGAGGGCTACGATATACCTTCTTCACAAAATACTGATTAAGGAGTTTTATATACCTGCTTCTCCAAAATATTGATTGAGTGATACAATATAACTAATTCCACAAAATACAGATTAAGAGGTTTGATATACCTACTTCCAAAAAATATTGATTGAGGGCTACGATAAGCCTGCCTCCACAAAATACTGAATGAGGCATTTGATATAAATGCTTCCACAAAATATTGATTAAGGGTTTTGATATCCCTGCTTCTTCAAAATACTGATTGAGGGCTACGATATACTTGTTTCCTCCAAAAACGGATTAAGTGGTTTGATATACCTGCTGCCACAAAATACTGATTGAGGGCTGCGATAAACCTTCTTCCACAAAATACAGATTAAGGGGTTCGATAGGCTTGCATCTACAAAATATTGATTGAGGGCTACGATATACTGATTTAGGGGTTTAATATACCTGCTGCCACAAAATACTAATTGAGGGCTGCGATATACCTGCTTCCACAAAATATAGATTAAGGGGTTTGATATACCTGTTTCCATCAAATATTGATTGAGGCCTACGATATACCTGCTTACACAAAATACTGATTAAGGGGTTTGATATACCTGCTTCCACAAAATATAGATTAAGGGGTTTGATATACCTATTTCCGCCAAATATTGATTGAGGCCTGTGATATACCTTCCTCTACAAAATACTGAATAAAGGGTTTGATATACCTGCTTCCACAAAATATTGATTAACCACTTCAGCCCCGCTAGGTGAAACCCCCTTCATGACCAGAGCACTTTTTACACTTCGGCACTACACTACTTTCACCGTTTATCGCTCGGTCATGCAACTTGCCACCCAAATGAATTTTACCTCCTTTTCTTCTCACTAATAGAGCTTTCATTTGGTGGTATTTCATTGCTGCTGGCATTTTTACTTTTTTTGTTATTAATCAAAATGTAACGATTTTTTTGCAAAAAAATGACATTTTTCACTTTCAGCTGTAAAATTTTGCAAAAAAAAACGACATCCATATATAAATTTTTCGCCAACTTTATTGTTCTACATGTCTTTGATAAAAAAAAAATGTTTGGGCAAAAAAAAATGGTTTGGGTAAAAGTTATAGCATTTACAAACTATGGTACAAAAATGTGAATTTCCGCTTTTTGAAACAGCTCTGACTTTCTGAGCACCTGTCATGATTCCTGAGGTTCTACAATGCCCAAACAGTAGAAAACCCCCACAAATGACCCCATTTCGGAAAGTAGACACCCTAAGGTATTCGCTGATGGGCATAGTGAGTTCATAGAACTTTTTATTTTTTGTCACAAGTTAGCGGAAAATGATGATGATTTTATTTTTTTTATTTTTTCTTACAAAGTCTCATATTCCACTAACTTGCGACAAAAAATAAAAAATTCTAGGAACTCGCTATGCCCCTCACGGAATACCTTGGGATGTCTTCTTTCCAAAATGGGGTCACTTGTGGCGTAGTTATACTGCCCTGGCAATTTAGGGGCCCAAATGTGTGAGAAGAACTTTGCAATCAAAATGTGTAAAAAATGACCGGTGAAATCCAAAAGGTGCACTTTGGAATATGTGCCCCTTTGCCCACCTTGGCAGCAAAAAAGTGTGACACATCTGGTATCGCCGTACTCAGGAGAAGTTGGGGAATGTGTTTTGGGGTGTCATTTTACATATACCCATGCTGGGTGAGAAAAATATCTTGGTCAAATGCCAACTTTGTATAAAAAAATGGGAAAAGTTGTCTTTTGCCAAGATATTTCTCTCATCCAGCATGGGTATATGTAAAATGACACCCCAAAACACATTTCCCAACTTCTCCTGAGTACGGCGATACCAGATGTGTCACACTTTTTTGCTGCCAAGGTGGGCAAAGGGGCACATATTCCAAAGTGCACCTTTCAGATTTTGCAGGCCATTTTTTACACATTTTGATTGCAAGGTACTTCTCACACATTTGGGCCCCTAAATTGCCAGGGCAGTATAACTACGCCACAAGTGACCCCATTTTGGAAAGAAGACACCCCAAGGTATTCCGTGAGGGGCACTGCGAGTTCCTAGAATTTTTTATTTTTTGTCACAAGTTAGCGGAAAATGATGATTTTTATTTTTTTTTCTCTTTTTTCCTTACAAAGTCTCATATTCCACTAACTTGCGACAAAAAATAAAAAATTCTAGGAACTCGCCATGCCCCTCACGGAATACCTTGGGGTGTCTTCTTTCCAAAATGGGGTCACTTGTGGCGTAGTTATACTGCCCTGGCAATTTTGGGGCCCATATGTGTGAGAAGTACTTTGCAATCAAAATCTGTAAAAAATGACCGGTGAAATCCGAAAGGTGCACTTTGGAATATGTGCCCCTTTGCCCACCTTGGCATCAAAAAAGTGTCACACATCTGGTATCGCCGTACTCAGGAGAAGTTGGGGAATGTGTTTTGGGGTGTCATTTTACATATACCCATGCTGGGTGAGCGAAATATCTTGGCAAAAGACAACTTTTCCCATTTTTTTATACAAAGTTGGCATTTGACCAAGATATTTTTCTTACCCAGCATGGGTATATGTAAAATGACACCCCGAAAACACATTCCCCAACTTCTCCTGAGTACGGCGATACCAGATGTGTGACACTTTTTTGCAGCCTAGATGCGCAAAGGGGCCCAAATTCCTTTTAGGAGGGCATTTTTAGACATTTGGATCCCAGACTTCTTCTCACGCTTTAGGGCCCCTAAAAAGCCAGGGCAGTATAAATACCCCACATGTGACCCCACTTTGGAAAGAAGACACCCCAAGGTATCCAATGAGGGGCCTGGCAAGTTCATAGAATTTTTTTTTTTTTTGCATAAGTTAGCGGAAATTGATTTTTTTTTTTTTTCTCACAAAGTCTCACTTTCCGCTAACTTAGGACAAAAATTTAAATCTTTCATGGACTCAATATGCCCCTCAGCAAATACCTTGGGGTGTCTTCTTTCCAAAATGGGGTCAGTTGTGGGGTGTTTGTACTGCCCTGGCATTTGAGGGTCTCCGCAATCATTACATGTATGGCCAGCATTAGGAGTTTCTGCTATTCTCCTTATATTGAGCATACAGGTAATGAGATTTTTTTTTCCGTTCAGCCTCTGGGCTGAAAGAAAAAAAGTGAACGGCACAGATTTCTTCATTCGCATCGATCAATGTGGATGAAAAAATCTCTGCCAAAAAAAAAAAAATGGAGGGGGGGCGGAGCCAGCGCAAGATCCAAATGGCCGCTTCTGTCTGAGCTCCGTGCACAGACCTGCTGAGAACGCAGCTACCGCAAGCTTTTGAGACCTCCTAACATGGTCAAAATCGGAGGACAGAGACCCCCTGACCCAGGGGCCATCCCCAAAGCACCTAATCCTAACTCGGGCATGGCTAAATACCTCAAAAAGCAGGCAGCAGCTCCGGGGACTACAGACTCCAAGATGGCGCCGCCGAGTGAGCGCACCTCCGATGGTGGCGAAGAAGGTCAGTCAGAGGTGGACAGTGATGCCGGGGACATAGGATCCCCTCGGGCACAGCCTGTGTCTAGAAAATTTATAAAACAGGCATTGGCTGAAGCTCTACTGCCTCTGCGGCAGGACATATCTGGTCTCACACAGGAGATCCAGCACGTAGGCCACAGGGTAGAAGCCCTGGAAATGACACAGGCTGCGATAATTGAGCACAGTACTGCGGCCACCCAATCTCTCACCTCGTGCCAGTCGCATATTAATGCCCTATATAACAGCCTGGAAGACCAGGAAAATCGTGGACGCAGGAACAATCTGCGTTTTAGAGGGCTCCCAGAGTATGTCTCTAATGACGAAATCATACCAGCGATCCTGTCCATCGCAGCTTCAATTCTGGGAGAGGAGGGTCCTCCATCTATACTGATTGAAAGAGCGCACAGGGCTCTTAGGCCCAAACCAAAAGGCAACGAGCCGCCAAGAGACGTAATTTGTCGCTTCCTGAATTTCGCCGACAAGGAGCGAATCCTTATTGCTGCAAGACAAGCGAAATCTATCACCTATAGCAACGTTCCTGTCTCAATCTTCCAGGACTTAGCTCCGGTCACACTACAGAAGAGGAAAACTCTCAAACCCCTCACTGACTGGCTGCGGGAGAAACGTATCCTCTATAGATGGACTTTTCCTTTTGGATTAGCGTTCAGCTATGCGGAGAAACTCATCAGAATCTCGTCATATGCAGACCTGCAAGATTTTCTTTCAACCGCAGAAGTCCCTCATCTTGATATAGCCTGCTGGGACCCTGTTTCTGATATCACCTCTCTTCCGGAGTTGCCGAAGATTGTTCCCTGGGAAAGAGCAGGCACCCCTAAACAGCAGAGGGCGAAGAGAAGAAGCAGTCCCCTGACACCTAAGAGAATTGCATGGTCCACCACTTAAAGTCTGAAGGACAATTCAGGCTATTATTGTCTCGTTTCTTCAGTCCGTGACTTCTCCTGTCCTCCTCTATTTCTTTCTTTTCTCTTAGTCTCCCTCCCCTCTCCCCCTTTACCCCATCCTTTTCCCCTCCCCCCTTTCTTTCCCCCCTTTCTCCCCCCTCTCTCCTCCCTCCCTTTTTACTTAACACCATTGGTCTCATTATTACACACTATGTCGTTCTTTAGTGGGTCGCTATATATGGGGTTATAACCTCTTTCCCCCCCCTCCTCTGATAGTTTTCTATCTGATTGACAAGTGTCGATTATATTTCACATTAATGTTGGTTGCCCAAACGCGACCCTGTTTTTGTTTCAGTTATGTTTTTTGTTTTTTGTTTAAAACTCTCTTTGTAATGTTATCTCACAGTCAAGGGGTATTGATGCGATGTACCGGTGTTCTTGGATCTGTGTTGCCCTGGGCCCTGACTCCTCTTGAGGCTGCCAATCACACCTGCTCCTCCCACTCCGATGCCACGAATCGTAACGTAATTTCCTTTGCCCTTACCTCCACTCTTAACCCAACATGACAGATTTCAAACTTGCCTCTTTCAATGTGAAAGGATTGAGATCACCCTCTAAACGTTCACAGATCTTTTCCCTTCTCTGGAGGGAGAGGTGTTCCATTATCTTTCTCCAGGAAACCCATTACAAACAAGGAAAATTTCCTGATCTCTCCTACTCTAGATTCCCGGATTGGTATCATTCTGGTTATGATGGGGCGGCCTCCAGGGGAGTCAGCATTGGCATGAAAAAGAATTTCCCTTTTCAATACTCCTCCCATACCGCAGATACTGAGGGAAGATATATTATTTTAAAAGGTCTTATTGGGCATAAAATGTTCACTTTAGTTAATATATATGCTCCAAATTATGACCAAGTACCTTGGCTCTTGAAGATACTTTCCATTGTAGAAAATGTTAGGGAAGGAACACTTATCTTAGCCGGGGACCTAAACTTAGCCTTACACCCGTTCTCTGACACTTCTTCCAAACGGTCATCTACTTCGGGTAAACTACTAAAAAAACTGAAGAGCAAACTACGTGATATGGGTTTAATTGATGTATGGAGATGTATGAATCCAACATGTATTGATTACACCTTCTATTCGGCTCCTTCCCAATCCTACAGCAGGATCGATTACATCTTCGTGCCTAAAGACTTCTTGCACCTCTCCTCTGACCCCCTGATTGGAAATATTACCATCTCGGACCACTCCCCAATCTTCTGCTCCTTCCATCCTCAACCTGGATCTGGTAAGCCCTCCAATTGGAGACTTAATGAGTCTATATTGAGCGATCCTAGCCATGTTTCCTTCTTCACCTCCCTTTTAGAGCATTATTTTGAGTCCAATGACTCCCCTGAAATTTCCGCACAAACGCTATGGGATGCCCACAAGGCTTTTATTCGCGGACAGTTCATAAGCAAGTGCTCCCATTTAAAAAAATTAGCTGAAAGACATTTTACATCCCTATTAGACCGCATTCATACCTTAGAAAATTTGCATAAACAGTCTTTAGACCCCCAACACCTCTCTGAGTTGTTAGCTCTTAGATCTGAGTTGAAAAATATCTTAAATAAAAAAGCAGCAAAATATTACCTCTCCTCACAACATAAATTCTATGCCCATGGCAATAAAGCCTCTAGATTCCTTATGAACCGTATTAAACAAAGGAAGAATGCTAGGTATGTAACCTCTATCAAATCCCCCCAGGGTAGTCAACTCTATTCACCGGAATCCATTGCGGAACAGTTCCGCCTTTTCTACAAGGACCTTTATAATCTATCCCCTCCCTCTGATGGTATATTAGACACTGGATCAAATCGCCACCCTAACTCTTTCCTGGATAGTCTTAAATTGCCATCTCTGACCATATCCCAGAGGGAGGACCTTTCAAAGCCCTTTGACCTGGCGGAGCTTTCCAAGGCCCTGAAATCCTCTCCAAAGAATAAATGCCCTGGCCCTGACGGTCTCCCGACTAGTTATTATTCAGTCTTTCATACCACTCTAGCCCCCTTTCTCCTTCGAGTCTGTAACCAAACTCTCCTAAACTCTCCCCTCTCCTCGGACATGACGAGAGCATTAATCTCGATCATCCCTAAGGAGGGAAAAGACCATACTAACTGCGCTAATTACCGCCCAATATCCCTCCTAAATACAGACTTGAAATTACTAGCAAAAATGTTAGCTACCAGAATACAACTTATCCTTCCTGCCTTGATACACTCTGACCAAGTAGGGTTTGTCAAAGGGAGAGAAGGGAAGGACAACACTACCAAGATTCTGAATGCCCTATATTATGCCTCCAGTAAAAAACTACCTCTGGTTCTCCTGGGTACCGACGCGGAAAAGGCATTCGACCGCATCGACTGGTCCTACATTAAGCTTACATTACGGAAATTCGGATTTCCGGAGCCTTATATCCATGCTATATTCGCAATGTACTCAAATGCTTCCGCGTCGGTCCTAGTGAATAATCTTAATTCAAACAGTTTCCAGATTAAAAATGGCACTCGCCAAGGTTGCCCTCTTTCCCCCCTTATTTTTGTTCTCGTTGTGGAAACACTTATGCAAGCACTTAGGCAAGAGAAATCCATCAAAGGATTAATGATCGGTTCGCAGGAGTATAAATTAGCCGCTTTTGCGGATGATCTTTTGATACTAACCACTAACCCCAGTGTCTCCATGACCAAAATACTTCATGTATTGGATACCTTCAGTTTATTCTCCAACTTTAAGGTCAACCCCCAAAAGTCCCAGATTTTACATATAGGATTGTCTCCTGTGTCCGTTAAGAAACTCCAAACTAATTCCCCATTTAATTGGACGACCCAACTCATAACGTATCTAGGAATTAAAATTGATGCCCATTTACCTGTTTTGTTTCATTTGAACTATACCCCCCTTTTAAAGTCTATGGCCGCTCAATTGGACTCATTAGAAAAACACTTCCTCTCTTGGTTTGGAAGGAAAAATATTGTAATGTCTTTGGTCATACCACGGTTGACTTACCTCCTCCAGGTTCTTCCAATTACGATTCCACGCACTTTTTTCAATAAATTGAACACACTAATACAGCAGTTTTTATGGGATAAGAAAAGACCCAGAATCTCACTTACCTCCCTCGTTAGACCGAAACAACTAGGGGGTATAGGCCTTCCGGACCCCGAACTTTACATGAAGGCAATACACCTTTGTAGAGTGATTGATTGGCTACGCTCTCCTACTCATAAAACATGGCTCCATATTGAAAACTCTTACTTTACTTCTTCTACTAGATCCCTCATGCTGTCAGGCAAGCCACTATCTCCCCTTCCACATATGACTAACCCTCTAGTAAGGTCTACTATCAATGTGTGGAAATGGTTCTCCTCCAAATATGCTGACCAATTGCCTTTGTCTCCCCTCCTTCAAATTAAAGATATATATTCACTCGCCCCTGGGGAAGTATCATCCTCTATCACTTCCCAGCTTAGATTATCACCTACTTGCTTATCTGATCTGCTAGATGGCGATGGCTGTGTCCCCTCTGACTCTACACTGGCCTCCACAAGCGGTATACCACCCGCCAACTTTCTGGCTCTAAATTACCTTAGAGGTGAGCTACTCAGTTACTCCAAGTCCACCCCCATAAACCGTACCTCTGGTTGGTTTGAGAAATTGGTTTCCTCCACCACTTACCCCCCCAAGCTAATCTCATTCCTGTACAAAAAGCTTATCCAGCCTCACAAGAGAGTTAAACCGTCATACATAGGATTGTGGGAAAAAGATTTGGGCAAACAATTTTCTGATAAGGAAGTTAACTCCCTGCTGATTACCCCTCACAAGTCCTCTAGGTGCATTTGAGTACAGGAGAATGGTTACAAACTGTTGTCCAGGTGGTACAGAACCCCTGACAAGGTGGCCCTCATGTACCCTGGCGCCCCAGATTCGTGCTGGAGATGTGGTTTAGACAGGGGCACTTTCATCCATATTTGGTGGAACTGCCCTCCCTTACTTAGTTGGTGGAATCAGATATTCCGCGTCAGCAATTCTATATGCGGTTCCTCCGCCCCATGCACACCTGAAGTTGCCCTCCTATCTCTTGGTATATCCAAATATGATAAGAGTCCTGGATTACTTTCACACCTTCTGTCTGCAGCCCGTCTCCTAGTTCCTACTAGATGGCGCTCTGACGAAATCCCTTCTATTGAACAATGGACAAACAAGGTCGATCAAATTTATCGCCTTGAGGAGCTTTCTAATTGGGAGTTAGGTACTAGAAAGAAATTCCTCACAACTTGGTCGGCGTGGAGGAGGCACAGAAACTTCTCTTAATACTTCCCTCCTTACATAGGATTGGGTAGCTAGCTCTTGGCCCAATGAGTTCCATATCTACTTGACTATTATTAGTCTGATGACTTGCAATTATACTAACACTGTCTGGCAACCAAGATCCCGCTCAATTACTCTGTATAATGATTACACTGATTGTGCATGCATCTCTCCTGCTGCGTCAGGATATGTCTGCTGCTTCTAGACTGTGATATGTCTCTCTTTTCTTGTCTCTTTGTTTTGATAACAAAAAATCAATAAAAATGTTGATTATAAAAAAAAAAAAAAAAAATGGAGGGGAAAGGCGTCTGCCAGGACATAGGAGCTCCGCCCTACATCCATACCCACTTAGCTCGTATGCCCTGGCAAACTAGATTTCTCCATTCACATCAATCGATGTGGATGAATAAATCATTGCCGGGATTTTTTATTTTTTTTTATATATATATATATACAAAGTGCTTGCCAAAGCATAGGAACGCCGCCTCCTCCTCAGCTCGTATGCCTCGGCAAACGTATCTGTCACTGCAGAGGAGAAAATCCCGTCTTGCAGCGCCGCATACACCGACTTGCGTGTAATCTGACAGCAGCGCAATGCTTCTGTCAGAATGCACATCGGTGCTGCAGCTAGTCGATCGGTTGGTCCACCTGGAAGGTAAAAAAAGAAAAAAAAAAAAAAAAAAAAAACCAGGCCGCAACGCAATAATTTTATTAACTTTGCAACAGAACATATAAACTTTAACTTTTTTAACTGAACATTAACGTGTTTGCTTACTGGTGTGTTTTTTTTTACCTTTATAGAACAAACCTCTCCTTCCCCATGGGTCAATGTGCAAAGCGCAAATCGCCCAAAGATGTGGCGAAGTGCGTTATGCACTTTGTCCCATGTGAAAGGAGACGTTTGCAGCAGCAGTGAGTGAATGGGCCCTAATAGCCCTGTGTGCCTGTCCTGGTGAGATGATCCCTATGCTAATAGTGTACCTGTGAGTGGTACTTCCGGAAACACTCTCCAAAGCATAGGGCAGGGTGGTCCGGACAGTCAGGACAGAAATAGCGGGTGTCACGCCTTATTCCACTCCTGCTACAGACACGACATCTTTTTCGGGGTGACGGTTGGGTTGAGGTACCAGGAACGACATTGGGGAAATGTCGCTCGTGTAGACGGCTAACTACACTGGTGGTTGGGGCCACGGAACCTCCTGGATACAGGAGGTTCTCGATGATCTCTTCCTGAAATTTGAGGAAGGATCCAGTTCTCCCAGCCTTACTGTAGAGAACAAAACTATTGTACAGAGCCAATTGAATTAAATATACAGACACCTTCTTATACCAGCGTCTGGTGCGTCGGGAAACTAAATACGGAGACAACATCTGGTCATTGAAGTCCACCCCTCCCATGTGGAGGTTATAGTCGTGGACTGAGAGGGGCTTTTCAATGACACGGGTTGCTTGCTCAATTTGTATTGTCGTGTCTGCGTGAATGGAGGAGAACATGTAAACGTCACGCTTGTCTCTCTATTTCACCGCGAGCAGTTCTTCGTTACACAGTGCGGCCCTCTGCCCCCTTGCAAGACGGGTGGTAACGAGCCGTTGGGGGAAGCCCGCGCGACTAGTTCGCGCGGTACCACAGGCGCCAATCCGTTCTAGAAACAAATGCCTAAAGAGGGCCACACTTGTGTAAAAATTGTCCACATAAAGATGGTACCCCTTGCCGAATAAGGGTGACACCAAGTCCCAAACTGTCTTCCCACTGCTCCCCAGGTAGTCAGGGCAACCGACCGGCTCCAGGGTCTGATCTTTTCCCTCATAGACCCGAAATTTGTGGGTATAGCCTGTGGCCCTTTCACAGAGCTTATACAATTTGACCCCATACCGGGCGCGCTTGCTTGGGATGTATTGTTTGAAGCCAAGGCGCCCGGTAAAATGTATCAGGGACTCGTCTATGCAGATGTTTTGCTCTGGGGTATAAATATCTGCAAATTTCTGGTTGAAATGGTCTATGAGGGGCCGAATTTTGTGGAGCCGGTCAAAAGCAGGGTGGCCCCTGGGACGGGAGGCGGTGTTGTCACTAAAGTGCAGGAACCGCAGGATGGCCTCAAAACGTGCCCTGGACATGGCAGCAGAGAACATGGGCATGTGATGAATCGGGTTCGTGGACCAATATGACCGCAATTCATGCTTTTTTGTCAGGCCCATGTTGAGGAGGAGGCCCAGAAAAGTTTTAAGTTCGGAAACTTGGACTGGTTTCCACCGGAAAGGCTGGGCATAAAAGCTTCCCGGGTTAGCGGTGATAAATTGTGTGGCATACCTGTTTGTTTCGGCCACAACTATGTCTAAAAGCTCCGCAGTCAAGAACAGCTCAAAAAATCCCAGGGCCGAACCGATCTGAGCCGTCTCAACCCGAACTCCAGACTGGGCAGTGAAAGGGAAAACTACAGGTGCGGCTGAAGTTGGGGACTGCCAATCAGGGTTTGCCAGCACCTCTGGGATTCTAGGGGCTCTACGGGCACGTCTTTGCGGTGGCTGCGACGGGGTCACTACTGCACATGCCACCGTACCAGCTTCAACTGCCCTTCTGGTGCTCGCTACTTCACCAGGTTGTACGGCAGTGCTGGTACTAGGTCCAGGGAGGGCTGGGCTGCTGGTGTATGCCTCACCACGTAATCCGACAGCACCAGCCCCACTCTGCTGCTCTTGAAGCGGATCCTGCGCAACCTGCGGTCTAGCGACACGGGGCCGGGTACGCCTGGTGGTATCAGGGACCTCAGCCTCCTCATCCGAACTTTGGGTCAGAGAGCCACTGCTTTCTACAGGTTCGTATTCTGACCCGCTGGATTCATCAGATGAGGGTTCCCACTCCTCATCCGACTGGGTCAGAAGCCTGTAGGCCTCTTCAGAGGAATACCCCCTGTTAGACATGTGGGCAACTAAATTTAGGGGTATTCCCTGAGACTACCCAAGAAAAAAAAAGCAAGCCTGTCTTACAAAGGGGAGGCTAGCGAAGTACCGGAGGCCGCTGCGGTTGATAAAAAATATCAAAACTGATTTTTTTATCGCCGCAGTGCGTGTAAAGTGAATGTGCAGTGATCAAAAAAATTTTTTTTTTTTGTCACTGCGGTGGGGCGGGTGTGGGCGAACGCACGTGTGGGCGACCGATCAGGCCTGATCGGGCAAACACTGCGTTTTGGGTGGAGGGCGAACTAAAGTGACACTAATACAATTATAGATCTGACCGTGATCAGTTTTGATCACTTCCAGATACTATAAAAGTACAAATGCTGATTAGCGATACGCTAATCAGCGAATAACGGACTGCGGTGCGGTGGGCTGGGCGCTAACTGATCGCTAACTACCTAACCAAGGGACCTAAACTATACCTAAAACCTAACGGTCAATAACAGTGAAAAAAAAAAGTGACAGTTTGCACTGATCACTTTTTTCTTTTCACTTGTGATTGACAGGGGTGATCAAAGGGGTGATCAAAGGGTTAATTGGGGTTCAGGGGGGTGATCAGGGGCTAAAGTGTAGTGTTTGGTGTACTCACTGTGAAGCCTGCTCCTCTGCTGGATCCAACCGACGAAAAGAACCAGCAGAGGAGCAGGCAGCCATATAACAGATCATATTTACAAATATGATCTGCTATCTGGCACTTAGATTGGATTTTTTAAAAATCAGCAACCTGCCAGCCACGATCATTGGCTGGCAGGTTGCTGACGAAATACTTCTGTGCGAAATGCCGGCGCGAACTGCGCATGCGCACGCGCATAGTCGCGTCATCTCGCGTCTCGCGAGATGACGCGTATATGCGTGACTGTGCGCAGCGCTGCCACCTCCGGAACGCACATGTGCGTTAGGCGGTCCGGAGGTGGTTAAAGGGTTTTATATTCCTGCTTCCACAAAATACTGATTGAGGGCTGCTATATAGATGCTTCCACAAAATATAGATTGAGGGGTTTGATATACCTATTTCCGCCAAATATTGATTGAGGCCTGTGATATACCTTCCTCTACAAAATACTGAATAAGGCTAGTTTCACACTAGCGTTCGTCGGTCCGCTCGTGAGCTCCGTTTGAAGGAGCTCACGAGCGGACCCGAACGCCTTCGTCCAGCCCTGATGCAGTCTGAATGGAGCGGATCCGCTCAGACTGCATCAGTCTGGCGGCGTTCAGCCTCCGCTCCGCTCGCCTCCGCACGGACAGGCGGACAGCTGAACGCTGCTTGCAGCGTTCAGCTGTCCGCCTGGCCGTGCGGAGGCGAGCGGATCCGTTCAGACTTACAATGTAAGTCAATGGGAACGGATCTGCTTGAAGAGGTCACCATATGGCTCAATCTTCAAGCGATCCGTCCCCCATTGACTTTACATTGAAAGTCTGAACGGATCCGCTCAGGCATCTTGCGCACTTAGAAAATTTTCTAAGTTATTAATGCAGACGGATCCGTACTGAACGGAGCCTCCGTCTGCATTAATATGATCGGATCCGTTCAGAACGGATCCGATCAAGCGCTAGTGTGAAAGTAGCCTAAGGGGTTTGATATACCTGCTTCCACAAAATATTGATTAAAGGGTTTGATATACCTGTTTCCACCAAGTATTGATTGAGGCCTACGACATACAGTACAGACCAAAAGTTTGGACACACCTTCTCATTCAAAGAGTTTTCATTATTTTCATGACTATGAAAATTGTAGATTCACACTGAAGGCATCAAAACTATGAATTAACACATGTGGAATTATATACATAACAAAAAAGTGTGAGGTAGTCACCTGAAATGGTCTTCCAACAGTCTTGAAGGAGTTCCCAGAGATGCTTAGCACTCGTTGGCCCTTTTGCCTTTACTCTGCGGTCCAGCTCACCCCAAACCATCTCGATTGGGTTCAGGTCTGGTGACTGTGGAGGCCAGGTCATCTTGCGCAGCACCCCATCACTCTCCTTCATGGTCAAATAGCCCTTACACAGCCTGGAGGTGTGTTTGGGGTCATTGTCCTGTTGAAAAATAAATGATGGTCCAACTAAACGCAAACCGGATGGAATAGCATGCCGCTGCAAGATGCTGTGGTAGCCAAGCTGATTCAGTATGCCTTCAGTTTTGAATAAATCCCCAACAGTGTCACCAGCAAAGCACCCCCACACCATCACACCTCCTCCTCCATGCTTCACGGTGGGAACCAGGCATGTAGAGTCCATCCATTCACCTTTTCTGCGTTGCACAAAGACACGGTGGTTGGAACCAAAGATCTCAAATTTGGACTCATCAGACCAAAGCACAGATTTCCACTGGTCTACTGTCCATTCCTTGTGTTCTTTAGCCCAAAGAAGTCTCTTCTGCTTGTTGCCTGTCCTTAGCAGTAGTTTCCTAGCAGATATTCTACCATGAAGGCCTGATTCACACAGTCTCCTCTTAACAGTTGTTCTAGAGATGTGTCTGCTGCTAGAACTCTGTGTGGCATTGACCTGGTTTCTAATCTGAGCTGCTGTTAACCTGCGATTTCTGAGGCTGGTGATTCGGATGAACTTATCCTCCGCAGCAGAGGTGACTCTTGGTCTGCCTTTCCTGGGGCGGTCCGCATGTGAGCCAGTTTCTTTGTAGCGCTTGATGGTTTTTGTGACTGCACTTGGGGACACATTCAAAGTTTTCCCAATTTTCCAGACTGAGTGACCTTCATTTCTTAAAGTAATGATGGCCACTCGTTTTTCTTTACTTAGCTGCTTTTTTCTTGCCATAATACAAATTCTAACAGTCTATTCAGTAGGACTATCAGCTGTGTATCCACCTGACTTCTCCACAACGCAACTGATGGTCCCAACCCCATTTATAAGGCAAGAAATCCCACTTATTAAACCTGACAGGGCACACCTGTGAAGTGAAACCCATTTCAGGTGATTACCTCTTGAAGCTCATCAAGAGAATGCCAAGAGAGTGCAAAGCAGTAATCAAAGTGAAAGGTGGCTACTTTGAATAACCTAGAGTATGACATATTTTCAGTTGTTTCACACTTTTTTGTTATGTATATAATTCCACATAAGTTAATTAATAGTTTTGATGCCTTCAGTGTGAATCGACAATTTTCATAGTCATGAAAATAAAAAAAAATCTTTGAATGAGAAGGTGTGTCCAAACTTTTGGTTTGTACTGTACCTGCTTCCACAAAAAGTCAATTATGGGGTTCGATATACCTGTTTTCACCAAATATTGATTGAGGCCTGCAATATACTTGCTTCCACAAAATAATTATTCAGATGGTTGACATATCTGCATCCACAAAATACTGATTGAGTGCTTTGATATACCTGCTTCCACAAAATACTGATTGAGGGCTACGATATACCTGCTTACAAAAAATACTGATTAGGGGTTTGATATACTTGCTTCCAACAAAATACTGATTAAGGGCTGCACTATACCTGCTTCCACAAAATACTGATTAAGGGTTTTAATATCCCTGCTTCCTCAAAATACTGATTGAGGGCTGAGGTATACCTGCTTTCACAAAATACTGATTAAAGAGTTTTATATACCTGCTTCCACCAAATACTGATTGAGGCCTGCGATATACCTTCTTCCACAAAATACCGATTTAGGGGTACGATATACCTATTTCCCTCAAATATTGATTGAGGCCTGTGATATATTTGCTTCCACAAAATACTGATTAAGTGTTTGATATTCATGCTTCTCCAAAATATTGATTGAGGTATGCAATATCCCTGCTTTAAAAAAAATACTGATTAAGGGGTTTGATATACCTGTGTAACGGATATCCTGGCAGCCCAACTGGGTACCTCCGTTGATGGATGCTCCTAGTGCTTCCTGAGGGCTCCAAGCACTCCACTTCACATCGTAATCACTGCCGACTCCACGAACCACCGCAGCTTGGTTGAGGTTTCGCCGTCTTCCACCCACCCTGGTCCCAAGACCAGGACCCAACTTCCAGTGGGTAGAACCGTGTTGTAATCCCAGGGGAGTATAATACTGATAGCAATAGAGTAAATATAGCTGTTCCCCCACACATGAGATGACACTCTATGTTGAGGGTAAAACAGGAACTCCCTTTATTGAAGATCAACTCAGTATATATACAGTTCAAGAAGTCTATCAACATAACGCAATCAACCATGAACAACATGCAAACAGACATCTTCACCCCTTCCATAATAAATGAATAGGGAGAGAGGAGACACATGTGATGGGATTATCTCCGGAGTGTATCATAGGGTGATCTACTCATCTAGGAGTCGGCTGCTCCTAGAGTCACCTATCTTAATCCCATCACTAACACAATCAGTGGGAGTCTAAGTGCAGAGTTAACCTTTTTGTGTTGCTGAATCCACACCATGCCTTTTCTATGGGCAATAGGAAATATGTGGTATATAAATTCCACACATAAATCAGGGTTCATAGCTCCTTGTAACCCCAAAAGGTCTGAGGGGGTCTCCATAGTTCTCGGTCCTCAGTCTGTAGGAAGGAGGCTAGCAGCCCCAGTGGCGGTTCAGTCCATCACATTTCTCCCCTCCTATCAGTAGACTAACCAGGTACCTGACCTTCTGTTGGTCGGTGCCTGAGTTAGTCGAGTAGCCCACCCATAAACAAACACTGGTCCTGTTGAACTCTGGGGCCTGGCTCTGTTCTGTATGTCCCCAGCTGTTGAGTGGGTGTCTGTTACTCCTTGCTTCATTGTTGTTCTCTAGCTTGGAGAGCTGTGGGTACTTGGTGGGCAGAGGCCAACTGTGCTTTTCCCAGATGCCAGCTCTTCCACTGGGGTAGCCTGTGGGGAGTCAGCCTCTGGACGAGAGGATAGGGGAGGGCAGAGGCCAACTGTGCTCTGCCCAGATGCCAGCTCTTCCCCTGGGGTAGCCTGTGGGGAGTCAACCTCAGTACAAGAGGATAGGGGAGGGCAGAGGCCAACTGCGCTCTGCCCAGATGCCAGCTTTTCCGCTGGGGTAGCCTGTGGGGAGTCAGCATCTGGACAAGAGGATAGGGGAGGGCAGAGGCCAACTGCACTCTGCCCAGATGCCAGCTCTTCCGCTGGGATGGGGTCAGGCTATCCTACCCCCAGGACCTTGTTGTGGATCAGCTGTGGAAAGGAGGGATTGCTTAAATCCTCCTCCTGGCATTCCTGCGGGGTTGGTGGGGGATCTGTACCGGCTGTCCAGCATCCCTGTAGGTCTGGTGCAGAGACCGCAATCTCATCTTCACCATTGGAGTTAGGGGTGCTATCCCCCACCGGTTGTCTCCTCTCCCTTCAAGGTACACTGCCGCTGGGGAATGGAGCCGATGCTCTCCTCTCCCTGCAAAACATACTGCCACTGGGGAGCAGGACCAACTGTTCCTACTTCCTGAAACTCCGGCTGCCGTTGGGGATCTGGGCCGACCGCCCAGCATCCCTGTAGGGCTGGTGGAGAGACCTCGGTCCGATCTCCACCTGCCATATGGGGTTCCCCCCAGGACTAGTCTATGAGGTCCCCTACCTCCGCAGCTGGTACTGAAGCATGGGATACTTCAGTCGGGTATTTCCAGCTGTAGGGTTGTAGGTCTGGGACTGCCACCCAGCTCTCTGGCAGTGTATATAGGGGCCGAATTAAGCTGAGGAAGTATTGGTAATCCTGCTCCAGCTCCCACGCCTTTGTCACTAGAGATGCCAGGTCTTGTCTTACCTCTCTCGCTGTAGCCCAATCATGCATAGCCTTCCTGTAGTCATAGATATCCCAGAACCGGGACTCTCTAGCATCTCCAAACAAAGGGCCATCATAATCCTCACCCTCGGGTCTGTCGTGCTCTGCCATCCAGGGGGAGTGCCAAATCACATACCACCAGAGTGCCTGGTAGGCATTGTCTAGCCAAAGCTCCTTCCATACCAGGCTCTCGAGTTCTGTTACCCACTCATCCAGGGGCTGCTCTCCCTGAAGGGGCATTCACAGGGCCACTCACATCTGCAACCGCTGCTCCTCACTGGGGAGACTCTCGCCCCGCCGACGCTGTATGTCTTCCAGGACCTTGTGCCAGACGCCTTTCCGGACTGCATCCCTCCAGTCCGGGTCATCCTCCTCCTCGTAGTGGAACGCTGTGCAAAGACTAGCCGATTCCATCCTGCTGTAGCGAGGGGCGCTGTACGGATACTAGCATTCCCCTTAATATACTCCACGAACTGTGTCTCCGAGCTGCTTCTTCTCGCACTAGGACGCCATCCCACTGCTTGCAACCAATGTAACGGATCTCCTGGCCCCCCCCGACCGGGTACCTCCATTGATGGATGCTCCTAGTGCTTCCTGAGGACTCCAAGCACTCCGCTCTACACTGTAACCACCACAGGAACAAGAAACAGGAACAGCTCTTACAAGAGCTAGGAGTTATAGCCAGGGGAGTATACAGTGTATTGCAATCCCCACACACATGAGACAAGGCTCTATGTTGAATGTAAAACAGGAACTCCCTTTATTGAAGATCAACTCAGTATATATACAGTTCAAGAAGTCTAACAACATAACGTCTGTAGGAAGGAGGCTAGCCCTCAGGCTTCTCCAGCAGCCCCAGGGACGATTCAGTCTGTCACAACCTGTTTCCAGCAAATATTGACTGAGTGGATAAGGAAAGAAACGTGAAGGACGGCTCTCCTTTTGCCTGGTGATGTTTTGGTGCTCCAAACTAGTGCTACACCCTAGTCTCAAAATGGAGGTAAGTTAAGAGAAAAATGGATGGGCACTCTTATAAATGGAATCACATAGAATCAATAAAACATTTATTAGAACTGGATATAATAGATAAACAATAAAAAATAGACTAGATAAAAGTAAAAATGTATATAAAAATATAAAATATAAAATAAATCAATAAAATAATATCCAGAATGTCTAGTCGACTGGTACAGTTGATGGTAAGCTTTGAGATTGAGTCGGTCCGGATGATGGATTGCGCCTAAAGTGGTGCACTGTAGGATCGGCGCATCAGATCGATATTGTGATAAGAACAGCTATTATGGTAGCACATACACTACGTGCAGAATTATTAGGCAAATGAGTATTTTGACCACATCATCCTCTTTATGCATGTTGTCTTACTCCAAGCTGTATAGGCTCGAAAGCCTACTACCAATTAAGCATATTAGGTGATGTGCATCTCTGTAATGAGAAGGGGTGTGGTCTAATGACATCAACACCCTATATCAGGTGTGCATAATTATTAGGCAACTTCCTTTCCTTTGGCAAAATGGGTCAAAAGAAGGACTTGACAGGCTCAGAAAAGTCAAAAATAGTGAGATATCTTGCAGAGGGATGCAGCACTCTTAAAATTGCAAAGCTTCGGAAGCGTGATCATCGAACAATCAAGCGTTTCATTCAAAATAGTCAACAGGGTCGCAAGAAGCGTGTGGAAAAACCAAGGCGCAAAATAACTGCCCATGAACTGAGAAAAGTCAAGCGTGCAGCTGCCAAGATGCCACTTGCCACCAGTTTGGCCATATTTCAGAGCTGCAACATCACTGGAGTGCCCAAAAGCACAAGGTGTGCAATACTCAGAGACATGGCCAAGGTAAGAAAGGCTGAAAGACGACCACCACTGAACAAGACACACAAGCTGAAACGTCAAGACTGGGCCAAGAAATATCTCAAGACTGATTTTTCTAAGGTTTTATGGACTGATGAAATGAGAGTGAGTCTTGATGGGCCAGATGGCTGGATTGGTAAAGGGCAGAAAGCTCCAGTCCGACTCAGACACCAGCAAGGTGGAGGTGGAGTACTGGTTTGGGCTGGTATCATCAAAGATGAGCTTGTGGGGCCTTTTTGGGTTGAGGATGGAGTCAAGCTCAACTCCCAGTCCTACTGCCAGTTTCTGGAAGACACCTTCTTCAAGCAGTAGTACAGGAAGAAGTCTGCAAGGTAAGAAAAACATGATTTTCATGCAGGACAATGCTCCATCACACGCGTCCAAGTACTCCACAACGTGGCTGGCAAGAAAGGGTATAAAAGAAGAAAATCTAATGACATGGCCTCCTTGTTCACCTGATCTGAACCCCATTGAGAACCTGTGGTCCATCATCAAATGTGAGATTTACAAGGAGGGAAAACAGTACACCTCTCTGAACAGTGTCTGGGAGGCTGTGGTTGCTGCTGCACGCAATGTTGATGGTGAACAGATCAAAACACTGACAGAATCCATGGATGGCAGGCTTTTGAGTGTCCTTGCAAAGAAAGGTGGCTATATTGGTCACTGATTTGTTTTTGTTTTGTTTTTGAATGTCAGAAATGTATATTTGTGAATGTTGAGGTGTTATATTGGTTTTACTGGTAAAAATAAATAATTGAAATGGGTATATATTTGTTTTTTGTTAAGTTGCCTAATAATTATGTACAGTAATAGTCACCTGCACACACAGATATCCCCCTAAAATAGCTAAAACTAAAAACAAACTAAAAACTACTTCCAAAAATATTCAGCTTTGATATTAATGAGTTTTTTGGGTTCATTGAGAACATGGTTGTTGTTCAATAATAAAATTAATCCTCAAAAATACAACTTGCCTAATAATTCTGCACTCCCTTTATAAGTGAGCAAAATATAGATGAGCACAAAGTATATTCCTCTTAGGAAGTACTGAGTGGATTTTTATATTCCCGAAATGGCAAATATTCTTGTATCTATAGTCAGTAATTACCAATTGTTCTGTATTAGTGACTGCAACTCATTTGGATCTTGTCAATTATGTGGTCCAACCAAATCTGTTTAATTGGTTATAAAAGATCTCCTTTGGAAGAATATCTCTATTTTGTGTTGGTTGTATTATTGTTACCACACAGTAGTCTCAGATATTATTCATGTGCTTCTCTAATATTCATTCATTGGTCACTCAAAATACATTTTAGAATTAATATGGTGGTGTCTGTTAGTATTCACAATTGCAGAATCAGTGTTTATTTGTGGCGCTCCACGTGGAGTGTCTGAATGGTAAGCTTACCTCTCTTTGTGCAGTATGTCATACCAGGAGGAAAACTTGATGATACCTCACTTATATTATGTGTAGAGCAGGTACGTTCAACTGTATTTTTTTGCCGATTAAAGTACTGTGTCCCGCTGATTGTCTGCGGCCGTCCCGATGTCTCAGCTTGCTGTACTGTCGGCTCCGTGTCTTTAGCGTCCCAAGTGTCTCAGGTTGCGCAAGCACAGGTAGTAGAAGTAGGCTGGCTGATTGATATTACCTGTAGCGTGCCAGCTGCAGGCTTCAGATCTTTCTAGGTATCTTCAGTGAAGCGCTTCACTTAATTTCACATTTGTCAGTATTTTCCATCATATTCCCGGCTATTATCTACTAGGTATAGCAGTGGTACATCACACCCAAAAATTGCTGAATTTCACCAGAAAATGTAACTGACAATTATTTAATTTTTTTACCTGTCTACTAGGTATAGCAGTGGTACTTTACACCCAAAAATTGGTGAATTTCACCAGAAAATGTAAGTGAAATTTTATTTTTATTTTATACCTGTCTACTAGGTATAGAAGTTGTAAATCGCACCCAAAACTTGCTGAATTTCACCAGGAAATGTAACTGACCAATTATTTTTTTTAACTTGTCTACTAGGTATAGCAGTGGTACATCACACCCAAAAATTGCTGAATTTCACCAGAAAATGTAAGTGAAATTTTATTTTTATTTTATACCTGTCTACTAGGTATAGAAGTTGTAAATCGCACCCAAAAATTGCTGAATTTCACCAGAAAATGTAACTGACCAATTGTTTTTTATTTATTTTTTTACCGGTCTAATAGGTATAGCAGTGGTACATCACACCCAAAAATTGATGAATTTCACCAGGAAATTTAACTGACAAAGTAGTGAAATTACATTAAATCAAATACATACAAATAAAAAAATTAAAATTAGATTTATGAGGTGGAGTTCCATATGGAGTAGGAGTTTGGGGAGGCGGTAGATGTAGCGGTGTAGGTGGAAGCGGCGGTGGAGGAGGACGAGGTAGCCAACATAGGTTTTTGGTTTTAATTATTTTTTTTTAAATTAGGGTACCCGCCAAAAGAGTGTGAAATATCCAAAATACAAGAATGAGCAATTGTGCTGCAGTATAACAATGGCTGATTAAGGCCGGTATACATGTCTATACTGCACAAGGTACAATGTCCTTGTAATGGGGATCTAGCAGCTTGGCCACCCAGTAATCAGCACAAGTTAGAATGTGGGCAACTTGGCGGTCGTTGCGGGGACACTGCAGCATGTAAGCGCTCATTTGTCTCAGGCTGCCCAGATGCAACGAAAAGCTGTCCTCTGTGGGAGGTGTATCGTCTGTGTCCTCTGTATCCCCCTAGCCATGCACCAGTGATGGCCATGAGCTGGTCTGGGTGCCACCCTGCTGTGAACATGGTTCCTCCTCCTCCATCTCCTCATCCTCCACCTCGTCATCCTCCAGAACTGTGCCCTGGCTGGACAATTGTGTACCTGGCATTTGTGAGTGCAGGAACCCACCCTCGGAGCCACTTGTGAATGACTGGCCGGAAACCCTATGAAATGATCCCTCTTTCTTTTCCTCCTCCTGTGCCACATCCTCTTCCATCATCGCCAGCAGCGTTTTTTCAAGGAGGCATAGAAGTGGGATATATTTACGCTGAGAACGGCGTTATCGGCACTGGCCATGTTGGTGAAGTACTCGAAACAGCGCAACAAGGAACACAGGTCTCGCATGGAGGCCCAGTCATTGGTGGTGAAGTGGTGCTGTTCCGCAGAGCGACTCACCCATGCGTGCTGCAGCTTAAACTCCACCAACGCTTGCTGCTGCTCACACAGTCTGGCCAGCATGTGCAAGGTGGAGTTCCACCTTGTGGGCACGTTGAATATGAGGCGGTGAGTGGGAAGGCCGAAGTTACGCTGCAGCGGGGTGAGAACGTCAAAAGCACACACAGACGGCCCGCACTTTATGCAGCAGCTCTGACATATCGGTGTAATTTTTAAGGAATCTCTGCACCACCAAATTCAGCACATGCGCCAGGCAAGAGATGTGCGTGAAACCGGCTAGTCCCAGAGCTGCTACGAGATTTTGCCCATTATCGCACACCACCAGGCCGGGCTTGAGTCTCACTGGCACCAACCACTCATCGGTCTGTTATTCAAGACCCGTCCACAGCTCTTGCGCGGTGTGGGGTTTGTTCCCCAAACAGATAAGTTTTAAAACTGCCTGCTGTCGTTTACCCCTGGCTGTGCTGAAGTTGGTGGTGAAGATGTTACGCTGACCGGATAAGGAGCTGGTAGAGGGTGAGGAAGCGGAGTAGGAGGAGGAAGCAACAGGAGGCAAACTGAAGCACCCTGCAATCCTCGGTGGTGGAAGGACATGCGCCAAACTGCAAATCTGCCTCAGGCCCGGCCACCACCGCATTTACCCACTGTGCTGTTATGGAGATATAACGTCCCTGACCGTGCTTAATGGTCCACGTATCCGTAGTGAGGTGCGCCTTGCCACAGATGGCGTTTCGCAGTGCACACCTGATTTTTTCCCCTACTTGGATGTGCAGGGAAGGGATGGCTCGCCTGGAAAAGTAGTGGAGGCTGGGCACGACGTACTGTGGGACAGCCACTGACATAAAGCCTTTAAAATTATCTGTCTGCACCAGACGAAATGACAGCATTTCAAAGGTCAGTAATTTAGAAATGCTGGCATTCAGGGCTAGGGATGGCGGGTGGGTGGGGGGGTACTTCCTCTTCCTCTCTAGTGTTTGGGAGATGGAGAGCTGAACGCTTCCGTGGGACATTGTGGAGATGCTTTGTGAACCAGGTGGTGGTGTTGTTGGAAGATCCTCTGTTTGCAGGGTGGCAGGTGGCACTCTTACTCCAGAGGTGGATGAAGAGGCTGAGACTGCAGCAGAAGAGGAACCAGGAGGAGCCAGAGACCTTTCTTGGTTTTTGAGGTGTCTTCTCTACTGCAGCTCGTGCTTAGCACTTAAATGCCTGGTCATGCAGGTTGTGCTCATGTTGAGAACGTTTATGCCTCGCTTCAGGCTCTGATTGCACAGCGTGCAAACCACTCGTGTCTTGTCGTCAGCACATTGTCTGAAGAACTGCCATGCCTGAGAACTCCTTGCAGCTGGCTTCAGTGTGTTCGGTCCCTTGCTGCGGTGGGCAGTAGCAGGCATACTGTCTAGGGGACGACTGCTGCGCTTTTGCACCCTGCTACCTCTTCTGCTGTGCTGGTGGCTCTGTGCATCCACCACCTCTTCCTCCGAACTACATAGGTCACTCGCATGACCTTGATTCCATGTGGAGTCGAGGACCTCATCGAACTCCACATTACCTTCCACACAGTCTTCACCCCTGCCCTCCTTGTCGGTCTGCACACTTTCGAAGGCCCCAACATTTGGCACCTGTGTTTCGTCATCATCTGAGACGTGCTGCGATGGTTCTCCTATGTACTCATCTTGAAAGATAAGTGGTTGGGCATTGATGCACTCAATCTCTTCCACTTCTGGGGCAGGGCTAGGTGGATGGCTGGGGAAACCCTGCTAATAGAGTCATCAAAAAGCAGAAGAGACTGCTGCATGACTTGGGGCTCAGGCTGCTTGGCTGATTTGCAAGGGGGTGAGTTGAAAGACCTATGGACCTCGGTTTCAGGTGCCGACTCTGATCTTTCAGCAGGAGACTGGGTAGGAGACAATGTGAAGGAACTGGAGGCACTGTCAGCAACCCAATCTACTATCGCCTGTACGATTCTGTCGCCTACTCGCACCTGAGGAAGGGGTTTCACTTGTGAGTGTAGCTGGCACAGATCGACCACGTCCTCTCCCTGCAACAGGAGCTCCACCAGCAGCACCACGCCTGGGCCACGTCCCTTATTTGACGCTCTCCTCATATTTCTCAAATTTAGGATCTTGCCCTAAATGGGTGTTTAATTAATAGTAGAATAGAACGACAGTATGTGCAGGGTGTATCTCACATGCCTTGAACCAGACTAGGCCACAATTAAATTTGTTTACCCAAAATGTCTGTATTTCAAATACCTGAATAGAACCACTGTATATAAAGGGTGTATCTCACACGCCCTTATCCAGATTAGGCCGCAATTATAGATTTGTGCCCAAAATGGCTGTATTTCAAATAACTGAATATAACCCCTGTATATAAAGGGTGTATCTCACAATGACATCTGCAGCAAAGGCTGCCAATTATTATTTTTTGCTTAATAACTGAATATGACAGCAGTATATAACCCTGGAATTTCAAATGTCTTGATGCTGCAAGAGCAGAACAATTGTGTATTTTGCCCAAAATAGGGTGTTTTATTAATAGCAGAATATAACCCCTGTATATAAAGGGTGTATCTCACATGTCCTGACCCACACTAGGCCGTAATTAAAGATTTGTGCCCAAAATGGCTGTATTTCAAATAATCGAATATAACCCCTGTATTTAAATGGTGTATCTCACACGCCCTGACCCACACTAGGCCTCAATTAAAGATTTGTGCCCAAAATCGCTGTATTTCAAATAACTGAATATAAACTCTGTATATAAAGGATGTATCTCACACGCCCTGACCCATACTAGGCTGCAATTATAGATTTATGCCCAAAATGGCTGTATTTCAATTAACTAAATATAACCCCTGAATATAAAGAGTGTATCTCACAATGACATCTGCAGCATAGGCTGCCAAATAAAAATAACTAGGTTCTGAAACGCGTCTAGGATAAATCAGTGTGAACAGGACCCAGCCAGTGGTGCGCTATTTCTGTCTAAGCACAAAAAAGGATCCGTGCTATTTATTATTTAGAACCACCCGAGAAAAATCCATGCGGTAACGGCAGCGACTTAATCTCTAAAGAGGACTGATTCAATCACCATCCAAACAGTTCCTGTGAAGGGGAGCCGAACCCCGTACCGGTATAGTTCTGCTATACAAACTCCCGCTACTCCGACTGACGCAGGTGGATGTCATCACCGACCAAGTGAACCACCTACAGGTCAGGTCACGTGAGACGCCGAGAAGGAGAAGCGGTGATACTACCTCGTGGCAGGAGGTAGTTAGCAGATACCGCTACGAGAATAAGTACAAAGTATCCTCCGGACATTATAAGAACATACCGTGGACCGCAGGGTGGATATCTTCTTACCGATTGGTATGTTGAACATTTGGCAAGTTATTTTATAACCATCTGAACATTGTCAAAGTATGGATTCAATGCGCTATTGACTGACACCACGCAGCATAATCAAGTGGTCCTATTATCCCTTTGGAGTACTCCTGTTAGTTGGGTATATGCGTGAGCTCCGCATCCAAAATACCCACATATTTATGCTATTTTGATATACTACTAGGATATGTTTTACATTTAGTGGGCAATTAATTTTATTAATTTTATCATTGTACAATTACAATAGTAAATAATTGTGATTTTTATTAAGTGTAATAAATGCAAAAATACTGTGAGCCAGTCTAATTGTGTTTCAGTATTTTTTGGTTTTCAGCTGGTATCTGAAAGACTGGGCTCCAGTAGGTTGCTGGTGAGCTCCTCTGAATTGTCTATAGAGATGTAAAATAGTGTATTAAAGTGCACAAAAAGGGTGTTTTAAAAAAAACTGAAATTTATGGCTGTAGTTCTAACTTATTTTGCACACTGACTAATCCTGCAAATGCACCAGATGTTGTATATTGCCAAAAAAGGGTGATTTTTTTACAACCAGATTATTAGTGCAGTTTTCCTAGATTGAATTTCAATGTCACAAAAGCTCAGATGCAGTGCTGGTGCACTGAGCTTGCATAAAATGGCCGCCGTCGCCCACCTAACTAATAGACATGTAAACGTAATTTTTTTTCGGTCACTGGGCTCAGGGCAGGGTCCTGCACCCACACAACTAAATGTAGGTCGATCACTGAGTTAGATTCATGTTCTGAACCAAAGATTCTCTCCTATTCTCTCCCTGAAATCACCAGCAACATCCTCTCCCTACACTAGTAACAGCAGAGTGACGTGCAGCACTATGTGACTCCAGCTTATATAGAGGCTGGGTCACATACTGCACTGGCCAATCGTAGGCATGGCTGTGATGTCACACAGTTAAACGCGTGTTGGTTGGATGCTCTGCAGCCTTTCAAAAAGTGCCAAGAAAGCGCCGAACACCGAACCCGAACCCAAACTTTTTCTAAAATGGTCGGGTTAGGTTCCAGGGTCCAAAAATCCTAAAGTTCGGTATGACCCGAACTTTACAGTTCGGGTTCGCTCAACCCTAATCTCTGGAACACAGTGTCAGTGCCAAGATACATCTGACCACAGGCAGGTGGTCTAGCAAACACAGGCAGGTAAGGTACATAACTTTTATTGCCCACTGGGTGAACCTTCTGATGACAGTCAAGCATATAACCCATGGCTCAAGTGTGGATTTAATGTTACTGCAGATGATTGCATGCAGGCCTGCCAATTCTTCTTCTACTCCTCCTACTTTGTCTCCTCCTCGGCTAACTCCTCCTTTTTTACTGCTACCGTCTCTTCCACTGTGCCCCCCAAGCTCCCCAGAACCTAATCGACGTCCCAGGTGAGATGTTGCCATGCTGTGCTGCAGCTGTTGCGCCTGGAAGCCAAGAGCCACACCCGTCCTGCACTGCTTTCAGCTCTTCAGTCACAGGCCGATCAGTTGCTAACCCCGCTCAATTTGACAGTTGGTAAAGTGGTGTGCGACAACGGTGCTAATCTACTGAGTGCGCTGAAACAGGGCAAAATGACATATGTGCCGTGCATAGCACACATCCTGAACTTAGTCGTGTACAGGATCCAGGGTCCAGGATGTCTTGCAGCAGGCCAGGAAAGTCTCTGGCCATTTTAGAAGCTCTTACATGGCCATGGATCGCCTTGCTGATGTTCAGTGGTGACATCACTTGCCCGTGAGACGTCTGATTTGTGACAGCCTGACGCGATGAAACTCCACGTTGTATATGCTTGATAGGCTGCTCCAGCAGCAATGTGTTGTTAATGAGGTTACGAACTCTGCAGCAGGACAGGTTCTGGGGAGCTTGGTTTCTTTTCACTGTGCCAGTGACTGCTCTGTGCGACGCACGCAGACTTCTGCGGCCATTTGATGAGATCACTGGTCAGTCGCAACCAGTGCGCCATCAGTGACATTGTACCTTATGCCTTCTTTCTGGAGCGTGCATTGCGTCGTGTCATTTATCAAGCCATCGAGGAGCAGGAGCAGGAAGATAAGGAAGTTGCGATGCTGAATGAATTGCTACTTCATCTGAGACAAGTCAGCAGGAGTCTGAAGAGGAGTCAGAGGAGGATGGTGGCTAGGGGAGGAGGAGGAGGAGCAAGAAGAGCAGGCTTTGAGGGGGACTTTATACTTTTCAGGGATCCCTGTTGTTTTCAGTGGCTGTGGGGAGGAGACAGAGGACGACATTCTCCTGGGCGATGAGCAGGAGCCAGGGCGCTCCACCGTTTCCAATTTAGTGCAAATGGGGGCCTTTATGCTCCAGTGTTTGAAAAGGGACCCCTGTATAAAAAGCATAAAGGGTAAGAACCAGTACTGGATTAGTGTCAGAACTTTTGGGTATGAATAAAGTCCATAAGTATAAGGCCTATATAAGAGTATGGACATGAGCCTAAGGGACAACCATTTTGTCTTATTTTAAAAGGCAGAGTGAATTCAGGATTTTTTTTTTACTCTGAAATTGCTAACCTAAGGTTTACGATATGTACCAAAGTGTTTACCTAAGTCTGTTTTTGTGAGAAGGAGATGTCCCATGGTCTAATGAAATGTAATTGCCTAGATAAGACAATGTATTAGAAATGTGCTGAGTTCTGATGATTTTTAGTGAATAGAAAGACTCTAATCTTTCTTTGTGGTTTTATATGAATCAATGTATGAGTAGATTGATTTTATATTATCAATTTTAATAGGTGTGCTGAATATATAGTATATATATATATATAAGAGTATGGTCCTTATAGCTATATTCAGTTTTAAGATTAGAAACGAGGTACAAATTCCTAATTATTTCTTTCCTTGAGGTTTTCTTGAATGGAGAAATGTGGACACAGGTGATCATGAACAAACCCTGTCTCTTCCAAGAACAATGAATTGAGATAGCCCTGTTTATCTTGATTTAATTAGGTCTGGTCAAAAGATTTAAGGATAAACAAGGTGGTTGACTAAGTATAAAATCTATTGTCTATTCAAGATCTTCTCAAGGTTTTGTCTAAAACCTTAGATAACATTCATTGCTAGTATAAAATAAGAGAAATAAGTAAGTGGTTTGATTTTTGTATAGAATACTAGTGCCATCTAGTGTTAGGGTAACAAAGATTTAGGGAGGTTCTATTAATTATAAAGTGAGGTCACTGGTTAATGATAAAACTTGGCCAAGCCCTTTCTAAGATAGGATAAAAAGATGGTATGGGCTGACAGAAAGGATCGATCTCTAGAGCTCTCTAGCTCTCTCTCTGACCATCTTCAAAAGACCATCCTGAAGGGACGATCATCTTCAAAAGACCAGATCCAGCCCTGACCACCTTTTCAGTCATTGGAGGCAGCCATCTTAGAACCATTGAAACTGATTTCTGCTAGCTGACATTTTGGTATAGTATAACCTTACCTATATTTTATAGGATAATTAATTAATATAATACATATCTATATATATATTCAATTAACCATACATTGTGTATAGTATCTGTTTTGGAATAAGATTGGGGTGTACCTGCAGCATCATCCTGAAAATTAATCCAATACAGGGAGATTGAAAATATACTGGTGAAATCACGGTATTATCTCCAAGGAATTGAATTCAGTTCTAGACCAGTATGGTTGAGTATATATATATATATATATATATATATAGATAAAAGATAAACCAGATTTAGGTTTAATCGGACATTTGTCGGCTGAGAGAAATCGAGTATTAAATTGATTTTAAATATAATTGAGGGGTATTATTATAAGAAGGCATAATTGTTTATATATATGTTCTCAATTATTTTTGTCTTTATCACTATTTTGCATATCATTGATTGAATTTTATTATCGCCAATTTTATTATACAGGTCCTTCTCAAATAATTAGCATATTGTGATAAAGTTCATTATTTTCTGTAATGTACTGATAAACATTAGACTTTCATATATTTTTGATTCATTACACACCAACTGAAGTAGTTCAAGCCTTTTATTGTTTTAATATTGATGATTTTGGCATACAGCTCATGAAAACCCAAATCTAAAAAAATTAGCATATTTCATCTGACCAATAAAAGAAAAGTGTTTTTAATACAAAAAAAGTAAACCTTCAAATAATTATGTTCAGTTATGCACTCAATACTTGGTCGGGAATCCTTTTGCAGAAATGACTGCTTCAATGCCGCGTGGCATGGAGGCAATCAGCCTGTGGCACTGCTGAGGTGTTATGGAGGCCCAGGATGCTTCGATAGCGGCCTTAAGCTCACCCAGAGTGTTGGGTCTTGCGTCTCTCAACTTTATCTTCCCAATATCCCACAGATTCTCTATGGGGTTCAGGTCAGGAGAGTTGGCAGGCCAATTGAGCACAGTGATACCATGGTCAGTAAACCATTTACCAGTGGTTTTGGCACTGTGAGCAGGTGCCAGGTCGTGCTGAAAAATGAAATCTTCATCTCCATAAAGCTTTTCAGCAGATGGAAGCATGAAGTGCTCCAAAATCTCCTGATAGCTAGCTGCATTGACCCTGCCCTTGATAAAACACAGTGGACCAACACCAGCAGCTGACATGGCACCCCAGACCATCATTGTCTGTGGGTACTTGACACTGGACTTCAGGCATTTTGGCATTTCCCTCTCCCCAGTCTTCCTCCAGAGTCTGGCACCTTGATTTCCGAATGACATGCAAAATTTGCTTTCATCCGAAAAAAGTACTTTGGACCACTGAGCAACAGTTCAGTGCTGCTTCTCTGTAGCCCAGGTCAGGCGCTTCTGCCGCTGTTTCTGGTTCAAAAGTGGCTTGACCTGGGGAATGCGGCACCTGTAGCCCATTTCCTGCACACGCCTGTGGATGTTTCTACTCCAGACTCAGTCCACTGCTTCCGCAGGTCTCCCAAGGTCTAGAATCGGTCCTTCTCCACAATCTTCCTCAGGGTCCGGTCACCTTCTCGTTGTGCAGTGTTTTCTGCCACACTTTTTCCTTCCCACAGACTTCCCACTGAGGTGCCTTGATACAGCACTCTGGGAACAGCCTATTCGTTCAGAAATTTCTTTCTGTGTCTTACCCTCTTGCTTGAGGGTGTCAATGATGGCCTTCTGGACAGCAGTCAGGTCGGCAGTCTTACCCATGATTGCGGTTTTGAGTAATGAACCAGGCTGGGAGTTTTTAAAAGCCTCAGGAATCTTTTGCAGGTGTTTAGAGTTAATTAGTTGATTCAGATGATTAGGTTAATAGCTCGTTTAGAGAACCTTTTCATGATATGCTAATTTTTTGAGATAGGAATTTGGGGTTTTCATGAGCTGTATGCCAAAATCATCAATATTAAAACAATAAAAGGCTTGAACTACTTCAGTTGGTGTGTAATGAATCTAAAATATATGAAAGTCTAATGTTTATCAGTACATTACAGAAAATAATGAACTTTATCACAATATGCTAATTATTTGAGAAGGACCTGTATATATTATTTTGCACTATAAATTGTATTAATAAATTACATATATATTTTGTCTGTAACTGGGTTTTGTCTTCAATTCAACGCAGATCACGAGCTTGTTTTAGCTTGATATTTATGATAATAAGTTAGAATCTCCTTTTATTACCGATTTTAATTTATTCACATAAATAATATAGACTGTCAATCGGAGACAGCATAAATATTCCGACATTAGCAACATACTTAGACCCCCGGTATAGGCACAAAATGGCGGACATGTTACTAAAAATATTGATTAAAGGGTGCGATATACCTACTTCCAGCAAATATTAATTTAGGTGTTCTATATACCTGTTTCCAGAAAATACTGATTGAGGGGTGTGATATACCTTGGTACCCGCAAGTGTTTCTCTGTGAGTGGAAATTCATCTGCCAGTGCCCACAAAAGCAGAATGCAGCATTTCTCGAAGCAAGGCCTGGAAATGCTGCATTCTGACTGCCCTCTGTGATAGTGCGGGTACCAAGGTATATCACACCCCTCAATCAGTATTTTCTGGAAACAGGTATATAGAACACCTAAATTAATATTTGCTGGAAGTAGGTATATCGCACCCTTTAATCAATATTTTGTGGAAGCAGGTATATCACATCCCTTAATCAGTATTTTGTAGAAGTAGGTATATCGCACCCCTCAATCAGAATTTTCTGGAAACAGGTATATAGAACCCCTGAATCAATATTTGGTGGAGGCAGGTATATCGCACCCCCCAATCAGTATTTTGTGGAAGCTGGTGTATCGCAGGCCTCAATCAATATTTGGTGGAAGCAGGTATATCGCACCCTTCAATAAGTATTTTGTGGAAGCCGTTGTATTACAGGCCTCAAACAATATTTGATGGAAGCAGGTATATCGCACCCCTCAATCAGAATTTTGTGGAAGCAGGTATATCGCACCCCTCAATCAGTATTTTGTAGAAGCAGTTATATAGAACCCCTTAATCAGTATTTTGAAGAAGCAGGTATATCGCACCCCTAAGGCTCCTTTCACACCTGAGTTCAGGTGTCCGCTCGTGAGCTCCTAATGCATTCTCAGTGGAGGCGGATCCACTGAGAATGCATCCGCCTGCCAGCGCTCAGCCTCCACTCCGCTCAGTGAGCGGACACCTGAACGCTGCAAGCAGCGTTCGGGTGTCCGCCTGGCCGTGCGGAGGCGAGCGGATCCGTTCCGACTTACAATGTAAGTCAATGGGGACGGATCCGCTTGAAGATGACACCATATGGCTCAATCTTCAAGCGGATCCGTCCCCCATTGACTTTCAATGTAAATCCGCTCAGGCTACTTTCACACTTAGAAAATTTTTCTAAGTTCTAATGCAGACGGATCCGTTCTGAACGGAGCCACCGTCTGCATTAATATGAGCGGATCCGTTCAGAACGGATCCGATCGAACGCTAGTGTGAAAGTAGCCTAAATCAGTATTTTGTGGAAATAGGTATAAAGAACACCTGAATCAATTATTTATGGAACCAGGTATATCACACCCCTCAATCAGTATTTTGTGGAAGCAAGTAGCTCATACCCCTTAATCAGTATTTTGTGGAAGCAGGTATATCGCACCCCTTAATCAGTATTTTGTCGAAGCCGGTGTATCGCAGGCCTCAATCAATATTTGTTGGAAGTAGGTATATCGCACCCCTCTATCAGTATTTTGTGGAAGCTGATGTATCGCAGGCCTCAATCAGTATTTTGTGGAAGCAGGTATATAGCATCCCTCAATCAGTATTTTGTGGAGGCAGTCATATAGAACCCCTTAATCAGAATTTTGTAGAAGCAGGTATATCACACCCCTCAATCAGTATTTTGTGGAAGCAGGTATATAGCAACCCTCATTCAGTATTTTGTGGAAGCTGGTATATAGAACCCCTTAATCAGTATTTTTCAGAAACAGGTATATCGCACCCCTCAATCAGTATTTTCTGGAAACAGGTATATAGAACACCTAAATTAATATTTGGTTGTAGCAGGTATATCAAATTCCTAAATCAGTGTTTTGTAGAAGCAGTTATATAGAACCCCTTAACCAATATTTTGCAGAAGCAGGTATATTGCACCCCTAAATCAGTATTTTGTGGAAATAGGTATAAAGAACACCTTAATAAATTTTTTTGTGGAACCAGGTATATCACACCCCTCAATCAGTATTTTGTGGAAGCAAGTAGATCATACCCCTTAATCAGTATTTTGTGGAAGCCGGTGTATCGCAGGCCTCAAGCAATATTTGGTGGAAGCAGGTATATTGCACCCTTTAATCAGTAATTCTTGGAAGCAGGTGTATAGCACCCCTCAATCAATATTTTGTGGAAGCAGGTATATAGCACCCCTTAATCAGTATTTTGTGGAAACAGGTATATAGAACACCTTAATCAATATTTTGTGGTTGCCGGCATATCGCACCCCTCAATCAGTATTTTGTGGAAGCAAGTATATCAAACCCCTTAATCAGTATTCTGTAGAAGCAGGTATATCGTAGCCCTCAATCAGTATTTTGCAGAAGCAGGTATATAGAACCCCTTAATCAGTATTTTGTAGAAGCAGTTATATCGCACCCCTCAATCAGTATTTTATAGAAACAGGTATATAGAACTCCTGAATCAATATTTGGTGAAAGCAGGTATATCGCACCCCTTATTCAGTATTTTGTTGAAGCCGGTGTATCGCAGGCCTCAATCAATATTTGTTGGAAGCAGGTATATTGCACCTCTCAATCAGTATTTTGTGGAACTTGGTGTATCGCAGGCCTCAGTCAATATTTGGTGTAAGCAGGCATATCGCATCCTTCAATCAGTATATTGTGGAAGCAAGTATATAGCACCCCTCAATCTGTATTTTGTGGAAGCAGGTATATAGAATCCCTTAGTCAGTATTTTGCAGAAGCAGGTACAGTTGTGGCCAAAAGTTTTGAGAATGACACAAATATTAGTTTTCACAAAGTTTGCTGCTAAACTGCTTTTAGATCTTTGTTTCAGTTGTTTCTGTGATGTAGTGAAATATAATTACACGCACTTCATACGTTTCAAAGGCTTTTATCGACAATTACATGACATTTATGCAGAGTCAGTATTTGCAGTGTTAGCCCTTCTTTTTCAGGACCTCTGCCATTCAACTGGGCATGCTCTCAATCAACTTCTGGGCCAATTCCTGACTGATAGCAACCCATTCTTTCATAATCACTTCTTGGAGTTTGTCAGAATTAGTGGGTTTTTGTTTGTCCACCCGCCTCTTGAGGATTGACCAAAAGTTCTCAATGAGATTAAGGCCATGGACCCAAAATGTCAATGTTTTTGGTCCCCGAGCCACTTAGTTATCACTTTTGCCTTATGGCACGGTGCTCCATTGTGCTGGAAAATGCATTGTTCTTCACCAAACTGTTGTTGGATTGTTGGAAGAAGTTGCTGTTGGAGGGTGTTTTGGTACCATTCATGGCTGTGTTTTTGGGCAAAATTGTGAGCCCACTCCCTTGGCACTCCCTTGACACAGGACTGATGGTAGCGCTCACCTTTTCTTCTCCGGACAAGCCTTTTTCCTGATGCCCCAAACAATCGGAAAGAGGCTTCATCGGAGAATATGACTTTGCCCCAGTCCTCAGCAGTCCATTCACCATATTTTCTGCAGAAGATCAATCTGTCCCTGATGTTTTTTTTGGGAGAGAAGTGGCTTCTTTGCTGCCCTTCTTGAGACCAGGCCATCTTCCAAAAGTCTTCGCCTCACTGTGCGTGCATATGTGCTCAAACCTGCCTGCTGCCATTCCTGAGCAAGCTTTGCACTGGTGGCACTCCGATCCCACAGCTGAATCCTCTTTAGGAGACGATCCTGGCGTTGCTGGACTTTTTTGGACGCCCTGAAGCCTTCTTAACAAGAATTGAACCTCTTTCCTTGAAGTTCTTGATGATCCTATAAATTGTTGATTGAGGTGTAATCTTAGTAGCCACAATATACTTGCCTGTGAAGCCATTTTTATGCAACGCAATGATGGCTGCACACGTTTCTTTTCAGGTCACCATGGTTAACAATAGAAGAACAATGATTTCAAGCATCACCATCCTTTTAACAGGTCAAGTCTGCCATTTTAACCCAATCATCCTGACATAATGATCTCCAGCCTTGTGCTCGTCAACATTCTCACCTGAGTTAACAAGACGATTACTGAAATGATCTCAGCAGGTCCTTTAATGACAGCAATGAAATGCAGTGGAATGTTTTTTTTTGGGATTAAGTTAATTTTCATGGCAAAGAAGGACTATGCAATTCATCTGATCACTCTTCATAACATTCTGGAGTATATGCAAATTGCTATTATAAAAACTTAAGCAGCAACTTTTCCAATTTTCAATATTTATGTAATTCTCAAAACTTTTGGCCACGACTGTACTTTCTATGTTAGAAAGTATATTATAGGTATATCACACCCCTCAATCAGTTTTTTTGGGGCAACAGGTATATCACACCAGTTGTAATTAGGTATTCCAATAGCGTTTGCCCCTCTGTAAAGCTGTGGTATTGCAGCAGAACCACACACAACTGCTGCACAATACAATTGCACTATAATATACTTTCTATGTTATAAAGTATATTATAAGTTTATCACACCCCTCAGTATATCATACCTATTGATAGCACACCTATACCAGTCCTTAAAAGGACTTTTGTGGCCCTATTAGCTAGCATTTGGTGCCCCTAACAGTCTGTCCCTGCTCCACAAAGCAATCTCTCCCTACACAGGCAAAACACAGAAAGTAAAATGGCTGCCAGATCGGGTTCTGTTATAGGGTGGGGATCTGTCCATATGCTGAAACGTCTCAATTGGCTGTCCTGTCCAACCTGATGGATGTGTCATGGGTTAAAGTTCGGCGCAATTCAAAAGAATATGGCGCATGTGAACATTGCCATATGTTTGCATGTTCAGCGAACGATCAAAGTTCACCGCCAAACGACCACTGGGCAAACCGCAAGGCCATCTCTACCCGCAGACACTAACTGTAGACTCAGGCCTTCGGCCCACCTATTAGTGTGCTTTTATGCCATGTGGCGGATCATGCTGGTGGTAATGAGGTTGATAGTGTTCACGCCGCTCATTTTGGTACGGCACAGGTTGCAAATTACAATTCTTTTATCATCTGTTATCATCCTTTTATCATCTGTTTTATCATCTTTTATCATCCTCTAAAAAGCACCAGACTGTGGAACACCTACCCCTTGGCAAGGGAGATTGCTGCAAGGGGGTGCTTCGGGGAACAGTTGTGGGCCTGTTTGGTGTGGCCCGCCTTCCCCAATTTGCCACCCCACTGCCTCTTCCAGCCTGTTGCCGTGCTTAGGATCCCTCCCCCTGTGTACTGTTGATCTCGCTCAGCTTGCCACCTTCCCAGGTTGGGTCAGTGATTTCATCGTCCACCACCTCCTCTTCTACTTCCTCACTCTTATCATCCTCCTGACTTGTTGACCTAACAAGAACCTCACTTATTGACAACTGTGTTTCATCCTCATCATGATCCTCTTGAGATACTAATTGCGGTTGACTTATTGGCAACTGTGTCTCATCATCATCCACCTCGTGAAACACTAATTGCCCTTCATCACCGTGATCTTCTTGTAACTGTGGATGTTCAAGAGTTTGGGCATCAGAGCACACAATCTCCTCATGTCCCTCTTCAAGTGGGCTTGGCGAGAGGTCCAAATCAAGGAATGGCGATGAAAAGAGCTCCTCGGAATATCCGAGCGTGGGATCAATTGTTTACCTAGAATCTCCATGGTGGGAGGAAGGAGGATCAGAGTGAGGATTCTGTTGACCAGACTCTTGGCTACTGAGACTGGACTTGGTGGAAGAAAGGGCGGTGCTTAACCGACTGGAAGCATTATCTGCTGCAATCCAACCAACCAGCAAACTGGGACATGAAGCTAGGTATCGTGGATGAGTGTATTTCTTGTGCTCTGGCAGCAGGTACAGTTTCACCGCGCCCAGGGCCACGGCCTCTGCGTGCATCATCAGCAGCATGGCCATTTCCCTGTCCCTTACTGCTCGCCTTGAGTTTATTAAATGGTATATATGCTTGCAAGTATGTCACACATACAGTAGCGAAGGTTTTGTAAGTGTATGCGCAAATAAATTAAACTGAATGTCACAGATATTTAGGATGCGCAAACGTTATACAGGAGATGTTGCGCAGGTAATGTCGCTGTCACCAGCAGCAAAAAAATTAAACTGAATATCAGTGATATTTATGACGCGCAAACGTTATACAGGAGATGTAGCGCAGGTAATGTCGCTGTCACCAGCGGCCAAAAGATTAAACTGAATGTCACTGATATTTATAATGCGCAAACATTATACAGGAGATGTAGCTCAGGTAATGTTGCTGCAGTCAACCAGCGGCTAACGTTATACAGGAGATGCAGCGCAGGTAATGTCGCTGCGTTCACCAGCAGCCAAACAATTGCACGCAATTTAGCACATATTGCGCTAATATATTTTGCAGCTAATTAAAACAATAGTCCTTAAAAGGACTGTTGGGTCTCTAACACCTTTCAACACTCAAAACTCCCTAAAAAAACACAATTCCTCTCTCTACACTATCTGTCCCTTCTGCTACAGCTCGCCCTGACTAAGTCTGAGCCGAACCACGTGTCATCGGATGCTATAAATGTGCGGCGAGGAGACTCGAGCATTGCAATCGAGCACACGCAGTGTGCCGAGCATCGCGATGCTCGAGTGAAAAAGGTGTTCGGCCGAGCGAGCTCGCCCAACACACATTTTTACTCTACAAAACTGGCACAGCAGACTTGATAAATGTCCTCCTGCTTCTGTAAACTGGGTTTGCTCTTTGGTATAATTTTCTTTTTTTTCACAGCAAGAGAGACTAAGTTGTTGGGCTAAGAATTGCTAAATATAGTAATCTACTGATTTCATTTCCCAATAACAATAATGACGCTAATTTCCTGTGACTCCTACATGAACTTCTGAAAGAAAATACCTGTCAAAAACTTTCAAAGACATTTTAAACAGCCAACCCCATTCACAAGCCGATTTGTGTCATCGGTAGGAGGTATGGGAATGATGACAATGTGTTGAATACCCTTATAATGTGCAATGAAATAACATACATTCTACATAAAAGTCTGCTAAATAAAATCATTTACTCAAAGAACCGTAATGCAGCTTCATGAAAATTTAATTGGCACAAGACTATTAAAAGGGCTCGATTGTATTGCTTTTCTGTAGGCTGTTTATAAATATCAAAGGTTCAAAGAAATATCAGTGCTAAATGAAGGAATATATCCTCACATATTGTTTCCAAGCCTAATCCTTCTTAAAAGAAGTAAGGACATATCTAATCCCTCCCTTCACAGTCTGTATTTTAGTTAGAAACAGAATTGACATAAACGTGACATATACATTTTGACAAATTGATGCATTGTTCCTGCTTAACATTTTATTTCAGATGTTTTATTAATAATTTTTGCACAGGGAAAGAAATTTAAAAAAAAGACAAAATGGGGAAACATAGCAATAGAGATGAGCAAATCAATCCAGCACAAATTGTATTTGACCTAAATTTTGGACACATTTGATTTGAATCTAAATCAGAATTTTTGGTGATTTGCACATTTTGCAGAGAGAGAAGGAAAGGGGTGGGTCCTAGAAGACCTCAGAGTGACATACATAAATTATCAGGCCAGTTGGAGTACTTTTGACTTGGTAGAATTGATTTGGGCCCAAATCAAATTTCAAGTAACTCACTGATTTCTATACAGCAGTCTTACATACAGTCAAACATAGGCACAGTTTAACAACAGAACCACACATTAAATATTTTGATCACATCTCAGAATATGTGAAAAGCATCCGTAGGCCTCATGCACACGACTGTATGTATTTTGCAGTCCGCCAAAAATATGAATGACATCCGTCTGCATTCCGTATTTTGCTGAACGGATCAGCTGGCCCCTAATAGAACAGTACTATCCTTGTCTGTAATGTGGACAATAATAGAACATGTTCTATTTTTTGGCGGAATGAAAATACAGAAATACGGAAAAGGAAGGCACACGGAGTACCTTTTTTTTTACGGACCCATTGAAATTAATGAAAAAACAACAGACACGGAATGAAAATATGTTCATGTGCATGAGGCCTTAACTTGTAAGATTCATAAGATCAAGGATAATGCGATGAGACCAGATACATTTTGAAGTCATATATGAGAAATAGAAATTCAATAATCCATGGTTCTCTACAATGAATTACAGTCATAAGAAAAACAAATTACACCCTTCTTGAATTCTATGGTTTTAACCACCTCCGGACCGCCTAACGCAGATGTGCGGTCCGGAGGTGGCAGCGCTGCGCACAGTCACGCATATACGCGTCATCTCGCGAGACGCGAGATGACGCGAATATGCGCGCGCGCATGCGCAGTTCGCGCCGGCATTTCGCACAGCAGTATTTCGTCAGCAACCTGCCAGCCAATGATCGTGGCTGGCAGGTTGCTGATTTTTAAAAAAGCCAATCAAAGTGCCAGATATCAGATCATATTAGTAAATATGATCTGATATATGGCTGCCTGCTCCTCTGCTGGTTCTTTTCGTCGGTTGGATCCAGCAGAGGAGCAGGCTTCACAGTGAGTACACCAAACACTACACTTTAGCCCCTGATCACCCCCCTGAACCCCAATTAACCCTTTGATCACCCCTTTGATCACCCCTGTCAATCACAAGTGAAAAGAAAAAAGTGATCAGTGCAAACTGTCACTTTTTTTTTTCACTGTTATTGACCGTTAGGTTTTAGGTATAGTTTAGGTCCCTTGGTTAGGTAGTTAGCGATCAGTTAGCGCCCAGCCCACCGCATCGCAGTCCGTTATTCACTGATTAGCGTATCGCTAATCAGCATTTGTACTTTTATAGTATCTGGAAGTGATCAAAACTGATCACGGTCAGATCTATAATAGTACTAGTGTCACTTTAGTTCGCCCTCCACCCAAAACGCAGTGTTTGCCCGATCAGGCCTGATCGGTCGCCCACACGTGCGTTCGCCCACACCCGCCCCACCGCAGTGACAAAAAAATTTTTTTTTTTGATCACTGCACATTCACTTTACACGCACTGCGGCGATAAAAAAATCTGTTTTGATATTTTTTATCAACCGCAGCGGCCTCCGGTACTTCGCTAGCCTCCCCTTTGTAAGACAGGCTTGCTTTTTTTTTCTTGGGTAGTCTCAGGGAATACCCCTAAATTTAGTTGCCCACATGTCTAACAGGGGGTATTCTTCTGAAGAGGCCTACAGGCTTCTGACCCAGTCGGATGAGGAGTGGGAACCCTCATCTGATGAATCCAGCGGGTCAGAATACGAACCTGTAGAAAGCAGTGGCTCTCTGACCCAAAGTTCGGACGAGGAGGCTGAGGTCCCTGATACCACCAGGCGTACCCGGCCCCGTGTCGCTAGACCGCAGGTTGCGCAGGATCCGCTTCAAGAGCAGCAGAGTGGGGCTGGTGCTGTCGGATTACGTGGTGAGACATACACCAGCAGCCCAGCCCTCCCTGGACCTAGTACCAGCACTGCCGTACAACCTGGTGAAGTAGCGAGCACCAGAAGGCTGGTACGGTGACACGTGCAGTAGTGACCCCGTCGCAGCCACCGCAAAGACGTGCCCGTAGAGCCCCTAGAATCCCAGAGGTGCTGGCAAACCCTGATTGGCAGTCCCCAACTTCAGCCGCACCTGTAGTTTTCCCTTTCACTGCCCAGTCTGGAGTTTGGGTTGAGACAGCTCAGATCGGTTCGGCCCTGGGATTTTTTGAGCTGTTCTTGACTGCGGAGCTTTTAGACATAGTTGTGGCCGAAACAAACAGGTATGCCACACAATTTATCACCGCTAACCCGGGAAGCTTTTATGCCCAGCCTTTCCGGTGGAAACCAGTCCAAGTTTCCGAACTTAAAACTTTTCTGGGCCTCCTCCTCAACATGGGCCTGACAAAAAAGCATGAATTGCGGTCATATTGGTCCACGAACCCGATTCATCACATGCCCATGTTCTCTGCTGCCATGTCCAGGGCACGTTTTGAGGCCATCCTGCGGTTCCTGCACTTTAGTGACAACACCGCCTCCCGTCCCAGGGGCCACCCTGCTTTTGACCGGCTCCACAAAATTCGGCCCCTCATAGACCATTTCAACCAGAAATTTGCAGATATTTATACCCCAGAGCAAAACATCTGCATAGACGAGTCCCTGATACATTTTACCGGGCGCCTTGGCTTCAAACAATACATCCCAAGCAAGCGCGCCCGGTATGGGGTCAAATTGTATAAGCTCTGTGAAAGGGCCACAGGCTATACCCACAAATTTCGTGTCTATGAAGGAAAAGATCAGACCCTGGAGCTGGTCGGTTGCCCTGACTACCTGGGGAGCAGTGGGAAGACAGTTTGGGACTTGGTGTCACCCTTATTCGGCAAGGGGTACCATCTTTATGTGGACAATTTTTACACAAGTGTGGCCCTCTTTAGGCATTTGTTTCTAGAACGGATTGGCGCCTGTGGTACCGCGCGGGCTTCCCCCAACGGCTCGTTACCACCCGTCTTGCAAGGGGGCAGAGGGCCGCACTGTGTAACGAAGAACTGATCGCGGTGAAATGTAGAGACAAGCGTGACGTTTACATGCTCTCCTCCATTCACGCAGACACAACAATACAAATTGAGCGAGCAACCCGTGTCATTGAAAAGCCCCTCTCAGTCCACGACTATAACCTCCACATGGGAGGGGTGGACTTCAATGACCAGATGTTGTCTCCGTATTTAGTTTCCCGACGCACCAGACGCTGGTATAAGAAGGTGTCTGTATATTTAATTCAATTGGCTCTGTACAATAGTTTTGTTCTCTACAGTAAGGCTGGGAGAACTGGATCCTTCCTCAAATTTCAGGAAGAGATCATCGAGAACCTCCTGTATCCAGGAGGTTCCGTGGCCCCAACCACCAGTGTGGTTAGCCGTCTACACGAGCGACATTTCCCCAATGTCGTTCCTGGTACCTCAACCCAACAGTCACCCCGAAAAAGATGTCGTGTCTGTAGCAGGAGTGGAATAAGGCGTGACACCCGCTATTTCTGTCCTGACTGTCCGGACCACCCTGCCCTATGCTTTGGAGAGTGTTTCCGGAAGTACCACTCACAGGTACACTATTAGCATAGGGATCATCTCACCAGGACAGGCACACAGGGCTATTAGGGCCCATTCACTCACTGCTGCTGCAAACGTCTCCTTTCACATGGGACAAAGTGCATAACGCACTTCGCCACATCTTTGGGCGATTTGCGCTTTGCACATTGACCCATGGGGAAGGAGAGGTTTGTTCTATAAAGGTAAAAAAAAAACAAAAAAAAAAAAAACACACCAGTAAGCAAACACGTTAATGTTCAGTTAAAAAAGTTAAAGTTTATATGTTCTGTTGCAAAGTTAATAAAATTATTGCGTTGCAGCCTGGTTTTTTCATTATTTTTTATTTTTATTTTTTTACCTTCCAGGTGGACCAACCGATCTACTAGCTGCAGCACCGATGTGCATTCTGACAGAAGCATTGCGCTGCTGTCAGATTACATGCAAGTCGGTGTATGCGGCGCTGCAAGACGGGATTTTCTCCTCTGCAGTGACAGATACGTTTGCCAAGGCATACGAGCTGAGGAGGAGGCGGCGTTCCTATGCTTTGGCAAACACTTTGTATATATATATATAAAAAATAAAAATAAAAAAATCCCGGCAATGATTTATTCATCCACATCGATTGATGTGAATGGAGAAATCTGGTTTGCCAGGGCATACGAGCTAAGTGGGTATGGATGTAGGGCGGAGCTCCTATGTCCTGGCAGACGCCTTTCCCCTCCATTTTTTTTTTTTGGCAGAGATTTTTTCATCCACATTGATCGATGCGAATGAAGAAATCTGTGCCGTTCATTTTTTTCTTTCAGCCCAGAGGCTGAACGGAAAAAAAAATCTCATTACCTGTATGCTCAATATAAGGAGAATAGCAGAAACTCCTAATGCTGGCCATACATGTAATGATTGCGGAGACCCTCAAATGCCAGGGCAGTACAAACACTCCACAACTGACCCCATTTTGGAAAGAAGACACCCCAAGGTATTTGCTGAGGGGCATATTGAGTCCATGAAAGATTTAAATTTTTGTCCTAAGTTAGCGGAAAGTGAGACTTTGTGAGAAAAAAAAAATCTATTTCCGCTAACTTATGCAAAAAAAAAAAAATTTCTATGAACTTTCCAGGCCCCTCATTGGATACCTTCGGGTGTCTTCTTTCCAAAGTGGGGTCACATGTGGGGTATTTATACTGCCCTGGCTTTTTAGGGGCCCTAAAGCATGAGAAGAAGTCTGGGATCCAAATGTCTAAAAATGCCCTCCTAAAAGGAATTTGGGCCCCTTTGCGCATCTAGGCTGCAAAAAAGTGTCACACATCTGGTATCGCCGTACTCAGGAGAAGTTGGGCAATGTGTTTTGGGGTGTCATTTTACATATACCCATGCTGGGTGAGATAAACATCTTGATCAAATGCCAACTTTGTATAAAAAAATTGGAAAAGTTGTCTTTTGCCAGGATATTTCTCTCACCCAGCATGGGTATATGTAAAATGACACCCCAAAACACATTCCCCAACTTCTCCTGAGTACGGCGATACCAGATGTGTGACACTTTTTTGCAGACAAGGTGGGCAAAGGGGCACATATTCCAAAGTGCACCTTTCGGATTTCGCAGGCCATTTTTTACACATTTTGATTGCAAAGTACTTCTCACACATTTGGGCCCCTAAATTGCCAGGGCAGTATAACTACCCCACAAGTGACCCCATTTTGGAAAGAAGACACCCCAAGGTATTCCGTGAGGGGCATGGCGAGTTCCTAGAATTTTTTATTTTTTGTCGCAAGTTAGTGGAATATGAGACTTTGTAAGGAAAAAAGAGAAAAAAAAAATCATCATTTTCCGCTAACTTGTGACAAAAAAAAAAAAATTCTAGGAACTCGCAGTGCCCCTCACGGAATACCTTGGGGTGTCTTCTTTCCAAAATGGGGTCACTTGTGGCGTAGTTATACTGCCCTGGCAATTTAGGGGCCCAAATGTGTGAGAAGTACCTTGCAATCAAAATGTGTAAAAAATGGCCTGCAAAATCCAAAAGGTGCACTTTGGAATATGTGCCCCTTTGCCCACCTTGGCAGCGAAAAAGTGTGACACATCTGGTATCGCCGTACTCAGGAGAAGTTGGGGAATGTGTTTTGGGGTGTCATTTTACATATACCCATGCTGGGTGAGAGAAATATCTTGGCAAAAGACAACTTTTCCCATTTTTTTATACAAAGTTGGCATTTGACCAAGATATTTTTCTCACCCAGCATGGGTATATGTAAAATGACACCCCAAAACACATTCCCCAACTTCTCCTGAGTACGGCGATACCAGATGTGTCACACTTTTTCGCTGCCAAGGTGGGCAAAGGGGCACATATTCCAAAGTGCACCTTTTGGATTTTGCAGGCCATTTTTTACACATTTTGATTGCAAGGTACTTCTCACACATTTGGGCCCCTAAATTGCCAGGGCAGTATAACTACGCCACAAGTGACCCCATTTTGGAAAGAAGACACCCCAAGGTATTCCGTGAGGGGCATGGCGAGTTCCTAGAATTTTTTATTTTTTGTCGCAAGTTAGTGGAATATGAGACTTTGTAAGGAAAAAAGAGAAAAAAAAAAATCATCATTTTCCGCTAACTTGTGACAAAAAATAAAAAATTCTAGGAACTCGCCATGCCCCTCACGGAATACCTTGGGGTGTCTTCTTTCCAAAATGGGGTCACTTGTGGCGTAGTTATACTGCCCTGGCAATTTAGGGGCCCAAATGTGTGAGAAGTACCTTGCAATCAAAATGTGTAAAAAATGGCCTGCAAAATCCAAAAGGTGCACTTTGGAATATGTGCCCCTTTGCCCACCTTGGCAGCGAAAAAGTGTGACACATCTGGTATCGCCGTACTCAGGAGAAGTTGGGGAATGTGTTTTGGGGTGTCATTTTACATATACCCATGCTGGGTGAGAGAAATATCTTGGCAAAAGACAACTTTTCCCATTTTTTTATACAAAGTTGGCATTTGACCAAGATATTTTTCTCACCCAGCATGGGTATATGTAAAATGACACCCCAAAACACATTCCCCAACTTCTCCTGAGTACGGCGATACCAGATGTGTCACACTTTTTCGCTGCCAAGGTGGGCAAAGGGGCACATATTCCAAAGTGCACCTTTTGGATTTCACCGGTCATTTTTTACACATTTTGATTGCAAAGTTCTTCTCACACATTTGGGCCCCTAAATTGCCAGGGCAGTATAACTACCCCACAAGTGACCCCATTTTGGAAAGAAGACACCCCAAGGTATTCTGTGAGGGGCATGGTGAGTTCCTAGAATTTTTTATTTTTTGTCGCAAGTTAGTGGAATATGAGACTTTGTAAGAAAAAATAAAAAAAATAAAATCATCATTATTTTCCGCTAACTTGTGACAAAAAATAAAAAGTTCTATGAACTCACTATGCCCATCAGCGAATACCTTAGGGTGTCTACTTTCCGAAATGGGGTCATTTATGGGGGTTTTCTACTGTTTGGGCATTGTAGAACCTCAGGAATCATGACAGGTGCTCAGAAAGTCAGAGCTGTTTCAAAAAGCGGAAATTCACATTTTTGTACCATAGTTTGTAAATGCTATAACTTTTACCCAAACCATTTTTTTTTGCGCAAACATTTTTTTTTTGTCAAAGACATGTAGAACAATAAATTTGGCGAAAAATTTATATATGGATGTCGTTTTTTTTTAAAAATTTTACAGCTGAAAGTGAAAAATGTCATTTTTTTGCAAAAAAATCGTTACATTTTGATTAATAACAAAAAAAGTTAAAATGCCAGTAGCAATGAAATACCACCAAATGAAAGCTCTATTAGTGAGAAGAAAAGGAGGTAAAAATAATTTGTATGGTAAGTTGCATGACCGAGCGATAAACGGTGAAAGTAGTGTAGTGCCGAAGTGTAAAAAGTGCTCTGGTCCTGAAGGGGGTTTCACCTAGCGGGGCTGAAGTGGTTAATTATTAAGACATTAAAAAAGATCTTGTCCTAATTTTAAGGTATTAAAATTAGGTGAACAAAACCTCAGAAGAAAAACACGTGACAAATGTTTGCTGCTCTGGAGCATTCAGGTGTGTGTTAACGCAATGCCAAGGAGGAAAGACATCAGCAATGAACTTAAAGAAGCTATTATTGCTGCACATAAATCTGGGAAGGGTTATAAGGCCATTTACAAAGTCGATCAATCTACAGTGAGAAAGATTAGGCCTCATTCACACAACCGTATTTTTGTTCCGCATCCGATCTACATTTTTTGTGCATTGGATGCAGACCCATTTATTTCAATGGGTCCACAAGAAATGCTCCGTGTGCTGTCCACATCTGTATGTCTATTCTGTGGTCCTGCAAAAAAGATAGAACATGTCCAATTCTTGTCTGTTTTCCGAACAAGAATAGGCATTATTACATTAGATCTGCAAAAAAATTGATGTGACACAAATATCACAAAGATGCCATCTGTATTTTTTGCTAATCTGCATCAATGCACCCTTATTCACAAGTGGAAACATTCAAGACAGCTTACAATCATAGGAGTGAAAGGCCCAGCAAATTCACACCAAGGTCAGACTATGCAATCAATGCTCAGAAGAACTACATCTAAGACTCTATAGGCCTCAGTATGCATCTTAAATGTTCTAGTTCATGATGGTTTGTTAAGACCATGGCTGCATTGAAAAGTTTTTGTAAAATTGAAAACCTAGTCTTAGGACAGACCATCAATATCAGATCAGCGGGGGGCCGACTGTTGGCACAGCACCCCCACCGATTAATTGTTTAAAGAGAATGCAATACTTGTACGAGCACTGTGTTCCCTTCTCTGTTTACCTGCTTGCTGTCAACACTGCAGTGGTGAGCTAATGTCCACGACTGACGGTAATGCCAACCACGGACATTTAGGAGATTGGGGAAAGTGTTTTAAGCGCGTAATGAGCTTCCAAGCTCATTACTTGTAAATTACAGTACAGGCCAGCAGGTGGCAGCACTGAACTGTAATTTGCCTATTTCTGTATAGATTAATGGAGCAAATTCCATTATTCTATGCAAATTGCAATATGATGATTTTAAGTTGGGTTTTTTAAAAAAGTTTTAAAAAAAAATTAAAAAGGGAAAAAAGTTTTGAAATGTATTCAAATTACCCCATTTCCCCCCCAAAAAGTCAGCACAGTAGGCAGGGAAACACACCAGACACAGTAAGCCCTGACTGAACCCAACCTGCTTTCCCTGCCTACTTGCAGTGCTAGCCCCAAGCGGCAAGTCCACAACTGGGTGACATTCCCTGTACTGCTAAAGTACAAGACAGACAGAAAATTAACACAACCAAACAGAGAAGGGTCATACGGAATAAGGTCAAAAGCCAAGAGGACAACATGGTACAAAATCGGAGATGGAAGGTAGTCAAAATAGCCAAGCCAAAGTCAGAAGCAGACGGGTATCACGGTACAGAATCATAAGACTGAAGGAGGTCAAAAGGCCAGCTGAGGTCAATATAACAAGAAATTCAAATATGCAGACAGAACCGGGAGCACAGCAAGGGAGATAAACCTATAACTGTCAAGGATGTATTGCCAGCAGGAGATTTAAATAGAGCGATGAGTCCTTGGATCAGAGCCTGTGCTCCATTGCACGAGAACACCAGTATTCACACCATGGGCAGGCTGAGTAGTCCCTCAGTCTGCATAATCACCCCATACACCAAATACATTTATTCCCTAAATATCATCAACCCAGACCACCTATCTCCCCCAGCGTCTGTGCACTGTAAGCAGGAAGTGAGCGAGTGCTCCATCATTATGGACTCGCTCGCATCACAAGGGGGCGTGGTCAGGACATGTGTCATGGAGGGCACAGCTCGGCAGCACATGTGACATGGGGTGGCCATGCCCTAACCCCACACTGCGGCACTGGAGCCCGGAGAGGTACATTGGCGACAACATATAGTAAGTAACTTAAGCAGGGAGGAATCATGACTTCAGATGGAAAAAAAGACGAATATTCTAAAAAACAAATATATTCGATATAGTGCTACATATTCGCTTTTCGAATATTCGTAATATAAGACTATATAAGACTATATAGCAATATAGCGAATATGCGAGAAAAAAAACAAATGTAGAACAATTGAGCTAATATAGTGCCATCATTTTTTTTTTTTTATAGTTGTAATTTTTTTCCAATCTGAATTTCAGATGAGAAAAAAATTACGACTATTAGACGAATATTTTCATTTTCTAGAATATTTGTCTTTTATTTTAAAACTGTACAGTTGTTACACTTTTGTATCCCCCCCACCCGCCCCCAACAAGCATCCCCGTCTCCATGAGAACGCCTGGGGGTTAGAATATAACATCGTATCTGAGTTTTCACAATCTTATTGATTCTCATTATGAAAATTTGCATCACGGAAATTCTCTTTATTAAAATGCGTATTACGAAAATTCACAATCAACACTACTAACGAATATTAGAACTTGCAAATATTCAACAAAATATTCGCAAAATATTGCAAATTTGAATATGACCCCTGCCGCTCACCACTAATCTCCAGTGTAAAAGTGTGCGCATCCAAAAAATATCTGTGACATCCAGTGTACTTTTTCAATCGACGGTGTCTGCTGCGAACACTGAGATTAGCTGCGCCACATCTCCAGTGTGAAGTGTGCGCATCCAAAAAATATCTGTGAGATCCAGTGTACTTTTTCAATAAATGGTGTCTGCTGCGGACACTGAGTTTAGCTGTGCCACATCTCCAGTGTAAAGTGTGCGCCTAAATTTTTTTTATCTGTGGCATACAGTGTACTTTTACGTAGACTCTTTGGGCAGTGACATTACTGGTGGTACCTCTCCTGTATAACATTTCCTCATCCCAAATACCTGTGACATTCCCTGTAAATTTTTATTAGCTGCTGGTGACAGTATTGACATTATCTGCGGGATATCTCCTGTCTGATGTTTCCACATCCAAAATACCTTTTTAAATTTTTTTGCACATACACTTCCAAATCCTACGCTACTGTACGTGGTTACATACTTTCAAGCATTTATCACATTTAAAATGAAGAAGTCGATCAGTAAGGGATAAGGAAGTAGCTGTGATGCTGATGGCGCATGCAGAGGCCGTGGCCCTGGACGCTTTGAAACTGTGCCTGCTGCCAGAGCACAAGAAAAAGTCATCCACGATACCTAACTTCATGTCCCAGTTTGTGGGGCTGCGCAGGACACCACTCTTGAAGTTAGACCAGTGCAACCAGGTGGTCGATTGGATTGCAGCAGATTATGCTTCCAGTCGATTAAGCACCACTCTGTCTTCCACCAAGTCCAGTCTTGATACTCCTTCCTCCCACCATGGAGATTCTGGCCAAACAAGTGATCCCACACTCGAATATTCCGAGGACCTCTTTTCCTTGCCATTCTTTGAATTGGCACTTTCGCCAAGCACGCTTGAAGAGGGACAGATCTTGTGCACTCATTGCCAAACTCTTGAGCATCTACAATAACAAGAAGATGACAGTGGAAAACTACAACTACTGTTTAATGAGGTGGAAGATGATTAGACACATTTGCCAATAACTCTACAGCAATTACTGTCTCAAGAGGTTGATGAAGAGGATGAGACACAGTTGTCAATCACTGAGGATGTGGTTAGGTCAACAAGTCAGGAGTATGAGTAGAGTGAGGAAGTGGAAGAGGATGTAATGGACGATGAAGTCAATGACCCAACCTGGGAAGGTGGAAAGCCGCGCAAGAACAGCAGTACAGAGGGGGAGCGATCTGCAGCACCGCAACAGGCTGGAAGAGGCAGTGGGGTGGCAAAAGGTGGGCCACAGCAAACAGGTCCGCAACTGTTCCACGGACTACCCCTTTGCAGAAATCTCCCTTGCCAAGGGGTAGGTGTTCCGCAGTCTGGTGCTTTTTTGAGGAAAGTGCGGACGACAAAAGAATTGTAATTTGCAACCTGTGCCATACAAAAATGAGCAGAGGCATAAACACTAGCAAGCTCACCACCAGCATGAATCGCCACATGGCATTAAAGCACCGTAATAGGTGGGCCGAATGCCTGGGTCCACAATCAGTGTCTATGGGTCACACCACTGCATTATCTTCCCCTGTGTTAGGTGCTGGCAATTCCCCTGTCCAATATGCAGGCCCAGATGCCTCCCGCCCTGCACCTGGACCTTTGCATGCACCTTCAGCGACTACATCCACTTCTGTGTCCCTGCACAGCGTCCAAATGTCTTTACCCCAGGCCTTTGAACGCAAGCTAACATACCCAGCCACCCACCCACAGGCCATAGCACTAAATGCGCAGCTTTCAAAATTACAGGCCCTGGAAATGTTGCCATTTAGGCTAGTGGACACTGAGGCCTTCTGCAGCCTGATGTTGGCGGCCGTACCGCATTATGCAGTCCCCAGCCACCACTATTTTTCAAGGTGTGCCGTGCCCGCCTTACACTAACATGTGTCCCGTAACATCACACGTGCCCTGACCAACGCAGTTACTGGAAAGGTCCACTTAACCACGGACAGCCATAGACACTACATTTCCCTGACGGCACACTGGGTGAATGTTGTGGAGGCTGGGAGCGAGTCGTACCCTGGGATGGCACAGATGCTACCGACGCCAAGGATTGTGGGCACTACGTTGAACAGGGTTTCTGCCAGCACCTACGTTAGTGACTTCAACCACCACTTCTCCTCCTCCGCCTCCTCCTCCACTTCCACCTCTGAATTTTCCACAAGCAGCACCAGTCAGTCATCAGTCGGTAGCTGGAAGCACTGTAGCACTGCAGTGGGGAAGCGGCAACAGGCCGGGCTGAAGCTGATATGCTTAGGGGAGAAACAGCACACTGCCGCAGAGCTATGGCAGGGGATTAGAGACCAGACTGAGCTGTGGCTCAAGCCACTCAACTTAGAACCAGGCATGGTTGTGTCTGATAATGGCCGTAACTTGGCGGCGGCTTTGGAGCTCGGCAAGCTCAGACAAATCCCATGCCTAGCCCACGTCTTAAACTTAGTGGTTCAGTGGTTTCTCAAAACCTACCCCAATTTGCCTGAGCTACTGGTGAAGGTCTGCCGTATGTGTACACATTTCCGCAAGTCATCGACAGCTTCAGCCGGTCTGTCAACGCTGCAGCAGCGTTTGAAATTGCCAGCTCACCGGCTGTTGTGCAACGTGAGCACGTGCTGGAACTCGACATTCCACATGTTGTCCAGGCTTTGTGAGCAGCAGAGAGCAGTAGTGGAATACCAGCTGCAACATGGTCGTCGCCTTCCCAGTCAGCTTCCGCTATTCACAAGCGAGGAGTTTTAAGAAACTTTGAGGAATCAACACAGATGGTGAGCGGTGATAACGCTATTATCAGCGTTACCATCTCACTTCTGTGTCTACTCAAATGCCTGCTGCTCACAATTAAGGAAAACGCTTTCTGCTACAGAGTGTAGTACCCATGGAAGTTTAATTCTATCTGTTTAGCGTGGGTGGGCAGAAGAGAAGGAAGAGGAAGAGGAGATGGACAGTCATCCTCCTGATGACAACAGCAAAGTTTTGACTGTTGGTACTCATATGGCTGACTTCATATTACGCTGCCTTTCCCGCGACCCGCGCGTTATACGCATTTTTTTTTTAAATCAGATCTTTTTTATTGAAAAATGTATAATGTAAATACACATTGTTACATGTCACAAACAAATATGACATAAAGACACATTATCCAGCAAATCTGGTAACACACAGGGTACCAAGCCATGAGTAATAATCAAATTTCAGCCCAACTCCCCATCCCCCCCCCATCCCACCCGTCCCGCCCCGTCCCGCCCCACCTTAACCTACACAATACACAGGCGCACTATTATATATTCCTATGCAGACGTCGAGACGACAGCCACGGTTCCCATAATTTTTCAAATTTTGCTGGGCATCCACGCTTCTGGTATACCATCCGTTCATAGCTTAACATTGTGTCAACAGCACTTAGGAATTCGCCCAGGGTTGGCGGCGCTGTCTGTATCCAGTGCAGAGCGATCAACTTTCTAGCAACATACAACACTCTACCTATAGCTATTTTATGCACCTGACTAGTGGCCAATTCAGATACGTATCCCAACACACACACACTTTCGGATCAGGCGGTATCCGTACCTTGTAAACGTCCTGTATCGTCTGAGATACCATCTCCCAGTATCTCCCTAACCTCTTGCACGTCCACAGCATATGCAACAAATCAGCAGAAGCCATAGAGCACCTTGGACATTCATCCGTGGGTCTAAACCCTATGCGAAACAAAAAAAACTGTGTCTTGTAGACCCTATGGACAATGAACAGTTGCGAGAGTTTACGCCCTTCACTCAAGGAAGAGAGAGGTATCGCCTCCAGTATGTCAAACCATTGGTCGTCAGTTAGCTCACCCACATCCTTCACCCATTTACTTTTAGCCACAAGCGGAAGCGACCGTAGAAACTTATCAAGCAGCAGCTTGTATATACATGAGATCATACCTCTCCTTGCCCCCCTGGACAGAATCTGGTGCAATGCAGCATCTCTCCCTGCCATCACAGTCGTACCTTTAAATGTGGAGTTGTGCGCGTGTCTCCCCTGAAGATATTTATAAAAATGTGTTCTAGGTAGGTCATACAACTCCTGAAATCTGGTAAAGGACATGAACTCCTTTTCTTCCAGAAGGTGGCCCAACCTCAGAATACCCTTCCTTTTCCACGCCCCAAAATCAGACAGAGAGAGGAATTCCGGCAGCACGGGATTATCCCACAATGGAGTGTATTCCGTGTTGCCGACAACCCCCCTCAGGAGCTTAACCCTGTTCCACACGGAATGCATCAAGTAACCCAAATCTCCGTTATACGCATTTTAGTCAACACGGATTACTGGTTGTTCACCCTTCTTGACCCCTGCTACAAAGAGAACTTCTCATCGCTTATTCCTCTGGTGGAGAGGATGAGCAAAATGGTGCAATACCAGAAGATCCTTGTTGAAAAAATTGCTCCAAACATTTTCATCTGACAACTCTGGCAACAGAGTCCGTAGTTCCTTTGCTAACTGAGGAGGGGAGACAAGGGGAACACACAACAGTTCCAACAGAGGCAGGGCAACACTCTCCACAGCCTGGGACAGTTTCATGACACACGCCAGCACTCTCACCTGATGCTCGGCCTAGTGTCACAAGGAGGGAAACATTATGGAAGATGGTGAAGGAGTACATAGCAGACCGTGTTAGCATCCTCAATGATCCCTCAGTGCCTTACTACTACTAGGCGTCCAAGCTGGACACGTGGCATGAACTGGTGCTCTACGCCTTGGAGGTGCTGGCCTGCCCTGCTGCCAGCGTTTTGTCTGAGTGGGCATTTAGTGCTGCTGGTGGCATTATAACAGATAAGAGTGTCTGCCTGTCAACTGAAAATGCTGACAGGTTGACTCTTATAAAAATGAACAAGGCCTGGATTGACCATGACTTCTTGACTCCACCACCAGAGGAAAGCTGATAAAGGCACATGATGAACATAAAGGCACTTTAAATGTGTTGTTTATAATGTACTGAATACACTGTATTCCCATGCACCCCTTCCACCACCAGCAAGGGTATATGGTTGAATCTTCCTTTTCTCATCCTCCTTCTCCACTTCCATCATATCAACAAGCTTATTCGTCGCATATAATGCCCTCGCATATATGCCCTTCGTATATAATGTTTTACAGGGTCAGCTCAGCTGCATTCCGTCGTATACAATTTTTTAGAGGGTCAGTTCACCAGCAGGCCTTCACCTACAATCTTTTACAAGGTCAGCTCACCTGAAGGCCCTCACATATAATTTTTTAGAGGGTCAGCTCCCTAGCAGGCGCTCAACTACAATGTTTTACAGAGTCCCCTCTTCTCTCCAGCAGGCCCTCGCATATAATTTTTAGAGGGTCAGCTCACCAGCAGGCCCTCGCATATAATTTTTTACATGGTCAGCTCACCAGCAGGCCCTCACCTACAATGTTTTACAGAGTCAGCTCACCAGCAGGCCCTTGCATAAAATTTTTACAGGGTCAGCTCACCAGCAGGCCTTCAACTATAATCTTTTACAGGGTCAGCTCACCTTAAGGCCCTCACCTATAATGTTTTAGAGCATCAGCTCACCTGCAGACCCTCACCTACAACCTTTTAGAGGATCAGCTCACCTTCAGGCCCTATGATATAATTTTTAGAGGGTCAGCTCACCAGCAGGCCCGCACCTAAATCCTAAAATCTTTTATAGGGTCAGCTCACCTGCAAGCCCGCACCTAAAATATTTTATAGGTTCAGCTCACCTGCAGGCCCGCATCTAAAATATTTTACAGGGTCAGCTTAACTGCAGGCCCTCACCTAATTATACCTAATAGATAATTTGCTCACATGCTGCCTTACTTGGATGTGGTAGCCGTAGCCATTTCTCAGGCTCCCTCTCTGGATTTGAACAATGATACCCCATTACCCATGTTCACCATGGTTTGAACTGAAAATAACATTGAAAGTTGATAGGGCAGACATCCGAATGGATTGTTGCCGTCGGCCCCAGTTTATATAGAGTCACCAAAGCGGCAGCAGGCTCTCGCCCATGTTTTAGATGGTCAGATCAGCAGGCCCTTGCTCCAAATGTTTTTGAGGGTCACCAGTAGGCCATCAATCATAATTTTTCAAGACTGTGTATGATGCCCTGCTTTATGTGTAACAAAGGGTGTATTGGAGTACCGGTTCCTTGTAATTTTTGGCAGCCCTTTTACTTAGTGCAAAGGCTTTGAATGTAGGAGGTCCACTACATGAACCGTTGTACCACAATGTGAATGAGGCCCTCCTTTATGTGATATACAGGTTGTATCGGAGTGCCTCTTCCTTGTAATTTTTGGCAGCACTTGCACTTTATATACAAGTAAATATACAGGAAAGAATGTTTGCTAACAATTTTTCCTCTAAAATTGATTTTATCTTCGGTTATTATTGTCAGTCTGTAAAAGTGGCGTGCTACTCGGACAACATCATTCCCAGCAGTGACCTGGGATTCCAAGATGCATCCAGGCATCCCCCCTATGCTGTTCCTGAACCATTTCAGTAGTGTTTCCATCAATTTCTGACCTTTTTGTATGAACCAGGTACCCTCCCCTCTTCAGAGCAGGGGGTGCCTGGCTTAATGCTTGGGCTCTCCCTTTTACTTTCATATACTCGGGTGCTCGGTAGAGCACCTGAGCATCCCGATGTGTTCGGCCAGAGCACCCGAGCACTTTGGTGCTCGATCAACACTACTGGTCATCATTCATCCTGTCATCAAATCACCTTGTTCATTCCTATGTACTAAATATGAGATTGTACTAATTAAAAAACATCATTTTGTGGCTATTTTTTTGTGGCAATTTTTTTTTCTCTCTCTCTTTGTATACATATATGTACCTAAATTCTGAATTCTGTCAGCTGAAATAGCAAGAGATATAAGCACAAATCGGCAGATATTTTAAATATGATGTATTCAATTTTTTTTTGTAACCCCAAAATGGTGGCTGCACTTTTCCTATTCATGTTGTGAATTTTAACATACAAATTTATAGGATCCTATAAAAACATTGGAATAATATAATAATTTTATTTTGCTATTTAACGAAAAGACTTCACAAATATATAAAGCACAATTTGATGAAATATTCCTGATATACTGTTGCACAGTGTGTTTTTTTTTTGTTGCAAGAAATGTATGTACTCAGCTCTTTTCTTCTCGGATAAGAAATTAAATTTAACACTGCAGCTAGATTCCAAAATATTCATAGAAATAGGAATTCAAGAAAAAGTTAGATCTAATGACTTCAACTGCTAAATATTAAGCTTAATAAAATTAATTTGAAGAATGTGTGTATCTTCAAACTTTTCTGCATATAATCAGGACTGGACATATGTTTGCAACCATTAGGCTGGTGTGACACGTAGGTTTTTTCTGTAAGGAGAAAGCACACAAGAGGGTGGTACGATAGCAGGACAGGGGTGGACTTAGAACTTAAAGTGGCCCTGGAAAAAAACGAAATGTGGCCCCATATTGTAGGTTCAAATTCACAGAAGACAGGGCCAAAATAAGTAAGCAGGGCCAACAATACTGTAGTGCAGCACAAAATACTGCCCCAGCAGAACCAAATATACAGTGCAGCATAAAATACTGCTTTTCCCTGAGGACTACAATACAGTTTAATGCATGAGGGCATTTTCTTCTGACAGCCAGGTGCATAAGTATCAGGTTGTCATGGCTTTGTCTTGGTCTGGTTGTTGTGTGCCATGACACATTAGCCGTGCATGCTGGTTTCCATGGGCAACGTGTTGGTTGGCAGCATGTTTGTGTTTTGCTCCTTCCTCCAGGTTCCTTCCCTGTCTGGTGCTGGAGGGGTTAACTCCCTGGCTGGGTGTGGTCACTTGGTGTTTATATTGCCTCTGGCTTGTAGGCTGGAGTCAGTTGTCCCCCAGCCTCTGTTTGTGCTGGAGCCTTGCTCCTGTCCTGGGTGTTCCATCTGCCCAGTCCTTGAGGGCTACCTAGTGGGACATCAATGTCTCTCCCATGTCTTCTAGTTCTTGTAACATGTCTGGTCGCTGGCATGCATGCTTGTCCTATTGAGGGACGGTAAAAGGGTAGTTATTGGTGTTGGTGTTCCATCCTGTTGCTGCGGCAGGTAAGTGCTAGTTGTTCTGGTGTGTTGTTGTATCACTAGGTTCTTCACCACAATAAAAACAAATTAGTGTGCAGGTTTTTAAACTTTCTCACAGCTGCAGTCCCAAAAGCATGAGTAGGTCCGTACTCCTATAAGATTTAACTAAAAACGCATAGGTATGACTCTGTGCAAATTATTTTTCCCCTAGAGGAATGTTCACAAGCAGTAACTCTCCTGGAGCCATCTCTCCTTATTCCTGGCTTTCGGCTTCCTCGATCCCTGAACCGGCTGTCAACAGAAACCTTTTCTTCCTTCAAAAGGACATAAATATAGTACAGACTCGCAAACAGACAGGTTCACTGTGCTTTTATTGTTCTTACAAGACCATTTCTTGCCATATCACATATAAAAAGTTTTTCTGGGTATCTCTGCCCAACCCGGGTTTCACTACCAGCTTCGTACGGCTCCAGGAGAGTGACTGCTTTTGAACATTCGTCTAGGGGAAAAATAATTGCCGCAAACCCATACCTATACGTTTAGTTGAATCACTGGGTTCTTACCTGACGATCCAGTGGCTGTTCTCTGTCTTTCCCTTTCCTCGCATCTAGGCTGGTAGAGACTCCTGTTCATCCATGTTTTGGAAGAACAGGTTGTGTCAGCCCTGTCTCTATTCCAGGGATTCTTAGGGTTAGTAGGGCCCTAGGTTCCTGTGTATGTGCCCTCCTACCATCTTGGTCCGCTCATACGGCTAGGAGTCAGGGTGAGGATTAGGGTGGCATTAGGAGGTGACCTGCTCCCTGTCCTCAATGTCTAGGCTTGGTTTCTGTTCTGTTTACCAACGGAGTATGGTGGGGAGTTTCCCCCCACTCCCCACCGTAACACAGGTTCTCCTAGCATTAATTAATGCTGAGAGCATCAGATCACTGTGTACCTGACCGGCGGCCTGAGGAAGGGTTGGGTGGCCCCCTGGGCATCAGTTCCTGGGAAATTTCCCTGTAGGATTTATGGCCAGTATGCCCCTGGTGCAGGATCACTGGGGATAGACAAGCATGCGTGGCAAAATTGGAGGATTACCTTCAGTGGTTGTGCCAGCCAGGCACAACCCTGGAATATAGCATACAGAAAGTAGAGACTGCAGATACCAGCTGTTGTCCTAACCTGTGGCCCTTAGCATAAAAAAAAAAAAATACACCGCTCACATGTCCGCAGCCCTGTCATTGCTCCTCTACTGGCTACTTCAGGGTCCTGCAAGACCAAGTAGAGAATTGGTCCCATGAATTCTGTGGCTAGTCACAGGCCTCATTGGCATGTCACAGACTTTGAAATCTGGGGAGACCAGGTCACTACGCTGGGTGGACACTGTGATGTCATCACTGATGATATCACCACGCCTGGCCAACGTGATGCCGCGGTGAGGTCATCTCAGTGCGGGTGAGATTTGGCTCGTTTTCAAAACATAATGCACCTCTGCATTCCTCACTGCATCCTGCTAAAAAAGGGAATGCTATCATCATCATCAATTTTTTATGTTAAACACATTTTTAAAAATGTTGTTGATGTTTTAAATTTTCCATGTAACTATATTTAAAAACAATTCTGCAGTTTTCACACAGGACACTAGCTTAATAATAGCTGACAGTTTTTGGTCACAAAACACAAAACATACCTAGAAAACTCTCCCATAGACGTCAGTGAGTCCCCTCCAGTCTATTGTGTCTGCAAATCATATCTCTAAATGCTGTTAACATCAGGTCAAGCAAGATGGCAGCTCCCCATAAACACATGTTCGGGAAATAGGATAAAACATCTGCAATCAGAAAATAAAAACAGGTTCGAAAAAAAAATCTGGTTTTAATGATAGGTGACATATTTCCTTTAACACGTAGGATACATGTACGGCGCTGGTAACTGGGTCCGAAATTCCAGCGCCGTACAGGTATGTTGTGCTAATCGGGTGGGCACAGGAGCTGTGCCCGCCCCGATCAGCTGCAGGGGTCTGGCAGTCACTGATAGCCGGACCCCAGCTGTATGAGCTGGCATTGGTGAAAATACAGATGCCGGCGCAGTAACCCCCGGACTGCTGCGGTCGGTGCTGACTGTGCACATGCAGTATTATGATTAGTCCCAATGTCCATCGGGTCCCTGCACTACTTTAACAGAGACCCGATGGCTTGAACGGCAGCCCAATGCCGTCCTTAGGCAACATGGCTGCCTTCTCCTTTAGCCTGTGAGATCCAGCCCCCTGGATCTCACAGAAAGAAGGCTACAAGTGTATTACATTACAGATGTATTGTAATGCATTGTAAAGGGGATCAGACCCCCAGTTCAAGTAAAAAAAAGTGTCGTTTTCCCAAAATAAAGATAAAACAATTGAAAAAAATAGGGAAAAAGAAAAAAGTAGACATTAGGTATCACCGCTTCCATACCTTCCGGCTCTATAAAAATATCACATGATCCACCCCGTCAGGTTAACGCAGCAAAAAAATAAAATTAACAAAAACAGTGCCAAAACAGCCATTTTCTGTTCACCTTGCCCCACAAAAAGTGTAATACCAAATGATCAAAAACGTGTATTTAGCCCAAAATGGTATCAATCAAACCGTCATATCATCCCACAAAAAATTAGATCCTACCTAAGACAATCGCCTAAAAAATTTAAAAATATGGCTTTCAGAAAATGACCACACAAAAACAAGATTTTATTCTATTCAAAAAGGCTTTCACTGTGTAAAACTTAACAAAAAAAAAAATGATATACATATTAGATATTGCCGCATCCATAACAACCTGCTCTATAAAAATATCACATTATATGCCCGATCAGGTTAATTCTGTAAAAAAAATATATAAAAAAATGCCAAAATAGCCTTTTCCTTGATCACAGTCAGATCTATAATAGTATTAGTGTCACCTTAGCTCGCCCTCCACCCAAAACGCAGTGTTTGGCCAAATGCACACGGCCGTTGTTCACGGCCGTGAGCGGTCCGTGGAACCGCGGCCTGGATTCATGCTGAGTGCAGGAGCGCACGGCGTCATGGGTTGCTATGACGCCGTGCGCTCCCTGCTGCCGCCGCAGTACAGTAATAAAGTGGTATATATCATACCAGTGTGTTACTGTACTGTGGCGGCAGCAGGGAGCGCACGGCGTCATAGCAACCCATGACGCCGTGCGCTCCTGCACTCAGCAGGAATCCAGGCCGCGGTTCCACGGACCGCTCACGGCTGTGAACAACGGCCGTGTGCATTCGGCCTTTGCCCAATGAGGCCTGATCGGTCACCCACACGTGCATTCACCCACACCCGCCCCGCCGCAGTGACAACATTTTTATTTTTTTTTATCACTGCACAATCACATTACAAGCGCTGCGGCGATAAAAAAAATAAATCAGTTTTGATATTTTTTATTAATCGCAGCGGCCTCCGGTACTTCGCTAGCCTGCCATTTGTAAGACAGGCTTGCTTTTTTTCTTGGGTAGTCTCAGGGAATACCCCCTAAATTTAGTTTTCAAAATGGCAAATAAGGGGTATTCTTCTGAAGAGGCCTACAGGCTTCTGACCCAGTCGGATAAGGAATGGGAACCCTCATCTGATGAATCCAGTGGGTCAGAATACGAACCTGTAGAAAGCAGTGGTAGCCTGACCCTAAGTTCGGACGAGGAGGTTGAGGTCCTTGATACCACCAGGCGTACCCGGCCCCGTGTTGCTAGACCACAGGTTGTTCAGGATCCGCTTCAAGGGCAGCAGAGTGGGGCTGGCGCTGTCAGATTACGTGGTGAGGCATACACCAGCAGCGCAGCCCATCCTGGACCTAGTACCAGCACTGCCGTACAACATGGTAAAGTGGCGAGCACCAGAAGGGCAGTTGAAGCTGGTACGGTGGCACGTGCATTAGTTCCCCTGTCGCAGCCACGGCACAGACAGGCCCATAGAGTCCCTGAGGTGCTGGCAAACCCTGCTTGGCAGCCCCCAACCAGTAGTTCCCCCTTTCACCGCCCAGTCTGGAGTTTAGGTTTAGACAGCTCAGATCGGTTTGGCACAGTTTTTTTTTTTAGCTGTTCTTGACTGCGGAGCTGTTGCACTTAGTCGTGGCAGAAACAAATCGATATGCCACTCAATTTATAGCCTCCAACCCGGGAAGCTTTTATGCCCAGTCTTTCCAGTGGAAACCCGTCCAAGTTTCTGTAATTAAAACTTTTCTGGGCCTTCTCCTCAACATGGGCATAACAAAAAAGCATGAATTGCGGTCATATTGGTCCACCAATTCATCATATGCCCATGTTCTCTGCTGCCATGTCCAGGACACTATTTGAGACCATCCTGCGTTTCCTGCACTTTAGTGACAACAGCACCTCTCGTCCCAGAGGCCACCCAGCTTTTGACCGGCTCCACAAAATTCGGCCCCTCATAGAGCCCTTTAACACCAAATTTGCAGATTTGTATACCCCTGAGCAAAACATCTGCGTAGATGAGTCCACATTTTACCGGGCGCCTTGGCTTCAAACAATACATCCCAAGCAAACGCGCCCTGTATTGGGTCAAATTGTATAAGCTCTGTGAAAGGGCCACAGGCTATACGCACAAATTTCGTGTCTATGAGGGTAAAGATCAGACCCTGGAGCCGGTCGGTTGCCCTGATTACCTGGGAAGCAGTGGGAAGACAGTCTGGGACTTGGTGTCACCCTTATTTGGCAAGGGGTACCATCTTTATGTGGACAATTTCTACACAAGTGTGCCCCTCTTCAGGAATTTGTTCCTAGAACAGATTGGCTGCTGTGGCACCGCACAACCTAGTCGCCTGGGCTTCCCCCAGCGACTCGTTACCACCCATCTTGCAAGGGGGGAGAGGGCTGCCTTGTGTAACGAAGAACTGCTCACGGTGAAATGGAGATACAAGCGCAAAGTTTATATGCTCTCCTCCATTCACGCAGACACAACAATCCAAATTGAACGAGCAACCAGTGTCATTTGAAAGCCCCTCTGTGTCCACGACTATAATTCACTCATGGGAGGGGTGGACTTCTATGACCAGATGTTGGCTCCCTATTTACTTTCCCGCAGAACCAGACGCTGGAATAAGAAGGTGTCTGTATATTTGATTCAATTGGCTGTATATACCGGTAATAGTTTTGTTCTCTACAGTAAGGCTGGGAGAACAAGATCCTTCCTCAAATTACAGGAAGAGATCATCAAGAACCTCCTGTATCCAGGAGGTTCCATGACCCCAACCACCAGTATAGTGAGCCGTCTACACGAGTGACATTTCCCCAGTGTCATTGCCGGTACTTCAAACCAACCACCACCCCGAAAAAAATGTTGTGTCTGTAGCAGGAGTGGAATAAGGCGTGACACCCACTATTTCTGTCCTGACTGCCCTGACCACCCTGCCCTATGCTTAGGGGAGTGTTTCCGGAAGTACCACACACAGGTACACTTAGCATAGGGATGCATCTCACAGGACAGGCACACAGGGCTATTAGGGCCCATTCACACATAGCTGCTGCAAACCTCTCCTTTCACCTGGGACAAAGTGCATAATGTACTTTTCCACATCTCTGGGTGATTTGCGCTTTGCACAGTGTCCCATTGGGAAGGAGAGGTTTGTCCTATAAAAGGTAAAAAAAGCAAAACCAAAAAAAAATCACCGTTAAGCAAAAAAGTTAATGTTCTGGTTCCAAAGTTCATAAAAGTTAATGTTCTGTTCAAATGTTATTATAAAGTTAATGTTAATAAATTTATTGCGTTGCGGCCTGTTTTTGTTTTTTTTACCTTCTAGGACAGGGATCAGCAACCTCCGGCACTCCAGCTGTTGTCAAACTACGACTCCCAGCATGCTCCATTTACTTCTCTGGGAGTCCTGAGAACAGCCAAGGAGCTGTGCATGCTGGGAGTTGTAGTTTCACCACAGCTGGAGTGCCGAAGGTTGCTGATCCCTGTTCTAGGAAGACCAACCGATCGACGAGCTGCAGCACTGATGTGCATTCTGACAGAAGCATTGCGCTGCTGTCAGATTACACAAAAGTCGGTGTATGCGGCGCTGCAAGACGAGATTTCTCCTCTGCAGTAAAAAATATATGCTTGCCGAGGCTTATGAGCTGAGGGGGCGGTGGTGTTCATATGCTTTGGAAAACACTTTGTGTATATATATATATATATATATATAAATAAATAAAATGGCAATGATTTATTCATCCACATCGATTGATGTGAATAGAGAAATTGGGTTTGCCAGGGCATACGAGCTAAGTGGGTATGGATGTTGGGCGGATCCTTTCCCCTCCTTTTATTTTTGGCAGATATTTTTTCATCCACATTGATCGATGCGAATGAAGAAATCTGTGCCGTTCAGTTTTTCTTTCAGCCCAGAGGCTGAACGGAAAAAAAAAATCTCATTATCTGTATGTTCAATATAAGGAGAATAACAGAAACTCCTAATGCTGGCCATACATGTAATGATTGCGGAGACCCTCATATGCCAGGGCAGTACAAACACCCCACAAATGACCCTATTTTGGAAAGAAGACACCCTAAGGTCTTCGCTGATGGGCATAGTGAGTACATAGAAGTTTTTATTTTTTGGCACAAGTTAGCGGAAAATTATGATTTTTTTTTTCTTACAAAGTCTCATATTCCACTAACTTTTGACAAAAAATAAAAACTTCCATGAACTCACTATGCCCATCAGGAAATACCTTGGGGTGTCTTCTTTCCAAAATGGGGTCACTTGTGGGGTATTTATACTGCCCTGGCATTTTAGGGACCCTAAAGCGTGAGAAGAAGTCTGGAATCCAAATGTCTAAAAATGCCCTCCTAAAAGGAATTTGTGCCCCTTTGCGCACCTAGGCTGCAAAAAAGTGTCACACATGTGGTATCACCGTACTCAGGAGAAGTTGGGCAATGTGTTTTGGGGTGTCTTTTTACATATACCCATGCTGGGTGAGAGAAATATCTCTCTAAAATGACAACTTTGTATAAAAAAAAATTTAAAGTTGACTTTTAGAGAGATATTTCTCTCACCCAGCATGGGTATATGTAAAATTACACCACAAAACACGTTTCTCTACTTCTTCTGAGTACGGCGATACCACATGTGTGACACTTTTTTTCAGCCTAAGTGGGCAAAAGGGCACAAATTCTAAAGAGCACCTTTAGGATTTCACAGGGCATTTTTTACTCATTTGGATTTCAAACTATTTCTCACGCATTATGGCCCCTAAAATGCCAAGGCAGTATAAATACCCCACTAGTGACCCCATTTTGGAAAGAAGACACCCCAAGATATTTCGTGATAGGCATAGTGAGTTCATGGAAGTTTTTATTTTTTGGCACAAGTTAGCGGAAAATGATGATTTTTTTTTTCTTACAAAGTCTCATATTCCACTAACTTGTGACAAAAATTAAAACTTCTATGAACTCACTATGCCCATCAGCGAATACCTTAGGGTGTCTTCTTTTTAAAATGGGGTCACTTGTGGGGTAGTTATACTGCCCTGGCATTTTAGGGGCCCTAATGCGTGAGAAGTAGTTTGAAATCCAAATGTGTAAAAAATGCCCTGTGAAATCCTAAAGGTGCTCTTTAGAATTTGGGCCCCTTTGCCCACCAGGGCTGCAAAGAAGTGTCACACATGTGGTATCGCCGTACTCAGGAGAAGTTGGGCAATGTGTTTTGGGGTGTCTTTTTACATATACCCATGCTGGGTGAGAGAAATATATGTAAAAAGACACCCAAAAACACATTGCCCAACTTCTCCTGAGTATGGCAATACCACATGTGTGACACTTTTTTGCAGCCTAGGTGGGCAAAGGGACACAAATTCTAAAGAGCACCTTTAGGATTTCACAGGGCATTTTTTACACATTTGGATTTCAAACTACTTTTCACGCATTAGGGCCCCTAAAATGCCAAGGCAGTATAACTACCCCACAACTGACCCCATTTTGGAAAGAAGACACCCCAAGGTATTTCGTGATGGGCATAGTGAGTTCGTGGAAGTTTTTATTTTTTGTCACAAGTTAGTGGAATATGAGACTTTGTAAGGAAAAAAAAATAAAATAAAATGAATCATTTTCCGTTAACTTGTGAAATAATAACTTCTATGAACTCACTATGCCCATCAGCAAATACCTTAGGGTGTCTGCTTTCCGAAATGGGGTCATTTGTGGCGTGTTTCTACTGTCTGGCCATTGTAGAATCTCAGGAAACATGACAGGTGCTCAGAAAGTCAGAGCTGCTTCAAAATGCGGAAATTCACATTTTTGCACCATAGTTTGTAAACGCTATAACTTTTGCGCAAACCAATAAATATACACTTATTCCATTTTTTTATCAAAGACATGTAGAACAATAAATTTAGAGAAAATTTTATACAGAAATGTATTTAAAAAAAAAAAAATTACAACTGAAAGTGAAAATAGTAATTTTTCCCCCAAAATTTTTGGTAAATTTTGATTAATAACAAAAAAAGTAAAAATGTCAGCAGCAATTAAATACTACCAAATGAAAGCTCTATTAGTGAGAAGAAAATGAGGTAAAATTCATTTGGGTGGTAAGTTGTATGACCGAGCAATAAACCGTGAAAGTAGTGTAGTGCAGAAATGTAAAAAGTGGTCTGGTCATTAAGGGTGTTTAAGCTAGGGGGGCTGAGGTGGTTAAGGGGTAATTCACACATCCATTGATCGCAAAAGGAGAAGCATGCACTACTTGGGTCCATGTTGCAGATCAATTGTCCCTGTTTACGTTTATGTGTCTAGGAAAAACCATGGTATTGAAAATATGAGTTTAACTAGATGTCTCTATCCAAATGCATGCTCTGGCTATGTTTATCATGCGACGTAAGGGTCAGCTTTTATATTTGTGTAGAGGTAATTCAGAGAGATGAAAAAAGAGTAGAATTGGGTCATTTCAAATCCCAATCTTTAAACTGTGATTTGAAAATGTATTTCTAGTGATGAAAGCAGTTTTCAAAAATTTGATTTGTCTGATTCGCTGAATTTCAACAAGAAATTTGATTCATTTCAAATTACTTGATAACAAATCACATTCTACTGTATGGAATGGGTGCAATGATGGGGAATGAAAGTCATATTCAGCCTATCAGGGGTTAAAACAAAAAATACATAAGCACCTCATCAATTTCATTGTGGATTGGCTGCTGCGGCCATCTTGATTGAAGAAACTACTGCACGAATTGGCAGCAACAGTCTTTCCGCAATCAAATGGATGAGGTGAGTGTTTTTTTATATTTTTAACACCATTTCAGGAAAAATTGATTTGTTACCACAAAGCGCCAAGAAATTCAGATTCATGGAGAAGAATAAAAATTTTCCTGAAATTTGGATTGAATTCCACTTCTTTAACTTCGATTCACTTAACACTACTTATTTCCCTAAGAATATTACTGGGGAGCCATTTACAGAACATAGATAGCGGGAGCTCTTCTGGAAATCCTCCTTTTAGCCTAGCTGTGCATGTGGTAAAATGGATGACATATAGAGGGCAAAAAATTACCTTGTGGACCAACAATGGTCCCTTCACAAACATTGTCAAGGATGGAACACTAGCCTTCTTTTCACAGACACAGACATGTGAATAAGGGTGGGTTCACACTAGCGTTAGGAATTCCATAGATTTGTATTTCCATAGTAACATGGTTATAACGGAATCCATAAGACGGAAGGACGGATCCGTTCTTCTGCCCATAGACTTGTATGACGAAATGCAAAACGGAAACCTTTAAAAGGCATTCTGTTTGCTTTCCGTCCTAATAGTCTATGGGAATCAAAATGGATTTGTCTGGTTCCCGTTATTTAAGACGGGAAAACAAAGTCCTGTCGACAGGACTTTGTTTTCCTCTTGCATAACGGGACCCAGGCGGATCCATTAGGCTTTTCCATAGACTTCTATTAGGACGGAAAGCAAACGGAATGCCTTTTAAAGGCTTCCGTTTTGCATTCTGTCTGAGCATTCGGTTATTTTCCGCTATAATCCTGTTATAACGGAAAGCCATAACGGATCCCTAACGCTAGTGTGAACCCACCCTACGGCCTCTTGCACACAACCACATGTATTTTGCGATCCGTGAAAAATACGGATGACATCCGTGTGCATTCCGTATTTTGCGGAATGGAACAGCTGGCCACTAATAGAACAGTACTATCCTTGTCCTTAATGCGAACAATAATAGGACATGTTCTATATTTTTTTTTTTCATGGAACAGAAATACGGACATACGGGAACGGAATGCAAACAGAGTAACTTCCGTTTTTTTCCGCAAAAAGAACGGACACGGAAATAAAATATGTTTGTGTGCAAGAGGCCTAAGGCTTTACTGGACACTCGAACAAAAAATTATTTTTAGAAAAATGAGTTTTGGATGTTCTAGAAATTTCAGCTCCCTATCCGAGGAAAAATAAAATTATGGCTACTGCAACCATCACCATAAGCCACTATTATTCATTTATGCAGATTTATTACCATCAGCCATAACTACTGCATTGCTACATGGCTATAACATGCCATTGCCCAGCCAGAGAATCTGCTGTTGATCATGTCCTAATTAACACCCCTTTCCCATGAAGAAGAGAGACTTTCTTAAATAGTGCCACAAAACACACAGGAGTATGAAGGAAAGGCACAGGAATCAGGGATGTGGGGTAAAATGATAGGAAATAAATGCTACACAATTGCCAATGTATTCAATTTCAGACATTTATTTGAAAAACAAAATCATTGTGAACAATAATTAGCATTGTCTAAAAATACGATTGAGCAGTATGGAAAATTGTAGCCATTGTCAGCTGAAATAACGTGTATGGCATGATTCCATCATGCTGGAGGACGAAGTAATAGTTTTTTTTTTTTAAAACTTGCCCCTTAGACGACAAGTTTGGTCTGACATGTTGCTGGTGGGATCATTCAAACAATACAGCCGATCATTCTCTAAAAATTATGGCAGGCAAACAAAATGAACTGCATTGGACTGAAAGAATGTAGATCTCAGTTTTCATATTTATTTATTTTTATTTTAACTCCTTCATGCAGAGGAATTTTGCCATTTTAGTAAAATGCTGGAGAGTAACATTTACATTTGTAATAAGTCTGGTTTGTATTATGGGAGAGGGTGGGCGAGTATGCTAAAATGAGCAACTTCTGGGTCTCTGCCATACCCCATGCTGTCTGGAAACATTACTGAAATTACTTATTATTAATCTGTTTAGATGGGTAAATAACTAGAAATCTTACCCATGAATCATAATCTGTTTTCTGCCTATCACACATTTATTATACAAATCCTTGTGGAAAAGGCATTGAATAATATTTTGACAGATTTGCTGGAAAGATTTCAAAATGTTGAAATATCCCATGTCTGCTATGGAGTTGATTACTTTTTATTCCTTTGCATGCCTCAATCAAATCATTTTAGTTCTTTATTTGCTTACAAAAAATGAACGTTTTCTATGAAGGAACTTAAAACCCTATTCATACAACTCAAAAAAGTAAATTGTGGTCAAAAGTGTTCTGAAATCATTTTTGTGGAAAATTAATGATTTTAAAGCTTTTACAGTTGTACTCATCCATGTTGGCAGATACAGTATAAAGGTAATTATGTTTTTAAGACCAAGACTCACTTCACATGTCCATTTTTCAAAACCTGTATCAAAAATACCACAGTTTCACAAATCTGCTGCAGTATTGCTATAACAACAAAAATAAAAAATGGAAGAACAGCAACTTTTTTATTGTTTTATTTAAAACAAAAGAAAGAAAAAATAAAATAAAAAATCCAACAGGTTTGGAGATTCACCTTAAAGATGATCACTAACCTCTCCTGACATGTTTTCTATTTGCGCTCCCCATGTAATGACAATTCTGGAGCATCTGTTGTCAAATATCTATCTGACATTCCTGTCAGAATGTAGGAATACATTGCTATTTGCAATAAAGGATCAAATGGATGTGACCCTGTACAGTCTGACACTGGCAGCACTGCTTTGATAGTGTCAGTCTGTGCCAGGACACACCCCCAACTGGTAACACCTATCTGGACCTTTACTGCAAACTGTTAGCAATTCATTCTTAACTTCTATCAGGAATAATAAAGGAATGGAACATTACAGAGTAATAAGAATAGATGTTCCGGAATTGTTATTACAAGAGGAGTGAACATTGCTAAAAACAGGAGTGGTTACTGGGCCTTCGCAAGTGCTGTCATCACTAGTAAAGTATATAAACTATATACTGGAAAACACCAACTAGTATAAGTGTATTCTCATGATCATACATTTTATTACTACTTTTAAGGACCAGTGAATCCCAGGTCGGGGGAAGATTATCTCTTTTTTCTCCCAGCCTGGAAAACGGTAACCAAAAACGGTTGGATCCTGGGAGGGATTGGAGAAGGGGTCCGGTTAGAGTTTCTGACCCGTCCCCAGGATTCATTCGTTCAGACAGACTGCCCCAAGGACCAAATCAAAAGATAGGCCTTAGAGTCAGAGGTGTTGCTTCTTCTACGGAAAGGGGTAGTAGTCCCGGTTCCACAGGCAGAGAGGGGCAAGGGATTTTACTCTCCTCTTTTATTTTTTTTGTGAAAAAACCCAATGGCTCCTTCCGAGTAATCCTAAACTTAAAGAAACTAAACAGGTTCCTCAAATACAAGAAGTTTTGCATGGAGACCATAAGATCAACCATAGATCTCCTAGCAAGAGATTGCTGGATGGAGACTCTGGATTTAGAGGACGCATATTACCATGTGCCAATTCATGTGTCCTCCCAAAAAATATTAAGGACAACAGTCTGGGTTCAGGGAGAGTGTCTACACCTGCAGTACAAAGCCATACCTTTTGGGGTTTCACAAGCCCCCAGAATCTTTGCAAAAGTGATTGCGGAGGTGGCTTCCTTTCTAAGATTGTCAGGGGTTCCGTTGCTGCCATATCTAGACGACTTCCTGTTTATTTCCCAGACCAAAGAAAAGTTAAACCAAAACATCAGTGTTTCCTGCTCCCTGTTAAAAAACCTGGGCTGGAAAATAAATTGGAAGAAGTCTTGCCTGTCACCATCTCAGACTTGTGTGTTTTTAGGCATCCTGTTAGATTCCCGGGTAGAAAAGACTTCCTCCCGTCCACCAAGATAATCTCCATCAGGGAACATGTTTGGGATCTTTTCAGGTCCTACCTCTGCTCGTTCAGAAGAGCGATGGCAGTACTGGGCCACCTGACAGCAACAATTCTGGCTGTCCCATATGCGCAGGCCCATACAAGGAAACTACAGTCATGCATCCTGCACCAATGGGACGGCTGCAATCCGTCGTTAGACCGGTCTTTCTATTTATCCGCGGAAGCGAGGATGTCTCTTGTTTGGTGGATTGTGCCAGAGAATCTTTCAGCAGGGGTACCCTGGTCTTTTCAGGATCCGATAATAATAACTACGGATGCCAGCCCATGGGGGTTGGGGGCTCACTCGGAGAACAAAGGTTGGCAAGGGAGTTGGGATTTGAACACCAGGAAAGCCACCTCAAACTTCAAAGAACTAGAGGCAGTGGAAATGGCGTTAAAAGCGATAGTTCCGGACATATCTCACAAGAAAATAATTCTATACTCGGACAACTCAACAGTAGCATACGTCAACCATCAAGGTGGAACAAGGGTACCTTCTCTGGCAATACTCTGTCACCAGTATTTTCAGCTAGCAGAACAGAAACATATATTCCTGTCGGCAGTCCACTTAAAAGGGAAGGAGAACATAGTGGCCGATTTTTCTGAGCCGCGTCCAGCTAAAACAGGGAGATTGGTGTCTAAACCCAGAGGTAGTCTCCCAGTTAACTCAAAAATTCGGCCTCCCCACGGTAGACCTGTTTGCCTCCAGGAAGAACAAGAACGTAGAGAGATTCTTCTCCCTAAATCGTTTGGACGATCCAACAGCCCTAGACGGATTGGCACAGGCCTGGTCTCAGGAGGAGGGTTATGCCTTCCCTCCTTTTTCCCTAATTCCGCAGGTCCTAAAGAAAGTCCAGAGGGAGAAAGCGATAATTACCCTAGTTGCCCCAGTATGGCCGAAAAGGTCCTGGTACTCCTGCCTCCTAGACTTAGCGATAGCCCCCCCATGGATTCTACCTCCCCGGGAGGATCTATTGTATCAAGGCCCAATCCTGCATCCCAATCCAAAAATCTTGCACCTGGCAGTGTGGAGACTGAAAGGGGGATTTGGTTAGGTCGGGGTCTGTCCCAATCAGTAGTGACCACCATTCTGGGAAGTAGGAAAGCTACTACAGCTAGGAAATATAATAATCTGGGAGGTCTTCTCCTCTTTCTTAGGGATCAATCCTGACCCCTTCTTCTCCTCCAAATGTCTCAAGATTCCTAGACATTCTACAAGCAGGTCTGGATAAGGGGCTTAGGGCTTCCACCCTGAGAGTGCATGTGGCAGCTTTAAGTTATTTTTTTGATATGCAGCTGGCCCTTCATCCTTGGGTAAAAAGGTTTCTTTCAGCGGCCTCCAGGATCTACCCTTCGATAAGACCTTTGTCCCCTCCTTGGGACTTAAACATGGTATTGACGGCTCTGTCACAGAAACCTTTTAAACCCCTGTCAGAGATCCCCATAGATATGTTCTCCTTTAAAATGTCCTTTTTACTGGCCATTACTTCAGCTAGAAGGATTTCAGAGATTCAAGCCTTCTCGGCTTTTCCACCGTATACCCAGATCTTAGATGACAAAGTTATTATTAGGCCTCTCCCGTCCTTCCAGCCAAAAGTGGTTATGGACTTCCACAGAAGTCAAGATGTTATTCTTCCATCTTTCTGCACAAATCCTTCCAATTATTTAGAAAGGGAGTATCATTGCCTGGACGTCAAAAGATGTCTGTTAACTTATTTGGAGTCTACCTCGGCCTGGAGGTTGGAAGAAAACCTCCTTATTCAGTTTTGGGGTAGAAATAAGGGGCGGAAAGTGTCTACGGCAGTCATTGCTAGATGGGTCAAAAGGGCCATTTCCGAAGCCTACCTAGCACAGGGTCTCTTGCCCCCTTCAGAGTTTGGAGCTCACTCCACCTGAGCGGTGGCTATGTCCTGGGCCGAGAAGGCGGATGCTTATCTGGTTTAAATTTGTAGAGCAGCAACGTGGAGTGCTCCACATACGTTTATGAAGCATTACAGGCTCCAACTTCACGTGGATACCGTCTTTGGTAGGAAGGTGCTTCAGGTGGTGGTCCCTCCCTAATTTCCTCATTAATAGTCTATCTCGCATGGGGTGTCATCATGGGTGAGGGGGAAAACAACATTGCTTACTGGTAATTGGTTTTCTCGATACCCATGACGGCACCCCCAAAATGTTTCCCTTCCCCCCCCCAAAAAAAGGGGCTTTATAGGTATTATAGTTACCTTAATAGGTTTAATATGGAGTAGCCTGCTACTCCTTGATATGATTCTTAGGGAAATTCCCTAATGTACAGTCTAGCTCAGAAGAGATATAATGTACCGTATTGGATCTCTCTCTCTCTCTTTTCTTACGTGTGTTCACCTCCGGAGTACTGTTTATTACTATCACTGGTGCTTGGTGGGGGTGTGAACCTTTTATCTTCTCAGGTTTCCTGTCCCGGATGGGAGGTCCCTGGTTGCATGGGGTGCCGTCATGGGTATTGAGAAAACCAATTACCGGTATGCAATGTTGTTTTCTAATTTTTAAGGACATTTTCCAAATCCACTTTTTTAAGGACCAATTGAGTTTTGAAGTCACTTTGTGGGGCTTACCTAGTAGAAACCCCCAAAAAGTGACTCCATTTTGTAAACTACACCCATCAAGGAATTTACATAGTCAGGAAGTGGTTAATGCGTACATAAAAAACACACCAACAAACAAAAAAACAAAGCAAGGTTGGTGTGAAAAATATATACTATCTGGGTCCCTAAGGGTTAATGGAGCTTTGTTTATGTCTGCCTTCTAGGCACCTTATAGCGTCACAGTGGGGTGAGCACCTTGGCAGGGGAACACTGATGAGGTGGTTATAGCAGGGTCGTTTAGCTTCTAACATGCATTAAGTAGAGAGCTGGGGTTGTTATTGCATGGGGTTGTCAAGTGGATTTTTTATTATTATTTTATTACCCACAAGTCTCAAAAGATGCTTTCAGGCCTATGCATCTTTGGGCACAAAGGGTTATGTTGGCTGATTCTGTTTGGCAACAGTGATGCTGCAGATGTTGTTTGTGATTTTTTTTTTTTTTTTTTTTTTTTTTTTTTCTTGAGGTCATCCAGGGATTGTTAGCAGAGACTTTCTGTTTTAAATTTCCCCACAGATAAAAATCTAATGTGGACAAGTTTGGGGAACGTGGTGGTCGTAACCCCTTGCTCACAGTTTGCTCCTCTGTAAACAGTTCACGAACCTGTGCCTGTGAATCTTGTTGAAAAAAGTAGATAATTTGTACTTCTGGTGTTGGCTGTAAAACTGTTCAAAGATGTCCAGGTAAATTGTAGTAATTCATACCTGTAGTTGATTTGAAGAAAATTGAGCCCACTATTCATGTTCCTGACACTGTGCGCCAAACGCCAATTTTCTGGTCGTGAGGTGGTGTTTTGTGAGTTAAAAGGGGATTTTTGGAGGACCAATTCTGGGAACCAAGCTTCATTCATCATGAAGTACAGCAATGGGTCAAAATGTCTGGCAGCAATCATAGTCAACAATCAAGTCCACTAATTTACATGATTGAAATCAAGATCAAAAAGATGCATCGCACTCACCATCCATGTTCATGTTCACGCTTCTTTATTAGTGATAGCAGAGTTACATGCAGGGGCAGACTCACATGGAGTATAAGTTAACAGCAACGGCCGTTTCGCGGTGTGACCGCTTCCTCCGGCTGTTTGCATCAAACAGCCGGAGGAAGCGGTCACACCCCGAAACGGCCGTCGCTGTTAACTTATACTCCATGTGAGTCTGCCCCTGCATGTAACTCTGCTATCACTAATAAAGAAGCGTGAACATGAACATGGATGGTGAGTGCGATGCATCTTTTTGATCTTGATTTCAATTATATTCTGCTTAATCTTCGCACCCCGTTTTCCTGGATGGTCGGAGGAGGCCAGGACTGTGTTCCCTGATACCTCTGGTGCAGGACGGTGCCCTCAAAACCTCTCGTCATATATTCCACTAATTTACATATTTAGCTTTGTCAAGACTCTTTCAGCATCTGCACACATGTTATTCGGTACAATTTCAGGTTTTGTGATTTCAGCACTAACATGTCATTTGTGATACACCAACTTGCTGAGACAGTCTTCGAGTTGATTTTTGGGGGCTACTTGCAATCCGCTGCTGAATTTCATGCATAACTTCAGCCATAACAGAGCCAGTAAGATGCCATTTCCAAACCAGACTCTGAAAACTACGTTCAGCTGGTGGTTTTGCTCCTGGGTACCTGTCGGCAAAGGTCTCTTGCATTTCCTTAATCAATCTGCTTCGCACATAGCCTTCCACAATCACTGTTCACTGTTCCAGGGAGAACACCATCTGTCTGACACAATAGGCCACGTTTATCAAACGGAATAATAAATCAGTCTTAGTTGCCCATAACCAATCAAAGCTCAGCTTTCAGTTTCTGCAGGGTTCTGGAAAAATTAAAGCTGAGCTCTGATTGGTTGCTATAGACAACTAAGACAGATTTACTATTAGGCAGTTTGATTTGGAGATATTGGAGGTGGGCTACTTTTTCATGGGTCACTCTGTACCATCACTTTCTGATCAATGGGTGTCCCCCCACTCATTCTGAGAATTAAGGGGCCCACAGTGCTGATTCACTCCTGTGGCCCCATCACAGCTCTTCCCTGTACATGGGACCTTGGCCACCCGATGTACAAAGAAACTGCAGCTCTGTTCAAGTGACGTTCTATGCACATCTGAGTGGTCAGGAGTGGCTCTATGCAGGAATATCAGTGAAATCACTGAATCAGCCCTGCAGCCATCTATTCTCAGGATGAGTGTAGATCCCATAGGTAGGATGGATCACTTGGATTACTACTGATCATAAAGTGATGACATACCCTAGTGATAAGCCATAATTTTCTTAAATAGGAATAATGTTTTTAATCCATGTGATCCATCCTACCTATGGGATCTACACCTATCCTTAGAATGGAGGGCTGCAGGGCTGATTGAGCGATTTCACAGATTTTCCTGCATAGTGCCACTCTTGACCATTCAGATGTGCTTTCAGCAATTGCAAAAGTGGTTACATACTATACATTATTGTTATATCAATCTAAATATAAAGGTTGCATGTTCTCTCCGAGTCTGTGTGCATTTTATATGTGTATTAGTGTTCAGTGAAGCGAGCTTGGGATCATAGATCCGAAGTCGCTTTGGTCAAAACTTTGTTTGAATGCTATACAGAGATCAACTTGAAAACAATTTTAAAACTAGGATCCGAAGTCGGCCGAAGAAAGAATAGGAAAGCCAAATGAGACAATAAATGCTTGAAGTATGTTTAGGTCATAAAAATTAGATGCATCCAAGGCATATACATAAATGAATGCTGATTATTTTCTATTTATTATATGCAAAGTGGGGAAAAAAACGCCTTCTGGAGGTGGCTCCCTATGAGTCAAGGTCTGACTTTTTAACAAGCCTTGGAACATGATAAGCGAAAAATAGCCAAACCAAATATTCTTCCATAGACAGCTGTTTATTGGTTCTTACCCATCATCAGTACAGAGTAGGATTCTGGCTCACTGAGTGTGATGCCCTGAATGGAGACTTCGGCCTCTTTCACACAGGCGTCACAGATTTGGAGCGGATAAGATGTGGGTGCGTCACGGGAAAATGCGCGATTTTTCCCGCACGAGTGCAAAACATTTTTATGCGTTTTGCACGCGCGTGTGATGTTTGGTACCCAAAACCCGAACCCGGACTTCTTCACAGAAGTTCGGGTTTGGGTTAGGTATTGTGTAGATTTTATTATTTTCCCTTATAACATGGTTATAAGGGAAAATAATAGCATTCTTAATACAGAATGCTTAGTAAAATAGTGATGGAGGGGTTAAAAAAAATAAAAAATAATTTAACTCACCTTAATCCTCTTGTTCACTTCTCGTCTTTTTTCTTTTTTGAGGAAAAGGACCTGTGGTGACGTCACTGCGCTCATCACATGATCTATTACCATGGTCGCATGCTGAGATCTTCACACAACACGCAAGTGATGCGTGAAAATCACCGCTGATGTGCACGGCCCCATAGAAATAAATGGCTCCGGATTCAGTGCAGGTGCAATGCGTTCACCTCACGCATTGCACCCTCGTGGAAATCTCGCCCGTGTGAAAGAGGCCTTACTGGAAGTACACCATGGAGACTCTTTTAGTGTGGTACCTTGAAAGCAGCTCATGCTAAGTTCACACTTCAGTTCTTTGGTCAGTTATTTCTATCACTTAGGGCTCATGCACATGAACATATTTTTGGTCCGCAGCTACATTTTTTGCGGGTCGGATACGGACCCATTCACTTCAATGGGGCCTCAAAAGATGCACGAGCCCTTATTGTGAGCAAAAACCAAGAGAGAATCCTACTCAGAGATAAAGTATAATGGAAAGATCTGCACCTGTTCTGTGTTTTTAACATACACCTGGTTTTCGCTCACAATAAGGCCTCTTGCAGACGAACGTTGGCCACACAATACATGGGCACCGGCCCGTGTGCACTCCGCATCACGGATATGGACCCAAACAACGGCCGTGTGCATGATGCCCATTTCGACAGAATCATACTGACAGCTTTATGTCACTATGATTCTGTGTAAAAAAGGCCATGCAGAGACACATAGTATTATAAATCAGGATAATGCCGTGCGCTCCAGCAAGTCCAGAGCGGAGGATCACACTCGGACACAGAGATTGATTCCTGCAATGGACTCGCTCCTGTGAAACAGCCCTAAAAATCTGTTTGAAAACCTCTCCTAAACCTCATGGAAATCCCTTTTTTTTTCAATATGAGATTTTTACAGCAAAACCGCACCAAAAAAATGCCATGAAATAGCAATGTGTGTTTTCACACACATTTTTTTTTTTTTTATGACATTTTTCAGTTTTAGTTGATTTATATATATATTTTTTTTTTTGTACCTGAATTTTTTCTATAAAAATACGAGGTCTAGATGTTAGCTGAAGGTCTATGGCAAATATAAAACTCAAAATACACTTATTTTGCGCTTTGTGTTTTTGTTCATTAGATGTCATTTTATGTCTTTCTGCCTCCTTTCCAAAATTGCAGAATGCTGGAGATCTTGGTAGTTTTTATCAGGCATTTCTCCAACACCTTTTAGAGGAAAAATGCCATGAAGAAAATGCCACTGTCTACAAAAAATAAAAAATATCTGAAAATAGTTGAAAAAATTGCAGCAAAAACCACAGGTACAAAAAAAATATATTCTAAGGCGGAGGGGGGGTAGGGTTAAAAAAAATGGCAGAGCCAAATTCATGTGTGTAAGAGTACAATCTAGCGGACAATATATCCAAGCTCTGTCGTGTTTTTGGTGCATGGTTACTAATCACTGCACGAGTATGCTGATGTATCTCTCAAATGTTAGGATTTTTCATTTATGTTGATTTTTTTCCTTCTTATTTTAAGCAAGGGGAAAATTACTGGCTTACACAGCTACTCCTACCAACTTGAAAAGTCATTATTCTCAAAATATATTTTACATAAAAATATCACTAGCTGACAATAAATGCGGATGAAAATTAAACACTTTATCCCATATGTTAGTTGCCATAAAAGCAACAAGGATGAAAGCTGGCATGTATCTTGCTGTGAATGCCAAATTACCATGCAAATCAATGGAACAGGTGCAGAATTAAGGTATCTGGGAAAAATATGACATTACATCTGATGAGATTTCATTCTGTCATTCCCTACAGCAAAGGATTCAGATATATTGCTTTATTGTACGTCATATTTCACTTTGCATTTCATGATTCTTCCTAATACATCCAGTATCTACTTTTTACTGAGCAGGTTGTTTCTGTATGTAGAGAATCTTAAATCATATCTAATGCTGTGTTACTCTTGTTAATAAATGACACCTGCTTTTTTAAACTGTGAGAACTAGATATGTATGCTGGATTTAAAAGCAGATTATGTCAATTCTACAGTGTGGGATTATAATTAGTGTTGAGCGAATCAAAGTATCCGAAATGGACTTTGATACGAATTTCAGGAAAAATTTGATTTGCCGCAAAGCTGAATTTCCTTGTGCTTCATGGTAACGAATCAATTTTTCCAGAAATGGCGGTAAAAGCAAAAAATAAAATAAAAAAACTTACAGCACCCCACCTCATGCATTTGTGCAATGAAAGATACAGCGCAAAATCTTGCATGTAGGAAAGTATGACGTCACCTTGCCGGCCGGCATAATGACAACATCACGTTACCGCATGAGATTTTGCAATGTCTTCAATCTAGACAACTCAAATGGATAAGGTCAGTATTTTTTTTTCAGGATTAACCTAAAATCCCTCAATATTAGGGCTCATGCACACAAACACATACCGTTTTTTTGTTTTTTTTGTAGACCGTATGCGGAACCATTCATTTCAATTGGTCCGCCAAAAAAACAGAAGTTACTCCGTGTGCATTCAGTTTCCGTATGTCCGTGTGTCCGTTTCCCAAAAAAATAGAACATGTTCTATCATTGTCCGCATTTCGGACAAGGATAGTACTGTTCTCTTAGGGGATAGCTGTTCCATTCAGCAAAATATGGAATGCACGCGGACGTCATCCGTATTTTTTGCAAATCGCAATATACATACGGTCGTGTGCATGAGCCCTTAAACTGGCACAAACAATTTAAGATCCATATAAGGGTGCATTCTCACAACCTTAAGTGGTTTGCGATCTGCAAACTGTGGATCCACAAAAGATAGAGTACCAACCATATATACACTGTATCACAGTCCAGACCCCTTGACTTTAATGGGTCTATGGGCTGCTGAAGTATATGACACTTCCTTTATATGCTTCTACATCTGTGTGGCCGCCCTGCAAAAGATAGGACATGTCCTATACTTTGCCACAACATGAGGACTAGAGATAAGCAAATTTTTCTAAAATTTGATTCGCCGATTCACCAATTTTTTGGGGGGGAAAACTTTGCTTTGATCTGAGTTAATTTGCGGCGAATTGCGTTAAAAAACTATTTCCTGAGAGCCTTTATAGTGGTGTAGAACACTGTGCCTTGTAGTAATACGTATAGGGAGTCTGCTTTGGTAGCGAAATAATACTGTGAGTCCGTATGACATGCAGATGACAGATGTCGCTCTTAGGCCTCTTTCAGATGGCAAAATATGCGGGTGCGTTGCGGGAACATGCTGGATTTTTCCGTGCGAGTGCAAAACTTAGTAATGCGTTTTGCACGCACGTGAAAAAAAACAACATGTTTGGTACCCAAACCCGAACTTCTTCACAGAAGTTCAGGTTTGGGATCGGTGTTGTGTAGATTGTATTATTTTCCCTTATAACATGGTTATAAGGGAAAATAATAGCATTCTTAAAGGGAGTCTGTCACCTACATAACATGTTTTAAACTGATGATAAAGCTCTGTGGGAGGAAGATCCATAACACTGATGGTACCCATGTTTAGTTTTTCAGAGCCTCCAAAGTATCTAAAATGAAGTTTTACAAATATGCAAATTACCTATCGCAAGTGCCCAGGGGCGGAGAGTGTGATGAAAGTGCCCAGTGCTCCTGCCCTTACTTGCTTCTGACTCCTCCCCTCTGTATCGTCTAGCCAGCCCTGTATCCTTGCGGAGTCATTCTCATCTCCATTCATAATCTAGTGCCTGTTCGATTCACCGCCGGGACCGGGCATGCGCAGTACATTGCCCACTGTGGGCAGAGGCATACTGGTATGCCGTGCACATGCGCCAGTTATGTAAACCAGTGGTAAAACGCACAGGCTCTGGATTATGAATGGAGACGAAAATGACCCAGCAAGGATACAGGGATGGCCGAAGGATACAGAGGGGAGGAGTCAGGAGCAAGTAAGGGCGGGAGCACTGGGCACTTGCAGCACACTCTCCGGCCCTGGGCACTTGCGATAGGTAATTTGCATATTTTTGCAACTGTATTTTAGGTACTTTTGAGGCTCTGAAAAACTAAACATGGGTACCATCAGTGTTATGGATCTGCCTCCCACAAAGCTATATCATCAGTTTAAAACATGTTATGTAGGTGACTGACTCCCTTAAATACAAAATGCATAGTACAGGGTGGGCCATTTATATGGATATACCTTAATAAAATGGGAATGGTTGGTGATATTAACTTCCTGTTTGTGGCACATTAGTATATGTGAGGGGGGAAACTTTTCAAGATGGGTGGTGACCATGGCGGCCATTTTGAAGTTGGCCATTTTGAATCCAACTTTTGTTTTTTTCAATAGGAAGAGGGTCATGTGACACATCAAACTTATTGGGAATTTCACAAGAAAAACAATGGTGTGCTTGATTTTAACGTAAATTTATTCTTTCATGAGTTATTTACAAGTTTTGACCACTTATAAAATATGTTCAATGTGCTGCCCATTGTGTTGGATTGTCAATGCAACCCTCTTCTCCATGGAGATGGCAGCAGCAGATACCACAGAGTGGCTAGGTGACATAATGTGGAGATGGCAGCAGCAGCAGGAGGATACCATAGAGTGGCAAGGCGACATAGTGTGGACATGGCAGCAGCAGCAGAAGGATACCATAAAGTTGCAAGGTGACATAGTGTGGAGATGGCAGCAGCAGCAGAAGGATACCATAAAGTGGCAAGGTGACATAGTGTGGAGATGGCAGCAGCAGCAGGAGGATACCATAAAGTGGCAAGGCGTCATAGTGTGGAGATGACAGCAGCATCAGGAGACGACAGAGCGGCAAGGTGACATAGTGTGGACATGGCAGCAGCAGCAGAAGGATACCATAAAGTGGCAAGGCGACATAGTGTGGACATGGCAGCAGCAGAAGGATGCCATAAAGTGGCAAGGTGACATAGTGTGGAGATGGCAGCAGCAGCAGGAGGATACCATAAAGTGGCAAGGTGTCATAGTGTGGAGATGACAGCAGCATCAGGAGACGACAGAGCGGCAAGGTGACATAGTGCGGAGATGGCGGCAGCAGCAGCAGATGGATACCTCATACTGGCATAGTGTGGAGATGGCAGCAGCAGGAGGATACCACAGAGTGGCAAGGTGACACAGTGTGGAAATGGCAGCAGCAAAAGCAGCAGGAGGATGCCACAGAGTGGTAAGGTGACATAGCGTGGAGATGGCAGCATCAACAGCAGCAGGAGGATGCAACAGAGTGGCAAGGTGACATAATGTGGAGATGGCAGCAGCAACATCAGTAGACCTGTGGAGATGGCATAAGCAGCAGGAGGAGGATACCACAGAGTGGCAAGATGACATAATGTGAAGATGGCAGCATGAGGATACCATAGAATGGCACATTAACATAGTGTCGAGACAGCGGCAGCAGCAGCTGGAGGATACTTCAGAGAAGCAAGGTGGCATAGCTTGGAGTTGGCGGCAGCAGCAGGAGGATACCATAGAGTGAAAAGGTGACATAGCGTGGAGATGGCAGCTGCAACAGCAGCAGGAGGATGCCACAGAGTGGCGAGGTGATATAGTGTGGAGATGGCAGCAGGAGGAGGATACCACAGAGTGACAAGGTAACATAGTGTGGAGATGGCAGCAGCAGCTGCATCAGGAGACCACAGAGCGGCAAGGTGACATAATGTAGAGATTTCAGTAGCAGAAAGAGGATACCACAATGTGGCAAGGTGACATAGCATGGATATGGCAGCAGCAGCAGGAGGATGCCTCAGAGTGGCAAGGTGGCATAGTGTGTAGATGGCAGCAGCATCATCAGACCACAGAGTGGCAAGGTGACATAGTGTGGAGATGGCAGCAGCAGCAGTAGGATACCACAGAGTGGCAAGGCAACATAGTGTGGAGATGGCGGTAGGATCAGCAAGAGGGTACCACAGAGTGGCACGGTGACATAGTGTGGAGATGGCAACATCAGCATCACGAGTAGTGTGGCCACTGGCTTCACCAAAGAAAGCCGGACCTCACCTGCCACTCCCCAAGCCACACCTGCCTCGATGAAGCCACGTCCCGATCAGCACCCGCAAAAAAAATGGGGGGAGGAGAGGGAAGAAGGAAGCTGAGCTGGGGGCAGCCGGGTGCTTCTCTCCCCCTCAGTCAGCTACAGGGAGCCATGTCTGTGGCTCTAGTGACTGACTGGTGGTGAGAGAAGCCTCAGTCAGTTGCTGCAGCTAACGCTCAGACAGAGCAATACTGCTGTCTGATCGTGAGCTACTGCAAGTGTGGACATTCCTGAAAACCAGACTGTCCTGCCAAAAACCGGACGTCTGGCCACCCTAATCACGAGACCAAAGTGTGGCAAGGTGACATAATGTTGATATGGCAGCAGCAGGAGGATACCACCGAGTGGCAAGGTGACATAGTTTGGAGATGGCAGCAGCAGCTGCATCAGGAGACCACAAAGTGACCCAGTAACCGAGTGGGGCAGTGGGTGGCAATACCAGTACCCGCTGACAAAGGTGGGTGAAAGAAGGAGCACTTGGCATCAGATTTGCGGCATCAGGTGGGTTGCATCAGAGTAGTAGCTGTGGCAGGTAGTCAGACGAAACCAGTCTCTTTTATCACAGTATTGGTGTGGTACCATGGATGATCTAGTCTGATGAATCAGGAATTGGTGGTTGAAAATCCTGGCTGATCCACACCTGATTCATCTTGACAAAGGACAGTCTCTCCACATTTTAGACAGGCGAGTACTCAGTGGGGTTACTATGGCCAGGGCCGTCTTTAATATTGATTGGACCCTGGGCAAGAATTTACTTGGGCCCCCTGGATCCCGCCTTCCCACACCTTAGCAGGCAATCACGCCCTCCACCACAACACACACACAAAAAATCCACACATCTGGTAGAGTACAGTGAATGACTGTAAATACTTCCAGTTCTGAAGACTCCAGTGGCTCAGGATCAGTGTTCTGGGCAGCTGGGCTCAGGCTGGAAGTGGGCACCGCTCTGCTGGAAGGAGACCAGGGCTCGGCTCAAACTAGTGTTACAGTGCACCCCAGCACCCCACAATATGCAGTATAGCACTCCACACTATACAGTACCCCACAGTATATAGTAGAGCAGTATAGCAGCCCACAGTATACTGCACCCTACAGTATACAACACCTCACTGTATATAGCACCCCAAACTATACACGATACAGCCCCCCACACTATACAGTATAGCACTCCACACTATACCGCACCCACAGTATACAGACCCCCACAGTATACAGTACAGCAGTATAGCACTCCACAATATACAGCCCCTTACACTATACAGGCCCCCCACACTATACAGCCCCCCCCCACACTACACAGGCCCCCCACACTATACAGGCCCCCCCCAGTATACAGCCCACCACACAGTATAATGCCCCCCCATAGTATACAGGCCCCCACACAGTATACAGGCCCCCACACAGTATACAGCCCCCCACACAGTATTAAGGCCCACCGCACAGTATACAGCCCACCACACAGTATACAGCCCACCACACAGTATAATGCCCCCACACAGTATACAGCCCCCCACACAGTATACAGCCCCCCACACAGTATACAGCCCCCACACACAGTATACAGCCCCCACACAGTATACAGCCCACCACACAGTATACAGGCCCCCACACAGTATACAGGCCCCCGCACAGTATACAGCCCACCACACAGTATACAGACCCCACAGTATACAGGCCCCCCACAGTATACAGGCCCCCCACAGTATACAGCCCCACACAGTATACAGCCCACCACACAGTATACAGCCCACCACACAGTATACAGCCCACCACACAGTATACAGCCCCACACAGTATACAGCCCACCACACAGTATACAGTCCCACACAATATACAGCCCCCCACAGTATACAGGCCCCCACACAATATACAGCACCCCACTATACAGAATATTAACATAACAGCACCTGTCGCCTTTTTCTGATGTAATCTTTACACAAAAAATCTCCACAGTTAACTTCTGCAACACTCCTGATAGGACCTGTGATGACCTCATAGCCATGTGACCAGTAATTGCTAGGTTACTAGTCACATGGTGATGATGTCATTAAGGTCCTAGATCACAACGTTAAAGTAAACAGACAGCTTGACACCCGGGGCAGTAGCTAGCAGGGCTTAAGAGGCAGCTGCCTTGGGCCCCCCAGGAGCAACTAAATTATAATTTAACTCACCTTAATACACTTGATTGCGCAGCCGGCATCTCTTCTGTCTTCTTTCTTTGCTGTGTGCAGGAACAGGACCTGTGGTGACATCACTCCGGTCATCACATGATCTTTTACCATGGTGATGGATCATGTGATGGATCATGTGATGACCGGAGTGATGTCACCACAGGTCCTGTTCCTGCACACAGCAAAGAAAGAAGACAGAAGAGATGCCGGCTGCGCAATCAAGTGTATTAAGGTGAGTTAAATTATAATTTATTTATTTTTAACCCCCTCCAGCGCTATTTTACTATGCATTCTGTATTCAGAATGCTATTATTTTCCCTTATAACCATGTTATAAGGGAAAATAATACAATCTACAGAACACCGATCCAGAAACATTTAGGTTTGGGTACCAAACATGCCAATTTTTCTCACGCGTGTGCAAAACGCATTACAATGTTTTGCACTTGCGCAGAAAAATCGTGCATGTTCCTGCAACGCACCCGCACCTTTTCCCGCAACGCCCGTCTGAAAGAGGCCTTACTCTGCTGTGACCACTGCTTTTCCAGAAACATTTAGGCCTCTGCCACTCCTCTGTGCAAGGCCTGGCACTTCTCTGCCTGACATACTTGTAGCTGAACTAAACAAATTAAACAAAAATTAAAACACCCCTAAAAGCGACAAATATATTTTTCTTTTTATACTGAAATAGGCTACTATACGCTTTCACCACAATTAACTGCAGAAGTGAACTGAGAATGTGTTTTTCTGGTTGAACTGAAATACGCACCTATATGCTTGACCAGAAATAACTGCAACAGTGCAGTGCGTATATATTTTTATTTTTTTACTAAAATACACCACTATGCACTTTCTACAGAAATAACTGCAGAATATATTTTTCTTGTTGGACTGAAATTGGCCACTATACGCTTTCACCCAAAAATAATAGCGGAAGTGAACTGAGAATTAGTTTTGATCGAGCATGCTCAGCCGAACACTAGTTCGGCTCGAGTATTTCGATGCACGGCACATTGCGGTGTTCGGCCGAATACGTGTGTGCTCGAGCGCGATGTTCGAGTCTCCTCCCCACATGTTTGCTGGCTGCTACGCATCCAATAAACGTGCAGGTGACTACTGCCACTCACTGTAATGCCATAGCTATAAAGCACCCGATGACACGTGGTTCGGCTCAGTCTTAGTCAGGGAGAGCTGTACTGTAGAAGGGACAGATAGTGTAGGGAATTGAATTTTTTTTTTTTGTTAGGCAAACTTGGTGTTAGAGACCCAAAAGTCTATTTAAGACTATTGTTGTGACTGGCAGCAATATATATTTTTAGCGCAACCTGCGCTAAATAGCTTGCAATTGTTTGGCCGCTGCAGACAGCGAGATTATCTGCACTACATTTCCTGTGTAACGTGTGCGCAGCTTAAAAATAGCTGTAACATCCAGGATACTTTTTCATAGACGCTGTGGACAGCGACATTATCTGCACTACATCTCCTATTTAACATTTTCACATTCCAAATATCTGTGACATTGACTGTAATTTTTTCTAAGCCGCTGATGACAGCAGCGCCATTACATGTGGTATCTCTTTTGTATAACGTTTCAGCATCCCAAATATCAGTGACATTAACTGTAATTTTTCCTTAGCCACTGGTGAAAGCAGCGACATTACCTGCGGTACATCTACTGTATAACGATTGCACATCCTAAATATCAATGACATTGAGCTTAATTTATTTGCACATTTACTTACAAAACCTTCGCTACTGTACGTGTAACATACTTGCAAGCATATTTACCATTTAATATGCAGAAGGCGAACAGTAAGGGGCAGGGAAGTGGCTGTGCTACTGATGGTGCACCTAGAGGCCGTGGCCCTGGGTGAGGTGAAACTGTGCCAGAGTGTCACCACCAGACATCTGAGAAGCTCTGACAGATGCCTTTCAGAACCTCCTCCTTGAGCTTCCTTTGTTTTGCTTTCAGTTCCTCATCTCGTTAGCCTCTCTCAGCTGTCATGTAGGTGTACTGATTGCATCCCTTTAAATTCCTCCCCATAGTGCATCAGTGTGCAGTTTATATTACTTAGTTTTGGATCCAGTGAGTCGTATATTCATTTTGTGTTGTCTTGTTTACTGTACACTTTCCGTGACATTATAAACCGCCAAAACCGTCTTAAGCATGAATCCAGTTTCAACCTTCATTGACCGCATGCAGGGTCTTTCACTGGAGGTAGAAGATCTCCGGAAAACTGTCTCTCAGTTTGAGGTGACCGTTTCTGCTTACGTTCATGGAGTTTGTTCTGAGCCTAAGATCTCGCTTCCGGATACGTTCTCCGGGGGTAGTGAGAATTTTGTTCGTTTTAGAGAGGCTTGCAAACTTCATTTTCGTCTACTTCCCCATTCCTCTGGTGATGAGGAACGGAGGGTGGGGATCATTATATCGCTGCTCAGGGATAACGTTCAGTCCTGGGCCATTTTGCTGCCGGTATTGCTTTGGCTGAGTCTAGACTACGTCTGTTATGCCAGGGTAAACAATCCGCAGAGATATACTGCTCAGAATTTCGGAGATGGGCAGCTGATACTGGTTGGAATGATGCTGCACTCCGAAGTCATTTTTGCCATGGTCTTTCAGAGGGATTGAAAGATGCATTTGCCTTTCATGAGAGGCCGACCTCCTTGGAATCTGCCATGTCTCGGGCCGTTCGTATTGACAGGCGTCTTAGAGACAGAGGAGAGATCACTCCTTCCTGTCATACTCAATCCCAGGACAGTGCAGCAGTCTCATGCAGTGCGCAGGGGTCTCAGTCGCTGTCAACCCCTTCTGAGCAGGAGCCCATGAAGCTGGGGTTGATTGCCTCTGACAATAGAAGATTCATCCCGCAAGGGAAGGTTTGTTTTTGTTGTGGAGGTATAAATCATTTGGCAAATGTTTGTCCCTCTAGAAGATTCAGGCAGTTTTTTGGGAGTAATAAAGAAACAAAAAGGAAAAAATCCTTTAAAAATGTTCCATCTGTTAACATTGGCAGGGTTGAGGCAGAAATTGAAGGTTTTCCGTTTGCTTGTAGTTCCCGTTTTGTCCTGCCTGCCAGGGTGGCGCTAGAGAGCAAGAACATTTTTTGTGAGATTTTTGTAGATAGTGGAGCAGCTGTCAATCTCATTGATAATCAATTTGCGATAACTCATGGTTACCAGGTATGCACTTTGGGAAAGGATATTCCTGTTTTTGCTATTGATTCCGCTCCACTTTCTCAGAAATCATTAAAGGGCATAGTTCACAATATCCGTTTAATTGTGAGTGATGCTCATGTTGAGGATGTGTCATGTTTCGTCCTTAGCGGATTGCCTACTCCTCTAGTGTTGGGGCTACCCTGGCTCACTAAACATAACCCCACCATTGATTGGCAAGCGAGGCAAATAAATGGTTGGGGTGACTTTTGCAGAGAGAATTGCCTCACGACATCTGTTTCTGAGGTTTCTACTAAGACTGTACCATCTTTTCTCTCTGAATTTTCGGATGTCTTCTCTGAGAGTGGAGTTCAGGATTTGCCCCCGCACAGGGAGTACGATTGCCCTATTAATCTCATCCCAGGCGCCAAGCTGCCTAAATCTCGTTTATACAATCTCTCCCAACCTGAAAGGGTCGCTATGCGTGCTTATATCTCTGAGAGTCTGAGAAAAGGACACATACGACCCTCGAAGTCACCTGTTGCCCCTGTTTTTTTCTTTGTTAAGAAAAAAGATGGTTCTTTAAGACCTTGTCTGGATTTCAGGGAGCTGAACAGTATCACAATTCGTGACCCTTATCCGCTTCCTCTGATCCCGGACCTGTTTAACCAGATTGTTGGGGCTAAAGTTTTTTCCAAATTAGATCTAAGAGGGGCATACAACCTGGTCAGGGTCAGAGAAGGAGACGAATGGAAGACGGCCTTCAATACCCCTGAGGGCCATTTTAAGAATTTGGTTATGCCTTTTGGTTTGATGAATGCTCCAGCCGTTTTTCAGCATTTTGTGAACAGCATTTTTTATAATTTAATGGGGAAATTTGTATTAGTGTATTTGGATGACATTTTGATTTTTTTCTCCTGATTTCAAAACTCATAAGGAACACTTACGTCAGGTCTTGCTCATCCTACGGGAGAATAAATTTTTACGCAAAACTGGAAAAATGTGTGTTTGCGGTTCCAGAAATTCAATTTCTGGGGTTTCTTCTCTCCGCTTCTGGTTTTTGCATGGACCCCGAGAAGGTCCGCGCTGTGCTTGAGTGGGAGCTTCCTGAGAATCAGAAGGCGCTGATGCGTTTTTTGGGCTTTGCCAATTATTACAGGAAGTTTATTTTGAATTATTCCTCTGTTGTTAAACCACTCACTGATATGACTAGAAAGGGGGTAGATTTTTCTTCCTGGTCGGTAGAGGCGCGTAAGGCCTTTTCTAATATCAAGGAGAGTTTTGCTTCCGCTCCCATCTTGGTACAACCTGATATTTCTCTACCCTTCATAGTTGAGGTTGATGCTTCTGAGGTGGGTGTGGGTGCGGTCTTGTCTCAGGGTTCCTCTCCTGCCAAATGGCGACCGTGTGCCTTTTTCTCGAAGAAACTCTCCTCCGCAGAGAGAAATTACGATGTGGGAGATAGGGAGTTGTTGGCCATCAAGTTGGCTTTTGAGGAATGGCGCCATTGGCTAGAGGGAGCCAGACACCCTATTACCGTGTTTACTGACCATAAAAATCTAGCCTACTTGGAGTCAGCCAAGCGTCTGAACCCGAGACAGGCCAGATGGTCTTTGTTCTTTTCAAGGTTTAGTTTTGTTGTCACGTTCCGCCCTGGGGTTAAGAATGTGAAGGCAGATGCCCTGTCACGTTGTTTTCCGGGAGGTGGGAATTTTGAAGACCCGGGTCCCATTTTGGCTGAAGGTGTGGTGGTCTCTGCTCTTTATCCTGAATTGGGAGGCAGAGGTGCAGGTAGCCCAGTCAGAGGCTCCTGATCTTTGTCCTCCTGGGAGGTTGTTTGTGCCTCTCGCTTTAAGACACAAGATTTTTAAGGAACACCTCGATACTTGGTGACACTGTGTCCTTGCTGGGCACCCGGGGGCAAGAGCCGAAGTGGTTCTCATCGCTCTGAGATTCTGGTGGCCGGCGCTTCGTAAGTCGGTTGAGGGTTTTGTGGCAGCCTGCAAGACCTGCGCTCGTGCCAAAGTGCCTCATTCACGGCCATCAGGTCCTCTCCTTCCCTTACCCATTCCTTCCCGTCCTTGGACACATCTGTCCATGAACTTCATAACGGACCTGCCTCGTTCCTCGGGGAAGACTGTGATTCTGGTGGTGGTGGACCGTTTTAGCAAAATGGTGCATTTCATCCCTTTTCCTGGCTTGCCCAATGCTAAGACGCTGGCGCAGGCATTTATTGATCACATTGTCAAATTGCATGGTATTCCTTCAGACATAGTCTCTGATAGGGGCACGCAGTTTGTTTCCAGATTCTGGAAGGCTTTCTGTTCTCGCTTGGGGGTTCGGTTGTCATTCTCTTCTGCTTTCCACCCGCAGTCGAATGGCCAGACAGAGCGCGTCAATCAGAATCTGGAGACATATCTGCGCTGTTTTGTGGCGGAGAATCAGGAGGATTGGTGTTCTTTTTTGTCCCTTGCTGAGTTTGCTTTAAATAACCGTCGTCAGGAGTCCTCTGATAAGTCACCATTTTTTGGTGCATATGGGTTTCATTCCGCAGTTTGGGACATTCTCGGGAGAGGGGTCTTCTGGTTTACCTGATGAGGACAGATTCTCCTCGTCTTTGTCATCTATTTGGCAAAAGATTCAGGATAATCTAAAGAGCATGAGTGAGAGATATAAGCGTGTGGCGGATAAGAGACGTGTGCCTGGTCCGGACCTGAATGTTGGTGATCTGGTGTGGTTGTCTACTAAGAATATCAAATTGAAGGTTCCCTCCTGGAAGTTGGGTCCTAAGTTTATTGGGCCTTACAAAATCTTGTCTGTCATCAATCCTGTTGCCTACCGTCTTGATCTTCCTCAGACTTGGAAGATCCATAATGTTTTTCATAAGTCCTTATTAAAACCTTATGTCCAACCCATTGTACCCTCGTCTTTGCCTCCTCCTCCGATTATGGTTGATGGTAATCTTGAATTTCAGGTCTCTAGGATTGTGGATTCTCGTGTTGTCCGCGGTTCTCTCCAGTACCTCATTCATTGGGAGGGTTATGGTCCTGAGGAGAGGATGTGGGTCCTAGTGATGGACATTAAGGCCACTCGTCTCATCAGGGCTTTCCATAGGTCCCATCCTGAGAAGGTGGGCTCTGAGTGTCCAGAGTCCACTCGTAGAAGGAGGGGTACTGTCACCACCAGACATCTGAGAAGCTCTGACAGATGCCTTTAAGAACCTCCTCATTGAGCTTCCTTTGTTTTGCTTTCAGTTCCTCATCTCGTTAGCCTCTCTCAGCTGTCATGTAGTTGTACTGATTGCATCCCTTTAAATTCCTCCCCATAGTGCATCAGTGTGTGGTTTATATTACTTCCTGGAGTGTGTGTGCATGCTGATCCTACTTCTCAGTCTTCTACATGATAAGTGTTGTGCATTCATTTGTGTTTTTCTGTTTGCTGGATCCCAGGTGACCCTGACTCCCTCCGTATCTAGTGTAGGGAGCCGGTGGTCGTGTCCCCTCACTATTATTGGGTGTTCAGGTGTTATACAGTCGAGGTACGAGGATATGCGATCATCTACCATTGGGATTTTCGTATAGGCTGAGCAGTAAGAGAGAGAGCCAGGTCTGATACAGGGGTCTCCCTTTTGTTCCTTAGTTTTGGATCCAGTGAGTCGTATATTCATTTTGTGTTGTCTTGTTTACTGTACACTTTCCGTGACACAGAGCCAGAGCAGAGCGTGCTGTGCCGGAGCTCCGCCCACGCCCCCATTATAGTCAATGGGGACAGAGCGGCGGCACGGCGAAATACCGGGTGAACAGCCTGTCGAATCCGTCCTGCGGCTAGCGTGAATGTAGCCTTAGAGAGTCAGCTCAGCATCAGACCCTCACCCCTAATGTTTTAGATGGTAGGATCAGCAGCAGGCCCTCGCCCCTAATGTTTTAGAGGGTCACCAGCAGGTCATAAATCATACATTTTTCAAGGGTGTGTATGATGCCCTCTTTTATGGGTAATAAACGGTGTATTACAGTGCCAGTTAGAGATAGCCTTGCGGTTTGCCCGGCGGTCGTTTTGCGGCAAACTTTGTGCGTTCGCAATTCCCCGAACATGCGAACATATGGCAATATTCGCACCCGCCATACAGGGAGTGCAGAATTATTAGGCAAGTTGTATTTTTGAGGATTAATTTTATTATTGAACAACAACCATGTTCTCAATGAACCCCAAAAACTCATTAATATCAAAGCTGAATATTTTTGGAAGTAGTTTTTAGTTTGATTTTTAGTTTTAGCTATTTTAGGGGGATATCTGTATGTGCAGGTGACTATTACGGTGCATAATTATTAGGCAACTTAACAAAAAACAAATATATACCCATTTCAATTATTTATTTTTACCAGTGAAACCAATATAACATCTCAACATTCACAAATATACATTTCTGACATTCAAAAACAAAACAAATCAGTGACCAATATAGCCACCTTTCTTTGCAAGGACACTCAAAACCCTGCCATCCATGGATTATGTCAGTGTTTTGATCTGTTCGCCATCAACATTGCGTGCAGCAGCAACCACAGCCTCCCAGACACTGTTCAGAGAGGTGTACTGTTTTCCCTCCTTGTAAATCTCACATTTGATGATGGACCACAGGTTCTTAATGGGGTTCAGATCAGGTGAACAAGGAGGCCATGTCATTAGATTTTCTTCTTTTATACCCTTTCTTGCCAGCCACGCTGTGGAGTACTTGGATGCTTATGATAGAGCATTGTCCTGCATGAAAATCATGTTTTTCTTGAAGGATGCAGACTTCTTCCTGTACCACTGCTTGAAGAAGGTGTCTTCCAGAAACTGGCAGTAGGACTGGGAGTTGAGCTTGACTCCATCCTCAACCCGAAAAGGCCCCACAAGCTCATCTTTGATGATACCAGCCCAAACCAGTACTCCACCTCCACCTTGCTGGCGTCTGAGTCGGACTGGAGCTCTCTGCCCTTTACCAATCCAGCCACGGGCCCATCCATCTGGCCCATCAAGACTCACTCTTATTTCATCAGTCCATAAAACCTTAGAAAAATCAGTCTTGAGATATTTCTTGGCCCAGTCTTGACGTTTCAGCTTGTGTGTCTTGTTCAGTGGTGGTCGTCTTTCAGCCTTTCTAACCTTGGCCATGTCTCTGAGTATTGCACACCTTGTGCTTTTGGGCACTCCAGTGATGTTGCAGCTCTGAAATATGGCCTTCTTGCGACCCTGTTGACTATTTTGAATGAAACGCTTGATTGTTCGATGATCACGCTTCAGAAGCTTTGCAATTTTAAGAGTGCTGCATCCCTCTGCAAGATATCTCACTATTTTTGCCTTTTCTGAGCCTGTCAAGTCCTTCTTTTGACCCATTTTGCCAAAGGAAAGGAAGTTGCCTAATAATTATGCACACCTGATATAGGGTGTTGATGTCATTAGACCACACCCCTTCTCATTACAGAGATGCACATCACCTAATATGCTTAATTGGTAGTAGGCTTTTGAGCCTATACAGCTTGGAGTAAGACAACATGCATAAAGAGGATGATGTGGTCAAAATACTCATTTGCCTAATAATTCTGCACTCCCTGTATTCTTTTACATTGAGAAGAACTTTGACCCATGACACATCCATCAGGTAGTACAAGACAGCCAATCGAGACGTTTCAGCACATGGACACACCCCCACCCTCTAAAAAAAAACAACGAGCTGGCAAACATTTTACATTCAGTTTTTTGCCCGTGTTGGGAGAGGTTGCTGTGTGGAGCAGGGACAGGCTGTTAGGGACACAAAACACTAGCTAATAGAGCCACAAAAGTCCTTTTAAGGACTGCTATAGGTGTGCTATCGATAGGTGTGACTTACTGAGGGGTGAAATATACTTATTATATACTTTCTAACATAGAAAGTACATTATAGTGCAATTGTATTGTGCAGCAGTTGAGTGTGGTTCTGCTGCGATACTGCAGCTACACAGAGTGCCAAACACTATTGGAACAAATCATTTCTACTGGTGTGATTTACCAGTTGCCCCCCCCCCCAAAAAAAACCTGATTGAGGCAGTGGTGTTATATACCAATAATATACTTTCTAGATAGTGCATTTAGGTAGTACAGCATTTGTTTGCGGTTTTGCTGCGTTACCTTAGCTACGGATAGTGACAAACCCTATTGGAACAAATAATTTCTGCTGGTGTGATATACCAGTTGCCCTCCCAAAAAATCTGATTGACGTAGGGGTGTTTTATACCAATTATATATTTTCTATACAGTGCATTTGGGTAGTGCAGCATTTGTTTGTGGTTTTGCTGCTATAAAAATAGATATCCAATGACCGTGTAATCTACCTCCAGCCACATACTTGTTCTTTTATGCACGCTGAATGAATAATTGTTGCGGCCTCGGAGGAATTTAACACCAGTGATGACAACGTGTTATTGAAATTTAACTATTATCATTAGGGGTTTTTTCAAGAGGGGGAATTTTGATAGCCATGTTTTTAATCCAATTTTATATTTTTAGTTCTTTTAAACATAAGTATTCGACCTGTATTTGTACTGGCCTGCAGTGAAATTGATATCCATTGACCGTGTAATATACCTCCAGCCACATAATCATTTGATCTTTTCTGTCCGATGAATGCATAATGTTTGGGGCCTGTAGTCCTGTGGCCTACAGTAAAATTTGTATCCATTGATCGCATAATGTACCTCAAGCCACATAATCAGAATTTCTTTCATGTCAGTCTAATTTTTAAGGCCCATACTCCCATGGCATAAAAAAAAAAATAATAATAATTCTAGGCTCCAACAGGGCACATTTCAGAGAATTTCCCTTTAAGATGCATAAAAATGTCCCCTGATTAAGATACATATTTTTTGTAGGAATTTTTGTCATTGATCCCCCTCTAGTATGTCACAGTCCATGTTGTGGGACTATTTTTGCACTTCTACTAAGTATTTGGTGGCTGCAAATATGTGATGATGGTTTTTCAGGTTTGCCTGCCATTAAAGTGAATGGGGCCCGCTGCAAACTTGCGGTTTGTGAACATTTGATCGCGGCTGATGTTCGTCCATCACTAGTGCCGATTCTGTGTAATTTTTGGCAGCCCCTTCACTTAGTGCATAGGTTTTATGAGTGTAGGCATCCCACTACCTGAACAATTGTACCACAATGTGAATGAGACCCTCCTTTATGTGATATACAGGTTGTATCGGAGTGCCTCTTCCTTGTAATTTTTGGCAGCACTTGCACTTTATATACAAGTAAATATACAGGAAAGAATGTTTCTCAACAATTTTTTCTCCAAAATCGATTTTATCTTTAGTTTGGTGCATATTATTGTCAGTCTGTAATGGTGGCGTATTACTCAGACAACATTGTTCCCAGCAGCGACCTTGGAGTCCAAGATGCATCCAGACATCCTCCCCATGCTGTTACCGAACCATTTCAGTGGTGTTTACATCAATTTCTGATCTTTTCATGTGAACCAGACACCCTCCCCTCTTCAGAGAAGGGGGTGCCTGGTTCAATGCTCAGGTTCTCCCATTGACTTCCATTGTGCTCTACCAAGCACCTGAGCATTCCGAGGTGTTCTACTCGAGCACCCGAGCACTTTGGTGCTTGATCAACACTACTGAGAATAGATTTTTCTTGTAGTACTGAAATACACACCTATATGCTTTCACCAGTAATAACTTCAATAGTGCAGTGCGTATATATTTTTCTTTTTATACTGTAATATGCCCCTATACGCTTTCAACAGAAATAACTGCAGAAGTGAACTGAGAATATATTTTTCTTGTTGGACTGAAATAGGCCACTATACGCTTTCACCCCAAAAAAATTGTAGAATTGAACTGAGAATATATTTTTCTTGTTTTACTGAAATAGGCCACTATATGCTTTCACCAGAAATAACTGCAGAAATTCACTGAGAATATATTTTTCTTGTTGCACTGAAATACGCCCCTATACGCTTTGACCAGAAACAATTGAAATGCATATATTTTTCTTGTAGTACTGATATAAGATACTAAGATGTAAGCCACTAAAGGCTTTTCAACATAGCACTTGCAGCCCAAAAACAAATAGCTGGAATGACAGAGCGGTATAATGGATATTTTGATCCACAAATAATCTTTCCCTGCACTTGTAAATCGCTTTCCTATCAATGTCACTGGCGCCTTCTGACGTCTCTCCCTGCACTAAGATGCTGTGAAATAATTCCTCCCTATCCTTTTTCCTGCACTTTTTCCAATTGCTGTCCCTAGCGCCTTCACACGTCTGTCCCTGCACTCTGATTGCTGGAAAATGTCTGACTCTAAGATGTTCGCCGTATTTATAGGGCTGTGACATCACAGGGGTGGCTGGCTGCTGATTGGCTGCATGCAGGCATGTCAATCTGGGTGATCCTGCCTTCCCAGAGTTCCTTGTCCCATGTCCTCAGTCCTCACACATGTAGCCGGCATTTTAGGAAAAATGCTATTCGTTACCATGAAGCTCAAGGAAATTCGCATTCGTTGCGAATCTAATTTTTTCTGAAATTCTAATCTAATTCCACTTCATCAGCTTTGATTCACTCATCTCTAATGAGGACCAACGACCAATTGCAGTTAATGGATCCACACAGTGATGCAGCATGCACACGGCTGGTGACCATGTTATCTGGATCCGCGGTTTGTGGACCATAAAACACTTATGCTCCTGTGAATGCCCCCTAAAATTTTAGGCATTTTTACATCCCAAAAACATTTAAATTGGTACAAAATAACACTGGGGTATACTTACTCATTGTAAGGGTTCATGCTTACGGCCATTGCTTTGCAAACGGCGGGTCCACAATACACGGGGCACCCACCGTGTGCACCCCGCATCACGGATGTGGACCTATTCACTTGAATGGGTCCGCAAACCCGGAGATGCGGTGTGGAAGCACGGATAGGAACCCCACAGAAGCACTACCATCGGATGCGGATCGCGAACCCCATTCAAGTGAATGGGTCCGCAATCCACATGCGGATGCCCCACGGTCAGTACCCTAGCATCCGCAGCACGGGTCCGGCCATCATACGGTCGTGTGCATGAGCCCTTAGATTTAGAGATTGTAAACTTAGATTGCACAGTCTAAAGATTCACCAAATGTAGATACTGAATGGTGAATCTAACCCACTTTTAGACTACCTAGTCTAAGTTTATACCATCTATTAGTTGACTTACTTTGAGTCAGAAATTTGAGCCAACCAAACTTCCACACATTAGACAGGAGGACCTGAGCAGATTAATCTATAGTTTTGTGGAAAAAAGGTTTAGTAAAATATTTATATTTATATCTGCATCCCTGTGAAAAGCATGGTACAGGAGGGAGGTGTTATCAGTGACTGACAGATATCTCTGTATGCACACAATGCTATCAATCACTGATAACGTCTCCATCCTGTACCAATAGTACTTCACAGGAGGTGGAAAGGCAAAGATATAAATGTATACATTATGAGTTTTACTGAACCTTTTCCCACAAAACTATATAGAGCTCCTCCTGCTCTATAAAATTGCTGTCAGATTACATTGCATTTTGTGGGTGGTAGGTCCTCTTTAACCCCTCAGCATAGAAAGCATTAACCCACCAGCATTGGCTTTTACAGCAATACTGGCGGATACAGCAGAGGCCCGGCATTAGTCAGTGCCGCCCCCTGCACTGATCGGGCGGATCAACATGACGTAATAGTACGTCAAGTGGCGGGAAGTCACCTGCCGCTAAGATATACTATATTACTTAATTGGTCAGGAAGGGGTTAAATGGTTAGTTCTCTAATGAAAAGGTCAATTTTAAACACAGTCCCGCTGGTCTTGTTTTGTTCATACTTTGTATTTTTCAGAAATTACTCATTTTGTGCATAGTGATAGAACATGTAGCAAGCCACAGTAATTTCATTGGTTAGACTTTGTACTGCTTGATAATTAACCAGTTCCTCATTATAGAAAAGGGAAAAGTCTTTAAATCTTTATTTTTTCAGATGTAATGCATTGTCATTTGTGCAGTGTAATCCACTTTGAAATTTTGTTCTCACAAGGTTATCACCAACCATCCATGATACTAGGAATGAGCTTGCGTTATGGATCACAGATCACTGACATACATGCAATGTGATAGTATTTGGAGCCTAGCTACACCTTTAATGACAGTGACCTAGAAATTGTATTTTGTTACATTACATGAATTTTTTTTAAAATATTATTTGCATCTCCAATTATTTAAAGAAACTTAAATATTCTTTAAACCACTTCTTCGCATAAACCTAATACTAACCTTCTAAATCACCAAACCAAAACCTTTTTATAATTTTTAATTCAACCTTCTCCTTTTATATTTCACATGTAGGACATCTACAAGATGCCTATCTTCCTGAATTAAGAACTTACAGTACTTAATTTGTAACGAAGCGTGTTATAAATCACCTATTTCCCGGCCTGCAGGAAGAATATATATCAGCGTGCATAACTGTGCAGCGCAGAAACATACATAGGTAGTCCGTTGTGGTAGTTGAAACAGTTACTGTGCGTCAGTATGACAAGCAGGTGACAGGTGTCACTCTTAGACTCAGTTCACACTTCACTTTGGTCAGTTATGGGTCAAAAACTGACCAAATAACTGAAATGTGAACTCAGCCTTACAGGTCATTGATAGCATCAGGTATAATGTACAGTACTTAACAGTGCAGTGGTCAAGATTCTACTATAGAGTGAAGGAGCACTCTCCTTTTACACCATTTGCTGATTCCACATATATTGCTAGAAAACCTGTTTTATTACACGCTGATACATGTAGTGTGCCCATGACAGAGTGGGGAGGGTGAAAGCAGTAAGTTGACACCAGTTTATTTTTCCATTCTTCTGATCTGTCACAAGAATAAGCCACAAAAAAACTGATCCTGTCTTTTGAGCATCCGCCTTCACACGGTCAGTATTTAGTCAGTAATTGATCAGTATTGATAAGGCCCTCAAAAAATGAGTATAAAACAGAGATAACATGTAATGGAAATATTTGCATGTCTTCTGTGTTTTGGACCCACTCCTGTTTTTGGCTTCCAGATCATGATCAAATCCTTATATAAAATACTGACCGTGTCATAGTGGCCTCATGCTCAATTTGCAAACGTTTTGGCCATTTGCGTCTGAAATTTGATGAGTTTAACTTACATGGAAAAGAAGTCCTGCATGCAGGACATTAATGGCCTCTATAACAATGTCAGTATTTAGTATGTTTTTTTTGCATCAGTATTTGAACAGTGTTTGTAAGGCAAAAACAGGAGTGGATCCAAAACAGAGATAACATGTGCTGGAAATATTTCCATGTCTTGCATGTCTGTGTTTTGGACCCACTCCTGCTTTCGGCTTCCAAATCACTTCCAATGAATAATGCAGCAATCACAGCATGAGAACATGAAGGTGGCCTTGCCATCACCTGCCAAGTTGCTGTTGTGCCTGGGCCAGTAGCCCATAAAGGACATTTGGTGCTCCACATGTCGCGCGCTGCAGTGACCTGTATCAGACACCGACAGGCTCAAGGACTGGCCCACCCCCTGCTGTACATACACATGCAGAGCTGGTACAGCTTTTTTAGAGAAGTAGTGACACTGACTACTTGGGACTCTCCACCTTGGCTCGGCACAAACCATCAGTTCTCTGAAATAAGCAGAGTTAACTACATGGAAAGGGAGTGACTGTAACTTGGCCAGGAGCAGGTTCAGCTTCTGTACTGCTGGATGAGTACATGCATACTGTTCTCTCTTTGCAATCGACTCTGTGATCGATCGCTGATAAAACGTGTGACGAGGAGTAGGTGAAGAAGGAGAAGCATCAGGATCAGTAGGTGATTTGAAGGAAACACAGATCCCTTTTGCTGAGGTGGTGGAGCCCTGACTGCTGGATAAGTGGTGGGACCACTGTGAGATGCATCAGGCTGTACAACTACATTAGCACCATGGTTTTCCCAGGCCACTTTATGGTGATGCTCCATGTGTTGACACAGGGCTATGATGCCAACATTGGCACCTTGGCCGTGCTTCACCTTCTGCCCACAGATCCTACATACGGCCATGCTGATGTCTTCAAGTGACTTGATAAAAAATTCCCGCGCTAGTGAGTATGGCATTTTACTCCCACGACTCTATGTGAAGCTGTGCACTGCTAGTTGTTTCTAACACTAAAAGTACTTTTTACACCGAAAGAATAAAAATAAAACTGAGCACAAAAGCGACCAGTAAAAAAAAATTATACTTATTGGTGCTCAGGGCTGCAGAACGCACGCAAGCGGACGTTTTGTGCGTTTGTGAATACACTGCAGTATAAAAATTTACTGCAGATACAAAAAAAGAACACTAGCTAAAACTTTACTATACCGTATTTTTCGCCCTATAAGACGCACTTTCCCCCCCCCCAAAAAAATTAGGGGGGGAAAGGCAGTGCGTCTTATGTGGCGAATACTTGAGTTTGTATACCGCCGACCGCATGCTGCGCAGCGCGGTGGCGGGTGTATTAGTAGGCATGGATGAGGGAGGAGGGGCCGGCATCCAGCTCTGTAACTACAGCGGGCCCGGTGCAGTCACTGTATTCTGCTACACCGGGCCCGCTCACTGTAGGAGTCCTAACTGCAGGCAATGCTAACAGTAGTCTTTTATGCAGCCTGGCCCTGTACTTACGATACTAACTTTCCGGCAGGCAGCGGGCAGGAGGCTGAACTGGTGGGCGGGCGCTTACAATGTAACTCACTATGTCACGCGCCGGCTCCGCCCACTTTATGAATGAAGAAGGGAGAGCCGGCGCGTGACATAGTGAGTTACGTTGTAAGCGCCCGCCCGCCAGTTTAGCCTCCTGCCCGCAGCCTGCCGGAAAGTTAGTATCGTAAGTACAGGCTGCATAAAAGACTACTGTTAGCATTGCCTGCAGTTAGGACTCCTACAGTGAGCGGGCCCGGTGTAGCAGAATACAGTGACTGCACCGGGCCCGCTGTAGTTACAGAGCTGGATGCCGGCCCCTCCTCCCTATTGGGGGTCATTCTATGGATGGCACTGTTATGGGGGTCTGTGGATGACACATAGCGTAAAATGCTATTTATGTGTCATCAACAGATCCCCCATAACAGTGCCATCCACAGTCCCCAATAACAGTGCCATCCACAGTGCCATCCACAGCCCCCAATAACAGTGCCATCCACAGTCCCCAATAACAGTGCCATCCACAGTCCCCAATAACAGTGCCATCCACAGTCCCCAATAACAGTGCCATCCACAGTCCCCAATAACAGTGCCATCCACAGTCCCCAATAACAGTGCCATCCACAGTGCCCCCCAAAACCGTGCCATCCACAGATCCCCATAACCGTGCCATCCACAGATCCCCATAACCGTGCCATCCACAGATCCCCATAACCGTGCCATCCACAGATCCCCATAACCGTGCCATCCACAGATCCCCATAACCGTGCCATCCACAGATCCCCATAACCGTGCCATCCACAGATCCCCATAACCGTGCCATCCACAGATCCCCATAACCGTGCCATCCACGGACCCCCCCATAACAGTGCCATCCACGGACCCCTATAACAGTGCCATCCATGGATCCCCATAACCGTGCCATCCACAGACCCCCATAACAATGCCATCCACCAACCCCCCATAACAGTGCCATCCCACATAACACCATTAGGCACACCTTTTGGTTCAAATTTTTTTATTTTATTTTTTCCTCCTTAAAAACCTAGGTGCGTCTTATGGGCCGGTGCGTCTTATAGGGCGAAAAATACGGTGTGTATATATATATATATATATAGATATATATATTTCTAACTATTACTTCTTAAAAAAAAGGGACAGATAAAAAATATATATACTGTATCTGCGCCAAAAATAGAGCCCAGGTGCTGAGCAGTGAAGTATGAACTGATCAGCACTTGGTGTTCACAGCTCGCACACAGAAAAAGTGGTGCAGAGCACTGATTAGAATTTTTTCGGTGTAAAAAGTACTTTTAGTGTTAGAAATCAATTTTAGGTAGTGTTAGAGTAGATTTACTGAAGTAGATGTGTCAGGCATAAAACCGGTCTGATCACTATGAATAATAGTGGAGATGACGGACTGTAGACGATTCGCTAAAACTTTCGCCAAGATCTTAATATCAGAGGTCAACAGTGAAATTGGTCTGTACGAGTCAGGGGATCTGGGATCCTTACCAGGTTTGGGCAGGACCACTACGATGGCCTCTTTCATAGAAGCAGGAAGGTTTCCTGATTGAAGGGAATCATTCAAAACTGACATTAGATGGGGCAATAGGACACTACTATATTTTTTTTAAAACTCTATTGGTAGTCCATCTATCCCTGGGGCTTTCTCATTGGGAAATGCTTGTAGCGCCAATTCCAACTCAGTGAGTGTTAAAGGGCCCTCTAGCAAGCCACACTTTCCGCTGACAGTCGCGGAATATCAATCTCTGCAAGATAATTATCTATATTGGTAGAATACACCTCTAATTTAGTCCTATACAGGGATTCATAATAGGTGTGGAATACTGACAGACTCTCCTCATCCGTCATGGCAAGAGAACCTCCTCTGAATAGACAAGATTTTGGACAGTCGCTCCTGGGCTCTAATAACCCTTGCCAGTAGCTTACCAGAACTTTCCCCTGCCTCAAAGTACTTTTGTTTTACGGAAAACCTGTAATTATCCGCCATATGCAAGATATGTTGCTTCAACCCCACCTGAGCTGCTATAAGGGAGTCCTCACTTGCCCTGTCAGGTGTATTTACAAACCTTTCCTCCTCCTCCACTACTAAAGCTTACAGCTTTTTCTGGGCTTCCCGAGATTTAGTTTTATGTTGACTAATCTTTTGAATGTACGAGCCTCTAGCGTACGCTTTGTAAGTATCCCACACCACCCCCATAGCCGCCGACCCAACATTTTGCACAAAGAACTCGACTTAAGTTTCCATGTACCAATCCCAGGGGGACGCTTAGTGCCCAAATGCATTTCTACAAAAATCGGGGAATCGTCGGAAAGACTTCTAGGTAAGTATTTGATTTACGCCATCGGGACAGCACATCAGGCGAACCTATAGCTAAATCAATCCGGGGCGGCGAATGGTGAGAACTAGAGAAACATGAGAACTGACACACATTCAGTTTCCTCGAATGTAGGTCCAGTTCTCGCAATACACTGGCAAAATTAGAGTCCCTACTTGCTCCCGACATCCCTCCCCTATTCCATGTTACAGAAGGACAAGTATTAAAATCTCCTACTATCAGTACAGGGCATTGGTGTAAATCCTCAACATATCTCATAATTTCCTTTATCACCTCACTGCTATAGGGAGGGGGAATGTACACTGCTACCAATATGAAGGACCAATGATAACAGGTACAGTGGAGACAAACATACCGTCCATTATCATCTATGTGAGACGAATGACACATAAATGGCAGAGATTTATGCACTAGAACACTTACACCCCTAGAATGTGAAGAGAATAAGGAATGAAATGCGTGACAAATCCACGGCCTTTGTAAGACCAAGGTAGTGTTAGTAGATAAATGAGTCTCTGACAGACTGAATATAGCAGGGTGAAAGTGTTGTAGCGCCATAAACATCGCAGTACGTTTAGTCGATTCACCTAAACCTCTAACATTCCACCCTATTATCTTAAGACTATTCGCCATAATACCTCATAGTATAGTTAATAGCCAAGCACACCACAGCAGTCATACATGTTGCCTCCATACTCCTTGCATACCACAGAAGATCTCGGCTCCCGCGCCATCGCTCAGCCCACCCATTCCCAGCCCCCAAAACTGACGCAAAAACAAAACAGCTTCCGGCAAGGATAGGATCCCTACCCTGAAAAACCCAGCAAAACGGGCGGAAATATTTCCCTACGGTCGGCCATATATATGGCGGGATAACTGCCACAGGAAAACCCATAAGAGAATGCAAACATAAATTGGGTTACCTTTGCTGACCTGCCCACATGCAAGTCAATCTGCAGCGTATTGTGTATATTTAAAGTATAGAAACATATTTAAATATCTTTAGGCAACTCATCACCAAAGCAACACATGGGTCTAAGGACCCTACATATAGAGCACATATAACATAAACAAACGATCATAAGAACAGTAGACAAAAATGAGGTACTTCCTATGTGCAAAGCATTAATATGCATAACATATCAAACGTATCCCTTAGTATATCCATCATATCTCACGTGATCCAACTCTGGGATAGACGGGACACTCATCCCACAGATGCCGAATTCTTCAGCAAAGGTTTGTTGGTGTCAATCCACTGTGCCGCCTCTAGAGGAGTGTCAAATAAGCAGACTTCTCTATGTGCGCTACTACACGGAGCTTGGCTGGATACAACATAGAGTACGGAATTTGTAGATTCCGAAGGCGACGTTTCACATCCAGGAACTTGACTCTCTTCTGTTGGACCTCTGCGGAGAAATATGGATAAATCACAATTTTACTTCCATTGATCAGTAGCTCAGGATGGTCTCTTGCTTTCTTAAGTTTAGCGTCCCTGTCCCTGAAGTGTAGCAACTTCATTAAAACTTGGCGAGGTAGGGCCCCTGGTGGTGGTGCGCGGATTGGCACTCTGTGCGCCCTTTCAATAGCAAACATCCTGGATAGCAAGTCCTTGCCAAATTTAAGTGTAATCCAATCTGCAAAAAAGGATACTGGATCAGGTCCTTCTGGCTTTTTGGGGACCCCCACCAACCGGAGGTTGTTCCTCCTTGAATGATTCTCTAAATCGTCAGTTTTTTTACATCAACAGAGTTACATTGTGAATAATCCTGCCCAGATCTCTTTTAACAGGGGGTAATTGATCCTCCAAGGTGCTCACTCTGACTTCAACCTCAGTCATCTTATCGGTGACTTTTTTAAGGTCTTGACGGAGAAAGGACATATTTTCTTGCAGGCTGCCCATGTTAGTAGTGAGAAGAGCAAGCGAGCTGTTACATTGCTGAACCGTCTTAAAGATATCCTTAGAAGTGGGCTCACCAGTATCATCATCAGGCTGTCCATGCTGGATATGCTGAGTACATAAAAAAGCAGGGCCACTAGGTGGAGCTAGGGGAACAGAAGCTGCAGCTCCAGCCATCTCCCCTGCCACTGAGTGCCCCATTTCTGATGATGCCGAGGTTTTCTACCTCACAGCTGTCTTCCCCGATGTAACAAGGGATGGAGCATACACTTCAGAGGAAGGTATGTTTGAGGATGAGCGGGTGTATTTACCCAAACGGGCCGCCACATCCGCGGCCTGTACCTCCGATGCGGCACCATCTTGTTTGACCGGCTTGGATGTTCCGGCCTCTCTCACCTCTCCTTCTTGCCTGCGCGGGTCATAATGTTCTTTACAGGATCTGCACACTCTCCGGTGTCCCTCAGTGAAGCCCAGAGCAGCGGCGATTATTGCAGATGCAGGATTCCACAGGATAGCAGACGGCATGTCAGGAGGTCCCCGCAAGCATGTCCGCTCACATGCCAGGCCACGCCCATGCAGTAGTGATTTAGAATCTACCACACATCCATCGAGTATTAATTTTATCCTCGATGCACCCTGTAATTTTACAACCTTATATCTCTGAATTAGTCTGCATAGCTTACAAATACACTTTTCACCTAGCACTACATATTCATTTCTGAGAAACACCTGTTAGGTCAAAAGTGCCCTTTCCACCCCATAAAATGTTTGTATGGGGGTGCTCTTTTCGAAATGGGGTGACTTCTTAGGGTTTTTCATTTCTGGGGACCTCAGGAAATGTATTTAATGTGACATGGCACCTAAAATCCTTGTCTGTTTATTCAGGACTACAAAAAACGGTTTTCGAACTTTGCCCCTAGAGACCTGCTATGTGCCAATATAGAAGGCTACAAGCACATATGGGGTGTTTTCAAAAAGGTGAGAAAATGGGGGACATATACTGGGGTGCATGTTTTCCTTTAACCCCTTGTGAAAGTGAAACATTGGGGTCTTCTAGTAATTTTTCATTTTTATAAATATGTGATTTGAAATCCTTTCTCTAGTATTTCTGCCTTCTGTTAGACACCGGTTTGCTAAAAAGTACCCTTTCCACCACTTAAAATGTTCTTATGGGGGTGCTCTTTTCGAAGTGGGGTCACTTCTTGGGGTTTTTCATTTATGGTGACCTTAGGAAATTTACATTATGTGACATGGCACCTAAAATCCTTGTCTGTTTATTCAGGCCTACAAAAATTTTTTTTTTGCACTTTGCCTCTAGAGACCTGCTATGCACCAATACAGAAGGCTACAAGCACATATGGGGTGTTTGCAAAATTGGGAGAAAATGCGGAACATATACTAGGATGCATTACCCCTTATGAAAGTGAAAAATTTGGGTCTGCTAGTAATTTTTCATGTTTATAAATGTATGCTTTGAAATCCTTTCTCTAGTATTTCTGCCTTCTGTGAGACACCTGTTTGCTGAAAAGTACCCTTTCCACACTTAAAATGTTCATACAGGGGTGCTTTTCCCAAAATGGGGTCACTTCTTGGGGTATTTTATTTCTGGGGACCTCAAGAAATGTATTTAATGTGACATGGCACCTAAAATCCATGTCTGTTTATTCAGGCCTACAAAAAACAGTTTTTGCACTTTGCCTCTAGAGACCTGCTATGCGCCAATATAGCAGGCTACAAGCACATACGGGGTGTTTGCAAAAAGGGGAGAAAATGGGGAACATATACTGGGGTGCATTACCCCTTGTGAAAGTGAAAAATTGGGGTCTGCTAGTAATTTTTCATTTTTACAAATGTGTGCCTTGATATCTTTTCTCTAGTATTTCTGCCTTCTGTGTGTCACCTGTTTGCTGAAAAGTACCCTTTCCACCACTTTAAATGTTCATATGGGGGTGCTCTTTTCAAAATGGGGTCACTTCTTGGGGTTTTTCATTTCTGGGGACCTCAGGAAATGTATTTAATGTGACAAGGCAGCTAAAATCCATGTCTATTTATGCAGGCCTGCAAAAACCAGTTTGTCCTGTTTCCCCTTCTGAAAGTGTAAAATGTGGGTGTAAAGCAACTTTTTCTGTGAAACGCCTGATGGGTCAAAGTGCCCACTACACACTTCAAAATATTCCTTTAGGGTTGTAGTTACCGGTCACTAGTTGGGGGTTTCCCCTGTAGGGCCACCTCAGGGTGTCTTCATATGCGACATTCAGTTACAGGATCGCGCTCGAGTCCGACGGCGCATGCGCCGCCTGAACAAGCGCGGTCCCGGCGACTGAGCCGGGTGTCAGTTACACTACTTAGAGGCGAGGTTAGGGCAGGGGAGTTACAGCCCGGAGTGAGGGAAGGGCTACCCCCTTGACTTCTAGCGTGACTTCAGGAGCTGGAGACGAGGACTTTATAAGTCGTTTTTTTTATGAATATCCATCCCAGGAAAGCGGCACAAGAATGCATTGAAACACAATGAGGATAATCTATAAGGTACTGGTAATAGTTTATTAAGTGAAATCCTGGTGAAAGGTTCGCTTTAACCCTTGATGTGTTGCATAAAAATAGATTAAAATTTAAAATCTGCAAAAGAAAAGTGAAATTTTGAATTTTCATTCCCATTTTTACTTAATTCTCATGGGGCACCTAAAGGGTTAGTAAGTTTGTAAAATCAGTTTTGAATACCTTGAGGGGTGTAGTTTCTAAAATGGGGTGATTTATGGGTGGTTTTAATATGTAAGCCCCAGAAAGTGACTTCATAACTGAACTGGTCCGGAAAAAATTGGGGTTTGGAAATGTTCTTTACATTTTTAAGATTTGCTTCTAAATTTCCCAAAAAATGAAATGTCCTTTTCAAAATGATCTAAACATGAAGTGGACATATGGGAAATGTAAAGTAATAACTATTTTTGGAGTTATTACTATCTATAATAAAAGTCGAGAAATAGAAATTTGGAAATTTGCTAATTTTTCCCAAAATTTTTTATAAATAAAAAAGAAATATTTATTACCACATAAAGTGACACATGTCAGATTTGCTAAAAATAGCCTGGTCCTTAAGGTGAAAAATTGCAGGGTCCTAAAGGGGTTAAGGAAGGTGGGCACTACAATAACGGTTAGCTTACACAGCTTATTCACCCCAATATGAGAATAAAGGCGTAATAGAATTCCTTGACCCTAAGTTCACACCTGAGCGTTTTACAGCGTGTTCAAACGCGCTGTAAAACGCTCAACACGTGAAAACCAATGCTTCCCTATGGCCCTGGTTCACACTTGAGCGTTTTACAGCGCGTTTGAACGCGCTGTAAAACGCCCGACGCATAAACAAGTTCTTGAGCTTTTTTTTGGGCGTTTGTCGCACGTTTTGGCCATAGACTTATTGGACAACACTGCAGTCAATCACACAAACGCGCGTCAAACGCGCGTTTACTATTGCAAAAAACGCGCATAAAAACGCGCGACAAATACGCACGTTTTACACACGTCTCAGAAACGCTCAGGTATGAACCCAGGGTAACAGAGTGGACATCGATTAATTAGATAGCCCTGTGCCCTACATAGGAGATTTAAGCAAACTGCATTGTCTCCTAAGGATCCTTTCAGCATACAGAGCCTGCACTGTGCTGCAGTCTCCCTATGCCCTTCCTACAGTATCTGAAAATTCTCCCTATCATCTCCTATCATGTCCCTATCCTAAATTACACAATTGAAAGCTCTGTAAAGCACTTTACATAGCACTTGTCACATCTATCTCAATCCTCAGTTCACTGGAAAATGGCAGAGATCGGGCAGGATGGGGCTTTTAATAGGGCTGTGACATCAAAGGGACTGTCTATCTGCTGATTGGCTGGCTACATGGCATCATGGGTGATCCCTTGTTCCAGGGCTTATTACTTTCACTTTGTAGCACGTGCAGTAGCCATTTTAGAAAAAATACTATTCATTGCCATGAAGCGCAAGGAAATTCCGATTGGTGTAGAATACATTTTTTCCAGAAATTCGGATCTAATTCCACTTTGTTAACTTTGATTCGCTCTACATTAGTCAACAATATCAGATCAGCAGCCTGCATATCAGCTATTTAAAAGGGTTACAGCGCTTGTGTGAACAGTCCTTCCTCTTCAGTAGTCAATAACAAGCCATCACCATTGTAGTAGCTATGCAGTATAATTAATGCGACAAAGCAGTTGTAATTACCTGGCACCACAACTATATTGTTGATTGCCTTCAGGTAAATATTGAGGAAGCAACATTGTACCCTTAAAACAATGGATGCCTGGAAACTGACCCCCTCTGATCTGATATTATGACTTATCCCAGGGACAGGTCATCAATACCCGAAAACCAGGCAAATTATGCCATCAAACATGACCATGGCATCTGAGAGGCCAGGCAGAAAGAGCCGTCTCCCTCTGTCCCCAATCACACCCCAATGATGCAACACTGTGTGCTAAGCAGTAGTGATGAGCGAGCATGCTCGGCTGAATACTTGTTCGGCTCAAGCATCTCTATGCTCGCACATGGTGCAGAGTACCACATGTGCTCAAGCGCCATGCTCGAGTCTCCTCCCCACACGTTTTGCGGCTGCTAAGCAGCCAATAAACGTGCATGTTGGCTACTGGCATTACAGTGATTGGCTGGCCGGAACGTGTCATCGGGTGCTATATAGCACGCGATGATGTACGTTCGGCTCATTGCGAGTCAGGGAGAGCTGCGCTTAGGAACGGATAGGATAGTGTAGGAAGTTTGTGATCGCATTTTATTCAAGTGAATAATGTTTCAAAGACCCAAAAGTCCTTTTAAGGGCTATTGTGTGTGGTTGGCAGCAATTTATTTTAGCAAAGTAGTACTCAAATTTGTTTTTACATATTTTGCAAAATAGTAACTCTTTGTCTATATAGAGGGTGTCTGCAGTGACTTGTGACATCTGTGCAATACCTTCTGTGTGTCAGGGGCAGAGATAGGAAGAATATTAGTGAAAACAATTTTTTTCACATAATCTAAGTAACACATGTAAATTTAGAGACAACTTCTGGTCCCAGTGACCAACTGTAAATAACCATGTCCCTTATTGGACGCTCTCCTCATATTTCTAGAATTTAGGATCTTGCCCTAAATGGGTGTTTAATAGTAGAATAGAACGACAGTATGTAAATGGTGTATCTCACGAGGCCTGAACCAGACTAGGCCTTAATTAAAGATTTGCTTGCCCAAAATGGCTGTATTTCAAATGCCTGAATCAAACCCCTGTATTTAAAGGGTGCATCTCACACGCCCTTATCCACACTAGGACGTTATCAAAGAATTGTGCCCAAAATTGCTTTATTTCAAATAACTGAATAGAAAGACAGTATGTAAAGGCTGTATCTCACAATGACATCTGCAGCAAAGGCTGCCAACTATTTTTTTTTTTTTTGGCCAAACGGATGTTTGTTTAATAACTGAATTTGACAGCAGTATATAACCCAGGAATTTCACACGTGCTGATGCTGCAAGGCCTGAAAATAGTGTTTTTGGGCAAAAAAGTGTGTTTTTAAAACCCCAGAAAATGATGGCTGTATTTCTAGCTTAAATTGAACACTGACTAATACAGGTGTTGTATATTGCCCAAAAAAAGTGTTTTTTGGGTAACAGAATATGAAAGCTGTATATATTAAACTTGAATTTAATACTTGCAGATCAGGAAAATAGTGGTGTTTGGCACAAAAAGTGTGTTTTTAAAACCCCAGAAAATAATGGTTGTATTTCTAGCTTAAATTGCACACTGACTAATCCAGATGTTGTATATTGCCAAAACAGTGTTTTTTGGTAACAGAATATGAAAGCTGTATTTATTAAACTTGAATTTAACAGTTTCAGATCAGGAAAATAGTGTTTTTTGGCAAAAAAGTGTGTTTTTAAAACCCCAGCAAATGATGGCTGTATTTCTAGCTTAAATTGCACACTGACTAATCCAGATGTTGTATATTGCCAAAAAAGTGTTTTTGGGTAACAGAATATGAACGCTGTATATATTAAACTTGAATTTAACACTTGCAGATCAGGAAAATAGTGTTTTTTGGCAAAAAAGTGTGTTATTAAAACCCCAGAAAATGATGGCTGTATTTTTAGCTTAAATTGAACACTGACTAATCCAGATGTTGTATATTGCCCAAAAAAAAGTGTTTTTTTTGGTAACAGAATCTTAAATTGCACACTGACTAAGCCTGCAAATGCACCAGATATTGTCAATTGCCCCAAAAAAATTTATTTTTCAATGTCCCAAAAGCTCAGATTCAGTGCTATTGCACTGAGCTTGCATAAAATGGCTGCCACCGCCCACCTAACTGACTTATTTAAGTTATTTTTTTTCTGTCACTGGGCTCAGGGCAGGATAAAAAAATTGTGCCCTGCACCCACAAAACACATTGTATGTAGATCGCTGAGTTAGATTCAGATTTTGAGCAAAGGTTCTCTCCTATTCTCTCCCTGAAATCACCAGCAGCATCCTGTACCTACACTAAGCACAGCATAGTGACATGCAGCGCTACGGGACTCCAGCTTATATAGAGGCTGGGTCACATGCTTCACTGGCCAATCACAGCCATGCCATTAGTAGGCATGGCTGTAATGGTATTCTAAGGTTAACCGAGAGCGCCGAACACCGAACCCAAACTTTTACTGAAATGTTCGGGTTAAAGTTCGGTACGAACCCAAACTTTAAAGTTCGGGTTCGCTCAACCCGAGTGATGGATCATGTGACGGACCATGTGATGAGCATAGTGACGTCACCACAGGTATTTTTCCTGTGCACAGCAAAGATGAAGACAGAAGACAAGCCGGGCTGCGCAAACAAGTGGATTGAGGTGAGTATAATTTCTTCTTATTTTTTTTTTTAACCCCTCTAGCCCTATTGTACTATGCATTCTGTATTAAGAATGGTATTATTTTCCATTATAACCATGTTATATGGGAAAATAATAATGATCGGGTCTCCATCCCGATCGTCTCCTAGCAACCGTGTGTAAAAAATCGCACCGAATCCGCACTTGCTTGCGGATGCTCGCGATTTTCACGCAGCCCCATTCACTTCTATGGGGCCTGCGTTGCATGGAAAATGCACAATATAGAGCATGCTGCGATTTTCACGCAACGCACAAGTGATGCGTGAAAATCACTGCTCATCTGCACAGCCCCATTGAAGTGAATGGGTCCGGATTCACTGCGGGTGCAATGCGTTCACCTCACACATTGCACCTGCGCGGAAATCTAAGATATATTTTTTTGCATGTCCACAGGATATAGCATAAATGTTTGGCACTCCAGAGGAGAGGAAAAGAGATGGTGAGGTGGCCTCGCATGCCTTGTGACTTTCTCCATTTTAATTTATGAGATCTTCTCTAACACTCATAAACTGCAGTATAGTGGAGATATTTTGGCTACCTCATATGATCGTCTCTAAAATGTAGAGCAATGAAACAGTTGATCACCAATCTTTTGACCATCGTTTCAGAAATTTAGGAGTATAGTGTTACATAAATATTTTAGATGGTAATACCGGTATATCAAAAAAAAAAAATATATGCATAAATACTATGTAGTTAGTAACCTAGTGTCACAGATGTAGTAGGGGAGAACACCAAAAGACAATCAAGAAGGAAGGGGAAAGACACTAGGTCTCACCACTAGGGAAGGAAACGGGTCACCACCTGTAAAACCCTGCTCCTGGCCCTAACTCCTATCCGTATGGGCACCTCTTGATGGTAGAGATACCCATACACAGTAACCTAGAAAACCCTGGTGACCCTCAGATGCCCTAAAGATAATGACAAGGCAGAGACCACCTGTTCCTTCCCTGGTGAAGGAACTAGCGTCTCACTGAGGCCTAGTAAACAACCGGGGGGGGGGGGGGATACAAAGCACGACAAGCGGAACACTTAACTTCAGAGGATGAAGGATGAACAGGACTTCAACATGAACCACACTCCAGCTCTTCCAAGACCAAATGAAGCTATTCCAAGCAAGGAGTGATGGGAAAAGTCAGACTAAATAGGGCGAGGAGGTAAAGGTCTCATGATCCACACCTGAACAGGAGGTGTGGACATACCAGCAACACACAAAGTGAAACCAAAAGAGGCTGTCAGATCACTAATGCGTAGATAATCTTTCAGACCTTCTGAGACCTGTCACAGATGTGGCACCTAGATCCAGAACCCTTCTATACTACTTCACATTAGTGTTTCTCCAGGTAACTTTTATTGGTATTAGTAACATTTATCTACTTACAGTATATCTACTTATTCCTCTTTAATCTTTTTTTTCTTATTTTAGGTTTACACTTTGGGGCTTCAAAGCCAGTTGTTAGTTTTTCATAGAGTAATGATCTCAAGTTACAAGGTTTGTAAATATAATGATCATCCCATCACAAGTTGAGGGAGCACTGTAGTTGGAGAAAATGTGCTTAGTCTCAGTTTGAAAGAAAAGCTTCTAATTTTCTGCTCCTGTATGTGTGATATTTTAATCTACGGCATGAAATATCATTGTCAAATTTTGACAATATTATACTTTTGTTTTGCTTGGAAATGATTTGTCTTTGTTGTATGAATGCCTATTTCTATATAGCATATTACATCATTTATTATCGTGAAAGTGTCTTTGCTCTCACACTGCTGTGACTTTGAACTTGAAACACGGAAACATAAATTGAGCATACACATTTTTTTGTTTTGTTAAAATAATGCCTGAGGGATTATTTTGTTTGAACACAAGCCAGATGGTTTTCACAGTATCTTCTAGAATCCCACTGGCTTGACTATCATATCAATGGACAGTCTTACTCCATTTTACTTGAGGTGTTTGGCTGCCAAAACGTCCATTCCATACACAGCATGAATAAATATGTGTTCACGTCATGTGGAGAGTAATGCCAGCTCAGAATTATTGCCAGTGCTTTGAAAGGTAGATGCATGTGACTCATCACAGCTTCCTGTAAATGAGCTTCTGAGTGAGAACTGACTTCTTCACTGTTTTCTGTCAGGATGTTTTCCAACTCCCCCAACAGATATTGTTGCTTTATGCTGGCTAAGTACTTCAAATACTTCCCTTTATCACTTAGAAGCTTATTATTTCATCAGCATATTATTTTTCCACAATTAAATTTTGCATTTTGTCCTCCTTTTGTAAACCTTACATATGCTAAAATCATTTATGGTACATTTTATCGATTTACTGGGAATTTTCCAAAGAGATTATTTTTCATGGTAATATCAATAACAGAAATAAAAAATGCACATTTTTCCATATATTATTTTTATGTAACTTGTTTTAAAATGGAAATAATACAATAAATAAGCTGTCTTGTAAACTTGTCACCTTCAGTAATCTTTTGTATTCAAACTTAAAAAAAAAAAAAAGACTTCAGATATTTTTATAGTTAAGGATCACTTTAAATAACGTGAGTACAGTTTTGGCCCTTTGGTTAGCATTCTTCGGTTTTAGATTTTCTTTGCACATTGTTTGTTTATTTTTCACCACTTAGATACAGTAGAAATGTTACATTCCTCGCTGGTTTGCTTCCCTGGAGACAAAAGTATAGCGTATATTGGTTATCTAACCCTTAGGACTTTCTACCATGTGAGATCAAAGTGTCAAGAGCTGCTATGACATGAGGAAATACACATAAAACATTTCACAGTTATTTAAATATTTGTCAGTAAAATACATATACTTACATATTGTCATACATGTGAGGTAGATACTGTATATTGCTCCCTCTTATGTGAACTTTATTCTGGGAACTGAACTGGGAAGGATAAAGGAGGCAGTAGGTAAGGGTAGAAGCTGGTTATTTAGTAATAAAGTAGCAGCAGGGTTATGTCGATTTTATCTGAACGTAGAGTCTGATATGTTAGGATAGCCACTCCGGAGTGTGATATGCATATGAGAAGTCTTTTAAGTGATTGAGTGAGGAGCAGACAAGAAGACATTTGGCAGGTCTTGGGAGAATTGAAGATTAGATATGGGGATATTTAGGGAGATTGTATGAAGGAGATGGCGTTTGGACAGTCTTGGTTGTCATTGTTAAAATTTTGAACTGAATTTTCTGGGTAATGGATAGGCAGTATAGGGAGTGGCCGAAGAAGAAAGGCAGTGAAACACACAGAGAAGTATATAATCCAGGCAACAGAGTTAAAAATCGATTGGAGGGGTGTTAGTAATATAAGTGAAAGTTATTAAAAGAATGGATTAGTATTTCTTTGACTCAAAGTTGAGTAAACAGAAGATTTAACAAAATATTTTGGAAGGTAGAAGCAGCAGGAGGTGGGCCTGGATGTGTGGTTTAAAAGAGAATCTTTTTTTATACCTACATGTCTGGGGTTAAAAAAAAATATTTTTTTTTGACTGAGACAAGAGGCTATATGCTTTTATATAAATGATGCAGCAGTATCCCATGAATGTATTGTTAGTCTTAGTTCAGATTAGAAAATTATCTTAATATGTATTATAAATAGAAAAATATACAACTTTTTATACCGTTACAAAGGTGTCTTCTGCCGTCAATGCCAGTCCTAGTTCCCACAATTTCATTACTAGTTTGTGCTCACCACAGGATAGCATTTCCTATATTGTCACATCATTATGCTGTGTGTGAAGGGGTCGGGCGACTGGCTCAGTGTAATAACTACAAGAAGTGGGAGACTAGGACACTTTTATTAATTGAAATTATTTTTTTAAGCTTGACAACCCCTTTAAAGGGGGCTTCTGTGACTTAAAACATGTTTTATTGATTCCAACAAACCAGCACAAATATGTAGCACAAAATGCTGTATGCAATTTACTTACTATTCCCAATCTCTTTGTGTCTGTTTGGATGTAATGATGTATGATCATGTGTAAAAAAAAATAGCTTCCTAGAAAAATGCCTTCATTTTTTTTAAATCCAACTATTTCCACCTTGATACGCAGTAGTTATGAGCGTCAGGGGTCATATTCGAATTAGTGATATTTTGCAAATAATTTGTAGAATATTATTTGCAAATACATTCAGCAAGGTAATGATCGCGTAATATGCAAATATTACGTGATTATTACGCGATCAATACAGGCGTGGGTCAAAAACGAATATATAGAACTATAGAATATATGACTCATAAGCCCACAAGCAAGAAGCAGGGAGGAATCATGTGTTCAGATGGAAAAAATGACGAATATTCGATATAACGAATATATAGCACTATATTCTAAACATTCACAAATTCTCGAAGTGGAGATATTCGAGATAAAAGTTTGCTTTTTGAATATTCGTGCTCAACACTAATAAGCAGTTGCTACAGCATATTAAAGGTGCTGCCTATTCAACATGTGATGGCCAAACTGTTGAATATCATGCTTGAAGCCTTCCTTTCCCTGCCAAATGGCTTCATGAGGAATTGAGAATGTCAAACCAATTTAATCAGTTTCTATGAGGAGATACCGTAAGTTCAAGACTTGACCACAGCGAGTCAATTGTCAATGTCATACAGCTTGACTTCTCCAAAGCATTTGATACTGTACCACATAAAAGGTTAGTGTATAAAATGAGAATGCTTAGACTGGGAGAAAATTTGTGTTTTTGGGTAAGTAACTGGCTCAGTGATAGAAAGTTGAGGGTGGTTATTAACGGTACACACTCAGATTGGGTCATTGTCACCAGTGGGATGCCATAGGGGTCAGTATTGGGCTCTATTCTCTTCAATATATTTATTAATGATCTTGTAGAAGGCTTGCAAAGTAAAATATACATTTTTGAAGATAACACTAAACTGTGTAACACAGAAGAGGACAATATACTGCTTCAGATGGATCTAGCTATGTTGGAGGCTTGGGCAGCGAAGTGGCAGATGAGGTGACATGACCCGACAAATGTAAGGTTATGCACATGGGAAGGAATAATTCAAGTTACTTACTAAATGGTAGAACACTGGGTAACACTGACATGGAAAATTAATTTTATTGGACAGCAAACTAAACTGTAGAAACCAGTGTCAGGCAGCTGCTGCCAAGGCCAATAACATAATGGGTTGCATCAAAAGAGGCACGTGATGAGAACATAGTCCTGCCACTTTGCAAATAACTAGTCAGACCACACATGGAATACTGTTCTGGGGTGCTGTGAACAAGGCAGAGATAGTAGAGCTGGAGAGGGTTCAGAGAAGGCCAACTAAAGTAATAACTGGAGCGAGTGGACTACAGTACCCAAAAAGATTATCATTAGGGCATTAGGGTTGTTCACTTTAGAAAAAGCCGACTGAGGGAAGATCTAATAACCATGTATATATATATCTGGGATCTCAGTACAGAGATCTCTCACATCATCTATTTATCCCCAGGACTGCAGTTGTGATGAGGGGACATCCTATTTGTCTAGAGAAAAGAAGGCTTCTACACAAACATAGTGGATTCTTTATGGTAAGAGCACTGAGACTATGGCTGTTATGACTATTCTTATCAAGTTTTAATTACTTGACCAATTATTCTTTGAAATTACAGAGATACACTCCTCTACATTGAAACTGCAACACCAAGAAGGACAAGCCATAAGGTTATACAAATTGAGGAAGCATTAGATGTCGCTAGTATTAGGTTCTGCAAATGATCAAATTTTTAAACACCTAGCTCCAATTTGTTGCATGTGGGAGGGGAATAAAAGTAAAATTGAAAGCAAAGTTTTTAGCCACATAAAACCTCAAAAGTCTCAAGATTTCTTGGATAATTGTGCAATGCTTCCTGTTCACAGATATGCCAATTATTGCCACCTGTTGCCAACTGAGAGGGACAGAATCATTGAACTGAGAGAACTTGGTTTATTGCTCTGGCAGATTGCTACACTCTTAGACTGAGATGTCAGCACTGTTCAACATTGCATGTCCTGGTGGTTGGGAGAACAACAAACTGGAATAAAAGTAAAAAGTGCACAAAGGCAAACGTCTGCACAGAAGAAGAATGGCAATGCGTGATCCATTCTGTACTGCAAGTGAATTTGGACCTCACATACCAAGCATAAGGCAGCAAAAAGCGTGTACTCAAACCATCAGAAGGCATTTGCTCGACATTGGTCTATGATCAGATATCCAACTACAGGTGTTCAAATGACCTCATGCCACCGCTCTCAAAGACTATCATGGTACACAGCAAGACGGCAAGACGGCCTCTTCAGCATTGAGTCCTGCTCTTCTGTCAGATGAAGCGATAGCCAGAGCCCACCTGGAGAACAGGTGGGCAATGACACGAAGAGGCCTTTACAAGGGAGCATCAAACCAGTCCTACTCCCAGGATTATGGTGTGGGGTGACATAAAGCATGATAGTCAGACCCCTACATTCTTCATTTCAGGTACACTATTAGCTGGGTTACATTGATTTGGTGATTGAATCAGTAATATGGTAATTTCTTCAAAGTGTCCAAGGAGTTGTTTTGGAACAAGACAATGCCAGCCTGCATGCTGCTTATGTAACTGTGAGCAGCCGGTATAGCCTAAATGTGCTACCATGGTCTATAGCATCTTCAGACTTGTCTCCGTTTCAGCACATCTGGGACTTCATTGGTTGGCAATTGAAAAGAGAGCTTCAAGCAGCATATCTTGATGATTTCCATACCAGAATGCAATTAGCATAGCAGAACATTCCTCAAGCATTAATAACCACATTGATAGCATGCTAGGAGTGTATATGTATTTCTTTGAGTGATATTCATTTTGTTTCCATTTGTTATCATTTGCAAATCATTAACATGTCTATCCCATAATTGCACAACTTTCCTCCTTGGAGTGTATAATGCTATAACACATAAGCAATAGTAAGTCAGTTTGGCAGATATTATCACCTCCCGACAGCACAAAAAAATAAAATCATAATCACTAATAAGGTACCATCCTAAAATTTTACTTCTATTGGTAATCACTAATACATACCCAATTGTTGCCTCTCTTTCATCCTGACCGCGGGCACGCCAGGACAGCACATGTCCGCATCGGGAGACTCCTTTATTCCCCTTATCAGTGGAGACATACCGGATTGAGCCAGACGGGATGCCGCTGATCACACCCAATGGTTATGCAAGTACAGCTGGCAATACCAGCTTGTCCTCTTATCTAAAAGACCTATATGTTGTATGATTCAATCGTATATGCTATCCTCGCTATGAATCATTTAAATTGACAACTTAGGAGACAGTTACTATATTTGATATACATCTCTATCTTTTTTGGTCTATAGTGGATATACAGTACAGACCAAAAGTTTGGACACACCTTCTCATTCAAAGAGTTTTCTTTATTTTCATGACTATGAAAATTGTAGATTCACACTGAAGGCATCAAAACTATGAATTAACACATGTGGAATTATATACATAACAAAAAAGTGTGAAACACCTGAAAATATGTCATATTCTAGGTTCTTCAAAGTAGCCACCTTTTGCTTTGATTACTGCTTTGCACACTCTTGGAATTCTCTTGATGAGCTTCAAGAGGTAGTCACCTGAAATGGTCTTCCAACAGTCCTTGAAGGAGTTCCCAGAGATGCTTAGCACTTGTTGGCCCTTTTGCCTTCACTCTGCGGTCCAGCTCACCCCAAACCACCTCGATTGAGTTCAGGTCCGGTGACTGTGGAGGTCAGATCATCTGGCGCAGCACCCCATCACTCTCCTTCATGGTCAAATAGCCCTTACACAGTCTGGAGGTGTGTTTGAGGTCATTGTCCTGTTGAAAAATAAATGATGGTCCAACTAAGCGCAAACCGGATGGAATAGCATGCCACTGCAATATGATGTGGTAGCCATGCTGGTTCAGTATGCCTTCAATTTTGAATAAATCCCCAACAGTGTCACCAGCAAAGCACCCCCACAGCATCACACCTCCTCCTCCATGCTTCACGGTGGGAACCAGGCATGTAGAGTCCATCTGTTCACCTTTTCTGCGTCGCACAAAGACACAGTGGTTGGAACCAAAGATCTCAAATTTGGACTCATCAGACCAAAGCACAGATTTCCATTGGTCTAATATCCATTCCTTGTGTTCTTTAGCCCAAACAAGTCTCTTCTGCTTGTTGCCTGTCCTTAGCAGTGGTTCCCTAGCAGATATTCTAACATGACTACCTGATTCACACAGTCTCCTCTTAACAGTTGTTCTAGAGATGTGTCTGCTGCTAGAACTCTGTGTGGCATTGACCTGGTCTCTAATCTGAGCTGCTGTTAACCTGCGATTTCTGAGGTTGGTGACTCGGATGAACTTATCCTCCGCAGCAGAAGTGACTTTTGGTCTTCCTTTCCTGGGGCGGTCCGTATGTGAGCCAGTTTCTTTGTAGCGCTTGATGTTTTTTGTGACTGCACTTGGGGACACTTTCAAAGTTTTCCCAATTTTTCGGACTGACTGACATTCATTTCTTAAAGTAATGATGGCCACTCGTTTTTCTTTGCTTAGCTGCTTTTTTCTTGCCATAATACAAATTCTAACAGTCTATTCAGTAGGACTATCAGCTGTGTATCCACCTGACTTCTCCAAAACGCAACTGATGTTCCCAACCCCATTTATAAGGCAAGAAATCCCACTTATTAAACCTGACAGGGCACACCTGTGAAGTGAAAACCATTTCAGGTGACTACCTCTTGAAGCTCATCAAGAGAATGCCAAGAGTGTGCAAAGCAGTAATCAAAGCGAAAGGTGGCTACTTTAAAGAACCTAGAATATGACATATTTTCAGTTGTTCCACACTTTTTTGTTATGTATATAATTCCACATGTGTTAATTCATAGTTTTGATGCCTTCAGTGTGACTCTACAATTTTCATAGTCATGAAAATAAAGAAAACTCTTTGAATGAGAAGGTGTGTCCAAACTTTTGGTCTGTACTGTATATGCAATCTATACAAAGGAAATATGCTGACCTTCTTTATATGTTTACTTTGATGCACTACAGGTCTATTTAGATTGTACTGTAAACAGTGGTCCTAAAATATCTGACTATGATCGTTTGGTGATTTGATTATTGACTAGTCTTTAAACCTGACTTCTTTAGCTATATAGCTTAATATTTAATTAGTGGTTCTAGACATCAGTAACCACTATTTGATAAGAGAGACATTATCGTTATCTCTCTATACTCTGGTGGTAGTCTCTTTGGTGTAGGACACTTTGTTATGTTTGATTCATGTTTTTTGTCCCCTGAGGAGCCTGAAACCAACGAGGCGAAACGCGTTGGGACGGGATGGTCAGGAGTGTCAATGTGACACATGACTTGTATATTTACTATATCACCTACTATTAATTTCTTGCACTGTATATATATGGGTGGTCCTTCGCCACCTCACTGGGGGGCTATTTATTGTATTTTGTTTGTTATTTTTTTATATCTATATTAGCCTTGGTCTCAAATTAGGGATAGCATTATCTTGCTGCATCCAATACCAACATCAGGGCCCTCTAGGGACCAATAGGAGGTACGAAACACAGGATCGCCCCTATCGGGGTGGCTATTCCGTTTGCAGGCAGGGCAACAATAATAGGGCTAGCATTAGGGATACGGCCCCAATAGTCTATCAAACAAATACTTGGCTGCCTAGCCTGCAAACATAGGCTAGTGAAAATAATTTTTCCACATTTAGGTTTCTGATTTATTTTTGACATTTATCATTTATTTGTGTATTAGAAGGGTCCAATGGTTTTTTTACAAAGATTTATTAAAAGTTATGTGTTAGAATCTATGATAATTCTGTGAAGTTCTTTATAAGTGACCATATTCTACTATATTCCCTCAAATGGGGTTATGTTCATTCTGTGAATTAGATTATAATGATGTAATCCGCTGACTATTTCCTTTAGTAACTAGGCTTCTGATGAAGTAGTTTGGCTTAGTAACTAGGGATTCTCCCATGAATGTGTTTTAGTTGTATTGCATAATCCAGGAGTTCATATGTAGAGATGGCCTTGCGGTTCGCCCGGCGGTCGTTTTGCGGCAAACTTTGTGCGTTTCAAACATAGAAAGTATATTATAGTACATTTGTATTGTGCAGCAGTTGTATGCGGTTCTGCTACGATACCGCAGCTTTATAGAGGGAGAAACGCTATTGGAATAACTAATTACAACTGGTGTGATATACCTGTTGCCCCCCCAAAAAAATTATTGAGGGGTGTGATATACCTATAATATACTTTCTAACATAGACAGTATATAGTGCATTTGTATTGTGCAGTGTGAGGGTTAAGACTCCATGTTTGTACTTGTGGAAAGTTACTATAATTTCAAGGTCACTCCTAGCCCCCATCGTCCCTCATTAGAAAGGAATCTTAACAAGCATTAAGGAGTACTAGTAGGTGGCTAGCACCCACAGTTAGGCCTCTTTCACACGGGAGATTTTTCCGCACGGGTGCAATGCGTGAGGTGAACGCATTGCACCCGCACTGAATCCGGACCCATTCATTTCTATGGGGCTGTGTACATGAGTGGTGATTTTCACACATCACTTGTGCATTGCGTGAAAATCGCAGCATGCTCTATATTGTGCGTTTTTCACGGAACGTAGGCCCCATAGAAGTGAATGGGGCTGCGTGAAAATCGCAACCATCCGAAAGCAAGTGCGGATGTGGTGCGATTTTCATGCATGGTAGGTAAGGAGACGATAGGGATGGGGACCCGATCTTTATTATTTTCCCTTATAACATGGTTATAATGGAAAATAATAGCATTCTTAAAATAGAATGCTAAGTAAATTAGGGATGGAGGGGTTAAAAAATAATAAACAAATTTAACTCACCCCATCCACTCGGTCGCATAGCGGATCTCCTCTTCTTTCTTCTTTCTTCAGGACCTGGGTAAAGGACCTTTGATGATGTCACTGTGCTTATCACATGGTCCATCACATGATCCATCACATGGTCCATCACCATAGTGATGGACCATTTGATGAGCGCAGTGACATCATCAAAGGTCCTTTACCCAGGTCCTGAAAAAAGAAGAAAGAAGAGGAGATCCGCTATGCGACCGAGTGGATGGGGTGAGTTAAATTTGTTTATTATTTTTAACCCCTCAATGGACATTTTACTAAGCATTGTGTATAACCATGTTATAAGGGAAAATAATAAAATCTACAGAAAACCTAACCCAAACTTTTGTGAAGAAGTCCGGGTCTGGGTACCGAACATGCCGATTTTTCTCACGCACATGCAAACCGCATTAAAATGCTTTGCACTTGCGCACATTTTCCCACGACGCACCCACATCCTTTCCAGCCCTCACACTTAACGCCCATGTGAAAGAGACCTTAAGATTAAGTAGACAGTCTATGTGTATAGCCAGGAAGATGCTCATTTCAGATTGTGTTTTTAATTGTGTTTTTAATGAGTTAACCAAGCCACATTTTGCAAATTTCACTTTATGTGGTAATAACTCTGGAACGCTTTTACTTATATAAGCGATTCTGAGATTGTTTTCTCGTGACATATTGTACTTCATGTTAGTGGTAAATTTGAGTCAATAAGTTTCACCTTTATTTATAAAAAATTTAAAAATTTACAGAAAAATGTGAAAAATTAGCAATTTTCTAAATTTGAATTTCTCTGGTTCTCTGACAGACAGTGGTAACTTACAAATAGTTATTACTTTACATTTACCATATGTCTACTTCATGTTTGAATCATTTTGTAAATGTTATTTTATTTTTTTGGGATTTTAGAAGGCTTAGAAGTTTGGAAGCAAATTTACAAATTTTTCAGAACAGTTCCAAAATCCACTTTTTAATGACCAGTTCTTGTCTGAAGTCACTTTGTGAGGCTTATATAATAGAAACAACCCAAAAATGACCCCATTTTAGAAACTACACCCCTCAAGGAATCTAAAACGAATTTTTCAAAAATGGAGATGAATTTTAAAAATTTCACCTTTTTTGCAGATTTTTCCATTTAGATCCATTTCTCCTGATATACAGCATGGGTTAACAGCAAAATAAACCTCAATATTTGTTACTCTGATTCTTAAGTTTACAGAAACACCCCATATGTGGTCATAAAGTGCTATATGGGGGCACAGCGGGGCTCAGAATAAGAGGAACACTGTGTGGCTTTTGGAAGGCAGATTTCGCTGTAATAATTTTCAGGCACCATGTTGGATTTGAAGACACCCTGAGGCACCCCAACAGTGAAAGAACCCCCAAAGTGATCCCATTATGGAAAATACACCCCCCAAGGAATTTTTCAATGGGTTCACTGAGCACTTTGGCCCAATAGCCGTTTCATAGAATTTAGAAAGACTTGGCAGTGAAAATGAAAAATGTCATATTTTACAAGAATATCTCGCTTTAGGCCCAAATTTTTCATTTTAACAAGGGGTATCAGGAGAAAATGCACCCCATAATCTGTTACTCATTTTCTCTTGAGTACGTCAACACCCCATATGTGGTTTTAAAGTGCTGTATGAGCACACAGCGAGGCTCAGAATGGGAGGAACACCGTGTGGCTTTTGGAAGGCAGATTTTGCTGGAATAATTTTCAAGCACCATGTCGGATTTGAAGACACACTGAGGCACCCCAACAGTGAAAAAAAAAAAAATAAGTGACCCCATTATGTAAAAAAACGCCCTCCAAGGAATTTTTCAAGGGGTGCACTGAGCACTTTGGCCCAATAGCCGTTTCATAGAATTTAGAAAGACTTGGCAGTGAAAATGAAAAATTTCATATTTTACAAGAATATCTCGATTTAGGCCCAAATTTTTCATTTTAACAAGGGGTATCAGGAGAAAATTCACCCCATAATCTGTTACCCATTTTCTTCTGAGTATGTCAACACCCCATATGTGGTTGTAAAGTGCTGTATGAGCACACAGCGGGGCTCAGAATGGGAGGAACACCGATTGGCTTTTGGAAGGCAGATTTTGCTGGAATAATTTTCAGGCACCATGTCGCATTTGAAGACACTCTGAGGCCCCCCAATAGTGAAAACCACAAAAACTAGGGGTGCCAGAACATAAAAGGAAATTGAAGAATTGCCTCATTTAATAAAATGACACCTTTCAATGTATTCATCTAGGGGTATAATAGGATTTTTTTTTTTTTTTCAAATGGAAAAATGTTCAACTAAAAATGTCTTGCCATGGATTAATTAATAAATTAGTGACCTGGACTTAATGGATATCAGTGGAGGTGTGATAAACTTGAAAGCACTTTCCAATGCAGAGGCCCGGTTTAGAGGGGCAGGTCTGACATTAGTGAGTCGTGTCTTTCCTAATCCCCAAACTCGACACCTTTTTTGGGGTCGCCTTTTTTTTTTCTGTGGGGGGAAGTCGCCTTTTTTTTTTCTGTGGGGGGAAGTACTCCAGGGAAATGCTGCCCACGTATTATTTTTGATACCTCAGAAGCACTGCTGGATGAAAAACTGACCTCTCCTTCCTTAACGCCAAAAATCTATTTTTTTATTATTTTTTCCTGAAATTCCAAGAAGGTCCCCCCATGACACAGCTAATTTTTTGTACCACACCCTAGATTTTCTTAAAGGGCTTCTGTCACCCCACTAAACAGTTTTTTTTTTTTTGTGTACTTATAATCCCTATACTGCGATTTATCCATACATAATGTAATTAATCATTTTGGTTCAGTAGATTCGGCAAAAAATTTACTTTTATAATATGCTAATTATCTGTCTACCAGCAAGTAGGGCGGCTACTTGCTGGTAGCAGCCGCATCCTCCAATACTAAAGACGCCCCCTCCGCATGTTGAATGACAGGGCCAGCGAACGCGATTGTCCTCTGGCTGGCCCTGTCTGCTATCAAGATCTTGCGCCTGCGCCGTAACGGTATTCAGTCGGCGCAGGCGCACTGAGAGGCGGATGCTCGTTCGGCCGCACCATCCTCAATGCGCCTGCGCCGATGACGTTATCAAGTACACCCGGAAAAGAAGACGCCGGCAACGCTAGTAGCCAGCCCCCTGCAAAACCCAGTGGCGAGGTTGCTTTCGCCACACCGCCCTACTTGCTGGTAGAAAGGTAATTAGCATATTATAAAAGTACGTTTTTAGCAGAATCTACTGAACTAAAATGATTAATTACATTATGCATGGATAAATCACAGTATAGGGATTATAAGTACACCAAAAAGGTGACAGAAGACCTTTAACCACCTCAGCCCCCCTAGCTTAAACACCCTTAATGACCAGACCACTTTTTACAATGCTGCACTACACTACTTTCACCGTTTATTGCTTAGTCATGCAACTTACCACCCAAATGAATTTTACCTCCCTTTCTTCTGACTAATGGAGCTTTCATTTGGTGGTATTTCATTGCTGCTGACATTTTTACTTTTTTTGTTATTAATCGAAATTTAACAAAACTTTTGCAAAAATTATGACATTTTTCACTTTCAGTTGTAAGTTTCAGATGTAGTTTTTTTTTTTAAACATCTATATATATTTTTTTCTCAAAATGTATTGTTCTACAAGTCTTTGATAAAAAAAAATGTTTGGGTAAAAAAAAATGGTTTGGGTAAAAGTTATAGCGTTTTTGTACCAAACTATGGTACAAAAATGTGAATTTCCGCTTTTTGAAGCAGCTCTGACTTTCTGAGCACCTGTCATGTTTCCTGAGGTTCTACAATGCCCAGACTGTAGAAAAACCACACAAATGACCCCATTTCGAAAAGTAGACACCCTAAGGTATTCGCTGATGGGCATAGTGAGTTCATAGAACTTTGTATTTTTTGTCACAAGTTAGTGGAAAATTATGATTTTTATTTCCTTACAAAGTCTCATATTCCACTAACTTGTGACAAAAAATAAAAACTTCCATGAACTCACTATGCCCATCACGGAATACCTTGGGGTGTCTTCTTTCCAAAATGGGGTCACTTGTGGTGTAGATATACTGCCCTGGCTTTTTAGGGGCCCTAATGCGTGAGTAGTAGTTTGAAATAAAAAAATAAAAAAAGCCCTGTGAAATCCTAAAGTGAATGTGTGCCCCTTTGCCCACCTTGGCTGCAAAAAAGTGTCACACATGTGGTATCGCTGTACTTAGGAGAAGTCGGGCAATGTGTTATGGGGTGTTATTTTACATATACTCATGCTGGGTGAGATAAATATTTCGGCAAAAGACAACTTTTCCAATTTTTTTTATACAAAGTTGGCATTTGACCAAGATATTTATCTCACCCAGCATAGGTATATGTAAAAAGACACCCCAAAACACATTGCCCAACTTCTCCTGAGTACGGCGATACCACATGTGTGACACTTTTTTGCAGCCTACATGCAAAAAAGGGTCACATGTGGGGTATTTATACTGCCCTGGCATTTTAGGGGCCCTAAAGCGTGAGAAGAAGTCTGGAATATAAATGTCTAAAAAAATTTACGCATATGGATTCCGTGAGGGGTATGGTGAGTTCATGTGAGATTTTATTTTTTGACACAAGTTAGTGGAATATGAGACTTTGTAAGAAAAAACAAAAAAAAATGTCGAAATGGAGCCTTACAGGGGGTGATCAATGACAGGGGGGTGATCAGGTAGTGTATATGGGGTGATCACCCCCCTGTCATTGATCAGCCCCCTGTAAGGCTCCATTCAGACGTCCATATGTGTTTTGCGGATCTGATCCATTAATGCGTGGATCCGTAAAACACATACGGACGTCTGAATGGAGCCCTACAGGGGGGTGATCAATGACAGGGGGGTGATCAGGGAGTGTATATGGGGTGATCACCCCCCTGTCATTGATCACCCCCCTGTAAGGCTCCATTCAGACGTCCGTATGTGTTTTGCGGATCCAATCCACAGGAAATCTTGCGTCTCGCGAGATGACGCGTATATGCGTCACTGTGCCTGGGAGAGCCGCCTCCGGACCGCGATCCTGCGTTAGGCGGTCCGGAGGCGGTTAAGAAAATCTAAGGTCTGGTACAAAAAATTAGCTGTGTACCTAACCCGTGTACCTGACAGAATTTGTCTACCACGTCCTCTGTACCCAGCTATGGCTCAGGAGGCCCATGGGCCTAGACATCTGTCGAAAGGTGCAATGGTAAGAGTGGTAAATGAAGGGTGGATTTCTCCAGGGTTTTCTGCAGTAGCCGCTCTATTTGTACAAGGATGTCTGGTCTGTGCACTGAAACACCCTGACCAAGTGGTGAAGACTCCAAGCAGGCACGCTCCTAGGCCATTTTACCAGTTCCAGAGACTGCAGACTATATTCAACTGCCTAAGGTAGGAGTATATGAGTTTGTTCTTGTGTGTGTTGATCTCTTTTCAGGGTGGCCAGAAGCTTATCCAGTGTCTAAGGCAAATGCAAAGAACACCGCAAAGAAACTGGTCAGTAAACTGATATGCAGATATGGGGTTCCTTAAGTTATTTAGTCAGATAGAGGTTCCCACTTTACAGGTTAAGTGATGAGAGACGTTATGCAAGCCTTAGGGGCGATCCAAGCCTTCAATACGGTGTTACCATCCACAAAACAGTGGCGGTATCGAACGCTTGAAAGGGACAATAAAACTGAAAATTAAGAAAGCCAAGCAGGAAACAGCTAGACCATGGACAGAGTGTTTGTCTCTAGCCTTATATTCCATAAGAACCACCCCAAATAAGAAGACAGGGTTGTCCCCTTTGAGGTATTGTTTGGCAGTGCTCCAAGGCTAGGATTGTATTTTCTTCAACAGTTGCAGTTGCAGACTGATAGTATGGTTGGTTACATAAAGGCCCTTACTGAAAGGTTAGATCACACTCATAAACAAGTGTTTGCTTTCATTCCAGACCCTGATTCAGTAGAAGGCACACACAGTCTTGAGCCTGGAGATTGGGTGGTGATAAAGAGGAACGTGAAGAAAACTTTTGAGCCCAGATTTGATGCTTTCATTCCAGACCCTGATTCAGTAGAAGGCACACACAGTCTTGAGCCTGGAGATTGGGTGGTGATAAAGAGGAACGTGAAGAAAACTTTTGAGCCCAGATTTGATGGTCCCTTCCAAGTCCTGTTGAAAACTGCAACATCTGTAAAGGTGTAAGGAAAGCCTAACTGGATTTACGCCTCACATTGCAAAAAAGATGCTCAACCCTGAGGAAGGAGATCCTTGCACTGATACTCCTGGGTCTGAGCATTCAAGCGCTACATGTGAACTTAAAAAATGACTAGGACAATGCCCTTATTAGGCATTATCAGGTTATGTTGAAAAATATATGACATATGCGGACAATTATAAAAACTGTTGGATCTGTACTCACAGTCCTATGAGTTCAAAGACTATGCCTTATTTAGCGATTCTGATACTGTGGTTAGAACTTGCTGACATAAATTGTAGAGACTTCTTATCTATCTGAAGACCAGAAAAGTTTTAACTCCACTGACTACCTAGATGACCAAATATGGGATGTGTTAGGCCGTGTAAACCAAACTAATGGTGTACAATCTCAATGAATCATAGTTACTAACCAGCCTACTCTAGTTAAGCTATCTTACTGCCAAGGAAGGAGGAATGTGCCAAATAATAGGATCTGCTTGTTGTCATTATATAGATTCACAGGGTAACCTTCAAGTAAGAGCAGGTATCAGAAAGATGAAAGAAATGAGAGATAAATGGCTGGATGCACATAGTGCTGACAAGGACTCTTGGTAGTCAGATACCTTCTCTTTCTTGAATCTAGAAAACTGGTTTAAAAATGTTGGTGGGTGGCTTATGAGTATAGTACAGGGAATAATACAGATTTTGTTGATTGTTGCACTCATTTAATTGTAATTAAGCTCACATTGATGTGCTTGAGCAGAGTGTATAACAGGAACAAAGGTAGAAAAAACTATAAGGCATGTTGAGATGATGCCTTGCACAAGTGCACAAGTGCAGATCTCGGAAACCATTATCAAGGGGAGTGTCCGGCTGAAGTATGTGTATCTGAAACTTGTGGTGAGTAAATATCTAAAAATGTGGGAATTGTGAGGGTTAATACTCCATGTTTGTACTTCATACTGCCATTTTACATTAATGAACTGTGAGCTTCTTGTGTAAAGTTACTATAATTTCAAGGTCACTCCTAGCCCCTACCTTCCCTCACTAGAAAAGAATCTTAACAAGCATTAAGGAGTACTAGTATAAGGCTAGCACCCACAGTTAAGATTAAGAAGACGGTCTAGGCGTATAGCCAAGAAGATGCTCATTTCAGATATTGTTTTTAATTGTGTTTTTATAAAGTTAATGACGTAAATGTTTGACTGCGTCTTCCGTCAAAAATTATATAGAAAATAACTTTTATTAACCTCTGCTTTCTTTAAAAAAGTAGAAACTCTTGAAACACAGCTCTATGCCTGTGTTGTTTTTTCTCTATGGATATCCACAACTTCTAATTCGGAGTCCACCGCTCATCCAACATTGTTTTTTTCCCTAACAGCAGCAGTTGTGTTGTTCTGCTGCGATACCGCAGCTATATAGAGAGACAAGCGCTATTGGAACAACTTTTTGCAACGGGTGTGATATACCTATTGTCCCCCAAAACTGAATGAGGAGTGTGACCTACCTTCTTCCACAAAATACTGATTAAGGTCTGCGATATATCTGTTGCCCTAAATAAACAGGGTGGTGTGAAATAACTGTTGTGGCAAAAACAATAATTGAGGGGTGTGATACACCTGCTTCCACAAAATACTGATTAAGGGGTTCGATATATCTGCTTCTACCAAATATTGATTGAGGGGTTTGATATGCCTGCTTCCTCAAAATACTGATTGAGGGCTGCGATATACTTGCTTCCACAAAATATTGATTGAGGCCTATGATATACCTGCTTCCACTAAATACCAATTAAGGGGTTTGATATATCTGTTTCCACAAAATATTGATTTAGGCCTGCGATATACCTGTTTCCACAAAATACTCATTAAGGGGTTTGATATACCTTTTTCCACAAAATACTGATTAAGGGGTTCGATATACCTGTTTCTACCTAATATTGATTGAGGCCTGTGATATACCTGCTTCCAGAAAATATTGATTAAGGGGATTGATATACCTGCTTCCGCAAAATTTGATTGAGGGCTGTGATATACCTGCTTCCACAAAATACTAATTAAGGGGTTTGATATGCCTGTCTCCACCAAATATTGATTGAGGCCTGCAGTATACCTGCTTCCACAAATACTTCTCTTCACTAGGGACTTAGGCACAGGGTCATTTTGAAAATGACAGGCAGAGAAAGAGGGGTAGTAGGTGTCGGGCAGGTGGGAAGTTGGAGAAGGTGTGTGCGATTATTTCAAAGGTGCGCACCAGAGTTGGTTGAGTGGCTCACTTACTCTTCCGCTTTTGCACCCTCCTCATCCTCTGTATCTGCACCCTCCTCACTCTCTGCTATGTGCACCCCCAAATACACCATCACCACTACCATAGCCCTTCCACTTGAGTCATAGGAATTATTTTCCCATCCATTCCCAGTCCTTACCGATGCGCAGCCATGCTTGGCATCGGATGAGGTAGAGGAGGTAGCAAAGACCACCACCCAGCGGTCTGATGAGAGCACCCAGATCAGCCAATAGAGGGTGGTCCCCGCTGTTGCTGCCTACTCCGAGATCTCTAATGTCAGTGGTTGTGAAGGTGACGATGATGACGTGTCGATGAACGTCACATGGGTGCCCAAAAGAGAGGAGGGGAGTTCAGATGGAGAGACGGAGATGCAGATAGGCAAGAGAAGGAGGAGAAGCTGGCAGAACTCACAGTGCATAAGAGGCAAAAAGCAGACTGCAACTGTCTCTGTTACGGGCCATCCACCATACACCATCAATTCTGGTGCTGTCATGGATGAGATTTGCAGATAGCTGGAACTTATAAAATAAATGAGCGACTGGCTTGATCACAAACTAAGGAGCTTATAGGTGAGCCTATAAAACCCTAAGAGCTGTCCCTGACTGCTATGCACATACAAGGGTCTCGATGGTAGATGATTGCATGCCCACGTACCTAAGTCTGTGTGACACCTGAAAACCCTATAATAGTGAGGGGACATGACCACCGGCTCCCTGCACTTAATATGGTGGGAGTCAGGGTCACCTAGAATCAAGCCAGCAAGCAAACACAATAAAGTAAAGGACTTATCTGAGCAAACAGCAGACGCAGCCTCCAGCAGTGAACACTTCATCCAGGAAGTAGTATAAACTGCAGTTTGGCAGTATGGGAGGGAATATAAAGGAAGACGATTATGTCTAAATAAGTGACACCTTGCAGAAGGAAAGGATATGAGAAAGTGAAACCAAAACAAAGAACATCATACAAGAGGTAGAGAACAACGTCTGCCAGACCTGCTCACAGAACTGGTGGTGACAGGTGCTCCCTGTGTCTTCTACTTCTCCTCTCTCCTCCCATTTTTCCTCCACTCCACCTTTCACTGTGCCGTCGTCACGTTCATCTGGCACAAGGCAGGCTACCGTGGCCCAAATGTTTGAGCATAAAAAGTTGATGAAGCCGAATAACCCTCTTGCCCAACGGCTGACCGCTGGCTTGTTGGAACTTTGGATATGAGATCATTCTTGCAGTCAACCCATCGACAGCCGCCCTCCGGATCCAGTCACAGGAAACGCCTAGACAGACAGGTGTCTCCATCGGGTTAACGGCTGATGTGGACTCTCTGAGAAGCGAGGAACCCGTGGACTACTAGGTGTGCAGGCTTGACCTTTGCCCAGAGCTGGCACAATTTGACATTGAACTCTTGGCTTGCCCCTGTCCTGTCCGAAAGGACGTTCAGCGCAGCAGGGGGGATCGTGACCGATTAGCGCACTCATGACAGTGTCGACTACCTCACATTTCTAAAGATGAATAAGGCATGTATCTCGGAGGAATTCAACACCTGTGACGACCACGTGTAATTGAATTTCCTAATGCCAGCCCACACATATCCGCAACCACACAGAACAAAGAATGGTCCTTGTCTTATGTATATACAGCATTATAAAAGGACTTTTCTGTCAGGTGAATGCCTAATTTTTGGGCCCTATAGTGGCCGACAGTAAAAATTTTATCCAGTGGCCGCCTAATGTACCTCCAGCCACATAATCATAAGTTCTTTTCTGCCAGGGGTATGCCTATTTTGGGGGGCCTGTACTCCAGTGGCCCACAGTAACATCTTTAGCCAGTGACCGCCTAATGTATCTCCAGCCACATCATCACAAGTTCTTTTCTGTTAGGTGAATGCTTAATTTTTGGGGTCTGTACTCCAGTGGCCTACAGTAACATTTTTATCCAGTGACCGCCTAATGTACCTCCAGCCACATCATTACAAGATCTTTTCTGTCAGTTGAATGCCAAGATGTATAAACATAGAATGTGTCGGCAGATAAGAACCATTTGGCCGATCTAGTCTGCCCAATATACTGAATACTATGAATAGTCCCTGTCCTTATCTTATATGAAGGATGGCCTTATGCATATCCCATGCATGCTTAAACTCCTTCACTGTATTTGTTACCACTTCTGCAGGAAGGCTATTCCATGCATCCACTACTCTCTCAGTAAAGTAATACTTCCTGATATTACTTTTAAACCTTTGCCCCTCTAATTTAAAACTATGTCCCTTTGTAGGAGTTTTTATTCTTTTAAATATTCTCTCCTCTTTTACCTTGTTTTTTTTTCCTTTTATGTATTTAAATGTTTCTATCATATCCCTTCTGTCTCGTCTTTCTTCTAAGCTATACATGTTAAGGTCCTTTAATCTTTCCTGGTAAGTTTTATCCTGCAATCCATGTACCAGTTTAGTAGCTCCTCTCTGAACTCTCTCCAAAGTATCAATATCCTTTGGAAGATATGGTCTCCAGTACTGAGCACAATACTTCAAATGAGGTCTCACTAGTGCTCTGGAGAGCGGCATGAGCACCTCCCTCTTTCTACTGGTAATTCCTCTCCCTATACACCCAAGCATTCTGCTAGCATTTCCTGCTGCTCTATGAACATTATCTGCCTACCTTTAAGTCTTCTGAAATAATGACCCCTAAATCCCTTTCCTCAGACACTAAGGTTAGGACTGTGTCACTGATTTTTATATTCAGTTTTTACGCCCCAGGTGCATTATATTGCACTTATCAACATAAAATTTTAGTTGCCAAATTTTTGACCATTCCTCTAGTTTTCCTAAATCCTTTTCCATTTGGTGTATCCCTCCAGTAACATCAACCCTGTTACAAATCTTTGTGTCATCAGCAAAAAGACACACCTTACCATCGAGGCCTTCTGCAATTTTGCTGATAAAGATATTAAACAATATGGGTCCCAGAACAGATCCCTGAGGTACCCCACTGGTAACAAGACCTTGGTCTGAATATACTCCATTGACTACAACCCTCTGTTGCCTGTCCCTCAGCCAATGCCTAATCCATTCAACAATATGGGAGTCCAAGCCCAAAGACTGCAATTTATTGATGAGCCTTCTATGTGGGACAGTATCAAAAGTCTTACTAAAGTCTAGATAAGCGATGTCTCTTGCACCTCCTCCATCTATTATTTTAATCACCCAATCAAAAAAATCAGTAAGATTAGTTTGACATGATCTCCCTGAAGTAAGCCCATGCTGTTTTTCATCTTTCAATCCATGGGATTTTAGATGTTCCACAATCCTCTCCTTAAGTATGATTTCCATTAATTTCCCCACTATTGATGTCAGGCTTACTGGCCTATAGTTGCCCGATTCCTCCCTACTACCTTTCTTGTGAATGGACACAACTTTTGCTAATTTTCAATCTCCTGTTGCCAGAGATTGGTTAAATAAATCTGTTAATGATTTTGCTAGTTCACTGCTGAGCTCTTTTTATAGCTTTGGGTGTATCCCATCAGGCGCTTGTGACTTATTTGTATTAATTTTAGACAGCTGACTTAGAACCTCTTCCTCTGTAAAGACACATGCATCAAAAGATTCATTAGTCTTCTTTCCTAACTGAGGTCCTTTTCCTTCATTTTCCTTTGTAAAAACTGAACAGAAGTATTCATTGAGGCAGTCAGCTAGTTCTTTATCTTCTTCCATGCACCTTCCTTCTTTTTGTTTTTATTTTTTTAATTCCTTGTTTTAGTTTCCTTTTTTCATTTATGTATCTGAAGAATGTCTTTTTTTCACTGACTGAGCTAATTTCTCTTCTGTCTGTGCTTTAGAAGCTCTTATAACTTGTTTGGCCTCTCTCTGCCTAATCTTATAAATTTGCCTGTCATCCTCAATTTTTTTTATATATTTTTATAATTCCTAAATGCTATCTTCTTGTTTTTAATGATTTTGGCCACTTCTGCTGAGTACCACAGTGGTCTCTTCCTTTTTTTGCTTTTACTGACAAGCCTAATGCAATTTTCTGTTGCCTTCAATAGTGCCACTTTTAAGTCTTTTAAGTTTAAGATCTTATTCCCTAAACTGCGAGCATTTGTAGACAAGAATCTGAGCTTGTCATTTCTTAACTTTTGTGCTACTGGCATCTTCTGGTCCCTGATTAAAATACTATTTTTTTGTGGGAATTTTTGCCAAGGATCCTCCTCTGGTATGTCACTGTCCATGTTGTGGGATTATTTCTGCACTTTTAGTAAGTATTTGGTGGCTCCAAGTATGGCCTAAAGGTTTTTCACGTTCGCCTGCCATTAAAGTCAAAGGGGCCCGCTGCAAACTTGCGGTTCTCGACCTGGCCCGGCGATGTTCGGCCATCACTTTTCATATGGATTTCTCAGGAGTTACTTTTTTTTTCAAACAGGTTCATTCAGGTGGCTATTGTGGGTTTAACACACAAATTATGATTATTATCTCTCCCTGTCAGATGGGTCCCTGCATTGTCCCTCTGCAGAGCACCCACCTTGATAATGGCAACCTCACTCAGTTTCCCCATTAGGTCCTAGAGAACTGCCATCTGATATATGGGATGAGCCAGATCCCTAATTTAGCCAAGATATATTTCTGCTGGTGGTTAACTGCTGGTGGTCTTCAGTGGTCAAATACAGTACACCTGGTTATAGTTGAAATTGTAAATCTATGTCTACTAATAGGTGCATAGTTTTAGGCACCTTAACACATTCTAAAAACATTTTTATTTCCATAAGGGTACTATATAAACCTAAGGCTCTGCCCCTTCATTGGCCAATCAGCTATCATTGGTAGCCATTAGTGGGTAATTTCCCCTCCACCTGTAATACTGTGAGTATATGCCTCCTTTGTAAAACAGTATCCTATTTCCATACCATTAAGTCACCACACCAAAAACTCACTAAATGGGTTTCTGGTCCAGCCAACCCTAGATCCCTATCATAACTAAGTGTTTTTCAATACTTGGATAGAATCTCCAAGACTTCTATTGACCTACTGTCATAAGTATCAATCAACCCTCAACTTTAACCCCATTCATCTTTGTTATTTACTTTCCAGGTAAGGCTACTTTCACACTAGCGTTTTAGTTTTCTGGTATTGATTTTCGTCATAGGGGCTGAATCCCAGAAAAAAAACGCTTCACTTTTGTCCCCATTCATTGTCAATGAGGACAAAACTGAACAGATCGGAATGCTCCAAAATGCATTCCATTCCTTTTAGTTGCGTTCCCAGACCAGATAGAAAACCGCAACATGTTGTAATTTGCTTTTCATCCTGGGATGCAGAGTAAGATGGATTCGTCATGACTCTCAATGCAAATCATGGGGACGGATTTGTTTTGTCTGCAACAATCTGCCACAATAGAAAACGGATCCATTGATGTTCAATAGAGTTCATGATGGATCCGTCTTGGCAATGTTAACCCCTTTAGGACCCTGCCAATTTTCACCTTAAGGACCAGGCTATTTTTTGCAAATCTAACATGTGTCACTTTTAGTGGTGATAACTTTAAAAAACTTTTACTTATCCAGGCCATTCTGAGATTGTTTTCCCGTCACATATTGTACTTCATTACAGTTATAAAATTGAGTCCCAAAAAATTTATTTTTATTTAATAAAAATGGCAAATTTACCAAAAATTTTGAAAAATTAGCAAATTTCCAAATTTCTATTTTTCTACTTTTATAATAGATATAAATAAATAGTTATTACTTTACATTCCCCATATGTCTACTTCACATTTGGATCATTTTGTGAATTACTTTTTTTTATGACGTCAGAAACCTTTTTTGGCATATTTTCCATTTGAATAAATATTTTCCAGTTACAAAGCAAGTGTTAACAGCCAAACAAAACTTAATATTTTTGGCCCTGATTTTGTTGTTTACAGAAACACCCCATATGTGGTCGTAAACTGCTGAATGGGCACACGGTATTGCGCAGAAGGAAAGAAACGCCATATGGTTTTTGGAAAGCAGATTTCACTAGGATCATTTTAAGCTGCCATGCACCTCTAGAGTAGAAACTCCAAAAAGTGACCCTATTTTAGAAACTAAACCCCTCAAGGTATGCAAAACTGATTTTATAAACTGTTAACCCTTTAGGTGTTCCACAAGAATTGATGGAAAACAGAGTTTAAATTTAAGAATTTAGCTTTTTTGGTAGAAATTCATTTTAAATAAAAAATTTTCCAGTTATAAAGCAAGGGTTAACAGCGAAACAAAACTCAATATTTATGGCCCTGATTTCCTGAAACACCCCCTATGTGGTAATTTACTGCTGTACAGGCACACGGTATTGCGCAGAATGAAAGGAACGCCATACGGTTTTTGGAAGGCAGATTTTGCTGGACTGGTTTTTTGACACCATGTCCCATTTGAAGCTCCCCTGATGCACCCCTAGAGTAGAAACTCCAAAAAAGTGACCCCATTTTGAAAACTACATGATAAGGTGGCAGTTTTGTTGGTACTATATTAGGGTACATATAATTTTTGGTTGCTCTATATTATACTTTTTGTGAGGCAAGGTAACAAGAAATAGCTGTTTTGGCACCGTTTTTATTTTTTATTTACAACATTCATCTGACAGGTTAGATCATGTGGTATTTTTATAGAGGAGGTTGTTACGGATGCCACTATACTAAATATGAGAATTTTTCGGGTTGTTTGTTTCAGTTTTACATAACAAAGCATTTAAAAAAAAAGATTTCAATTATTCTGAAAGAGGTCTTGTGTAGGGGCAAATTTTTTTAGGGATGAGATGACGGTTTGATTGGTACTATTATAGGGTGCATATGACTTTTTTGATTGCTTGCTATTACACTTTTTGTGATATAAGGTGACCAAAAAATAGCTTTTTTTACCATTTTTTTGTTTGTTTTTTACGTTGTGTGGTTAGGTCATGTGACACGGACGCGGCAATACATAATATGTCAACTTTTTTATTTATGTACGTTTTACACAATGATTTCATTTTTGAAACAAAAAAATAATGTTTTAGTGTCTCCATAGTCTGAGAGCCATAGTTTTTTTCAGTTTTTGAGCGATTGTCTTAGGTAGGGTATGATATTCTCAGGATGAGATGACGGTTTGATTGGCACTATTTTGGGGTGTGTATGACTTTTTAATCGCTTGCTATTACACTTTTGTGATGTAAGGTGACAAAAAATTGCTTTATTTGCACCGTATTTTTTTAAACTGTATTTACTTGAGGGGTTAGGTCATGTGATATTTTTATAAAGCAGGTTATTACGGATGCGGCGATACCTAATATGTCTACTTTTGTTTTATTTACTTACAATAACAGCATTTTGGGAAAAAAACAACAACTATGTTTCAGTGTCTCCATATTCTGAGCCATGTTTTATTTTTATTTTTAGGGTGATTATCTTAGGGGCTAATTTTTTGCGGGATGAGGTGACGGTTAGATTGGTACTATTTTGACGGGCATATGCCTTTTTGATCGCTTGGTGTTGTTCTTTTAGGGATGTTTGGTGACAAAAAAATTGTTTTATTTAGCATAGTTTTTATTTTTATTTTTTGCCGGTGTTCATCTGAGGGGTTAGATCATGTGATATGTTTATAGAGTCGATACAGAGGCGACAATACCTAATATGTCTACTTTTCTTTTTTTCCCTATTTTTTACAATTTTGCATTTACTTAATTTGGGGAAAATGACGTTTTAGTTTTTTTTACTTGAAACTTTTGATTTTTTTTGGGGGGGAAACTAAATTTTTTGTCACACTTTGGGACTTCAACTTTTGCTGGTCTGATCCACTTCACAATGCATTCCAATACTTATAGATTGGAATGCATTGGCTGTATGTGTAATACAGTGTGTATTACTCATACAGCTTCCTGCCTGTGAGATCCAGGGGGCTGGATCTCACAGGCTCTCCACCGGAGGGCAACCCTGATGCCTAAGGAAGGCATCACACTGCCTTCCATGCCATCGGGTCCCCATCACAGCAGCATGGTGACCCGATGGCAGCTCCGATATCCGCGAGGACATCGCATGTGCCACGGTCAGTGCTTACCGTGGCACATCAAGGGTTAATGCGCCGACATCTGTGATTTCACCGATGCTGGAGCATGCAGCAAAAGTCTGGCTATCAGTGACTGCCGGACCCCTGCCGCTGATCGGGCAGGCGCAGCTTCTGCACCCACCCCATCAGCGTGCCGAACATGTACTGTGCTGGTACTTAAGTCATGGACATCTTCGCTGTACATTTACGGTGCGGGTCCTCTACGGGTTAAAGATAATACAACCAGATCCGTTCATAAAGGATGCAGATGGTTGTATTATCAGCAGCGGAAGCGTTTTTGCTGAACCCTGACAGATCCAGTAAAAACGCTAGTGTGAAAGTAGCCTTAGCAATTCAGTACAGTTTTCTTTTAATGCAAATTTATATGACTTTGTTAGGGATAACTTCATTGATGAAACCACTGCTCCAAGACTTTGGATTATCTCTTATGGGAAGTGACTTGTGAGCAGTTTATACTCAACCTGAGAGGTCTTGGATGACAGCACTCACAGCGGACCAAGGTATGGATTGTACCATCCTGCTGTTTCTGGATTAGCACATCCATGAAGGCCAATAAGAATTCCTCAGTTTCACATGTGAATCTGAAACCTATCCGGTTATTTTTGAGGAATTCAACAAACATAATAAGTGTGTTTTTGTCGTCCTGCCATAAGATGAACACATCATCTGTGTATCACCTCATGTGAAAATTGAGTCATTTCATATACAAAAAATAAATTAAGATTGTAGCTCCCACCAGCCCAGCAGCAGATTTACATAAGTCGGTGAACATAGTCTACCCATCCAGGTGCCCTTGAGCTGGCAGCAGATTTTACCATGCAAAAGAAAATAATAGCTTTGAAGTACAAAGGAGAGAATATCAAGGATTGGCATACTATGTGTCACGACCATGTTTATGGCTGTGACTCCTCGGGAGCCGCATAGAGTTGCCCGCAGTCTTGGGTTGTTGTGTCAACCGCAGCTGGAGGCATTTTGCTGTTTACCTCAGGTGCGGTTGCCACGGACAACAGTTATGTGTGCGGTTGCCTTGGAGTTTGCGTGCGTGTATGTATGCACTTTTGTATGTCTGTGTGCACTCTGTTTTATGTTTGGTGTGCACTGACATCTTCCCTTCACTGTGGTTGCCCGTGACAACGTTTGGTTGTATGTGTACATGTGGTGGCAGTGTCCCGGCCTTCGGGCTGACTCCCAGGACATGGTTGCCACCCATGTCGTTGGCTGCGGCAACAGCCACAGTGTGTTCTTGGTTTGGACACTTCCCCTTTAAGTTGTGTTTTCCCTTCTGGTCATAAAATAATCTCGTTTGGTGTATGGAAGATGTGTTTGTCTTTATGCTTCTTTATTGCAGCTTATGGATCTGGGTTCCTGTGCGTGGATGTGTGGTTGCTGGGTTCATCTCAGGTTGTGTGAACATCAGCTTTCCAGCACAGGGATCCAGTCAGCAAGGCTGTGGCAGGTAGGTGGAACTTGTTCGGTTCACCTGCCATATCCGTAAGACTGTTTGTGTTTCCCCTTTTCCCTGCAGCTTGGCCAGTGAGACCCCTGTCCCTCCGTGTCCAGAAGGAACAGGCCGTCTTAACCTGACTCCTAGTCCAGGAACCGGTCGGAGGGTGAGTTAGGGATCCGAGGTTCCTGAGCATGGGTCCTCCTACCTTAAAGGTCGGCCCATACAGCTAGGAGTTAGGGTTAGGTTAGGGACGCGATAGGAGGTGACCTGCTCCCTAATCCTGTCGTCCTGGTCGAGCAGCGACCATCTTCCGGCATCGCACGGCTGAGGGTTTTTCCCATCCTCAGCCGTGACAGTATGACCAGAATGGCTCCTCACGTGGTTTCCTCAAAAGAGAGTGAAGCATGCATCGCCATAGGCTTATGGGGTGCATGCGCGTTCTCCGGAGGGAGAGCATTATGGGGGGTTTCGCCGTTGACGGCATGGTGAGTGGCGTTTCCCCGCTAATCCTCACCGTGTTCTGTCTTGGTGTCGACTGATTTTATATTGCACGTTTGTGTTTTTTTTTTTTGGGTGTTTGTTTGGTGTGCGGGTGCACACCTTCGAAAGAGGGTGCAGCATGCAGTGCCATCCTCTTGTGGCCTGCATGCGCATTCTCTGGAGGGAGAGCGTTCCGGGGGGATCACCGTTAACGGCACGGTTGGTGGCTTATTCCCCGCCACCTTACCTTCCGTGTCCGTGTTGGTGATCCCTCGTCCCTCTCCATGTTCCCATCTCTGGTCGTTTGCTGGCAGCATTCCGTTTGTGGTCCGGCTGCGTGCTGGTTAGGAGTGTCTGCTGGCAGCGACTGGAGTGGGGACGTGAGTGGAGAGTCCCCTCGTCCATTCTCAGTGGTTCTCTTCCCGTGTCGTTGTGGCGTGCTGCAGGCCTAGTTGGACTGGCTTAGTGTGTGCTGGGAGAGGATGCAGCTGGCAGCGACTTTCTGGGAACCATTTCCTGAGAGTGGACGTTCCTTTCTCCCATCCCCTTGTGTGAGTCCCTCACTAGTAGTTTTTTTTTTGGTGGGGGGGCTTTGAGGGGTGGGAGTGTCACGACCATGTTTATGGCCGTGACTCCTTGGGAGCCGCATACAGTTGCCTGCGGTTTTGGGTTGTTCTGTCAACCGCAGCTGGAGGCATTTTGCTGTTTACCTCAGGTGCGGTTGCCGTGGACAACAGTTATGTGTGCGGTTGCCTTGGAGTTTGTGTGTATGTATGCACTTTTGTATGTCTGTGTGCACTCTGTTTTATGTTTGGTGTGCACTGACATCTTCCCTTCACTGTGGTTGCCCGTGGCAACGTTTGGTTGTATGTGTACATGTGGTGGCAGTGTCCCGGCCTTCGGGCTGACTCCCAGGACATGGTTGCCACCCATGTCGTTGGCTGCGGCAACAGCCACAGTGTGTTCTTGGTTTGGACACTTCCCCTTTAAGTTGTGTTTTCCCTTCTGGTCATAAAATAATCTCGTTTGGTGTTTGGAAGATGTGTTTGTCTTTATGCTTCTTTATTGCAGCTTATGGATCTGGGTTCCTGTGCGTGGATGTGTGGTTGCTGGGTTCATCTCAGGTTGTGTGGACATCAGCTTTCCAGCACAGGGATCCAGTCAGCAAGGCTGTGGCAGGTAGGTGGAACTTGTTCGGTTCACCTGCCATATCCGTAAGACTGTTTGTGTTTCCCCTTTTCCCTGCAGCCTGGCCAGTGAGACCTCTGTTCCTCTGTGTCCAGAAGGAACAGGCCGTCTTACCCTGACTCCTAGTCCAGGGACCGGTCGGAGGGTTAGTTAGGGATCCGAGGTTCCTGAGCATGGGTCCTCCTACCTTAAAGGTCGGCCCATGCAGCTAGGAGTTAGGGTCAGGTTAGGGACACGATAGGAGGTGACCTGCTCCCTAATCCGGCATCGCACGGCTGAGGGTTTTCCCCATCCTCAGCCATGACACTATGTGACTTAAAATGTGTGCCCTGAAAAATGCGAGTGAGAAACAGTGTTGGCGTCTCAGGAGCCATTGTGGTCAGCACTTTTTGCATGTATTGCTTTGGTTTATGTGCATACTGTGTCCTTATTTTCATCTATTATTGCGGCATATATAACAGATTTCTGTGTATACCTTATATTTCTTTATATGCATAGGAATCTTGACATGGTCTCCTGCAATTGTGTAAGGGTCTTTAAATCTTTTTTCTGTGATTTTAAAACTTCCTTATAAAGATGATTAAAGGGGTTTTCCAGGCTTTTACTATTGATGACTAAAGTTGAGTGGACACCTGGATGTTCAAGTTCGACGGGTTTGGCCGAACTTCAAAAAAAAAGTTTGCGTTCGGAACCCGAACTTGACCCCGAACACCATTAAAGTCAATGGGGGCCCGAACTTTTAAGCACTAAAATGGCTGTAAAAATGTAATTAAAAGGGCTAGAGGGCTGCAAATGGCATCAACGTGTGGTTTGGAGCATGGCAAGTGCTCTGCAAACAAATATGGATAGGGAAATTACGTTAAATAACATAAAATACATAAAACTAAAAAATAATAATCTTAATCTAGGAGAACTAGGCCCATATGAAGTAGGAGGTTGAGGAGGCGGTAGATGTGGCGGTGTAGGTGTAAGCAGTGGTGGAGGAGAAGGAGGTAGCATGCACTGCTTTTTGTTTTTACATTTTTTTTTTTTTTTTTTAATTAGGGTACACCTCAAAACATTGGGAAATATAACCTTTGATAACCCTTTCCAGTCGTGCTAAGCAAGAAATAGCTGTTTTGGCACCGTTTTTTTATTTTTTATTTACAACATTCATCTGACAGGTTAGATCATGTGGTATTTTTATAGAGGAGGTTGTTACGGATGCCAATATACTAAATATGAAATTTTTTGGGGTTGTTTGTTTCAGTTTTACATAACAAAGCATTTAAAAAAAAAAAGATTTCAATTATTCTGAAAGCGGTCTTGTGTAGGGGCCAATTTTTTTGAGATGACGGTTTGATTGGTACTATTATAGGGTGCATATGACTTTTTTGATTGCTTGCTATTACACTTTTTGTGATATAAGGTGACCAAAAAGTAGCTTTTTTTTTACAGTTTTTTTTTTTTTTTTTTTACGGTGTGGTTAGGTCATGTGATATTTTCATAGAGAAAGTTATTACGGACGCGGCAATACATAATATGTCAACTTTTTTATTTATGTAAGTTTTACACAATGATTTCATTTTTGAAACAAAAAAATAATGTTTTAGTGTCTCCATTGTCTGAGAGCCATAGTTTTTTTCAGTTTTTGGGCGATTGTCTTAGGTAGGGTATGATATTTTCAGGATGAGATAACGGTTTGATTGGCAATGAAAATGCGTTCAGACAATACACTGGCTGCAGGGCACGTCAGCACCGCTAAGGCGTAAAGGACAAGCTCAGGCCATGTGCTAAATTTTGAGACCCAGAAGTTGAAGGGGGCAGACCCATCATTCAGTACGTGTAGGCGTGTGCACACATACTGCTCCAACATGTCACACGTCCCGGTGATGTCCACGATCCAATTGGATATCTTCTCTATAAACTTTGGATGTTATTTTATGCGCCTACCATCGTGATCAAGGGTGGCGGGGAATCAGGGTTCCAGGCCGGAGAGGGACCCTAAAAAAGGGACACCACATCCAAGGGAGGTCAATGGATGAAATTAAATGTAATCAAGCGGAAATGTGGGACAAAGTATTGAAGTATAAGCTTCCAAGTTAAGGAGGGGAGCGCGGCAATTACCCACTCTCGACTCCGGGAGGTAGTGACGATAAATAACAATACAGGACTCCTATGATGCCCTGTTATTTGAATGTTTAATAAAAAATTATAGGGAATGTCACTGAGGTATTTTGGATTTGGAAACATTAGGCAGGAGAGACCCTGCTGCTGCTTTGTTGACTCTAGATAACTTCTGCCTGATCGCACGTCCCTGCGATCACGGTTATCGACGAATCAGGGTTCCACGCCAAGGAGGGAGCGTGAGAAAGGGAGACCTCATCCAAGGGAAGTCAATGTCTGCAATGGGATGAAGCGGAAAAGTGGGACAAATTATTAAAGCAGAAGGATCGAATGAAAAGGCCAATTAAAGATGAATTTTAGAAATTTAAGTCCCTGTCACCTATGCAGAGCATGTGTTTTTCATCACCAGAAGTGGGTTAAGAAATTTTGGTCCCTGTCTACTAGGTAGAGCAGGGGTCTATCACAGCCATAAATTGTTGAATATCACCCGAAAATGTAAAAGAAAAATTTGTGAAATGTATTTAGCTGCCAAGTAGGTAGTGCATGGGTTTATCACAACCAAAAATTGGTGAAATTCACCCGAATATGTAACAGACAAATTAGTGTTTTTTTTTTACCTGTCTACTAGGTACAGTTGTGTTCAAAATTATTCAACCCCCACTAAAATTGAGTGTTTTGGCCAGTTTGACATTGATTTTAATCATTTCAGTCATCTTGTTTACAATTAAATCAAAGAGGCACTTGTAAGTCAGACAAATATAACATAACATTTATAATGAAATAACCACAAATGTCTTTTCTGTGATCACATCATTATCAGTTTTATTCAACCCCCAAGTGACATTCAATCTTAGTACTTAGTACAACATCCTTTTCCAGTTATAACAGTTTTTAAACGTGAAGCATAGCTTGATACAAGTGTCTTGCAGCGATCTACGTGTATCTTCGCCCATTCTTCATGGGCAAAAGCCTCCAGTTCAGTCACATTCTTAGAGAAATCACCTCTTCTCTTGTCTTCCTGGACCATTCTCTTGACTTCACCATGTTTGTAAACACACCAGTAAATGTCTAGAAGGAGCTGAGTATCACAGTCCTTTTAAATCTGCCTAATTGGTGCTTATTATTCTTGATTGCTGCTCCTTGACATCCACAGGTGTTTTCAATACCTGATCGAAAACACTTGAATGAACCTCTGTTCTAAAGAGTGGTAGTCTTTAAGGGGTTGAATAATTGTGTCAATGAAGAAATCACAAAAAAAACATTTAATACTGTATTACAAAAACAATTGATGTCATTTTAGTTGCATTTGGTTCTTAGATTTCATTCTGAACACAATTACAAATGTACACTAAATTCACTAAAAACCCTTTAAAGCATTGGGGGTTTAATAATTTTGAACACAACTGTATAGCAGTGGTATATCACACCCAAAAATTGGTGAATTTCACCTGAAAATGTAACAGACAAATTAGTGAAATGACATAAAAAAAATATGTAAAAAAAACTTGATTTATGAAGTTGAAGTATGGAGTAGGAGTTTGAGGAGGCGGTTTACGTAGCAGTGTAGGTGGAAGCGGCGGTGTAGGAGGATGAGGTAGCCAACACAGTTTTTTAATTTAATTTTTTTTTTAATTAGGCTACACTCCAAAAGAGTGTGAAATATCCAAAATACAAGAATGAGCAAATGCACTGTAGTATAACAATGGCTGGTTAAGGTCGGTATGCATGTCTATTCTGCACAAGGTACGAACAAGTCCTATGGGATCCATGCCTGATTCATTATAATGAACGTGAGCTTGTCCACATTGGCTGTGGACAGGCGGCTGTGCTAAACACACGTTCAGATGATACACTGGCTGCAGCGCAGGCCAGCACCTCCAAGGGGTAAATGGCAAGCTCTGGCCATGTGCCCAATTTGGAGACCCAGAAGTTGAAGGGGGCAGACCTGTTATTCAGTACGTGTAGGTGTGTGCACACATACTGCTCCATTATGTTGGTGAAATGCTGCCTTTTGCTAGGACGTTCCATATCAGCTGGTGGTGCTGGTTGTTGTGGCGTGCTGACAAAGCTTTTCCACATTTCGGCCATGCTAACCCTGCCTTCTGAGGTGCTGGCGGTGCCCCAGCTGCTTTGGCAACTTCTTCCTCCTCCTCTGCCTTTGCCTTGTGCTTCCACTGTGCCTCCGCTGTCAGTTGGGAATGCCACCAGCAGCGCATCTATCAGCGTGTGCTTGTACTCGCGCATTCTACGATCACGCACCAGTGAGGGAATTAAGGATGGTACGTTGTCCTTGTAATGGGGATCCATCAGCGTGGCCACCCAGTAATCAGCACAAGTTAAAATGTGGGCAACTCAGCGGTCGTTGCGGAGACACAGCAGCATGTAATCGCTCATGTGTGCCAGGCTGCCCAGAGGCAACAAAAAGCTGTCCTCTGTGGGAGGTGTATCGTCTGTGTCCTCTGTAACCCCCCATCCACGCACCAGTGATGGCCATGAGCTGGTCTGGGTGCCACCCTGCTGTGAACATGGTTCCTCCTCCTTCATCTCCTCCTCCTCATCCTCCACCATGTCATCCTCCAGAACTGTGCCCTGGCTGGACAATTGTGTACCTAGCGTTTGTGGGTGCAGGAACCCATCCTCGGAGTCACTTGTGAATGACTGGGCGGAAACCCTATGAAATGATCCCTCTTCCTCCTCCTCCTCCTCCTGTGCCACATCGTCTTCCATCATCGCCAGAAGCGTTTTTTCAAGGAGGCATAGAAGTGGGAAAGTAACGATGAGACCGGCGTTATCAGCATTGGCCAAGTTACTGGAGTACTCGAAACAGCGCAACAAGAAACACAGGTCTCGCATGGGGGCCCAGTCATTGATGGTGAAGTGGTGCTGTTCCGAGCGACTCACCCGTGCTGAACTAAAACTCAGCTAAAACTCCACTATCGCCTGCTGCTGCTCGCACAGTCTGGCCAGCATGTGCAAGGTGGAGTTCCACCTTGTGGGAGCATCGCATATGAGGCGGTGATCGGGAAGGCCGAAGTTACGCCGCAAGTGCTGACAGGCGAGCAGCAGCAGGGTGAGAACGCCGAAAGAGCACACAGACAACCCAGACTTTAGGCAGCAGCTCTGACATATCGGGGTAATTTTTAAGAAACCTCTGCACCACCAAATTCAGCACATGTGCCAGGCAAGGGAAGTGCAGCAAACCGGCTAGTCCCAGAGCTGCTATGAGATTTTGCCTATTATCACACACCACCAGGCCAGGCTTGAGTTTCACTGGCACTAACCACTCATTGGACTGTTGTTCAAGGCCTGTCCATAGCTCCTGCACGGTGTGGGGTTTCTTCCCCTAACAGATACGTTTTTTAACTGCCTGCTGTCGTTTACCCCTGGCTGTGCTGAAATTGGTGGTGAAGGTGTTACGCTCACCGGATGAGGAGCCTATAGAGGATGAGGAAGGTAGGAGTAGGAGGAGGAAGCAACAGGAGGCAAACTGAAGCGCCCTGCAATCCTTGGTGGTGGAAGGACATGTGGCATACTGCAATCCGCCTCAGGCCCAGCCTCCACTGCATTTATACAGTGTGCTGTTAGGGAGATGTAACGTCCCTGACAGTGCTTACTGGTCCATGTATTTGTAGTGAGGTGGCGTTGCACAGTGCACACCTGATTTTGTCCCCCACTTGGTTGTGCAGGGAAGGGATGGCTTGCCTGGAAAAGTAGTGGCGGCTGGGCACGACGTACTGTGGGACAGCCACCGCCATAATGCTTTTAAAACTCCACTAATCATTTCAAAGACCAGGAATTTTGAAATGCTGGCATTCAAGGCCAGGGATTGCGGGTGGGTAGGGGGGGTACTTCTTCTTCTGCTCCAGTGTTTGGGAGATGGAGAGCTGAACGCTTCCGTGGGACTTTGTGGAGATGTGCTGGGTCCCTTGCTGCGGTGGGCAGTAGCAGGCATACTGTCTAGGGGACGGCCTCTGTGCTTTTGCACCCTGCTCCCTCTTCTGCTGTGCTGGTGGCTCTGTGCGTCCACCTCCTCTTCCACAGAACTACACATGTCACTCGCATGACCTTGATTCCATGTGGGGTTGAGGACCTCATCGTCCTCCACATCATCTTCCACCCAGTCTTCACCCCTGCCCTCGTTGTCGGTCTGCACACTTTCGAAAGCCACAGCAGTTGGCACCTGTGTTTCGTCATCGTCCGAGCAGTGCTGCGATGGTCCTCCAATGTACTCATCTTGAAACATAAGTGGTTGGGCATCGGCGCACTCAATCTCTTCCACTTCTGGGGCAGGGCTAGGTGGATGGCCCTAGGAAACCCTGCTAACAGAGTCATCAAAAGGCAGAAGAGACTGCTACATGACTTGGGGCTCAGACTACTTGGCTGATTTGCAAGGGGGTGAGGTGATAGACTGATGGACATCGGCTGCAGGTGCCAGCTTTGATCTTTCAGCAAGAGACTGGGTGGGAGACAATGTGAGGGAACTGGAGGCACTGTCAGCAACCCAATCTACTATCGCCTGTAGTTGTTCTAGCCTCACCATTCATAGAGCCGAATAAGGCCCGACCAAATACCGCTGCAGGTTCTGTCACCTACTCGCACCTGAGGAAGAGGTTTCACTTGTGCGTGTAGCTGGCACAGATCAACCAGTTCATCTCCCTGCAACAGGAGCTCCACCAGCAGCACCATGACCGGGACCACGTCCCTTATTTGACCCTCTCATCATGTTTCTCAAATTTAGGATCTTGCCCAAAATGTATTTTTTTTTAACAGCAGAATAGAACAAAAGTATCTAAAGGGTGTATTTCACAATGACATATGCAGCAAAGGCTGCAAAATAAATTTGTTTGCCCTAAATGGGTGTTTTTTTTTATAGTAGAATAGAACAACAGTATGTAAAGGGTGTATCTCACAATTACAGATGCAGCAAAGGCTGAAATCCCCCCCCCCCTTAAATCTGTGTTTTTCTAATAGCAGAATAGATCCACAGTATCTAAAGGGGGTATCTCACATGTACAGATGCAGACTAGGCCGAAATTAAAGATTTTTGCCCAAAATAGGTGTTCTTTGAATAACAGAATATGACAGCTGTATATAATGCTGTATTTCTAGCTTAAATTGAACACAGGCTAATGCAGTAGAGGCCCAAGATGGAGGGTTGTAACAGGTCTCGCATCAGCCGCAGACCTGCTGCTTAGCTTTGGGAGCGAGGATCTGTGTTCGGCCTCGTTCCCAGGGCAGCTTTTCCTAGCTGGGAGGCTCACTGCTCCTAGGTCTGCCTTGAGCACCGAGCTGATCACTCGGTGCTCGACTTGTCTGTCTGTCGGTCATGTGACGCTTGCCATGTCACATGACCCTCACTCCCCACTATAAATACAGGCAACATGCTGGCTACAGGTTGCCTGTGATTTTGGTTCCTCAGGCTGTGTATTATTATTATTATTAAGCTTACCTTTGGATTTGACCCTTGATCTGCTTCCTGACACCTCTTCTGCCTGCTCCCTGAACTTTGACACTACCTCTCGGATTTTGACCTCGGCTTGCTTTTGGATTTTGTCTTTGCCTCTTCTCTTGTACTGACGTGACCTCCCGGATTTTGACCTCGGCCCACTCTCGGATCTGTCTCTTTCTCCTCCCTCGTACTGACGTGACCTTCTGGACTGACCCCGGCTAGTTGATCCACCTCGCCCTTCTGTTTTTGGTGGTACCTTGCTTGTTCCACCTCTCTGTCTGCTCGAGTGCTACCTCTCATTGGCTGTCCACTTCCCTGCTGTCTCTATCTCTCTGCTTGCACTTACTCAGCTCAGGGACTGTCGCCCAGTTTCACCCTGTCACCTAGGGCGGGTGGTGCAAGTAGGCAGGGACAAGGGACCGGGTGGCAGCCCAGGGGGTGCACCTCCGCTCTATCTTTATACCCGTGACGCTACCCCGTTACAGAGGGTATTGCCAAAAATGTGTGTTTTTTAAAACCCAGAAAATTATTGAAGTATTTCAAGCTTATTTTTAACAATTACAGATGCATTAAGGCTGCAATATTAAGTATTTTGCCAAAAATGGGTGTTTTTTTTAAAACCCTGAAAATTATAGCTGTATTTCTAGCTTAAATTGTACACTAATGCTGCAAAAGCACCAGATGTAGGATATTGCCAAAAATTGGTGTTTTTTTTTAAACCCAGATTTTTATTGCAGTATTTCAAGTTTGGATTTAAATGTCATAAAAGCAAATATGCAGTGCTGGTGCACTGAGCTTGCATAAAATGGCCGCCGCCGCCCACCTAACTAACAGACGGATAAAAGTTATTTTTCTCTGTCACTGGGCTCAGGGCAGGGTAAAAAGATTGTGCACTGCACCCAACAATAAAATCTATGTAGATTGCTGAGTTCAATTTCAGTTCTGATTAAAGTTTATTTCTTATTCTCTCCCTCACAGCAGCAGCATCCTATCCCTACACTAAGCACAGCAGAGTGACGTGCAGCGCTACGTGACTCCAGCTTATATAGAGGCTGGGTCACCTGCTGTACTGGCCAATCACAGCCATGCAATTAGTAGGCATGGCTGTGAAGGCTTCTAAGGGCACAGAGTTAAAAGCATGTTGATTGGCTGCTCTGCAGCCTTTCAAAAAGCACTAAGAAATCGCAGAAAACCGAACCCAAACTTTTACTGAAATGTTCGAGTTCGGGTCCGGAGTCCATAAATCCTAAAGTTCGGTACGAACCTGAACTTTACAGTTTGGTTTCGCTCAACCCTATTGATGACCTATCCTCAGGATAGGTCATCAATATCATATTGGTGGAGATCTGACACCTGGCACCCCCGCTGATCAGCTGTATGAAGAGATGGCATGTGTCATATCCTGTCCTCTTCCGGCTCACCACTGCTATGTCTACAGCAACCAGGAAGAGACCCAGGAGACAACATGCACGTGCCTTCTCTTCATACAGCTGATCGGCGGGGTTGCCGGATGTCGGACCCCCGTTGATCTGATGTTGATGTTCTATCCTGAGGATAGGTCATCAATAATAAATAGCAAATCATTAGTAGAAGCCTGGAAAACCCCTTTAATCATCTTTATTAGGATGTATTAAAATCACAGAAAAAAAGTTAAAAGACCCATACCAACACAATTAAAAGACACCATGTCAAGATGTCTATACATATAAAGGAATAGAGGGCACACACAGTAATCTGTTATAAATGCCACAATAATAGCTGAATATAAGGACACAGTGTTATTCTTTAGAGTATTGTATTGTGGAGGTGTGAAAAAAGGTTACAGCTTCCAGTCCTGTCTCATGTGGGAAAAAGGAATAAAGTGCTTCCACATCCATGCTTGTCAGAAAAGTACCACTTTTTACTTTTATGAAGTCCATTCTGTCTCTTTAGTAGAAAGCATTTTGTTGAGGCACTACCCTCCTACTATGAACCGTCTGACCTCATTGGATAATTAATGGTTTTAATTTTGCCTGAACTATTAAGTATGTTTAAGTCAGTCATGCTCAACAGCCTACAGCAGGGCATTGTGGTAGTTGTAGTTTTACAACAGCTGGAGGGCCGCAAGTTGAGCATGGCTGGTTTAAGTGATTGCAAAAAAGTTATATTTTACTATGGTACACAATAATTATAATGCCGTAACCAGATTTTTTTTTTTTTACAAGGATGAATGAAAGAATAAAGTAAGAATAAACATATCTGAAAATGTAAAAAGTTCATTGAAATTGAATTTGCTGTGATTCACTCAAGATCCATGGAAATTTCAAATGCACTCTGTAACGTTTACCAGCATGATGTTTCCCAAAATGTGCACACGTGTTTATACCCTTTTTCACACAAGGTGAGGAAAAGTACAGGTCCAAATCCCCATTGATAGAAGAGTGGACCCGTGAGTACTGGAGTGAATTTTATCAGAAAAGATTAAGGTAAAAATTCAGTTTACAGCTGTAGAATGACACAATCCACAGGAAATAATAGTATGCACCTGTCTGAGGAGTCAAACAGTGTTTTGCTGTTTTTAGCATGGAAACATAGCATGCAGGTGGCATGAAGCACTTTTGTGAGGTTCATAAAAAGTGGAATTGTATCATCTCCTGTGCCTGAGACAGAATGTTTAGTGTAGGATAAAGCAATAGGGAAAGCCAATAAAGTCTGTTTCCAAGTAAATAAAATATTTGGGACAGGTGAAATACTATTGCTACAGTAAGTATGCAAACCATAAACAAAACATCCAAAGTCCAACTTACATAAATAGTTTATTTACATATTATCCAAGTGCAACCATGACTATAGAGATTAGAAAAAAGGCACAAGCACTTTATATTATCATGAAACATTATTCCTGAGCTTTGCCATTTATATCTATGTATCTACAGTATAAGTATTCTGTAGCCATTCCTACAGGTAAAAATGATATTTCAAAAACTTTTCATAAAAGCAAATATTGTAGCCATGCAGCTCAAAACATATTATCTCAAATACATTTCTTTATATATTAGTTTTGTAGTCGTATACTAAACTAACATGATATTTGCCAAGCAATAAGGTCATGTATAATACGTGTGTGCAGGTGTGCTACGTAAATATGGATGTAATTGTGAATAACTAGTGCAATAATAATACCACTATACAGATGCAACTTCCTATGTAAGAAGATCTAGCTATTAAGTGGGACTGAGTTGGTTATTCTATAGTACAACAGCCTTTATAGTTTAGAGAAAAAATACTTCTTTCTCCTCTTATCAGATTCCTTTTCTGATCCATCTTCACTTAAGACAGGCTGCCTGCTCACTGAAGGATCAGATTGCATAGAGGTCTGTGGAGAGAGGAGGAGGAGGAGGAGGGAAGTCTTGCTATGGATAGGCATAAAGACTGGTGCTGGTTTTAAGTGATTTAGTGTAAGTGGTGAAGAAGATGCACAGGAGTGTTGATCCTCCAAGAAGGGTGCTCACAGTCCCACAGTGTCACCCCACTGTTGAATAGGACAAAAGAATTTTAATAAAAAGACTGGGCACACCTAGGATATGGGATCAATTACTTTAATTGGTAAAATATTTTAATTTTTAATATATAAAAACAAAGTATTAGAAACATAAAATACCAGTAGAGTATAATGTAGAAACTATAATATGACCTTAAATAGCTCTGTGTTAATCGAGGGCAATAAGCATCAATAATCACAGCAACATAAAGTGAAAACAGCGGCTCAAAAAAAAAAGGTGTCCAAGTAGCAGCAAAATACAGAGAGGAAAGACAAAGTGCATTGGATGCAATGGTGGCAGTGCTGATTTAGCCACCTGTAGCAAATAATGAGATGTAATACTTTTGCAGTACTGGTGTATCCATCTGAGGAAAAAAATATACTATATTGCTTTGTAGCATGCACAGTACTGGTGTATCCACCTGTGGAGAATAAAATGAAATAGTTTGTAACGTGCACAGTCCTGAATTAACCCCCGAATGTACCGAGAGAAAGAGGATTTCAAGTGCTGTCAATAGGACCCTTCAATCGGGTATTCGGTAGGTATAAATTGCCCGTACACAGTGCAATTGGTGGTCAGTAATCTTTTGCAGTTTGCAATCGAGCTGCCGAACAACACATACACACCATGTACCAGGCCAAGCGGCGTCCCGCTAGCAGTCAGTGTTTAGGCTGAACTACTGTACCGGCTTTGCAATTGTGAACAGTCTTACCGGTATAGTGGATCTCCGGTCTTGTATGCGGATGGTTTCTTCTGTCCAGGAGAGGCTTGCTCAGGTTCCTCCTTTCAGTTTGGGAGGTATCGTTTTTGCAGCGCTAAATGTTTGCTCCACGTGGATTGGCTTGTATGAGCGTAGACGCTGTCTTACCTTCACCTTTCGAGCTAAAGCTTCTCACTTAGTTTCCGCGATATCCTTTACTTAGTCCAATAATGTGGTGTACTCACATATGTTCGGGGGTCTGACCAGCGTTTCGGGGTTGGGGTATCCCCTTCCTCAGTGGTAACCAGACCACCCGAACTAGATCTCTTTTATACCTCAAAAGGTATTGGCTGCAAGACCCGACATGGACTCCATTCCGGAAGTCGGCTGATTTTCTTCATCTTATATAACTGTTCAATTTGTCGCTTTATTTAGACTGGCTATAATAGCCATCTGCACAGTCTCTTAAAGTGGTACTTTCTCCATGTGGATTCTGTTAGATCTATGGTTATCTCATTAGTACAGAAAGCGCAATTTTGGACATTTTTAGTGTTGTTGCGGTTGTGTTGCGTTATGATGATGCACTCCAACTTCAACAATTTATTGGGGTTCATTCCTTAGATATGTAAGTTATACTGTTGGTCAGCAATCATAAATTATTTGTTTTATACCTTTTGAGGTATAAAAGAGATCTAGTTCGGGTGGTCTGGTTACCACTGAGGAAGGGGATACCCCAACCCCGAAACGCGTCTGGTCAGACCCCCGAACATATGTGAGTACACCACATTATTGGACTAAGTAAAGGATATCGCGGAAACTAAGTGAGAAGCTTTAGCTCGAAAGGTGAAGGTAAGACAGCGTCTACGCTCATACAAGCCAATCCACGTGGAGCAAACATTTAGCGCTGCAAAAACGATACCTCCCAAACTGAAAGGAGGAACCTGAGCAAGCCTCTCCTGGACAGAAGAAACCATCCGCATACAAGACCAGAGATCCACTATACCGGTAAGACTGTTCACAATTGCAAAGCCGGTACAGTAGTTCAGCCTAAACACTGACCGCTAGCGGGACGCCGCTTGGCCAGGTACATGGTGTGTATGTGTTGTTCGGCAGCTCGATTGCAAACTGCAAAAGATTACTGACCACCAATTGTACTGTGTACGGGCAACTTATACCTACCGAATACCCGATTGAAGGGTCCTATTGACAGCACTTGAAATCCTCTTTCTCTCGGTACATTCGGGGGTTAATTCAGGACTGTGCACGTTACAAACTATTTCATTTTATTCTCCACAGGTGGATACACCAGTACTGTGCATGCTACAAAGCAATATAGTATATTTTTTTCCTCAGGTGGATACACCAGTACTGCAAAAGTATTACATCTCATTATTTGCTACAGGTGGCTAAATCAGCACTGCCACCATTGCATCCAATGCACTTTGTCTTTCCTCTCTGTATTTTGCTGCTACTTGGACACCTTTTTTTTTGAGACGCTGTTTTCACTTCATGTTGCTGTGATTATTGATGCTTATTGCCCTCGATTAACACAGAGCTATTTAAGGTCATATTATAGTTTCTACATTATAGTTTCCACTCTACTGGTATTTTACGTTTCTAATACTTAGTTTTTATATATTAAAAATTAAAATATTTTACCAATTAAAGTAATTGATCCCATATCCTAGGTGTGCCCAGTCTTTATTAAAAAAAATTTTAAGTGATTTAGGCCTCATGCACACGACAGTATTTTTTCACGGTCCGCAAAAACGGAGTCCGTAGGTCCGTGATCCGTGACCGTTTTTTCATCCGTGGGTCTTCCTTGATTTTTGGAGGATCCACGGACATGAAAAAAAAAGTCGTTTTGGTGTCCGCCTGGCCGTGCGGAGCCAAACGGATCCGTCCTGAATTACAATGCAAGTCAATGGGGACGGATCCGTTTGACGTTGACACAATATGGTGCCATTTCAAACGGATCCCTCCCCATTGACTTTCAATGTAAAGTCTGGAGTCCCTTTTATACCATCGGATCGGAGTTTTCTCCAATCCGATGGTATATTTTAACTTGAAGCGGCCCCATCACCATGGGAGCGCCTCTATGTTAGATCGTGAAAACTCATTTCCGACAGTATATTCTAACACAGAGGCGTTCCCATGGTGATGGGGACGCTTCTAGTTAGAATATACTACAAACTGTGTACATGACTGCCCCCTGCTGCCTGGCAGCACCCGATCTCTTACAGGGGGCCGTGACCAGCACAATTAACCCCTCAGGTGCCGCACCTGAAGGGGTTAATTGTACTATCATATCCCCCTGTAAGAGATCAAGGCTGCCAGGCAGCAGGGGGCAGACCCCCCCCTCCCCAGTTTGAATATCATTGGTGGCCAATGCGGCCCCCCCTCCCTCCCTCTATTGTAATAATAGGTTGGTGGCACAGTGTGCGGCCCCCCGCACACTGTGCCACCAACAAATTATTACAATAGAGGGAGGAAGGGGGAGCAGGGGGGGCGGGGCGCACACTGTGCCACCAACGAATTATTACAATAGAGGGAGGAAGGGCGGGGGGGGGGGGGCGCACACTGTGCCACCAACCTATTACAATAGAGGGAGGAAGGGGGAGGCGGGGGGGGCACACTGTGCCACCAACAAATTATTACAATAGAGGGAGGGAGGGAGGGGTGCCGCACTGGCCACCAATAATATTCAAACTGGGGAGGGGGGTCTGCCCCCTGCTGCCTGGCAGCCCTGATCTCTTACAGGGGGATATGATAGTACAATTAACCCCTTCGGGTGCCGCACCTGAAGGGGTTAATTGTGCTGATCATGGCCCCCTGTAAGAGATCGGGTGCTGCCAGGCTGCAGGGGGCAGTCATGTACACAGTTTGTAGTGTATTCTATCTAGAAGCGTCCCCATCACCATGGGAACGCCTCTGTGTTAGAATATACTGTCGGATATGAGTTTTCACGAAGTGAAAACTTAGATCTGAAAAAGCTTTTATGCAGACGGATCTTTGGATCCGTCTGTATGAAAGTAACCTACGGCCACGGATCACGGACACGGATGCCAATCTTGTGTGCATCCCTGTTCTTTCACGGACCCATTGACTTGAATGGGTTCGTGAACCGTTGTCCGTCAAAAAAATAGGACATTTTTTTGACGGACAGGATACACGGATCACGGTCTCTGCTGCAAAACGGTGCATTTTACGATTTTTCCACAGACCCATTAAAAGTCAATAGGTCCGCGAAAAAAAACGGAAAACGGCACAACGGCCACGAATGCACACAATGGTCGTGTGCATGAGGCCTTATAGGCATTATTAACTACAGTACTAGATTCAAATCTAAATTGCTGAGGACTGCTGTATAATCTCCATTAGAGCTGCTGGATTCTGAGGGTGTGCAACAGAAAGTTAAGGAGGATGATCCCCTTTTTATCCATGTGCAGAGTATAAGCCATTATGAAACAAGTGAGTCTCTACCCAGTAACCCTAAAAAAACTAAGAATTACAGACAGATTGTAGAAGGAAAAATAACAAAAAGTCCAGATATAAGTAATATAATGGTAAAAAATACTGTGATTCCTCATGAACACACACGCAGTTTCTTCTGAAAATTTTCCTGTAATGGCAGTTACAGTTTAAATTCTTATCTAAAAATTGAGTACTTCAAGTGTTAATCATGCCTGATGTGGCAACATTCAGAAGATAAGATATAGAAAGGCTAAAACACTAAGGGAGGTCAGCACAATTCATTGCACATGTTAGACATATTTCTCTTTTTTTATCCCCTCTTTATTAGGATTGAGCGAACCCAAACTGTAAACTGATTTTTGGACCCCGGACCCGAACCCAAACGTTTCAGTAAAAGTTCGGGTTCAGTGTTTGGCGATTTATTGGCGCTTTTTGAAAGGCTGCAGAGCAGCCAATCAACAACCGTTTAACCACTTCATCCCCCCTAGCTTAAACACCCTTAATGACCAGACCACTTTTTACAATTCTGCACTACACTACTTTCACCGTTTATTGCTCGGTCATGCAACTTACCACCCAAATTAATTTTACCTCCTTTTCTTCTCACTAATAGAGATTTAATTTGGTGGTATTTCATTGCTGCTGACATTTTTACTTTTTTTGTTATTAATTGAAATTTAATGAAATTTTTGCAAAAAAAGGACATTTTTCACTTTCAGTTGTAAAATTGTTTTTAAAAATTGACATCTATATATAAATTTTTCCCTAAATGTATTGTTTTACATGTCTTTGATAAAAAAATGTTTGGGTGAAAAAAAAATGGTTTGGGTAAAAGTTATAGCGTTTACAAACTATGGTACAAAAATGTGAATTTCCGCTTTTTGAAGCAGCTCTCAATTTCTGAGCACCTGTCATGTTTCCTGAGGTTCTACAATGCCCAGACAGTAGAAAACCCCCACAAATGACCCCATTTCAGAAAGAAGACACCCTAAGGTATTCGCTCATGTTTATAGTGAGTTCATAGAACTTTCTATTTTTTGTCACAAGTTAGCGGTAAATGATGAATTATTATTTATTTTTTTCCTTACAAAGTCTCATATTCCACAAACTTGTGACAAAAAATAAAAACTTCCATGAACTCACTATGCCCATCATGAAATACCTTGGGGTGTCTTCTTTCCAAAATGGGGTCACTTGTGGGGTAGTTATACTGCCCTGGCATTTTAGGGGGCCAAATACGTGCAAAGTATTTTGAAATCAAAATCTGTAAAAAATGGCCGGTGAAATCCGAAAGGTGCTCTTTGGAATGTGGGCCCCTTTGCCCACCTAAGCTGCAAAAAAGTGTCACACATGTGGTATCGCCGTACTCAGGAGAAGTTGGGGAATGTGTTTTGAGGTGTAATTTTACATATACCCATGCTGGGTGAGATAAATATCTTGGTCAAATGCCAACTTTGTATAAAAAAATGGGAAAAGTTGTCTTTTGCCGAGATATTTCTCTCAACCAGCATGGGTATATGTAAAATGACACCCCAAAACATATTCCCCAACTTCTCCTGAGTACGGCGATACCACATATGTGACACTTTTTTGCAGCCTAGGTGCACGCATTTGGGCCCCTAAAATGCCAGGGCAGTATAACTACCCCACAAGTGACCCCATTTTGGAAAGAAGACACCCCAAGGTATTTAGTGATGGGCATAGTGAGTTCATGGAAGTTTTAATTTTTTGTTACATATAGACTTTGTCACATATGGACTCCCTGATCACCCCCCTGTAAGGCTCCATTCAGACGTCCGTATGTGTTTTGCGGATCCGATCCATGGATTCGTGGATCCGTAAAACACATACGGGCGTCTGAATGGAGCCTTATAGGGGGGTGATCAATGACATGGGTCTGATCAATGACAGGGGGTGATCAGCGAGTCTATATGTGGTATCAGGGGTTCATAAGGGGTTAATAAGTGACAGGGGGAGTGTAGTGTAGTGTAGTGGTGTTTGGTGCTACTTTACAGAGCTACCTGTGTCCTCTGGTGGTCGATCCAAGCAAAAGGGACCACCAGAGGACCAGGTAGCAGGTATATTAGACGCTGTTATCAAAACAGCGTCTAATATACCTGTTAGGGGTTAAAAAAAATCACATCTACAGCCTGCCATCGAACGATCGCCTCTTGCAGGCTGTAGATACACTCTCTTACCTTCCGATACTGTGAACGCGCGCGCCTGTGTGCGCGCGTTCACAGGAAGTCACGCGTCTCGCGAGATGATGCGTAGACGCGTGACTCTGCCTGGGACAGCCGCCTCCGGACTGCGATCCTGCGTTAGGCGGTCTGGAGGCGGTTAACTATGTGCCCTTAGAATGCCTATTAATGGCATGGCTGTGATTGACCAGAGCAGCATGTGACCCAGCCTCAATATAAGCTGGAGTCACGTAGCGCTGCAAGTCACTCTGCTGTGCTTAGTGTAGGGATAGGATGCTGCTGTTGTGAGAGAGAGAATCATAAATAAACTTTAATCAGAACTGAAATTGAACTCAGCGATCTACATAGATTTTGTTGTTGGGTGCAGTGCACAAACTTTTTACCCTGCCCTGAGCCCAGTGACAGAAAAAACTGTTTTCCGTCTGTCAGTTAGGTGGGCAGCGGCAGCCATTTTATGCAAGCTCAGTGCACCAGCACTGCATATGTTCTTTTGTGACATTGAAATCCAAGCATGAAATACTGCAATAATAATCAGAGTTTTAAAAAAACACCCATTTTTGGCAATATCCTACATCTAGTGCCTTTGCAGCAGTAGTCAGTGTTCGGAGGAAGAGGCGATGGTCGCACAGAGCCATCAGCACAGCAGAAGAGGAATCAGGGTGCAAAAGCGAAGCGGCCGTCCCCTAGACAGTACGCCTGCTACTGCCCACCACAACAAGGGACCTAGCACAACAAAGCCAGCTCCAAGGAGTTCCCTGGCATGACAGTTCTTCAGACAATGGGCTGATGACAAGACACATGTGGTTTGCACGCTGTTCAATCAGAGCCTGAAGCGAGGCATAAACGTTCTCAGCCTGAGCACAACCTGCAAAGCACAAGCTGCAGTGGAGTAGACACCTCAAAAACCAAGAAAGGTCTCTGGCTCCTCCTGATTCCTCTTCTACTGCAGTCTCGGCCTCTTCATCCACCTCTGGAGTGACAGTGCCACCTGCCTCCCCCGCAAACAGAGGATCTGCCAGCAGCACCACCATCTGGGTCACCAAGCATCTCCACAATGTCCCACGGAAGCGTTCAGCTCTCCATCTCCCAAACACTGGAGTGGAAGAATAAGTACCCCCCTACCCACCTGTGATCCCTGGCCCTGAATGCCAGAATTTCTAGATTACTGGTCTTTGAAATGCTGTCATTCTGTCTGGTGGAGACAGAGTTTTAAAAGCTTTATGGCGGTGGCTGTCCAACAGTATGTCGTGCCCAGCCACCACGACTTTTCTAGGCATGCCATCCCTTCCCTGCACAATCAAGTGGGGGACAAAATCAGGTGTGCACTGCGCAACGCCATCTGTAGCAAGGTGCACCTCAATACGGATACGTGGACCATTAGCACGGTCAGGGACGTTATATCTCCATAACAGCACACTGGGTAAATGCAGTGGCGGCTGGTCCTGAGGTGGATAGCAGTTTGGTGCATGTCCTTCCACCACGAGGATTGCAGGGTGCTTTAATTTGCCTCCTGTTGCTTCCTACTCCGCTTCCTCATCCTCTAGAGCTGCTGCATAAAGTGCAGACCGTATGTGCGCGCATTCGGCATTTTCACCCTGCTGCTGCTCGTCTGTCAGCGCTGCAGCGTATCTTCGGCCTTCCCGCTCACCGCCTCATATGCGACGTGCCCACAAGTTGGAACTCCACTTTGCACATGCTGGCCAGACTGTGCGAGCAGCAGGCGATAGTGGAGTTTCAGCTGCAGCATGCACGGGTGAGTCGCTCTGCGAAACAGCACCACTTCATCACCAATGACTGGGCCTCCATGCGAGACCTGTGTTCCTTGTTCCGCTGTTTCGAGTAGTCCACCAACATGGCCAGTGCCGATAACGCAATGACTGCCAAGTTGCCCAGATTCTAATTTGTGATGATTACTGGGTGGCAACGCTGCTGGATCCCCGTTAGAAGGACAACGTACCCTCCTTAATTCCCTCCCTGGATTGTGATTGTAAGATGCGCGAGTACAAGTGCACGCTGGTAGATGCAAAGCTGGTGGCATTCCCATCTGACAGTGGGGGCACAGTGGAATCACAAGGCAAAGGCAGAGGAGGAGGAAGAGGTCGCCAACTCAGTTGGGGCACCGCGAGCACCTCAGAAGACAGGGCTAGCATGGCCGAAATGTGGAAAAGCTTTTTCAGCACGCCACAACAACCAGCACCACCAGCTGATATGGAACTCTTAGCAGGAGGCAGCATTTCACCAACATGGTGGAGCAGTATGTGTGCACACGCCTACACGTACTGAATAACAGGTCTGCCCCCTTCGACTTCTGGGTCTCCAAATTGGGCACATGGCCTGAGCTTGCCCTTTACTCCTTGGAGGTGCTGGCCTGCCCTGCAGCCAGTGTATTATCTGAACGTGTGTTTGGCACAGCAGGGGGCGTTATCACAGACAAGCCCAGCCGCCTGTCCACAGCCAATATGGACAAGCTCGCGTTCATTAAAATGAACCAGGCATGGATCCCACAGAACTAGTCCTTACCTTGTGCAGAATAGACATTTATATTGGTCTTAACCAGCCATTGTTATACTACAGCTCAATTGCTCATTCTTGTATTTTGGATATTTCACACCCTTTTGTAGTGTACCCTAATAAAAAATTTTAAAAAATTAGACCCAAAAACAGTATTGGCTACCTCGTTCTCCTCCACTGCTGCTTCCACCTACACCACTACGTCCACCACCTCCTCAAACTCCTACTTCATATGTACCTCCCCCTCATAACATTTTTTGTTGTTTTTGTACGTATTTTATTTATTTCACTAATTTGTCTGTTACATTTTCGGGTAAAATTCACCAATTTTTGGCTGTGATATACCCCTGCTCTATCTAATCGACAGCTTAATCAATTTCACTAATTTTTCTGTTACATTATCGGGTGACATTCAACAATTTTTGGCTGTGATAGACCCTGCTCTACCTAGTAGACATGTTAATAAATTTCACAAATTTTTCTATTACATTCTTGGGTGACATTTTACAATTTTTGCCGTGAATAAACCCCTGCTCTGCATAGGTAACAGGGACTGACATTTTTAAAAATAATATGTTACATTGGTGGGTGACATTAACCCATTTCTGGCGATGAAAAACCCCTGCTCTGCATAGGTGACAGGGACTTAAATTTCTAAAATTCGTCTTTAATTGTCCCTTTCATTCGATCCTTCTGCTTTAAAAACTTGTCCCACATTTCCGCTCCATCCCATTGCAGCCATTGACCCTTCCTTTGATGAGGTCTTCCTTTCTCACGCTCCTTCTCCGGCGTGGAACCCTGATTCGCCGATAACCGTGATCAACATGGTAGGCTCAGAAAAGAACATTGAAAGTTGATAGAAAAGATATCCAAATGGATCGCAGACATAACGGGGACGTGCGATCAGGCAGAAGTTATCTAGAAAGAAAAAAAGGGGGTCAGTCAGCACATCCCAAACCACAGGAGCACATTGCTATGGCAGGGAACAACACTAAAAGACAAAACATCCGACAACTCACTGCAATATAAAGTACAAAATTGCATAATAATTACAAGTGCTACACTATAAGTGAGAGATACTTGGCAAATCGTTTTGTACAAAATAATTTGAGCCAGTCTGCCGCACGTCAAGGCGATCTCTGTTAGACGGGTTCCTAACACTAAATTCTACCTGTTAAGTGCCATGACGGCTACCATACACTTCAGGGAGTGTAGGTTCCACATGCATGCTGGGTCTGCTTTAATAACAGTCATTTTGGGTGCCAAAGTGGCCTCCACTGTATCCAATGAGTGCAGGCACCAACATGCATGCCGGCCCACTCCACAACACTCCCGGTGCCAAATGGCCACTATGAGTTGTCGCATTGCATGTTTTGTCTTTTAGTGTTGTTCCCTGCCATAGCAATGTGCTCCTGCGGTTTGGGATGTGCTGACTGACCCCCTTTTTTCTTTCTTTGCAGTTTGTACTGGAGGTGTGGCTGCCTCCTCAGTCATGCACTCCTGACCACCTTGTCTGCCCTATAGGCTGATTTTAATTAGTGTGAGTATATAGTCTGGTCTGCTGCCCCTCTCTCACTGAAGCCATTTGGCACTAGGAGTGAGATAGTTTGTGGACTCTCACTGCAGTCTTTGGTGGCCATTTGGCGCCGGGAGTGTTGTGGAGTGGGCCGGCATGCATGTTGGTACCTGCACTCATTGGATACAGTGGAGGCTATTTTGGCACCTAAAATGACAGTTATTAAAGCAGACCCAGCATGCATGTGGAACCTACACTCCCTGAAGTGTATGGTAGCCGTCATGGCACTTAACAGGTAGAATTTAGTGTTAGGAACCAGTCTAACAGAGATCGCCTTGACGTGCGGCAGACTGGCTCAAATTATTTTGTACAAAACGATTTGCCAAGTATCTCTCACTTATAGTGTAGCACTATGTACTATGTACTTTATATTGCAGTGAGTTGTCACATTGCATGTTTTGTCTTTTAGAAGTTATCTAGAGTCAACAAAGCGGCAGCAGGGGCCTCACCTGTCTAACGTTTACAAATCCAAAATACCCCACTGACATCCCCTATAATTTTTTATTAATCATTCCAATAACAGGCCATCTTAAAAGTTATTTATTGTCACTACCTTACTATTTATAAGTCGAGAGTTGGTAATTGCCGCGCGCCCCCTCCTTTTCTTCAATTCTTCTGCTTTAATAATTTGTTTCACATTTCCGCTCGATCACAATAAAATTTCATCCATTGATCTCCCTTGGACGTGGACTCTCTTTCTCATGCTTCCTCTCCGGCGTGGAACCCTGATTTGCCGCTAACCATGATCAACATGGTAGGCGCAGAAAAGAACATTGAAAGTTGATAGAGCAGATATCCAATTGGATCGGGAACATCACGGGGACGTGCGACATGGTGGGGCAGTATGTTTGCACACGCCTACACAAACTTACTGATGGGTCTGCCCCCTGCAACTTCTGGGTTTCCAAATTGAGCACATGACCTGAGCTTGCCCTTTACCCCTTGGAGGTGCTGGCCTGCCCTGCAGCCAGTGTCTTGTCTGAACGTGTGTTTAGCATGTCTGGAGGGGGTTATCACAGGTTATATTTCCCAATGCTTTGGGGTGTACCCTAATTTAAAAAAAATAAAAATAAATTTAAAACCAAAATGCAGTCTAGGCTATCTCCTCCTCCTCCACCTCCACTTCCACCTCCACCACCACATCTACCGCCTCCTCAACCTCCTACTCCATATGGACCTCGTCCTCCTAGATCAAGATTTCTTTTTTTTACGTATTTTATGTTATTTAAAGTAATTCCCCTATCCACATTTGTTTGCAGAGCACTTGCCAAGCTCTTAACCACATTTTGCTGGCAATTACAGCCCTCTAGACCTTTCTGTGATATTTTTTTCAGAGCCATTTTAGTGCACAAAAGTTCGGGTCCCCATTGACTTCAATGGGGTTCGGGTTCAAGTTCGGGTCAAGTTCGGGTCCCAAACTAAAACTTTTTTGTGAAGTTCGGCCGAACCCGTCGAACCCGAACATTCAGGTGTCCACTCAACTCTACTCTTTATGGCTGGCATACATGTTCACCAATAATGTTTGCTTAAAAATTAAACACTTATTTTATTAAATTTCTTTGATTTACATAACTCCTCTATGTCATGCCATTTTCTTTCAAAACCTTTGAAAACTATTAAAAACTGTAAAAGTGCAAAACAACTAATTAAAAATCTCGGCATTTGGCACCCACCATGTACAGTAGTAAATTGTATGAGATAGTTCTGCCTTGTTTTGTTTAGCAAATTATATCTAATGTATATGCATGCCAAGACTTTGGAGTGCAGATTTTTCTAGTAGAATGACTTAGGGAGGATGCTGAATCTCCCAATGTTTCGGGGTGCTCGTGCCTTATCATTACAGAGTAGGATTCTGGCTGGCAGGGTGCTGAATTTGCTTAAAGAGACCAGCCCTGTATGGAGACTTATTGGCAATGCTCCATGGGAACGAATATGCAAAGAGGTATCTCCTGAGAAAGAGAAGAAAAGCGAAATAGGAGCCGCACTGCGAAAAAAAGTGCAGACGGAGAGCCAGCGGCTGGGAAGGCGGTCCCCCTTCAAAACATCCAGTAGAAGGAAATCCACGGCACATCCAAGGTGTAAAATAAAGACGAAATTTATTCACCAGACAGCAACGTTTCGATCCACCTCTTTGGGATCTTTCTCAAGCAGTGAGAAAGATCCCAAAGAGGTGGATCGAAACGTTGCTGTCTGGTGAATAAAAGTCGTCTTTATTTTACGCCTTGGATGTGCCGTGGATTTCTTTCTCCTGAGAAAGAGAACCATATAGCCAGTGCCACTTATTAATTGTCACGGTATGACTTTCCAACAAGCCTTGGCATTTGATGAGGGATTTGACAAAGCTAAATGTCCATCCATATACAGCTGTTTAGGGGCCTGACTATATTCCCTTGTTAAATCCCATGGTTTGTTGGAAAGATGGATCTTGACTTATAGGGAGCCACTTCCAAGAGGTGGCGCTGGAGAGATGCTCTCTTTCTTGGGAGATATTGCAGATTTATATCCCATGGAGTATTGCAAAAGAAGTCTCCATACAGGACTGGTCTCTAAGTAGATTCAGCACTCTGGCATCACACTGAGCCAGCCAGAATCCTACTCCATACTGATGAGGCACAAGCACCCTGAAACTTCTGTCTATGGAGCGATACCTGGCCTAGCTATATTCTCTTATCAAATCCTTTCACATGGGCGAGTATTCCACGTGGGTGCCATGCGTGACGTGAACGCATTGCACCCACACTGAATCCTGACCCATTCATTTCAATGGGGCTGTGTACACGAGCATTGTTTTTCACGCAGCACTAGTTGCGTTGCGTGAAAATCGCAGCAGGTTCTATATTCTGCATTTTTCACACAATGCAGGCCCCATAGAAATGAATGGGGCTGCATGAAAATTGCATAGCATCCGCAAGCAAGTATGGATGCAGTGCAATTTTCACGCATGGTTGCTAGGAGATGATGTTATTTAATAGGGATGAGCAACCCCGGACCAAATTAAAGTCAATTAACTGTATTATTTTCCATTCTAAGATAGTTATAAGGGAAAATAATAGCATTCTTAATACAGAATGCTAACTAAATGTCCATTGAATAAAAATAAACTCACCTCATCCACTTGATTGCGCAGCCGGTGAGCCCGACGACATCAGCACAGGTCCTTTTGCAGGTCCTGCAGGAAGAAGAAAGAAGACAATACCGGCTGCGTGATCAAGTGGATGAGGTGAGTTTATTTTTATTTTTTTAACCCCTTAATGGACATTTTAGTTAGCATTCTTTTCCCTTATAACCATGTTAGAAGGGAAAATAATAAAATCAACAGAACACCTAACCCAAACCCGAACTTCAGTGAAGAAGTCCGGGTTCGGGTCTGGATACCACATTCAGTTGATCACGCGCGTGCAAAACGCATTGCACTCTTGCGGGGAAAAAAATGAACAACGGAACGCAATCGCAGACAAAACGGACTGAAATTGCGTGCCTACTCGCGCAGGTTTTTTCGCAATGCACCCGCAACGCATCCGAGGCCTATGGCTTTTTAAAAAGTCAGATCTTAAGTCATAGGGAGCCACTTCTAATAGGTGGTGCTTGTGAGATGATTCTCTTTCTTGGGAGATCTAGTGGAGTGAAAAAAGTTAGTGATCGACATGGCTTTTAATAGGGGAAACTATGGTTGGGGGCATACGTGTTTACCAGTGGAATGGGTTTCTAGGATTGCAACACTTTGTGGTTCTGTTGCTTACATTTTTGTTTAACAGTGGTGCTATTAACACCTGTGAATAGGGCTACTAACTGTAAACCATAGTGTTAATTATTAAATGGTATTTATAAATGCAGTTAAAAATACATAACAACAGATTTCCCATTACATCCATTCTGTGATGCATTTGTATCAATAAATATTTAAATAACCCATCATTTCCTTCAGTAAGTTTGCAGAAATAAGCAGAGCAATGGTAGCCGTTTTAACTTGCAAAAGGGGATTCAAGGTGACACATAATTTAAATTATTTAGAAAAGCTTATCTTACAGGTCACCTGGGATGCAACCACTTAGTACAGGCAAAGTTAAAAATCTAATTGTGTTTCCTGGACATGAGGCCATGGAATGTAATACCAGAAGGATTTCTGGTAACCACTCTCAACTGAACTTCACACATTCTCATATCTTATAGTCTGAATACTTTTGTTGAAAGAGAAAGTGCATTTAGAAGCAAATAATAATCAGCATTTTCCAGATACAATTTTATTAATTAAATGGGTTGTCTCACTTTAGCAAATGGCATTTATCTTGAAGACAAAGTTAATACAAGGCACTTACTAAGGTATATGTTTGTTGAAATTGCTTACATTGCTGACTTGCTTTATTTCTCCATCGCATTATACACTGCTAGTATCCAGGGGTTATGACCATGCTGCAGTCCAGCAGCGGTGACTGTGGTTGCACACAGTAGGGAAAGCAGTTTATAATGTGATAGAAAAAGAAATGGAGCGAGCAAAGGAGGCAATATGGACAATCACAATACATTAGTAAGTGCCTTGTATTATCTCTGTCTTCATTAGTGCGAATTAAAGTGAAACAAACTGAATTAAAATTTCAGGAAAACTTTGATTTGCAACAAATCCGAGTTTTCTCTCACATTGTTGTAATTAGAGATGATCAAATTTTTCAAAAATTTAATTCAACCTGTTCGCCGAATGTTTCAGAAAAATTTGTTTGATCCGAATTTATTCATGTCGAATCACGTTTAAAAAACTGTTATTTCCGGGCTGCATATAGCCTTTATAAGTGTGTAGAACACTGTGCCTTGCAGTAACACGCATACAATACTGTGAGTCAGTATGACATGCAGATGACAAGAGTCGCTCTTAGAATCACTGCATAATTCACTTATTTGGGCAGTCACAGAGCCAAAACTGACCAAATAACTCAAGTATCAACTCAGTCTTATAGGTAGTCAGCTGATTCCACGTAGATGTCTATAGAACTAGTTCTATTAAACACTAAAAGTAGAGCCCCCCCAGAACAGAGTGGAGAGGGTGTCAGCAGTAAGTTTGTGTTGATGTCACTGATTATTTTGCCCTTCTTCTGATCCGTCACAACAATAACCCCTCAAAAAACGGATCCTGTCTGTTGAGCATTTGCCTTCATTTGGTCAGCATTTGGTCAGTAATCCATCAGTATTGCTAATGCCAAATAAAACAGGAGTGGATATAAAACAGAGATGACATGTGAACCGAATATTTGCACGTGTTCTGTGTTTTCTACCCACTTTTGCTTTTGGCTACTAATTCATAAGCCAATACTGATGGGACCATGCAGACCTTAAACCTGCTACACAGACAGGATTCATTGTGCATCAAATTTTTCCTTCCTTCGGACAGATCAGAAGAAGTAGAAGAACAGAAAGGACCTGCACTCACTGAAGTCGTCTGCAAATATCAAGTTTATTGCCACATAATCCTGTGATGCGTTTTGACACTCGCAGGTGTCTTTATCAAAAGGCAATACACACATTGCAAAAAACACCATTAAATAGCCCAACCCTTCATTAAGGTGTGCGCATTATATGATCGTGATATCATAAGACACACCTACTAAAAACAGGTGTAGACACACAATTTAAAACAAATATTTATTTAAACACATGAATAAGTCTCAGCTGGAATATGATCTTCTCCTCTTCGTATTCATAAGATACCGCATAATATCGCATCATCTCACCTATAGAGAAGCATGTATAAATATAACCATCATAAAAACCCATCCATATCTTCATACGAATATTGGTAACAGCTTAATTTAATCATTTTAAATTGCAAGAATCAAATAAAAAACTAAAAAAAAAAAAAAAGAGATTTATTGAAAGAAAAAACTTATTAAAAGAAAAAACTAAAAAAGAAACCATTTATAAAATGAAAGAAATCCTTTCATAAAAAAATGTTTAATTCATAGTCACGGTTTGAAGTTTGGAGCCTATGGATCCAATATGCCTCCCTCTTTCTCAATATTGAGTTTTTATCACCTCCTCTCCTGGGATGTTTAACCACTTCAATGATCTGAAATCGCAAGTGCGATATATTGAGTCTCGCTTGACAGAAGTGGTGTGGTATTGGTAGTAGCAAATTCGCCTTCCTGATTGTGGACTTGTGCTTACTAAATCGATCTTTCATTCTTTCCCCTACAAATGACCGCATGGACATTTTAGGATGTATACGACATAATTAGAGTTGAGCGAACACCTGGATGTTCGGGTTCGAGAAGTTCGGCCGAACATCCCGGAAATGTTCGGGTTCGGGATCCGAACCCGATCCGAACTTCGTCCCGAACCCGAACCCCATTGAAGTCAATGGGGACCCGAACTTTTCGGCACTAAAAAGGCTGTAAAACAGCCCAGGAAAGAGCTAGAGGGCTGCAAAAGGCAGCAACATGTAGGTAAATCCCCTGCAAACAAATGTGGATAGGGAAATGAATTAAATTAAAAATTAAATAAATAAAAATTAACCAAAATCAATTGGAGAGAGGGTCCATAGCAGAGAATCTGGCTTCCCGTCACCCACCACTGGAACAGTCCATTCTCAGATATTTAGGCCCCGGCACCCAGGCAGAGGAGAGAGGTCCCGTAACAGAGAATCTGTCTTCATGTCAGCAGAGAATTAGTCTGCATGTCATAGCAGAGAATGAGGCTTCACGTCAGCCACCACTGCAACAGTCCATTGGCATATATTTAGGCCCAGCACCCAGGCAGAGGAGGGAGGTCCCGTAACAGAGAATCTGTCTTCATGTCAGCAGAGAATTAGTCTGCATGTCATAGCAGAGAATGAGGCTTCACGTCAGCCACCACTGCAACAGTCCATTGGCATATATTTAGGCCCAGCACACACACAGGCAGAGGAGAGAGGTCCCGTAACAGAGAATCTGGCTTCATGTCAGCAGAGAATCAGTCTGCATGTCATAGCAGAGAATGAGGCTTCACGTCAGCCACCACTGCAACAGTCCATTGGCATATATTTAGGCCCAGCACACACACAGGCAGAGGAGAGAGGTCCCGTAACAGAGGATCTGGCTTCATGTCAGCAGAGAATCAGTCTGCATGTCATAGCAGAGAATCAGGCTTCACGTCAGCCACCACTGCAACAGTCCATTGGCATATATTTAGGCCTAGCACACAGGCAGAGGAGAGAGGTCCCGTAACAGACAATCTGGCTTCATGTCAGCAGAGAATCAGTCTGCATGTCATAGCAGAGAATGAGGCTTCACGTCAGCCACCACTGCAACAGTCCATTGTCATAAATTTAGGCCCAGCACCCAGGCAGAGGAGGGAGGTCCCGTAACAGACAATCTGGCTTCATGTCAGCAGAGAATTAGTCTGCATGTCATAGCAGAGAATCAGGCTTCATGTCAGCCACCACTGCAACAGTCCATTGGCATATATTTAGGCCTAGCACACAGGCAGAGGAGAGGTTCATTCAACTTTGGGTAGCATCGCAATATAATGGTAAAATGAAAATAAAAATAGGATTGAATGAGGAAGTGCCCTGGAGTCCAATAATATATGGTTATGGGGAGGTAGTTAATGTCTAATCTGGACAAGGGACGGACAGGTCCTGTGGGATCCATGCCTGGTTCATTTTTATGAACGTCAGCTTGTCCACATTGGCTGTAGACAGGCGGCTGCGTTTGTCTGTAATGACGCCCCCTGCCGTGCTGAATACACGTTCAGACAAAACGCTGGCTGCCGGGCAGGCCAGCACCTCCAAGGCATAAAAGGCTAGCTCTGGCCACGTGGACAATTTAGAGACCCAGAAGTTGAATGGGGCCGAACCATCAGTCAGTACGTGGAGGGGTGTGCACACGTACTGTTCCACCATGTTAGTGAAATGTTGCCTCCTGCTAACACGTTGCGTATCAGGTGGTGGTGCAGTTAGCTGTGGCGTGTTGACAAAAGTTTTCCACATCTCTGCCATGCTAACCCTGCCCTCAGAGGAGCTGGCCGTGACACAGCTGCCTTGGCGACCTCTTGCTCCTCCTCTGCCTTGGCCTTGGGCTTCCACTTGTTCCCCTGTGACATTTGGGAATGCTCTCAGTAGCGCGTCTACCAACGTGTGCTTGTACTCGCGCATCTTCCTATCACGCTCCAGTGCAGGAAGTAAGGTGGGCACATTGTCTTTGTAGCGTGGATCCAGCAGGGTGGCAACCCAGTAGTCCGCACAGGTTAAAATGTGGGCAACTCTGCTGTCGTTGCGCAGGCACTGCAGCATGTAGTCGCTCATGTGTGCCAGGCTGCCCAGGGATAAGGACAAGCTGTCCTCTGTGGGAGGCGTATCGTCATCGTCCTGCCTTTCCCCCCAGCCACGCACCAGTGATGGACCCGAGCTGCGTTGGGTGCCACCCCGCTGTGACCATGCTTCATCCTCATCCTCCTCCACCTCCTCCTCATCCTCGTCCTCCTCGTCCTCCAGTAGTGGGCCCTGGCTGGCCACATTTGTACCTGGCCTCTGCTGTTGCCAAAAACCTCCCTCTGAGTCACTTCGAAGAGACTGGCCTGAAAGTGCTAAAAATGACCCCTCTTCCTCCTCCTCCTCCTCCTCCTCCTCCTCCTGGGCCACCTCCTCTTCCATCATCGCCCTAAGTGTTTTCTCAAGGAGACATAGAAGTGGTATTGTAACGCTGATAACGGTGTCATCGCCACTGGCCATGTTGGTGGAGTACTCGAAACAGCGCAACAGGGCACACAGGTCTCGCATGGAGGCCCAGTCATTGGTGGTGAAGTGGTGCTGTTCTGTAGTGCGACTGACCCGTGCGTGCTGCAGCTGAAACTCCACTATGGCCTGCTGCTGCTCGCACAGTCTGTCCAGCATGTGCAAGGTGGAGTTCCACCTGGTGGGCACGTCGCATATGAGGCGGTGAGCGGGAAGGCCGAAGTTACGCTGTAGCGCAGACAGGCGAGCAGCAGCAGGATGTGAACGCCGGAAGCGCGAACAGACGGCCCGCACTTTATGCAGCAGCTCTGACATGTCGGGGTAGTTGTGAATGAACTTCTGCACCACCAAATTCAGCACATGCGCCAAGCAAGGGATGTGCGTCAAATTGGCTAGTCCCAGAGCTGCAACGAGATTTCGCCCATTATCACACACCACCAGGCCGGGCTTGAGGCTCACCGGCAGCAACCACTCGTCGGTCTGTTGTTCTATACCCCGCCACAACTCCTGTGCGGTGTGGGGCCTGTCCCCCAAACATATGAGTTTCAGAATGGCCTGCTGACGTTTACCCCGGGCTGTGCTGAAGTTGGTGGTGAAGGTGTGTGGCTGACTGGATGAGCAGGTGGAAGAAGAGGAGGAGGAAGCCGAGAAGGAGGAGGTGGCAACAGGAGGCAAAGAATGTTGCCCTGCGATCCTTGGCGGCGGAAGGACGTGCGCCAAACAGCTCTCCGCCTGGGGCCCAGCTGCCACTACATTTACCCAGTGTGCAGTTAGGGAGATATAGCGTCCCTGGCCGTGCTTACTGGTCCACGTATCTGTGGTTAGGTGGACCTTGCCACAGATGGCGTTGCGCAGTGCACACTTGATTTTATCGGATACTTGGTTGTGCAGGGAAGGCACGGCTCTCTTGGAGAAGTAGTGCCGGCTGGGAACAACATACTGTGGGACAGCAAGCGACATGAGCTGTTTGAAGCTGTCTGTGTCCACCAGCCTAAATGACAGCATTTCATAGGCCAGTAGTTTAGAAATGCTGGCATTCAGGGCCAGGGATCGAGGGTGGCTAGGTGGGAATTTACGCTTTCTATCAAATGTTTGTGAGATGGAGAGCTGAACGCTGGCGTGTGACATGGTTGAGACGCTTGGTGACGGAGGTGGTGGTGGTGGTGTTGGTGGTACATCCCCTGTTTGCTGGGCGGCAGGTGCCAACGTTCCTCCAGAGGCGGAGGAAGAGGCCGAGGCGGCAGCAGCAGAATAGGCCGAGGCGGCAGCAGCAGAAGAGGTAGCAGGGGGAGCCTGAGTGACTTCCTTGGTTTTAAGGTGTTTACTCCACTGCAGTTCATGCTTTGCATGCAGGTGCCTGGTCATGCAGGTTGTGCTCAGGTTCAGAACGTTAATGCCTCGCTTCAGGCTCTGATGGCACAGCGTGCAAACCACTCGGGTCTTGTCGTCAGCACATTGTTTGAAGAAGTGCCATGCCAGGGAACTCCTTGAAGCTGCCTTTGGGGTGCTCGGTCCCAGATGGCGGCGGTCAGTAGCAGGCGGAGTCTCTTGGCGGCGGGTGTTCTGCTTTTGCCCACTGCTCCCTCTTTTGCTACGCTGTTGGCTCGGTCTCACCACTGCCTCTTCCTCCGAACTGTGAAAGTCAGTGGCACGACCTTCATTCCATGTGGGGTCTAGGACCTCATCGTCCCCTGCATCGTCTTCCACCCAGTCTTGATCCCTGACCTCCTGTTCAGTCTGCACACTGCAGAAAGACGCAGCAGTTGGCACCTGTGTTTCGTCATCATCAGAGACATGCTGAGGTGGTATTCCCATGTCCTCATCATCAGGAAACATAAGTGGTTGTGCGTCAGTGCATTCTATGTCTTTCACCGCTGGGGAAGGGCTAGGTGGATGCCCTTGGGAAACCCTGCCAGCGGAGTCTTCAAACAGCATAAGAGACTGCTGCATAACTTGAGGCTGAGACAGTTTCCCTGGTATGCATGGGGGTGATGTGACAGACTGATGGGGTTGGTTTTCAGGCGCCATCTGTGCGCTTTCTGCAGAAGACTGGGTGGGAGATAATGTGAACGTGCTGGATCCACTGTCGGCCACCCAATTGACTAATGCCTGTACCTGCTCAGGCCTTACCATCCTTAGAACGGCATTGGGCCCCACCATATATCGCTGTAAATTCTGGCGGCTACTGGGACCTGAGGTAGTTGGTACACTAGGACGTGTGGATGTGGCAGAACGGCCACGTCCTCTCCCAGCACCAGAGGGTCCACTAACACCACCACGACCATGTCCACGTCCGCGTCCCTTACTAGATGTTTTTCTCATTGTTATGGTTCACCACAACAACAAATATATTATTTGGCCCAATGTATTGTATTCAAATTCAGCGGGATATAAATTTGAGGCCTAGTATTTAGGCGCTGGGTGACCGGTATGGATTTAGTGACAGAATTAGACTTGGAAATGCACAGAAGCGTGTGTGTGAAGTTATTCTGAATGACCCTATGTGCACCTTCAATATGATCTACCCTTTTAGGGATAGATTTCAAATAGCTCTGATATAGCAGAAACGACTAAATTATGAAATTGCTAAATTGGGAATTGTATTTCAACCCAGAACAAAAAATGTGCTTTGACGGACACTAAATAACTTTCCCAGCCACAACAGGACAGCGGTAACGAGAGATTTAGCGGGATATAAATTTGAGGCCTAGTATTTAGGCGCTGGGTGACAGGTATGGGTTTAGTGACAGAATTAGATTTGGAAATGCACAGTAGCGGGTGTGTGAAGTTATTCTGAATGACCCTATGTGCACCTTGAATATTATATACCCTTTTAGGGATAGATTTCAAATAGCTCTGATATAGCAGAAACCACTAAATTATGAAATTGCTAAATTGGGAATTGTATTTCAACCCAGAACAAGAAATGTGCTTGAACGGACACTAAATAACTCGCCCAGCTACAGCACTAGGGACAGATTTAGCTGGATATAAATTTGAGGCCTAGTATTTAGGCGCTGGGTGACCGGTATGGATTTAGTGACAGAATTAGACTTGGAAATGCACAGAAGCGTGTGTGTGAAGTTATTCTGAATGACCCTATGTGCACCTTGAATATTATATACCCTTTTAGGGATAGATTTCAAATAGCTCTGATATAGCAGAAACCACTAAATTATGAAATTGCTAAATTGGGAATTGTATTTCAACCCAGAACAAGAAATGTGCTTGAACGGACACTAAATAACTCGCCCAGCTACAGCACTAAGGACAGATTTAGCGGGATATAAATTTGAGGCCTAGTATTTAGGCGCTGGGTGACAGGTATGGGTTTAGTGCCAGAATTAGACTTGGAAATACACAGTAGCGGGTGTGTGTGAAGTTATTCTGAATGACCCAATGTGCACCTTGAATATTATATACCCTTTTAGGGATAGATTTCAAATAGCTCTGATATAGCAGAAACCACTAAATTATGAAATTGCTAAATTGGGAATTGTATTTCAACCCAGAACAAGAAATGTGCTTGAACGGACACTAAATAACTCGCCCAGCTACAGCACTAAGGACAGATTTAGCGGGATATAAATTTGAGACCTAGTATTTAGGCGCTGGGTGACAGGTATGGGTTTAGTGCCAGAATTAGACTTGGAAATACACAGTAGCGGGTGTGTGTGAAGTTATTCTGAATGACCCAATGTGCACCTTGAATATTATATACCCTTTTAGGGATAGATTTCAAATAGCTCTGATATAGCAGAAACCACTAAATTATGAAATTGCTAAATTGGGAATTGTATTTCAACCCAGAACAAGAAATGTGCTTGAACGGACACTAAATAACTCGCCCAGCTACAGCACTAAGGACAGATTTAGCGGGATATAAATTTGAGGCCTAGTATTTAGGCGCTGGGTGACAGGTATGGGTTTAGTGCCAGAATTAGACTTGGAAATACACAGTAGCGGGTGTGTGTGAAGTTATTCTGAATGACCCAATGTGCACCTTGAATATTATATACCCTTTTAGGGATAGATTTCAAATAGCTCTGATATAGCAGAAACCACTAAATTATGAAATTGCTAAATTGGGAATTGTATTTCAACCCAGAACAAGAAATGTGCTTGAACGGACACTAAATAACTCGCCCAGCTACAGCACTAAGGACAGATTTAGCGGGATATAAATTTGAGGCCTAGTATTTAGGCGCTGGGTGACAGGTATGGGTTTAGTGCCAGAATTAGACTTGGAAATACACAGTAGCGGGTGTGTGTGAAGTTATTCTGAATGACCCAATGTGCACCTTGAATATTATATACCCTTTTAGGGATAGATTTCAAATAGCTCTGATATAGCAGAAACCACTAAATTATGAAATTGCTAAATTGGGAATTGTATTTCAACCCAGAACAAGAAATGTGCTTGAACGGACACTAAATAACTCGCCCAGCTACAGCACTAAGGACAGATTTAGCGGGATATAAATTTGAGGCCTAGTATTTAGGCGCTGGGTGACAGGTATGGGTTTAGTGCCAGAATTAGACTTGGAAATACACAGTAGCGGGTGTGTGTGAAGTTATTCTGAATGACCCAATGTGCACCTTGAATATTATATACCCTTTTAGGGATAGATTTCAAATAGCTCTGATATAGCAGAAACCACTAAATTATGAAATTGCTAAATTGGGAATTGTATTTCAACCCAGAACAAGAAATGTGCTTGAACGGACACTAAATAACTCGCCCAGCTACAGCACTAAGGACAGATTTAGCGGGATATAAATTTGAGGCCTAGTATTTAGGCGCTGGGTGACAGGTATGGGTTTAGTGCCAGAATTAGACTTGGAAATACACAGTAGCGGGTGTGTGTGAAGTTATTCTGAATGACCCAATGTGCACCTTGAATATTATATACCCTTTTAGGGATAGATTTCAAATAGCTCTGATATAGCAGAAACCACTAAATTATGAAATTGCTAAATTGGGAATTGTATTTCAACCCAGAACAAGAAATGTGCTTGAACGGACACTAAATAACTCGCCCAGCTACAGCACTAGGGACAGATTTAGCTGGATATAAATTTGAGGCCTAGTATTTAGGCGCTGCGTGACAGGTATGGGTTTAGTGACAGAATTAGACTTGGAAATACACAGTAGCGGGTGTGTGTGAAGTTATTCTGAATGACCCAATGTGCACCTTGAATATTATATACCCTTTTAGGGATAGATTTCAAATAGCTCTGATATAGCAGAAACCACTAAATTATGAAATTGCTAAATTGGGAATTGTATTTCAACCCAGAACAAGAAATGTGCTTGAACGGACACTAAATAACTCGCCCAGCTACAGCACTAGGGACAGATTTAGCTGGATATAAATTTGAGGCCTAGTATTTAGGCGCTGGGTGACCGGTATGGATTTAGTGACAGAATTAGACTGGGATATGGCCAAAAAATAAACAGACTATTGCTGGTTAAATGCACTTGGTGTGACAGCTTCACCCTGATGTAGGCTTTAGCCAAAAAACAACCACACCATTGAGGGTTAAATGCACTTGGTGACAGGCGCAGCTTGCCCCTGATTTAGTATATGGCCAAAAAATGAACAGACTATTGCTGGTTAAATGCACTTGGTGTGACAGCTTCACCCTGATGTAGGCTTTAGCCAAAAAACAACCACACCATTGAGGGTTAAATGCACTTGGTGACAGGCGCAGCTTGCCCCTGATTTTGTATATGGCCAAAAAATGAACAGACTATTGCTGGTTAAATGCACTTGGTGTGACAGCTTCACCCTGATGTAGGCTTTAGCCAAAAAACAACCACACCATTGAGGGTTAAATGCACTTGGTCGCAGCTTGTGCTGGCGCACCACAAGACACAAAATGGCCGCCGATCACCCCAGAAAAATGTGACTGACAAACGGTCTGTGCAGCCTAAAAACAGTGAGCAATTGAGGATCAGCAGCTCAATGATCCACAGCTGCAGATCGATCAGTTAATCAAGTCCTTTGGAGGAGTTAATCTGCCTAATCTCGCCCTACTGTCGCAGCCGCAACCTCTCCCTACGCTAATCAGAGCAGAGTGACGGGCGGCGCTATGTGACTCCAGCTTAAATAGAGGCTGGGTCACATGGTGCTCTGGCCAATCACAGCCATGCCAATAGTAGGCATGGCTGTGATGGCCTCTTGGGGCAAGTAGTATGACGCTTGTTGATTGGCTGCTTTGCAGCCTTTCAAAAAGCGCCAAGAAAGCGTCACAAAAGCGCGAAGAAAGCGACGAACACCGAACCCGAACCCGGACTTTTACGAAAATGTCCGGGTTCGGGTCCGTGTCACGGACACCCCAAAATTCGGTACGAACCCGAACTATACAGTTCGAGTTCGCTCATCCCTAGACATAATTACTGTCGCATGTAAAAAAATACTTTCATAGGGATATGCTCCCCCGATCTTGGATGAGTGATATAAGGGCTCTTAATGACACTCGAGCAGTGTACACGACCGAGGCAGGGAAAAGTTCCCTGTCTTGGAGAAGCAAGCGTTTTTTGTTTCAACAGAGGAATTCCAACAACGGCCGATGATATGTTATAAAAGAACGAAAAATATTTGTGATAAAATCGCAAGGGCCGATATTGGGAGTGATATAAGGGAGTTGAAACAAAAAACGCTTGCGTCTCCAAGGCAGGGAACTTTTCCCTGCGTCCGGGTGTGTACACTGCTCGAGTGTCATTAAGAGCCCTTATATCACTCATCCAAGATCGGGGGAACATATCCCTATCAAAGTTTTTTTTTTACATGCAACAGTAATTACGTCGTATACATCCTAAAATGTCCATGCAGTCTTTTGTATGTGCAGCGTCCCACTACGTGTGTGTGGGCACTGCTTAAAAGCACTTTTTGTCTTAACAATTGTATTGTGCGGTATTGTATGACTTTGTGTTAATGTATCTGCAAAATCCCTGTTACCAGGCAGATTAGGTGTAATTTATACTAAACCACTAGATATAACTTAGGTTTTATATATACCTAGTTCAGGCCTGACTGTATTGTTGTACTGCTGCAACCAAAGTCATCCACAGTAAAAGTTGTGAGTAGCATCTTACCACTGTCTACCTCATTATTACCACTATTGGCTGTACCACCATTAACGGTACTGGCGTCACGACAAAAAACATCAAGGGACACAGCCGCAACAAGCACCCTAAGTACCCCTAACATCAAGGGCACCTCAACCACCATCTTGGCTGATGCTTTCCTACACAGAGCGTGCCCCGGAGGATTTCGTGCTGTCCACCTCAACACTGTGCTGCCAGCCCAGGTAGGCTATCTGCTAACCGTGAGTAAGCTGATGAACTGTGTGTTATAATTTGGCCCCACGTCGGTCCACCGTGCACCTCACGTGTTGCCCCGGCGCTACTGGCTGCATATCTAGGGGAAACGTCCACAAGAATGAAAGATCGATTTAGTAAGCACAAGTCCACGATCAGGAAGGCGAATTTGCTACTACCAGTACCACACCACTTCCATCAAGCGAGACACAATATATTGCAGTTGTAATTTCAGATCATTGAAGGGGTTAAACAGCCCAGGAGAGGAGGTGATAGAAACTCAATATTGAGAAAGAGGCATATTAGATCCATAAGCTCCAAACTTTGTAACCTATGGGTCTGAACCGTGACTATGAATTAAACCGTTTTTTATGACAGGATTTCTTTTATTTTATAAATGGTTTCTTCTTTAGTTTTTTCTTTTAATATTTATTTTTTCTTTCAATAAAGCTTTTTTTTATTTTTTTTCAGTTTTTCATTTGATTCTTTGATTCTTCATTTAAAATGATCGAATTGAGCTGTTACCAATATTCGTATGAAGATATGGATGGGTTTTTATGATGGTTATATTTATACATGCTTCTCTATAGGTGAGATGATGCGATATTATGCAGTATCTTATGAATATGAAGAGGAGAAGATCATATTCAAGCTGAGACATATTCATGTTTTTAAATGAATATTTGTTTTAAATTGTGTGTCTACACCTGTTTTAGTAGGTGTGTCTTATGATATCACGATCATGTGATGTGCACACCTTAATGAAGGGTTGGGCTATTCAATGGTGGTTTTTGCAATGTGTTTATTGCTGTTTGATAAAGACACCTGCGAGTGTCGAAACGCGTCACAGGATTATGTGGCAATAAATTTGATATTTGCAGACGACTTCAGTGAGTGCCAGTCCTTTCTGTTCTTGCTCTGTGGGATGCCAATCCTAGGACGCGAGCACCACAGACCACGTACCATCAGTGCTGACCTATTGGACTCTGTAGATCAGAAGAAGTGTCAAATAAATGATGATGTCATCCAGGCTTAAAGCCAAAATAGTGGACCAGTCATGAAGTGGGGAAGGGTGGACCTATGACATAGTGGTGAGGTGGAAGCAGCATGAGTAGGCCACAGATTAGCCCAATGACAGTGTCTGGAGGTGGAAGCAGTATGAGGAGGTAACAGAGTGGCACAAAGACAGAGTCTGTAAGTGAAGGCAGAAGCAGTATTAGGAGAAGGCCACTGAGTGGCACAATGACCGAGTCTGAAAATGGCAGCAGTATGAGGAGGCCACCGAGAGTCACAATGACAGAGTCTGGAGGTGGCATCAGCATGAGTGGGGCACAGAGTGGCACAATGACAGAGTCTGGAGGTGGCAGAAGCATGAGTAGGCCACAGAGTGACACAATGACCGAGTCTGGAGGTGGCAGCAGCACGAGTAGGCCACAGAGTGGCACAATAGAGTCTGGAGGTGGCAGCAGCATGAGTAGGCCACAGAGTGACACAATTACTAAGTCTGGAGGTGGCAGCAGAATGAGTAGGCCACAGAGTGGCACAACAGCAGAGTCTGGAGGTGGTAGCAGCATGAGTAGGCCACAGAGTGGCACAATCACCGAGTCTGGAGGTGGCAGCAGCATAAGTAGGCCACAGAGTGGCACAATGAGTGTCGATCGACCAAGATACTTCTGGGGGAACCTGCCTGGCATGAACAGGCCTCTAGTAGCTACAGGCAACGACAAGACAAAGTGTCAAGATAGATTTTAACCTGGAAGATTTGCGAAGTTCATATGTCACTAAAGATTTTACCGCATATAACTGCAGAGCTGATCGCAGAATAAATTTAGTTTTTCAACCGAAATACTTTAATAAAGATTTTACCGCATATAACCGCGGCGCTGACCGCTAAATTAATTTAGTTTTCGACTGACATACTTCAATAAAGATTTTACCACATATTACTACAGCGCTGAACGCTGAAAAAATTAGTTTTTCCACCGAAATAAGTCATAAAAGATTTTACCACATATAACGGAGCACGAAGATGGAGAGGGTGTTCGGCTTTCCCCCACACTATACGCAGATCTCAGAAATGAACCGCTACTCCCGACACTAGCTCCTGGGAAGGTCATAGAGCGTCCCGGTCATCCGGCATCTATTCACTCCGCTGAAGAATTATTTTGAAAGTGTGTAGAAGCCACATGGGGCCCCCACGCTGCAGAATTTTAATGAAGACATCATGGAGATTTTACTGCATATATCCGCAGCGCTAACTGCTAAATAAATGTAGTTTTTCGACCAAAATACTTCAATAAAGATTTTACTACATATAACCGCTGCACTGACTGACTGCTAACACCACTATTTTCGTGAACCCCTGCACCACTACTTCCTGGGTAGGTAGGCTGCTGCGAGCAGGTGCTCTACCCTGGGCATGTTTGGCTCCCGACCTCCCACTGCTGCCAGCCTGCTGACTCCCAGCCATGCTTTCAACACATATAACCGCCGACGTGAACTAAGAATATATTTTTCTTTTAGGACTGAAATAGGCCACTAAACACTTTCAAGACATATAACCGCCGCCGACTTGAACTGAGAATGTATTTTTCTGTTTGTACTGAAATAGGCCAATAAAAACTTTCAACACATATAACCGCTGCCGACGTGAACTGAGAATGTATTTTTCTTCTTGTACTGAAATACGAAATAACACATATAACTGTCGCACTGGCTGACTGCTACTGGCACTATTTCCGTGAACCCCTACTTCCCTGGTAGGTAGACTTCTATGAAGCAGGTGCTCTACCCCAGGCATGGTTGGCTCCCGACCTCACACTGCTGCCACCCTACTGACTCCCAGCCATGCTTTCAACACATATAACAGCCAACGTGAACTGAGAATATATTTTTCTTTTTGTACTGAAATAGGCCAGTAAAAACTTTAAGCATAATTAACTGTTATATTTAACTAATATATTTTTCTTGTACTGGAATATGACCCTATACGCTTTGACCAGAATTAACTGCAAGCGTGCAGTGCATATATACAGTGGGATGCAAGTTTGGGCAACCTTGTTAATAGTCATGATTTTCCTGTATAAATCGTTGGTTGTTACGATGAAAAATGTCAGTTAAATATATCATATAGGAGACACACACAGTGATATTTGAGAAGTGAAATGAAGTTTATTGGATTTACAGAAAGTGTCAAATAATTGTTTAAACAAAATTACGCAGGTGCATAAATTTGGGCACCACAAAATAGAAATGAAATCAATATTTAGTAGATCCTCCTTTTGCAGAAATTACAGCCTCTAAACGCTTCCTGTAGGTTCCAATGAGAGTCTGGATTCTGGTTGAAGGTATTCTGGACCATTCCTCTTTACAAAACATCTTTAGTTTATTCAGGTTTGATGGCTTCCGAGCATGGACAGCTCTCTTTAAGTTGCACCACAGATTTTCAATTATATTCAGGTCTGGGGACTGAGATGGCCATTCCAGAACGTTGTACTTGTTACTCTGCATAAATTCCTTAGTGGATTTTGAGCAGTGTTTAGGGTCGTTGTCTTGTTGAAAGTTCCAGCCCCGGCGCAGCTTCAGCTTTGTCACTGATTCCTGGACATTGGTCTCCAGAATCTGCTGATACTGAGTGGAATCCATGCGTCCCTCAACTTTGACAAGATTCCCAGTCCCTGCACTGGCCACACAGCCCCACAGCATGATGGAACCACCACCATATTTTACTGTAGGTAGCAGGTGTTTTTTCCTGTGTTCTTTTTCCTCCATGCATAACACCCCTTGTTATTGCCAAATAACTCAATTTTAGTTTCATCAGTCCACAGCACCTTATTCCAAAATGAAGCTGGCTTGAACAAATGTGCTTTAGCCCACCTCAAGCAGCATTTTTTGTGCTGTGGGTGGAGAAAAGGCTTCCTCTGCATCACTCTCACATACAACATCTCCTTGTGTAAAGTGCGCTGAATGGTTGAACGATGCACAGTGACTCCATCTGCAGCAAGATGATGTTGTAGGTCTTTGGTGCTGGTCTGTGGGTTGACTCCGACTGTTCTCACCATTCGTCGCTTCTGTCTATCCGAGATTTTTCTTGGTCTGCCACTTCGAACCTTAACTTGAACTGAGCCTGTGGTCTTCCATTTCCTCAATATGTTCCTAACTGTGGAAACAGACAGCTGGAATCTCTGAGACAGCTTTCTGTATCCTTCCCCTAAACCATGATGGTGAACAATCTTTTTCTTCAGGTCATTTGAGAGTTGTTTTGAGACCCCCTTGTTGCTAATCTTCAGAGAAAATGAAAAGAGGAGTAAAACTTACAATTGACCCCCTTAAATCCTCTTTCTCATAATTGGATTCACCTGTGTATGTAGGTCAGGGGTCACTGAGCTTACCAAGCCTATTTGAGTTCCAATAATTAGTTCTAAAGGTTTTGGAATCAATAAAATGACAGTGCCCAAATTTATGCACCTGACTAATTTTGTTTAAGCAATTATAGCACACTTTCTGTAAATCCAATAAACTTAATTTCACTTCTCAAATATCACTGTGTGTGTTTCCTATATGATATATTTAACTGAAATTTTTTATCGTAACAACCAACGATTTATACAGGAAAATCATGACGATTAACAAGGTTGCCCAAACTTTCACATCCCGCTGTATTTCTTCTTGTAGTACTGAAATACGCCCCTATACACTTTCACCAGAAAAAACTGCAACAGTGCAGTGCGTTTATATTTTTCTTTTTTTACTGTAATATGCCTCTATCCGCTTTCAACAGAAATAACTGCAGAAGTGAACTGAGAATATATTTTCTTGTTGGACTGAAAAACGAAAAGAGTTACAGAGTTACATAGTTCATACAGTTGAAAATATAATTCATACGTGCACGTATGTACATCCCGGCGGCCATAGGCTCCCATTACTGCACCTACCAGCATCTCCTTTTACCTCCAGCAGCACAGTGCCTGACAAAGGCCAGACACAGCCGAAAACATTTGCACAACTTTTGTCGCAAATCCATTGCAAATAAAATCAATGAAAGAAACCTTCTGCTGTGATTTATGATTTTGATGATAATGGGGCTGGAAACCTTATCTTTAGCACAAAAAGGCAGACAGCCAAAAAGTTTTTGTACAAAATAGAAGTGAATGGGTCAGCATCTAATCCAGAAAAAAAAGGGATACCCATTTTTGCGGATAGCATACGGCCATCTTGATGAGCCCTAAGTCTCAACAGCCGGTCTAATACGGTATATAAGCGTGTGTACCTAGTTCATCTTCTGTACCATTAATAATTCATCTGTTCAGTTATACATAGATGTACAGTGCATCAAACTCATTGTCAACAGGTGGTGTAATATAGGCGCACATTTATATAGTTTATCTACTGCGCCATTCATATTTAATCTCTTCTGTGAGTGAGGAACAATCATCTCCTATGCCTAAAGTATGTAAGACTGCAGCCAAAGACAAAAAGGATAAGGTGAGGACTGATAGTAAGCAGCTGGTGGTAGGCTATTCTATCATAAAAGGTGTGAAGTTTGAGGAAAATGGTTTTGTGAGATGTCTCCCTGGTACTACCGCTAGCAGGGAAAGACAACGTATCCTTAATATTTTTAGGCAAGCAAAGCAGGAAAGGGAGGTGGATGTTATTGTCCATCTTAGGACAAATGATCTGGCTTGCAATGAGGTTTCAAAGGTAAAGGGAGCTTTTCACACACTTGGTAATGATATACTGGAGGTTGCATCGACTGTTTTATTCTGTGCAGTTTTGCCTGTGCATAACCTTCTGCATGACAGGCAGATGCGCATTAAGGAATTCAATGTATGGCTTGGTGAATGGTGTCTGAACAAGAGGGTTTGCCTTTGTGTCTCATGTTAGTTCTCATTGCAATGGAAAATAATGGTTTGCATCTTTCTCTCAAGGAAACAAATGACCTCAGTGAACAGTTCAAAGTATTTGCTAAGGAGCATTTAAACTAGGAAAGGGGGGCAAAAGATTGATAATAACAGCAGTCCGACTGCCCCCCGAAACAATGCCAGAAGATGCCAGTAGCACATAGGTTAAGAAATGACCAGCTCAGAGACTTGTCTACAAATGCTCACAGTTTAAGGAATAAGATCAATGAACTTGAGTCTATAATGGCATCTGAGAATAAAGATTTAGTGGCTGTTACTGAGACATGGTTCAATGGGAGCAATAACTGGGCTATAACAATACCAGGGTTCACTATATATAGGAAAGACAGGGATGGCAAGAAAGGTGGAGGGGTGGTCCTGTATGTGAAAGATAGCATAAAATCTAATTTAATACAAGTTAACAAGACCAATTTAGTCAGTTTGGGTTACCTTGCAGCTTGATAATCATAAGGTAACTCGTGTAGGTGTGATATATAGACCACCTGGCCAAGTCAAAGAATTAGATGATCTACTAGTTGAGGAAATAGTTAAAATGACATAGAAAGGGGAGGTTATCATTATGGGAGAAATTAATCTTCCTGATGTAAACTGGAAAACCAAAATAGCTAGTTCTGCCAGGAGTACAGATATTCTAAATTCCCTACTGGGATTATCTCTACAGCAAGTAGTTGAGGAGCCAACCCGGAAGGAGGCCATTTTAGATTTAGTATTCACAAATGGGAATTTGGTATCTGATATTACTGTAGCAGAAATCTTGGGATCTAGTGATCACCAGTCAGTGTGGTTTACTATAAGTATAGTGACACCACACAAAAACAAACGTTTTAGATTTTAGAAAAACTGACTTTTTTAAAATTAGATTAGAGGTATGCGAGTCCCTATCAGATTGGAACAGTTTCAATAGAGTCCAGGAGAAATGGGACTACTTAAAAGGGGCACTATTGAAGGATAATTTCATTAGGCTAATCAGTAAATGCAAAAAAAGGAAGAGACCACTGTGGTACTCAGCAGAAGTGGCCAAAATCATTAAAAACAAGAAGATAGCATTTAGGAATTATAAAAGATAAATAAATGAGGATGACAAGGAATTGTATAAGATTAGGCAGAGAGAGGCCAAGTAAGTTATAAGAGCTTCTAAAGCACAGGCAGAAGAGAAATTAGCTAAGTCAGTGAAAAAAGGTGATAAGTAGGGATGAGCGAACCCGAACTGTATAGTTCGGGTTCGTACCGAATTTTGGGGTGTCCGTGACACGGACCCGAACCCGGACATTTTCGTAAAAGTCCGGGTTCGGGTTCGGTGTTCGTCGCTTTCTTCGCGCTTTTGTGACGCTTTCTTGGCGCTTTTTGAAAGGCTGCAAAGCAGCCAATCAACAAGCGTCATACTACTTGCCCCAAGAGGCCATCACAGCCATGCCTACTATTGGCATGGCTGTGATTGGCCAGAGCACCATGTGACCCAGCCTCTATTTAAGCTGGAGTCACATAGCGCCGCCCGTCACTCTGCTCTGATTAGCGTAGGGAGAGGTTGCGGCTGCGACAGTAGGGCGAGATTAGGCAGATTAACTCCTCCAAAGGACTTGATTAACTGATCGATCTGCAGCTGTGGATCATTGAGCTGCTGATCCTCAATTGCTCACTGTTTTTAGGCTGCACAGACCGTTTGTCAGTCTCATTTTTCTGGGGTGATCGGCGGCCATTTTGTGTCTTGTGGTGCGCCAGCACAAGCTGCGACCAAGTGCATTTAACCCTCAATGGTGTGGTTGTTTTTTGGCTAAAGCCTACATCAGGGTGAAGCTGTGACACCAAGTGCATTTAACCAGCAATAGTCTGTTCATTTTTTGGCCATATACAAAATCAGGGGCAAGCTGCGCCTGTCACCAAGTGCATTTAACCCTCAATGGTGTGGTTGTTTTTTGGCTAAAGCCTACATCAGGGTGAAGCTGTCACACCAAGTGCATTTAACCAGCAATAGTCTGTTCATTTTTTGGCCATATACAAAATCAGGGGCAAGCTGCGCCTGTCACCAAGTGCATTTAACCCTCAATGGTGTGGTTGTTTTTTGGCTAAAGCCTACATCAGGGTGAAGCTGTCACACCAAGTGCATTTAACCAGCAATAGTCTGTTCATTTTTTGGCCATATACAAAATCAGGGGCAAGCTGCGCCTGTCACCAAGTGCATTTAACCCTCAATGGTGTGGTTGTTTTTTGGCTAAAGCCTACATCAGGGTGAAGCTGTCACACCAAGTGCATTTAACCAGCAATAGTCTGTTCATTTTTTGGCCATATCCCAGTCTAATTCTGTCACTAAATCCATACCGGTCACCCAGCGCCTAAATACTAGGCCTCAAATTTATATCCAGCTAAATCTGTCCCTAGTGCTGTAGCTGGGCGAGTTATTTAGTGTCCGTTCAAGCACATTTCTTGTTCTGGGTTGAAATACAATTCCCAATTTAGCAATTTCATAATTTAGTGGTTCCTGCTATATCAGAGCTCTTTGAAATCTATCCCAAAAAGGGTATATAATATTGAAGGTGCACATAGGGTCATTCAGAGTAACTTCACACACACCCGCTACTGTGTATTTCCAAGTCTAATTCTGTCACTAAACCCATACCTGTCACCCAGCGCCTAAATACTAGGCCTCAAATTTATATCCAGCTAAATCTGTCCCTAGTGCTGTAGCTGGGCGAGTTATTTAGTGTCCGTTCAAGCACATTTCTTGTTCTGGGTTGAAATACAATTCCCAATTTAGCAATTTCATAATTTAGTGGTTCCTGCTATATCAGAGCTCTTTGAAATCTATCCCAAAAAGGGTATATAATATTGAAGGTGCACATAGGGTCATTCAGAGTAACTTCACACACACCCGCTACTGTGTATTTCCAAGTCTAATTCTGTCACTAAATCCATACCGGTGACCCAGCGCCTAAATACTAGGCCTCAAATTTAATTCCCTCTAAATCTCTCGTTACCCACCGCTGTACTGTTGTTGCTGGGCAAGATATTTAGTGTCCGTCAAAGCACATTTTTTGTTCTGGGTTGAAGTACAATTCCCAATTTAGCAATTTCATAATTTAGTGGTTTCTGCTATATCAGAGCTATTTGAAATCTATCCCAAAAAGGGTATATAATATTGAAGGTGCACATAGGGTCATTCAGAATAACTTCACACACACCCGCTACTGTGTATTTCCAAGTCTAATTCTGTCACTAAACCCATACCTGTCACCCAGCGCCTAAATACTAGGCCTCAAATTTAAATCCCTCTAAATCTCTCGTTACCGTTGTCCTGTTGTAGCTGGGAAAGTTATTTAGTGCCCGTCAAAGCACATTTTTTGTTCTGGGTTGAAGTACAATTCCCAATTTAGCAATTTCATAATTTAGTGGTTCCTGCTATATCAGAGCTATTTGAAATCTATCCCAAAAAGGGTATATAATATTGAAGGTGCACATAGGGTCATTCAGAATAACTTCACACACACCCGCTACTGTGTATTTCCAAGTCTAATTCTGTCACTAAATCCATACCGGTGACCCAGCGCCTAAATACTAGGCCTCAAATTTAATTCCCTCTAAATCTCTCGTTACCCACCGGTGTACTGTTGTTGCTGGGCAAGATATTTAGTGTCCGTCAAAGCACATTTTTTGTTCTGGGTTGAAGTACAATTCCCAATTTAGCAATTTCATAATTTAGTGGTTTCTGCTATATCAGAGCTATTTGAAATCTATCCCTAAAAGGGTATATAATATTGAAGGTGCACATAGGGTCATTCAGAATAACTTCACACACACCCGCTACTGTGTATTTCCAAGTCTAATTCTGTCACTAAACCCATACCTGTCACCCAGCGCCTAAATACTAGGCCTCAAATTTAAATCCCTCTAAATCTCTCGTTACCGTTGTCCTGTTGTAGCTGGGAAAGTTATTTAGTGCCCGTCAAAGCACATTTTTTGTTCTGGGTTGAAGTACAATTCCCAATTTAGCAATTTCATAATTTAGTGGTTCCTGCTATATCAGAGCTATTTGAAATCTATCCCAAAAAGGGTATATAATATTGAAGGTGCACATTGGGTCATTCAGAATAACTTCACACACACGCTTCTGTGCATTTCCAAGTCTAATTCTGTCACTAAATCCATACCGGTGACCCAGCGCCTAAATACTAGGCCTCAAATTTAATTCCCTCTAAATCTCTCGTTACCCACCGCTGTACTGTTGTTGCTGGGCAAGATATTTAGTGTCCGTCAAAGCACATTTTTTGTTCTGGGTTGAAGTACAATTCCCAATTTAGCAATTTCATAATTTAGTGGTTTCTGCTATATCAGAGCTATTTGAAATCTATCCCTAAAAGGGTATATAATATTGAAGGTGCACATAGGGTCATTCAGAATAACTTCACACACACCCGCTACTGTGTATTTCCAAGTCTAATTCTGTCACTAAACCCATACCTGTCACCCAGCGCCTAAATACTAGGCCTCAAATTTAAATCCCTCTAAATCTCTCGTTACCGTTGTCCTGTTGTAGCTGGGAAAGTTATTTAGTGCCCGTCAAAGCACATTTTTTGTTCTGGGTTGAAGTACAATTCCCAATTTAGCAATTTCATAATTTAGTGGTTCCTGCTATATCAGAGCTATTTGAAATCTATCCCAAAAAGGGTATATAATATTGAAGGTGCACATTGGGTCATTCAGAATAACTTCACACACACGCTTCTGTGCATTTCCAAGTCTAATTCTGTCACTAAATCCATACCGGTGACCCAGCGCCTAAATACTAGGCCTCAAATTTAATTCCCTCTAAATCTCTCGTTACCCACCGCTGTACTGTTGTTGCTGGGCAAGATATTTAGTGTCCGTCAAAGCACATTTTTTGTTCTGGGTTGAAGTACAATTCCCAATTTAGCAATTTCATAATTTAGTGGTTTCTGCTATATCAGAGCTATTTGAAATCTATCCCTAAAAGGGTATATAATATTGAAGGTGCACATAGGGTCATTCAGAATAACTTCACACACACCCGCTACTGTGTATTTCCAAGTCTAATTCTGTCACTAAATCCATACCGGTGACCCAGCGCCTAAATACTAGGCCTCAAATTTAATTCCCTCTAAATCTCTCGTTACCCACCGTTGTACTGTTGTTGCTGGGCAAGATATTTAGTGTCCGTCAAAGCACATTTTTTGTTCTGGGTTGAAGTACAATTCCCAATTTAGCAATTTCATAATTTAGTGGTTTCTGCTATATCAGAGCTATTTGAAATCTATCCCTAAAAGGGTATATAATATTCAAGGTGCACATTGGGTCATTCAGAATAACTTCACACACACACGCTTCTGTGCATTTCCAAGTCTAATTCTGTCACTAAATCCATACCGGTCACCCAGCGCCTAAATACTAGGCCTCAAATTTATATCCCGCTGAATTTGAATACAATACATTGGGCCAAATAATATATTTGTTGTTGTGGTGAACCATAACAATGAGAAAAACATCTAGTAAGGGACGCGGACGTGGACATGGTCGTGGTGGTGTTAGTGGACCCTCTGGTGCTGGGAGAGGACGTGGCCGTTCTGCCACATCCACACGTCCTAGTGTACCAACTACCTCAGGTCCCAGTAGCCGCCAGAATTTACAGCGATATATGGTGGGGCCCAATGCCGTTCTAAGGATGGTAAGGCCTGAGCAGGTACAGGCATTAGTCAATTGGGTGGCCGACAGTGGATCCAGCACGTTCACATTATCTCCCACCCAGTCTTCTGCAGAAAGCGCACAGATGGCGCCTGAAAACCAACCCCATCAGTCTGTCACATCACCCCCATGCATACCAGGGAAACTGTCTCAGCCTCAAGTTATGCAGCAGTCTCTTATGCTGTTTGAAGACTCCGCTGGCAGGGTTTCCCAAGGGCATCCACCTAGCCCTTCCCCAGCGGTGAAAGACATAGAATGCACTGACGCACAACCACTTATGTTTCCTGATGATGAGGACATGGGAATACCACCTCAGCATGTCTCTGATGATGACGAAACACAGGTGCCAACTGCTGCGTCTTTCTGCAGTGTGCAGACTGAACAGGAGGTCAGGGATCAAGACTGGGTGGAAGACGATGCAGGGGACGATGAGGTCCTAGACCCCACATGGAATGAAGGTCGTGCCACTGACTTTCACAGTTCGGAGGAAGAGGCAGTGGTGAGACCGAGCCAACAGCGTAGCAAAAGAGGGAGCAGTGGGCAAAAGCAGAACACCCGCCGCCAAGAGACTCCGCCTGCTACTGACCGCCGCCATCTGGGACCGAGCACCCCAAAGGCAGCTTCAAGGAGTTCCCTGGCATGGCACTTCTTCAAACAATGTGCTGACGACAAGACCCGAGTGGTTTGCACGCTGTGCCATCAGAGCCTGAAGCGAGGCATTAACGTTCTGAACCTGAGCACAACCTGCATGACCAGGCACCTGCATGCAAAGCATGAACTGCAGTGGAGTAAACACCTTAAAACCAAGGAAGTCACTCAGGCTCCCCCTGCTACCTCTTCTGCTGCTGCCGCCTCGGCCTATTCTGCTGCTGCCGCCTCGGCCTCTTCCTCCGCCTCTGGAGGAACGTTGGCACCTGCCGCCCAGCAAACAGGGGATGTACCACCAACACCACCACCACCACCTCCGTCACCAAGCGTCTCAACCATGTCACACGCCAGCGTTCAGCTCTCCATCTCACAAACATTTGATAGAAAGCGTAAATTCCCACCTAGCCACCCTCGATCCCTGGCCCTGAATGCCAGCATTTCTAAACTACTGGCCTATGAAATGCTGTCATTTAGGCTGGTGGACACAGACAGCTTCAAACAGCTCATGTCGCTTGCTGTCCCACAGTATGTTGTTCCCAGCCGGCACTACTTCTCCAAGAGAGCCGTGCCTTCCCTGCACAACCAAGTATCCGATAAAATCAAGTGTGCACTGCGCAACGCCATCTGTAGCAAGGTCCACCTAACCACAGATACGTGGACCAGTAAGCACGGCCAGGGACGCTATATCTCCCTAACTGCACACTGGGTAAATGTAGTGGCAGCTGGGCCCCAGGCGGAGAGCTGTTTGGCGCACGTCCTTCCGCCGCCAAGGATCGCAGGGCAACATTCTTTGCCTCCTGTTGCCACCTCCTCCTTCTCGGCTTCCTCCTCCTCTTCTTCCACCTGCTCATCCAGTCAGCCACACACCTTCACCACCAACTTCAGCACAGCCCGGGGTAAACGTCAGCAGGCCATTCTGAAACTCATATGTTTGGGGGACAGGCCCCACACCGCACAGGAGTTGTGGCGGGGTATAGAACAACAGACCGACGAGTGGTTGCTGCCGGTGAGCCTCAAGCCCGGCCTGGTGGTGTGTGATAATGGGCGAAATCTCGTTGCAGCTCTGGGACTAGCCAATTTGACGCACATCCCTTGCTTGGCGCATGTGCTGAATTTGGTGGTGCAGAAGTTCATTCACAACTACCCCGACATGTCAGAGCTGCTGCATAAAGTGCGGGCCGTCTGTTCGCGCTTCCGGCGTTCACATCCTGCTGCTGCTCGCCTGTCTGCGCTACAGCGTAACTTCGGCCTTCCCGCTCACCGCCTCATATGCGACGTGCCCACCAGGTGGAACTCCACCTTGCACATGCTGGACAGACTGTGCGAGCAGCAGCAGGCCATAGTGGAGTTTCAGCTGCAGCACGCACGGGTCAGTCGCACTACAGAACAGCACCACTTCACCACCAATGACTGGGCCTCCATGCGAGACCTGTGTGCCCTGTTGCGCTGTTTCGAGTACTCCACCAACATGGCCAGTGGCGATGACACCGTTATCAGCGTTACAATACCACTTCTATGTCTCCTTGAGAAAACACTTAGGGCGATGATGGAAGAGGAGGTGGCCCAGGAGGAGGAGGAGGAGGAGGAGGAAGAGGGGTCATTTTTAGCACTTTCAGGCCAGTCTCTTCGAAGTGACTCAGAGGGAGGTTTTTGGCAACAGCAGAGGCCAGGTACAAATGTGGCCAGCCAGGGCCCACTACTGGAGGACGAGGAGGACGAGGATGAGGAGGAGGTGGAGGAGGATGAGGATGAAGCATGGTCACAGCGGGGTGGCACCCAACGCAGCTCGGGTCCATCACTGGTGCGTGGCTGGGGGGAAAGGCAGGACGATGACGATACGCCTCCCACAGAGGACAGCTTGTCCTTATCCCTGGGCAGCCTGGCACACATGAGCGACTACATGCTGCAGTGCCTGCGCAACGACAGCAGAGTTGCCCACATTTTAACCTGTGCGGACTACTGGGTTGCCACCCTGCTGGATCCACGCTACAAAGACAATGTGCCCACCTTACTTCCTGCACTGGAGCGTGATAGGAAGATGCGCGAGTACAAGCGCACGTTGGTAGACACGCTACTGAGAGCATTCCCAAATGTCACAGGGGAACAAGTGGAAGCCCAAGGCCAAGGCAGAGGAGGAGCAAGAGGTCGCCAAGGCAGCTGTGTCACGGCCAGCTCCTCTGAGGGCAGGGTTAGCATGGCAGAGATGTGGAAAACTTTTGTCAACACGCCACAGCTAACTGCACCACCACCTGATACGCAACGTGTTAGCAGGAGGCAACATTTCACTAACATGGTGGAACAGTACGTGTGCACACCCCTCCACGTACTGACTGATGGTTCGGCCCCATTCAACTTCTGGGTCTCTAAATTGTCCACGTGGCCAGAGCTAGCCTTTTATGCCTTGGAGGTGCTGGCCTGCCCGGCAGCCAGCGTTTTGTCTGAACGTGTATTCAGCACGGCAGGGGGCGTCATTACAGACAAACGCAGCCGCCTGTCTACAGCCAATGTGGACAAGCTGACGTTCATAAAAATGAACCAGGCATGGATCCCACAGGACCTGTCCGTCCCTTGTCCAGATTAGACATTAACTACCTCCCCATAACCATATATTATTGGACTCCAGGGCACTTCCTCATTCAATCCTATTTTTATTTTCATTTTACCATTATATTGCGAGGCTACCCAAAGTTGAATGAACCTCTCCTCTGCCTGTGTGCTAGGCCTAAATATATGCCAATGGACTGTTGCAGTGGTGGGTGACGTGAAGCCTCATTCTCTGCTATGACATGCAGACTGATTCTCTGCTGACATGAAGCCAGATCCTCTGTTACGGGAGCTCTCTCCTCTGCCTGGGTGCTGGGCCTAAATTTATGACAATTGACTGTTGCAGTGGTGGGTGACGTGAAGCCTGATTCTCTGCTATGATATGAAGACTGATTCTCTGCTGACATGAAGCCAGATTCTCTGTTACGGGACCTCTCTCCTCTGCCTGGGTGCTGGGCCTAAATTTATGACAATGGACTGTTGCAGTGGTGGCTGACGTGAAGCCTGATTCTCTGCTATGACATGCAGACTGATTCTCTGCTGTCATGAAGCCAGATTGTCTGTTACGGGACCTCTCTGCTCTGCCTGTGTGCTAGGCCTAAATATATGCCAATGGACTGTTGCAGTGGTGGCTGACGTGAAGCCTCATTCTCTGCTATGACATGCAGACTGATTCTCTGCTGTCATGAAGCCAGATTGTCTGTTACGGGACCTCTCTGCTCTGCCTGTGTGCTAGGCCTAAATATATGCCAATGGACTGTTGCAGTGGTGGGTGACGTGAAGCCTCATTCTCTGCTATGACATGCAGACTGATTCTCTGCTGACATGAAGCCAGATTGTCTGTTACGGGACCTCTCTGCTCTGCCTGTGTGCTAGGCCTAAATATATGCCAATGGACTGTTGCAGTGGTGGGTGACGTGAAGCCTCATTCTCTGCTATGACATGCAGACTGATTCTCTGCTGACATGAAGCCAGATTGTCTGTTACGGGACCTCTCTGCTCTGCCTGTGTGCTAGGCCTAAATATATGCCAATGGACTGTTGCAGTGGTGGGTGACGTGAAGCCTCATTCTCTGCTATGACATGCAGACTGATTCTCTGCTGACATGAAGCCAGATTGTCTGTTACGGGACCTCTCTGCTCTGCCTGTGTGCTAGGCCTAAATATATGCCAATGGACTGTTGCAGTGGTGGGTGACGTGAAGCCTCATTCTCTGCTATGACATGCAGACTGATTCTCTGCTGACATGAAGCCAGATTGTCTGTTACGGGACCTCTCTGCTCTGCCTGTGTGCTAGGCCTAAATATATGCCAATGGACTGTTGCAGTGGTGGGTGACGTGAAGCCTCATTCTCTGCTATGACATGCAGACTGATTCTCTGCTGACATGAAGCCAGATCCTCTGTTACGGGAGCTCTCTCCTCTGCCTGGGTGCTGGGCCTAAATTTATGACAATTGACTGTTGCAGTGGTGGGTGACGTGAAGCCTGATTCTCTGCTATGATATGAAGACTGATTCTCTGCTGACATGAAGCCAGATTGTCTGTTACGGGACCTTTCTCCTCTGCCTGGGTTCTGGGCCTAAATTTATGAAAATTGACTCTTACAGTGGTGGGTGACGTGAAGCCTGATTCTCTGCTATGATATGAAGACTGATTCTCTGCTGACATGAAGCCAGATTCTCTGTTACGGGACCTCTCTCCTCTGCCTGGGTGCTGGGTAGTGTTGAGCGCGAATATTCGAAAAGCAAATTTTTTTCGCGAATATCGCAACTTCGCGATTTCGCGAATATTTCGAATATAGTGCTATATATTCGTAAAAACGAATATTCGTTTTTTGTTTCCCCCCCCCCCCCACAAAATTACAGTACACATATAATTGATTGTTTCCCAAAGGTCCAACAGCTCAGATCTTACTCACATTGCCTAGAAAGTGATTGAGGCGCGAATCTTCGTAAGGCGATTTTATTAGCGCACATGCGAATATCGGCACGTCCCAGAACAGAGGCAAAGGGCTTTGCATTCATACATTAGTGAATTGAGTTGCGAATCTTCGTAAGGCGATTTTATTAGCGCACATGCGAATATCTACACTTGTCCCAGAACAGAGGCAAAGGGCTTTGCATTCATACATTAGTGATTGAATTGAGCTGCGAATCTTCGTAAGGCGATTTTATTAACGCAAATGCAAATATCTACACTTGTCCCCAGAACAGAGAGGCAAAGGCCTGTGCATTCATATAGTATAGCACCATATTCGCGAATACGTAGAACTTCGTAAAATTCGATTTACGAATATTCGTATTTTTTATTTTACTTTCCACCTTACAGATTACATTGATCTGTACTCTGTCAACTACTGTCATCACCCCCCACTGTATCTCGATTGATTCCCAAAAGTCTCACATTCCCTAGAAAGTGATTGAGGTGCGAATCTTCGTAAGGCGATTTTATTAGCGCACATGCGAATATCTACACTTGTCCCAGAACAGAGGCAAAGGGCATTGCATTCATACATTAGTGATTGAATTGAGTTGCGAATCTTCGTAAGGCGATTTCATTAGCGCACATGTGAATTTTGCATAGCATATGTATTATGCGATAATTCGAATTATCGCATATGCGAAATAATAACGAATTTGAATAATCGCGAATATTTTACGAATATTCTTTCGAATATTCACAAAATTTCGCGAATTCGAATATGGGACATGCCGCTCAACACTAGTGCTGGGCCTAAATTTATGACAATGGACTGTTGCAGTGGTGGGTGACGTGAAGCCTGATTCTCTGCTATGACATGCAGACTGATTCTCTGCTGACATGAAGCCAGATTGTCTGTTACGGGACCTCTCTCCTCTGCCTGGGTGCTGGGCCTAAATATATGCCAATGGACTGTTGCAGTGGTGGCTGACGTGAAGCCTCATTCTCTGCTATGACATGCAGACTAATTCTCTGCTGACATGAAGACAGATTCTCTGTTACGGGACCTCTCTCCTCTGCCTGGGTGCCGGGGCCTAAATATCTGAGAATGGACTGTTCCAGTGGTGGCTGACGTGAAGCCTCATTCTCTGCTATGACATGCAGACTAATTCTCTGCTGACATGAAGACAGATTCTCTGTTACGGGACCTCCCTCCTCTGCCTGGGTGCTGGGCCTAAATATATGCCAATGGACTGTTGCAGTGGTGGCTGACGTGAAGCCTCATTCTCTGCTATGACATGCAGACTAATTCTCTGCTGACATGAAGACAGATTCTCTGTTACGGGACCTCCCTCCTCTGCCTGGGTGCTGGGCCTAAATATATGCCAATGGACTGTTGCAGTGGTGGCTGACGTGAAGCCTCATTCTCTGCTATGACATGCAGACTGATTCTCTGCTGACATGAAGCCAGATTCTCTGTTACGGGACCTCTCTCCTCTGCCTGTGTGTGTGCTGGGCCTAAATATATGCCAATGGACTGTTGCAGTGGTGGCTGACGTGAAGCCTCATTCTCTGCTATGACATGCAGACTGATTCTCTGCTGACATGAAGCCAGATTCTCTGTTACGGGACCTCTCTCCTCTGCCTGTGTGTGTGCTGGGCCTAAATATATGCCAATGGACTGTTGCAGTGGTGGCTGACGTGAAGCCTCATTCTCTGCTATGACATGCAGACTAATTCTCTGCTGACATGAAGACAGATTCTCTGTTACGGGACCTCCCTCCTCTGCCTGGGTGCTGGGCCTAAATATATGCCAATGGACTGTTGCAGTGGTGGCTGACGTGAAGCCTCATTCTCTGCTATGACATGCAGACTGATTCTCTGCTGACATGAAGCCAGATTCTCTGTTACGGGACCTCTCTCCTCTGCCTGTGTGTGTGCTGGGCCTAAATATATGCCAATGGACTGTTGCAGTGGTGGCTGACGTGAAGCCTCATTCTCTGCTATGACATGCAGACTGATTCTCTGCTGACATGAAGCCAGATTCTCTGTTACGGGACCTCTCTCCTCTGCCTGTGTGTGTGCTGGGCCTAAATATATGCCAATGGACTGTTGCAGTGGTGGCTGACGTGAAGCCTCATTCTCTGCTATGACATGCAGACTAATTCTCTGCTGACATGAAGACAGATTCTCTGTTACGGGACCTCCCTCCTCTGCCTGGGTGCTGGGCCTAAATATATGCCAATGGACTGTTGCAGTGGTGGCTGACGTGAAGCCTCATTCTCTGCTATGACATGCAGACTAATTCTCTGCTGACATGAAGACAGATTCTCTGTTACGGGACCTCTCTCCTCTGCCTGGGTGCCGGGGCCTAAATATCTGAGAATGGACTGTTCCAGTGGTGGGTGACGGGAAGCCAGATTCTCTGCTATGGAACCTCTCTCCAATTGATTTTGGTTAATTTTTATTTATTTAATTTTTATTTTAATTCATTTCCCTATCCACATTTGTTTGCAGGGGATTTACCTACATGTTGCTGCCTTTTGCAGCCCTCTAGCTCTTTCCTGGGCTGTTTTACAGCCTTTTTAGTGCCGAAAAGTTCGGGTCCCCATTGACTTCAATGGGGTTCGGGTTCGGGACGAAGTTCGGATCGGGTTCGGATCCCGAACCCGAACATTTCCGGGATGTTCGGCCGAACTTCTCGAACCCGAACATCCAGGTGTTCGCTCAACTCTAGTGATAAGACATTCTTCAGATACATAAATGAAAAAAAGGAAACGAAAACAAGGAATTACCAAATTAAAGACAAAAGAAGGAAGCTATATGGAAGAAGATAAAGAACTAGCTGACTGCCTCAATGAATACTTCTGTTCAGTATTTACAAAGAAAAATGAAGGAAACGGACCTCAGTTAGGAAGGAAGACTAATGAATCTTTTGATGCATGTGTCTTTACAGAGGAAGAGGTTCTGAGTCAGCTGTCTAAAATTAATACAAATAAGTCAAAGGGGCCTGATGGGATACACCCAAAGCTATTAAAAGAGCTTAGCGGTGAACTAGCAAAACCATTAACAGATTTTTCTAACCAATCACTGGTAACAGGAGTCGTCCCAAAAGATTGGAAATTAGCAAATGTTGTGCCCATTCACAAGAAAGATAGTAGGGAGGAATCAGGCAACTATAGGCCAGTAAGCCTGACATCAAAAGGGGAAATTAATGGAAACCATACTTAAAGGGAACCTGTCACCAGTTTTATGGTGTCCTAACTAAGGGCAACATAAATAAGTGACTGATTTGCTTAGCAAAATGCTGGGTCACTTTCTTTAATTGACCCAGTCAATCTGCCAACATCTTGTATTGAAAAGCTCCAGCTGATAATGATGAGTCATGAATATTCATGAGCTCCTGACTCTCCCCGCCCACCTGCTGCTGAATGACACTTTTTTCCATATGAATCAGCAACAGGAGGGCAGGGGAGTGGTTATAGCTCTGAATTAAATATACGCTGGACTTAATGACATCACGCTAGACTCAAATCAACTCATTAGCATGCAGCATCTTTGTGTGTATATTATGAGGTAACCATCTGTCACACCAGTAAGTGAATAAATCTAAGGTACTTTTTAGTAGTTAATGATTGTACATAATTAGTTAGATTATAATCAAATATCCACATGACAGGTTCCTTTTAAGGAGAAGATTGTGGAACATCAAAAATCCCATGGATTGAAAGATGAAAAACAGCATGGGTTTACCTCAGGGAGATCATGTCAAACTAATCTTATTGAATTTTTTGATTAGGTGACTAAAATAATAGATGGCGGAGGTGCACTAGACATTGCTTATCTAGACTTTAGTAAGGCTTTTGATCCCACATAGAAGGCTTATCAATAAATTGCAGTCTTTGAGCTTGGACTCCCATATTGTTGAATGGATTAGGCAGTGGCTGAGGGACAGACAATAGAGGGTTGTAGTCAATGGAGTATATTCAGAACATGGTCTTGTTACCAGTGGGGTTCATCAGGGATCTGTTCTGGGACCCGTATTGTTTAATATCTTTATCAGCGAAATTGCAGAAGGCCTGTCTTTTTGCTGATGACACAAAGATTTGTAACAAGGTTGATGTTCCTAGAGGGATACACCAAATGGTAAAGGATTTAGGAAAACTAGAGGAATGGTCAAAAATCTGGCAGCTAAAATTTAATGTCGATAAGTGCAAGATAATGCATCTGGGGTGTAAAAACCCAAGAGCAGAATATAAAATCAGTGATATAGTCTTAACCTCAGTATCTGAGGAACGGGAGTTAGGAGTCATTATTTCAGAAGACTTAAAGGTAGGCAGACAAAGTCATAGAGCAGCAGGAAATGCTAGCAGAATGCTTGGGTGTATAGGGAGAGGAATCACCAGTAGAAAGAGGGAGGTGCTCATGCCGCTCTACAGAGCCCTAGTGAGACCTCATTTGGAGTATTGTGCTCAGTACTGGAGACCATATCTCCATTCTCCAGAAGGATATTGATACTTTGGAGAGAGTTCAAAGAAGAGCTACTAAACTGGTACATGGATTGCAGGAGAAAACTTACCAGGAAAGATTAAAGGACCTTTACATGTATAGTTTGGAAGAAAGACGAGACAGAGGGGATATGATATGAACTTTTAAATACATAAAGGGAATCAACAAGGTAAAAGAGGAGAGAATATTTAAAAGAAGAAAAACTGCTACAAGTATAGCTTTAAATTAGAGGGGCAAAGGTTTAAAAGTAATATCAGGAAGTATTACTTTACTGAGAGAGTAGTGGATGCATGGAATAGCCTTCCTGCAGAAGTGGTAGCTGCAAATACAGTGAAGGAGTTTAAGCATGCATGGGATAGGCATAAGGCCATCCTGCATATAAGATAGGACCAGGGGCTATTCATAGTATTCAGTATATTGGGCAGGTTCTTATCTGCCGACACATTCTATGTTTCTGTTATACATAGACTGATGTTGAATATTTAAAAAACGTAATTTCATCCATGCTGTTTGCGCCAATGCAAGGAACCCTGGACCAGGGATACAGTAAACTGCAAGCAAACCACCTTCCAGCATCAGGCTGTATTAAAATCCATTTTTATTATTTACTTTTGAAATCATAAAATGGTCAACGTGTTTTGATGTGTTGCCTTAATCATGACCAAATACATGTACATACATTACTTACCATGTTTTTGCATAGCATTCATTAAATCTAAAACAGGTGCACCAACTGCTAAATTAAAACAAACTTCACTGTCTTTGCTATAGACAACAGCATCGGACAGGAAGAGGTCAGGGCAAGCAGCATTCATATCATCCAGTAAAAAGTCCAAAGGTCAGGCCAGGCAGCACAAGGTCAATATGAGGAACAGACAGAGGTCAGTCCAAACAGCAAAGGATCAAATCTGGTCAAAAGACAAAGTTAAGTACATAGGTAAGCAAACTGTCACGACTGTGACTGATCCAGACAGGTCTGGGAGGAGAAGGTCGCAGCGACTTGCTACTCGCGATAGCTTGTGAGTTTGCTCTGTGGTTCTGGGTATGTCATCAGGGTTTTGCCTTGTGAACCTTTTTGTCCTGACTGGGAGTTTGTAGGCATCCTTCTCAGGTGAGTCCTGTCTGCCACTCCCAGCTACTATATTAGTTTCAGTTTCACTTGCAGTCATTGCCAGATATAGTCCTTACTTCCAGTGTTATTCTGACCTTTGAAGGAGATCGTTTGACGGTATTGCTGTGGAGCTCTTGTCTGGCGTGGACTGTCGTTATTGGGATCACCTTCTCTGCTCGTGACTGGATAAGTCTATTCTCTGGTATAGATTGTTTGTTTGTTGCTGTCTTCCCCTGTTGTTCTCCTAGACATGAGTGATGGTGACTAGTGCTCCCATCTGCCTTTCCCCAGTCTAGTCTTGCTAGGGTGACTGAGGGTTTAGGCATCCTGCTCGCCGCACGGGTTCACACCCCGTCTAGGGTATCAGGGCAGACAGGTGCCAGCTTAGGGTTAGTCAGGGGTGGCCGTTCTATCTCCCATCCATAGATAAGGGTCCCCCTTCCCCTCCGTCTGGTACGACACGACTGCTGCTGGGATAGCGGTCGTGACAGTATATCTGGCCATTTAAAAAATAAAATAAAATAAAAAAAGTGACATATTTCTTATTTTTTTTTGCTTGCTGTTTTGCTTTGTATTTTTCTGTTCCACTATGGATCCGGTTACGGTTTTGGCGAAAGAATTACAAGGGTTATCCCTTGAAGTGGCAGGATTAAAAGCAACAGTGCTGCAGCAGCATCAGCAATCCTTGGGTTCCACCGTTGCTACGGGAAACCAAGGTACTCCTGAGCCAAAAGTGGTTTTACCTGATAGGTTCTCAGGAGGGAGAGACCAATTTGTAACCTTCAGAGAAGCTTGTAAATTGTTCTTCAGGTTACGCCCTAGATCCTCTGGCGGCGAGGAACAACGGGTGGGCATTGTAATTTCTCTCCTGCAAGGAGATCCGCAGGCTTGGGCTTTCTCCCTACCATCAGACTCTCCGGCCTTACGATCAGTGGAGGAGTTTTTTGAAGCCCTGGGTCTCGTATATGATGACCCGGACAGGGTCTCACTGGCTGAGTCTAAGCTACGTGGACTTCGGCAAGAGAACCGGTCTGCTGAACTATATTGTTCCGAATTCCGTAGGTGGGCTACTGATACATTATGGAACGACTCGGCCCTTAGGAGTCAGTTCTGCCACGGGTTGTCTGAAAAATTAAAAGACGCGCTGGCGGTATACGAGGTCCCTGGGTCTCTTGAGGCTGCTATGTCTCTGTCTATAAGAATCGACAGACGACTCAAGGAGAGACTATTAAACTCTACAGAGGCCTCTATAGGGCAGGGATCGGTTTGTTATGATCCAGTCGAACCAATGCAAATAGGGGGCGTCACTAGACGGGTGAATCCTCCGAAGGTCCGCCATAGGTCAGAGGTTTGTTTTCGTTGTGGGGGGAGGGGTCATTTTGTAAAGGTATGTCCCTCAGAACCCAAGAGAACAAACAAAGGAGCCGCCGGAAAACTAGAGTCCCCAGATTGTGCGGAGGATAACAGTCTGGGCGTATTCGTTTCCTCCATACGCATGTCTCAGTTTTTGTTGTCCGCTACCGTTAAGGCTGGCAATAAGACTGAGATCTGTTCCGTCTTTTTGGACAGTGGGGCGGGGGTCAACTTGGTGGATTCACAGTTTGCTCAGGCTCTGGGTTTTACTCCAGAACCGGTACACAGAACTATTCCTGTTTTTGCCATCGACTCCTCCCCTCTTACTCAGAGAGAGTTAACTCAGATCATCCATAACATCCATCTGCAGGTAGGGGACCTCCATAAAGAGCATATCTCTTGTTATGTCCTGGATGGTCTTCCGGCTCCTATGGTATTGGGGCTTCCCTGGCTGGTGACTCACAATCCAGTGGTGGATTGGCAGGCCGGGGAGATTGTGGAGTGGAGTGATCATTGTAAGGACAACTGCTTGAGTAGTAGGTGCTCTACACTCTCTGTAACATCTCTGCCTGCCTTTCTGTCAGATTTTATGGATGTGTTCTCTGAGAAGGCTTGTCAGGGGTTACCACCTCATCGTCCATATGATTGCCCAATTAACCTAGTACCTGGGGCAAAACTAACTAAAACACGGTTATATAATCTTTCCGGCCCGGAGAGGAAGGCTATGCAAGATTATATCTCGGAGAGTTTGGCTAAGGGACACATCAGACCCTCTTCTTCACCTGTGGCTGCAGGGTTCTTTTTCGTTAAAAAGAAAGATGGGGGCCTGCGTCCTTGCCTGGATTTCCGGGAGTTAAACCGGATAACTATCCGAGATCCCTATCCTCCTCCTCTCATTCCCGACCTCTTTAATCAGGTTGCTGGTGCTAAATGGTTCTCCAAGATGGATCTCAGAGGAGCCTATAACCTGGTTCGCATCAAAGAGGGGGATGAGTGGAAGACTGCTTTTAATACTCCAGAAGGGCATTATGAAAATCTGGTTATCCCTTTTGGTCTTACGAATGCGCCTGCGGTGTTCCAACATTTTGTCAACAATATTTTTAGTCACCTTATCGGGAGATTTGTTGTGATATATCTTGATGACATCCTGGTCTATTCTCCAGATCTGGATACACATAAGATCCATGTGAGACAAGTGCTGCAGATATTAAGGGCCAACAAATTGTTTGCTAAATTAGAGAAATGTGTGTTCGCCGTAAAAGAACTGCCATTTCTGGGGTATGTGTTGTCAGATTCAGGTTTCCGCATGGATCCAGAGAAAGTCCGGGCGATTATGGACTGGGATCTGCCTGAGAACCTGAAGGCATTGCAACGCTTCCTGGGGTTTGCCAATTTTTATAGAAAGTTTATAAAGAACTATTCTTTGGTGGTCAAACCACTGACGGACATGACCCGAAAGGGATCCGATTTTTCCAAATGGTCACATGCAGCCAAAACTGCCTTTACATCTCTGAAGGAGAGATTCACCTCAGCCCCTATTCTCGTACAGCCAGATGTCTCGCTTCCTTTTATTGTAGAGGTTGACGCATCAGAGGTGGGGGTGGGAGCGGTACTATCTCAGGGCCCGTCCCCTGGTGAATGGCGTCCGTGTGCTTTCTTTTCGAAGAAATTGTCTACTGCAGAAAGGAACTATGATATTGGCAACAGGGAACTTTTGGCTATTAAGTTGGCTTTTGAGGAGTGGCGTCATTTTTGGGAGGGGGCGGTTCATCCCGTCACGGTGATTACTGATCACAAAAACTTATTATATCTGGAGTCTTCTAAACGTCTCACCCCTAGACAGGCTCGGTGGTTGTTATTTTTTACTAGGTTTAATTCTGTAATAACCCTAGCCCGGGGGCAAAAAATACTAAGGCGGATGCATTGTCTCGAAGTTTTCCTGGAGGGGGTGATGTTGATGTACCAGAACCTATTTTGCAAAAGGGGGTGGTGGTCTCTGCATTACACTCAGGTTTAGAGGGGAGGGTGTTGGAAGCTCAGGGGGACGCCCCGGCCTCCTGCCCCTCAGGTAAACTGTTTGTGCCAGAAAATTTACGCCTGGAGATACTAAGAGAACACCATAACTCCACACTGGCAGGACACCCAGGTAGTAAGGCAACCTCTGAATTAGTGTCTCGTCGGTTCTGGTGGCCTAAGTGGCGCCAGGAGGTGTTGAATTTTGTGTCTGCATGTGCTACCTGTGCTCGTTGTAAGGTAGATCATACTCGTCCGGCAGGGCGTCTTTTACCTCTGGCCATCCCCAACAGGCCTTGGACGCACCTATTAATGGATTTCATTACGGATCTACCAGTATCAGCGGGGAAGACTGTTATTCTTGTAGTTGTTGACAAGTTCAGTAAAATGGTGCACTTTATTGCTCTTACCGCATTGCCTAATGCTAACACACTGGCTCAGGTTTTTATTGACCACATCGTGAAGCTTCACGGGGTCCCTTCCGATATTGTTTCGGATCGTGGTACCCAATTTGTATCAAAATTTTGGAAAGCTTTTTGTTCTCGTTTAGGTGTTCATCTGTCGTTTTCGTCATCTTTCCATCCACAGTCCAACGGTCAGACTGAACGTACCAATCAAAACCTAGAGACATATTTGAGATGCTTTGTTTCCGAAAATCAGGAGGAGTGGTCATCTTATTTACCATTAGCCGAGTTTGCCATTAATAATCGTCGTCAAGAATCCACCAATAAGTCACCATTTTTTGGTGCGTATGGTTTCCATCCTCAGTTTTGTACGTTTAGTGAGGGGGGACCGTCTGGGATTCCCGAGGAGGAACGATTTGCGTCTTCACTTTCATCAGTGTGGCAGAGTGTGCAAGAAAGTTTGAAGAGAATTGGTGGTAGATACAAACGTGTGGCTGATAAGAAGCGCTCTGAAGGTCCGGACCTTGGGGTGAATGACTTGGTGTGGTTGTCTACCAGAAATATCAAGTTGAAGGTTCCCTCGTGGAAATTAGGTCCGAGATTTATTGGTCCTTATAGGGTAATTAAGATCATTAACCCGGTGGCTTTTCGTCTGGAGCTACCTCAGACTCTAAGGATCCATAATGTCTTCCACAGATCTCTGCTTAAGAGATATGTAGAACCTCCTGAACCATTGCCATTACCGCCTCCACCGGTGGTTGTTGATGGCAGCCTGGAGTTTCAGGTAGAAAAGATTGTTGATTCACGATATGTTCGCCGCTCTCTTCAGTACCTGGTGCACTGGAAAGGTTATGGTTCCGAAGAGAGAATGTGGGTGCCAGCATCAGAGATAAAGGCGGACAGACTCATTCGGGCTTTTCATAGGTCCCATCCGGAGAGGCCTGGTCTTGAGGGTCCGGTGGCCCCTCGTAGAAAGGGGGGTACTGTCACGACTGTGACTGATCCAGACAGGTCTGGGAGGAGAAGGTCGCAGCGACAATTGCTGTGGAGCTCTTGTCTGGCGTGGACTGTCGTTATTGGGATCACCTTCTCTGCTCGTGACTGGATAAGTCTATTCTCTGGTATAGATTGTTTGTTTGTTGCTGTCTTCCCCTGTTGTTCTCCTAGACATGAGTGATGGTGACTAGTGCTCCCATCTGCCTTTCCCCAGTCTAGTCTTGCTAGGGTGACTGAGGGTTTAGGCATCCTGCTCGCCGCACGGGTTCACACCCCGTCTAGGGTATCAGGGCAGACAGGTGCCAGCTTAGGGTTAGTCAGGGGTGGCCGTTCTATCTCCCATCCATAGATAAGGGTCCCCCTTCCCCTCCGTCTGGTACGACACGACTGCTGCTGGGATATCGGTCGTGACACAAACAGTACAAAGCATCTTCCCAGAGACTAGTTAACTAGTAAACCTATTGCTCAGGTGCCCTTCCCTGTGGAAAGATGCTTTACATAACCAAGGTTGAACAGCCATAAGGTGTAGAAAATTAGGGTATTTTCTGGCCAGAAAGAATGTGTGCCCTAAAGCAGAGAGTTTGCAGTCAGGAACAGAATAGAGCATCCTGATCTGCTATCAGAAAAACAAGCAAACCTGCTCCGAGAGCCAAGTTTACCTGTTGAAGTAGGAGAACATGAGCGAGACCAGACAACAGAACAAGGCTGTCACGGTGGGGAACAGGGGAAACCCCCCACCATACAATGTGGGGATTATAGGGTAGCAGCTAGGCCTGTTAACAGGGAAAAGGGAGCTGGTAACCAACTAAGCATCCCTAAATCCTATCCCTGACCTCCTGACTATATGAGCCACCCTCTGTCACGGTGGACAGGAACTCAGATACACAGACAACCAAATGCACAAGTGTCTAGGCTAGATGCTGTGGACAGGTCACCTCCTAGCACATCCCTGACTTCTCTCCCTATGCTACTAAGCCCACATTCAGACTTTGATGGTAGGAATGACGTGTCCTCGTGCCTGGACTGCATACACCCTAGAATCCCTGAAATGGTGAAAGGGGAGACGGGACAGAAGACACACAAATAGCCTAGACCGCAAGCAACACAAACAGAAATCAAACTTATCTGAGCTGGAACAGACAATCCTTCCTTCCTTGAATCCAAGGCCAGACTGAAATCTATAACCCGCACGGCCCTCTGGGATAGATGGCAATTTAAGCCAATGACCCCACCCAGAGCACCTGAAGGAAGGCGGATCCAGCATGATTCCAAAACAAACTGCATGAATGCCATGAATGTATGGCATTCATGCTGGCCAAAAACACCAAACAGGCCAGACATAAAACACCAAACCAGACATAACAACAAACCCAGAACATAAAACCACACCAAATATACAACAAGTGAGGTAGGATAACAGTAGCAGACACAAAGGGGTGACATCAGAAGACATCAGATGACATTGATGTCCCATAAGGTGGCCCTCAAGGACTGGGCAGATGGAAAATCAACAGCTCTCAAGACACTGAAGACAATCTGACCTCAGTCTCACAACTCAGAACAATAAGAGCCAAGAGACCACACCCAGCTCCACTTTGCACACATCTTAACCCCATACACACCAGAAATGGGATGGGAAACAGCCTTAAAGGGTAAGTGCAAACGCATGCATAACAAACAACACATTGCCACCGGCAACCATCATGCACAGCTAAAGTGTCACGGCAAACTACCACCAAGCCATGACAAAGGCTTGGTTATCCAAACCTGAGTTGCAGAAGCGGGGTGGGGAAACCTGCCAGCCTGCCAAAAGCTAGGGAATGATGGAAGCCATGGACTGCCAGTTTAACAATTCATACAATAAAGGGCAAACAATAGGGCTAAAAATATAAGAATGCAACTATTAAAGACACATAGTTATCATACAGTTGCAAAGATTTGAACAATGTAAATTAGCATACAGTAGATACACAGAGTGCCAGGGATTTAACTAAAGCCATAGTAGACATAGCTATGGGGCCACACCAGTAGGGGGCTGGGGCAGCTATATCTGGGACAACAGGAGAAAGACAAATTGTTTACTATCAGGGCCTGCCACGGGCCTGGCACGTATACTCTACAGTGGCACTGGTTCAGTAGATAGACTTTGTCCTGTGTTCAGTGCTATGCACAGGGAAGGAGGGTTTTATTGGTAACATAGCTTAGCAGTCGGAGAGCTTGTGTGCTGTGTGTGGAGAAGTTAGTTGTTTTTCTTCCTCTATAAGTTGTCAAATACTAAGAGTTGTAGTTTTTTCCTTATACTCACTCCCTGTAATATCATCTGATAGCTGTTAATAACAGTCTGGTCAAACTGGGAGTTGTAGTTCCCTCCTCTTATATCTCTGTCCCTGTAATGTTCTCTGACCAAGGACCAACAAAGCACTTTATAATACATGTAATAAAAGAACATGACAGTACAGCAGGTTAAGCAATAGTGGTAGCACTACCAAAGAACCAAGTGCACCGGCAGACCAGAGGCGAAACCCGCTACCTGCAGGAAACCACAGACAACAGGATTGTAATCCAAGCAAACACAGGACATGGATCAAACAACAAACAAACGAGAACCAGCACAGAAGCAGATTCTGGTTCCATGCGGAACAGAAGCATGGAAGTCTCAGGCAGAGACTAGAGATACTCCCTCTGGAGAACCCAGGAGCCCTCTCATGAAGGCAGGACAAACACAGGAACAGAAACAGTAAGGCACTGCAGGACAGACATGGATCAGAAGCAGTAGGCACTGCCAGGCTGGACATGGAACCGTCAGGATCAGAAGCTTTTCAGCACTGCCAAGCTATCAGAGGCAGTTGGAGCACTGCTAGGCAAGACATGGAACAGAGTGTATCCAGACAGAGAACAGGTAGAAAAAACATGCAAGTCAGGGACAAGAATAACAGCATCACCACAGAACAGGTACAGAACATCAGATAAAGCAACAACAACACATTACTAGGCGACACCACAAATAAGGGCAGATGGCAAAACCCCTGGGTCAGCAACAAGGGGCTACACCCAGTAAACCACAGGAAAGACTGACCCCCTGGGTGAGCAGCAAGGTGCAACACCCAGCAAGGCAGAAGATAGTCTGACCTCAAGCCCCAGAGGTCACAGGTAGAAATAGCTGCACAATGAGGGCACTTGATAAGCCACACCCAGGAAGAGATCAGGGAAAGTTAACCCCATCAGGACCAGGAGTACCAGAACCATAGAACATACAATTACAAGTGTCAGTCCACACCAAACACAGAATGCTGCAGCCAGCATGCCCGAACAACAACCAGCAGAACAACAACCAGCATACACAGAACAACTGTAGCGAGTACGAGGTTACAGGCAGCCAGCCTACACGGCAACAAGGACTGACAGAACCGCACTGTGATACAAACACGGGAAGCCACAAACACAGGCCACAGTTCACACGCACAACACCGCAGGCAGCACGCAGTCCAAAGCAACCAGCATTCACAGGTGTCAGCCTGCAGCCAGTAAATGAAAGAACCTGCAGCCAGCCTACACGGCAATAGTGACAAGAACTTCACAGAGATGCAGACACGGGGAGTACACACATTTACAGGCAGTTCACACAAGACACCGCAGCCAGCACGCAGCCCCAAGAAACCAGCATACACAGGATTCATCCTGCAGCCATTATGCGACAGGGAATGCTGCCAGCCTACATGGTCACAATTGTCACAATGAACTGCACCATGACAATGATTTTGCTTCACTAATGATATTTTTTTTATAAAATAGATCTAGAACTATGATTTACCATATATATATGAGTAGGTACACCAGGTTGTTTTTTATACACTTTAATAAGGAAAGACAGTAGCGAGCAATTGAGGGTTGACCTTTAAACAAGCCGACAATCAGTAATAGACTATTACAATTTGAAAGTTGTCTTCGTCAGTTTACAAGGGTAAATAGAATTGTATACAATCAAGAAATCCTTAGAGACTAACTGACATGTCCAGCAAATGTAACCAACGTAGCTACCCAGAATTTTTAATAACTATAGAACTATCCTGGGTGAATGCTCCTTCACCTTCAAGAGAGAAGAATGTTAACTATATATTATATATTTTTTTTTTACCTAATGTCCATCAAATTCTGAGGAAACACTCTTGTCCACTGGGGCAGGTCTATCTAACCATTGAAGAATTTAGATTCCCATCATTGATCTAAGAGAAACAAGAGAGACTAGTCAGAGTAAATATCAGAAGTCCCCATTACCACCCCAACAATTTTTACAATCTCAAAGATGGCACATTTCCTTGTTTGGGCAATGCCAAATCTTTCAGTGTGATAAAAGGAGATAGTTTGATACATGTTTTAACAGGACAATGCTTTATGTTACAAGTTTGTTTCATTTGTGACACACCTTTTGTGGATTACCATTTGAAATTTCTAGCTGGCCCTGTTTTCTATGTAGCTTTTATTGTAGTGAATGAGATTTAGAATCCCTTTACATGAACCAATGATTAGGGCAATTATGGGGACAGAGCATTCCTAGGATCGCTCATTCCTGATAACTGCTCTGTGTAAAGTTTCCACCAATCATTCGATGTGCAAGCAAACATTTGTTTATCAGTTTAAAGGAATGCATATGCGGTTGCCATCTATGCGATCATCATTTCTAAGAAGCAGATTGTCTAGTCTAAACAGCAGTTTGCTGCTCAGAAGCAATGATTCTCTATGCGGATGTGTGATCACAGTAGCAATCGATCATTCCCATACAGAGGAGATGATTGCTGCATGTAAATACAGTTATTTACCTCCTCTGATAAGCAGGCAATAATCGGGAACAAACTGTTCAATTCTGATAATTATCAGCTATGGCTGCCTATGTAAAGCTGGAGCCATATACAATTAGTACAGTCTTAAAGTTCCATTCCTGGGTAGAGTTAATGCATTAGCCTTCTTCTTGACTAGAATACATAATTGATTCATCATATTGTGAAAATGGAAATATAAAATGAAGTGTGAAGAAGACCTTAATACACAGGAACATAAATTACATTACAGCAACAATAATTTTATCATCTCAATTCTGTCCACATATCATCGAAATAAATATGTCCCATATCCTGATGTATAGGATCCTCTGAATGTTTCATTTGTAATGGATGTGGTTCTTAGACAAGGCTTATAAAAATGTTGAATTATATTAAAATTCAACCAAGAATGTACTTAGTAGGTGGTAATGATTATATGTCAATAAGCGGCTTTTATTTATTTGGCTCCAGGTTATTATTTGAGATCAATATCATAAGCTTCAAAGATAGGGAGATTTTGTCTCCATTGGAGGTAGGAGAGAAGCTGTCTTGTCAATTAAACTGGTAATTTAAAATACAAAGAGAAATCTCTGAAGCTGTGGGGATCATATCTCAAATCCTTTCCTCTTAATGTGCTTCGCTCAATGAAATAAGCAGAGATAGTGTTTAACCTAAGAGCTTGCCAGAAGAGTAATCGTGGCCTTATCCAACCCTGGCTATTGATACAACTGTTTTATTTGCTGTTTAGATCTTTTTTCACAGCTTTGCCTTTGTGCTGACAGTCAGAAAGGAAGCAACTTAATTAAAAATATGGAAAAAAAATTCTGTCTTTGCTTCATCTATTAGGCAATATTTTTTTAATTATTACATGATTAGGCACTCATTAGCACAAGTTGTACAGGTGTTCCATTAAAGGCAATTAGACTGAACAAAAAATATTTCATTACATATTCAATCTACTTCTTTAGCAAACTTTCCGAAAAGAATTCAAATTATATGAATTGTTTTGAACGCTACTTTATACTGAAAAGAATTGCAGAACAGCATTCAAAATGCCAATAGTTATTAGTGGGATAATAGATTTCTCTCAGGGAGCTACCATAGAATGGTAGAAAATGCAGTAGCTGTGGGAGATTTGCTAAACTGTATGAACTTGTGCCCTCCCCTTCAGCAAGCATAAAGAAGAAAGAATTTGGATTTGATTGCATGCTTCTTTTATTGAGGCAACGTGGCCAACATGGGAGATGCCCTAATCTTTTGACCTCACTCTGAGCCTTTGTCTGAAATATATATTACAGGATAATAAATTCTACATTTGGGCACTTAAAATTTGTGTAATTAGTATGTTAATATGGGAGCTGGAGTCCTTAAATACAATACACAGCAACCTGCTCAGGATTAATTGCATTTTGTTCAGAGCAATGTGGCTAAATCTAAGTTAGTCTTCATTAAGGTAAATCAGCCATAAAACTATCACTATAATCTGTATAGTGTTGAGGAGAAGACTCCACATATGAAATGTTGAACTTAATACATATTAATATATAGATCATTGTAATGTTTAGTGATGAGCAACGTTTGCAAAAATTTGATTTGGGTGCTTCGCCGAATTTCTCAAATAAATTTGTCACGAAATGCATTTATTTGTAAGTAGTGGACGCCTACCATTATTTAAACCCCTCGCATGCCGCATTCACCGCTGACTGCGGCATATGAGATAAAAAATAAGGGCTTTAAGGGGTAACTGGTTAAAAATAATTATTATAATAATACTCACCAATAGCGGCACTCACCAATTGCAGCAATATTCTTCTTTATTTTCAATAGAAGATGAAGTTACAATTTATTTTCAATAGAAGAATATTGCTGCAATTGGTGAGTGCCGCTATTATAATTTCTTCTCTTTCTTAGATCGCAACTTGGTTTACTGTGGACTTTATATAGCAGAGCACCACTGTTCATTGCATTACCTGACTGAGTTTCACAGTCTATCGCCCCGCACCTGTGTATGGTTTCCAGCAGTGCCGCCTCGTATTTCTCTGTATGCTGCATTGATTTGTCCTTAAACTTGGAGACAGAGCACGCTGGATCACAAGCCTTCACTGGTTGTAGAAGACGGGATGGCAACTGAAGAGGAGTCACCCAGTCTGAATATGGGCAGAGAAGGGGCGGACACATTTTTTACTGAGTGTAATTCCCGAGACACACTGCAATCATTGAGCACTAAGGCTCTGGAAATGCGTGCCACCAGGTCTGTCTGTTCTGGACAGTCAACTCACTCAAATCATACAACGTGAGTGGCAGAGTTCTCAGAGGACTGAGGATTTATAAGGAGCTCCTCCAATATGAGGAGGATGAAACGTTTGCAGCAGAGTGGAAAAATCTACATATGAACTTCTCCTCCCAAATACTTGCATTGGTATTAAAACGGGAAGAACAGGAATACAATAAAATTAGTGAAGACCTAAAAAAGGCTAAAAGTGAACTAGCAACAAGATTAACTGAAAATCAATTGGCCACCTTTGAAAAAAGACTCAACAAGAAACTAGTCATTACACAGACTGATATTAAGGAAAGGAAGAAAGATGCGTTTTTGAGAGACAAATGTGAATACGATAGTGGAAAAATATTTGACTGGAATATAAGGAAGCAAAGAAGATGTCCACAGAGGAAACTCAAAAGTGATTACTGGACAACTGATAGTGATTCTAGAATGTCTGATGATACCAATAATACTCGAAGTACCATTGAGAATGCATCCCCTTTAGAAGCAGTACAAGAAGGGGGAGAAAAAGGAGAAAGGAGACCGGCTAGGAAATCAGCATGCAGCAAGAAGCAGGTGTCATGGCGTCAACGACACCATCTCCTGTCAATGTATCTGAAGATAACCTCGTAATCAACTTGACTGTACTTCAATTAACCACCTCAGCCCCCCTAGCTTAAACACCCTTAATGACCAGACCACTTTTTACAATTCTGCACTACACTACTTTCACCGTTTATTGCTCGGTCATGCAACTTACCACCCAAATGAATTTTACCTCCTTTTCTTCTCACTAATAGAGCTTTCATTTGGTGGTATTTCATTGCTGCTGACATTTTAACTTTATTTGTTATTAATCGAAATTTAATGAAATTTTTGCAAAGAAATTACATTTTTCATTTTCAGTTGTAATTTTTTTAAAAAAAAAAGACATCCATATATAAATTTTTCGCTAAATTTATTGTACTACATGTCTTTGATTAAAAAAAAAAGTTTGGGTAAAAAAATAAAAAGGGTTTGGGTAAAAGTTATAGCATTTACAAACTATGGTACAAAAATGTGAATTTCCGCTTTTTGAAGCAGCTCTGACTTTCTGAGCACCTGTCATGTTTCCTGAGGTTCTACAATGCCCAGACAGTAGAAAACCCCCACAAATGACCCCATTTCATAAAGTAGACACCCTAATGTATTCACTGATGGGCATAGTGAGTTCATAGAACTTTTTTTTTTTTTTTTTTTATAAATTCTTTATTTTCAGAATTTTCAATAGAAATATAAACATAAGTATCCAGTAGACAATCATTTACCTCCACATAAGGAGGGGTTACAAAATCCAGGCATGGCATTTTAAATATCGCATAACAATATATCATAGTCCTTTAAACAACTTTGACTAACTAGAGGCATCCTGGCAATATGGCAATGCGAATGTCATACATTACATTCATGCAGTAAAGGTCTGGACAATGACATAAAGAAATAATATGAATAGCATACAAAGAGAAAAGAAAGGAATAGAAGGAAAAGAAGGAAAAGAAAAAAAAAAAAAGAGGGGAAAAACTGGAGATGTGAGGGGGGGGGAGGGGGAGTACATCGAAGCCTACAACAATTGAGTCCGTCAATATCCTTGAACAACTTGCAGCTTTTTTCCCTGTTGGTCACTCACTGATTTTTGTCTCCAGACCCACTCTCAGCACAAGCACGCCCACCCTCATTCAGTTTCTTCCAAGGTTGCCAAGTTTTTAGGTATCTCTCGTGGTTTCTATTGATCCAACTTGTCATTTCTTCGAATTGGGATATTAGATTTACTTTGGCCTCCCACTCCTGTATGGAAGGGGTGCTGGTATCTCTCCAATGAAGAGGGATAATGGCCTTAGCTGCCGAAATGAGATGGGTCACTAAGTTATGCTTTGATGGCCTATATGTGTCAGTTGGCAGGGAGAAGAAAACCATTTCCGCAGTGAGCTTGAACTCAGGGGTGGTAACTTTTTTAATTATCTTGGTGATGTTATCCCAGAATGATATGATCAGTGGGCACGACCACCAAATATGAGACAGTGAGCCTGTGCCTTTGCCACATCTCCAGCACAGTCGATCAGGGGCCACACCACATCTATGTAAGAACTCTGGAGTTCTATACCATCTGGTAAGAAGCTTGAAGTGGTTTTCTTGTAGGCGTATACACGGTGAAGTTCCATGTGAAATGCTAGAATCTTTTTAAGATCATGATCAGAAAAAACAGTGTTAAGTTCTTTCTCCCATTCCCTTATATATAGTGGTTTTTTCGCCTCGCCCTCGGCTCCCACCAAGGTATAGAGTGATGCGATCCTCCTCTGGTTAGGGAGGGGGGAGAGTATTGCTTTTTCAAAATCGGTTAAAGATCTACCTGGTGTGCACCTCTTTCCCAGTCCACCGCACACAGCACCTAAGTATGCTCTCGTTAGAAAGAAACCCGGCGAGTCTTTAATTCGCTCCGGTATTTTACTCAAAATGGTCTCTTCAGTGTTCAGAGATAAGTCACCTATTCTAGTTTGAGTCAAGGAGGCCCATATTTCGGGGTGAATATCACTACTCTTACCTAATAAGTCGGGAATAAGGTTTGCTGGCAACAGTGGAGAAGGGTTAGGAGCTAATGTATTATTTAGTTCTCTCCAAGTCTCTCTGATCCCTTTCAATAAGGGGTCGAGATCCTTGTTCTTACCTGACCTTGTTTCGGGCAGCCAGAGGAGTCTCTGGAGCATAGGTCCCACATTTTGTTGCATTAGGTCATACACATCTGGTCGTCTCTTAGGGTCAACGGATTCTAGCCATCTATTTAGCTGCATTGCCTGGTAGTACTTTGCCACATCCGGGAGGCCCAGCCCCCCCCCTAAGTTTATGTCTAATTAAGAGGGAATGCGATATCCTAGATCGCCTACCGTTCCATAAGAACTGTGAAAAAAGTCTCTTAATCTCCTGGAAAAATGTTTTCGGCAAGTGGATCGGGACCATTTGCATTACATACAGGATCTTAGGGAAAATATAGGCTTTGATCACGTTCTTTCTACCCATCCAGGATAAGTATGGCAGGTTGTATTTTTGTAGTAGTCGTGAAGTATCACTTTTGAGGGGAGTGAAGTTACATGCGAAATAATCCTCTAGGTTATTAGGTATTAATATCCCGAGATATTTTAAGGGGCCTTTGGTCCAGTGGAAGGGAAGTTGGGTCCGGAGGGAAGCTGCTCGCGCTTCAGGGAATGAAATATTTAATATTTCGGATTTAGAATGGTTGACCTTGAAGTCTGAAATGTGGCTAAAGATCTCTATTTTCTTGGTCAGGTGGTCTAATCCTATCTCAGGGTTGGTCACCAGGAATAATAGATCGTCAGCGAAAGCAGTACATTTCAAGTCTGCCTCACCCCGCCTTACTCCTTGGATCTCAGGTGTCTGTCTGACTAACTGGATAAGCGTTTCCACAACCAAGATGAACAGAGAGGGGGACAATGGGCACCCCTGTCTGGTACCGTTTGAAATCTCAAAGGTTGGAGACAGCGTCCCATTAACCTTCAACCTGGCATGAGGTTGCTGATAGAGAGTGAGTATTGAGTGAATGAAAGGTTCTGGTATGGCAAACTTTTTTAGCACCATTTCCATAAAGTTCCAGTTGACTCTGTCAAACGCCTTTTCCGCATCTATGCTTAACAGAGCCAACTGGAACCTCTTTGTCTTGGCTGCATGGATTGCATGGAAGATTCTATGGGCGTTATCTTTCCCTTCTCTACCTTGGATGAATCCTGACTGTTCTGGGCCTATTAGGTAAGGAAGTAGCTTGCCTAGTCTGGTTGCTAGGATTTTGGCCCATATCTTTAGGTCCAGGTTCAAGAGGGAAATTGGCCTGTAGCTTCCGCAGTTCTGAGGATCTTTGCCTTCTTTATGTATGAGGGTGACATAAGATTCTTGTGTCTGTCTGGGTAGTTGGCCTCCTTGTAAGAGTGTGTTGCATATGGTAGTGAGTCTGGGTAATAGGATGTCTTGGAAAGTCCTATAGTAGAGAAGGGGCAGACCGTCTGGTCCAGGGCTCTTCCCTGGTGGGAAACTGCTCACAATGGATTTCACTTCTGCTAGCGTAATTGGGGTAGTCAGGGATTCTAAATCGGCTGTGCGTACTACCGGGAGCTCTAGTGAGTCCAGGAAGTTTTTGATCTGCGTCCGCCTAGCATCACCATGGTTGAGGGGAATATATTTGTTTAGATTATAGAGGTCTTCATAAAATTTTTGAAAAGCCCCAGCTATTTCCGGAGTTTCCTGAGTAACAGTACCGTCAACCTTTCTTATCTTGGGGATATATGACAAGTTTTTAGCCTTTTTTAAAATTGCTGTCATCATTTTACCTCCCTTATCGCCATGTGCGTACACCTTGTGCTGGAAGTGTAACCACTGTTTCCTCACTTTCTGAGCTAACAGTTTTTTAAGCTGGGTTCTCAGTTCTACTAGGTCTGCCTGTTTTTTTTTTACAAGAAGATAATTTGTTAAGTTTTTCAATCTTAGAAATCTGGTCTAGAATGGATTCTAGGGTCTTCTGCTGCTCCTTTTTGACCCGTGACCCAATAGAGATGAAGCAGCCCCTAATGTATGCCTTGTGGGCCTCCCATTCTATAGGTGAGGTGCTATGTGCGGTGGAATTGGTCTCGAAATACAATTCCAGCTGAGATCTAACCTGTTCGATATGAAGTCTGTTGTTCAATAGGGATTTGTTTAGTTTCCAATTCCATTCTCTCCTTGGTAGGGAGGCGAGGGCAAGGGTCACGTGACAGGGAGCGTGGTCAGAGATGGTGATGTTCCCAATCTCGGCTGCGCTGGAGACAGGCAAAAGAGAGGCAGAAATTAGTATGTGGTCAAGTCGTTGATAGGAGCCGTGCGGAATGGAGAAGAAAGAATAATCTTTCACAGAAGGGTTGCTAGTCCTCCATACATCAATCAGTTTCAGATTTTGTAGCTTTTTGTGTAGCCTGCTAATGTGTTTCTGGGCAATGTGTGATTTTGTGGTAGATGAGTCCAGTTCAGGATTCAGGACCAGGTTAAGGTCAGCTCCCAGAATCACTTGGCCCTCTGCATAGTGCTCAATGGTATTCAGCGTTTTAAGCAGCCATTGGACCGTAGCCTTGTTAGGTGCGTATAGGTTAACTAAAGTATATTTTCGGGAAGCAATCTCACCTTTCAGGATCAGGAGTCTACCCTCATCATCTTTGTGCTGCAGGTGTAGTGTGAAAGGTATTGAGTGATGGATGGCAATGGAGACTCCCTTGGAAGCTGAAGTAGGGTGGGCGCCATGAAACCATTGGTCAAATACGCGTGTAGGAAAATTAGGTATTTTATTCTGCCTTAGGTGTGTCTCTTGTAGAAAGACTATGTGAGCACCCATTTTTTTTATGGCTAACATAACCTGGCCTCTCTTCTGAGGCGAGTTGAGGCCCTTTACGTTAAATGTTGTTATTTTCACTTCCGCCATTATCTCCCAGGTGACAGATCTCTGGTTGTCTATACAATGTAGTTAGATCGATCTACAGGGGGGGTAGGAGGGGGATGGAGAAAAAAAAAGAAGAGTAGTAGAATTAAACAGACAGAAGGGGAAAGAATAGGAAAAAAATATATATTATATATGGAAGAAAAAAGGAAAAAGAAAAAAGTAATAAACAGTACTACAATATCTAGTGTATGCGAGTTAGGAGGGAGCAAGAGGATGGACTTATCCCTCGCACTTCAAGCCTGCAAACCAGTCCATCTTTCACAGGCTGGTTGGTGGTCCCACTTAGTTGAACATGTCTTTCCCTACTTCTAGGGATGGAGAAACGTTTCTCAAAAAACAATAACCTGATAACCTGATAACCTGATAGTGTATCAGAAGCTTATATGAGGCAAGTATTAGACGTAAACCACTGTATTTTAATTACGTCATCCACATGCTAGGATTATATAAACCTTCTTCTCTTTTTTTTTTTTTTTTTTTTTTATATAATATAGAGGCACGTGCATTTGGGGAAGGGAGGTAGGAAAGGGGGGGGGAGGTGAGGGAGACGGGAATGGGGGGGGGGGGAGAAGGGGGGGGAATGTTAGTGGTACTATATCTAGGTGGCGCGCGAACTCTACACAATAATGGGGCGATGACAAAATGCGAATATTGTCACTCATCTATTCGCAATAGTGTTAGTATACCATAAGGCCTATAATAAATTCGCAGGCTCCATTTTTGGGGTAAGCCACAGCGTCTTAGTGACTCACCCTCTGACATATAACGTTAGATAGCAAGTGAGTAAACATACTAAACACTCGAAAACATTAGAAAATAACTCCGAGCTCGCTGGAGATCTGTAGTCAGGTATTATTTCTCTGACCGTTCTTCATGAAACCTGGATTGTGACCTGCAGATCCCCTTCAGGTCGGTGAGGAACTCATCTCGGCCGCTGCTCTGTTTGACTTGGACTTCTTCTTCTGGATCTTCCTCCAGGATTCCATCTGCCGGAGGCTCGGTAAGTCTGAAGATGGTATCAGCGGCATCCAGGAGGCGACTTCTACTGGGCGAATACCGATGGCTTCCCATGCTCCTTCCAGGTCATCTGGGGTGTGGATCGGGATGCGTTTTCCATTTTTTATTATCGCAAGTCCGAATGGGTATAGCCACACGTAGGGAATCTTGTGTGCTCTCAGTTCGTCCAGGAGTGGCTTCATCGTGCGTCTTTTTGCAAGCGTGGTAGGCGCGATATCCTGGTATAGGGCTATTTCTGCTCCACCATAGATTATTTGTTTTTTATCTCTAGCGGCCGCCATTATGCGAGCGGTATCCACAAATGAAAGCAGTCCACATATGACGTCTCTGGGCCTTTCAGCCGGTTTTGGGGCAGGTCTCAGCGCCCTATGGATCCGCTCTATTATTATCTCTCCAACGGACTCCTCACCCAGGAGATCGGCAAATATTTCTAGGGCGACTTTGCGCAAGGATTCAGAGGCCCAGGTTTCGGGTAACCCCTTGATACGGACATTTCGCCTCCGGCTTCTATTTTCTTGATCTTCGAGCATTAACATTGCTCTGTTGATCTCTGTGGTATGGAAGTCCAGATATTCCGCTACTCCCGCGGAGTGTGACACAATCTCCTGTGTTGCGGTTTCTAGAGACTCCACTCTATGCCCCATTTGTGCTATCTCCGTTTTAATGTCGGATAGTTCAGAAAGCACTGGCTTTATTGCCTTTTCCAGCGCCTGTCCCAGTACCTTAGTAAGGAAAGACTTCGATACTGGTGAGGGGTCGCGGAGTTCCACTTCTCCTTGAGAGCTAGCTGCGTCGGAGTCTTCGCCATCTTCGGCACACGCTGCTGCCGGCGCCATCTTAGGCCCTGCGCCTGGGGAGATGAGGGCCTTCTTTTTGAGGAATCTCTGCATGGCTTGTTGGCTCTTTTGGGTTCTCGGGGTGTCAGGTGCGTCAGCACCCCTGTCTCTCCCATATTTGACCATTTTTAAGTGGGTCACTGCTGTATAAGAGGCTTGATTAGCTTGAGTGCGGAGGAGCCGAGGTCTCACACAGCCATCTCGAACTTTTTATTTTTTGTCACAAATTAGCGGAAAATTATGATTTTTTTTTTCCTTACAAAGTCTCATATTCCACTAACTTGTGACAAAAAAATAAAAACTTCCATGAACTCACTATGCCCATCATGAAATACCTTGGGGTGTCTTCTTTCCAAAATGGCGTCACTTGTGGGGTAGTTATACTGCCCTGGCATTTTAGGGGCCCAAATGCGTGCGAAGTAGTTTGAAATCAAAATCTGTAAAAAATGCCCTGTGAAATCCGAAAGGTGCTCTTTGGAATGTGGGCCCATTTGCCCACCTAGGCTGCAAAAAAGTGTCACACATGTGGTATCTCCGTACTCAGGAGAAGTTGGGGAATGTGTTTTTGGGTATCATTTTACAAATACCCATGCTGGGTGAGAGAAATATCTCGGCAAAAGACAACTTTTCCCATTTTTTTTATACAAAGTTGCCATTTGACCAAGATATTTATCTCACCCAGCATGGGTATATGTAAAATGACACCCCAAAACACATTCCCCAACTTCTCCTGAGTATGGCAATACCACATGTGTGACACTTTTTTGCAGCCTAGATGCGCAAAGGTGCCCAAATTCCTTTTAGGAGGTTATTTTTAGACAATTGGATCCTAGACTTCTTCTCGCGCTTTAGGGCCTCTAAAAAGCCAGGGCAGTATAAATACCCCACACGTGACCCCATTTTGGAAAGAAGACACCCCAAGGTATTCAATCAGGGGCATGGCGAGTTCATAGAATTTTTTTTTGGGCACAAGTTAGCGGAAATTGATATATTTTTTTTTTCTCACAAAGTCTCACTTTCCGCTAACTTGGGACAAAAATTTAAATCTTTCATGGACTCAATATGCCCCTCAGCGAATGCCTTGGGGTGTCTTCTTTCCAAAATGGGGTCATTTGTGGGGTGTTTGTACTGCCCTGGCATTTGAGGGTCTCCGCAATCATTACATGTATGGCCAGCATTAGGAGTTTCTGCTATTCTCCTTATATTGAGCTTACAGGTAATGAGATTTTTTTTTCATCGATCAATGTGGATGAAAAAATCTCTGCCAAAAAAAAAAAAAAGGAGGGGAAAGGCGTCTGCCAGGACATAGGAGCTCCACCCAACATCCATACCCACTTAGCTCGTATGCCCTGGCAAACCCGATTTCTCCATTCACATCAATTTATGTGGATGAATAAATCATTGCCGGGATTTTATTTTATTTTTATATACAAAGTGTTTGCCAAAGCATATGAACACCGCCGCCTCCTCAGCTCATATGCCTCGGCAAACGTATCTTTTACTGCAGAGGAGAAATCTCGTCTTGCAGCGCCGCATACACCGATTTTTGTGTAATCTGACAGCAGCGCAATGCTTCTGTCAGAATGCACATTAGTGCTGCAGCTAGTCAATTGGTTGGTCCACCTGGAAGGTAAAAAAAACTAAACAAAAAATAAAAAACCAGGCCACAACGCAATACATTTTATTAACTTTATAATAACATTTGAACAGAACATATAAACTTTATTTAACTTTTTGAACTGAACGTTAACTTTTTTGCTTACTGGTGATTTTTTGTTTTTTTGTTTTTGTTTTTTACCTTTATAGGACAAACCTCTCCTTCCCCATGGGACAATGTGCAAAGCGCAAATCGTACATTATGCACTTTGTCCCAGGTGAAAGGAGAGGTTTGCAGCAGCTGTGTGTGAATGGGCCCTAATAGCCCTGTGTACCTCTCCTGTGAGATGTGATCCCTATGCTAAGTGTACCTGTGTGTGGTACTTCCGGAAACACTCCCCTAAGCATAGGGCAGGGTGGTCAGGGCAGTCAGGACAGAAATAGCAGGTGTCACGCCTTATTCCACTCCTGCTACAGACACGTCATATTTTTCGGGGTGACGGTTGGGTTGAGGTACCAGCAACAACATTGGGGAAATGTCACTCGTGTAGATTGCTAACTACACTGGTGGATGGGGCCACGGAACCTCCTGGATACAGGAAGCTCTCGATGATCTCTTCCTGAAATTTGAGGAAGGATCCTGTTCTCCCAGCCTTACTGTAGAGAACAAAACTATTATATGCAGCCAATTGAATTAAATATACAGACACCTTCTTATACCAGTGTCTGGTGCGTTGGGAAACTAAATACGGAGCCAACATCTGGTCATTGAAGTCCACCCCTCCCATTAGCAGTGGCAAACACTGTGTTTTGGGTGGAGGGCGAGCTAAGGTGACACTAATACTATTATAGATCTGACTGTGATCAGTTTTGATCACTTACAGATACTATAAAAGTACAAAAGCTGATTAGTGATACGCTAATCAGTGAATAAGTGACTGCGGTGCGGTGGGCTGGGCGCTAACTGACGCTAACTACCTAACCAAGGGGCCTAAACTATCCTAAAACTATCAGTCAATACCAGTGACTTTCACTAGGTGATTGACAGGGGCGATCAAGGGGTGATCAAGAGGTTAATTGGGGTGATGGGGGGGTGATCTGGGGCTAAGTGTGGTGTTTGGTGGCTACTCACTGTGATGCCTGCTCCTCTGCTGAGACCAACCGACGAAAAGGACCAGCAGAGGAGAAGAGAAGCCATTTAACACCTTATATTTATAAATATAAGGTGTTAGATGGCTTCTGATTTGAGTTTTTGAAAATCGCCAGCCTGCCAGCAACGATCATTGGCTGGCAGGCTGGTGACGAAATTGTTCTTTAACTTTTGCCGGCCCGCAATGCGCATGCGCGGGCTGGCTCAGACCTAAATCTCGTGTCTCGCGAGATCACGCATGGATGCGTCCAGGAGGAAACAATCGACCGCCGCCAGGACGCATCCGTGCGTTAGGCGGTCTTAAGGTAGTTCACCTCCCTGCACAAGCGCCCTTAATAAAGGGCTGGGGTTCAGTTTGGTGGAAAACTTTAATCCAGTCACATTTGAAATAGACCTTTTCGGAGCTATAGGTAAACTACAACTGCATAAAATGTATAGTAATTCCCCAGTTGTATTGGGGTCTAAAAGAGAGGGTGAAATCCCGGCCCATACTAATGTTCTGGGGTTTAAACTGGATGAGACCTATGATAAAATGGAAATTGCCTGCTTAGAATTTCTAGCTGATACAGATTTATGTGGTCTTCCTGTCCCCACTGCAGAAGCAGGTCGCTTTGAGGGAGGCATAATATCTACATATCCCCCCCCCCCCCCCCCCGCCTGCTGGGAGTAGCATTGACATCTTCCACAAACAAATATTAAGAGATGTGAAAGCCCTAGTGTATCCCAGAGTGGAAAATAATACCACTAAGGAAGTATTGTCTGCTATTAATTGCTATTAAATGGCTGGCTAATAGGGATGATGTCGTAGTGAAACCAGCAGACAAGGGGGGCAATATTGTCCTTCTTACCAGGGAGTATTACCTGCAAGAAGCACATAGACAGCTAGGAGATACCTCTGTTTATTCCAAACTTGGGAATAATCCCACCCCTGCGATTCAAGCACAACTCTGTGAGTTGCTAACACGTTACATTGAGGTAGATTTTTTTACGGCTCGTATCTTGGACCGGCTTGTGCCACCATTCCCCAAGAAACCCACCTGGTACTTCGCACCTAAGATTTACAAGTCACTGATCCAACCCCCTGGCCGCCCCATTGTGGTGGGGATAATGTCAGTGACTGAACCTTTATCCAAATACCTGGACTGGCTCTTGAGACCACTCTTGTCAAATGCCCCTACATATTTGCGTGACACCAATGCCTTTCTGGAAGCGCTGAAGGAGTTCCAGTGGCAGGAAGATTTTAATTTGGTGTCCCTTGATGTGGAAAGCCTGTACACCCATATACCACACGGGGAGGGTGTGTAGGCTGTCATCAAGGTCTTGAGCAAAACTGACAAGAGCGCTATCTATTGCACCTTTGTCTGGGAAGCACTCAATTTTGTACTCAGTAATAATGTGTTTACTTTTGGGGGATGCTGATACAGGCAGATCTATGGTACGGCCATGGGCACACCGGTGTCCTGTACATTTGCCAATTTATACTTGCCGGTTTTTGAAGACCGCTATGTTTGTTTCACCTCAAACCCATATTTGCAGCATTAAGCTATTTTTACGCTATGTGGATGATGTCTTTATGGTCTGGCAAGGTTCGAAGCAGGTGTGTGAGGAGTTTGTCCTGTTCTTAAATGATCATAATGAAATGAATATGAAATTCACATTAAACTTCGGGGGTACCATATTGGATTTCCTCGATGTACGTGTGACAATTGACAAGGGCACTCTTACCACCACCGGCTTCCGTAAACCTACCGCCACTAATTCATTGCTCCATTATGACAGTTATCATCCACGTAGCGTAAAACATGCGGTCCCTTATGGACAATTTATACGCTTGAAACGTATTAATAGCACAGAAGCAAGGTATATAACGCAGGCTCAGGAATTAAAGGAGAGGCTCCTACATAGAGGATACCCGGAATCAGAACTAAATGCAGCTTTAGAAAGAGCAGGCCAATTTACACAGGGTGAATTACTAAAGAAGAGAAACAATTCTAAAAAAAGGTTACAAATAGGTTCGCATTTGCCTTCAAATACAGTCCCTTAGCGGACACTATTAAACAGGTTATACTTAAAAACTGGGACATCCTCAAGAATGAAGAGGGGCTCCAGGATTTAATACACAATAAACCTCTTATTACCTTCAAAAGGTGCCACACGATTAAGGACAAGCTGGTGAGAAGTAGGCTCAAGGAGAATAGAACTAGTAATTGGCTCACTGAACGTTTACGAATAAGAAATTACTAAAGTGGGGACTGTTCTTTCTGCCAATATGCTTTACAAGGCAAATATTTTTTTTCTTTGCAGGTATCAGGCATAGGGTTAAACAATTCACCACATGTAGGACAAAATATGTGGTATACCTGGTGCTATGCTCCTGTGGGTCTTTCTACATAGGGAAGACTGTCCGCCCTATGTATGAGAGATTCGGAGAGCATATGAACACAGTAAGGTCAGGCAAGGGTTGTCCCAGGTTGATTGATTATGTCCGCAATAGACATGATTGCAATACTAAATGCCTAAAATTCGCAGCCCTTGAACATGTCCCCGCCCCAGTATTAGGTGGAGATAGAGAGTGGATTATCCGCACTGCTGCCATGGGTCCTCTGGGACTAAATGATCAAAACGATCTAAGTGTTTGTCTACACAGCTAGAGGGCTATGCACGCGATACATGTACATCCATTGTCAGGGAATGTTATGTCCTTACCCCCCTCGATCTGAATTGGATGATGTATGTTTTTAGCGTCCGGGGTTGCTGAGGCAACGTGGACGCATTTAAATGAGCGCACGGGTAGCGCGACTAGGTCAGAGGCCAGAGGAAGCACAGGTGCGCGAAACGGCCGTCGCCAGCTGATCACTCAGTGTTCTTCCGCTTATGTCCGCCCCAGCCCTTTGTAACTTCATCTTCTATTGAAAATAAAGAAGAATATTGCTGCAATTGGTGAGTGCCACTATTATCATTTCTTCTCTTTCTTGGATCACAACTTGGTTTCCTGTGGATTTTATATAGCAGAGCACCACTGTTCATTGCATTACCTGACTGGGTTTCACAGTCTATCGTCCCGCACCTGTGTATGGTTTCCAGCAGTGCCGCCTCGTATTTCTCCGTATGCTGCATAATACTCACCAATACTTAATCCATTTGAGCGTGAAATCCCGCGCAAAATCTTACGTGGTGCATTATTAACGTTAACACGCTGGCCGGCATGGTGATCACCGCGCACAAGATTTTGAGTGGGTGTCTTCGCGCTCAAATGGATGAGGTGAGTATGAGTTTTTTTTACTGCCATTTCAGGGAAATTTTAAAAATTTGAATCGAAGTCCACTTCGGATACTTCAATTCTTTCACCATACTAATGTTTCATACTTTGAAGGAAGGCACATTATAATTAACCCACCTCTACATCTAGATGGGTTATAATAAATTAATGGAGCATAATTCTAAGCATTACAAATAAAGTTTACATTTCAACAAAAAGTGTGATTCCTGTGGAAAATTATAAGACCAGGCATTTCCTGGCAAGCCTCATCCTTAAAACAGTTCATTAGGAGCAAGGCTCCCTGGATATCCTAAGCCTAATAAATTCTATGGAAAAGTCCACAAAGCACCAAGTGGTACAAAAGGATAGTCCTGGGAACAAGACATCTGAATTCCAGGGCAGACATCCATTTTCCAGGACATCCAAAAAGGCTTGATTTTGGCTAAGTGATTTAGAAAAACCTGTTTAGTCACAAACCAGACTCCACTGATAAAGTTTTGTTAAACTGAAAAGGAGAAGGGGTTGGGGGAAGCCAGAGGCCACTCCACAAAAAGCATGGCTTTTGATTTCCTGCAGCACCGAAGCACAGCTGAATTTCTCACAGGTCTGGACAAGTGCAATCCACACCCCAGTGAACATACTACATAAAAAAAAATAATCATGCATATTAGCACTCCAGAAGAAAGAAAACTTATTGTAACTCCACCAAATTTAATTTCACAGTGACTGCCATCTGGATAGAGCATTGCCTGTAAGTAAGTGTCCATATACCAGATGGGTTTCTTCAGTAAGACCCAGTACCTACCAGAGCTGTATCAAAAGCAGCATCTGAGTGTAAAAACAGTGTAAAATTAACATGAAAAATGAAATCAAACTTGCTGCCTATATTTGCTCGCAACTGGCTGGCCGCCTTCATCTTAATTGAAAATCTGGAGCAAAATCTTGTGCGCTTCGAGATGACGTCATCACGTCGGCCAGCTACTGTCCCCTCGCCAGTCAGATTTATCAGCATCCTCTCCAGGACATGAAGGAGTGGAATGTCATCTCATGGTCCTGGCAACTAACAAAGTCTCCTCCTCAAAGGGCCTAAACAAACAGCAGGTGTCCCGCATGACCTGCCACTGTCTAATTTTAAACTTACAGTAGGGGGTAGTCCTGTCGACCTGCATTCTCAAGTAATCAGTCACGGGTTTCTCTGCTCATACAGTTGGACCAACATGTAGAGCGTGGAGTTCCAACGTGTGGAAACATCACAGCTCAAGAAGGGCAGGTTATTTCATGGTAAGAGTGGCTGACTACCAATCTTGCAGTTGGGTGGAAGGAACTGGGTGACAACAACATTGAAAACATGCACCATGCAGAGACCATGGGTCAGCCCTGCCTGACACAGCACAGAGAGAATGTTCTTCCTGTTATTGGTGACCATGGTTCCTATCCCCAGTTGGCGAGGAGACAGCCAGGATTCGATTTCTTGGTTGATGACGTGGAGGAGTTCCACCCCGGTGTGCATAACAATGCTGTGCTTTGCATAGGTGGTATGCTGAAGGACCACGCTGAACTGTGTCTACAGTGGAGGCTGAGGACAAGGTGGAGGATGAGGAGGCAGAGGAGTACATTGTTGCAGAAATCCCACAAGTTGCTGGTGTGCTTAGGCTGGAACCACATTTACCCAGTGAGCTGTAAAGGAAATATTTTGTCCTTGACCAAAGTTATAGCTCCACACGACAGTGCTGGCATGAACTGCACCAGACACCGACAAACTCAAGGACTGGCCCATCTTCTGCTCAACATACGTGTGCAGGACTGATATGGCTTTTTTAGAGAAGTAATGATGGCTTGGGACTTTCTACCTTAGGTGGACACAAGCCATCAGCTGTCATGGTCGTATTGCTTGACCATGACGCGGTTGCCGTGCAGACTGGTTGCCGGGGGCAACAAGTAGTTTTTGGTTTGCACGTGCACTTCCCCTTAGGTGATTCTTCCTGCTGTTTAGTGAGTGTGGGATTACTTTCCTGACTAGGTGGATCAGGGTGTGGTCTCTGGGAGCTATTTAGCCTAGGCTTGTTGCATGGAGGTTAGTTGTGCTCTAGCCTTGCTTTGGGCTGGAAGCTATGCTCCTTTCTGTGGCTATTCCATCTGCCCAGTCATTGAGGGCCACCTTGTTGGACATCAATGTCTTTTGGCAATGTCATCCCTATGTCTTCTCCATGTCTCCACCCATCCTTATGTGTCTATGTTTGGTGTGGGTTTTATTTGGGATTTGGTTGTTATGTCTTGTGGGTTGTTACATGTCTGGTCTGTTGATGTTGTGTCCAGCATGTCTGCTAGACATTTCCCCTGTTCGTCTTCTGAACATAAAGACATTAGCAGCCTTGCCTGGAGCCACCTTGCTTCGGTGTCCGCATGGGGGTCCAGGTTGTTGTGTGGTTATTCCATCTTTGCTGCGGCAGGTAAGTGTTTGATGTTTCGTTGTTACATTGTCTTTCTCCCTGTCTGTTATTGGGCCACTGGAGACGCCTTTCATCTGTGGTGATAGATGAACAGGAGGCCTCTGCCCTGTCACTATGTTAAGGGCGATGCAGGGATTCCTAAACCTTTAGGTTCGTGGGTATGAGCCCCCTTACCTTTGAAGGCGGCTCATACAGCCAGGAGACTAGGGCAATTTTAGGGAAGTTTTAGAAGGTGACCAGCTCCCTTTTCCCTGCCTACGGCCTAGTACCTGGTGACATTGTATGGTGGGGAGTTTCCCCTACTCCCCACTGTGACATCAGCTCTCTGAAATGTTTAGAGTGAAAAGGGATGGACTGTAATACCAGCAACTTGGCTAGGTGCACATTTAGCTTCTGCGACATTTGATGAGTGCACGCATACTATTCTTTCTTTGCCATCGCCTTGGTGATCGATTGCAAACAAAATACATGATGAGGAGTAGTTGGATGAGGAGAAGGCGCATCAGGAGCAGTAGATGAAGGGAAGGTGCAACAGCTTCCTTCTGCTGAGGTTGAGAAGCCTTGACTGCTGGAGAAGGCATTCGGGTCACTGGGAAATGCATCAGTTGCTGCATCAGGATGTACCACCACATAAGTGCCATGGTTTTCCCAGGCCATTTGATGGTGACACTCCATGTGTTGACGCAGAGCTGTAGTACCAACATTAGCACCCTGACCGCGCTTTACCTTCTGCCCACATATCCTGCATACCGCCACACTAAAGTCCTCCAGTTACTTAATAAAATATCCCCACACTGCAGAATATGGCATTTTACCCACACCACTACGTGCTGACTGCCTTTATAAACCCGTGCACACCTATTTTTTTCTTGACAGGTAGGCTCCTGACTAGCAGAAGGTCTACCCCGCATTTGTTTGGATCCAGATCTCCCACTTTGGCTTTTCAGCTTGCTGCCACCCAACTGGTGTCTCATGGCAATGCTGCCACCCTCACATCCTGATAATGATGATAATGCTCCCTCTTCACCCAACTCCCACATGTAATCGGATATATCATCATCCACTACTGTTCGTTTGTCACTTATGTCACCCTCACCAATCTCATGGCCATATCCCTGACCGCTTGCAACATGTGACTTAAGAAGTCCTAATACGGAGTCCTAATTTGCTATGTTTTATAGCAATATGCATGCTATTTTGGAAATGCAGTTCGCTAAATATATTTATACTGAGGTAACTGATTGGCAAAGAGGTTCGACTGGTTTTTGCATTAAGTTTCTATTCAATAGAGTGTAAGAATTTTACAGTAATTTGCTGTAGGACTTTTTCTGTTCACTCATGTAAATTAAATTAGTTTCATATTACAGATGAGTAATATTTTGCATTAACCTACTATCTAGGAAGAGCTTTCAGAAATAATAAATCTGCTATACATGTTACTTCTATGTTATAAAGCATGTTAAATGCAATTACAGAAGTAGACATCTGCAAAATTTCCTGGCAGAATGGTTATAATGACTCTTATATCTCATATTAGTCATACTTCACCCCGCAATTCAAATTATTTCCAGGATAGATGCAAGGTTAGATTTCTGTTGTATATCAATACTGTTTAACCTTTTCATGTCTGGAGATTTACAAACAGATGAGGCCATAGAACTTAAAATTGCTTGTTTTTGACCCCGTAGAGCCGGTCATTTGTTGGTAAGGTATAAGAAACCACTTGTGATAACAATGTTTCCTCAATGCCAAAGGCACAAACATTGCTGAAGAATCCATCAAAGAGCTACTGCATGTTCTTTCTTTACTCGTGGTTTTTAAGATCAATGCTTGCAATCATTTTATAGGAATCTTCATAGTTTTCTTCCAAGAAATAAAAAAAAGTCTGTACTGGTCATGTGATGAACACATAGATGCTTGACCAGTTAAAGTACAGTGCAGTATGCTGAAATCATAACACCCTTTTCCTAAATTGATGAAATTTCTAAAGCTATCAATGATTTATTTAAAAGTTAGATTAAACAATCACAGAATTCAAAAGTGTTAAATTATCTCCCCCCAGCTAAAAGTAATGACAACTACCCTCTACTGATTCTTCTGGATCTGTCTGAACTGTTTCAGTATCATCTCTATGCTGATGATACCAAACTATAGACTTCATCCCATGACATCACCTCTGCATTACTACAAAACACCAGTTTTTGTCTTTCAGCTGTCTGTAACAGCATGTCCTATCTCTATCTGAAACGGAATCTCTCAAAAAACTATACTTTTTGTCATTCTATCAGTTACTAGACACAATTTCAGTCCGGGGGTTATGTTTGACTTATATATGTTGTGTGCTCCCTATACCCAGTCACTGGATATACAGTGGAAATGGCCAAAATCTCTTATTGCTTCTCTTATTTAATCTAGTCTTGATTACTGTAATTTCATACTCATGGGTCCTCCCCTCACTAAACTGTCCCTCCTTCATGGTGTCCTAAATGCAGGATCCAGCCTCATCTTCCTGTCCATCTGTTCCAACCATGCCTCCACCCTGTGCCAGTCACTTTACTGAGTGCCCATCCACCAAATAATATGGTAGAATTCAAGCTTCTCTCACCAACAAAGCTTCACAGTGCTGTACCTTTTTATATCACCTCACTTATTTTTGTCTACTAATTTACCCTTACTTATGATCTGAAAATAAGATTAACATCCTCTATAAAAGTCTCTCTCCCATCTTCAAGACTTTTCTTGAGCTGTACCAGCTCCCTAAAATGTGCTACCCTGGACAATCAGGTTAATTCTCAACTTACTTAGGTTTAAATGTGCTTTAAAAACACAACTTTTTAGGTAGGTTTATCACATGTCTCCTTTAGCCAGAGCTCAGACGGTTATCACCACTGTCATGTTCTGGCTATACTTCTAATGACTTTAGTCTTAATCGTTCAAATACCACCAAACCTTCCCTGGCTTTTTAACTTAGTAGGGGCCGATGGGGAATGCACACCCCATTTCTTCTTGCACTTGTCATTGTTATTTTCTGTGGGCTATTTGCCCATGTTACTATTGATCATTGTAATGTAAATATGCTTGCCATCAATAGGCATAAAGACCATCCGGACATCAGTACTTTAATATTATACACTTTAGTGATAACCTCAAATCACACCAACATGTACCCCATGTTTCTTTTCTATAGCTGCGTTGTAATATTCCCTTGCTACTTGTCAGCGCTTCAGCGCTCCCCCACCAAGGTACATGCGATAAACTGTCAGTGTCCATGGAGAGGCGGAGGCAGAAGCCACACCTCCACTAACATTGGACACTGCTCCATTGCTGTGCCTCTGTAGGGCGGGGCTTTAGCCTTATAATGCTGGAGTTGGAGCAGCCGTGTTACAGCCATCACAGCTTCGAGAGGCACGCCATCTGCACGCTGCACTAGGGAAATGGTGTGCATGCCATAGGGATCTTCCTCCTGCTTCTTAAAATTGTGGTGCTCCTGATGAAATACAGTAGGGCGTGATAGCCACACAGAAACCCATTGAGTGCACACTCAGGAGGGGCGCTAGTACAGGGACCCCAATACATTAGGTCTCTGTTACTCACAGGCTTCTACTGGTCCTGTGCACATAGACACTTACCACACTTACCCTTGGTAGCTTAGGGGTTTACAGAGTGTCTAGATCCTGCATTGAACCCTATGCCGACTCACACATTGGCATTTATCACTGCATATGAATGTTAGCTGTATCCCCTTGTAGAACTCTTGGGGATACTGTATTTTGGCATTGATTCATTTCAAGAGGGTGTTGTGAATACGTGGGGTTATCTGGTGAATACTCGATTACCATATCACCCCCCGCAACCACTATATTCACAGAAGTGTGTATAGGTGTCACGGTAGTTTTGCTGTTTGACATGTGGCAACATGTTGTTGTCGGTTTGCATGTGCATTTCCCCTTTAAGGTGTTTCTCCCTGCTGTTTGGTGAGCGAGGGGTTAATCTTCTAGCTGGTGGGGATTTAGGTGTGTCTTGGGTGTGGACACTATGTGGATATTACCTGTGGCTTCCTGGTTGGAGTCAGTTGTTCTCCAGCCTTGTTTGGTGTTGTAGCTCTGCTCCTTTCCTGGTGATTCTGCCCAGTCCTTGAGGGCCACCTTGTTGGACATAAATAGTCTTCCTTTTGTATGCTCCTTATACCCTCCCTCTCTTGTTGTATGTTCAGTGTGGGTTTATGTTCAGGGTGTGTTGTACGTCTTGATTGTTGTTACATGTCTGGGCTGTTGTTGGTGTTTGTCCCTACATGTATGTAAGACGTTCTCCCTGTGTGTTGTGTCCTCCGGAAGGGAGTTGGTTTTCCGGAGGGGTGAACCACTATCCTGTATGCAGCCCTGCCTGGGCTGCCATGCACCTTGCGGCATGGGGTCCTGGCGGAGTCTGGTGTGCTGGATACCAGTATGAGTTGCTGGTATGGCATCCTGTTTGGTGCTAGGGCTCCTGTACATATGCACGGGTTCCAGTCGTGGAGACTTTGGCAGTAAGTGTGTTGTCTTGTGTTCTTACCTGCCGATCCTCTTGCTTTGTATGGTCTCTCCTTTTCCCTGCTATTAGGTCTTTAGAGACTCTTGTTCTTCCGTGTCTTCGATGAACAGGATGTTTCCCCCTGCTCCTATCTGAGGGATTATCAGGGCGACTCAGGGGCCCAGGTTTCCATGGTATGAGCCGTCCTACCATCGGGGTCCGCTCATACGGTGAGGAGTTAGGGAGAGGATTAGGGACGCTATAGGAGGTGACCTGCTTCCCTTTTCCTTGCTTTCCTGGCTTCTTGGCCTAGTAGCTATCCTTATACCTTTTCATTGTACTCCCCACCGTGACAATAGGTCTGATCTCTCACTTCTGACTGAAATACCCTGCAGCCTCATTTGAAGTTGCACTGTATGGGTTGTGGCCCCAGTCTTTTATTATACTTATCAATAAATATTTTTTGTTTTCTTTTAGTTCCATGTTCCATTTTTACAATATAGGGACGTATACCTACAGTATTATATTTTGGTTCATAGGACCACATATAGAAAACAAGCAGTTTTACCTTTTGTGTCACCCCCTATTTCCTCATAGATTGTAAGGTCTTGCAAGCAGGGCCTTCACTCCTAGCATCTGAATAATGTATTAGTTTGGAACTCTTTGTACGTGTATTTTCTGGATTGTAAAGTGTTATGGAATAATTGTTGCTATCTAAAAAGTATTAATTTTATTATTAGTAGAATTATGATTGACTTAATGTTTCTTTTAACAGTTTGTGGTATTATATGTAACTGTGATGAAATGTTTAAAAGAAGTGAACTTTAATTATATGGTATATATATGAAGGATATGTATTATATGGCCTGTTAACTGATAACCAAGACTACAAGGCAAAACTCTTCCATGATGACCAGAACTGAATTTGAATATGGATCAGTACACTTTGTACTTTTCAGTCATTGAGTTGCATTCTAAGAAGTGTCTTATCTGTAACTGGTTGGCCTAGTGTATCATTTGACAAAACAATACGTACCATAAATGTAATATCAGTGAAGTTGCAAGTCGAACGCTGAAGTATTGATGTGTAGATATTACATTTTTATGGATTTTTTACGGGAGAAAAACATAAGAGATGATGGATAACAGAGATTTTGTCTGGCCGTTTTCAAAGCTTATAAGACTGCTCTAAAAATTCAATAAATTCTCGGTTCATGAGATTAATTTGTTTTTCTGCAACATCTTATCCTACAGACTGAGGCATATTCTTCGCTCCTCCCAGAGATTTCTGTCTGAAATAGCAGGCTATAATAAGTAGAAAGCTGCAGATCTCAGCATACAGCTATGAAACATCACAATGGCAACAACATTAACACTATTACAGGTCACTGAATGCCACCCACTGCAGAATTGGCCTTTAATGAAAGAAGACTCCAGAACATCTTCACTTTTGTACTCTTTTTTTTAAAACAGTAGTAAAGCATTATTATCCTTCAATACCTTACATATTCATGTTTGTAACATTTATTTTCTGACTTTTTCGCTTATGTATTTCACTGACATTGCATTAGTCTCTGAATCTTTTTAAAGAAAATACTTCAGAAGCATTACTAGTATATGCAAGTGAGTAAAAATTACATAACTAGGCTGTGTCACTTATGCTATACACTGCATACTCTAGTTTGGGGAGTATTTCAGAACTGGCAGATTCTCTTTAAAATATTCTGGTTTCATATTGATAACCTATCTTTAGGATAGAGCGAAGAAAGACCGGCACTCACTTTCTTTCAGTTGGACGTGTGCACTACGTGCAAACCGCAGTGCCTACCCATCTTCTTGAATATCTATCTTCAGGATAGGTCAGCACAATCAGATCGGTAGGGGCCTGACTCTCGGCACCTTCACTGATAATCTGTTAAAAGAGGCTTTGGCGCTACTGCGAGAGCTTTGTGCTTTTAGCTGCATTCCGTCTACATTGTAGTGGTGGTAAAGTGTAATTAAAACTGTTCATCCCATTCAAGTGAATGAGATAGGAAGCTGTGATTACACTGAAAGCTATTACAATGTAGACAGTGACAAGTGATTCACTGGAACAACTCATCCTAATGACTCCTGACTGGTCTCAGAATCTGCTAAAGCACTCCTGAAGAAGAGGGCCTCAGACCCTCGAAACGCGTTGAGCCTTATACTAATAAAATGATTGACCAGAAGCCACGTGTGTAGGCGGGGTTCAATTATTTACATCTCTACATGCGATCCTGGCTGGGGGGGGAAATAGTCCCAGGTGTCTTGAGCTTATCCTGGTGACTGCCCACCCTGTGAAGTGAGTGGATTTGATTTTACTATTATCCTTAATTTTATTACTATCATTATTTTATGATCTCTAACATCACCAATATAGAGCTGAGGAGTTTTTTCTAAACTCCTAGCTCTTTAAACAGACCCCGGTGAAGGTCTTCTCTATATCTTATATACAAATAAGAATCAATCTGTATCTTCATCACGACTAATGACTAAGTGATCTGGCGCCTGGTACGTTTTTCAAACTTTTTTTCACGGGTGTGAAGGGCTTCTCTTTCTTTGTCCTCTCTACACCACCTATAGCTCTTCAAAAGTGGGCAAGGGTAATCCTTGATCCACTGAAACACTTGAGCTGCCTATCTTGTTCCATAATTGCAGATGAGCATAACTCCTATATTGTTCTCTATAGAACTCTCCTCCGCCCCCTGGCGCCTCTGATAGCCTCTACTCTAGGTATCTATTTTGCGACTCCTGGTCTACTTTTAGACCAGGGAGTTCAAATTGTACCGTAATCCTCTTTTTGTATCTCTACATTTTGACAGTGACAAGTGACAGTGATAAACCTCTGCCACTAGTCTCACAGCTCCTTCAAACAGCTGATTGATGGTGGGCCAGGAATCAAACCTTCACCAATCTAAAATTGATGAACTATCCTTAGCATACTGTAGGTCATCAAATGGAATACACTCATTGACAAAAACAATGCACCAACAAGGAGTTGTTTGAATCAGAAGAAACTCTATATATGTGAATGGGATTATGATATATGTAAGTGATTACAATATTAGAGCGAAAGAATACGTTTATTGGGGAAAACTGCAATTGAATAGATTCTTTACTACCTTGTTGGGCCACCACTAGAGCCAATATGAGATATGGTTGGGCATGAGAGACATACAGATTCTGTATAGTATCTTGTGGCATATTGGCTAACAGATGTTCAGATGTTGTAGTATTCGCCATATATTCGAGAATTCACGAATTCATGATCTCCAGGCATTATTTTCTTGATTGCGAAAATTCGCATAAAATTCGCATTAAAATGTTTGCATAAAAATTCGGGGCAGTTGTCAATCCACAGCAAAGGCAAGCACACCCCACAAGGCCTCCATAATCAACCTGACTATCATGGGTTCCCAAAAAGAACTTGGATTCATCACTAAAAAAGATACAGTTCTAGTACGTAGTAGTCCAGGTTTCTTATTCACAACACCATTGGAAACAAAGGTGATGGTAGTTGGCTGTCAATGGCAGGACACGTAATGGGTGCTGTGACATCAAATTTCTTTCACATGGAAATGGTCCCGGCAGAGACAGGTGCCACCTGTTTCTGGGTGGCGGACAACAAAAGTGTGGGAGCTGCTCGTACTTGTTGGTGAATCAAAAGATCCATGGTTTCTACTGGTAGTCTGTGTGGGCTGTCTGAAGGCTGGTGCCCTCATGTAAACAATGCTCCAAACACCTCCTAACAGCCTGGTCATAACAGCCTAAATGTTGGGCAGTTCGTCAAAATGACTATTCTGCTTCTGTCTGTCCAATGATGCACTTCCTCTCAAAGTCTGTAAACTGGGCAAAATGTCTTTGAGTGCATCATAGAGCAGTCAACAATCTCTCACTAAGAGGTACACTACCCAAAAGTAGCCTATGATACACTTTTTAAAAGACAGTGGGAAGAAGCACTTTTATGTCCTCTTGTGGCAAGACGCCGTGTAATCAGACTATACCTGTAAGGCTACTTTCACACTTGCGTTGCTGAATTCCGGCAGGCATTTCCGTCGCCGACTCTGCAGCCGGATCCGGCAATCTGTATGCAAACATAAACATTGAAACATAGAATGTGTCAGCAGATAAGAACCATTTGTCCCATCTAGTCTGCCCAATATACTGAATACTATGAATAGCCCCTGGTCCTATCTTATATGAAGGATGGCCTTATGCCTATCCCATGCATGCTTAAACTCCTCCACTGTATTTGCAGCTATCACTTCTGCAGGGAAGCTATTCCATGCATCCACTACTCTCTCAGTAAAGTAATACTTCCTGATATTACTTTTAAACCTTTGCCGTTTGTAGATCTCTGGATGCGGATCCGGTATTATTATTTTTTTTACATTTTTAAAAGTCTGTGCATGCGCAGACTGGAAGACAGGATCTGTCAATGCGGCAATTTTAATGCCGGATCCGCCACTAATACATTCCTATGGAGAAAAAAAAATTGGCATTCCGGCAAGTGTTCAGGATTTTTGGCCGGAGAGAAAAATGCAGCATGCTGCGTTTTTTTCTCCATCCAAATACCGCAAAAGGACTGAACTGAAGACATCCTGAACGGATTGCTTTCTATTCAGAATGCATTAGGATAAAACTGATCTGTTTTTTTCCGGTATTGAGCCCCTAGGACGGAACTCATTCCCGGAAAACTTTGACACAAGTGTTAAAGTACCCTAAGTATTTTAAATAGAAAGAGAAGGAACAGTACTCCAATGCAAGCTCTATGCTGCATGGAGCAGCTGAAACTTTGCACTGTGGAAAGTAGGTAAATAAACATAATTATGGAATGAATGGCGCCTTAATAATAAATAATAATAATAATTGACATTGCATTGGAGTGCTGCTTCTTCCCTTTCTATTTTAGAATTGTGGGATTCGGAGTTGGAACTCCTTGGAGCGTGCACCCATGTTTTGCTTCCTTTTTTTATTTTATTTTATTTTATTTTTTACAGTACTGCTTCACTTTTATGTTTTAAGCCTACAATAATTTACATATCTGTCTCCAACATAACTGCATGCCAAGTTTTGAAGCAATATGACATTTCCACCTGGTTGCATTATTTTTTTCTATTGGCAGTGAGTATCTACGGTCCTGGCCAAAAGTTTTGAGAATGACACAAATATTAGTTTTCACAAAGTTTGCTGCTACACTGCTTTTAGATCTTTGTTTCAGCTGTTTCTGTGAAGTAGTGAAATATAATTACACGCACTTAATACGTTTCAAAGGCTTTTATCGACAATTACATGACATTTATGCAAAGAGTCAGTATTTGCAGTGTTGGTCCTTCTTTTTCAGGACCTCTGCAATTCGACTGGGCATGCTCTCAATCAACTTCTGGGCCAATTCCTGACAGATAGCAACCCATTCTTTCATAATCACTACTTGGAGTTTGTCAGAATTAGTGGGTTTTTGTTTGTCCACCCGCCTCTTAAGGATTGACCACAAGTTCTCAATGAGATTAAGATCTGGGGAGTTTCCAGGCCATGGACCCAAAAGGTCAACGTTATGGTCCCCGAGCCACTTGGTTATCACTTTTGCCTTATGGCACGGTGCTCCATCGTGCTGGAAAATGCATTGTTCTTCACCAAACTGTTGTTGGATTGTTGGAAGAAGTTGCTGTTGGAGGGTGTTTTGGTACCATTCTTTATTCATGGCTGTGTTTTGGGGCAAAATTGTGAGTGAGCCCACTCCCTTGGATGAGAAGCAACCCCACACATGAATGGTCTCAGGATGCTTTACTGTTGGCATGACACAGGACTGCTCACCTTTTCTTCTCCGGATAAGCCTTTTTCCTGAAGCCCCAAACAATCGGAAAGAGGCTTCATCGGAGAATATGACTTTGCCCCAGTCCTCAGCAGTCCATTCACCATATTGTCTGCAGAAGAGCAATCTGTCCCTGATGTGTTTTTTTTTTTGAGAGAAGTGGCTTCTTTGCTGCCTTTCTTGACACCAGGCCATCTTCCAAAAGTCTTCGCCTCACTGTGCGTGCAGATGCGTTCACACCTGCCTGCTGCCATTCCTGAGCAAGCTCTGCACTGGTGGCACTCCGATCCCGCAGCTGAATCCTCTGAAGCCTTCTTAACAAGAATTGAACCTCTTTCCTTGAAGTTCTTGATGATCCTATAAATTGTTGATTGAGGTGCAATCTTAGTATCCACAATATCCTTGCCTGTGAAGCCATTTTTATGCAACGCAATGATGGCTGCACGCGTTTCTTTGCAGGTCACCATGGTTAACATTGAAATAACAATGATTTCAAGCATCACCCTCCTTTTACCAGGTCAAGTCTGTCATTTTAACCCAATCAGCCCGACATAATGATCTCCAGCCTTGTGCTCGTCAACATTCTCACCTGAGTTAACAAGACGAATACTGAAATGATCTCAGCAGGTCCTTTAATGACAGCAATGAAATGCAGCGGAAAGTTTTTTTGGGGATTAAGTTAATTTTCTCTGCAAAGAAGGACTATGCAATTCATATGATTGCATTCTATGCAACTTTTCAAATTTTCAATATTTATGTAATTCTCAAAACTTTTGGCCACGACTGTATAGATATAATTCAGTGTGTGCTCTTAAAAGAATTATCTTCAGGATAGGTCATCAATATCTGTTTAGCAGCTGTGCCAGGTGTCAGGTGTCAGCTGTTTCAAGAGGAGGTGGCGCTACATGCAACAGCTGCTTCCTCTTCATTACACTGGCTGTTGTCAAGTGAATGGAGGTAGTACCTGTAATTACACTACACTGCAGCAGAGACTTTCAAGATGATGGGCAGTGTAATGAAGAGTAAATAGCGCTTACATGGAACTCCTCCACAAACAGCTGATCAGCTAAGGCTACTTTCACACTAGTGTTACATTTTTCCAGTAATGAGATCCATCATAGGGTCTCAACACCAGAAAAAAAACACTTCCATTTTGTCCGCATTCATTGTCAATGGGGACAAAACTGAACAGAACGGAATGCTCCAAAATGCATTCCTTTCCATTCTCATATCGGAGAGCAAACCGCAGCATGTTGTGGTTTGCTTTCCATCCTGGGATTCACTGACACAATAGAAAACTGATCTGCCCCCCGTTAACTTTCAATGGAGTTCATGACGGATCTGTCTTGGCTATGTTAAAGATAATACAAATGGATCCGTTAATAACAGATTATTATTGTATTATCAGTAACTGAAGCGTTTTTGTTAAACCCTGCCGGATCCAGCAAAAACGCTAGTGTGAAAGTAGCCTAATAGGGTTGAGCGAACCCGAACTGTAACGTTCGAGTTTGTATCAAACTTTAGGATTTTTGGACCCCGGACCCGAACATTTTAGTAAAAGTTTGGGTTTGGTGTTTGGCTATTTTATGGCGCTTTTTGAAAGGCTGCAGAGCAGCCAATCAACAACCGTTTAACTCTGTGCCCTTAGAAGCAATCACAGCCATGCCTACTAATGGTATGGCTGTGATTGACCAGTGCAGTATGTGACCCAGCCGCTATATAAGCTGGAGTCACGTAATACTGCACGTCACTCTGATGTGCTTAGTGTAGGGATAGGATGCTGCTGCTGTGAGGGAGAGAATAGGACAGAATCTTTAATCTGAAGAAGTGCTTGTTAACTCAGCGATCTACCTAGATTTTGTTTTGTGGGTGCAGTGCACAATCTTTTTACCCTGTCCTGAGCCCAGTGACCCAAAAAAAATAACTTTTATCCGTCTGTTAGTGAGGTGGGCGGCGGCGGCCATTTTATGCAAGTTCTGTGCAACAGCACAGCATATGTGCATTTGCGACAGTCAAATAGAAGCTTGAACTACTGCAATTATATTCAGGGTTTTTAAAAAATCACCCATTTTGGCAAGACCCTACAGCTTTAGTCAGCGTGCAATTTAAGCTAGAAATACAGCAATAATTTTATGGACTTTAAAAAACTCTTTTTGGGCAAAATACTCAGCCCTTGCTGCATCTATCAGTGTGAAATTCAAGCGTTCTATACTGCTGTCATATTCTATAAAAAACACCTTTTTTGGGCAAAATACTTAATTTGCGGCCTTGTCTGCATCTGTCAGTGTGAGATATATACGCTTTAGATACTACTGTGCTATTCTGGTATTAAAAAAAACACCCTTTTTGGTCAAAATACTAAATTTTACAGCCCTTGTTGTATCTGTCAGTGTTAAATTCAAGCGTTAAATACTTCTGTCATATTCTGTTATTAAACAAACACCCTTTTAGGCAAAAAAATAAAAAATTACAGCCCTTGCAGCATCTGTCATTGTGAGATACTCGCTTTAGATACTGCTGAGCTATTCTGTTATTTAAAAAAACTCCTATTTTGGGCAAAATACTTAATTTGCAGGCCTTCTCTGCATTGTCATTATGAGATACATGCTTTAGATACTGTTGTGCTATTCTGTTATTAAAAAAAAACACCTATTTTGGGCAAAATACTTAATTTGTGGCCTTGTCTGCATCTGTCAGTGTGAAATTCAAGAGTATTATACTGCTGTCATATTCTGTTATTTAAAAAAAAAACACCCATTTTGGGCAAAAAACTAAAATTGCGGCATTGTTTGCATCTGTCAGTGTGAGATACAATCTTGAAATACAGCAATAATGGGCAAAGTACTTAATATTGCAGCCCTTGCTGCATTTGTCATTATGAGATAAACGCGTTAGATACTAATTCTGTTATTAAAAAAACACCCATTTGGGACAAAATCTTAATTTGCAGCATTTGCTGCATCTGTCAGTGTGATATACATGTGTTAGATACTGCTATTCTATTCAGTTATTTAAAAAAACACCCTTTTTGGGCCAAAAATTTGCAGCCTTTGTCTCATCTGTCAGTGTGAGATACACCCTTTAGATACTGTTGTTCTTTTCTGCTATTAAAAAAACACCTATTTAGGGCAAACATCTTATTTTTCCAGCCTTTTCTGCATCTGTCATTGTGAGATACACCCTTTAGATACTGTTGTTCTATTCTGGTATTAAAAAAACACACATTTTGGGCAAGATCCTAAATTTGAGAAATATGAGGAGAGAGTCAAAAAAGGGACGTGGCCCCGGTCATGGTGGAGCTCCTGTTGCAGGGAAAGTACGTGGTCGATCTGTGCCAGCTACACACACAAGTGAAACGTCTTCCTCAGGTACGAGTAGGTCACAGAACCTTCAGCGGTATTTGTTTGGGCCTAATGCGGCTCTGCGAATGGTGAGGCCAGAGCGATAGTAGATTGGGTTTCTGACAGTGCCTCCAGTTCCTTTACATTGTCTCCCACCCAGTCTCCTGCTGAAAGATCAAAGCTGGCACCTGCAGCCAATGTCCATCAGCCTTTCACCTTACCCCTTTGCAAATCAGCCAAGCAGTCTGAGCCCCAAGTCATACAGCAGTCTCTTCTGCTTTTTGATGACTCTGCTAGCAAGGTTTCCCAGGGCCATCCACCTAGCACGGCCCCGGAAGTTGAAGAGATTGAGTGTACCGATGCCCAACCACTTATGTTTCAAGATGAGTACATTGGAGGACCACCACAGCATGTCTCGGATGATGACGAAACACAGGTGCCAACTGCTGTGGCTTTTGAAAGTGTGCAGACCAACAAGGAGGGCAGGGGTGAAGACTGAGTGGAAGATGATGTGGAGGACGATGAGGTCCTCGACCCCACATGGAATCAAGGTCATGCGAATGACCTGTGTAGTTTGGAAGAAGAGGCTGTGGTCGCACAGAGCCACCAGCACAGCAGAAGAGTGAGCAGGGTGCAAAAGCATACTGTCTGGCCATCCCCTAAACAGTATGCCTGCTACTGCCCACCGCAGCAAGGGACTGAGCACACCAAAGCCAGCGCCAAGGAGTTCCCTGGTGTGGCAGTTCTTCAGAAAATGTGCTGACGACAAGACACGAGTGGTTTGCATGCTGTGAAATCAGAGCCTGAAGCGAGGCATAAACGTTCTCAACCTGAGCACAACCTGCATGACCAGGCATCTAAGTGAAAAGCACGAGCTGCATTGGAGTAGACACCTTAATAACCAAGAAAGGTCTCTGGTTCCTTCTGCTTCCTCTTCTGCTGCAGTCTCGACCTCTTCATCCACCACAAGAGTGACAGTGCCATCTGCCACCCCGCAAACAGAGGATCTGCCAACAACACCACGATCTGAGTCACCAAGGATCTCCACAATGTCCCAAACACTGTAACAGATGAGGAAGTACCCCCCTACCCACCCGCGATCCCTGGCCCTGAATGCCAGCATTTCAAAATTACTGTCATTTGAAATGCTGTTATTCCGTCTGGTGGAGACAGAGAATTTTAAAAGCCTTATAGCGGTGGGTGTCCCACAGTATGTCATGCCCAGCCGCCACTATTTTTCAAGGCGTGCCACCCCTTCACTGCACAACCAATTGGGGGATAAAATCAGGCGTGCACTGCGCAATGCCATCTGTGTCAAGGTCCACATAACTACGGATACGTGGACCAGTAAGCATGGTCAGGGACATTATATCTCCATAACAGCACACTGGGTAAATGCAGTGGCGGCTGGGCCTGAGGCCGATAGCAGTTTGGCGCATGTCCTTCCATCACCGAGGATTTCAGGGCACTTCAATATGCGTAACACCTTGACCACCAACTTTAGCACAGCCAGGGATAAACGACAGCAGGCAGTTTTTAAACTTATCTGTTTGTGAGACAAACCCCACACCGGGCAGGAGCTGTGGACGGGCCTTGAACAACAGACCGATGAGTGGTTGGTGCCAGTGAGCCTCAAGTCCGACCAGGTGATGTATGATAGTGGGCAAAATCTCGTAGCAGCTCTGGGACTAGCCGCTTTGACGCACATCCCTTGCCTGGCGCATGTGCTTAATTTGGTGGTGCAGAGATTCCTTAAAAATTACCCCGATTTGTCAGAGCTGCTGCATAAAGTGTGGGTTGTCTGTGCGCGATTTCGGTGTTCTCACCCTGCTGCTGTTCGCCTGTCAGCGCTTCAGTGTAACCTCATATGCGACGTGCCCACAAGGTGCAACTCCACCTTGCACATGCTGGCCAGACTGTGCGAGCAGCAGCAGACAATAGTGGAGTTTCAGCTGCAGCACGCACGGGTGAGTCGCTCTACGGAACAGCTCCACTTCACCACCAATGACTGGGCCTTCATGCGAGACCTGTGTTCCTTGTTGCACTGTTTTGAGTACTCCACCAACATGGCCAGCATTACTATTCCACTTCTATGCCTCCTTGAAAAAACGAAGCTTGCGATGATGGAAGAGGATGTGGCAAAGGAGGAGGAAGAGGGATCATTTCAAGGGGTTTATGGCCAGTCATTTACAAGTGGCTCCGAGGGTGGGTTCCTGCACCCACAAATGCCAGGTACACAATTGTCCAGCCAGGGCACAGTTCTGGAGGATGACGAGGTGGAGAATGAGGAGGAGGAGATGGAGGAGTTGGAACCGTGTTCTCAGCAGGGTGGCACCCAACCAGCTCATGGCCATCACTGGTGTGTGGCTGGGGGGATACAGAGGACACAGACAATGCACCTCCCACAGAAGACAGCTTTTCGTTGCCTCTGGGCAGCCTGGCACACATGAGCGATTACATGTTGCAGTGTCTCTGCAATGACCGCCAAGTTGCCTACATTCTAACTTATGCTGATTACTGGGTGGCAACGCATTCCCACCTGACAGCGGGGGCACAGTGGAAGCACAAGGCGAAGGCAGAGGAGGAGGAAGAGGTCGCCACGCAGCTGGGGCACCACCAGCACCACAGAATGCAGGGTTAGCATTGGTGAAATGTTGTAAAGCTTTGTCAGCACACCACAACAACCAGCACCACCAGCTGATATGGAGCGTCTTAGCAGGAGGCAGCATTTCACCAACATGGTGGAGCAGTATGTGTGCACACGCCTACACGTACTGAATGACGGGTCTGCCCCCTTCTACTTCTGGGTCTCCAAATTGGGCACATGACCTGAGTTTTCCATTTACGACTTGAATTTACTGGCCTGCCCTGCAGCCAGTGTATTATCTGAACGTGTGTTTAGCACGGCAGGGGGTGTTATCACAGACAAGCGCAGTCGCCTCTCCACAGCCAATGTGGACAAGCTCATGTTCATTAAAATGAAACAGGCATGAATCCCACAGGACTTGTCTGTACCTTGTGCAGAATAGACATGTATACCGGCCTTAACCAGTTATTGTTATACTACAGAGCAATTGCTCATTGTTGCATTTTGGATATTTCACTCTTTTGGAGTGTACCCTAATAAAAAAAAAAATTCAAACCAAAACCCAGTGTTGGCTACCTCGTCCTCCCCCACCACCGCTTCCACTTACACAGCTACGTCCACCGCCTCCTCAAACTTCTACTCCATATGGACCTCCACCTCGTAAATCTAGTAATTATTATTTTTTTTGTACGTATTTTATTTTATTTTGTAATTTCACTAATTTGTCTGTTACTTTTTCGGGTGAAAATCACCAATTTTTGGCTGTGATATACCCCTGCTATACCTAGGAGACAGGTAAAAACATTTCATTAATTTGTCTGTTACATTCTTAGGTGACATTTGACCATTTTTGCCATGATTAAACCCCTGCTCTGCATAGATGATAGGGACATAAATTTTAAAAAATCATCTGTTACAAGGTGACATTTTACCAATTTTGCCGTATACAAACCCTTGCTCTGCATAGGTGACAGGGAATTAAATTTCAAAAATTCTTCTTTAATTGATGCATGCCCCCTCCTTTCATTCAATGCTTCAACTTTAGCAATTTGTCCCACATTTGCACTTCAATAATTTGTCCCACTTTTCCGCTCGATCATATTTAATAAAAAAAATTTTTACCTCCCTTGGATGTGGTTTCTCTTTCTTGCGCTCCCTCTCCAGTGTGGAACCCTGATTTGCCGATAACCCTGATCAACATGGTAGGCTCAGAAGAGAACATCGAAAGTTAATAGAGGGAGATGTCCAATTGGATCGTGAACATCACTGGGACGTGCAACATGGTGGGGCAATATATGTGAACACGCCTACACGAACTGACTGATGGGTCTGCCCCCTGCAACTTCTGGGTCTCCAATTGGGGCACATGGCCTGAGCTTGCCCGCCCTGCAGCCAGTGTATTGTCTAAACATGTGTTTAGCACGACTGGAGGGGGTTATCACAGGTTATATTTCCCAATGTTTTGGGGTGTACCCCAATTTTAAAAAAATAAGAATACATTTAAAACCAAAAAGCAGTGTAGGCTATCTCCTCCTGCACTGCCGCTACCACCTACACCGCCACATCCACTGCCTCCTCAACCTCCTACTTCATATGGACCTCGTCCTCCTAGATCAAGACTATTATTTTAAATGTTTACGTATTTTATGTTATTTAAAGTCATTTCCCTATCCACATTTTGTTTGCAGAGCACTTGCCATCCTCTTAGCCACATTTTGATGCCATTTGCAGCCCTCTAGCTCTTTTCCATGACTTTTTTAGAGCCATTTTAGTTCGGGTCCCCATTGACTTCAATGGGGTTCAGGTTCAGGGTCGAGTTTGGGTCCCCAAACTCAAACTTTTTTCTGAAGTTCGGCCGAACCCATCGAACCTGAATATCCAGGTGTCTGCTCGACTCTATAGCCTAAAGATAGGCCATCAATATATACAGCCTGCACAACCACTTTATCACCTTCAACTATGCTTTTACCCATAGCTAGAGATGGCCTTGCGGTTTACATATTGGTCATTTCGAGGCAAACTTTGCTCGTTCTCGGTTCGCAGAACGTACGAACATATGGCAAAGTCCGCCAACCCCATATTCTTTTACATTGTGATGAACTTTGACCCAGGACACATCCATCAGGTGGTACAGGGCAGCCAATTGAGACGTTTTAGCACATGGACATACCACCTACCTTGTAAATGAACCTGATCTGGCTGCCATTTTACATTTAGTCTTTTGCCATTGTAGGGAAAGGTTGCTGTGTGGAGCAGGGACAGACTGTTAGGCCTCTTTCACACGGGCGAGTTTTCCGTGCAGGTGCGATGCGTGCAGTGAATGTATTGCACCCGCACTGAATCCTGACCCATTCATTTCTATGGGACTGTGCACATGAGCGTTGATTTTCACGCATCTCTTGTGCGTTGAGTGAAAATTGCAGCATGCTCTATATTGTGCGATTTTCACGTGACGCAGGCCCCATAGAAGTGAATGGGGTGCGTGAAAATCGCATAGCATCCGCAAGCAAGTGCGGATGCGGTGCGATTTTCACGCATGGTTGCTAGGTGACAGTCTATTCACTATATTATTATCCCTTATAACAGTGACGTCATCAAAGGTCCTTTACCTCTATTTAATGCTCGCCACAGGTCCTAGTCAACAAAGGAGACATAAGGCGATGCCGGGCTTCGCGATCAAGTGGACTAAGGTGAGTTAAATTTATTTTATTTTTTTAACCCCTCTAGTGCTGTTTTACTATGCATTCTGTATTCAGAATGCTATTATTTTCCCTTATAACCATGTTATAAGGGAAAATAATACAATCTACAGAACACCGATCCCAAGCCCGAACTTCTGTGAAGAAGTTCGGGTTTGGGTACCAAACATGCACGATTTTTCTCACGCGCATGCAAAACGCATTACAATGTTTTGCACTCGCACGGAAAAATCGCGCATTTTCCCGCAACGCACCCGCCTCTTATCAGGGCAAAAAAACTGTCGCCCATGTGAAAGAGGCCTTAGGGACACAAAACGCTAGCTAATAGGGCCACAAAAGCCCTTTTAAGGACTGATATCAGTGTGCTATTGATAGGTGTGACTTACTGAGGGGTGTAATATATTTACAATATACTTTCTAACATTGAAAGTACATTATAGTGTATTTGTATTGTGCAGCAGTTGTGTGCGGTTTTGCTGCGATACTGCAGCTACACAGAGTAAAAACGCTATTGGAACAAATCATTTCTACTGGTGTGATCTACCAGTTGCCCCCACAAAAAACTGACTGAAGCAGGGGTGTTATATATCAATTATATACTTTCTATATAGCGAATTTGGGTAGTGCAGCATTTGTTTGCGGTTTTGCTGCTATAAAATTGATATCCAATGACCATGTAATCTACCTCCAGCCATATAATTACTTGCTCTTTTTTTGTATGGTGAATGCCTAATAGTTGGGGCCTCGAAGGAATTCAACACCAGTGATGACCATGTGTTATCGAATTTCAACTATTATCAATAGTTTTTTTTTCAAGAGGAGGGATTTTGTTAACCATGTTTTTAATCCAATTTTATATTTTTAGTTCTTTTAACCTCTATTTTGGGGCACAGGGCGATCGCCGCAAACCGCAGATCAATTCAGACCTGCGGTTTGCGGCTTTTCATGCTGCGGGCGGCGGCGGTTCCATTGGGTCCCCGTGGGGCTGTAGGGGGGACCCGATGGCATGTAAGGCAGCGCAATGCCTTCCTTAGGCATCAGCGCTGCCTTCCGGTGACAAACCTGTAAGATCAAGCCCCCTGGATCTCACAGGCCGGAAGCTGTATGAGTAATACACACAGTATTACTCATACAGCCAATGCATTCCAATACAGAAGTATTGGAATGCATGGTAAAGAATTAGACCCCAAAAAGTTGAAGTCCCAAAGTGGGACAAAAATAAAAGTGAAAAAAAGTTGAAAAAATAACCTTTACCCCCCAAAAATTAAAAGTTTCAAGTAAAAATATACATTTTCCCCAATAATGTGACATACAGTTGTGTTCAAAATTATTCAACCCGCACTGAAGTTGAGTGTTTTGGCCAGTTTGACATTGATTTTGATAATTTCAGTCATCTTGTTTACAATTAAATCAAAGAGGCACTTGTAAGTCAGACAAATATAACAGAACATTTATAATGAAATAACCACAAATGTCTTTTCTGTGCTCACATCATTATCAGTTTTATTCAACCCCCAAGTGACATTCAATCTTAGTACTTAGTACAACATCCTTTTCCAGTTGTAACAGCTTTTAAACGTGAAGCATAGCTTGACACAAGTGTCTTGCAGCGATCTACGTGTCTCTTCGCCCATTGGCAAGAGCCTCCAGTTCAGTCACATTCTTAGGCTTGCGCGCTGCAACTGCTTTCTTTAAATCCTACCAGAGGTTCTCAATTGGATTTAAGTCTGGTGACTGCGATGGCCACTTCAAAATGTTCCAGCCTTTAATCTGCAACCATGCTCTAGTGGACTTGGAGGTATGCTTGGGATCGTTGTCCTGTTGAAAGGTCCAACGTCTCCCAAGCCTCAGGTTTGTGACGGACTGCATCACATTTTCATCCAATATCTCCTGGTACTGAAGAGAATTCATGGTACCTTGCACACGCTGAAGCTTCCCTGTACTTGTAGAAGCAAAACAGCCCCAAAGCATGATTGACCCCCCGCCATGCTTTACAGTAGGAAAGGTGCTCTTTTCTTCATAGGCCTTGTTCTTCCTCCTCCAAACATAGCGTTGATCCATGGGCCCAAACAGTTCTAATTTTGTTTCATCAGTCCACAGTACACTATCCCAAAACTTTTGTGGTTTGTCCACATGACTTTTGGCATACTGCAGTCGACTCTTCTTATTCTTTGGAGACAGCAAGGGGGTGTGCCTGGGAGTTCTGGCATGGAGGCCTTCATTACGCAGTGTGCGCCTTATTGTCTGAGCTGAAACTTCAGTACCCACATCTGACAAATCTTTTTTCAGTTTCTCAGCAGTCACACGCAGACTTTTCTCCACCTTGCGCTTCAGGTAGCGCACAGCAGTCGAAGTCAGCATCTTCTTTCTGACACGACCAGGTAGCGTTTCAACAGTGCCCTTTGCCTTGAATTTGCGAATTATGCTTCCTATGGTGTCTCTTGGTATGTTTAACATCTTTGCAATCTTCTTATAGCCATTGCCCTTCCTGTGAAGAGAAATCACCTCTTCTCTTGTCTTCCTGGACCATTCTCTTGACTTCACCATGTTTGTAAACACACCAGTAAATGTCTAGAAGGAGCTGAGTATCACAGTCCTTTTAAATCTGCCTGATTGGTGCTTATTATGCTTGATTGCTGCTCCTTGGGGTTGAATAATTGTGTCAATGAAGAAATAACAAAAAAAAAACATTTAATACTGTATTACAAAAACAATTGATATCATTTTAGTTGCATTTGGTTCTTTAAAAAGTCCTTGTAAGATTTCATTCTGAACACAATTACAAATGTGCACTAAATTCCCTAAAACCATTTACAGCATTGGGGGTTGAATAATTTTGAACACAACTGTATTAGGTATCTCCGTGTCTGTATCTACCGGCTCTATAAACATATCACATGACCTAACCCCTCAGAAAAAGTATACATATTAGGTATCCCCGCGTCCGTGACAACCTGGTCTATAAAAATACCACATGATCTAACCTGTCAGATGAATGTTGTAAATAACAAAAAATAAAAACTGTGCCAAAACAGATATTTCTTGTTACCTTGCCTCACAAAAAGTGTAATATAGAGCAACCAAAAATCATATATACCGTAAAATAGTACCAACAAAACTGCCACCCTATCCCATAGTTTCTAAAATAGGGTCACTTTTTGGGCGTTACCCCCCAGGGGTGCATCAGGGGGGCTTCAAATGAGACATGGTGTCAAAAAACCAGTCCAGCAAAATCTGCCTTCCAAAAACTGTATGGCATTCCTTTCCTTCTGCGCCCTGCTGTGCCCGTACAGCGGTTTACGACCACATATGGGGTGTTTCTGTAAACTACAGAATCAGAGCCATAAATATTGAATTTGGTTTGGCTGTTAAACCTTGCTTTTTAACTGAAAAAATATATTAAAATTGAAAATCTGCCAAAAAAGTCAAATTTTGAAATTGTATCTCTATTTTCCATTAATTCTTGTGGAACACCTAAAGGGTTAAAAAAGTTTGTAAAATCAGTTTTGAATACCTTGAGGGGTGTAGTTTCTAGAATGGGGTCATTTTTGGGTGACATATTATGTAAGCCTCACAAAGTGACTTCAGATCTGAACTGGTCCTTGAAAAGTGTTTTTTTTTAAGATTTGCTTCTAAACTTCTAAGCCTTGTAACATCGCCCCCCAAAAAATGTTATTCCCAAAATGATCCAAACATGAAGTAGACATATGTGGAATGTAAAGTAATAACTATTTTTGTAGGTATTACTATGTATTAAAGAAGTAGAGAAATTGAAACTTGGAAATTTGCACATTTTTAAAACTTTTTGGCAAATTTGGTATTTTTGATCAATAAAAATGAATATTTTGGACTCCATTTTACCAGTGTCATGAAATACAATATGTGACGACAAAACAATCTCAGAATGGCCTAGATACGCCAAAGCGTTTTAAAGTTATCACCACTTAAAGTGACACTGGTCAGATTTGCAAAAAATGGCCTGGTCCTTAAGTGAAATATGGTCATGTCCTTAAGGGGTTAAATATATATATTTGACCTGTATTTGTACTGGCCTGCAGTAATATTGATGTGTAATATACCTAAATTCACATTATCACCTGATCTTTTCTGTTCGGTGAATGCCTAATGTTTGGGGTCTGTAGTCCAGTGGTCTACAGTAAAAGAAAAAATCCATTGACCGCATAATGTACCTTAAGCCACATAATCAGAGTTTCTTTTATGTCAGGTGAATCCCTAATTTTTAAGGCTCATACTCCTGTGGCCTAAAAAAAATATTCTAGGCTCCAAGAAGGCACATTTCAGAGAATTTCCCTTTAAGACGCATAAAAATGTCCACTGATTAAGATACATATTTTTTGCTGGAATTTTTGTCATTGATCATCCTCTAGTATGTCACTGTCTAGTATGTCAAGTATTTGGTGGCTGCAAATATGAGCTGAAGGTTGTTCAGGTTCACGTGCTATTAAAGTGAATGGCGCCCGCCGGAAACTTGTGGTTCATGAACATTTGATCGCATTCGCGAACCATCCCAGCCGATGTTCGTCCATCACTGCCCATAGCTACATATGTAAATGCCACTGATATTATTTACTAACTCTGCCTTTGTGTTAAAGAGCTTGAAAGGGGAGATAGAGAAAATGTAAAAATAAATAAATTAATATATACATAAAAAGGAGAGAAAGACAAGAGAGAAAAATATGAATCCTAGGAGACCTCGGAGTGTCATACACCAATTTTCAGGCCAGTCAGAGCACTTGGAATTTGTTAGAATTAGACCCAAAACGAGTTTCAAGAAATTCCCTTATCTCTAATTCTGTGGATTACTCATTAGTATCATTGAGAAGCTGCCATCAATGAATAGATCTCTCTTCACTGCTGTAGCATAGACACCATACAGTTTACCATGCATACAGTATAGTGTAAAGAGAGACATATCTCCCTTGTTATGAAAATGTTCCCCTATGTTCAAAGTTAAAAGCAGTTAGTATATAGGAGTCCACAACGAAGTGTGACATAATGCTAAATGGCTGTAGGCCAAGGATTATTTTTTATCCTCCCGAGTTTACCTGTAATTTGGCATGAGTTGAAAAAAGCCGTTAAAACAGGACCAGTCCAGTCCTGCTTTATGTATTCTATGGAAGATTAATTTTTGCAACTGATTTTGGAGGTGAGCACCATCGAAAGGCTGTCCAGGCAATTGTGGATTGCTATTAAAGGTTAATGCTATTGCACAAAAGTGGTCCTGGTGCAGAAGAAAAAGTGAAAAAATAAAAATAACCTGGATAACCCCTTTAATGTTAATAATGGTTTGCTTCAAGTGGAAAAGCTGCTACTGTGATATGTTGTGGGCCACACAAAGTAGTTAGTACAGTGATCCCCAAAGGACTACCAGACAACAAAGCAATGTAAAAAATGAAACCAGAGTCATTTCTTGAAACATGTTTTATAAATCACAGCCAGGAAATGTAAATGATTTTTCTTCAAATGTCTCCAAGTATACAGAGACCCGTAAATAACCGGAAACTGTCTGAACTTGTATTGTGTCTAGAAACTTTCTGCTGTACCTGTAAAATGAGGTCTGTGACATTCCGAAAGCTATTGCTTGGGGAAAAAGACCAGAGGAAAGCTAATATGGTAGCGGATTGCTGTCTGAATATTAATTTGATATTGCACATAATCATGGATTAATTTTAATCCTCTAAATAATATGAGATGGGAATTGAGAGCACACAAAAAAGTACAATCATGGAAACTCACAAGGGTCACAGTAGCTATTTATATGTAAGATCTACCTCCCTAAGCGAGTCACATTATGTGGTGACTTCTGTGTCACTTAATTATTCAACCGATATGCACTGTAAGACAGCAGGAAGTCAAACTAGAATAATATCTATCCATACAATATTCTAAATCATGCATAGTAGGCCTGAGTGAAATTCACAAGATAGAAATATGCCACTTGTTTGTTGCTGTTTTTCCAGCCTCTTGACTCTTGATGGCATATGTTGGGGAAATATGGATTGGCCAGTACAATTTCAACATACCCGATTCTTTTGCTCTCAGGGTGATAAGCTGCCGATAAAGAAGTCTGGCAGGGGCTGTTTCCCCTCTCTACACTCAGAACACACGCATGCTTTAGTTAGGAGAAATAGCTCTTGGCTGACAGGTATTTCATGTGTATGGTCAGCTTAAGAACATTTTCCCATTTTGTAGTTATATAATTTATTGGTCTTTGAAAGACGGCCAATAAATGTGCGGTGAAGTAATGGCGTAGCCATGTTGGTTACTCGCATTACAGTAATTGGCTGGCCGGAACGCGTCATCGGGTGCTATATAGCACTAGATGACACGTGGTTTGGCTCAGACAGTAAAGGCGAGCTGCAGAAGAAGGGATAAACAGTGTAGGGACAGGAATTGTTTATTTAATTTTTTTTAGGCAGGGATAAGTGTTGAAAGGTGTTAGAGACCCAAAAGTCCTTTTTGTTTTATCTGGCTGCAATATATATTATTAGTGCAACCTGCGTTAAATTGCATGCAGTTGTTTGGCCGCTGCTGACAGTGACCCAACCTCTGCTACATCTGTTGCGTTACATTTGCGGATCCTAAATATCTGTGACTAGTGTTGAGCGTGAATATTCGAAAAGCTAATATTTTTTGAGAATATTTAGAATATACAGGGAGTGCAGAATTATTAGGCAAGTTGTATTTTTGAGGATTAATTTTATTATTGAACAACAACCATGTTCTCAATGAACCCAAAAAACTCATTAATATCAAAGCTGAATATTTTTGGAAGTAGTTTTTAGTTTGTTTTTAGTTTTAGCTATTTTAGGGGGATATCTGTGTGTGCAGGTGACTATTACTGTGCATAATTTTTAGGCAACTTAACAAAAAACTAATATATACCCATTTCAATTATTTATTTTTACCAGTGAAACCAATATAACATCTCAACATTCACAAATATACATTTCTGACATTCAAAAACAAAACAAAAACAAATCCGTGACCAATATAGCCACCTTTCTTTGCAAGGACACTCAAAAGCCTGCCATCCATGGATTCTGTCAGTGTTTTGATCTGTTCACCATCAACATTGCGTGCAGCAGCAACCACAGCCTCCCAGACACTGTTCAGAGAGGTGTACTGTTTTCCCTCCTTGTAAATCTCACATTTGATGATGGACCACAGGTTCTCAATGGGGTTCAGATCAGGTGAACAAGGAGGCCATGTCATTAGATTTTCTTCTTTTATACCCTTTCTTGCCAGCCACGCTGTGGAGTACTTGGATGGAGTATGATGGAGCATTGTGATGGAGCATTGTCCTGCATGAAAATCATGTTTTTCTTGAAGGATGCAGACTTCTTCCTGTACCACTGCTTGAAGAAGGTGTCTTCCAGAAACTGGCAGTAGGACTGGGAGTTGAGCTTGACTCCATCCTCAACCCGAAAAGGCCCCACAAGCTCATCTTTGATGATACCAGCCCAAACCAGTACTCCACCTCCACCTTGCTGGCGTCTGAGTCGGACTGGAGCTCTCTGCCCTTTACCAATCCAGCCACAGGCCCATCCATCTGGCCCATCAAGACTCACTCTCATTTCATCAGTCCATAAAACCTTAGAAAATCAGTCTTGAGATATTTCTTGGCCCAGTCTTGACGTTTCAGCTTGTGTGTCTTGTTCAGTGGTGGTCGTCTTTCAGCCTTTTTTTACCTTGGCCATGTCTCTGAGTATTGCACACTTTGTGCTTTTGGGCACTCCAGTGATGTTGCAGCTCTGAAATATGGCCAAACTGGTGGCAAGTGGCATCTTGGCAGCTGCACGCTTGACTTTTCTCAGTTCATGGGCAGTTATTCTGCGCCTTGGTTTTTCCACACGCTTCTTGCGACCCTGTTGACTATTTTGAATGAAACGCTTGATTGTTCGATGATCACGCTTCAGAAGCTTTGCAATTTTAAGAGTGCTGCATCCCTCTGCAAGATATCTCACTATTTTTGACTTTTCTGAGCCTGTCAAGTCCTTCTTTTGACCCATTTTGCCAAAGGAAAGGAAGTTGCCTAATAATTATGCACACCTGATATAGGGTGTTGATGTCATTAGACCACACCCCTTCTCATTACAGAGATGCACATCACCTAATATGCTTAATTGGTAGTAGGCTTTCGAGCCTATACAGCTTGGAGTAAGACAACATGCATAAAGAGGATGATGTGGTCAAAATACTCATTTGCCTAATAATTCTGCACTCCCTGTAGTGATATATATTTAGAATGACAAATATTATATATTTTTTTTTAACACAGTACATTTCAGGTGATCATCCCTGGTGACAGCGACATTACCTGCGCTACATCGCCTGTATAACATTTGCGCATCCTAAATATCTGTGACATTGAGTGTAATTTTTTCTTAGCCGCTGGTGACAGCAACATTACCTGCGCTACATCTCCTGTATTACATTTGCACATCCTAAATATATGTGACATTCAGTGTAATATTTTCTTAGCCGCTGGTGACAGCGACATTACCTGCACTACATTTCCTGTATAACGTTTGCGCATCCTAAATATCTGTGACATTCAGTGTAATTTATTTGTGCATAAACTTACAAAACCTGCGCTACTGTAAGTGTGACATACTTGCAAGCATATTTACCATTTCATAAGATCAAGGCAAGCAGTAAGGGACGGGAAAGTGGCCCTGCTGATGATGGTGCACACAGAGGCCGTGGCACAAGAAACACACTCATCCACGATATCTAGCTTTATGTCCCAGTTTGCAGGACGGGGCAAGGCAGCACTCTCGAAGTCACAACAGTGGGACCAAGTGGTCGGTTGGATTGCAGCAGATAATGCTTCCAGTCCGTTAAGCACCACCCTGTCTTCCAAAAAGTTCAGTCTCAGTAGCCAAGAGTCTGGTCAACAGAAACCTCACCCTGATCCTCCTGCCTCCCACCATGGAGAGTCCCCGATATTTCGAGGAGCTCTTTTCAGCGCCATTCCTTGATTGGGGACTCTCACCAAGCCCGCTTTAAGAGGGAAATAAGGAGATCTTGTGCACTGATTCCCATACTCTTGAGAGTCCACAGTCAGAAGAAGATGACAGTGGTGAATGGAAATTAGTCTCTCACGAGGTGGATGATGATGATGAGACACAGTTGCCAATAAGTCAACGGCAATTAGTGTCTCAAAAGGGTGATGATGAGACACAGTTGTCAATAATTGAGGTTTTTGTTAGGTCAACTAGTCAGGAGGATGACCAGAGTGAAGAAGTGGAAGAGGAGGTGGTGGACAATTAAATCACAGACCCAACCTGGGAAGCTGGCAGGACAAGAGAGGACAGCAGTACAGAGGGGGAGGGATCCGCAGCACCGCAACAGGATGGAAGAGGCAGGCGGGTGGCAAAAGGTAGAAAGCAGGCCACACCAAACAGGCCTGCAACTGTTCCCCCGAGCACCCCCTTGCGGCAATCTTGCGGCATTTTGCAGTCTGTTGCTTTTTTGAGGAAAGTGCGGACAATAAAAGAATTGTCAGACCATCCATCTGTTTCAACTCTCTCAGGAGTCTGAGCACACCATACATATGGTTCCGACCGTGCTATGAATGTAGTCAGCCCACATGTGCAGGGCCTTTTGTATCTGAAATATGGTCTCTGTAAAGTCCCAATACAGTCTGTGCAGATTATATCTGTACTCACGGTATATTTCTCCATGATTCACCTTGTTCGGTGTGCAAAGATTCCTACTGTGGCGTCCCACAGTTCGACCACTCTCCACTCTGGCGGCGTTGGTTTCGGTTTGTAGCTTCGCCGGGATCTCGTCCTTATTCTCGTGAGAGTTTGTTTCGAATCTTTGCTTACGTGAGTAGGGTAGAAAAGATATTGCGCTTCTTTAGCAGTAAGTTTTTAGTACATTTGTTCAATGTGGAGTCATATAGCTATATACGCACAGTGATTTATTATTTAAGGTCCTGCATGAATTTGCTTTCTTGAAGAAACTATACGCTGCACAGAACCTGTATGTGTCTATATTATAAGCCATCTACTAATGATTATCATAATCTGAAATACAGCTGCATACATGCCGTCCAAGGTAGATTTCGCTCTACCACATTAGCTGTGATCCAACGAGTCATCTCTACTGGGAGGATACGGATGCAGCTTTCTTGATATAGCGAACCTTGGAGGCGACTTCTATGTAAAACTTTGGTCCTAGATATATCCATATTTTCCTTTTATATATTTTATTTATTTTATTCAATGTATACATGTTGATGTAGTTATAATACATTTTTTACTCTATTTCCACGTGATTTCCAATTGTTCTGAATGCCGGTTCAATTTCTAAAGTTTTTCACAATCCAGAACTAGTTTCTCGGAACCTGAGCACCAGTTGTGGTTAATCAGAGTGAGCCATCTGTTTATCATTTGCAGATCAATAAAAGAATTGTCATTTGCAACCTGTGTCATACCAAAATGAGCAGGAGCGTGAACTCTAGCAACCTCACCACCACCAATATGATCCGCCACATGGCATCAAAGTCCACAGTCAATGTCTGCGGGTCACACCACTGCCTCCTCTTTCCCTGTGTTACATGCTGGCCAATCCCGTGTCCAAGATGCAGGCCTGGATGCCCCCCACCCTGCACCTAGACCTTAGCAAGCACCATCAGCTAGCATATCCACGTATGTGTACCAGCGCAGCAAACAGATGTCCATACCCCAGGTCTTTGAAGGAAAGCGCAAATATCCAGCCACCCACCCACAGGCCATTGCACTAAATGTGCACCTTTTCAAATTGCTTGCCCTGGAAATGTTGCCATTTAGGCTTGTGGACACTGAGGCTTTCCTCAGCATGATGGCGCCGGCCGTCCTTCATTACTCAGTCCCCAGCAGCCACTATTTTTCCCGGTGTGCCGTCCCTGCCTTACACAAGCATATGTTCCGTGACATCTTCCATGCCCTGACCAACGCAGTTATTGGGAAGGTCCACTTAACGACTGACACATGGACAAGTGCTTTTGGCCAGGGATGCTACATTTCCCTGACAGCACACTGGGTGAACGTTGTGGAGGCCAGGAGCGAGTCGTACCCTGGGATGGCACCGAAGCCAAGGATTGTGGGCCCTACTTCCATCATGATTTCAGCCACCACCTACATTAGTGGATGCAAGCCCCCCTTCTCCTCCTCCACCTCCTCCTCCATTTTCACTTCTGAATTCACATCTTGCAGCACCATCTGAGCCATCAGTCAGTAGCTGGAAGCAATGTAGCACTGCAATGGGGAAGCGGCAACAGGCCGAGCTGAAAGTAATTTGCTTAGGTGACAAAAAACACACCGCCGCAGAGCTGTGGCAGGATTTAAGGGCCCAGACTGAGCTGTGGCTCTCGCCACTCAACCGACATCAGGCATGGTTGTGTCTGATAATGGCCGTAACTTGGTGGGGGCTTTGGTGCTTGGCAAGCTCACACACATACCATGCCTAGCCCACGTGTCCAACTTAGTGGTTCAGCGGTTTCTTAAAACCTACCCCAATTTGCCTGAGCTACTGGTGAAGGTGTGCCGCGTGTGTGCCCATTTCCAAAAGTCATCTTCAGCTGCCACCGGTCTGGCAATGCTGCAGCAGTGCTTGCATTTGCCAGCTCCCCAACTGTTGTGCGACGTGAGCATGCGCTGGAACTCCACGTTTCACATGTTGGCCAGGCTTTGTGAGCGGCAGAGGACAGTAGTGAAATACCAGCTGCAACATGGTCGTTGCTTTTCCAGTCAGCTTCTGCTTTTCACAGGTGACAAGTGGGCATGGATGTCTGACCTCTGAGGTTTTATGCAACTTTGAGGAATCAAGACAGATGGTGACTATGCCGCTATTATCAGTGTAGCCATCCCACTTCTGTGTCTACTGAAACGCTTGCTGCTCACAATGAAAGCAGACGCTTTGCATGTGGAAGAGGTGGAAATGAGGAAAGACAGTTCACAGGGTGATAGGAGGATGAGGAGTAGGAGCAGGAGACGTTTGCCTCCGCTACAGAGGATACTACCCACAGCAGGTTTATTCAATCTGTTCAGCGTGGATGGGCCGAAGAGGAGGATGAGGAGATTGAGAGTCATCCTCCTGATGAGGACAGCGAAGTCTTGTCTGTTAGGACTCTGGCACACATGGCTGACTTTATGCTATGCTGCCTTTCCCGTGACTCTTTTGTTATACGCATTTTGGCCAACACTGATTACTGGTTGTTCACCCTTCTCGACCCCCACTAGAAAGAGAACTTCTCATCTCTAATTCCTGTGGTGGAGCGGACTAGCAAAATGGTGCAATAACAGAAGGTCCTTGTGGAAAAATTGCTCCAAAAATTTCCAGTTGACAACGCTGGCAGCAGAGTAGTTCCTTGGGCAACCGAGGAGGGGAGACAAGGGGAACACACAGCAGTTCTAACAGAGACAGGGCAACATTCTTCAAGGCCTTGCACAGTTTCATGACACCCTGCCAGCACCTTCACCCTCATGCGTGGCCCGGTGTCACAAGGAGGCAAAAGTTTTGGAAGATGGTGAAGGAGTACGTAGCAGACCGTGTCAGCATCCTCAGTGATCCCTCTGTGCCTCACAACTATTAGGTGTCCAAGATGGACAAGTGGCACGAACTGGCGCTCTACACCTTGGAGGTGCTGGCCTGCCCTGCCACCAGCATTTTGTCAGAGTGGGTATTTAGTGCTTTTTTTATCAACCGTCAAAATACTTAAATAGTAGTTGTATACGAAAACACTGTCACAGAAGCCAACTACCTAAAACATAGCTTTTATTATCAATATAATAAAATCAAGAGGTCCCTCACTTGGGGACTGATAAATGTACAGCACAGACAAACAAAAAACCGTAAGTAGCCGACAAGGTGTAGATGTTGCAGTACTAGCAATGGGTACTGGGCAAACACATATGGGTCCCTGGTATATCCCTAGGATATCCCTGGTCTATTCTCTGCCCAGAGATGCCCCCAGATGGTAGAGGCACTCTGTCCCCGTGCCTAAAACTACCTGTCCTTGAAGTGCCCTTACAACAAAGATTGGCCCATATGGATGCCTGGGTCGTTCAATGCGCTAGATAAAATACTGTTGGTTATATAATTCTGGTCTCAACGCGTTTCCCCTTTAATAACAGGTTCATCAGGAGACAAAGAGGATAATCCAGTAAGCCACGATCAATACTTAGTGACCACACACCAACGGTTTAACAGAAATAAACCAAATCAAAACAAAGAAAATAACTGGAGCACCCCCGCGGCAGTATATGGCTGCCAAGGATTTCACAACAATGGTGCACTACAATAGATTACAACAGGTCCGGAGAGAAAAGATAACTTAAATTAAATCGATACTCATCTGTTACTGTATTAGTCCTGAGCAGCGATCTGCGGCTAGGGGTGCTCCAGGGGGCACTGAAAATACGGCTCCTGTCTAGCGCCACTCTGGCAGGTAGGAGAAAACGGGAGCTACAAGCAAATGGCAAACCTTCAATTTCCACATCAACCTTGCCAATAGTAGAAAATGAAAAGTTTTTAGAGGGTTTTTCTTGTTTTGTTTTGTTTTTATTACCCTCAGAAAACTTCATGAATCTCCTACAGGGGCAAACATTAGCAAAATGATTCATTCCCCCACAACAGAAACAAACCCTCCTCTGAGAGCTGAATCCTCTACTATCAGAGGCAAACAAACCCAGCTACATGGCCTCCTCCTCAGAGGGGATTGAGAGAGATTGAGACCCCTGCACACTGAATAAGACAGCCCCACTGTCCTTGGGCTGAATATGACAGGAAAGAGTAGTCTCCTCTCTCTCTCTCTAAGACGCCTGTCAATACGAACAGCTAGAGACATGGCTGACTCTAACGACGCTGGTCTCTCATGAAAAGCGAATGCATCTTTCAATCTTTCCGAAAGACCATGGCAAAATTGACTTCGGAGTGCAGCATCATTCTAACCAGTATCAGCTGCCCATCTCCGAAATTCAGAACAATATATCTCTGCGGACTGTTTACCCTGGCATAAAAAATGAAGTTTAGATTCAGCCAGAGCTATACGATCCGGGTCATCATATATCTGCCCCAGGGCTACAAAAAATTCATCCACCGATCGGAGGGGCCGTGCCCCCACCGGCAGCAAAAAGGCCCAAGACTGAGCGTTATCCCAGAGCAGCAAGATGATGATCCCCACCCTCCGCTCCTCATCAGCAGAGGAATGGGGAAGTAGGTGAAAATGGAGTTTGCAAGCCTCTCTAAAGCGAACAAAATTCTCACTACCCCCCGAGAACATGTCCGGAAGCGAAGGTCTTTATGGTAGACGATTGCATGCCCACATACCTAAGTCTGTGTGACACCTGAAAACCCTATAATAGTCAGGGGACATGACCACCGGCTCCCTGCACTTAATACGGACAGAGTCAGGGTCACCTAGAATCAAGCCAGCAAGGAAACACAATAAAGTAAAGGACTTTTCTGAACAAAGAGCAGACACAGCCTACAGCAATGACCACTTCATCCAGTAAGTAATATAAACTGCAAAGTGAGGCAGTATGGGAGGGAATATAAAGGAAAAGGATTAGTCTGAATAAGTGGCACCTGGCAGAAGGAAAGGAGATGAGAAAGCGAAACCAAAACAAAGAACATCATACAAGAGGTAGAGAAGAACGTCTAACAGACCTTCTCATAGGACTGGCGGTGACAGAAACATTACATGGGCATCCAGATAGTCTCATAATACCTCTCTGTTATTCCAGCAATTAGTTATTGGGATGCAAGTGCTAATCTGAAAAGCCTTTAGTGGCTCTTATCTGTCGAAAAAGATAAATATATACGCAGGTCACTTTTGCTGTTAAAGGGAACCGCTAGCACATCCGCAATACCCAGTCCCCATAGCTCTGTGTGCTTTTATTGTGTAAAAATAAACGATTTGATGAATATGCAAATTACCCTGAGATGAGTCCTCTACGTGAGGACACAATAAAAGCACACAGAGCTATGGGGACTGTGTATTGCGGATGTGCTAGCGGCCATCTAGCAACCCATGTCCTCAGCTCTATACACAAAATCCCGGTGACAGGTTCCCTTTAACTGCGCTGATATCATTTAGTAGCCTATTTCAATACAATACAAGAAATATATACCCACTGCGCTGTTGCAGTAACTTCTGATGAAAGAGTATAAGGCCGTATTTCAGTAATACAAGAAAAATATATACCCACTGCAATGTTGCAGTTATTTCTGTTGAAAGCATATAGGGCAGTATTTCAGTAAAAAAAAAGAGAAATATATACCCACTGCAGCGTTGCAGTAATTTCTGGTGAAAGAGTATAAGGCCGTATTTTAGTAATACAAGAAAAATATATACCCACTGCACTGTTGCATAGGGTTGAGCTAACCCGAACTGTAAAGTTCGTGTTCGTAGCAATCTTTAGGATTTTTGGACCCAGGACCCGAACTCGAACATTTCAGTAAAAGTTTGGGTTTGGTGTTCGGCTATTTTATGGTGCTTTTTGAAAGGCTGCAGAGAAGCCAATCAACAAACGTTTAACTCTGTGCCCTTAGAAGCCATCACAGCCATGCCTACTAATGGCATGGCTGTGATTGGCCAGTGCAGCATGTGACCCAGCCTCTATATAAGTAGTGATGAGCGGGAGGTGCCATATTCGATTTTGCGATTCGCGACACTAAGTTATAGCAATATAGCGAATATTCTTAAAATACACATATAGACTGCAATTTAGCTAATATAGTGCTATAGTCATTTTTTTATAGTCAAATTTTTTTGCCTCTTCTGAACTTCAGATTTGGAAAAAATATACATTATAAAAAAAAATACTATAGCACTATATTAGCTAAATTGCAGTCTATATGTGTATTTTACAAATATTTGCTATATTGCTATAACTTAGTTTTTTAGAATATGACAAATATTCTAAAAAACAAAGTTATAGCGAATATATTCGTTATTTAGAATATTCGTCTTTTTTTATTTTTTATCTGTACTGTTATTCCACTTTGGCATACTCCTCCCCGACAAGCATCCCCGACACCACGGGGACGCCTGTGGGTTAGAATATACCATCGGATCTGAATTTTCGCAATCTCTGTGAATACTCAGATCCGATGGTATTTTCTAACCCATGGTGACGGGGACGCTTGTCGGAGAGGAGTATGCGAAGAACTGTATAGTGTTGAGCGCGAATATTCGAATTGCGAATTTTTTTCTCGAATATCGCAATTTCGAGATTTCGCGAATATTTAGAATATCGTTCTATATATTCGCGAATTCGAATATTCGTTTTTGTTTTTTTTATTATTATATTTTTTTCTTTCCCACTTCTCTAAAGTTGTTCTTACCTGTCCTTTGGATTCCTGGCTTCCTGGCTGCTCCAGTCAGTGGCGTTTTCAACTTACTGCTATATTCCATATTAGCTAAATTACAATCTAATCTATATGTGTATTTTACGAAATTTCGCAAATTGCGATGCGAGTAATATAATAGGAAATAATCGCATGAAGATTTCAATTTAGCACTGCTATATTCCATATTCTAGCCTAGTATGGAATATAGCTGTGCTAAGTTAGCACTGCTATATTCCATACTAGGCTAGAATATGGAATATAGCAGTGCTAAGTTGAAATCTTCATGCGATTATTTCGTATTATATTACTCGCATCGCAATTTCGGCTTTTGCAAATGTTCTTAATATTGCTCTAACTTCGTCTTTTAGAATATTACGAATATTCTAAAAGACGAAGTTAGAGCAATATTACGAAATTTCGTAAAATACACATATAGATTGTATTATAGCTTATATAGTGCTATAATCCCTTTTTTTTCCTCTAATTTTTTTTGCCTCTTCTGAACTTAAGTTTTGTAAAATATGTACACTATTAAAACATATTACTATAGCAGTATATTAGCTTAAATACAATCTATGTGTATTTTACGAAATTTCGTAATATTGCTCTAACTTCGTCTTTTAGAAATTTCGTAATATTGCTCTAACTTCGTCTTTTAGAATATTCGTAATATTCTAAAAGACGAAGTTAGAGCAATATTAAGAACATTTGCAAAAGCCGAAATTGCGATGCGAGTAATATAATACGAAATAATCGCATGAAGATTTCAACTTAGCACTGCTATATTCCATATTCTAGCCTAGTATGGAATATAGCAGTGCTAACTTAGCACAGCTATATTCCATACTAGGCTAGAATATGGAATATAGCAGTGCTAAGTTGAAATCTTCATGCGATTATTTCGTATTATATTACTCGCATCGCAATTTCGGCTTTTGCAAATGTTCTTAATATTGCTCTAACTTCGTCTTTTAGAATATTACGAATATTCTAAAAGACGAAGTTAGAGCAATATTACGAAATTTCGTAAAATACACATAGATTGTATTTAAGCTAATATACTGCTATAGTAATATTTTTTAATAGTGTACATATTTTACAAAACTTAAGTTCAGAAGAGGCAAAAAAAAAATTAGAGGAAAAAAAAGGGATTATAGCACTATATTAGCTAAATTACAATCTATATGTGTATTTTACGAAATTTCGTAATATTGCTCTAACTTCGTCTTTTAGAATATTCGTAATATTCTAAGAGACGAAGTTAGAGCAAATCACGAAATTTCGTAAAATACACATATTAGCCTAGCCATAGTCAATTAGCATAGGAATGTTGCCTTATACTATCAAGATAAATAATCGCAATACGCGAAAAAAAAAATCGTATATTATTCGCGATAATTGGAATAATTACGAATATTCGATTTCGACGAATATAACACGAATATTCATTCGAATATTCGCGAAATATCGCGAAATCGAATATGGCACCTCCCGCTCATCACTAGAACTGTACAGATTAGGGAAAAAAAGGCGAATATTCTAAATAATGAATATATTCCCTATATTGCTATATATTAGTTTTTTAGAATACAAACATTTTTACGTATTTTATGTTATTTAAAGTAATTTCCCTATCCATATTTGTATGCAGAGCACTTGTCATGCTCTTAACCACATTGTGCTGCCATTTGCAGCCCTCTAGCCCTTTGCATGACATTTCTAGAGCCATTTTAGTGCTCAAAAGTTTGGGTCCCCATTGACTTCAATGGGGTTTGGGTTCGGGGTGAAGTTTAGGTCCCGAACTCTAACTTTTTTGTGAAGTTCGGCCGAACCCGTCGAACCCGAACATCCAGGTGTCCGCTCAACTCTACTGTTGCAGTATTTTCAGGTGAAAGAGTATAGTGGCCTTTTTTCAGTAATACAAGAAAAATATATACCTACTGCACCGTTGCAGTAATTACTGGTGAAAGCGTATAGGGACATATTTCTTTAATACAAGAAAAATATATACCAACTGCACTGTTGCAGTTATTTCTGTTGAAAGCATATAGGGCAGTATTTCAGTAAAAAAAAGAGAAATATATACCCACTGCAGTGTTGCAGTAATTTCTGGAGAAAGTGTATAGTGGTCTTATTTCAGTAATACAAGAAAAATATATACCCACTGCATTGTTGTAGTAAATTCTGGTGAAAGAGTATTAGGCCATATTTCAGTAATACAAGAAAAATATATACCCAATGCACTGTTGCAGTAATTATTGTTGAAAGCGTATAGGGAAGTATTTCTGTAATACAAGAAAAATATATACTCACTGTACTTTTGCTGTCATTTTTGGTGAAAGAGTATAAGGCCTCATGCACACGACCGTTGTGTGCATCAGTGTCCGTTGTTCCGTTTTCAGCGATTTTCTGAGTTGAAAACTCGGAAAATGCACAGTTTGTCATCCGCGTCCGGGATCCGTGTTTCCTGTCCGTCAAAAAAATATGATCTGTCCTATTTTTTTGACGGACAACGGTTCGCGGACCCATTCAAGTCAATGGGTCAGTGAAAAAACACGGAGGCACACAAGATTGTCATGGTCCGTGATCCGTGTCCGTTTTTTTCCTATCATTTTCAAGGCAAACTTGACTTAGATTTTTTTCACTTTTCTGGTCTGGTGATCCTCCAAAAATCAAGGAAGACACACGGAAGAAAAAACGGACATGGATCACGGAACAACGGAACCCCGTTTTGCGGACCGTGAAAAAATACTGTTGTGTGCATGAGGTCTAAGGCTGTATTTCAGTAATACAAGAAAAATATATACCCACTGCACTGTTGCAGTAATTTCTGGTGAAAGCATATAGTGACGTATTTCTGTAATACAAGAAAAAATATATACCCACTGAACTGTTGCAGTTATTTCTGTTAAAATAGTATAGGGCAGTATTTCAGTAAAAAAGAGAAATACATACCCACTGCACTGTTGCAGTTATTTCTGGTGAAAGTGTATAGTGGCCTTATTTTAGTAATACAAGAAAAATATATACCCACTGCACTGCTGCAGTAATTACTGGTGAAAGCATATAGGGACATATTTGTATAATACAAGAAAAATATATACCCACTGCACTGTTGCAGTAATTGCTGCTGAAAGATTATAAGGCCGTATTTCAGTAATACATGAAAAATATATACCCACTGCACTGTTGCCGTTATTTCTGATTAAAGCGTATAGTGGCCGTATTTCAGTAATACTAGAAAAATATATACTCACTGCACTGTTACAGTTATTTCTGTTGAAAGCATATAGTGGCTTTATATTAGTAATACAAGAAAAATATATACCCACTACATTTTGTTCAACTCGTATAGTTGCCTATTTCAGTTTAACAAGAAATATATTTACTCAGGTCATCTCTGCAGTTATTTCACACAGTTGACATTTGGTGTTATTTGCATTTAAACCATTTATTGCCAGTACAATAAGAGAAAAATATACGCAGTTCACATTTTGTTGTTATTTGCGCTAAAAGCATTTATTGCCATATGTAAGAAACAAAACGAAAAATATGCGCAGTTAACTTTTTCTGTTATTTATGCTAAAATCATTTATTGGCCTTTTTAAGTCGAATACGAGAAATATATACAGTACGAGGGTCACGTTTGTTTTTATTTCCGCTATAATAATTTAGTGGCCTATTTCAGTCCAAAACGAGAAATATATAGCCAGTTGACGTTTACTTGTATTTGTGCTCAAAGTGGTTAGTGGCCTGTTTCTGTCCAAAAAGAGAAATATATTATGGGCTTTAAGGGTTGTTTTAATTTGATTTTAATAATTTATGTTCAGCTAAAAGTATGTCAGATAGAGAAGTGCCAGGACATGCACAGATGAATGTCAGAGGCATAAATGTTTCTGGCGCAGGCAGAGGTTGCAGCAGATTAAGGGGCCGTGGCAGCAGGAGTTGCAGCGAGAGGCCTGAACTCCCAGTGTCCTTTACTGGTTGTGTCTTGACCAGCAACCCAGCGGTTATTGATTGGTTAACTCAGTCATCCTAATCATCCCAAGCGACATCGGACACCCCCAGCCAACAGTCGGTGGGTTCGTCAGACACCACCCTTAGTTGACATGGCCCGGGATCAGGCTCTGTGTCCTCACCTGTCCTCAAACTGCCTCTGTCCTTTGCTGTTCCCTCAGTCACAGAAGTACTATCTGCTGTGGGCTCAGCTCTACTATTCAGTGAGGACAAGCTACTCAAGGACAGTCAGGTGGGAGCCGAGGTCACAATACCAGGACGGATGCGCAGTACAGGAGGAGCAGGCAAAGGATCGTCAGGGAACAGGATCAGGTGAGTATTCAGTAGTTCAACAAATAGCCAGGAACCTAGAAATTAACAGGCAACCTGTGGCCAGCAGGCTGCATGTATTTATAGTGAGGAGTGAGGGTCATGTGACGTGGCCAGCGTCACATGACCGACAGACCGACTAGTTGAGCACCTAGTGATCAGCTCGACGCTCAAGGCAGACCTAGGAGCAGGGAGCCTCCCAGCTAGCAAAGCTGCCCTGGGAACGAGGTCAAACACAGATCCTCGCTCCCGAAGCTAAGCAGCAGATCTGTGGCTGATGGGAGACCGAGTGTGCCTTCGGCACCCCGTTACACCTTGAGCCTGTCGATGTCTGCCAAAGTGCACAGCGGCGCAGACGTGTGGAGCTTTAACTACGGTCAAGGATGATATCACTGGGTAGATGTGGATCCTGCCCAGCCATACCAGCAACTTGGCAAGGTGACACTGCTTCTGCTTCCACGTTCTCACGCCATTGGTCCTGCAGCGGCAGAACGGCATCCCCCAACATATGCTGATATGCAACGTTTCCACCCATTGGAATTCCACCCTCCATATGTTGGACTGACTATATGAACAGAGAAAGGCCATAAACGATTTATTGATGATACAGACGGACAGAGGTACCCCCCTGTGTAACTTCAATGTTAGCCAGTGGCAGCTCATGTGTGACACCTGCCATTTGCTCAGGCCCTTTGAGAAGGCCACTTTATTTGTCAGTCGCCAGGACTATCGGATGAACAACATCATTCCACTGATTCATGTCCTGGAACAGATGCTGCTTAATCTGGCTGGCCAGGGGACAGGAGACATGGCGACTACATCTCATGGCCACATGAGCCCTGTGGGGACTGAACTAGAGGTGGAGGAGGAGGAGGACATTGGAGCACAATATGTAACAAAATGGATGTTTTTTCTTATTTTTTTTTATATAAATCTTTATTGTTTTTTTCCCCATCATACAAGATTATTATTACAAACATTTGATATCATACATTATATAAACCCCAATCCCCCCAATTTCCTTATTCGCTGTCTGCTGTCAACAAAACATAATGATAATAATAATAAAATCCCCGCTCTCTCTCTCCCTCCCGCCCCCCACGGTCCCAAACCACACTACCCAAGTCTCCAATAAAAAGAAAAATAGAGATCGCTATGTTAGCTATCTCTGCCATATACTAACAAATCTATATTTTTTTTTCTTAGTATTTGTCAGATGGTAATTTTCTCTGGCAAGTGAAGTTCTAGCAAACTTCTCCCATTCCCTAATCGTGGGAACCGCACTACCTCCCCAATGTCCAATAATACATTTCCTTGCTTGAAAAAGAAGCTTGGATGCTATTTATTGATGTTGAGAGGTGTCCGTTTTATCCATCAAACTTAGTACACAAGTCTCAAATTTACTGGGGATTTTAAACGGTGATATTGCTCTATTTTATCCTTAACCTTCCCCCAGAACTCTTGAGTTTTTATACATATCCAGAGTATGATGGACATCATCCGCCCCTACCTCCCCACATTTTAAACATCTAAACTCTTTAGGTTTATAATACTTCATTAGTATCTTAGGTGAATAGTAGAGACGGTATAATATATTAAATTGGGTAATCCTATAGGAAAAGTTCTTTTAAACCCAGTTTTTTTTCCCTGTATTGGTTTTTCTACACAGGTAACAAAAGAGGAGGAGCAGGAGCAGCCAGAGGAGCTACAGGGAAATGAGGAAGATGAGGAAAAGGTTCTAGACACAACGTGGCAGTATGCAGTGTTGATGGAGGCAGGGAGTCCCTCCGAGTCACTTGCACAAATGGCCCGATGCATGCTCACTTGCTTGCATAGTGACAGCCGAATTGTCACCATTCACCAGAGGGATGGCTACTGGCTCTCCACCATGTTATACCTTCACTACTGGTCCAAAATGGAGGCCTTTTTCACATGCGCTGAGACAGAGGACAAACTGAACTACTATCAAGACATCCTATGTAGTCAGTTGACCGCTGCCTATGTGCTCCATCGCCCATCCTCTCGCAGGTCTGACCGGGGGGGGCCCTCTGTGCTCACGTTCCGCTGCCATGACTGCTGGGTGGGAGAGGCAGGAGCAATACCAGCTTCATCAGCAGCAACTTAAGTCTAGAGTTGCTGATGAGTAGGGATGAGCGAACCCGAACTATATAGTTCGGGTTCGTACCGAATTTTGGGGTGTCCGTGACACGGACCCGAACCCGGACATTTTTGTAAAAGTCCGGGTTCGGGTTCGGTGTTCGTCGCTTTCTTGGCTCTTTTTGAAAGGCTGCAAAGCAGCCAATCAACAAGCGTCATACTACTTGCCCCAAGAGGCCATCACAGCCATGCCTACTATTGGCATGGCTGTGATTGGCCAGAGCACCATGTGACCCAGCCTCTATTTAAGCTGGAGTCACATAGCGCCGCCCGTCACTCTGCTCTGATCAGCATAGGGAGAGGTTGCGGCTGCGACAGTAGGGCGAAATTAGGCAGATTAACTCCTCCAAAGGATTTGATTAATTGATCGATCTGCAGCTGTGGATCATTGAGCTGCTGATACTCAATTGCTCACAGTTTTTAGGCTGCCCAGACTGTTTGTCAGTCACTTTTTTCTGGGGTGATCGGCGGCCATTTTGTGTCTTGTGGTGCGCCAGCACAAGCTGCGACCAAGTGCATTTAACCCTTAATGGTGTGGTTGTTTTTTAGCTAATTCCTACATCAGTGTGAAGCTGTCACACCAAGTGCATTTAACCAACAATAGTCTGGTTATTTTTTGGCCATATACTACATCAGGGGCAAGCTGAGCCTGTCACCAAGTGCATTTAACCAGCAATAGTCTGTTTAATTTTTGGCCATATACTACATCAGTGGCAAGCTGCGCCTGTCACCAAGTGCATTTAACCCTCAGTAGTGTGGTTGGTCAAGCTGTCACACAGAGTGCATTTAACCAGCAATAGTCTGTTTATTTTTTGGCCATATACTACATCAGGGGCAAGCTGCGCCTGTCACCAAGTGTATTTAACCCTCAGTAGTGTGGTTGGTCAAGCTGTCACACCAAGTGCATTTAACCAGCAATAGTCTGTTTATTTTTTGGCCATATACTACATCAGGGGCAAGCTGCGCCTGTCACCAAGTGTATTTAACCCTCAGTAGTGTGGTTGGTCAAGCTGTCACACCAAGTGCATTTAACCAGCAATAGTCTGTTTATTTTTTGGCCATATACTACATCAGGGGCAAGCTGCGCCTGTCACCAAGTGCATTTAACCCTCAGTAGTGTGGTTGGTCAAGCTGTCACACCAAGTGCATTTAACCAGCAATAGTCTGTTTATTTTTTGGCCATATACTACATCAGGGGCAAGCTGCGCCTGTCACCAAGTGCATTTAACCCTCAGTAGTGTGGTTGGTCAAGCTGTCACACCAAGTGCATTTAACCAGCAATAGTCAGTTTATTTTTTGGCGATATACTACATCAGGGGCAAGCTGCGCCTGTCACCAAGTGCATTTAACCCTCAGTAGTGTGGTTGGTCAAGCTGTCACACCAAGTGCATTTAACCATCAATAGTGTGGTTATTTTTTGGCCATATCCCAGTCTAATTCTGTCAGTAAACGTATACCTGTCACCCAGCGCCTAAATACTAGGCCTCAAGTTTATATCCAGCTAAATCTGTTGTTACTGGTGTGGCTGGTCAAGTTATTTAATGTCCGTCAAAGCACAGTTTTTGTTCTGGGTTGAAATACAATTCCCAATTTAGCAATTTCCTAATTTAGTGGTTTCTGCTGTATCAGAGCTATTAGAAATCTATCCCTAAAAGGGTATATAATATTCAAGGTGCACATAGGGTCATTCTGAATAACTTCACACACACGCTACTGTGCATTTCCAAGTCTAATTCTGTCAGTAAACCTATACCTGTCACCCAGCGCCTAAATACTAGGCCTCAAATTTATATTCAGCTAAATCTGTCGTTACTGCTGTACTGTTGTGGCTGGGCAAGTTATTTAGTGTCTGTCAAAGCACAGTTTTTGTTCTGGGTTGAAATACAATTCCCAATTTAGCAATTTCCTAATTTAGTGGTTTCTGCTGTATCAGGCCTACTATAAATTTATCCCTAAAAGGGTATATCAGATTCAAGGTGCACATAGGGTCATTCTGAATAACTTCACACACACGCTACTGTGCATTTCCAAGTCTAATTCTGTCAGTAAATCTATACCTGTCACCCAGCGCCTAAATACTAGGCCTCAAATTTATATCCAGCTAAATCTGTTGTTACTGCTGTACTGTTGTGGTTGGTCAAGTTATTTAGTGTCTGTCAAAGCAAATTTTTTGTTCTGGGTTGAAATACAATTCCCAATTTAGCAATTTCCTAATTTATTGGTTTCTGCTGTATCAGAGCTATTTGAAATCTATCCCTAAAAGGTTATATCAGATTCAAGGTGCACATAGGGTCATTCTGAATAACTCCACACACACGCTACAGTGCATTTCCAAGTCTAATTCTGTCAGTAAACGTATACCTGTCACCCAGCGCCTAAATACTAGGCCTCATATTTATATCCTGCTAAATCTGTCGTTACTGCTGTACTGTTGTGGCTGGGCAAGTTATTTACTGTCCGTCAATGCACATTTTTTGTTCTGGGTTGAAATACAATTCCCAATTTAGCAATTTCCTAATTTATTGGTTTCTGCTGTATCAGAGCTATTTGAAATCTATCCCTAAAAGGGTATATCAGATTCAAGGTGCACATAGGGTCATTCTGAATAACTTCACACACACGCTACAGTGCATTTCCAAGTCTAATTCTGTCAGTAAACGTATACCTGTCAGCCAGCGCCTAAATACTAGGCCTCAAATTTATATCCTGCTAAATCTGTCGTTACTGCTGTACTGTTGTGGCTGGGCAAGTTATTTAGTGTCCGTCAAAGCACAGTTTTTGTTCTGGGTTGGAATACAATTCCCAATTTAGCAATTTCATAATTTAGTGGTTTCTGCTGTATCAGGCCTACTTTAAATACATCCCTAAAAGGGTATATCAGAATCAAGGTGCTGATAGGGTCATTCTAAATAACTTCACACACATGCTACTGTGCATATCCCAGTCTAATTCTGTCAGTAAACCTATATCTGTCACCCAGCGCCTAAATACTAGGCCTCAAATTTATATCCTGCTAAATCTGTCGTTACTGCTGTACTGTTGTGGCTGGGCAAGTTATTTAGTGTCCGTCAAAGCACATTTTTTGTTCTTGGTTGAAATACAATTCCCAATTTAGCAATTTCATAATTTAGTGGTTTCTGCTGTATCAGGCCTACTTTAAATACATCCTTAAAAGGGTATATCAGAATCAAGGTGCTGATAGGGTCACTCTGAATAACTTCACACACACGCTACTGTGCATATCCCAGTCTAATTCTGTCAGTAAACCTATACCTGTCACCCAGCGCCTAAATACTAGGCCTCAAATTTATATCCTGCTAAATCTGTCGTTACTGCTGTACTGTTGTGGCTGGGCAAGTTATTTAGTGTCCGTCAAAGCACAGATTTTGTTCTGGGTTGAAATACAATTCCCAATTTAGCAATTTCATAATTTATTGGTTTCTGCTGTATCAGAGCTATTTAAAATCTATCCCTAAAAGGGTATATAATATTCAAGGTGCACATAGGGTCATTCTGAATTACTTCACACACACGCTACAGTGCATTTCCAAGTCTAATTCTGTCAGTAAACGTATACCTGTCACCCAGCGCCTAAATACTAGGCCTCAAATTTATATCCTGCTAAATCTGTCGTTACTGCTGTACTGTTGAGGCTGGGCAAGTTATTTAGTGTCCGTCAAAGCACAGTTTTTGTTCTGGGTTGAAATACAATTCCCAATTTAGCAATTTCATAATTTAGTGGTTTCTGCTGTATCATAGCTATTTGAAATCTATCCCTAAAAGGGTATATCATATTCAAGGTGCACATAGGGTCATTCTGAATAACTTCACACCCGCTACTGTGCATTTCCAAGTCTAATTCTGTCAGTAAACCTATACCTGTCACCCAGCGCCTAAATACTAGCCCTCAAATTTATATTCAGCTGAATTTGAATACAATACATTGGGCCAAATAATATTTTTGTTGTTGTGGTGAACAATAACAATGAGGAAAACATCTAGTAAGGGACGTGGACGTGGAAATGGTCGTGGTGGTGTTAGTGGACCCTCTGGTGCTGGGAGAGGACGTGGCCGTTCTGCCACATCTACACGTCCTAGTGTACCAACTACCTCAGGTCCCAGTAGCCGCCAGAATTTACAGCGATATATGGTGGGGCCCAATGCCGTTCTAAGGATGGTAAGGCCTGAGCAGGTACAGGCATTAGTCAATTGGGTGGCCGACAGTGGATCCAGCATCTCCCATCCAGTCTACTGCAGAAAGCGCACAGATGGCGCCTGAAAACCAACCCCATCAGTCTGTCACATCACCCCCATGCATATCAGGGAAACTGTCTGAGCCTCAAGTTATGCAGCAGTCTCTTATGCTGTTTGAAGACTCTGCTGGCAGGGCTTCCCAAGGGCATCCACCTAGCCCTTCCCCAGCGGTGGAAGACATAGAATGCACTGACGCACAACCACTTATGTTTACTGATGATGAGGACATGGAAATACCACCTCAGCTAGTCTCTGATGATGACGAAACACAGGTGCCAACTGCTGCGTCTTTCTGCACTGTGCAGACTGAACAGGAGGTCAGGGATCAAGACTGGGTGGAAGACGATGCAGGGGACGATGAGGTCCTAGACCCCACATGGAATGAAGGTAGTGCCACTGACTTTCACAGTTCGGATTAAGAGGCAGTGGTGAGACCGAGCCAACAGCGTAGCAAAAGAGGGAGCAGTGGGCAAAAGCAGAACACCCGCCGCCAAGAGACTCCGCCTGCTACTGACCGTCGCCATCTGGGACCGAGCACCCCAAAGGCAGCTTCAAGGAGTTCCCTGGCATGGCACTTCTTCAAACAATGTGCTGACGACAAGACCCGAGTGGTTTGCACGCTGTGCCATCAGAGCCTGAAGCTAGGCATTAACGTTCTGAACCTTAGCACAACCTGCATGACCAGGCACCTGCATGCAAAGCATGAACTGCAGTGGAGTAAACACCTTAAAAACAAGGAAGTCACTCAGGCTCCCCCTGCTACCTCTTCTGCTGCTGCCGCCTCGGCCTCTTCTGCTGCTGCCGCCTCGGCCTCTTCTGCTGCTGCTGCCGCCTCGCCTCTTCTACTGCTGCCGCCTCGGCCTCTTCCTCCGCCTCTGGAGGAACGTTGGCACCTGCCGCCCAGCAAACAGGGGATGTACCACCAACACCACCACCACCACCTCGGTCACCAAGCATCTCAACCATGTCACACGGCAGCGTTCAGCTCTCCATCTCACAAACATTTGAGAGAAAGCGTAAATTCCCACCTAGCCACCCTCGATCCCTGGCCCTGCATGTCAGCATTTCTAAACTACTGGCCTATGAAATGCTGTCATTTAGGCTGGTGGACACAGACAGCTTCAAACAGCTCATGTCGCTTGCTGTCCCACAAAATGTTGTTCCCAGCCGCCACTAATTCTCCAAGAGAGCCGTGCCTTCCCTGCACAACCAAGTATCCGATAAAATCAAGTGTGCACTGCGCAACGCCATCTGTAGCAAGGTCCACCTAACCACAGATACGTGGACCAGTAAGCACGGCCAGGGACGCTATATCTCCCTAACTGCACACTGGGTAAATGTAGTGGCAGCTGGGCCCCAGGCGGAGAGCTGTTTGGCGCACGTCCTTCCGCCGCCAAGGATCGCAGGGCAACATTCTTTGCCTCCTGTTGCCACCTCCTCCTTCTCGGCTTCCTCCTCCTCTTCTTCCACCTGTTCATCCAGTCAGCCACACACCTTCACCACCAACTTCAGCACAGCCCGGGGTAAACGTCAGCAGGCCATTCTGAAACTCATATGTTTGGGGGACAGGCCCCACACCGCACAGGAGTTGTGGCGTGGTATAGAACAACAGACCGACGAGTGGTTGCTGCCGGTGAGCCTTAAGCCCGGCCTGGTGGTGTGCGATAATGGGCGAAATCTCGTTGCAGCTCTGGGACTAGCCGGTTTTAAGCACATCCCTTGCCTGGCGCATGTGCTGAATTTGGTGGTACAGAAGTTCATTCACAACTACCCCGACATGTCAGAGCTGCTGCATGAAGTGCGGGCCGTCTGTTCGCGCTTCCGGCGTTCACATCCTGCCGCTGCTCGCCTGTCTGCGCTATAGCATAACTTCGGCCTTCCCGCTCACCGCCTCATATGCGACGTGCCCACCAGGTGGAACTCCACCTTGCACATGCTGGACAGACTGTGCGAGCAGCAGCAGGCCATAGTGGAGTTTCAGCTACAGAACGCACGGGTCAGTCGCACTGCGGAACAGCACCACTTCTCCACCAATGACTGGGCCTCCATGCGAGACCTGTGTGCCCTGTTGCGCTGTTTCGAGTACTTCACCAACATGGCCAGTGTCGATGACGCCGTTATCAGCGTTACAATACCACTTCTATGTCTCCTTGAGAAAACACTTAGGGCGATGATGGAAGAGGAGGTGGCCCAGGAGGAGGAGGAGGAGGAGGGGTCATTTTTAGTACTTTCAGGCCAGTCTCTTCGAAGTGACTCAGAGGGAGGTTTTTTGCAACAGCAGAGGCCAGGTACAAATGTGGCCAGACAGGGCCCACTACTGGAGGACGAGGAGGACGAGGATGAAGAGGAGGTGGATGAGGATGAAGATGAAGCATGGTCACAGCGGGGTGGCACCCAACGCAGCTCGGGTCCATCACTGGTGCGTAGCTGGGGGAAAAGGCAGGACGATGACGATACGCCTCCCACAGAGGACAGCTTGTCCTTACCCCTGGGCAGCCTGGCACACATGAGCGACTACATGCTGCAGTGCCTGTGCAACGACAGCAGAGTTGCCCACATTTTAACGTGGGTGGACTACTGTGTTGCCACCCTGCTGGATCCACGGTACAAAGACAATGTGCCCAACTTACTTCCTGCACTGGAGCGTGATAGGAAGATGCGCGAGTACAAGCGCACGTTGGTAGACGTGCTACTGAGAGCATTCCCAAATGTCACAGGGGAACAAGTGGAAGCCCAAGGCCAAGGCAGAGGAGGAGCAAGAGGTCGCCAAGGCAGCTGTGTCACGGCCAGCTCCTCTAAGGGCAGGGTTAGAATGGCAGAGATGTGGAAAAGTTTTGTCAGCACGCCACAGCTAACTGCACCACCACCTGATACGCAACGTGTTAGCAGGAGGCAACATTTCACTAACATGGTGGAACAGTACGTGTGCACACCCCTCCACATGCTGACTGATGGTTCGGCCCCATTCAACTTCTGGGTCTCTAAATTGTCCACGTGGCCAGAGCTAGCCTTTTATGCCTTGGAGGTGCTGGCCTGCCCGGCGGCCAGCGTTTTGTCTGAACGTGTATTCAGCGCGGCAGGGGGCGTCATTACAGACAAACGCAGCCGCCTGTCTACAGCCAATGTGGACAAGCTGACATTCATAAAAATGAACCAGGCATGGATCCCACAGGACCTGTCCTTCCCTTGTCCAGATTAGACATTAACTACCTCCCCTTAACCATATATTATTGTACTCAAGGGCACTTCCTCATTCAATCCTATTTTTATTTTCATTTTACCATTATATTGCGAGGCTACCCAAAGTTGAATGAACCTCTCCTCTGTCTGGGTGCCGGGGCCTAAATATATGCCAATGGACTGTTCCAATGTTGGGTGACGTGAAACCTGATTCTCTGCTATGACATGCAAACTAATTCTCTGCTGACATGAAGCCAGATTCTCTGTTACGGAACCTCTCTCCTCTGCCTGTGTGCTGGGCCTAAATATATGCCAATGGACTGTTGCAGTGGTGGCTGACGTGAAGCCTGATTCTCTGCTATGACATGCAGACTGATTCTCTGCTGACATGAAGCCAGATTCTCTGTTACGGGACCTCTCTCCTCTGCCTTGGTGCTGGGCCTAAATATCTGACAATGGACTGTTGCACTGGTGGCTGACGTGAAGCCTGATTCTCTGCTATGACATGCAGACTGATTCTCTGCTGACATGAAGCCAGATTCTCTGTTACGGGACCTCTCTCCTCTGCCTGGGTGCTGGGCCTAAATATCTGACAATGGACTGTTGCAGTGGTGGCTAACGTGAAGCCTGATTCTCTGCTATGACATGCAGACTAATTCTCTGCTGATATGAAGACAGATTCTCTGTTACGGGACCTCTCTCCTCTGCCTGTGTGCTGGGCCTAAATATATGCCAATCGACTGTTGCAGTGGTGGCTGACGTGAAGCCTGATTCTCTGCTATGACATGCAGACTAATTCTCTGCTGACATGAAGACAGATCCTCTGTTACGGGACCTCTCTCCTCTGCCTGGGTGCTGGGCCTAAATATATGCCAATGGACTGTTGCAGTGGTGGCTGACGTGAAGCCTGATTCTCTGCTATGACATGTAGACTGATTCTCTGCTGACATGAACCCAGATCCTCTGTTACGGGACCTCTCTCCTCTGCCTGGGTGCTGGGCCTAAATATATGACAATGGACTGTTGCACTGGTGGCTGACGTGAAGCCTGATTCTCTGCTATGACATGCAGACTGATTCTCTGCTGACATGAAGCCAGATCCTCTGTTACGGGACCTCCCTCCTCTGCCTGGGTGCTGGGCCTAAATATATGCCAATGGACTATTGCAGTGGTGGCTGACGTGAAGCCGGATTCTCTGCTATGACATGTAGACTGATTCTCTGCTGACATGAACCCAGATCCTCTGTTACGGGACCTCTCTCCTCTGCCTGGGTGCTGGGCCTAAATATATGACAATGGACTGTTGCACTGGTGGCTGACGTGAAGCCTGATTCTCTGCTATGACATGCAGACTGATTCTCTGCTGACATGAAGCCAGATCCTCTGTTACGGTACCTCTCTCCTCTGCCTGGGTGCTGGGCCTAAATATATGACAATGGACTGTTGCACTGGTGGCTGACGTGAAGCCTGATTCTCTGCTATGACATGCAGACTGATTCTCTGCTGACATGAAGACAGATTCTCTGTTACGGGACCTCTCTCCTCTGCCTGGGTGCTGGGCCTAAATATCTGACAATGGACTGTTGCAGTGGTGGCTGACGTGAAGCCTGATTCTCTGCTATGACATGCAGACTAATTCTCTGCTGACATGAAGACAGATTCTCTGTTACGGGACCTCTCTCCTCTGCCTGTGTGCTGGGCCTAAATATATGCCAATGGATTGTTGCAGTGGTGGCTGACGTGAAGCCTGATTCTCTGCTATGACATGCAGACTGATTCTCTGCTGACTTGAAGCCAGATCCTCTGTTACGGGACCTCTCTCCTCTGCCTGGGTGCTGGGCTTAAATATATGCCAATGGACTGTTGCAGTGGTGGCTGACGTGAAGCCTGATTCTCTGCTATGACATGTTGACTGATTCTCTGCTGACATGAAGCCAGATCCTCTGTTACGGGACCTCTCTCCTCTGCCTGGGTGCTGGGCCTAAATATATGACAATGGACTGTTGCACTGGTGGCTGACGTGAAGCCTGATTCTCTGCTATGACATGCAGACTGATTCTCTGCTGACATGAAGCCAGATCCTCTGTTACGGGACCTCTGTCCTCTGCCTGGGTGCTGGGCCTAAATATATGACAATGGACTGTTGCACTGGTGGCTGACGTGAAGCCTGATTCTCTGCTATGACATGCAGACTGATTCTCTGCTGATATGAAGACAGATTCTCTGTTATGGGACCTCTCTCCTCTGCCTGGGTGCTGGGCCTAAATATCTGACAATGGACTGTTGCAGTGGTGGCTGATGTGAAGCCTGATTCTCTGCTATGGGACCTCTCTCCAATTGATATTGGTTAATTTTTATTTATTTTATTTTTATTTTTATTCATTTCCCTGTCCACATTTGTTTGCAGGGGATTTACCTACATGTTGCTGCCTTTTGTAGCCCTCTAGCCCTTTCCTGGGCTGTTTTACAGCCTTTTTAGTGCCGAAAAGTTCGGGACCCCATTGACTTCAATGGGGTTCGGGTTCGGGACGAAGTTCGGATCGGGTTCGGATCCCGAACCCGAACATTTACCGGGAAGTTCGGCCGAACTTCTCGAACCCGAACATCCAGGTGTCCTCTCAACTCTACTGATGAGCAGTTTTCTTAACCCGCCTACTGAAGAAACTACTCACCAGCAACAGGTAGCAGAATCTGAATCAGCAGGTTGTGGAATACTTGAAGTGCACCCTGCCACCCCACATTGAAGATCCCCAGGACTACTGGGCAGCCAAACTTGATTTGCCTTGGGCAAGCTTTCTTGCCTGGTCAGCAGTGTGGCATCAGAGTGGGTGTTTAGTGCGGCGGGGGCCATAATTACCCCAAGGAGAACTCGCCTATCCACACAAAATGTAGAGAAGCTGACTTTTGTGAAAATTAATTAAGCATGAATCAGCCAGAATTTTCAAACACTAATGCCTGAAGCATCAGACTATATCACTTATGGTGCCACACCAACACTTTGATATTGCCCTACAGCTGGTACTGGTATTTCCCCCATGGTGCCACCTCTCCTCATGCTGCTGCCACATCACCACTCTGTGGTCTCCTCATGCTGCATGCTGCTGCCACCTCATACTATGTCACTGGGCCACTTTGTGGTCTCCTCATGCTGCTGCCACTTCACTACTCTGTGGTCTCCTCTTGCTGCTGCCACCTCACCACTATGTCACTGGGCCACTTTGTGGTCTCCTCATGCTGCTGCCACCTCACTACTCAGTGTTCTCCTCATGCTGCTGCCACTACCGCTGCAGGTCCTAAATGTAAAGTGGGCTCAATTCACAAACGGTCAAATGCATTTTCGGGGACCGCGTGACAATGGTAAAAGAAGTAACCTCTTTAAATCAGTGTCATCCACTCTTGTATATATGGAAGAGCATTGGGTTCCACCAATATCCTCTTGCATATGGAAGGTCCTATAAAATATCAAAGGTCGCACCAATAGTGAAGTACTTTCGTCACCATTCAAATGCACATGTTTTGTTATACTCACAAGCACAAGTGAAAAATGCAAGCACATCAGACAGATCCAGCCTCCTCGTTCTTCATCAGGCTTCAAAGACATCAAAAAATCACTCCCATAGTGAAACACCATCGCCAATAACCATATAAAAGTATTTAATTATACTCACAAACACAGATAAAATGTCAGCATAAAAATAGCAGCCTAGTGCTCCTTCCCGACCCGGGTTTCGCTCCAAGCTTCATCAGGGGCGTGTACATCACTCCTTAAAGAAAGTCTTTAAATATATCTCTTTCACCCCTCACCTGCAGCAGCAATTACGAGATATAACCAGCTCTATTCAGGAACAAACATAAATATTTAAAATTACATAAAAATAACATATCCATCCATAGTAATTCCCACAAGACCCATCCAAACTTATTCCTGACCTACAATCCCTAAAATCTCTATTAATCTACTCTTTTTATTACTCCCCACATATCCCAATTCATAAATTCCCTCCGATATATCACTAGCCCCAGGGACAATATCTCATCAAGCTGAGCTTCATCACTTACCTAGCAAAGTGACAGCGATACATCAAACAGCGAAGTTACTCTATCAAACAAGGTTACAAATCGAACTCCACATTAAGACCCTGTGGCTGGATCGTAGCCAATTCGTACATCCATTTTACTTCTCTCCGATCGATCCTTGCCGACACATCTCCGTCTTGCCAACTACCCTTTACCACCTCTACTCCAACAAAGGTAAGTCCTCTCTGATTTTTTTGATGCGCGATTTTAAAGTGTGCAGAGACTCCATGTGTTTCTATATCTTTTTTTAATGTTTCTGATATGTTTCTGTGTTCGCGTTTTCAGCTTTCTTACTGTCCAGCCCACATATTGGAGGCCACACGGGCACTCCAATACGTATACCACTCCTGAACTCTCACAGCTAATTTCCCCTTTGATTTTGAACGCTTTATTTATTTTGTTAGAGTGAATAGTGGACACCCTCCTCTGCCTGTTTTCCTTACTCCTATTTTTGCATGGGGGACAAAAGCGACACCACACAAATTTGTCACCACCTTTTCTCTCCACATCTATGGGGATAGCGCTATGTACCAAATGCTTTCGGAGGTTAGAGGCTTTCTTAAAAATAAAATCTGGATGCTCAGGAATTTCCTTTCCCAGAGCAGGATCATTTTTTAATACTGCCTAATTTTTCCTAATGGCATTTTTTATAGGTCCAGCATATGTAGAATACTGTGTGAGAAATGCAAACTGAAAATATTTATTTTTCTTTATCCTTCCGCTATTCTATACTCCTTCTGTTTTTTCACCCTCTTCTATCTTTTAGCTACATTTCTTTAGTTCTTCCTTCAAATATCCTTTTTCTCGAAATCTCTCCTGTATAATATGACTTTGTTCTCTAAAATCCTTCACATTCGTACAATTGTGGCAAATTTGCTTTATCTGACCCTTAGGGATATTATTTAGCCAGGGGCCATAATGGCAACTGTAAATATCAATATACCCATTTACATCCGTCTCTTTGAAAAAAGTTTTGGTTCTAAAGCAATTTTCCTCAATGAATATGGTTAGATCGCAAAAGTTGATCGCTTTATCGCTGATGTTGCTGGCAAACTTTAAGTTACAGTCATTCCTATTAAGTTCCACAATAAAATCCTCTAGGCCCTGTCTCTCACCTTCCCATAAAAACCAACAGTCATCTATGTACCGCCGCCATGTTGTTAATATACCAAATCGCGTTTTTTTAAAAAGAGAGGGGTTAATTACTTCCTTCTCCCAGAGGGACATGAATATATTAGCAAAACTGGATGGCGAATTTCACCCCCATCGCCGTCCCATTCTTCTGCAGATAGTAGTTATTCTTGAACCAGAAGAAATTGTGGCATAAACAGAAATCAACACAATCCAAAATGAATCTACCTTGTTCTTTGGTCATTATTGGGTCATCATTCAGTTCTTCTCTGTTTGCTTAAAGCCCTAGGTCTTTCGGAATAATATTGTACAAGGATGTTACGTCTACAGTTGGATACAATTCAGCCGCAGGGACTTAATGTGGAGTTTGATTTGAAACCTTGTTTGATAGAGTAACTTCACTGTTTGATGTATCGCTGTCACTTTGCTGGGTAAGTGATGAAGCTCAGCTTGATGAGAGATTGTCTGACTTCAACCACGTGATTATTCCCTGGGGCTGGTGACGTATCGGAGGGAATTCATGAATGGGGATATGTCGGTAGTAATAAAAAGAGAATATTATTAGAGATTTTAGGGATTGGAGATCAGGAATAAGTTTTGATCGGTCTCTTGGAATTACCGTGGATGGATATGTGATTTTTATGTAATTTTAAGTATTTATGTTTGATCTTCAATAAAGCTGGTTATATCTCCTAATTGCTGTTGCAGGTGAGGGGTAAAAGACGGGGAGGGGGAGATAGAGGTATATTTAAAGACTTCCTTTAAGGAGTGATGTATTGATCAAGCTTGGAGCGAAACCCGGGTTGGGAAGGAGCACTAGGCTGCTATTTTTATGCTGACATTTTATCTGTGTTTGTGAGTATAATTAAATACTTTTATATGGTTATTGGCGACGGTGTTTTACTATGGGAGCGATTTTATTTTATGTCTCCTATAATAGTCTGTGAAAAAGAGAAAGCCTGATGAAATACGAGGAGGGTGGATCTGTCTGATGTGCTTGCATTTTTCACTTGCACTTGTGAGTATAACAATACATGTGCATGTGAATGGTGACGAAAGTCGTTTACTATTGGTGCGACCTTTGATATTTCCTAGAACCTTCCTTATGCAGGAATATATTGGTGGAACCTGATGCTCTTCCATATATACAAGAGTGGATGACCCTGATTTAAAGAGGTTACCTCCGGTACACATTGTCCTGCGGTCCCCGAAAACGCATTATTATTTTTTTAACCCCTAAAAGGTTAAGTGTGAGTCACAGATGCCATGATCAGCGTTGCATCTGAAGGGTTTCATACAATAGAAAGCAATTTGTGAAGTAATTCGTAACAAATCAAATCTCTTCTTGAAGTTCGGGGAAGCAGCTGAACCGAATTTTTTAAAACTTTGCTCATCTCTAGAGGTACGGTTACATGAATGGGATAGAAGAGGTAAATAAAAACTCCTTCCCCTCACTTGTGGGTAGACCATACAAGTTTAGTTTTCATGGGTCTTGGATTGGCTCCAGTGATTTTATTATTTTTTTGTAAACAATATGCACTTTCAATCCAGAACATTTTGGTAAATCCTTCTACATCACACATTTAGGGACCATTCCTTAAAAAATAAAGTATCCCCCTGACCCTCAGGAAAACCAGTCAGCTCTATATCATTCCTGTGCCCTCCCCTTCATTTCCACATATTTAGTCACCATTTCTTTATATGAAATCTGAAGTCTCTTCACGTCACTTGAGATTGCTGACTAATCATCCTTCATATAACTAACACAAGTCTCCACCTGGTCCAGTCTCTCATTTATCTTACTCAAATCATCCTGGATCAATGAAATGTCAAATTTTTTACCTTCCACTTGTTCAGATAAGTCACTTAAAGCCGCATAAATTTTTTCAACTGCAATCAATATTTCATTTAGAATTGAGCTGGAACCATGTGTTCCCTCTTTACCCTGCACCTCTAGGTCATCATAACAGGTAGATCCAGTGAACTGCTACAAGCAGAAGTGTTCAATTCAAGCATATGACTATTCCCTGTGACAGCTGCCTCCATCTCAGACTGAGCCTCACCCATATTACCAACCAGGGAGCTCATATATTTATTAGGGCCAGTATCTTTTCCAGTGTGATCAGCTTGTATGTCCTTATATACTTAACTATCCTCCCATGGCTTAGATTTTAATGGGGTAGTAGAGCAGTTATGCTCTGACTCTTGATCTTTGTAGGGCTCAAATTCCCAGTGCACACAAGTCAGAAAAAAAACAATAAATGCTATATTCATACAAAATTTACGCCAAGTCTTAAACATGATTTTAGTTCACAATTATTCTTTCAATGCTGTAAACAAAAAGGCAACTCTGCTCCAAATTCTTTGTGAGAGTGGTGTACTAATGGTTATACATTTAACAGTCTGAAGTGCACATATACAGTGCACATAATGGAACCACATTGCATACAGTACATATTGCTGCCATTTAGTTCAGAGAGAGGTCCGGTCTCATTGATTGTGTTTTCCTCTATAAGCACTGAGTTCAAGGTCCAAGAGCTTGGTCCAATATGCAGCATGCTGTGATTTTTTTTTTTTTCCAGCTGACTTTACATGCATTTGTCATGCAGAGCCTGAAATAAAATGCAACAGCACCATATTTGAGATCCATGTTATATAACTCTAAAATACACTTGTGTCCATGATACCTAAGTTTGTCATAGGGAAGTAGGAGGATTTCAGACTCCCAATATACCAAGCAGATAGGTTGTGTACACTGAGCATAGCTATACCATAGTGGAAAACAGATAAAAAGCTGCAAATAGCAGAGTGAATACAAATAGCAGCTATCTCTTACAATAAAAGCCCTGTGTGCGTGCTCAGGGCTGCATATACAGTGCATGTGTGTCGCTAATTGAACTGCGCATATGCGGCGAGCCGACCAATCATCACAAGCCGCTCCACACACCACCCGCACCTGCACGCCACCCAATCACTGATGCCACTCGCAGGTTATGGTGTGCTCTCCACTTCGGAGCGCCGCCATTACTGTCCGTGCATCACAGAGCCGCACAGTCCCAGCACTCTCAGCCACAGACAGCTGCCACTGCCAGCAGTCTCAGCCACCAGTCGGTGCCAGCAGTCTCAGCCACCAGTTGGTGCCAGCAGTCTCAGCCACCAGTCGCTGCCAGCAGTCTCAGCACCACCGGTCAATGCCACCAGTCAGTGCCAGCCGTCCCCTTGCCATTTAAAATAGACCTACAAATGTTTATGCACTACTGTTCTAGCTCCGGTTACTGTAACAGGCTTAAAGGGACACTGACAGGCTCAATTAGCATATTTAGGTATATATATGTCAGTACAGGTCTTCTAAAGTCTATTAAAATCATCTAAGTAGCCCCCCTTTCCACCTTATAAATACCGAAATATAAAGTTTTATAACCTGCTTGTCCTGTCACCAATCTGCCCAAGGCGCGGCGTTTCATGTCAAAATGCGCCCAGCCAGCCGCTCCCAACTGCCGTTCTGAAGCCCTGCCCAGCTCATCAATATTCACTTCGCTGGGCAGCGGCTACAACTCTCCCGACTCACAATCCTGCGCATGGCCCATTCAATCCTCTGGGCACGTCCTCCGTCCAATCTTCAGCGCATGCGCCCGGCCGGGGTCGCATCGCGCCTGCGTACAGAGCGCTGCAGCCTCTGCTTTATGCGCATACGCCGGGCACTTGAGTAGGGAGAGTTGTAGCTGCCGCCCAGCTAAGTGAATATTGATGAGCTGGGCGGGGCTTCAGAACGGCAGTTGGGAGCGGCTGGCTGGGCGCATTTTGACATGAAACGCCGCGCCTTGGGCAGATTGGTGACAGGACAAGCAGGTTATAAAACTTTATATTTCGGTATTTATAAGGTGGAAAGGGGGGCTACTTAGATGATTTTAATAGACTTTAGAAGACCTGTACTGACATATATATACCTAAATATGCTAATTGGGCCTGTCAGTGTCCCTTTAATGTCTAGTTTTTAATATAATTAGAGATTAGCAAATTTCTGAAAAGTTTGATTCGGCTGATTCTCCGAATTTTACACAAATTTGACCCCCTCCCCCGTCATTGTTCCCCTCAGATGCCGCGATCATGTAAAAAAAAAGAAAAGAATTTACCGCCTCCATTTGCTCACGATGGGCTGGCCGCTGCCATCGGGGGTGGTGACATCATACGTCACCACACACAATATTTTGGCCGATTTTGGCTGGCGGCCTGTCGTGAAAAAATGGAGGAGGTTAAATCGATTTGCTAACCTGAAGCACAAGGAAATTCAGCTTTGAGGCAAATTTAATTTATCCTGAAATTCGGATCGAATGCCACTTCGTGGGATTCGATTCGGTCATCCCTAAATATAATAGAAATACGTAAAATAATAAATATTAAATTCATTTTAATACTGCAGTTGGGTGGATGCTTTAAAGGGCTATTACCATCTCACAAACTGATGGAATAGAAATAAGATGACTCTGCAAGATAACATGAATGATGGGGCTGCAGAAGTGAATCCTAGTTTTTCCTTGTGCAGTGGCATCCCAATCTCCCATTGTGCAGGAGAAGGGAAGCACAGATTGCCTGAAGTGAATAGTGGATACTACAGTTCCCTGCACTGCTGGGTGGCTGGGGCACTGCTGTGAAGGGAAAAACAATTAAAAGGGCCACAACAGAGAATTAATGATGAAGCCCTTTCATTCTCATGATCGGTAGGGGTCCCTGAGGTTAGATCCCTTCTGATCATAGTTATGGTATATCCTAACCATATGCCATCAGTTTATGAGATAGAAATAACCCTTTAATATGTATGACTGACAAAATGATAAGGAAAAGAACAAAAGGTAATATTTTCAAAAGAAGAAATGAGCCCGCATAAACACTTGAGTGAAGTTGGAGCTGGCCTTTACATTTGCTGTACTTTCTCTTGTGTTTTTTCACGTGTCTAACTTTAAATCAACATCTAAAATAAAACACATGTCAATTTTTTCAGCAGCAGAAAACGATGATTTAAGAAGTTGTAAATGAGGCATGACTACTTCATCCAGGATCTTATGATTTCCTTGTGTGGTAAATGAAGATATTTCTCTAAACCTGTCTATTCTATCATGTAGGTAAAGTACAGCACACAAAGCATATGCTGACACTTTGTTGATATGCTTACCTATAGAAGAGGTCTGTGATTTACTTTATATATCAATATAGCCTTGTGTATCATTAACACCAGAAAGCATAAAAGGAAAAATACCCTATGACCAGAAAAAATCAGGACCATATATATAAGTCTAGTGCTGACAGATGCTTTGCACACGAACACATATATTTAAAAGAAAAATAAGAACAAAAGTCATGCTTGGATTCTTTTAATAGATTAGCAAAAGCAATGTTGGGGAAGTTTTATATGCTCCACTAGAATGCACGTTTCATATCAGAAGCTGTTTAAATAGCAATTCTGATGCAAATGCTATAATTAGTTGGTCATTTACATCAGAACAGGGTACTTTTGCATTATTTTTTTTGAGAATATTTGATTATTCCCTTACGTCCTACCAGCAGCACAGATGGGGTCAACTGCCCCTCGTGGACTCGTAGGTACGGCGGAATTTTTAATGAGCCCAAAGAATAACCAATGAAAGAACTCCAGCTCCCCTAAAGGGAGGGGTTCGCCCCCTAGCCCACCATATTTTTTTCTGTCCTTTGGACAGGTGGACTGGCGAGCTCTCTCCCTCTCTGGGATTTGGAGACCGTTTTACTCTATGAGTTCATCTTTGTCTCTTTCTTTTAGGATTAGGCGCTTATTCAATGCGCTTATTTTTATTGTTATTATATTCCCCCCATTTTGCTGGCTTGGGTTAGCGATACCTGGGGGTAATCTTTTGCCTCACTGAGTGCTCTCCCCTCCTGGACGTGTCGGCTGTGCTCCGATTCCGGCACGGCATGGGCGCCGCCATGACTGGGCGTCACTTCCGGTCTCTCGTCTGACGGCATTTTTTCTTTGTTAGTAAAGCAAACTAGATTATGCCAGCCGGGGTTGTTCCCACAAGGGGGGTGGGTCAAGAGCAAGGGAAAGGGTATTCCTTTTTCTACCACAGTAAGGTTTTTAAAACAAGATATCTGTGGCAGTGACTTTCTGGGGGAGGGCCTGTTATAGGGCCCCCTCCCCTGGGTAAAGCTTTTCCCTTCTTAAGCTCCCTGATAGCTTCAGTCTGTCTCTGGTTGCGTTGCTTTAACAAGCTAGCTCCAGAGTCTCCTGTCTTCAGTTGAGAGTTTTTTGCTATCTTCTGAAATTCCTTCAGCTTCTAATATTTCAAGTGCTTGACTTTTCTTCTCTGGTTTGTGCCGCTAACTAATGTGTTAAACTCCCTTAGTTTTTTAGGGATGTTTTAATTTTTTTCTTTCGTTTCAGCTATGGCATTTCCTAGAGAGTCAGACCAGCAGCGGAAGTCTGCGGCCAAAAGGAAACACCTGGCCTGTTATGACTGCAACACGCCTCTAGACGATAGTTGTCCCTATTCCAGATGCGACAGTTGCCGTTCTGGCACCGCTACAGAACCTACGATGCAAGACATGTACCAGTGGGCGAAGACGTATGTGGACGACTCCATCAAGGGTGTTGTACGGCTTCTGAATGAGAGGTTACCAGGTCCCTCCCAGACTCCTATGGAGGTTGCCGCCCCTACTGACAGACCCATGCCCCTCTCTGTGGGGTCATCTTCCTCTGATGATGAGGAATCAACTTCTGTGTTTTTTTCCACCCGAAAAAACACAGAAGTTATTGAAGTCCATCAGTTTGGGGGACCATGATGTTGACATAGGGGAGTCTTCCAATCCCGCCTGCCGGACTCAGCGGGTCTTTAAGGCGGATGAGACCCTTCTTTCTGTGATGCGCACAGAATGGAAAAAAAACTGAAAAAGGTCCTCACTTAAAAGTTTAAATTGATGTTTCCGTTGGCTAAACCCTTAGTGGAATCATGGGGTTCCATCCCTAAGGTGGACATGGCTATAGCCAAATTGTCTAGGCGCACTCTGGTTCCTGCGGACGATGGGTCTAGCCTGCAGAACCCTCTAGATAGGAGGGCAGAGTGCACCCTGAGAAGGGGCTATTCGGTGGCCGCAGCTTTGGCCTCAACTTCTATTGCAGCCACCGAGGTCTTGTCCTTCCTACGTTCTAGGCTGAACCAGATCCAGACTGATGTTGGCCAGAGTGTCTCCCGGGACGACATCCTGGCCACATTTAAATCCGTCAATCTGGCCATGGATTTCCTATGTGACACGTCCCAGCTACAGCTGAAGTTGGCAGCCAAGACAATGGCTCTGGTGTCAGCTGCTAGGAGACCTCTATGACTAAAGCCCTGGAATGCGGATAACGCATCCAAATATAATCTCTGTGGGCTCCCCTTCGAACCGGACCGTTTATTCAGTTCGGAACTGGACACCATCATGGAGGGACTCTCTGAGGGAAAGAGTCTCCCCCAAAAGCCCTTTCGGCCCGGGGTAGACAAGATCGCGGAGGTAGATCCGGACAGCAGGCCAGACGTAGAGATTGGGGGGGCAGTCTAGAAGATTTTCTAGACACTCCCGTAAACCCACCAAGGAGGCAAAACCCTCCTGACTATGCACCTCTCAGAGGCTCTTGGTTAATCCCTGCTACCCCTGTCGTTACGCCTCTAGATTTTCCCGTACCCCTCGCTCACCTCCCTGTAGGGGGTCGTCTTTCCTTTTTCAAGCATGTATGGGCCCAGGAAATCTCAGATTCCTGGGTCCAAAGCATAGTAGCTACTGGCTATCTAATAGACCTCGTTTCTCTCCCCCCAGAAAGATTCGTCGCCACTCCAAGTTTTTTGCCGGTCAGACAAAAGATCCTAGAGTCCTATATTCAGGACTACATTTCCAAGGGAGCCCTGGAAGAGGTACCGCCAGGGGAGAGGGGTCTAGGGATTTATTCTCCAGTATTCCTGGTACCCAAAAAGACAGGAGATCTCCGGATGATCATAGATTTGAGATTTCTCAATCGATTCGTAAGGAGAACCAGGTTCCGGATGGAAACCATAAGGTCAGTCAGCCACCTCCTCAGCCCTGGGGACGTGATGGCTACTCTGGATCTCAAGGATGCTTACCTCCATATCCTGATTTATCCTTCCGCCCGGAAATTTCTCAGGATTGCGGTCCAGATTTCAGGAGTGCGCAGGCATTTTCAATTTGCTGCCCCCCCCCTTTCGGAATCTCATCTGCCCCCCTTATCTTCACCAAAGTGGTAGTATCGGTGGTAGCAGCTCTGAGACTCCAGGGACTGACCATTGTTCCTTACCTGGATGATTGGCTTATTCTAGCCTCTTCGGTCCCATTACTTACTCATCATCTTCATTTTGCAATTTCCTTTCTGCTCCGCCTAGTCTGGATCATCAACTGGCAGAAGTCGAACGTGAGCCCTTCAACTTCTATCCATTATCTAGGATTCGTAGTCGACTCTCTGGAGATGTCCCTCCAGTTGACGCCAGAAAGAGGAGCGCGGATTCAGGACCTGGCAAGGTTCCTTTCCGTCCCACAACGAGTCTCCATCCAGACTCTCATGAAGATGTTGGGGCTCATATCAGCAGCTGCGGATGCAGTCCCTTGGGCTTTATGGCACCTCCGGCTTCTTCAATCGGAGGTCTTAGACAAATGGAATGGCAGCCCTACAGGGCTAGATTCCCTGTGCTCCTCCCTGTCCAACCAAACCCGGAATTCCCTCAGATGGTGGTTCAATCTACCAGCAGGGAAGTCTATGACCCAACCAGTTTGGTTCATATTGACTACAGACACGTCCCTTGTAGGCTGGGGCGCCCATTTAGATGGATCCCCAGTTCTTGGTCTCCTCAGGAGCGGCATCTTTCTTCAAATCTCCACGAGATGCATGCTATCTGGCTAGCCCTCCTTCACTTCGCCCCTCAGATTCGGGGCAAAGCAGTGAAAGTCCAGTCAGACAAAATGACTGCCGTGCTTTACATAAACAAGCAGGGAGGCACAATATCCTTACCCCTTCTTTCAGAGATTGGGGTAATTCTGCGGTGGGCAGAGCTGAACCTATCCCATCTATCTGCCACTCACATCCGAGGCTCCCTCAACATCATTGCGGATCGCCTAAGTCGCAGATTACCGACCATGGAGTGGCCACTGCATCCGGAGATCTTCAGGCAGCTAGTCCTCAGATGGGGTATGCCAGAGGTGGATCTCATGGCAACCAGGTTCAACGCCAAGGTGCAGAGGTTCTGTTCCCTATACAGGGAGGACAACCCCCTGGCGATAGACGCTCTGAAGATACCGTGGAGGTTCAGGCTGGCTTACATCTTCCCTCCCTTTTCCATGATTCCGAGGGTATTGATGAAAATCCGTCAGGATCAGGCCTCGGTAATAGCCATCATACCATTTTGGCCCAGGATATCCTGGTTTACCCAGCTCATTCAGATGAGTCGGGGACAATATTGGAAACTCCCCCTAGAGCAGACCCTGGTGTCGTGGGACACTCATCTCTGCACAGATTCAACCTGACAGCCTGGAAGTTGATCAGTCCCTTCCCAGAGTGGATGGGCTCTCTGAGTCGGTCCTGAGAACCCTGTCACATTCCAGAGCAGAGTCTACCAAGAAGGCCTACTCCCGGATCATGAGGATCTTCACCTCATGGTGTAGTTCCAACCAGGTGGCGTCTGCAGATCCGCTCCTCCCTGCGATCTTACAATTCCTCCAGGATGGGTTAGACAGAGGTCTCTCCCCATCTACCCTGAAGGTTCAAGTTTTTGCCATTTTGGTCTGTCTCAACAGACCATATTCTTGGGACCCGCTCATCAAACGTTTCCTTAAGGGAGCAGAAAGATTGAAGCCTACAATACTGAAACCCGTTCCCCAATGGGACTTGTCAGTAGTTCTCAAGGGGTTAGCACCTCCCCCCTTTGAACCTTTGGAGGAGGCAAGCTTTAAGTTTCTAACTCTTAAGGTGGTTTTTCTTCTGGCTATAACCTCAGCCAAGAGAATTTCTGAGCTGCAAGCTTTCTCCGCTTTATACCCATACATCATTTTTTTTTTTTACAGGACAGAGTCCTTTTAAAGTTTCTACCTTATTTTAGACCTAAGGTTCCAACTTTTCAAAATATTAATCAGGTAATTTCTCTACCTGTATTATTCTCCGCCTCCTCCTCTGATGTTCCAGTTAGACATCCACTGGACATATCGAGATGCCTCCAGATCTATGTGGATAGATCCAGAGAATTCAGGATAGATGAGAACCTCTTCATCCTGTTTGCCGGTAAGTCTAAAGGCCGTAAGGCGTCTAAAACTACTATTAGTCACTGGGTCAAGAAAGCCATTAGGGAAGCTTTCACCTCCCAATCCTTAGATCCTCCGGAGTTTGTGAGGGCCCATTCTACTAGGGCCGTAGCTACCTCTGTCGCGGAGTGTCTTCTCCCCCTAGAGTTGATCTGTAAGGCGGCTTTCTGGAGCTCTGAATCATCCATCATCTCTCATTATAGAATAGATGCTAAGGTAGCAGAGTTTTCGGCCTTTGAGCAGACAGTTCTTACTTCTGCCGGGCAGGAGGATCCTCCCTAGGGGATTTTTCTTGCTATCTCCCCATCTGTGCTGCTGGTAGGACGTAAGGGAATTGTTAATTTCTAACGATAATTTGTTTTCCCTTAGTCCTAACAGCAGCACACAAATTTTCCCGCCCTAAGTACTTTCTTGCTATAGACACGGTGGGCTAGGGGGCGAACCCCTCCTTTTAGGGGAGCTGGAGTTCTTTCATTGGTTATTCTTTGGGCTCATTAAAAATTCAGCCGGTCCTACCAGTCCACGGTGGGCAGTTAACTCCATCTGTGCTGTTGTTAGGACAAGGACAAGGGAAAACAAATTATCGTTAGAAATTAACGATTTTTTTTTCCTTATCACTATGCCATTGTAAATACAAACTACAGGGTGGCCCATGAAAAAGTATCCCGCCTCCAATATCTCCAAATCATACTGCCTAATAGTAAATCTGTCTTAGTTGTCCATAGCAACTAATCAGAACTCAGTTTTCATTTTATCAGAGCCCTGTAGAAACTGAAAGTTGATTGGTTGCTAGGGACAACTAAGACTGATTTATTATTCAGTTTGATAAAAGTGGCCTATTGTGTCAGAAAGATGGTGTTCTCCCTGGAACAGTGAATAGTGATTGTGGAAGGCTATGTGCGAAGCAGATTGATTAAGGAAACACAAGAGACCTTTGCCAACAAGTATTCAGGAACAAAACCACCAGCTAAACATTGTATTCAGAGTCTGGTTTAGAAATGGCATCTTACTGCCTCTGTTGCAAACATGAAAATACTGAGGTCTCCATTGATCAAGACGGCTGAAGTTGTGCATGAAATTCAACAGCGGATTGCAAGTAGCCCCCAAAAAACAACACGAAGACTGTCTCAGCAAGTTGGTGTATCACGAACGACGTGTTAGCGAGTGCTGAAATCTCTGAACCTGAAACCGTACCGAATAACATGTGTGCAGGAACTGAAAGAGTCTGAGAAAGCTAAACACATAAATTACTAGACTTGGTTGCTGACTATAATTGCTGACAGACATTTGTACCCATCGCTGTACTTCATGACGGACGAAGCTTGGTTTCATTTGTCAGGTCATGTAAATTCCCAGAATATGGGGAACTGGTCCTCTGAAAATCCCCATTTAACTCACAAAACACCACTTAAAAACTGGTGTTTTGTGCACAGCATAAAGAACATAAATACTATGCCCAATTTTCTTCAAATCAGCTGTGAATGCCACAATTTACCTGGACATCTTTGAACAGTTTTACAACCAACTAACACCAGAAGTAAAAATGATCCACTTTTTACAACAAGATGGGGCCAAATGCCACACCTCACAGAACTCACTGGCTAGGGTTCAAGAACCTTTTACAGAGGAGCGAACTGTGAGCAAGGGGTTATGGCCATCAAGTTCCCCAGACTTGTCCACATTCGATTTTTATCTGTGGGGAAATATAAAACAGAAAGTGTGCGCTAACAATCCACATCCCCTGGATGATATCAAGGAGAACATCACAAACATTATCTGCAGCATCACTGTTGAAAAGCTGCAAGCAGTATCAGCCAAGATAATCCAATGTGCCAAAAGATGCATAGATGTGAACAAGGACCACTTTCACCATCTTTTGTGACTTGTGTGTAATTAACTAAAAACAATCAACGTGCTCATTCATCTTGTCATACTATCACTGGAGGTGGGCTACTTTTTCACAGGCCATCAATTATTATCCATCTGTACAAGTAATCTCAGTGAGATAAAAGTTCTCAATGCAAAAGAAAAGTAATTTCAGTTTATATATCTGTATGGGAAAGGTGTTTTCTGCAAGGTAATTATCATTAGAATATTAGGTGGAGGACTAGAATGACTGATAGAATCACAGCCCTGTTGCTCAAATGGTTCTATGAAGAAAGCCCACATGAAAATTAATGTGCCATAGATATGTATTATACTAGATATCCATGTAGATAACCATTCATAAAATGAATACATAAAATGAATACATCAAACCAATGTTTTTTTTTAGTTTATCAATACTTAAAGGGGTTTTCCATGCTGCTGATATTGGTGACCGATCCTCAGAATAGGTCATTAATATCTGATCAGTGAGCGTTTGACATACTACCCCCCCCCCCCCCACCCCAGATCAGCTGCTCTCTGCAGCCTTCAGCACAGTAACTAGCTCTTGAATCAAGCAGAAAGCACAGCTCTGTTCAACATGTTGTGGCCATGTTGGATTACTACAGTACATTTCCCATTGAAGTGAATGGGAGTTGAGCTACAGTAAACTAGCACAATCACTACACTTCCTATTCCATTCAAAGTGATAATTCCAGTGTAGGTGGCTGCAAAATAACAGTTGATTGTGGGGGTACAGGTTGTCTGTCCCACACTGAGATGTTGATGACTTATCCTGAGGATAATCAGTATCAGGAGCATGGAAAACCCCTTTAAGTATACGAATATATTGAAATACCAATTTCATGTAGTTTTTTTTTTCACTTCAGCTTTTTCTGGTTACCTTTAGTGATAGTGCAGCATCCTGCTCTGGAGTAGCGGAAGATTGCAAAATGCAAAGGAAAGTGTTACAAATGTATTTTTCTTTGATACGCATATTGCCTGAATTTGTCTTTATTTGTGCATGATATTATTAGGCCAACCACTAGATTGGGCTGGTGTCACCCTCTACATATACATATATATATTAAGGAAGATTCAAGGCAAAGATAACCGACAGAAAGATGTAGTGCTGACAAAAACCTGCCCATCCTGGACCAGGATCCATCCAGGACAGGGTCAGAACATTTATAGAAGCAGACCAGATATAAAGAAGGAGCTGTAGAGAAATCCCAGTAAAGATAACTTGTCTAAAAAGACATTAACTCTACAGCACCCATGTTCAGATGTTGCCTCAGGTGCCTGAGCATACCAAATGATACTTTGGCCCGCTTCGAGAATCTCCATATCCCAAGGTGGATTTTGTGGATGTGTACTGTAAGTATAGCAACCTGTTCAAAAAAGGTGCTGGGAGGGGATCACCCTATGGTTGCATTGCATTACCTAAAATCCCCACTGGATGCTTATGTCAAAATCAGCTAGTGAAGCACAGATTGAGGAAGATGGCTTTAAAGAAACACCCTGGTCTGTTAACTACCCGAGTAGCCATGAAACCTGTAACATCTGTGGAAAGTGTATTTGCGAACATCTTCCAGTCTATTGCATGCTAAGAACTGTACTGATCCATTTTGCATTTGAATTCTTCAGCAAAAACAAGAGGCAGTTTCAGGACAGGTAAGGGCATAGAGGCAGTTTCTGGGCCATGCCAACTAAGCGTATTGTTAGAAGAACCCACCGATTCCTGGCTGTGTGCATCTGTTGTCACTTAAGATGATTGTGAAGAGTTAGTCAACTATTCAATTGCAACTGGATCGCTGGTCAAAACACGACCACTGGATGACCGTGCGAGCTCTGGCCTGTTGCTGAGGCTGCTACAGTCTCCCTTCTGCTGCTCATTGTGCTGGCTAAATCATAATTTTTTTCCACTGCCCATTCATTTGCAGGGCCCATGCAACTGTCTGTTGGCCATAGTATATAACAACTGCATTGCTAACAGAATGGATTTTATATGGGTTCTCTTATAATATTACACAAAGACTTCTGTATTGGTTTAGTTACAATATGGCATACTCTGTAGAAATTATTTAGAAAATTGTGGAAACAGAAGTAATAATAATACTCCTTTGGCGGTCTATTCAAATAAAGTGTTGCAGAACCAGAATCAGATAGCTCAGGTCTCAAATCAAAGTCATAAAAGTAAAAGATACCAGCGCACACTGCTTTATGTCTTCATAAAACAACCAATCTGGACCAAGATAAAAACCCTCTTGAAGGAATTTTCATGTAGTCATAGGATATCACACAGAATCGTTCTTCACCATCAAGTTGGCACAGTGGCAGATAATATGATGTTCTTTACTCCAGACGTGATCCACAGAAAGATATCAAGAAAGACATAGAGCATCCCAGAAAATTGAAGTACAGCACAATTCAGTAAAACAGCAATGTGATTTATCGTACTCACAAACACAGATAAAAAGCAGTCACAAAAAGCGCATAAAATCCACACTGATTTCTCACAGCAGCCAACCCAACGCGAGATTCACTCATAAGTTTCTACCGGGGCACATGTTTCACTTCCAGGAGCTCCATTATGTTTCACTTCCAGGAGCTCAATTAAGTACCTCCTACTCCATATTAGCATAATTACATATCATCCAATTACAAAATATAAAAAGACAAAGTTAAAACAAACATATAAAAACTAACTTCCATTGCTACAGAGTATATTGTTATGTTAAATGTGTATCGATTAAAAAAAAGAAATTCACAAAAAAAATACCTTTAGTTTAGTTCTTCACAACGAAATGAAAATCCTGCCAGCAATAGTGCAGTGAAATGTAACTAGCAGCAAAATTCACACCTAAGGTCAATTTTCATTTGGATTTTTTCCACCCCATGTGAACATAGCTTCGATCTGCACCACAATTACAGCATGCTTATAGGCATGTTGTGTCATACCATATGGTATACCACAGAGCCCTGTACTATGGAGATATTCTGGGAAGAATAGCTCTGTAATATGGCATTCTATAGAGCATACCACAATAAAACCAGAGGTGCAAGAAGGTACAGTGTAAGTGAGTGCTGTATAAAGGCTCAACCAACCAACGAACAGCATTGAATAAGGCTACAGCCACATGGTCAGGTTTCCTGATGCAGTTTTGGAAGACAAAATCAGGAGTGGATCATAGAAGTATAGTAAGTATAAAGGACAGATAATACTCATTTTTTTACTCCATTCCTTGACTTCAAAAACTGTATCAGGAAACCTGACCATGTGGTTGTACCCTTATAATCCATGCCTTTGGGGTCCACCACAGTGTACATCATTGCGACAAGAAAAATAGCATTGCATGCATAAACATAGCAGCATTACACTGCCGTTTCTCACAGTACTTCTAATTTGTTCTGGTCTGTCTGTATTTATAGAATATCTTGTACAGACACCATAAAATTATAATCATCATCTAGTTGGAAATATAGTGTATTATCAGGAAATATTTTCATAAGAAAAATTCAATGTTCCTCATGGTTCTTTGACAATATTACATATTTCTAATTAGTGCGGCTTTCATATTAGAGAAAAATATATTTTTGGTAAGGGAAATGAATATTTAAGATGTATACATCAATATTGTTGCATCAGAGCAAGCCTATCTTAGACTAAATGGTTTTACTGTTTCATAATGGCCTATTGTGCTGTAGGTGAACACACACAGGCCAATGGCAGACATCTCAAAGGGATTAACTAGTGTGCACAACAATGATCCTATTATTTTTCATAGGAGACATAGATGCTTAAGCTCCTGTCTTTGATCCCGTCTTTGTGTTATTCAGGTATATGTATGTCAAGTATATTAATACATTTGATGATATCCATCACAGAAAGATTCAACTAAGTGACTGTTTAAATTCAGATAAAAATAATTTTACTTAAATTGTCTTCAAACATCACAGATTTAGAAAATGGAATATTGTCTGCTAAATGGAATGGAATGTTTCCCATGTATGTTTCCATATTGACCTGCAAATGTTACTGCAAATGATTGTGGAACCAATGTGCCAACCAACTGAATTTTCATAGGGTTAAAACTAAGGCTACTTTCACACTAGCGGCATGGACCTAGTGAACGTGTCCCCCCGGACTGCCGCTCTGTCCCCATTGACTAAAATGGGGGTGGGGCGGAATTTCGGTGGAGGCACGGCAGCGCACAGCGAGAGGCTGCCGGAATAAATGTCGGACATTTTGTAGTTTTATTCCGTAGTTTTATTCCACCGCCGGAACTCCACCCCCGCCCCTATTATAGTCAATGGGGACAGAACGGCAGTCCGGGGGTACACGTTCACTAGCAGCAGGACAGATCCGACAGGCTGTTCACCCAACAGTCTGTGTCGCTAGTGAGAAAGTATCCTAAGGGTGTTATCCTGGTGGATCCCTGGTTTTCAGCCTTTAACCACTATACAGGGATCATCACTGCAAGGAACACTCCAGGCTGCTAACTCTTGAAGCAGTCTCTGTATGGTTGGCTACTGACCTGCAGGTGTCAAGAGACACAGTGTATAGCCACGAAGGCACAGCTAAATCTCATAGTCAGTGACAGGCCAGGGAGCATGTGCTTGTGCGCCCTACAGGCACATTTAGGAGGCCTAGCTGACAAGTGCAGAAGGACTCACATGTGATTCTAGCAGCTGAGCCCAGTGATGTAGAGTAGGGATGAGCGAATTGACTTCACCTGAAGTCGATTTGCATGAAACGTAATTCCAGTGCTGTAAGGAGCAGGAGTTCCGTACAGTATTAGAATGTATTGGCTCAGATGAGCCAAAGTTATTACTTTACAAAGTCTCGCAAGACTTTGCATAATAACTTCATAAATGTATTTGTACTGTAATAAACGATTTCCCGAACTCTGGTTCGGTTCCAAGGTATCACTTGGAACTGAACCCGAGTTTTTTTGCAGTACAAATTAATTTATGAAGCTATTACCCGAAGTCTCGCGAGACTTCGCAAAGCAATAACTTCAGCTCGTCGGAGCCAATACATTCTAATACTGTACGGAGCTCCTGCTCTGCACAGTATTGGAACTACATTTTCTGCGAATCAACTTTGGACGTCTCATCCGAAGTCGATTCGCTCATCCCTAATGGAGGGCATAGGAGGTCCAGCAGGTCCAGACAACCAGACCAGAAGTAGTGACAGCAGCAGGGCAAGAGGAAAGGCACTGTGCTCTCTTGGGGAAGTGGGACAGTGGCAGGAATGGGTCACCAACATCTCTGCATATTGACTTGGCTTAGATAGATATGATTGAAGATAAATAACTCATATGAATAATGCCCATTTTTTTCTTATTTGCTTGTTGTATGTTTTACAATTTAAGACCATGTAAAAAAATATGTAGGAAATAGGAAATGGAAATTCATTTACTTTTAAAGCTATCAAATAACCATTAAGAAGAGTGATTATCAGCTTTTCGCTTGGACATGTTTTTTTAGAACAAGGCAGATTAAAGCAGATCTGCTAACAATGCTTAAAACTAAGCAGACTAAAAGGCTGAGAGACCTTTTACATAGCAATGGCTACATTGTGTAGATGTGTTCTGAACAGGACAGGGATTTAGGTAATCCTTGTGTACATGTTTTGAAAGGTATTTCAGTCACATTATTTAATGCCTACAAAATGCAGAAAATGTTTGTAAATTTCCTATTTACTATGACAGTATATTCTAGGAGCTGATCGTATGTGATATTCTGTGTCAAACTGTACATGTTTTAAAAGAAGGAAATTATAAAAATAGGCACAAATAGAAAGTACACATAGTGGCATAAAATCACAAAATTAATATTTGTTACTTCTACTACATGGCTTTTTTAAGGCCCATTTTTGTCTTTTAAAGTATTTTTATATACAGTTGCAAGAAAAAGTATGTGAACCCTTTGGAATGATTTGGATTTCTGCACAAATGTGTCATAACATGTGATCTGATCTTCATCTAAGTCACAACAATAGACAATCACAGTCTGCTTAAACTAATAACACACAAATAATTAAATGTTACCATGTTTTTATTGAACACACCATGTAAACATTCACAGTGCAGGTGGAAAAAGTATGTGAACCCCTAGACTAATGACATCTCCAAGAGTTAATTGGAGTGAGGTGTCAGCCAACTGGAGTCCAATCAATGAGATGAGATTGGAGGTGTTGGTTACAGCTGCCCTATAAAAAACACACACCAGTTCTGGGTTTGCTTTTCACAAGAAGCATTGCCTGATGTAAATGATGCCTCACACAAAAGAGCGCTCAGAAGACCTACGATTAAGGATGGTTGACTTGCATTAGGCTGGAAAGAGATATAAAAGTATCTCCAAAAGCCTTGCTGTTCATCAGTCCACTGTAAGAAAAAATTGTCTATAAATGAAGAAAAGGAAACAAAGGGTAAACCCAGGGTGTCCCTAGGGAAAGGGGAGGGGCAAGAACACAGTGTTCACCCAATATACCCCCAATAGGGACACTCAAAAATGAAACTCGGCAAAAAGCTCCCGAGCTATAGACAGAAACAAAGGAAACGGAGCTCATAATACCAAAAAAGAGTATATAATTTATTGAAGCATGATAAAATGACATGGGTAAAACACATGAATAAATGATGCCATGAACGAGATTAGAAGCGGAGGACAGAAAAAAGAAGAGACGCCACCCTGGGGGCACAAGCACACGGATCCAGAAGACACGGTACAAAAAAAGGGCGTAAGGCACATGAACATCAATGAGAAGTCAATGCTCAAAGTCATGTACAGTGTACAGCTGATATACAGTACCTGGTGAGCCACCTGTCAAACGCTGGAACACCTCTGTATGTGTAATATAATCTAATCATTGGTGTGCAGACAGCCTGTGCACTATGGAGTTGTGCTGCAGACCAATGGAACATAAAAGAAGGATGACGGTAGTAACAATGGCCAGAGGGAAACAGCAAGAGACAGGAACTCACCAAAGATAAGAGCCGTGTGCCAGAACGACCAGGGTGGCGCTACCCCAACGCGCGTTTCGGCGTACCTTCGTCAGGGGGTAGCGCCGTCACTGTGAATTGAGCATAAAAAGGTTCCCACAGCCAATCGGAGAGCCAGTACTCACTTGTCCCCAGGTGTGTATGAGTACAGGCGCGCGCAAACCAGATCGATACCGAGTCCAGCCACCCCACGGCCGGCCGTCCCGTCGGCACGCCCACATCATGTGATAAAGTCACATGATCGGGTGGTTCCGACGTCAGGACGCACGGGCGTGAGGCGCCGGAGGCGGCCCTGGGTGACGCGCGCACACATCACACTAGGGGAGAGGAGTCAGAAGATCACCGTGGAGACATAAGCGCAATGAAGAACGAATGTTACAGTACAAAAAGTACCCTTTGATCTCTTTTAGAGGTGAACTCATGAAAATACTGGATACCGCATTGGAAGAAAACCTTATTTCCAAACAGATATATGAGGCTCTCATCGTTCAGGAACCATCCATCCCTACCCTGTACCTACTACCCAAGGTGCATAAGAATGCCTCCACACCACCAGGTAGGCCTATTATCTCTGGGTGTAATAGTATGGTGGAGAATATCTGCAAATTACTAGATTTCCACCTAAAACCCATTGTGGAAACTCTACCATCATACGTTAGAGATACATCAGATTTTTTACAAAGGATACAGGGTATCATTCTAGAGGAGGATAACATCATGGTGACCTGCGATGTAGAATCCCTCTACACGAGTATCCAACATAATGAGGGTTTACGAGCAGTTGAATTTTTCCTGACTGCCAGTAATCTTCCGAGGGAATTTTCCCATTTTCTTTTACAACTGCTAAGATTTGTACTCACAAGGAATTTCTTTTCCTTTAATGGGTCCTTCTTCCTACAGCTCCAGGGGACAGCGATGGGGGCGGCATGTGCGCCTGCGTATGCCAACCTGTTCCTGGGGCTGTGGGAGAGGGACCTTTTCCTGTCAGACAGGCACGTCATCATGGACCGCGCCATTTTATGGGCGCGGTACATTGATGATGTTTTCTTGATCTGGCAGGGCACGGAGGAGGAACTCCACGGTTTCTTTCTGACCTATAGTTACAGCAGACAAAGAGTGGATTTCCTGGACGTCTCGGTGTTTAGGGATGATGGCGGTCGCCTCAGGACGGATGTCTTCCGGAAAGAGACGGCCGTCAATGCATATTTGCATGCAACATCCTTGCATCCCAAAAGTACGATCTCTGCTATCCCTGTCGGTCAATTTCTACGTATTCGGCGAATTTGTTCCGATAATGTAACATTCGAAAAACATGCCAGTGAATTGAAGGATCGCTTTCTCCAAAGGGGGTACAGTCATCGATCTATAAAAAAAGCCTATTGGCGTGCGAAAATTCAGGATCAATCCCATCTGCTACAAACCAGAAAAAATAAAATTACGGATGATAAGATCAGGTTTGTGAGTACATACCATTCACAGTGGAATAAAATGAGAGAGATCCTAGCCTCACATTGGTCTATTTTACTCACAGATCGAGTGTTGGAAAGGCTGTTATCCACACGGCCTTTAGTCACGGCACGTAGGGCCAGCACCCTACGGGACAATTTAGTTCGAGGTTATCTACAACCAATAGTACCTCAACTGAATGCCGGACAAGGTGGTCCAAAGATCGGTTTTAGACCGTGCGGCAGTTGTGCCGCATGCCCCAATATGGAGCGTTCCTTTGATTTTGCAGACTCTTCTGGCATTAGATCTTTCAAAATATATCAATCCCTCACATGCTCCAGCACACGGGTGGTGTATTATGCTACATGCCCATGCCCCAAGATATATGTAGGTCTCACAACTCGTGAGTTGAGGGTCCGTGTGCGGGAGCATGTGAGGGATATTCTTAAAGCACAGGATACAAAGGAGGTTGAGACCCTTAAACCAATTCCAAGACATTTCAGGGAATTCCACTCCTGTAATCCTAGAGGTCTAAAAGTCAGGGGTATCGACTGTATACAGGTTGATCTACGTGCAGGTAATACATCAAAACGGCTGGCTCAAAAAGAGAGCCGCTGGATTTGGACCCTTGGGACTTTACGTCCAAAGGGTCTCAACGAGAATTTGGGTTTCTCTTCCTTTCTGTAGCCACTGGATCCACAACTGTGGATTTCTATCCGAATTTTTTTTTAACAGTTTGTTTATATAGTCTATTCTAATTCTAATTTTTTTTTCATTTTATTTCTTCCCCAGCCTTCATCACTTTTTTGGGACTTTGAGCCATGCTTCTTCCTTTTCTTGATTCATCGTGAAGGGACTTCTTTCCACATATTCCGATTCAGTGGATGCGCAATTGTTGTGTGCATTACTAGTGTACATTTTTTGTATATACAGTGTACATGACCTTTAGTGCACATTAATTGTCTATATATATATTTATCCTTTCTCTCTTTCTCCCCCTTCCCTCTGTGTTTCCCCCCCCTATTTCTCTTTTTTCTTCTTTTTCGGTTCTCAACCTCTCTCCCCCCCCCCTTTTTCTTTTCTTTTTACTCTTCTTCATTGTTCCGCACATTGCACTTTATGTCTTCTAAGCATCAACGCTGTATACATCTATTGCAGCACTTAACTTTTCACGCATATATAAAAAATGTTGTATATATACATTATCGCACTTATTATTCACCAATTTTACACGTATACATATATATATATATGTTTTCTTTTACATATATATATGTATATATATATATATATATTTAATTTTTTCACCATCGGATGATTTGTCGTCTTATGTATTTATTGAGGGACTCGTCATCTCTTCGTCATTTTTTCACTTCATCATTCCTTTATGCACATATATATTTTGTTTATTGTGTGTCCAGTCTAATATTCATTATTACTATTACTCCATTCATATTTTCATTTTTGTATTTTTTTTCATTTTTTTTTTCCATTCTTTCCTTGTTTCATTTTTTCATTTTTTCATTTTTTACTTTTTATTATTACTACCACTATTCCTCATGACTATGTATGAATACGTTTACTGCACGTATATCTTTCTGATATAATTATTTATTTATTTATTTATTCATACTCATACTACTGCTTTTTATACATTTCTCTCATCATGTTGTAATTATGTTACTGACTATCTTGATTTTCTATACTGTGTTTAAATTGTATTTTGGTGGTTCTAATCATGTACACACATTTCCCCTTGCTCTGATTCTTTTCTTTTCTTTTATTTATCCATTTATTCTTTACCCATTCCGGGTTCATGGTATGCATGATATAATATATATATGTTCTTATAATTTAAGGGTATGTTTTTATTTGTTATTTGATTTATGCACAATATGGTCTTTTGCAAAGTGTACTACATTCATGTATATGGACGTACTTTTTGTACTGTAACATTCGTTCTTCATTGCGCTTATGTCTCCACGGTGATCTTCTGACTCCTCTCCCCTAGTGTGATGTGTGCGCGCGTCACCCAGGGCCGCCTCCGGTGCCTCACGCCCGTGCGTCCTGACGTCGGAACCACCCGATCATGTGACTTTATCACATGATGTGGGCGTGCCGACGGGACGCCGGCCGTGGGGTGGCTGGACTCGGTATCGATCTGGTTTGTGCGCGCCTGTACTCATACACACCTGGGGACAAGTGAGTACTGGCTCTCCGATTGGCTGTGGGAACCTTTTTATGCTCAATTCACAGTGACGGCGCTACCCCCTGACGAAGGTACGCCGAAACGCGCGTTGGGGTAGCGCCACCCTGGTCGTTCTGGCACACGGCTCTTATCTTTGGTGAGTTCCTGTCTCTTGCTGTTTCCCTCTGGCCATTGTTACTACCGTCATCCTTCTTTTATGTTCCATTGGTCTGCAGCACAACTCCATAGTGCACAGGCTGTCTGCACACCAATGATTAGATTATATTACACATACAGAGGTGTTCCAGCGTTTGACAGGTGGCTCACCAGGTACTGTATATCAGCTGTACACTGTACATGACTTTGAGCATTGACTTCTCATTGATGTTCATGTGCCTTACGCCCTTTTTTTGTACCGTGTCTTCTGGATCCGTGTGCTTGTGCCCCCAGGGTGGCGTCTCTTCTTTTTTCTGTCCTCCGCTTCTAATCTCGTTCATGGCATCATTTATTCATGTGTTTTACCCATGTCATTTTATCATGCTTCAATAAATTATATACTCTTTTTTGGTATAAATGAATAAAGTTCAGTACTGCTGCTACTCTCCCTAGGAGTGGCCGTCCTGTAAAGATGACTGCAAGAGCACAACGCAGACTACTTAATGAGGTTAAGAAGAATCCTAGAGTGTCAGCTAAAGACTTACAAAAGTCTCTGGCATTTGCTAACATCTCTGTTAGCGAATTTACGATACGTAAAACACTAAACAAGAATGGATTTCATGGGAGGATACCACAGAGGAAACCACTGCTGTCCAAAAAAACATTGCTGCACGTTTACAATTTGCACAAGTGCACCTGGATATTCCACAGCAGTACTTGCTAAATATTCTGTGGACAGATGAAACCAAAGTTGAGTTGTTTGGAAGAAACACACAACACTATGTGTGGAGAAAAAGAGGCACAGCACACCAACATCAAAACCTCATCCCAACTGTGAAGTATGGTGTTGGAGCATCATGGTTTGGGGCTGCTTTGCTATGTCAGGGCCTGAACGGATTGCTATCATCGAAGGAAAGATGAATTCCCAGGTTTATCAAGACATTTTGCAGGAGAACTTAAGGTGATCTGTCCAACAGCTCTACAGAAGATGGGTGTTGCAACAGGACAACGACCCAAAGCATAGTAAATCAACAACAGAATGGCTTAAAGAGAAGAAAATGCACCTTCTGAAGTGGCTCAGTCAGAGTCCTGAACTCAACCCGATTGAGATGCTGTGGCATGACCTCAAGAAAGCGATTCATACCAGACATCCCAAGAATATTGCTGAACTGAAACAGTTCTATAAAGAGGAATGGTCAAGTTCCTCCTTTATATTAAGAGTAAATTCACACAAAGACCATTTTGTGCAATCTTCACAAAGTTCACTAAGTGGAATTCGATCCAAATTTCAGGGAAAATTCAATTCGCAGGAAAGACAAATTTCTTTGTACTTCATGGAAGCGAATCGATTTTCCCTGAATGGTGGTAAAAAATAAAAAAAATCATACTTACTTAATTCTTTGAAGAGCCGGCCGCCACCATCTTGATTGAAGATCTCACACGAAATCCTGTGGGCAGTGATGTATGATGTCCCAATGCCGGCCGACATGATGATATCATCACAGGCCGCACCAGATTTTGTGCCAGATCATCAATCAAGATGGTAGTGGCTGACTCTTCATGTTCAAATGGATGAGGTAAGTATGATTTAAATTTTTATTTTTATTTTTTACACTATATTGCTGTCAGATTCTGCGATCAGCTATGAACAAGACATCTGAAGGTACAATGATGGGGGACAGCGCAATCGCCACTCCCTGTCATTGCACCCACTACTCGCCACAAAGCAAATTTTTTTTTAAATTTGGAAAAGCTGCCAAATCAATTTTTTTAATACTTCGCTCATCACTAGTGGGCATACAGGTGAAACTCGAAAAATTTGATTTTTGAAATCAATTTCAGTAATGCAACATAAAAGGAGTTTCATTAATGCAACTTAAAATTAGAATATTGTGAAAAAGTTCAATATTTTAGGCTCAAAGTGTCACACTCTAGTCAGCTAACTAATCCATACCCCCTGACCAAAGGGTACCTGAAATTGTGACTTTGGGGTTTCATAAGCTGTAAACCATAATCATCCAAATTATAACAAATAAAGGCTTGAAATATCTCGCTTTGCATGTACTGAGTCTCTCTCATATGTTAGTTTTACATTTTAAGTTGCATTACTGAAATAAATGAACTTTGCACGATATTCTAATTTTTCGAGTTTCACCTGTATATCAAATAAATATGTTTGAAACAGTTGTCCCCTCCTTTACTCCCTGCTTTCCCCACACCGATCTGTACAGGGTGTTTTAGTCAGCAGCTAAAAGCACTGCCCACTGAAAAGAGTCACCTGCAATGACTAGGATAAGGGAACTTAATTAATGTGTTAAAGAAGCATTACGTCAAATGTTTTCTTATATGTATACACCAATAGGCTTATAAATTTATACTGTTAACTACAAAATGTTATGGTACAATAAGTGAAACCAGAGCATCCCACTCAACTGATAACTGTACTGCTCCTGTGTAAAGACCAGGTAGATGAAAAGGCATATTCACTTTTATTCCCCTGCGGTAAGCCCGCAAATGCTACTGCATATAGAGCACTGCTAAGCTCTGCAATACAATGGAGAGAACTCCGAGATGTTTCACACATGGATCCTTTGCAGGCTTATTGCAGAGGAAAGGAGGTGAACATAAGACTAAGGCTTCTTGCAGTCGTCGATTAGGTCCAGACGTGTTGCAGGTGCGTTCCGGGAAAATCTCACGATTCTGCAACAAGTTCAGTGAGTTTTGTCTGCAATCGTGTTCCGTTGTTCAGTTTTTTCAGCGCAAGTGCAATGCTTTTAATGCGTTTTGCACGCGCGTGATAAAAAACTGAAATACTAACATATTCTCCTAGCAACCATTCGTGAAAATTGCATCGCATCAGCACTTGCTTGCGGATGCAATGCATTTTTCATACAGTCTCATTCACTTCTATGCGGCCAGCGTGGCGTGAAAAACCCAGAATATAGAACATGCTGTGATTTTCACGCAACGCACAAGTGATGCGAGAAAAACAACACTCATGTACACAGCCTCAAAGAAATAAATGAATGAATGGGTCAGGATCCAGTGCGGGTGCGATGCGTTCACGTCACGCATTGCACCCGTGCGGAAAACTCGCTCGTGTGAAAGGGGCCTAAAAATTAGATATCCTGAATGCTCTTTTGAGTGTTCAGCCATTACATTAGCTTAGGGGAGTTTCTGTGGTTACAGATTCTCTTAAATAAACATTCACAAATGCATGGAAACACATGTGAAGATAACGAAAGTTGTTAACATATTTTATAATGATGATATTTAACAAAGAAAAATTACAATTTGTAATATCAAAGTTAGAGTTGAGCGGACACCTGGATGTTCGGGTTCGAGAAGTTCGGCCGAACTTCCCGAAAATGTTCGGGCTCGGGATCCGAACCCGATCCGAACTTCGTCCCGAACCCAAACCCCATTGAAGTCAATGGGGACCCGAACTTTTCGGCACTAAAAAGGCTGTAAAACAGCCCGGGAAAGGGCTAGAGGGCTGCAAAAGGCAGCAACATGTAGGTAAATCCCCTGCAAACAAATGTGGATAGGGAAATGAATTAAAATAAAAATTAAATAAATAAAAATTAACCAAAATCAATTGGAGAGAGGTCCCATAGCAGAGAATCTGGCTTCACGTCACCCACCACTGGAACAGTCCATTCTCAGATATTTAGGCCCCGGCACCCAGGCAGAGGAGAGAGGTCCCGTAACAGAGAATCTGGCTTCATGTCAGCAGAGAATCAGTCTTCATGTCATAGCAGAGAATCAGGCTTCACGTCAGCCACCAATGCAACAGTCCATTTTCAGATATTTAGGCCCAGCACCCAGGCAGAGGAGAGAGGTCCCGTAACAGACAATCTGGCTTCATGTCAGCAGAGAATCAGTCTTCATGTCATAGCAGAGAATCAGGCTTCACGTCACCCACCACTGTAACAGTCCATTTTCATAAATTTAGGCCCAGCACCCAGGCAGAGGAGAGAGGTCCCGTAACAGACAATCTGGCTTCATGTCAGCAGAGAATCAGTCTTCATGTCATAGCAGAGAATCAGGCTTCACATCACCCACCACTGTAACAGTCCATTTTCATAAATTTAGGCCCAGCACCCAGGCAGAGGAGAGAGGTCCCGTAACAGACAATCTGGCTTCATGTCAGCAGAGAATCAGTCTTCATGTCATAGCAGAGAATCAGGCTTCACGTCACCCACCACTGCAACAGTCCATTGTCAGATATTTAGGCCCAGCACCCAGGAAGAGGAGAGAGGTCCCGTAACAGACAATCTGGCTTCATGTCAGCAGAGAATCAGTCTTCATATCATAGCAGAGAATCAGGCTTCACGTCACCCACCACTGTAACAGTCCATTTTCATAAATTTAGGCCCAGCACCCAGGCAGAGGAGAGAGGTCCCGTAACAGACAATCTGGCTTCATATCAGCAGAGAATCAATCTTCATGTCATAGCAGAGAATCAGGCTTCACGTCACCCACCACTGTAACAGTCCATTTTCATAAATTTAGGCCCAGCACCCAGGCAGAGGAGAGAGGTCCCGTAACAGACAATCTGGCTTCATGTCAGCAGAGAATCAGTCTTCATGTCATAGCAGAGAATCAGGCTTCACGTCAGCCACCAATGCAACAGTCCATTGTCAGATATTTAGGCCCAGCACCCAGGCAGAGGAGAGAGGTCCCGTAACAGACAATCTGGCTTCATGTCAGCAGAGAATCAGTCTTCATGTCATAGCAGAGAATCAGGCTTCACGTCAGCCACCACTGTAAGAGTCCATTTTCATAAATTTAGGCCCAGCACCCAGGCAGAGGAGAGAGGTCCCGTAACAGACAATCTGGCTTCATGTCAGCAGAGAATCAGTCTTCATGTCATAGTAGAGAATCAGGCTTCACGTCAACCACCACTGCAACAGTCCATTTTCATAAATTTAGGCCCAGCACCCAGGCAGAGGAGAGAGGTCCCGTAACAGACAATCTGGCTTCATGTCAGCAGAGAATTAGTCTGCATGTCATAGCAGAGAATCAGGCTTCACGTCAGCCACCAATGCAACAGTCCATTGTCAGATATTTAGGCCCAGCACCCAGGCAGAGGAGAGAGGTCCCGTAACAGAGGATCTGGCTTCATGTCAGCAGAGAATCAGTCTTCATATCATAGCAGAGAATCAGGCTTCACGTCACCCACCACTGCAACAGTCCATTTTCATAAATTTAGGCCCAGCACCCAGGCAGAGGAGAGAGGTCCCGTAACAGATAATCTGGCTTCATGTCAGCAGAGAATCAGTCTGCATGTCATAGCAGAGAATCAGGCTTCACATCACCCACCACTGTAACAGTCCATTTTCATAAATTTAGGCCCAGCACCCAGGCAGAGGAGAGAGGTCCCGTAACAGACAATCTGGCTTCATGTCAGCAGAGAATCAGTCTGCATGTCATAGCAGAGAATCAGGCTTCACGTCAGCCACCAATGCAACAGTCCATTGTCAGATATTTAGGCCCAGCACCCAGGCAGAGGAGAGAAGTCCCGTAACAGAGGATCTGGCTTCATGTCAGCAGAGAATCAGTCTTCATATCATAGCAGAGAATCAGGCTTCACGTCACCCACCACTGCAACAGTCCATTTTCATAAATTTAGGCCCAGCACCCAGGCAGAGGAGAGAGGTCCCGTAACAGACAATCTGGCTTCATGTCAGCAGAGAATTAGTCTGCATGTCATAGCAGAGAATCAGGCTTCACGTCAGCCACCAATGCAACAGTCCATTGTCAGATATTTAGGCCCAGCACCCAGGCAGAGGAGAGAGGTCCCGTAACAGAGGATCTGGATTCATGTCAGCAGAGAATCAGTCTTCAGATCATAGCAGAGAATCAGGCTTCACGTCACCCACCACTGCAACAGTCCATTTTCATAAATTTAGGCCCAGCACCCAGGCAGAGGAGAGAGGTCCCGTAACAGACAATCTGGCTTCATGTCAGCAGAGAATTAGTCTGCATGTCATAGCAGAGAATCAGGCTTCACGTTAGCCACCAATGCAACAGTCCATTGTCAGATATTTAGGCCCAGCACCCAGGCAGAGGAGAGAGGTCCCGTAACAGACAATCTGGCTTCATGTCAGCAGAGAATCAGTCTTCATGTCATAGCAGAGAATCAGGCTTCACGTCACCCACCACTGCAACAGTCCATTTTCATAAATTTAGGCCCAGCACCCAGGCAGAGGAGAGAGGTCCCGTAACAGACAATCTGGCTTCATGTCAGCAGAGAATCAGTCTGGAGGTGGAAGCAGTATGAGGATGCCACTGAGTGGCACAATGACAGAGTCTAGAGGTGGCAGAAGAATGAGGAGGCCACCGAGTGGCACAATGACAGAGTCTGAGGGTGGCGGATGCAGCAGCAGCATCATGAGAAGAGCACCGAGTGGAACAATGACAGAGTCTGCAGATGGGAGCAGTATGATGAGGCCAGCCAGTGGCAAGGTGACATCGTGTGTATATGGCAGCAGCATGAGAAGACCATAGAGTGGCAAGGTGACGTAGTGTGGAGATGGCAGCAGCAGGAGGAGACCACAGAGTGGCAAAGTGACATAGTGTGCAGATGGCATCAGCAGGATCCCACAGAGTGGCAAGGTGACATCATCTGGAGATGGCAGTAGCAGCAGCAGCATCAGGAGGATACCATAGAGTGGCAAGGTGACATAGTGTGGAGATGGCAGCAGCAGCAGGATCCCACAGAGTGGCAAGGTGACATAGTGTGGAGATGGCAGCAGCATGAGGAGACCACACCGTGACAAAGTGACATATTGTGGAGATGGCAACAGCAGGAGGAGACCAGAGAGTGGCAAGGTGAGATAGTGTGGAGATGGCAGCAGCAGGAGGAGACCACCGAGTGACAAGTTGACATAGTTTGGAGATGGCAGTAGCATCAGCAGCAGCATGAGGATACGAGAGAGTGGCAAGTTGACATAGTGTGTAGATGGCAGCAGCAGCATGAGGAGACCACAGAGTGGCAAGTTAACATAGTGTGGAGATGGCAACAATAGCTTTAGGAGGATACCATAGAGTGGCAAGGTGACATAGTGTTGAGATGGCAGCATCAGGAGGTGACCACAGAGTGGCAAGGTGACACAGTTTTGAGATAGCAGTAGCAGCTGCATCAGGAGACCTGAAAATGACCCAGTGACAGAGTGGGGCGGTGGGTGTCAATACCAGTAAACGCTGATGAAGGTGGGTGAAATAAAGAGCTCTTGGCATCAGATATTTGGCATCAGGTGGGTTGCAGCATCAAAGTAGTAGCTAAGGCAGGTAGTCAGAAGAAAACGGTCTCTTCTATCAAAATGTTGGTGTGGCACCATGGATGATCTAGTGTGGTGCATCAGGAATTGGTGGTTGGAAATCATGGCTGATCCATGCCTGATTCATCTTGACAAAGGTCAGTCTCTCCACATTTTGGGTGGACAGGCGAGTTCTCCTTGATGTAACTATGGCCCCCGCCACACTAAACACCTGCTCTGATGCCACACTACTGGCTGGGCAGGACAGCTTTTCCAGGGCAAATTCTGCTAGTTGTGGCATCAAATCCAGTTCCGCTACCCAATAGTCCAGCGGATCTTCAGTGTGGGGTGGCAGGGCGCTGTCCAAGTATGCCACCACCTGCTGGTTTAGGTCCTGCTCCAGGTCTAGCTGCTGCTGCTGGTGACTAGTTTCTTCAGTATGTGGGTGAATAAAGCTACTCATCAGCGACTCTAGACTCAGGCTGCTGCTGATGGAGCTAGTACTGTTCCTGCCACCCCACCCCTCCCCAGCAGCCATGGCAGTAGAACGTGAGTGCAGAGAGCCCTCCGGTCAGACCTGCGAGAGGTTGGACAATGGGGCCGATAGGCAGCGGCCAACTGACTAAATAGGATGTCTCTGTAGTAGTTTAGTTTATCCTCCCTTTCGGTGGGTGTAAAAAAGGCACCCATTATAGACCAGTAGCAAGGGTCAAACAATGTGGAGAGCCAGAAGTCATTTCTCTGCCGAATGGCGACAATTCGGCTGTCACTACGCAAGCAAGTGACCATGCAGCTGGCCATTTGTGCAAGTGACTTGGAGGGACTCTATGTCTCCATCTCCACTGCATACTGCCACGGTGTGTACGGGTCCTCTGTGTCATCTTCCTCATTGTCCTGTAGCTCCTCTGGCTGCTTTTAATACTCTTGCCCTTTCAGCTGAGTAGAAAAAACACCTATTTGGTTACACATTGCCTGTGCTCCAATGTCCTCCTTCACCTCCTCTTCCAGTTCAGCCCCCACAGGGCTCATGTGCCGTGGGATCGAGGCACCACGTCTCCAGTTCCCTGACCAGCCATTGTTACCACCATCTGTTCCAGGACATGAAGCACTGGAATGACGACGTTCATCCCGTGAGCCTGGTGATTGACAAATAACGTGACGTCCTCAAAGGGCCTGATCAAATGTCAGGTGTCACACATGAGCTGTGTCAGTGTGGCTGACATCGAAGTTACACAGTACACAGGGGAGCACTCCTATCCGCTTGCATCATTAAGAAATCGTCGATGGCCTTTCTCTGTTCGTATAGTCGGTCCAACATATGGAGGGTGGAATTCAAACGGGTGGAAACGTTGCATATTAGCCTATGTTGGGGGATGCCATTCTGCCGCTGCAACTCAAGGAGGGTGTGCTTTGCGGCATACGAATGGCTGAAGTGCATGCAAAGTTTCCTGGCCATTTTTAGGATGTCTTGCAGATGGGTCGAAGACTTGAGGAACCGTTGGACAACGAGATTGAACATGTGTGTCATGCAGGGCACATGGCTCAGCCGTCCTTGGCGCAGCACCGACACAATGTTCTTCCCGTTGTTGGTCACCAGAGTTCCAATATTGAGTTGTCGGAGAGAAAGCCAAGATTCGATTTCTTGATGCATCGCATGGAGCATTTGCTCACCTGAGTGACTCCATTCACCAAGGCAAGACAGGTGCAGAGCAGCGTGAGACCGTCGAGCCCTGCACATGTGGTATGCTGGAGGGGCACTGTGACTTGTCCCTGCAGTGGAGGCTGAGGACATGGTGGAGGATTAGGAGGCAGAGGCGGACATTGTGGCAGGACCAATGGTGTGACAACGTGGAGGTGGAACAAGCATCACCTGGCCAAGTTGCTGGTGTGGCTATGCAGGAACCACATTCACCCATTGGGCCATAAAGGACATGTATTGTCCATGACTGTAGTTACAGCTCCACATGTCGGCGCTGACGTACACTTTGCCAGACACCGACAGGCTAAAGGACTGGCCCACATTCTGTTCTACATGTGTGTGCAGGGATGGTACTGCCTTTTTCACAAAGAAATGACAACTTGGGACTCTCCACCTCGGCTCGGCACAAGCCATCAGTTCTCTGAAAGGTGCAGAGTCAACCACTTGGAAAGGGAGGGACTGAAGCACCAACAACTTGGACAGGAGCACGTTCAGCTTCCGCACAGTTGAATGCATGCACACATACTGTTGTCTCTTGGCAATTGCTTCGGTGATTGATTGCTGGCGAAATGACTGACGAGGAGTAGGAGTAGGAGCATCTGGACCAGCAGAAAATGGGATTGGCAGACAGCTCCCTTTGGCTGAGGTGGTGGAGCCTTGACTGGCTGAAACTGGGTGCATGCCACTTGGTGATGTAGCGGTTGCTGAGGCAGGCTGGACCACCACATTGGAGCCACAGTTCTCCCAGGCCACTGTATGGCAACGCTGCATATGTTGACACAGGGCTGTAGTGCCAACATTGGCACCCTGGCCACGCTTCACCTTCTGCCCACAGATGCAACATATGGCCGTGTTCATCTCCTCTGGTGCTTTGAAAAAAAACTGCCATTCCGCCGAGTAGGTTATTTTTCCCCTAACAGTCCGCATTGACTGATTGCTACCACCGCTGCCTCCGTGAACCCCTGCAACACTACTTCCCGGGCAGGTAGGCTGCTGCAAAGCAGGTGGTCTACCCAACTTCCCACTGCTGACTCCCAGCCATGCTACCACCTTGCTGGCTCCGCCGCTGCCTCACGGGCATCATCATCATCATTGTCGATTAGTGTCTGCACATTACTTATGTCCCCCTCAATGATGTTTGGGTCAGGAGCCTAACCACTCGCAGCACAAGCTCCCATGCCGCTCTCCTTATCACTACTTGCCCAACTGGCGGAGGAAGCGGCGGATGTCTCCTCCAGACCTTGTCTGGGCAGTAGCTGCTGACTGTCCTCTAGTAGCTGTTCCTCGCTGAAAAGTGGAGCAGTGCCTACCGCATATAGTACTTCTCGCGGTGAGGGAACAGAAAAGGACAGTGGCAGGTTGAGGACAGGTGAGGGCACAGGGCCTGCTCCCAGGCTGTGCCAACTAAGAGTTGTGTCTGACGAACCCACCGACTGTTGGCTAGGGGTGTTTGATGTCCTTTGGGATGACGTGGATGACCGAGTTAACCAATCAAGAAGCGCTGGGTTGCTGGTCAAGATACGACTGATAGATGACACCGGGAGCTCAGGCCTCTCACTGCGACTACTGCTGCGACGATCTCTTACTCTACTGCGACCTTTGCTTGTACCAGAAACATTCATGCCTCTGCCACTCCTCCGTGCATGGCCTGACACTTCTCTGCCTGACATACTTGTAGTTGAACTAAACAAATGAAACGGAAATGAAAACACCCCTAAAAGCAATGAATAAATGTTTATTTTGGTACTAAAATAGTCCACTAAATTATTTCTGAACAAATACAATCAAACGTCACATACGTATATATTTCTCATATTGGACTAAAATAGGCCACTAAACGAGTAAATAATAGAAAAAGTGAAGTGCGTATATGTTTCTCTTTTTCTCTATAAATATGGCAATAAGTGTTAAGTAGGGATGAGCGAACCCGAACTGTATAGTTCGGGTTCGTACCGAATTTTGGGGTGTCCGTGACACGGACCCGAACCCGGACATTTTCGTAAAAGTCCGGGTTCGGGTTCGGTGTTCGTCGCTTTCTTCGCGCTTTTGTGACGCTTTCTTGGCGCTTTTTGAAAGGCTGCAAAGCAGCCAATCAACAAGCGTCATACTACTTGCCCCAAGAGGCCATCACAGCCATGCCTACTATTGGCATGGCTGTGATTGGCCAGAGCACCATGTGACCCAGCCTCTATTTAAGCTGGAGTCACATAGCGCCGCCCGTCACTCTGCTCTGATTAGCGTAGGGAGAGGTTGCGGCTGCGACAGTAGGGCGAGATTAGGCAGATTAACTCCTCCAAAGGACTTGATTAACTGATCGATCTGCAGCTGTGGATCATTGAGCTGCTGATCCTCAATTGCTCACTGTTTTTAGGCTGCACAGACCGTTTGTCAGTCTCATTTTTCTGGGGTGATCGGCGGCCATTTTGTGTCTTGTGGTGCGCCAGCACAAGCTGCGACCAAGTGCATTTAACCCTCAATGGTGTGGTTGTTTTTTGGCTAAAGCCTACATCAGGGTGAAGCTGTGACACCAAGTGCATTTAACCAGCAATAGTCTGTTCATTTTTTGGCCATATACAAAATCAGGGGCAAGCTGCGCCTGTCACCAAGTGCATTTAACCCTCAATGGTGTGGTTGTTTTTTGGCTAAAGCCTACATCAGGGTGAAGCTGTCACACCAAGTGCATTTAACCAGCAATAGTCTGTTCATTTTTTGGCCATATACAAAATCAGGGGCAAGCTGCGCCTGTCACCAAGTGCATTTAACCCTCAATGGTGTGGTTGTTTTTTGGCTAAAGCCTACATCAGGGTGAAGCTGTCACACCAAGTGCATTTAACCAGCAATAGTCTGTTCATTTTTTGGCCATATACAAAATCAGGGGCAAGCTGCGCCTGTCACCAAGTGCATTTAACCCTCAATGGTGTGGTTGTTTTTTGGCTAAAGCCTACATCAGGGTGAAGCTGTCACACCAAGTGCATTTAACCAGCAATAGTCTGTTCATTTTTTGGCCATATCCCAGTCTAATTCTGTCACTAAATCCATACCGGTCACCCAGCGCCTAAATACTAGGCCTCAAATTTATATCCAGCTAAATCTGTCCCTAGTGCTGTAGCTGGGCGAGTTATTTAGTGTCCGTTCAAGCACATTTCTTGTTCTGGGTTGAAATACAATTCCCAATTTAGCAATTTCATAATTTAGTGGTTCCTGCTATATCAGAGCTCTTTGAAATCTATCCCAAAAAGGGTATATAATATTGAAGGTGCACATAGGGTCATTCAGAGTAACTTCACACACACCCGCTACTGTGTATTTCCAAGTCTAATTCTGTCACTAAATCCATACCGGTGACCCAGCGCCTAAATACTAGGCCTCAAATTTAATTCCCTCTAAATCTCTCGTTACCCACCGCTGTACTGTTGTTGCTGGGCAAGATATTTAGTGTCCGTCAAAGCACATTTTTTGTTCTGGGTTGAAGTACAATTCCCAATTTAGCAATTTCATAATTTAGTGGTTTCTGCTATATCAGAGCTATTTGAAATCTATCCCAAAAAGGGTATATAATATTGAAGGTGCACATAGGGTCATTCAGAATAACTTCACACACACCCGCTACTGTGTATTTCCAAGTCTAATTCTGTCACTAAACCCATACCTGTCACCCAGCGCCTAAATACTAGGCCTCAAATTTAAATCCCTCTAAATCTCTCGTTACCGTTGTCCTGTTGTAGCTGGGAAAGTTATTTAGTGCCCGTCAAAGCACATTTTTTGTTCTGGGTTGAAGTACAATTCCCAATTTAGCAATTTCATAATTTAGTGGTTCCTGCTATATCAGAGCTATTTGAAATCTATCCCAAAAAGGGTATATAATATTGAAGGTGCACATAGGGTCATTCAGAATAACTTCACACACACCCGCTACTGTGTATTTCCAAGTCTAATTCTGTCACTAAATCCATACCGGTGACCCAGCGCCTAAATACTAGGCCTCAAATTTAATTCCCTCTAAATCTCTCGTTACCCACCGCTGTACTGTTGTTGCTGGGCAAGATATTTAGTGTCCGTCAAAGCACATTTTTTGTTCTGGGTTGAAGTACAATTCCCAATTTAGCAATTTCATAATTTAGTGGTTTCTGCTATATCAGAGCTATTTGAAATCTATCCCTAAAAGGGTATATAATATTGAAGGTGCACATAGGGTCATTTAGAATAACTTCACACACACCCGCTACTGTGTATTTCCAAGTCTAATTCTGTCACTAAACCCATACCTGTCACCCAGCGCCTAAATACTAGGCCTCAAATTTATATCCAGCTAAATCTGTCCCTAGTGCTGTAGCTGGGCGAGTTATTTAGTGTCCGTTCAAGCACATTTCTTGTTCTGGGTTGAAATACAATTCCCAATTTAGCAATTTCATAATTTAGTGGTTCCTGCTATATCAGAGCTCTTTGAAATCTATCCCAAAAAGGGTATATAATATTGAAGGTGCACATAGGGTCATTCAGAGTAACTTCACACACACCCGCTACTGTGTATTTCCAAGTCTAATTCTGTCACTAAATCCATACCGGTGACCCAGCGCCTAAATACTAGGCCTCAAATTTAATTCCCTCTAAATCTCTCGTTACCCACCGCTGTACTGTTGTTGCTGGGCAAGATATTTAGTGTCCGTCAAAGCACATTTTTTGTTCTGGGTTGAAGTACAATTCCCAATTTAGCAATTTCATAATTTAGTGGTTTCTGCTATATCAGAGCTATTTGAAATCTATCCCAAAAAGGGTATATAATATTGAAGGTGCACATAGGGTCATTCAGAATAACTTCACACACACCCGCTACTGTGTATTTCCAAGTCTAATTCTGTCACTAAACCCATACCTGTCACCCAGCGCCTAAATACTAGGCCTCAAATTTAAATCCCTCTAAATCTCTCGTTACCGTTGTCCTGTTGTAGCTGGGAAAGTTATTTAGTGCCCGTCAAAGCACATTTTTTGTTCTGGGTTGAAGTACAATTCCCAATTTAGCAATTTCATAATTTAGTGGTTCCTGCTATATCAGAGCTATTTGAAATCTATCCCAAAAAGGGTATATAATATTGAAGGTGCACATAGGGTCATTCAGAATAACTTCACACACACCCGCTACTGTGTATTTCCAAGTCTAATTCTGTCACTAAATCCATACCGGTGACCCAGCGCCTAAATACTAGGCCTCAAATTTAATTCCCTCTAAATCTCTCGTTACCCACCGGTGTACTGTTGTTGCTGGGCAAGATATTTAGTGTCCGTCAAAGCACATTTTTTGTTCTGGGTTGAAGTACAATTCCCAATTTAGCAATTTCATAATTTAGTGGTTTCTGCTATATCAGAGCTATTTGAAATCTATCCCTAAAAGGGTATATAATATTGAAGGTGCACATAGGGTCATTCAGAATAACTTCACACACACCCGCTACTGTGTATTTCCAAGTCTAATTCTGTCACTAAACCCATACCTGTCACCCAGCGCCTAAATACTAGGCCTCAAATTTAAATCCCTCTAAATCTCTCGTTACCGTTGTCCTGTTGTAGCTGGGAAAGTTATTTAGTGCCCGTCAAAGCACATTTTTTGTTCTGGGTTGAAGTACAATTCCCAATTTAGCAATTTCATAATTTAGTGGTTCCTGCTATATCAGAGCTATTTGAAATCTATCCCAAAAAGGGTATATAATATTGAAGGTGCACATTGGGTCATTCAGAATAACTTCACACACACGCTTCTGTGCATTTCCAAGTCTAATTCTGTCACTAAATCCATACCGGTGACCCAGCGCCTAAATACTAGGCCTCAAATTTAATTCCCTCTAAATCTCTCGTTACCCACCGCTGTACTGTTGTTGCTGGGCAAGATATTTAGTGTCCGTCAAAGCACATTTTTTGTTCTGGGTTGAAGTACAATTCCCAATTTAGCAATTTCATAATTTAGTGGTTTCTGCTATATCAGAGCTATTTGAAATCTATCCCTAAAAGGGTATATAATATTGAAGGTGCACATAGGGTCATTCAGAATAACTTCACACACACCCGCTACTGTGTATTTCCAAGTCTAATTCTGTCACTAAATCCATACCGGTGACCCAGCGCCTAAATACTAGGCCTCAAATTTAATTCCCTCTAAATCTCTCGTTACCCACCGTTGTACTGTTGTTGCTGGGCAAGATATTTAGTGTCCGTCAAAGCACATTTTTTGTTCTGGGTTGAAGTACAATTCCCAATTTAGCAATTTCATAATTTAGTGGTTTCTGCTATATCAGAGCTATTTGAAATCTATCCCTAAAAGGGTATATAATATTCAAGGTGCACATTGGGTCATTCAGAATAACTTCACACACACACGCTTCTGTGCATTTCCAAGTCTAATTCTGTCACTAAATCCATACCGGTCACCCAGCGCCTAAATACTAGGCCTCAAATTTATATCCCGCTGAATTTGAATACAATACATTGGGCCAAATAATATATTTGTTGTTGTGGTGAACCATAACAATGAGAAAAACATCTAGTAAGGGACGCGGACGTGGACATGGTCGTGGTGGTGTTAGTGGACCCTCTGGTGCTGGGAGAGGACGTGGCCGTTCTGCCACATCCACACGTCCTAGTGTACCAACTACCTCAGGTCCCAGTAGCCGCCAGAATTTACAGCGATATATGGTGGGGCCCAATGCCGTTCTAAGGATGGTAAGGCCTGAGCAGGTACAGGCATTAGTCAATTGGGTGGCCGACAGTGGATCCAGCACGTTCACATTATCTCCCACCCAGTCTTCTGCAGAAAGCGCACAGATGGCGCCTGAAAACCAACCCCATCAGTCTGTCACATCACCCCCATGCATACCAGGGAAACTGTCTCAGCCTCAAGTTATGCAGCAGTCTCTTATGCTGTTTGAAGACTCCGCTGGCAGGGTTTCCCAAGGGCATCCACCTAGCCCTTCCCCAGCGGTGAAAGACATAGAATGCACTGACGCACAACCACTTATGTTTCCTGATGATGAGGACATGGGAATACCACCTCAGCATGTCTCTGATGATGACGAAACACAGGTGCCAACTGCTGCGTCTTTCTGCAGTGTGCAGACTGAACAGGAGGTCAGGGATCAAGACTGGGTGGAAGACGATGCAGGGGACGATGAGGTCCTAGACCCCACATGGAATGAAGGTCGTGCCACTGACTTTCACAGTTCGGAGGAAGAGGCAGTGGTGAGACCGAGCCAACAGCGTAGCAAAAGAGGGAGCAGTGGGCAAAAGCAGAACACCCGCCGCCAAGAGACTCCGCCTGCTACTGACCGCCGCCATCTGGGACCGAGCACCCCAAAGGCAGCTTCAAGGAGTTCCCTGGCATGGCACTTCTTCAAACAATGTGCTGACGACAAGACCCGAGTGGTTTGCACGCTGTGCCATCAGAGCCTGAAGCGAGGCATTAACGTTCTGAACCTGAGCACAACCTGCATGACCAGGCACCTGCATGCAAAGCATGAACTGCAGTGGAGTAAACACCTTAAAACCAAGGAAGTCACTCAGGCTCCCCCTGCTACCTCTTCTGCTGCTGCCGCCTCGGCCTATTCTGCTGCTGCCGCCTCGGCCTCTTCCTCCGCCTCTGGAGGAACGTTGGCACCTGCCGCCCAGCAAACAGGGGATGTACCACCAACACCACCACCACCACCTCCGTCACCAAGCGTCTCAACCATGTCACACGCCAGCGTTCAGCTCTCCATCTCACAAACATTTGATAGAAAGCGTAAATTCCCACCTAGCCACCCTCGATCCCTGGCCCTGAATGCCAGCATTTCTAAACTACTGGCCTATGAAATGCTGTCATTTAGGCTGGTGGACACAGACAGCTTCAAACAGCTCATGTCGCTTGCTGTCCCACAGTATGTTGTTCCCAGCCGGCACTACTTCTCCAAGAGAGCCGTGCCTTCCCTGCACAACCAAGTATCCGATAAAATCAAGTGTGCACTGCGCAACGCCATCTGTAGCAAGGTCCACCTAACCACAGATACGTGGACCAGTAAGCACGGCCAGGGACGCTATATCTCCCTAACTGCACACTGGGTAAATGTAGTGGCAGCTGGGCCCCAGGCGGAGAGCTGTTTGGCGCACGTCCTTCCGCCGCCAAGGATCGCAGGGCAACATTCTTTGCCTCCTGTTGCCACCTCCTCCTTCTCGGCTTCCTCCTCCTCTTCTTCCACCTGCTCATCCAGTCAGCCACACACCTTCACCACCAACTTCAGCACAGCCCGGGGTAAACGTCAGCAGGCCATTCTGAAACTCATATGTTTGGGGGACAGGCCCCACACCGCACAGGAGTTGTGGCGGGGTATAGAACAACAGACCGACGAGTGGTTGCTGCCGGTGAGCCTCAAGCCCGGCCTGGTGGTGTGTGATAATGGGCGAAATCTCGTTGCAGCTCTGGGACTAGCCAATTTGACGCACATCCCTTGCTTGGCGCATGTGCTGAATTTGGTGGTGCAGAAGTTCATTCACAACTACCCCGACATGTCAGAGCTGCTGCATAAAGTGCGGGCCGTCTGTTCGCGCTTCCGGCGTTCACATCCTGCTGCTGCTCGCCTGTCTGCGCTACAGCGTAACTTCGGCCTTCCCGCTCACCGCCTCATATGCGACGTGCCCACCAGGTGGAACTCCACCTTGCACATGCTGGACAGACTGTGCGAGCAGCAGCAGGCCATAGTGGAGTTTCAGCTGCAGCACGCACGGGTCAGTCGCACTACAGAACAGCACCACTTCACCACCAATGACTGGGCCTCCATGCGAGACCTGTGTGCCCTGTTGCGCTGTTTCGAGTACTCCACCAACATGGCCAGTGGCGATGACACCGTTATCAGCGTTACAATACCACTTCTATGTCTCCTTGAGAAAACACTTAGGGCGATGATGGAAGAGGAGGTGGCCCAGGAGGAGGAGGAGGAGGAGGAGGAAGAGGGGTCATTTTTAGCACTTTCAGGCCAGTCTCTTCGAAGTGACTCAGAGGGAGGTTTTTGGCAACAGCAGAGGCCAGGTACAAATGTGGCCAGCCAGGGCCCACTACTGGAGGACGAGGAGGACGAGGATGAGGAGGAGGTGGAGGAGGATGAGGATGAAGCATGGTCACAGCGGGGTGGCACCCAACGCAGCTCGGGTCCATCACTGGTGCGTGGCTGGGGGGAAAGGCAGGACGATGACGATACGCCTCCCACAGAGGACAGCTTGTCCTTATCCCTGGGCAGCCTGGCACACATGAGCGACTACATGCTGCAGTGCCTGCGCAACGACAGCAGAGTTGCCCACATTTTAACCTGTGCGGACTACTGGGTTGCCACCCTGCTGGATCCACGCTACAAAGACAATGTGCCCACCTTACTTCCTGCACTGGAGCGTGATAGGAAGATGCGCGAGTACAAGCGCACGTTGGTAGACACGCTACTGAGAGCATTCCCAAATGTCACAGGGGAACAAGTGGAAGCCCAAGGCCAAGGCAGAGGAGGAGCAAGAGGTCGCCAAGGCAGCTGTGTCACGGCCAGCTCCTCTGAGGGCAGGGTTAGCATGGCAGAGATGTGGAAAACTTTTGTCAACACGCCACAGCTAACTGCACCACCACCTGATACGCAACGTGTTAGCAGGAGGCAACATTTCACTAACATGGTGGAACAGTACGTGTGCACACCCCTCCACGTACTGACTGATGGTTCGGCCCCATTCAACTTCTGGGTCTCTAAATTGTCCACGTGGCCAGAGCTAGCCTTTTATGCCTTGGAGGTGCTGGCCTGCCCGGCAGCCAGCGTTTTGTCTGAACGTGTATTCAGCACGGCAGGGGGCGTCATTACAGACAAACGCAGCCGCCTGTCTACAGCCAATGTGGACAAGCTGACGTTCATAAAAATGAACCAGGCATGGATCCCACAGGACCTGTCCGTCCCTTGTCCAGATTAGACATTAACTACCTCCCCATAACCATATATTATTGGACTCCAGGGCACTTCCTCATTCAATCCTATTTTTATTTTCATTTTACCATTATATTGCGAGGCTACCCAAAGTTGAATGAACCTCTCCTCTGCCTGTGTGCTAGGCCTAAATATATGCCAATGGACTGTTGCAGTGGTGGGTGACGTGAAGCCTCATTCTCTGCTATGACATGCAGACTGATTCTCTGCTGACATGAAGCCAGATCCTCTGTTACGGGAGCTCTCTCCTCTGCCTGGGTGCTGGGCCTAAATTTATGACAATTGACTGTTGCAGTGGTGGGTGACGTGAAGCCTGATTCTCTGCTATGATATGAAGACTGATTCTCTGCTGACATGAAGCCAGATTCTCTGTTACGGGACCTCTCTCCTCTGCCTGGGTGCTGGGCCTAAATTTATGACAATGGACTGTTGCAGTGGTGGCTGACGTGAAGCCTGATTCTCTGCTATGACATGCAGACTGATTCTCTGCTGTCATGAAGCCAGATTGTCTGTTACGGGACCTCTCTGCTCTGCCTGTGTGCTAGGCCTAAATATATGCCAATGGACTGTTGCAGTGGTGGCTGACGTGAAGCCTCATTCTCTGCTATGACATGCAGACTGATTCTCTGCTGTCATGAAGCCAGATTGTCTGTTACGGGACCTCTCTGCTCTGCCTGTGTGCTAGGCCTAAATATATGCCAATGGACTGTTGCAGTGGTGGGTGACGTGAAGCCTCATTCTCTGCTATGACATGCAGACTGATTCTCTGCTGACATGAAGCCAGATTGTCTGTTACGGGACCTCTCTGCTCTGCCTGTGTGCTAGGCCTAAATATATGCCAATGGACTGTTGCAGTGGTGGGTGACGTGAAGCCTCATTCTCTGCTATGACATGCAGACTGATTCTCTGCTGACATGAAGCCAGATTGTCTGTTACGGGACCTCTCTGCTCTGCCTGTGTGCTAGGCCTAAATATATGCCAATGGACTGTTGCAGTGGTGGGTGACGTGAAGCCTCATTCTCTGCTATGACATGCAGACTGATTCTCTGCTGACATGAAGCCAGATTGTCTGTTACGGGACCTCTCTGCTCTGCCTGTGTGCTAGGCCTAAATATATGCCAATGGACTGTTGCAGTGGTGGGTGACGTGAAGCCTCATTCTCTGCTATGACATGCAGACTGATTCTCTGCTGACATGAAGCCAGATTGTCTGTTACGGGACCTCTCTGCTCTGCCTGTGTGCTAGGCCTAAATATATGCCAATGGACTGTTGCAGTGGTGGGTGACGTGAAGCCTCATTCTCTGCTATGACATGCAGACTGATTCTCTGCTGACATGAAGCCAGATCCTCTGTTACGGGAGCTCTCTCCTCTGCCTGGGTGCTGGGCCTAAATTTATGACAATTGACTGTTGCAGTGGTGGGTGACGTGAAGCCTGATTCTCTGCTATGATATGAAGACTGATTCTCTGCTGACATGAAGCCAGATTGTCTGTTACGGGACCTTTCTCCTCTGCCTGGGTTCTGGGCCTAAATTTATGAAAATTGACTCTTACAGTGGTGGGTGACGTGAAGCCTGATTCTCTGCTATGATATGAAGACTGATTCTCTGCTGACATGAAGCCAGATTCTCTGTTACGGGACCTCTCTCCTCTGCCTGGGTGCTGGGTAGTGTTGAGCGCGAATATTCGAAAAGCAAATTTTTTTCGCGAATATCGCAACTTCGCGATTTCGCGAATATTTCGAATATAGTGCTATATATTCGTAAAAACGAATATTCGTTTTTTGTTTCCCCCCCCCCCCCCCCACAAAATTACAGTACACATATAATTGATTGTTTCCCAAAGGTCCAACAGCTCAGATCTTACTCACATTGCCTAGAAAGTGATTGAGGCGCGAATCTTCGTAAGGCGATTTTATTAGCGCACATGCGAATATCGGCACGTCCCAGAACAGAGGCAAAGGGCTTTGCATTCATACATTAGTGAATTGAGTTGCGAATCTTCGTAAGGCGATTTTATTAGCGCACATGCGAATATCTACACTTGTCCCAGAACAGAGGCAAAGGGCTTTGCATTCATACATTAGTGATTGAATTGAGCTGCGAATCTTCGTAAGGCGATTTTATTAACGCAAATGCAAATATCTACACTTGTCCCCAGAACAGAGAGGCAAAGGCCTGTGCATTCATATAGTATAGCACCATATTCGCGAATACGTAGAACTTCGTAAAAGTCGATTTACGAATATTCGTATTTTTTATTTTACTTTCCACCTTACAGATTACATTGATCTGTACTCTGTCAACTACTGTCATCACCCCCCACTGTATCTCGATTGATTCCCAAAAGTCTCACATTCCCTAGAAAGTGATTGAGGTGCGAATCTTCGTAAGGCGATTTTATTAGCGCACATGCGAATATCTACACTTGTCCCAGAACAGAGGCAAAGGGCATTGCATTCATACATTAGTGATTGAATTGAGTTGCGAATCTTCGTAAGGCGATTTCATTAGCGCACATGTGAATTTTGCATAGCATATGTATTATGCGATAATTCGAATTATCGCATATGCGAAATAATAACGAATTTGAATAATCGCGAATATTTTACGAATATTCTTTCGAATATTCACAAAATTTCGCGAATTCGAATATGGGACATGCCGCTCAACACTAGTGCTGGGCCTAAATTTATGACAATGGACTGTTGCAGTGGTGGGTGACGTGAAGCCTGATTCTCTGCTATGACATGCAGACTGATTCTCTGCTGACATGAAGCCAGATTGTCTGTTACGGGACCTCTCTCCTCTGCCTGGGTGCTGGGCCTAAATATATGCCAATGGACTGTTGCAGTGGTGGCTGACGTGAAGCCTCATTCTCTGCTATGACATGCAGACTAATTCTCTGCTGACATGAAGACAGATTCTCTGTTACGGGACCTCTCTCCTCTGCCTGGGTGCCGGGGCCTAAATATCTGAGAATGGACTGTTCCAGTGGTGGGTGACGGGAAGCCAGATTCTCTGCTATGGAACCTCTCTCCAATTGATTTTGGTTAATTTTTATTTATTTAATTTTTATTTTAATTCATTTCCCTATCCACATTTGTTTGCAGGGGATTTACCTACATGTTGCTGCCTTTTGCAGCCCTCTAGCTCTTTCCTGGGCTGTTTTACAGCCTTTTTAGTGCCGAAAAGTTCGGGTCCCCATTGACTTCAATGGGGTTCGGGTTCGGGACGAAGTTCGGATCGGGTTCGGATCCCGAACCCGAACATTTCCGGGATGTTCGGCCGAACTTCTCGAACCCGAACATCCAGGTGTTCGCTCAACTCTAGTGTTAAGCAAAATACTAGTATTTGGCTGTATTTGTGAGAGGAGAGGCTGATTACACGGCTACTTACTTGCACCTGTGAGGCCAGGCTGGGTGGGTACTAGGCTATTTATAGGCTCCTGTAGGCCTAGGCTGACGACGGGTCAGCTGATTTCACTACCTGTGAGTCAGCTCTAGGATACAGCAGCATGGTGTGGAGGCTCCTTACGGCTGGGCGATGGCAGAATGTCTTAGCAGGGCGCTGGTATTCACGGTAGGATCGGAGTGGTTTGCACGGGACCAACGCTGCGGTCTGCGACATGTAGCGCTCTGAGATGTAGCAGAGTCGGGCGCTAAACGGTTGAATGAGGGTTGTTAGTTGGTTCAAGTCATGCACGCTGTGTTTTATATCAATGGTAAGGAAAAAATAAATAAAAAATGCTGTGGTATTGCATTTGATGGCATGGTGCCTACAGGGCGGCATGAGATGTGCAGTACTCTGGTTCAAAGCAGAGCGGGGTGCTTATGGTCTAGTGAATGCTCGGCTGTCCAGGGGCTTGTTGGGGGTCATTGCATATAGTTGTTGGCCTAGCAGGCGCCTGGTGTAGGTATGGTCGCAGGTTTCCTCTATTTAAAAAAAAAAAAAAAAAAGTGTGTTTTTAACATGCAGGGGCACATCCGTAGCTAATGCCAAACAGGCAAGGAGTTGGGGTATGTATACCAGGGGTCTGCATGTGGGGATCCATGCAGATCAGTCGAGGCGCCTGCATTTGAGTTCTGATGCTCCTATAGGTAAGAGTGGTTTATCTATAAACTGTATGTTATGGGCACACATGTGTCAGCGGTTCTGTGCTGGGGTACAGGTGCATTATGTTGCCTTATTGTCGTTGCTTCAAGGTTCATGTTCATACACGTTTATGTTTTTATTTTTTATTTTTTGGTGGTGCTGTGGTGACCATCCTGGAAAAAAAAAAAAAAAAAAGCCTGCAGCATTATGTGGGGGCGTTACCTTCATAGCTATGTCCATGTGTCTGCGTTTACAATTTATACTCTGTTCACTACTAGAGCTGCGTTCATGCGTTGCTGTTGCATAACATTGATACCCTGTTAGCTCAGATTGCATTCACAGCTGCGTTATACAGTGCTCTTCATGCTCACAGCTGGGCCCATACCATGTTTCAGGCACTACTCACATCCAGAGCTGCGTTCACCCACCTGTTCATACATCACTTCGGCTTCCACTTAAGGCCGCATTTTTCTTTTCATTGCTACATCATGGTTACTCAGTATTTTCTCGGGGGCAGTCAGTGCACCGCTCTGATACCGTTCTCCTAATGAACATAGCTGCTTCCTTCAGGTTACATTTCTTCCCTCGCAGATGCCTGGCCCCGCCATTAGGGTCTCTCGCGCCTGGCAGTTAATAAGTCCTGTCACGACTACAGGCGATTACGAAATCCTGTCACGTCTACAGGTTAATAAGTCCTGTCACGTCTTCAGGCAATTACGAAATCCTGTCACGTCTACAGGTTAATAAGTCCTGTCACGTCTTCAGGCAATTACGAAATCCTGTCACGTCTACAGGTTAATAAGTCCTGTCACGTCTTCAGGCAATTACGAAATCCTGTCACGTCTACAGGTTAATGGGTCCTGTCACGACTACAGGCGATTACGTCCCGATCCATTATCAGAGTTAAGCGGCATATGCCATCCTCTAAGTTTTTGGGTCCTATATTAATAATAAGAAATAATTTAAGCAGTGGCCTGGGGGATAAGTATAGGTGTAGTATTTGCTACCAGCAATAGTTGGTGTCCGAGCAGGGCCCTTAGCGAATGGTTGGACTTCATTAAGTCTTCTATCACATTCACCATTGTTATTTCAGTCCACAGCTCCCGGGTTCAGACCTTCTTGCAATATGTTCATATGATCGTCAACATAGGGGTAAATCGTTTCTGACTACCGACCGCTCTTTCAAAACATCAACTTTAGCTACCTCCTAAAACAACGGCACGTGACAAAGAGGTAAGGTATATAGAAGTTGCTGTTATGTACGGTGTATTCCGCACCTTCATCGGGCAGAGTTTTCGGCGTTCAAAGCGGGCATCGTAATGGTATGTATATATTTACTCTAAATACGGTCCATGCTTTTTGGCCCCTTTAGGCTACCCTACAGCAGCAGTTACGGCACAATTCTACTGCTTGTTGAAGATAGGGTTAGATAGGTTAGGGACACCTTTCTGATAGCCGATCCGAACACAAGTGTTAAGCAAAATACTAGTATTTGGCTGTATTTGTGAGAGGAGAGGCTGATTACACGGCTACTTACTCGCACCTGTGAGGCCAGGCTGGGTGGGTACTAGGCTATTTATAGGCTCCTGTAGGCCTAGGCTGACGACGGGTCAGCTGATTTCACCCACCCACCCACGCCATCTTACAGTCACTTCATATAGGGGTGGCCCCCTTTAGGCTACCCTACAGCAGCAGTTACGGCACAATTCTACTGCTTGTTGAAGATAGGGTTAGATAGGTTAGGGACACCTTTCTGATAGCCGATCCGAACACAAACGCTTTTAGCACAAATAACACCAAATGTGAACTGCATTTATTTTTCTTGTATTGGAGTGTAATATGACAAGAAACTCTTTTAGCGCAAATAACAGCAAATATGAACTACCGTATTTTTCGCCGTATAAGACGCACGTTTTCTCCCCCCAAAATGGGGGAAAAATGCCCCTGTGTCTTATACGGCGAATGCTGTCAGTTTTATATCGCAAGCTGCGGTGTAAAGCAAGTGGGGACTCGGGGAGGGACTGGGAGGAGGAGCTGGGGGCCAGCAATAGCGGTGGGGCGGTGCAGTCACTGTACTATAGCCCCGCCATGCCGCTCCGGTATACTAATATAATATGTCTTATTCAATTAATAGTTATTAAATATGCCCCTTTATTCCTAATAGAACCTTAAATCCTAAGCGCTTCAGTACAATGCAGGCCGGGTGGGCGGCAGCGTAACTCCCTGATGTCACGTGCCTGCGCCGCCTACTTTATGAATGAAGCAGGCGGCGCAGGCAAGTGACGTCAGTGAGTGACGCACTGGCCATCCGGCCTGCCTGCCTCCATTGTACTGAAGCGGTTAGGATGTAAGGTACTATTAGGAGTTGGCGGGCATGTTTAATAACTATTAATTGAATAAGACATATTATATTTGTATACTGGAGCGGCGGGGGATCTGTGGATGCCACAGTTATGGGCTAGGAGGGTCTGTGGATGACACATATATAACAGTGCCATCCACAGATCCCCCCCTGTAACAGTGCCAGCCACAGATCCCCCTGTAACAGTGCCAGCCACAGATCCCCCCCCCATAACAGTGTCCATCATCCACAGATCCCCCCCATAACAGTGTCCGTCATCCACAGATCCCCAGTAATAGTGCCATCCACAGATCACCATTAGTTCCAAACCCACCAAACACACAGCACACCTTTTGGTTAAAAATATTTTTTTTCTTATTTTCCTCCCCAAAAACCTAGGTGCGTCTTATGGGCCGGTGCGTCTTATACGGCGAGAAATACGGTAAGTCTGTTTTTCTCCTTTTCTCTAGAAATATGGCAATAAACACTTTTAGTGAACTGCGTTTATTTTTCTTGTATTGGAGTGAAATATGACAAGAAACACTTTTAGCGCAAATAACAGCAAATATGAACTAAGTCTGTTTTTCTCTTTTACTCTAGAAATATGGCAATAAACACTTTTAGCGCAAATAACACCAAATGTGAACTGTGTCTATTTTTCTCATATTGGAGTAAAATACGACAAGAAATGCTTTTAGCGCAAATAACAGCAAATATGAACTTATTCTAATTTTATCTTTTTCTCTAGAAATATGGCAATAAACGCTTTTAGCGCAAATAACACCAAATGTGAACTAAGTCTGTTTTTCTCTTTTTCTCTAAAAATATAGCAATAAACGCTTTTAGCGCAAATAACACCAAATGTGAACTGCATCTATTTTTCTCGTATTGTAGTGAATTATGACAATAAACGCTTTTAGTGCAAATAGCACCAAATGTGAACTGTGTCTATTTTTCTCATATTGGAGTGAACTATGACAAGAAACGCTTTTAGCACAAATAACAGCAAATATGAACTAAGTCTGTTTTTCTCTTTTTCTCTAGAAATATGCCAATAAACGCTTTTAGCGCAAATAACACCAAATGTGAACTGCATCTATTTTTCTCGTATTGTAGTGAAATATGACAAGAAACGCTTTTAGCGCAAATAACAGCAAATGTGAACTTAGTCTATTTTCTCTAGAAATATGGCAATAAATGATTTTAGCGCAAATAACCACAAAAGTGACTTGCGTAAATATTTCTCATATTGTATTGAAATAGGCCACTAAATTATCAGTTCAGTTAACAGCAAAAGTGACCTGAGTATATATTTATCTTTTTCCACAGATAAAAGCCACTAAAGGCTTTTTAACATAGCACTTGCACCCCAATAACTAATTGCTGGAATGACATAGCTGTATTATGAGACTATCTGGAGTCCCAAGTAATGTTTCCCTGCACTTGTAAATTACTGTTTTTCACAATGAGAATTTTCCTATGACTCTCCCTAGCATCTACACATGTCTCTCCCTGACTGTAACTGGTAAATCGCTTCTTTCCTTTTTTTTTTTAATCAATTACTTTTTCTTTCACTCTCCCTAGTGCCTGCATACACGTCTGTCCCTAAACAAAGTACGATAGTGAATGGCAGACTCTCAGATGGCCGCCGTATTTATAGGGCTGTGACATCCCTGTGCTGCTGACTGCTGATTGGCTGCATGCATGGCATTATAGGTCATCCCTTCTTCCCAGATTTTCTTTTCCCATGTCCTCACACATGTACCCACCTTTTTAGACGCGATTGTAGCCGGCTAGCCGCCAGATTTGTTACCCCGAAGCGCGAGGAAATTCAAATTCGTTCAGAATCAAATTTTTCCTGAAATTCAGAACAAATTTGACTTTGTCAGCTTCGGTTCGCTCACCTATAGTCAGAATTGATCACCAACTCTGTCTCTGGGCATCTGCTGTGTGAAAAGGGTTAATGTAGGGAAGGGGTTAAACTATTTAAACAATTATTGCCAGAGATCCATATGCTAATATATTTTTTGGTCTATTTTATTCTGCATTAAACATAATGTAACAATTTTAATGCCAAATTACCTAGGAAGGTCACTTTTGGGAGCTTCCTATTGTGTATTAATTGCACCTCTCTTCCTAAATGTACTTTAATACCAGTGTAAACTAATAATAATTTTAAAAGTTAATTTTGTGTGCTTTATTTATCCTTCTTATAATTTCTTTATCAATATGGAAGAAGTGTTTCTGATAAAAAATGAATGTGGCAGCTCCGAGACTTGGAACAGTACAAACTCGGTTACTGTGGGAACCTGCATGAATATTTTGTTTTTCTTCTATTCTAGTGGTGGTCATGAATATATAGAAAAATTATTGCTTTGGACTTTCTCTGAACATTCCTGAGATAGAAGAATTTTATTTAATGAATAGAAGGGGGAGTTGGTAAATGAATGAAAAATAAAAAACATAAAGATGAGTTATTTCAAGTAAACAGATTTGCAGTTTTAAAGGGCACGTATACAATGTGCACAAACTATTACTGAAACAGGTCAAAAGACTTCCAGACAAAGGAATAGAAAATATTGCATACTTAAAAGGTCAAATTCTAAGATGAAGCTGCATTCTCCTCCACCCAACAGAGTGAGGTTTCATTGATCTCAGCAAGGTATTCTCTGTGTCTGAAATGAAAAGAGGCTTGCTGAGTTCCACTGAGTCCCGTTTAATATCTGGTATCGATATTGAATTGTTGTATGAAATCTAATATGATCCTTTATATTCACTAAAAAAATACTGGCAGAAAATACAGTGTTCTATCCTAATAAATATTTGCAGATAAGGCTACTCTCACACTAGCCTTTTGGCTTTCCATTTGTGAGATCCGTCATGGGCTCTCACAAGCGGTCCAAAACGGATCAGTTTTGCCCTAATGCATTCTGAATGGAAAAGGATCTGCTCAGAATGCATCAGTTTGCCTCCGATCAGTCACCATTCCGCTCTTGAGGCGGACACCAAAACGCTGCCTACAGCGTTTTTCTGTCCGTCCTGAGATGTGGAGCGAAACGGATCCGTCCTGACACACAATGTAAGTCAATGGGGATTGATCTGAAAATTCGGTAAACAAACAAATATTAATACTCCTGCTCCCATTGTTGGTAATGGCCAGGATCTGGAAAATCCAAAACTATCAATATGTTTGTAGGGTTAAGGTTTGATGCTTTTAGGGGAAGCATACATAAAAATATGACACAATTTTTTTTCCTGTCAGTTTATATATAACATCAGAGACATGAATAGGTTTAGTAGGCAGACACTTCCAAAAGGTAGCACTAGTGAGATAGTTATCTTTCCCTGGGAGATACCTTTTTGCATATTATTTTCCCATGGAGCATTGCCACTAAGTGACCATACAGCGGTAGTCTGCCTTAGCTCATCCAGGTATAGAAGAGACAGGACGACAGTTACCTTTGGACAAAGTCTCCATCCTTTATTAGCTCCGATATGGGTTCATTACACAGGTATAGCTACAGTAGATACAGAGAGTGGCCTGTAGTCATTTCACAGCCCCAGACACTTTCACAAGGCCTCTACATTCTCTATACTGGACTGACCCTGCTGAAACTGCATAAAAGGCATCACACTCAGCCAGCCAGAATCTTACTCTGTACTGAGGGGTGAACACCCTGGGACAGCTGTCTATGGATGTAAGACTGGCTTGGCTATTTTCCCTTCTCATGCTCCAAGGATTCTTAAAAAGTCAGACTTTGACTCATAGGGAGCCACTTCCAAAAGGTGTAGCCAGTGAGATGGTTCGCTTTCCCCTCAAAATTTCCTCTTTGCAAAGCTGGTCTCTTTAAGGAAAGCCAGTACCCTGCCTAAGCTGATTTGGCAGAGCCCCATAACTTCTGTTGGCTTCATACAACTCAGAGGTTGCAGAGAGTCATGATACAATAGTGTGCTTGCGCTCTAAAAACCTAAATTTCTGGGCTGTTGTATGGATTGCTAATTGTGGTCCCATCCTGTACTTTCATGCACTTTTGTATTTGTACAAAGCCACACAATTTATTTCACAAATTCTGCATAAATAATATACAGTAACTTGTAGTATGTTCCAACTCATGGTTGCCATACACTGGTATTCTATTGTAGGAGTGGGGCATTACTTCAAAGAAGAATATGGGAGACCATAGAGGCATCATACAGGAACAGCAAGACAAGGATTGCCAATAATGGAGCACTAAGTGCCCAAAGACCCATGAAACACCATTCGCATATGTATAGACCCTTACCTGAAGAGAACACTTGAAAGAGATCCTCCAAGACTGGTAATTAAAAATAACATTAGATAAAAGACTATAATTAGAGATGAGAGAATTTCATATTTTGAAATTCTTTCATGCTTTGTTTACTGGTAAAAGGTGAATTGTGTTATGGATTCCGTTACCACGGACCATAACACAATTCTATTATGGAATGCATAAAGGAATTCTTTAGAGGCATTCCATTATTGATTCCGTCATAATAGAAGTCTATGGGCTGCGTAACGGATCCGTTCCGTTTCCGTTATGCAGGGGTGTCCTCTCCTGCATAAAAGAAACGGAACGGTTCTGTTATGCAGCCCATAGACTTCTATTATGACGAAATGAATAACGGAATGCCTCTAAGTGTATTCTGTTATGTATTCTGTCATTAAAATGCGTTATGGTCCGTGGTATCAGAATCCATAACGTATTTCACCTTTTACCAGTAAACGAAGCGTGAACAAATTTCATAACCTGAAATTCTCTCATCTCTAATTATAATAATGAAATTTATGGTAACATTATTATAAGCATCCTTGGTCAAATCTATCAAGCAGAGGCGGATGAAAGGTGGCTCTTTGCTAGAAAAAAAAAAGATTTGTATCTAACATTGAATATTTCGTTTCAGGGGTAAGGAATAGTCTTGATCGAGCATCAAAGTGTTCGGGTGCTCGAGTAGAACACCTCGGGATGCTCAGGTGCTCTACCGAGCACCTGAACACAATGGAAGTCGAAGGCAGAACCCGAGTATTAAACCAGGCACCCCTTGCTCTGAAGAGGGGAGGTCGTCTGGTTCACAGGAAAAGGTCAGAAATTGATGGAAACACCACTGAAATGGTTCAGGAACAGCATGGGGAAGATGTCTGGATGCATCTTGGACTTCCAGGTCGCTGCTGGGAATGATGTTGTCCGAGTAGTACACCAATTTTACAGACTGACAATAATACTCACAAAATCAAATAAAAAAATTGATTTTAGAGGTAAAATTGATAGGAAACATTCTTTCCTGTATATTTATAGGAAAAGGGCACTCCAATACAAACTGTATATCACATAAAGGAGGGCCTCATTCACATTGTGGTACAATTGTTCAGGCAATGGGACTCCTACACTCATCAAACCCATGCACTATGTGAAAGGACTGCCAAAAATTACAAGGAACCGGCACTCCATTAGACCCTTTATTACACATAAAGGAGGGCATCATGCACACCCTTGAAAAATTATGATTGACGGCCTGCTGTTGACCTTCGAAACCATTAGGAGAAAGGACCTGCTGGTGACCCTCTACAACATTAGAGGCGAGGGCCTGCTGCTGATACTATCTTCTAAAACATTAGGGGTGAGGGTCTGCTGCTGAGCTGACTCGCTTAAACATTAGGGGCGAGTGCCTGCTGCCAAGCTGACCATCTAAAACATTATGGGCGAGGGCCTGGTGCTGAGCTGACCATCTAAAACATTAGGGGTGAGGGCCTGCTGCTGGGCTGACCATCTAAAACATTAGGAGAGAGGGCCTGCTGCTGATCTTGCCATGGAAAAAATTATGGGCGAGGGCCTGCTGCTGAGCTGACCATCTAAAACATTATGGGCGAGGGCCTGCTGCCGAACTGACCATCTAAAACATTAGGGGGGAGGGCCTCCTTCCAAAAGGAAGATTGAACCATGTACCCGTTTTTGTGGTGGAAGGGGTGCATGGGAATACAGTGTATTCAGTACACCATAAAAGCCACATTTAAAGTTCATTTATGTTCAGCCGCTTTCCTCTGGTGGAGTAGAGAAGTCAGGGGCAATCCAGGCCTTGTTCATTTTGATAAGAGTCAACCTGTAAGCTTTTTTAGTTGACAGTCCGATGCGCTTATCAGTTATTATGCCCCCAGCAGCACTAAATATCCGCTCTGACAAAACACTTGCAGCAGGACAGGCCAGCACCTCCAAGGCGTAGAGCACCAGTTCATGCCACGTGTCCAGTTGGCACACCCAATAGTTGTAAGGCACAGAGGGATCATTGAGGACGCTGACACGGTCTGCAACAGTGGACAGAAGAATATTAGAAACGGGTGATTTACAGCAATGTGAGTAAAGTCAACAATCTGGGGTCCGATGGGTGCAAATGGGTCTGGAAGAAACAAAGGAAAAGGGGGCTAACAGATCGAGAAATTGAAGGAACTGTCAAGTTCGGTGGAGGAAGCCTGATGATTGTTTCACAGCCAAAGGCACTAAATACTTGACCAGGATCAATGGTGGTCTCAATGCTGAGCTATATGTGAGTATCCTACAAGACGAGCTACTTCGTACACATGAGTAGTGATGAGCACAGGGGTAATATTCGAATTAGCAATATTTTGCGAATATTTTGTAGAATATTGTTCATATATTTGTGAATTCGCGATTATTTTCTTGTGAGTAGAGTAAAAAAAAAATGCTGTATTCATACCCAAGTGAGTCAACCAGCATGCACCAACATTTGGAACGTGTAGCAGACACCTGGGAACATATTTCGGTCAAGACATGCTTGAATCTGATTGAGAGCATGCCTAGAAGGATTCAGGCAGTGTTGAATGCCAAAGGTGGATTTACAAAATAATATCAAAATAAGAAGAATTCTAGGAGCAAAATAGTAACAATGCAGTTATATAATAAGAATCTGCATAACTAATCATATGCTAAAGAGTTCAAAATGTGTACAAGCCACAAAGCTTCACGTCTTGTGGTGATGGAATGTATAGCTTTCCAGAAAAACTTGGATCTGAACTGCTGTACCCTGGCAGTGGACAAAGTCGTCTGCTTCCAGCTTTGTCAATTGTTGTGTTTCTAGAGCCATTGGAGTCGTTAGGGGATGCTGAATGTTGGACCTCCACCAATCTGATATTAATGACCTATCTTCAAAATAGGATATCACTATCTAAAACGTAGGAATTCCCTTTAAGTCCTACTTTGCATATTTTTTATAATACTTATTTCTCCTAAATGTAGCAAATCATTTGTGAAGAAATGTATGAGTTTAATCAACAGTGTTAGACTTTCCAGGTATTATGACTGGTTTAATAGGGCTGATCCTGCTGACAGATGCCCTGTAAACACATTTGATTGTGGTCTTAAAGGAATATTGCAGCAAATTACACCAAAACAACAGCTTTGTCAAGTACATATCAGAGTAATTAGTTCTCTAAACACATCCATCCCCGCAGCTAGAATTACTCATGTGTTTATATGTAACAAATCTTCATGGTTTGTTAATCTGGAGAAACAATAAACAGATCAGAGACAAAGGCTTTCTGTTTGTTTGCTTTCAGTCCTTCTTCCCCTTCAACCAGTCCCTATCAACAACCGTTGATTATACAAATCTGCATTTTGTATTAGTAAGTGGATAAACGATATTGTAGGGCCAGATAGAGACCTCATCTAATCACAAACATAAAAAAACATACATCAGCATATACAGTGGGATGCAAAAGTTTGGGCAACCTTGTTAATCGTCATGATTTTCCTGTATAAATCGTTGGTTGTTACGATAAAAAATGTCAGTTAAATATATCATATAGGAGACACACACAGTGATATTTGAGAAGTGAAATGAAGTTTATTGAATTTACAGAAAGTGTGCTATAATTGTTTAAACAAAATTAGGCAGGTGCATAAATTTGGGCACCACAAAAAAGAAATTAAATCAATATTTAGTAGATCCTCCTTTTGCAGAAATTACAGCCTCTAAACACTTCCTGTAGGTTCCAATGAGAGTCTGGATTCTGGTTGAAGGTATTTTGGACCATTCCTCTTTACAAAACATCTTTAGTTCATTCAGGTTTGATGGCTTCCGAGCATGGACAGCTCTCTTTAAGTCACACCACAGATTTTCAATTATATTCAGGTCTGGGGACTGAGATGGCCATTCTAGAACGTTGTGCATAAATGCCTTAGTGGATTTTGAGCAGTGTTTAGGGTCGTTGTCTTGTTGAAAGATCCAGCGCCGGCACAGCTTCAGCTTTGTCACTGATTCCTGGACATTGGTCTCTAGAATCTGCTGATACTGAGTGGAATCCATGCGTCCCTCAACTTTGACAAGATTCCCAGTCCCTGCACTGGGAACCACCACCATATTTTACTGTAGGTAGCAGTTTCTTTTCTTGGAATGCTGTGTTCTTTTTCCTCCATGCATAACGCCCTTTGTTATGGCCAAATAACTAAATTTTAGTTTCATCAGTCCACAGCACCTTATTCCAAAATGAAGCTGGCTTTTTCAAATGTGCTTTAGCCCACCTGAAGTGGCACTTTTTGTGCTGTGGGTGGAGAAAAGGCTTCCTCTGCATCACTCTCCCATACAGCATCTCCTTGTGTAAAGTGCGCCGAATGGTTGAACGATGCACAGTGACTCCATCTGCAGCAAGATGATGTTGTAGGTCTTTGGTGCTGGTCTGTGGGTTGCCTCTGACTGTTCTCACCATTCGTCGCTTCTGTCTATCCGAGATTTTTCTTGGTCTGCCACTTCAAGCCTTAACTTGAACTGAGCCTGTGGTCTTCCATTTCCTCAATATGTTCCTAACTGTGGAAACAGACAGCTGAAATCTCTGAGACAGCTTTCTGTATCCTTCCCCTAAACCATGATGGTGAACAATCTTTGTCTTCAGGTCATTTGAGAGTTGTTTTGAGACCCCCATGTTGCTACTCTTCAGAGAAAATTAAAGAGGAGGGAAACTTACAATTGACCCCCTTAAATACTCTTTCTCATAATTGGATTCACCTGTGTATGTAGGTCATGGGTCACTGAGCTTACCAAGCCAATTTTAGTTCCAATAATTAGTGAAAAATTACAAAATAAAATGACAAGTATGATGGAATAAGGTGACAGGTAGCAGTGCAATGTGACAAAGTCTCAAAAGTTGCAGACAGTGCGATATCATTTATTGTGTAACATAGAAACGCTATATGGTTTAAACTTTCAAACATACTGTATATGCAAGTTATGAAGGTCATTAGAAATATATGTAAACAGATTCAGGTAGATAGATAGATAAATAGATACTGATTGATCAATATAGGGTTGAACAAATCAAAGTATCTGAAGTGGACTTCGATCCAAATTTCAGGGAAAATTTGATTTGCCACAAAGCCAAATTACCTCATGCTTCGTGGTAACAAATCAATTTTTGCATAAAAATAAATAAATCATGCTGTGGTCATCTTGATTGAAGATCCCGTGCAAAATCTCATGTGCTGTGATGTATGACGTATCTCATGCGCACATGCAAGATGTCGCTTGAGATCAGCAATAGAGATCGCCACAACGCGAGATTTGACTCGAGATCTTCAATTAAAATGGCTTCGGGGGCCCTCAAATTAATATGGTGAGTATGTATTTTTTTTCCAACTTCATAACCCCTAAAAAGCCTTTATTTTCAATCTCAGATGCCGCGATCAATGATGAACATGGCAGATAGACAGCATGGTTTTTGAGTTTTACTTTGTTTCTAGCCAATGTTTTGTGCTGACATCTTGAGGAATTAAAAAAAGAAATCTTTATGACAGCCCTTGGGATTTTGTTCTAAAACTCTTTGCTCCTATTCAGTAGTAAATCAGTGAATGACAGCCTTTTTAACCTACTGCCTTCTGCTGAGGTGACATTAAATCCATATGTCTTTATGTATTCTCACCATTGTTACCAGATACAGAAGACACAGGGACATTTTATAAAATCATCTAATAAGAGGTGGACATGTTTATTTGTGTGCGCTTACTCTTTAGTCTTTTTCATTGTTTGTATGTTTTGTACTTGTGATTAACATTTTAGAAAGCCTTTGCCCACATAACACAATATTTGATCACAATTAGAGATGATCAAATTTCTTGAAAATTCAATTTGACTGATTCGCCGAATTTCACCCCCAAATTTTCTTTGTGACAAATTACTTCGCCACAAAGCGCATTTTTTTGTAAATAGCGGGTGCAATGACAGAGAGCTGCGATAGCGCCCACCTGTCATTGTACCACTCAGATGCCGCATTCATACATGATCGCGGCATCTGAGTGTGCAAACAGTGAGAAATTAACATAAATTGACATAAATAAAAAGTTACATCAAAATTACTGCGTCCATTTGCGTGTGATGGGCCACCATCTTGCTTGAAGATCTCTGCTGAAATCATGTGCGGCGCTCGATTATGTCATCACTCCAGCCGGCGTGGTGATGTAATCTCACTCTGCACAGGATTTCAGCCGAGATCTTCAAGAAAGATGGAGGCTGGCAGCTCTTTGCGCGCAAATGGAGGTGGTAAGTTTGAATTTCAGGATTAATCAATTCGCTGACACGAAGCACAAGGAAATTCGGCTTCTAGGCAAATCGAATAATTCCTGAAATTTGGATCAAATTGAACTTCGTGGGATTCGATTTGCTCATCTCTAATCACAATTGGCTATATTTGATATCTGGTTTCTGTTCAGTGACGCCTTTAAATACAAGCTTTGAAAATAAACAATGAGCCACATATTGTTTGAAGGAAACGCTAAAAAAAATATATTGCCATTTTTGCAAGTATCAAAGGTCCAAGAAGTACAAATAATTTCATTCATCCATGTAAAATTATTTTAAAGTAGATGATGTGTGAAAATAACAAAGAAAACTATTTGAAAGAAAGTTACTTTGTCCAATTTTCGGAATGCGAAAGAAAACAGTGCAACATTGTTGTACATATATTTCACTCAGTACTTAAACAACAATTAATCCTGGCGTTGAAGGACATCTTGCCAGCAATAAATACACATTCCTAAGCGAAAAGTCCACGCTTAACGAGAATTCAATAGGCACACATTTCAAAAGTGAACACCATCAATTTCAAGAAAAAAGGAATTGTACATAGTGTTTATAGATGTAAGGAGAGAGACTACGTTCATATTTGAATATGATTTGCATAGATATAATCCACGTAAAAAGAACTTTGAAAATACATTATTGTACTTATATAATAATAATAATAATAATAAAAAATTTATTTATATAGCACCACCATATTCCGCAGCGCTTTACAAATTCATTGGGTTCATGTACAAAACAAAAGTAGTCAGGGCCCTGCTCTCAATTCGAGCAATTATTGAACTGACAGTAGTGGTGCCGGCTGATCTGCTTCGGGTTTGGGACTACTAGAGGATCGAGTTTAGGCCAGATGAGTTGGTGGGGGAAAGGTTTAGTCTGGTTTAGTCTGGGAAAAGTCATTTTAGGTAGCTTGATAAGCCTGCCAAAAAATATGTGTTTTTAAGGCACGTTTGAATGTGGAGAAGTTGTGAATTGACCTAGTATTCCGTGGCAGAGTATTCCAGAGAGTAGGTGCAGCTCGAGAAAAGTCTTGAAGATGGGAGTGAGAGGTATGAATTATCTTATCTTGTAATGACCCTGAGTTAAAGCTGTTTTCAGGGTATTCTCAGGATAGGCCATCAATATCAGATCAGTGGGAATCCAACACCTAACACCATAGTATTGAACTGGTATCTGCAGCCGACAGCGCTGGAACCACTGCACGGAGACCATGTCAGGTTACTGCAGCTCAGTGACCAATGAAGTTAAAGGGAGCTGAGCTACATTAATCCATTGTAGTAGTAACAATTAGTTGTGCTGAGGAGCCCCCATACTGGCAACATGCACACAGGTCTGTCATGTGAATTATAGTCCAGAGCTGAATTCATAATTCTGCTGATTGCTTGTTGTCAGAAACATCTTTTCCATCACTTGGTCAATCCTTTTTTAATGTTTCTTTTTATGTTTGTTTTTTGTGTGTGAAAAAACTGCTGAGAATAGTAAAGCATGCTCTGTACAGTCATTTGAATAGATTGAGATTTACTAAGCTAAATGCACCATATTAATGACTCGTAACAATGACGCACAACAATACTAACATACATGCCTTTCACCAGATGTATCATATGTTTTAGACACTTTTTTTGGAAAGTATCAGTGAAAAAGGAACATAGCTTATAAAAGGGGCATGCTTAATTGTGCCAAATTGCACCAACATTTTGGAACAAAAAAATTGGTCTAAAGTTATCCAACTAAATGGTGTTAGAAAGTGAAAAGCATCGTACATGTCTAGTAAGATACACCAAAACAATGACACTGCATGAGCCACGAGGATACATTTGGTGCATCTTCTGCCTGCCTGGTCTAATTTAAAGCTGCCTACATTTAAGACAGCAGTAATAATTCTCCCCAGTATAACAATAGGTTGCATTATTGACATAGTAAAATGGGGGCAGAGGATGCAGGTAACCTCCTTCAACTAAGAGACCTTCATCTATATAGAGCATAATAGCTATACATGGCTGGTACTCTTTGCACATTTGAAGACAGAACACCAACGTCTTTATTTGAATTATTGCTTCTTTTTATTTATTTCATTTCAGCATCAGTAGTATGCCATTTATCAAGCTGTTCTGATGTTGGCATCAGCCACCCTCACGATTACGAACATCAGAACAACTTGATAAAGGGCATCGTACAGTAGGAGCTCGAAACACTGCACTGCATACTACTGATGTTGAAATTAAAACTTTTTAAAAAAAGCAATAAATCAAATAAAGACGTTGGTGTGCTGTCCAACTATATTATATCCCAGAATACAGGTTTTTAAAACCTTAACCTAAAAGATCAGATGCAAAAACCAATTATTATAATTTTTTTCATTTAGTCAAGCTTACGTTATGCAGTACAATTAGGTTTTGCTGTATTTTTTTAAACCTGGCCATCTCAACATGAAATGGTCAAGTTGCTTTGGAGTTCAGTTAATTCACTTAATATTCCACAATTCAGCAGCAGCTATTGGTCAATTAAGTGTCTTTCTGGAGACCAAGAATAGATGCAACATTTATTCAAGCAGTTCCAGGACTCCAACACTAAGACCTCTTTCACAGGGGCATCCCAGATTTGCTCCGGATGTGTCGCGTGTGCATTGTGGGAAAACCGTGCGAGTAGGCACGCAATTGCAGTCAGTTTGGACTGCGATTGCATTCCGATGTTCAGTTTTTTCTGCACGAGTGCAATGTGTTTTGCACGCGCATGAGAAAAAGCGGAATGTGGTACCCAGACCTGAACCCAGACTTCTTCACTGTAGCTTGGGTTAGGTGTTCTATTCGTTTTATAATTTTCCCTTATAACATGGTTATAAAGGAAAATCATAGCATTCTTAATAGAGAATGCTTACTAAAATGTGGCTTGAGGGGTTAAAAAAATAAAATAAAAAATACGCATTGCACCCATACGGAATTCTCGCCTGTGTGAAAGGGGCCTCACAATATATATACTAAATACAGTAAAGAATACTTTGCAGGCCGATTGTTTGTGTACACACCTAAACTCGAATTTGCCGCAAGATATCATGCTGTGCAAAGAGCCTTTGTTGCCAGAAAACAGCAAGTCTATATAGGGATAAGAAATGGCATTAGCGATCAGGAGTAGGGATGAGCGAACTCGAACTGTATAGTTCGGGTTCGTACCGAATTTTGGGGTGTCCGTGACACGGACCCGAACCCGGACATTTTCGTAAAAGTCCGGGTTCGGGTTCGGTGTTCGTCGCTTTCTTGGCGCTTTTGTGACGCTTTCTTGGCGCTTTTTGAAAGGCTGCAAAGCAGCCAATCAACAAGCGTCATACTACTTGCCCCAAGAGGCCGTCACAGCCATGCCTACTATTGGCATGGCTGTGATTGGCCAGAGCACCATGTGACCCAGCCTCTATTTAAGCTGGAGTCACATAGCGCCGCCCGTCACTCTGCTCTGATTAGCGTAGGGAGAGGTTGCGGATGCGACAGTAGGGCGAGATTAGGCAGATTAACTCCTCCAAAGGACTTCACTTGATTAATCGATCGATCTGCAGCTGTGCATCATTGAGCTGCTGAAATTCAAATGCTCACTCACAGTTTTTAGGCTGCCCAGACCGTTTGTCAGTCACTTTTTTCTGGGGTGATCGGCGGCCATTTTGTGTCTTGTGCGGTACTGCGACCAAGTGCATCCAAGCTGCGACCAAGTGCATTTAACCCTCAATGGTGTGGTTGTTTTTTGGCTAAAGCCTACATCAGGGTGAAGCTGTCACACCAAGTGCATTTAACCAGCAATAGTCTGTTCATTTTTTGGCCATATACTAAATCAGGGGCAAGCTGCGCCTGTCACCAAGTGCATTTAACCCTCAATGGTGTGGTTGTTTTTTGGCTAAAGCCTACATCAGGGTGAAGCTGTCACACCAAGTGCATTTAACCAGCAATAGTCTGTTTATTTTTTGGCCATATACTACATCAGGGGCAAGCTGCGCCCGTCACCAAGTGCATTTAACCCTCAGTAGTGTGGTTCGTCAAGCTGTGACACCAAGTGCATTTAACCAGCAATAGTCTGTTCATTTTTTGGCCATATACTACATCAGGGGCAAGCTGCGCCCGTCACCAAGTGCATTTAACCCTCAGTAGTGTGGTTGGTCAAGCTATCACACCAAGTGCATTTAACCAGCAATAGTCTGTTCATTTTTTGGCCATATACTAAATCAGGGGCAAGCTGCGCCCGTCACCAAGTGCATTTAACCAGCAATAGTCTGTTCATTTTTTGGCCATATACTACATCAGGGGCAAGCTGCGCCCGTCACCAAGTGCATTTAACCCTCAGTAGTGTGGTTGGTCAAGCTATCACACCAAGTGCATTTAACCAGCAATAGTCTGTCCATTTTTTGGCATATACTAAATCAGGGGCAAGCTGCGCCCGTCACCAAGTGCATTTAACCAGCAATAGTCTGTTCATTTTTTGGCCATATACTACATCAGGGGCAAGCTGCGCCCGTCACCAAGTGCATTTAACCCTCAGTAGTGTGGTTGGTCAAGCTATCACACCAAGTGCATTTAACCAGCAATAGTCTGTTCATTTTTTGGCCATATACTAAATCAGGGGCAAGCTGCGCCCGTCACCAAGTGCATTTAACCAGCAATAGTCTGTTCATTTTTTGGCCATATACTACATCAGGGGCAAGCTGCGCCCGTCACCAAGTGCATTTAACCCTCAGTAGTGTGGTTCGTCAAGCTGTGACACCAAGTGCATTTAACCAGCAATAGTCTGTTCATTTTTTGGCCATATACTACATCAGGGGCAAGCTGCGCCCGTCACCAAGTGCATTTAACCAGCAATAGTGTGGTTATTTTTTGGCCATATCCCAGTCTAATTCTGTCACTAAATCCATACCGGTCACCCAGCGCCTAAATACTAGGCCTCAAATTTATATCCCGCTAAATCTCTCGTTACCGCTGTCCTGTTGTGGCTGGGAAAGTTATTTAGTGTCCGTCAAAGCACATTTTTTGTTCTGGGTTGAAGTACAATTCCCAATTTAGCAATTTCATAATTTAGTGGTTCCTGCTATATCAGAGCTATTTGAAATCTATCCCTAAAAGGGTATATAATATTCAAGGTGCACATAGGGTCATTCAGAATAACTTCACACACACGCTACTGTGCATTTCCAAGTCTAATTCTGTCGCTAAATCCATACCGGTCACCCAGCGCCTAAATACTAGGCCTCAAATTTATATCCCGCTAAATCTCTCGTTACCGCTGTCCTGTTGAGGCTGGGAAAGTTATTTAGTGTCCGTCAAAGCACATTTTTTGTTCTGGGTTGAAATACAATTCCCAATTTAGCAATTTCATAATTTTGTGGTTTCTGCTATATCAGAGCTATTTGAAATCTATCCCTAAAAGGGTATATAATATTCAAGGTGCACATAGGGTCATTCAGAATAACTTCACACACACGCTACTGTGCATTTCCAAGTCTAATTCTGTCACTAAATCCATACCGGTCACCCAGCGCCTAAATACTAGGCCTCAAATTTATATCCCGCTAAATCTCTCGTTACCGCTGTCCTGTTGTGGCTGGGAAAGTTATTTAGTGTCCGTCAAAGCACATTTTTTGTTCTGGGTTGAAGTACAATTCCCAATTTAGCAATTTCATAATTTAGTGGTTCCTGCTATATCAGAGCTATTTGAAATCTATCCCTAAAAGGGTATATAATATTCAAGGTGCACATAGGGTCATTCAGAATAACTTCACACACACGCTACTGTGCATTTCCAAGTCTAATTCTGTCGCTAAATCCATACCGGTCACCCAGCGCCTAAATACTAGGCCTCAAATTTATATCCCGCTAAATCTCTCGTTACCGCTGTCCTGTTGTGGCTGGGAAAGTTATTTAGTGTCCGTCAAAGCACATTTTTTGTTCTGGGTTGAAGTACAATTCCCAATTTAGCAATTTCATAATTTAGTGGTTCCTGCTATATCAGAGCTATTTGAAATCTATCCCTAAAAGGGTATATAATATTCAAGGTGCACATAGGGTCATTCAGAATAACTTCACACACACGCTACTGTGCATTTCCAAGTCTAATTCTGTCGCTAAATCCATACCGGTCACCCAGCGCCTAAATACTAGGCCTCAAATTTATATCCCGCTAAATCTCTCGTTACCGCTGTACTGTTGTGGCTGGGAAAGTTATTTAGTGTCCGTCAAAGCACATTTTTTGTTCTGGGTTGAAGTACAATTCCCAATTTAGCAATTTCATAATTTAGTGGTTCCTGCTATATCAGAGCTATTTGAAATCTATCCCTAAAAGGGTATATAATATTCAAGGTGCACATAGGGTCATTCAGAATAACTTCACACACACGCTACTGTGCATTTCCAAGTCTAATTCTGTCACTAAATCCATACCGGTCACCCAGCGCCTAAATACTAGGCCTCAAATTTATATCCCGCTAAATCTCTCGTTACCGCTGTCCTGTTGTGGCTGGGAAAGTTATTTAGTGTCCGTCAAAGCACATTTTTTGTTCTGGGTTGAAATACAATTCCCAATTTAGCAATTTCATAATTTAGTGGTTTCTGCTATATCAGAGCTATTTGAAATCTATCCCTAAAAGGGTATATAATATTCAAGGTGCACATAGGGTCATTCAGAATAACTTCACACACACGCTACTGTGCATTTCCAAGTCTAATTCTGTTAGTAAATCCATACCGGTCACCCAGCGCCTAAATACTAGGCCTCAAATTTATATCCCGCTGAATTTGAATACAATACATTGGGCCAAATAATATTTTTGTTGTTGTGGTGAACCATAACAATGAGAAAAACATCTAGTAAGGGACGCGGACGTGGACATGGTCGTGGTGGTGTTAGTGGACCCTCTGGTGCTGGGAGAGGACGTGGCCGTTCTGCCACATCCACACGTCCTAGTGTACCAACTACCTCAGGTCCCAGTAGCCGCCAGAATTTACAGCGATATATGGTGGGGCCCAATGCTGTTCTAAGGATGGCAAGGCCTGAGCAGGTACAGGCATTAGTCAATTGGGTGGCCGACAGTGGATCCAGCACGTTCACATTATCTCCCACCCAGTCTTCTGCAGAAAGCGCACAGATGGCGCCTGAAAACCAACCCCATCAGTCTGTCACATCACCCCCATGCATACCAGGGAAACTGTCTCAGCCTCAAGTTATGCAGCAGTCTCTTATGCTGTTTGAAGACTCCGCTGGCAGGGTTTCCCAAGGGCATCCACCTAGCCCTTCCCCAGCGGTGAAAGATATAGAATGCACTGACGCACAACCACTTATGTTTCCTGATGATGAGGACATGGGAATACCACCTCAGCATGTCTCTGATGATGACGAAACACAGGTGCCAACTGCTGCGTCTTTCTGCAGTGTGCAGACTGAACAGGAGGTCAGGGATCAAGACTGGGTGGAAGACGATGCAGGGGATGATGAGGTCCTAGACCCCACATGGAATGAAGGTCGTGCCACTGACTTTCACAGTTCGGAGGAAGAGGCAGTGGTGAGACCGAGCCAACAGCGTAGCAAAAGAGGGAGCAGTGGGCAAAAGCAGAACACCCGCCGCCAAGAGACTCCGCCTGCTACTGACCGTCGCCATCTGGGACCGAGCACCCCAAAGGCAGCTTCAAGGAGTTCCCTGGCATGGCACTTCTTCAAACAATGTGCTGACGACAAGACCCGAGTGGTTTGCACGCTGTGCCATCAGAGCCTTAAGCGAGGCATTAACGTTCTGAACCTGAGCACAACCTGCATGACCAGGCACCTGCATGCAAAGCATGAACTGCAGTGGAGTAAACACCTTAAAACCAAGGAAGTCACTCAGGCTCCCCCTGCTACCTCTTCTGCTGCTGCCGCCTCGGCCTCTTCTGCTGCTGCCGCCTCGGCCTCTTCCTCCGCCTCTGGAGGAACGTTGACACCTGCCGCCCAGCAAACAGGGGATGTACCACCAACACCACCACCACCACCTCCGTCACCAAGCGTCTCAACCATGTCACACGGCAGCGTTCAGCTCTCCATCTCACAAACATTTGAGAGAAAGCGTAAATTCCCACCTAGCCACCCTCGATCCCTGGCCCTGAATGCCAGCATTTCTAAACTACTGGCCTATGAAATGCTGTCATTTAGGCTGGTGGACACAGACAGCTTCAAACAGCTCATGTCGCTTGCTGTCCCACAGTATGTTGTTCCCAGCCGCCACTACTTCTCCAAGAGAGCCGTGCCTTCCCTGCACAACCAAGTATCCGATAAAATCAAGTGTGCACTGCGCAACGCCATCTGTGGCAAGGTCCACCTAACCACAGATACGTGGACCAGTAAGCACGGCCAGGGACGCTATATCTCCCTAACTGCACACTGGGTAAATGTAGTGGCAGCTGGGCCCCAGGCGGAGAGCTGTTTGGCGCACGTCCTTCCGCCGCCAAGGATCGCAGGGCAACATTCTTTGCCTCCTGTTGCCACCTCCTCCTTCTCGGCTTCCTCCTCCTCTTCTTCCACCTGCTCATCCAGTCAGCCACACACCTTCACCACCAACTTCAGCACAGCCCGGGGTAAACGTCAGCAGGCCATTCTGAAACTCATATGTTTGGGGGACAGGCCCCACACCGCACAGGAGTTGTGGCGGGGTATAGAACAACAGACCGACAAGTGGTTGCTGCCGGTGAGCCTCAAGCCCGGCCTGGTGGTGTGCGATAATGGGCGAAATCTCGTTGCAGCTCTGGGACTAGCCAATTTGACGCACATCCCTTGCTTGGCGCATGTGCTGAATTTGGTGGTGCAGAAGTTCATTCACAACTACCCCGACATGTCAGAGCTGCTGCATAAAGTGCGGGCCATCTGTTCGCGCTTCCGGCGTTCACATCCTGCTGCTGCTCGCCTGTCTGCGCTACAGCGTAACTTCGGCCTTCCCGCTCACCGCCTCATATGCGACGTGCCCACCAGGTGGAACTCCACCTTGCACATGCTGGACAGACTGTGCGAGCAGCAGCAGGCCATAGTGGAGTTTCAGCTGCAGCACGCACGGGTCAGTCGCACTACAGAACAGCACCACTTCACCACCAATGACTGGGCCTCCATGCGAGACCTGTGTGCCCTGTTGCGCTGTTTCGAGTACTCCACCAACATGGCCAGTGGCGATGACGCCGTTATCAGCGTTACAATACCACTTCTATGTCTCCTTGAGAAAACACTTAGGGCGATGATGCAAGAGGAGGTGGCCCAGGAGGAGGAGGAGGAGGAAGAGGGGTCATTTTTAGCACTTTCAGGCCAGTCTCTTCGAAGTGACTCAGAGGGAGATTTTTGGCAACAGCAGAGGCCAGGTACAAATGTGGCCAGACAGGGCCCACTACTGGAGGACGAGGAGGACGAGGATGAGGAGGAGGTGGAGGAGGATGAGGATGAAGCATGGTCACAGCGGGGTGGCACCCAACGCAGCTCGGGTCCATCACTGGTGCGTGGCTGGGGGGAAAGGCAGGACGATGACGATACGCCTCCCACAGAGGACAGCTTGTCCTTACCCCTGGGCAGCCTGGCACACATGAGCGACTACATGCTGCAGTGCCTGCGCAACGACAGCAGAGTTGCCCACATTTTAACCTGTGCGGACTACTGGGTTGCCACCCTGCTGAATCCACGCTACAAAGACAATGTGCCCACCTTACTTCCTGCACTGGAGCGTGATAGGAAGATGCGCGAGTACAAGCGCACGTTGGTAGACGCGCTACTGAGAGCATTCCCAAATGTCACAGGGGAACAAGTGGAAGCCCAAGGCCAAGGCAGAGGAGGAGCAAGAGGTCGCCAAGGCAGCTGTGTCAATGCCAGCTCCTTTGAGGGCAGGGTTAGCATGGCAGAGATGTGGAAAACTTTTGTCAACACGCCACAGCTAACTGCACCACCACCTGATACGCAACGTGTTAGCAGGAGGCAACATTTCACTAACATGGTGGAACAGTACGTGTGCACACCCCTCCATGTACTGACTGATGGTTCGGCCCCATTCAACTTCTGGGTCTCTAAATTGTCCACGTGGCCAGAGCTAGCCTTTTATGCCTTGGAGGTGCTGGCCTGCCCGGCGGCCAGCGTTTTGTCTGAACGTGTATTCAGCACGGCAGGGGGCGTCATTACAGACAAACGCAGCCGCCTGTCTACAGCCAATGTGGACAAGCTGACGTTCATAAAAATGAACCAGGCATGAATCCCACAGGATCTGTCCGTCCCTTGTCCAGATTAGACATTAACTACCTCCCCTTAACCATATATTATTGGACTCCAGGGCACTTCCTCATTCAATCCTATTTTTATTTTCATTTTACCATTATATTGCGAGGCTACCCAAAGTTGAATGAACCTCTCCTGTGTCTGGGTGCCGGGGCCTAAATATATGCCAATGGACTGTTCCAATGTTGGGTGACGTGAAGCCTGATTCTCTGCTATGACATGCAGAATGATTCTCTGCTGACATGAAGCCAGATTGTCTGTTACGGGACCTCTCTCCTCTGCCTGTGTGCTGGGCCTAAATATATGCCAATGGAATGTTGCAGTGGTGGCTGACGTGAAGCCTCATTCTCTGCTATGACATGCAGACTAATTCTCTGCTGACATGAAGACAGATTCTCTGTTACGGGACCTCTCTCCTCTGCCTGTGTGTGTGCTGGGCCTAAATATATGCCAATGGACTGTTGCAGTGGTGGCTGACGTGAAGCCTCATTCTCTGCTATGACATGCAGACTGATTCTCTGCTGACATGAAGCCAGATTCTCTGTTTCGGGACCTCCCTCCTCTGCCTGGGTGCTGGGCCTAAATATATGCCAATGGACTGTTGCAGTGGTGGCTGACGTGAAGCCTCATTCTCTGCTATGACATGCAGACTAATTCTCTGCTGACATGAAGACAGATTCTCTGTTACGGGACCTCTCTCCTCTGCCTGTGTGTGTGCTGGGCCTAAATATATGCCAATGGACTGTTGCAGTGGTGGCTGACGTGAAGCCTCATTCTCTGCTATGACATGCAGACTGATTCTCTGCTGACATGAAGCCAGATTCTCGGTTACGGGACCTCCCTCCTCTGCCTGGGTGCTGGGCCTAAATATATGCCAATGGACTGTTGCAGTGGTGGCTGACGTGAAGCCTCATTCTCTGCTATGACATGCAGACTGATTCTCTGCTGACATGAAGCCAGATTCTCTGTTACGGGACCTCCCTCCTCTGCCTGGGTGCTGGGCCTAAATATATGCCAATGGACTGTTCCAATGTTGGGTGACGTGAAGCCTGATTCTCTGCTATGACATGCAGAATGATTCTCTGCTGACATGAAGCCAGATTGTCTGTTTCGGGACCTCTCTCCTCTGCCTGTGTGCTTGGCCTAAATATATGCCAATGGACTGTTGCAGTGTTGGCTGACGTGAAGCCTCATTCTCTGCTATGACATGCAGACTAATTCTCTGCTGACATGAAGCCAGATTCTCTGTTACGGGACCTCTCTCCTCTGCCTGTGTGTGTGCTGGGCCTAAATATATGCCAATGGACTGTTGCAGTGGTGGCTGACGTGAAGCCTCATTCTCTGCTATGACATGCAGACTGATTCTCTGCTGACATGAAGCCAGATTCTCTGTTACGGGACCTCCCTCCTCTGCCTGGGTGCTGGGCCTAAATATATGCCAATGGACTGTTCCAATGTTGGGTGACGTGAAGCCTGATTCTCTGCTATGACATGCAGAATGATTCTCTGCTGACATGAAGCCAGATTGTCTGTTTCGGGACCTCTCTCCTCTGCCTGTGTGCTGGGCCTAAATATATGCCAATGGACTGTTGCAGTGTTGGCTGACGTGAAGCCTCATTCTCTGCTATGACATGCAGACTAATTCTCTGCTGACATGAAGCCAGATTCTCTGTTACGGGACCTCTCTCCTCTGCCTGTGTGTGTGCTGGGCCTAAATATATGCCAATGGACTGTTGCAGTGGTGGCTGACGTGAAGCCTCATTCTCTGCTATGACATGCAGACTGATTCTCTGCTGACATGAAGCCAGATTCTCTGTTACGGGACCTCCCTCCTCTGCCTGGGTGCTGGGCCTAAATATATGCCAATGGACTGTTGCAGTGGTGGCTGACGTGAAGCCTCATTCTCTGCTATGACATGCAGACTAATTCTCTGCTGACATGAAGACAGATTCTCTGTTACGGGACCTCTCTCCTCTGCCTGTGTGTGTGCTGGGCCTAAATATATGCCAATGGACTGTTGCAGTGGTGGCTGACGTGAAGCCTCATTCTCTGCTATGACATGCAGACTGATTCTCTGCTGACATGAAGCCAGATTCTCTGTTACGGGACCTCCCTCCTCTGCCTGGGTGCTGGGCCTAAATATATGCCAATGGACTGTTGCAGTGGTGGCTGACGTGAAGCCTCATTCTCTGCTATGACATGCAGACTAATTCTCTGCTGACATGAAGACAGATTCTCTGTTACGGGACCTCTCTCCTCTGCCTGTGTGTGTGCTGGGCCTAAATATATGCCAATGGACTGTTGCAGTGGTGGCTGACGTGAAGCCTCATTCTCTGCTATGACATGCAGACTAATTCTCTGCTGACATGAAGACAGATTCTCTGTTACGGGACCTCTCTCCTCTGCCTGTGTGCTGGGCCTAAATATATGCCAATGGACTGTTGCAGTGGTGGCTGACGTGAAGCCTCATTCTCTGCTATGACATGCAGACTGATTCTCTGCTGACATGAAGCCAGATTCTCTGTTACGGGACCTCCCTCCTCTGCCTGGGTGCTGGGCCTAAATATATGCCAATGGACTGTTGCAGTGGTGGCTGACGTGAAGCCTCATTCTCTGCTATGACATGCAGACTAATTCTCTGCTGACATGAAGCCAGATTCTCTGTTACGGGACCTCTCTCCTCTGCCTGGGTGCTGGGCCTAAATTTATGAAAATGGACTCTTACAGTGGTGGGTGACGTGAAGCCAGATTCTCTGCTATGGGACCTCTCTCCAATTGATTTTGGTTAATTTTTATTTATTTAATTTTTATTTTAATTCATTTCCCTATCCACATTTGTTTGCAGGGGATTTACCTACATGTTGCTGCCTTTTGCAGCCCTCTAGCTCTTTCCTGCGCTGTTTTACAGCCTTTTTAGTGCCGAAAAGTTCGGGTCCCCATTGACTTCAATGGGGTTCGGGTTCGGGACGAAGTTCGGATCGGGTTCGGATCCCGAACCCGAACATTTCCGGGATGTTCGGCCGAACTTCTCGAACCCGAACATCCAGGTGTTCGCTCAACTCTAATCAGGAGCATCTTGGGAAGGAACGCTTGCCTGAAATGTAAAAGTCTGTATGTTAGTTACCTGTGGACACAGAAAATAAAATACAGGCAAATTTGGACTTTTCCCATTGTGTCACTGTCTGTTGTAAAACTTGCTTTGCCTACCTCTCCTAAGGGTCCATTCACACATCCGTGTGTGTTTTGCGGATCCACGGATCCGCAAAACACGGACAGCGGCAATGTGCGTTCCACATTTTGCGGATCGCACATTGCCGGCACTAAGAGAATATGCCTATTCTTGTCCGCTATTGCGGACAAGAATAGGACATGTTCTATTTTTTTCAGGATCGGAATTGCAGATCCGGAATTGCGGGTCCGCAATTCCAGATCAGGGCCGCACGTCATGCGGCCCCATAGAAATGTATCGGTCCGCAATTCCGTTCCGCAAAATGCGGAATGGAATTGCGGATGTGTGAATGGAGCCTAATGCTAGTTCTTGCAAAACACCAGTCTTAATAAATGTGCCTCTTAGTATCTTATATCTGCTGGCATCAGATAGGCTCAATGTTCCTTTCATTTTGGATGTAAAACGTATTTGAATATCTTTCCCAGATACCTCAAGGTATGCAAATTAATTTTCCTTCCAAAAAGAACAATACGTTTCAAGATCTCATTTCTAGTGGAGTATTAGACACCTCTCTCTCTCTCTTCTGTCTCTCTGTGTCTCTCTCTTGTGACTCATATTCATGCTCTGAATCTTTTCAGAAAATTCTAGGAGAACAGAGACGGTTACATACAGCATATTTGATTCGGGTAGATTCAATTAGGACCCTAATTGATTTATTTTTTTTATTCACCGAATTGGACAAAAAACTAATTTCAGGAAATTCACTCCTGATGTTGGCTTAAAACAATGGTTGAAACACTAATCAAACACTGAATTAGCAAAAAGTCCCAGGACATTTAGCAACTGAATTACATAAATCATATAAATACAAGCCGCTGTCTATATGAGAGCAAAGTAGAAAATGGTTTGCTTTTCATCATCTCCAACTTCAGACAAGCCTTTCCATTAGTGTGCAGTCCTTTTATTAGCTGACATTGCATATTATACATTTGCTGTTTACCACCCCTTTCAGTAGAGAACAACAGATTTTCAGAGAATCAGTTAATTAAAGGGGTTCTCAGTGCTTTTAAATATTGATGGCCTATCCTCAGGATAGGTTATCAATATCAGATCTGCGGGGAACCGACACCGCTATGGGACAGCAACAGGGCAGGAAGAGAGAAGGGAGAAGGCACAAGCACATTACATGCGCCATCTTCACGTACAGCAGATCAGCGGGGGTGCCGGTTAGAGATGAGCAAATGTTTAAAAAATGTGATTCGCCGGTTCGCCAAATTTTTGGGGAATTTTTTGGGGGGGAAAAGTCTGCAGGAGGAGGGGGAGAGAAGCGCTGTGAACGCTGTGCGGTACTTACCCCTCCCTCCTCCTGCTCGCTCTTCCTGGGGCTCACGCTGCTGTGTCCTGGCTGCCTGCAGCATTAGGACATACATAGCGCACTCTGACCTGATGCTGCAGGAGGTCAGGTGACTGCAGCGCGGGACCTGAGAAAAGATGAGAGCCCAGGAAACAGCCTGATTGGAAGAGGAGTGCCACAGCAGGAGAGATAAGTTTATTTATTTTATAGTCTTATCTGAGGTCTGATATGGGTGTCTGAAGGGTCTGATTAGGGGTCTGAAGACTCTGATTAGGGGCCTGAAGGGTCTTATTGGGGGGTCTGAAGGATCTAATTGGGGGTCTAAAGGGTCTGATTGGGGGTTTAAAGAGTCTGATTGGGTGTCAGAAGGGTCTGATTGGGGTCTAAAGAGTCTGAATGGGGGTCTAAAGAAGTCTAATGGGGGTCTGGAGGTCTAATGGGGGTCTGATTGCGGGTCTGGAGGTCTAATGGTGGTCCGATTGGGGGTATGGAGGTCTAATGGGGGTCCGATTGGGGGTCTGTAAGTCTAATGGGGGTCTGAATGGGTGTCTGGAAGTCTAATGGGGGTCTGATTTGGGGTCTAGAGGTCTAATAGGGGTCAGATATGGGAGTTTTGAGGTCAAATTGGGGTCTGGAGGTCTGGTATGAAATCTAATGGGGGTCTGGAGGTCTAATGGGTGTCTTATCTGAGGTCTGATATTGGGGCGGAGTCTGACATTGAGGTCTAATGGGGGTCTGATATGGGGTCTGACAGAGGTCTACAGGGGGTCTGGTCTGAGATAGGGGGGTCTCATCTGGGGTTTGGTATGGGGGTCTGATTTGAAAGGTAAGGAGGTATTTTTTTGTACTGGGACACTATCTGTGTGGTACCAGTATTTTTAGGCAGACTGTTTCTACAGTATAGTATTGGGGATTGGTGGCAGGATGGGGTGTTTAAAAGATGAGGTGGAGGATGGAAAAGTAGTAAAGTAAGATGTCTGTTTGTTAAACTCTGCAGAGACCAGACGCCCGGAGGTCGTTTCACGACGAACTTTGCGTGTCTGTGATTCGCAGAACATGCGAACATATGGAGATATTCGCGCCCGCCATATTCTTTTACATTGTAAAGAACTTTGACCCATGACATATCCATCAGGTGGTACAGGACAGCCATTTAAGACGTTTCAGCACATGGACATACCCACGACCTTATAAATAAACCTGATCTGGCCACCATTTTACATTCAGTGTTTTGCCAGTGTAGGGAGAGGTTGCTGTGTGGAGCAGGGACCGGCTGTTAGGGACACCAAACGCTAGCTAATAGGGCCACAAAAGTCTTTTAAGGACTGGTATAGGTGTGCTATCGATAGATTTGATACACAGAGGGGTGTGACATACTTATAATATACTTTTATAATGAGTCAAAAACACATAGATGTATATAGTGATCACCTGGAAGTCAGGGGCCTAGGGGCTAGGGGCTTACTAGGGCAGTTTTTATAAAGGGTAAGGTTCCGGACAGGGTTGCTCTTATCATGGCTGGTGGTCTGTGGTTAGGCTATCAGGGCCAGAATAGGGCAATATCAAGGACAGTTCTTTGCCCACCCTGTCCTTCAATACCACATTATCATCTAGCCCAGGAATAGATGTTTTTTGCTTTCCCTCCGGGATTCATGGATGTGCACTGGAACCCCCCGGATTGTGGTAGGACATATGGCTTCGATTTAGTGCTGCCAAGCACCTGATTTAGTGCCGCCGAGCACTTGTTATTGCCTACTACATCTATGCCTTTTGCTTAACTTTAATAATTAAATTTATTTTCATTTTGAGGGATATCTTTTCCATTCACACATCCGCAAAATGGGTCTGCATCAATTCCGAAATTTTGGGGAATGGGTGCAGACCCATTAATTTTGAATGGGGCTGGAATGTGCTGTCTGCATCCGCATTTGCGGATACGCACTTCTGCATCCGTGCTTCCGTTTCCGCAAAAAAATAGAACATGTCCTATTCTTGTCCGCAATTGCAGACAAGATTAGGCATTTTCTATTATAATGCTGGCGATGTGCGGTCCGCAAATTGCGGAATGCACATTACCGGTGTCCGTGTTTTGCGGATCCGCAAAACACTTACGGACGTGTAAATGGACCCTCATAGTAACATTATTAACCACTTAAGGACCACAGGTTTATACCCCCCTAGTGACCAGGCCCTTTTTTACAAATCGGCACTCCACAACTTTAGCGGTTTATTGCTCGGTCATGCAACTTACCACCCAAATGAATTTTACCTCCTTTTCTTCTCACTAATAGAGATTTCATTTAGTGGTATTTCATTGCCGCTGACATTTTTACTTTTTTTGTTATTAATCGAAATTTAACGATTTTTTTGCAAAAAAATGACATTTTTCACTTTCAGCTGTAAAATTTTGCAAAAAAAACGACATCCATATATACATTTTTCGCCAAATTTATTGTTCTACATGTCTTTGATAAAAAAAAAATGTTTGGGCAAAAAAAAAATGGTTTGGGTAAAAGTTATAGCATTTACAAACTATGGTACAAAAATGTGAATTTCCGCTTTTTGAAACAGCTCTGACTTTCTGAGCACCTGTCATGTTTCCTGAGGTTCTACAATGCCCAAACAGTAGAAAAACCCCACAAATGACCCCATTTCGGAAAGTAGACACCCTAAGGTATTCGCTGATGGGCATAGTGAGTTCATAGAACTTTTTATTTTTTGTCACAAGTTAGCGGAAAATGATGATGATTTTATTTTTTTTATTTTTTCTTACAAAGTCTCATATTCCACTAACTTGCGACAAAAAATAAAAAATTCTAAAAACTTGCCATGCCCCTCACGGAATACCTTGGGGTGTCTTCTTTCCAAAATGGGGTCACTTGTGGGGTAGTTATACTGCCCTGGCAATTTAGGGGCCCAAATGTGTGAGAAGAACTTTGCAATCAAAATGTGTAAAAAATGACCGGTGAAATCCAAAAGGTGCACTTTGGAATATGTGCCCCTTTGCCCACCTTGGCAGCAAAAAAGTGTGACACATCTGGTATCGCCGTACTCAGGAGAAGTTGGGGAATGTGTTTTGGGGTGTCATTTTACATATACCCATGCTGGGTGAGAAAAATATCTTGGTCAAATGCCAACTTTGTATAAAAAAATGGGAAAAGTTGTCTTTTGCCAAGATATTTCTCTCACCCAGCATGGGTATATGTAAAATGACACCCCAAAACACATTCCCCAACTTCTCCTGAGTACGGCGATACCAGATGTGTCACACTTTTTTGCTACCAAGGTGGGCAAAGGGGCACATATTCCAAAGTGCACCTTTCAGATTTTGCAGGCCATTTTTTACACATTTTGATTGCAAGGTACTTCTCACACATTTGGGCCCCTAAATTGCCAGGGCAGTATAACTACGCCACAAGTGACCCCATTTTGGAAAGAAGACACCCCAAGGTATTCCGTGAGGGGCATGGTGAGTTCCTAGAATTTTTTATTTTTTGTCACAAGTTAGCGGAAAATGATGATTTATTTTTTTTTCTCTTTTTTCCTTACAAAGTCTCATATTCCACTAACTTGCGACAAAAAATAAAAAATTCTAGGAACTCGCCATGCCCCTCACGGAATACCTTGGGGTGTCTTCTTTCCAAAATTGGGTCACTTGTGGCGTAGTTATACTGCCCTGGCAATTTAGGGGCCCAAATGTGTGAGAAGTACTTTGCAATCAAAATCTGTAAAAAAAATGACCGGTGAAATCCGAAAGGTGCACTTTGGAATATGTGCCCCTTTGCCCACCTTGGCATCAAAAAAGTGTCACACATCTGGTATCGCCGTACTCAGGAGAAGTTGGGGAATGTGTTTTGGGGTGTCATTTTACATATACCCATGCTGGGTGAGATAAATATCTTGGCAAAAGACAACTTTTCCCATTTTTTTATACAAAGTTGGCATTTGACCAAGATATTTTTCTCACCCAGCATGGGTATATGTAAAATGACACCCCAAAACACATTCCCCAACTTCTCCTGAGTACGGCGATACCAGATGTGTCACACTTTTTTGCTGCCAAGGTGGGCAAAGGGGCACATATTCCAAAGTGTACCTTTCGGATTTTGCAGGGCATTTTTTACACATTTTGATTGCAAAGTTCTTCTCACACATTTGGGCCCCTAAATTGCCAGGGCAGTATAACTACGCCACAAGTGACCCCATTTTGGAAAGAAGACACCCCAAGGTATTCCGTGAGGGGCATGGCGAGTTCCTAGAATTTTTTATTTTTTGTCGCAAGTTAGTGGAATATGAGACTTTGTAAGGAAAAAAGAAAAAAAAAGAAAAATCATCATTTTCCGCTAACTTGTGACAAAAAATAAAAAATTCTAGGAACTCGCCGTGCCCCTCACGGAATACCTTGGGGTGTCTTCTTTCCAAAATGGGGTCACTTGTGGCGTAGTTATACTGCCCTGGCAATTTAGGGGCCCAAATGTGTAAGACTGCTGGTACTAACCTAAGGATAGGGCATGGAGATGACTGAGGGGAAAGGGGGAGGAGAGGAGACCACCGGATCCCCCCCATTTACACCACCCCAATAAAAACTCTGACACCTTATCTCTTTTAACCAATCCTTTACTGGGTGATGATCGGCCACAGCAAATTTTTCTTTCAACAAAATGGTAACAAAACACCACCTCCTCCACAGATCATTCCTCCTATGCGGTGTACCACCCTGGATCCCCAGGGCGTACGTACGCCAGTCACTCTTCACCACGACTTGCTTTCCAAATGCCGCCTCCAGCTGTGACTTCAAGCTTCCACCGAACCTCAAAAGAGAGAAACAGTGAACAAACCGCACAATAATATTTTTTTTTTTTTTTTTTATATATATAAATGTATAAAAATAAACCTGGTATAACAAATCCTACATCCAAAAAAGGGACGGGAGGGTGGGCAACTCGCTTACCCTGTCAAGAGGAAGTCGTCCTCCCTGAACTCCCCTATTTATAACCCCTTATTACTCCTCCCACCGTCTCTCCCACTATTCCTCACTCCACCTCCCACTTCTCTTAACCCTTTCCTAACCTCCTTAACCTCTACCCAAGCCTATACTCCCCCTTAACAAGGGAAACATAAGGAGAGGGGGGGAGGGGACCACCAGTCCCTCATCACCCTCCTTATCCAGTCGGGTGCTCTCCAGAAGTACCTTGCAATCAAAATGTGTAAAAAATGGCCGGTGAAATCCGAAAGGTGCACTTTGGAATGTGTGCCCCTTTGCCCACCTTGGCTGCAAAAAAGTGTCACACATCTGGTATCGCCGTACTCAGGAGAAGTTGGGGAATGTGTTTTGGGGTGTCATTTTACATATACCCATGCTGGGTGAGAGAAATATCTTGGCAAAAGACAACTTTTCCAATTTTTTTATACAAAGTTGGCATTTGACCAAGATATTTATCTCACCCAGCATGGGTATATGTAAAATGACACCCCAAAACACATTCCCTAACTTCTCCTGAGTACGGCGATACCACATGTGTGACACTTTTTTGCAGCCTAGATGCGCAAAGGTGCCCAAATTCCTTTTAGGAGGGCATTTTTAGACATTTGGATCCCAGACTTCTTCTCACACTTTCGGGCCCCTAAAAAGCCAGGGCAGTATAAATACCCCACATGTGACCGCACTTTGGAAAGAAGACACCCCAAGGTATTCAATGAGGGGCATGGCGAGTTCCTAGAATTTTTTTTTTTTTTAGCTAGCGGATATTGATTTTTTTTTGTTTTTTTCTCACAAAGTCTCACTTTCCGCTAACTTAGGACAAAAATTTCAATCTTTCATGGACTCAATATGCCCCTCACGGAATACCTTGGGGTGTCTTCTTTCCGAAATGGGGTCACATGTGGGGTATTTATACTGCCCTGGCTTTTTAGGGGCCCTAAAGCGTGAGAAGAAGTCTGGAATATAAATGTCTAAAAATGTTTACGCATTTGGATTCCGTGAGGGGTATGGTGCGTCCATGTGAGATTTTATTTTTTGACACAAGTTAGTGGAATATGAGACTTGGTAAGAAAAAACAAAAACAAAAACAAACAAAAAATTTCCGCTAACTTGTGCCAAAAAAAATGTCTGAATGGAGCCTTACCAGGGGGGGGGGGGGTGATCAATGACAGGGGGGTGATCAATGACAGGGGGGTGATCACCCATATAGACTCCCTGATCACCCCCCTGTCATTGATCACCCCCCCTGTAAGGCTCCATTCAGACATCCGCATGATTTTTTACGGATCCATGGATACATGTATCGGATCCACAGAACGCATGCGGACGTCTGAATGGAGCCTTACAGGGGGGTTATCAATGACAGGGGGTGATCAGGGTAATCAGGGTGATCACCCCCCTGTCACTGATCACCCCCCCTGTAAGGCTCCATTCAGACATCCGCATGATTTTTTACGGATCCATGGATCGGATCCACAAAACGCATGCGGACGTCTGAATGGAGCCTTACAGGAGGGTTATCAATGACAGGGGGTGATCAGGGTAATCAGGGTGATCACCCCCCTGTCACTGATACCCCCCCTGTAAGGCTCCATTCAGACATCCGCATGATTTTTTACGGATCCATGGATACATGGATCGGATCCACAAAACGCATGCTGACGTCTGAATGGAGCCTTACAGGGGGGTTATCAATGACAGGGGGGTGATCAGGGAGTGTATATGGGTGATCACCCGCCTGTCATTGATCACCCCCTGTAAGGCTCCATTCAGACGTCCGCATGTGTTTTGCGGATCCGATCCATGTATCCATGGATCCGTAAAAATCATGCGGACGTCTGAATGGAGCCTTACAGGGGAGTGATCAATGACAGGGGGGTGATCAATGACAGGGGGTGATCAGGGAGTGTATATGGGTGATCACCCGCCTGTCATTGATCACCCCCCTGTAAGGCTCCATTCAGACGTCCGTATGATTTTTTACGGATCCATGGATACATGGATCGGATCCACAAAACGCATGCGGACGTCTGAATGGAGCCTTACAGGGGGGTTATCAATGACAGGGGTGATCAGGGTAATCAGGGTGATCACCCCCCTGTCACTGATCACCCCCCCTGTAAGGCTCCATTCAGACATCCGCATGATTTTTTACGGATCCATGGATACATGGATCGGATCCACAAAACGCATGCGGACGTCTGAATGGAGCCTTACAGGGGGGTTATCAATGACAGGGGGTGATCAGGGTAATCACCCCCCTGTCACTGATCACCCCCCCTGTAAGGCTCCATTCAGACATCCGCATGATTTTTTACGGATCCATGGATACATGGATCGGATCCACAAAACGCATGCTGACGTCTGAATGGAGCCTTACAGGGGGGTTATCAATGACAGGGGGGTGATCAGGGAGTGTATATGGGTGATCACCCGCCTGTCATTGATCACCCCCTGTAAGGCTCCATTCAGACGTCCGCATGTGTTTTGCGGATCCGATCCATGGATCCGTAAAAATCATGCGGACGTCTGAATGGAGCCTTACAGGGGAGTGATCAATGACAGGGGGGTGATCAATGACAGGGGGTGATCAGGGAGTGTATATGGGTGATCACCCGCCTGTCATTGATCACCCCCCTGTAAGGCTCCATTCAGACGTCCGTATGATTTTTTACGGATCCATGGATACATGGATCGGATCCACAAAACGCATGCGGACGTCTGAATGGAGCCTTACAGGGGGGTTATCAATGACAGGGGGTGATCAGGGTAATCACCCCCCTGTCACTGATCACCCCCCCGTAAGGCTCCATTCAGACATCCGCATGATTTTTTACGGATCCATGGATACATGGATCGGATCCACAAAACGCATGCAGACGTCTGAATGGAGCCTTACAGGGGGGTTATCAATGACAGGGGTGATCAGGGTAATCAGGGTGATCACCCCCCTGTCACTGATCACCCCCCCTGTAAGGCTCCATTCAGACATCCGCATGATTTTTTACGGATCCATGGATACATGGATCGGATCCACAAAACGCATGCTGACGTCTGAATGGAGCCTTACAGGGGGGTTATCAATGACAGGGGGGTGATCAGGGAGTGTATATGGGTGATCACCCGCCTGTCATTGATCACCCCCCTGTAAGGCTCCATTCAGACGTCCGTATGCTTTTTGCGGATCCGATCCATGTATCCGTGGATCCGTAAAAATCATACGGACGTCTGAACGGAGCCTGACAGGGGGGTGATCAATGACAGGGCGGTGATCAATGACAGGGGGGTGATCAGGGAGTTTATATGGGGTGATCAGGGGTTTATAAGGGGTTAATAAGTGACGGGGGGGGTGTAGTGTAGTGTAGTGTGGTGTTTGGTGCGACTGTACTGACCTACCTGAGTCCTCTGGTGGTCGATCCTAACAAAAGGGACCACCAGAGGACCAGGTAGGAGGTATATTAGACGCTGTTATGAAAACAGCGTCTAATATACCTGTTAGGGGTTAAAAAATTCGGATCTCCAGCCTGCCAGCGAGCGATCGCCGCTGGCATGCTGGAGATCCACTCGCTTACCTTCCGTTCCTGTGAGCGCGCGCGCCTGTGTGCGCGCGTTCACAGGAAATCTCGCGTCTCGCGAGATGACGCCTATTGGCGTTAGTGTGACCTGGGAGAGCCGCCGCGATGACGCCTTTCGGCGTTAGCGTGGCGGCAAGCGGTTAAAGGTTACGTTCTATCTTTATGTATATTCTAATGGATTGTCTTCCTTGTACCATGTTATAATATACTTTTTATGTTAGAAAGTATAGTGCATTTTTATTGTGCAGCAGTTGTGTGCGGTTGCAGGTATATAGAGGGAGAAGCATTATTGGAACAAATCATTTCTACTGGTGTGATATAACAGTCATCCCCCCCAAAAACTGATTGAAGCGGGGTGTTATATACCAATATACTTTCTTTATAGTGCATTTGGGTACTGTATAGTGCATTTATATTGCCGATATTTCGCATAAAATAAAAAAAATGAATGGAGATTGCAAATTTGAATAATACATCTGGTATGTCACTGTCCATGTTGTAGGACTATTTGTGCACTTCTAGTACCTCTAGTAATTTTTTCTTGGCTGCAAATATGAGCTGAAGGTTTTTCAAGTTCGCCTGCCATTAAAATGAATGGAACCCGCCTTGAACTTGCGGTTCGCAAACATTTGTTTGCGTTTGCGCGATGGCGTTTGCGAACCGTCCCGGCAGATGTTCGTCCATCACTATTAATGACCTATCTTTATGATAAGTCGTCAATAGTAAAAAGAGGACAACCCCTTTAACAGTAGGACTGGAGGGAATGGGTTAGGTTGAGAATTTGGCATGGGGGGAGCTGTTTAAATGTTTGCCTCAGGCACCAGAAAGGCTAGGTGCACCCCTGTCCCTTGCCATAAAGCACGGAGGGAAGGTGGTGGTGGAGGGCCCAAGCTGAACTCCTGCACCAGGGCCCATAAGCCTTTAGCTACGCCCCTCAGCAGTAAGTATGTTTTGGCATCACTGATTATTTTTCCCTTCCTATGATCCATCAGAACAATAACCCACAAAAAAAAGATCCTGCCTGTGGAGCATCAGCCTTCACATGGTCACATTTGGTCAGTAATCCATCAGTATTGCTAATGCCAAAAAACAGGAGTGGATCCAAAACAGAGATGACACGTGAATGGAATATTTGCATGTCTTCTGTGTTTTGTACCCACTCCTGATTTTGGCTACCAAATCACAAGCCAATTCTGATGGGACCATACAGGTCTTGCATCTGCTACACAGACAGGATCTGTTGTGTGTCTCATTTTACCTTCTTTCTGACAGATCAGATGAAGGGTCAAATAAATGATGATGTCAACCAAGTCAAAAGGCTAAATAGTGACCCAGTCATGAAGTAAAGAGGGTGGAAACGGCATGATATATCCACAGAGTGGCCCTATGACATAGTGGTGAGGTGAAATCAGCATCAGGAGGCCACAGAGTGGCACAATTACAGAGTGTGGAGGTGGCAGCAGCATCAGGAGGCCATAGAGTGGCAAGGTGAACTAGTGTGGAGGTGACACCCGCATCAGGAGGCCACTGAGTGGCAAGGTGACATAGTGTGAAGGTGGCAGCAACATGAGGAGACCACAGAGTGGCCCAATCACAGAGTCTGTAGGTGGTGGCGGAATCAGGAGGCCACAGAGTGGCACAATGACATAGTGTGGAGGTGGTGGCAGGATCAGGAGGCCACAGAGTGGCAAGGTGACATAGTGTGGAGGTGGCAGCATGAGGAGACCACAGAGTGGCAAGGTGAGATAGTGTGGAGGTGGAAACTGCATGAGGAGACCACAGAGTGGCAAGGTGACATAGTGGTGAAGTGGAAGCAGCATGAGGAGACCAGAGAGTGGCCCATTGACAGAGTCTGTAGGTGGCAGCAGGAGGCTGCAGAGTATGAAAGAGTATGGAGGTGGCGGCAGCATCAGAAGACCACAGAGCGGCAAGGTGACATAGTTTGGAGGTGACAGCAGCATCAGGATGCCACAGAGTGTCAAGGTGACATAGTGTGACCCGGTAACAGAGTTGGGCGGTAGGTGGCAATACCAGTAATCGCTGACAAAGGTGGGTGAAAGAAGGAATACTTGGCATCAGATGTGTGGCATCAGGTGGGTGGCAACATCATAAAAGTAGCGGAAGCAGTTACCATAGCCAGAAGAAACCAGTCTCTTTTGTGAAAGTGTTGGTGTAGCACCATGGATGATTTAGTCTAATGCATCAGGAATTGGTGAGTGGAAATCCTGGCTGATCCACTCCTGATTCATCTTGACAAAGGTCAATCTCTAAACATTTTTGATAGACAGCCGAGTTCCTCTTGGGGTAACTATAGCCCCTGCCGCACTAAAAACCCTCTCTGATGCCGCACTACTGGCCGGGCAAGACAGGTTTTCCAGGGCAAACTCAGCCAATTGCAGCAACAAATCCAGTTTGGCTGCCCAGTAGTTCAGCGGATCTTCAATGTCAGCTGGCAGGGTGCACACCAAATATGCGACCACCTGCTGGGTCAGGTTCTGCTCTATGTCTAGCTGCTGGTGAGCAGTTTCTTCACTATGCAGGTGAAAAAAGTTGCTCATCAGCGACTGTAAACTCAGGATGCTGCTGATGGAGCTGGCACCCCACCCCTCCCTAGCGGCCATGGCAGTTAGGCAGTGGCTAACTTACTATATAGGATGTCTCTATAGTAGTTAAGTTTGTCCTCCCTCTCAGCGGGTGTAAAAAAAGGCCCCCATTTTGTACCGGTAGAGAGGGTCCGTCAAGGTGGAGAGGCAGAAGTCATCCCTCTGCTGAATGGTGACAATTCGGCAGTCACTACGCAAGCAAGTGAGCATGGATCGGGCCATTTGTGCAAGTGACTCAGAGGGACTCCCTGCCTCCATCTCCACTGCATACTGTCTGGGTCCTCTGCTTCATCTTCCAAATTGCCCTCAGCCCCTCTGACTGCTCCTACTACTCCTCCTCGCCTGTAACCTGTGTAGAAAAACCACCCATTTCACTACACATTTCTTGTGCTTCATTGTCCTCCTCCTCCTCCAGTTCAGCCCCCACAGGGCTCATGTGGCTGTGAGATCTAGGCACCACATCTCCAGTTCCCTGACCAGCCATATTTACCAGCATCTGTTCCAGGACATGATGCAGTGGAATGACATTGTTCATCCCATAGTCCTGGTGACTGACAAATAGCGTGGCCTCCTCAAGGGCCTAAGCAAACGGCAGGTGTCGCGCATGAGCTGCCACTGGCTGACATTGAAGTTACACAGGGGAGGACTCCTATCTGCTTGCATCATCAATAAATTATTGGCCTTTCTCTGTTCATACAGTTGGTCCAACATATGAAGGGTGGAATTCCAATGGGTGGAAATGTCGCATATCAGCCTATGTTGGGGGATGCTGTACTGCCGCTGCAGCTAAAGGAGGGTGTGCTTTGCAGTGTATGAAGTGCTGAAGTGCATGCAAAGTTTCTTACCCATTTTTAGGATGTCTTGCAGATGGGTGGAAGACTTCAGGAACCGCTTGATTGAACACGTGTGTCATGCAGGGAGCATCGCTCAGCTCCTTGACACAGTGCCGACACAATGTTCTTCCCGTTGTCGATCACCTATAGTTCCAATTTTCAGTTGTCGCGGAGAAATCCAGGATTTGGTTTCTTGCTGAAGGACATGGAGCAGTTCCTCTCCTGTGTGACTCTGTTCGCCCTGGCAAACTAGGTGCAGAACAGCGTGACACTGCCATGCCCTGCACATGTGGTATCCTGGAGGCGCACTGTGCATTGTCCCTGCAGTGGAGGCTAAGTAAACGGTGGAGGATGAGGAGGCAAAGGCAGACATTGTCACTGGACCAACGGTGTGGCAACATGGAGGCGGAATCGGCATCACCTTGCCAAGTTGCTGGTGTGGCTGTGCAGGAACCACATTCACCCAGTATGCCGTAAAGGACATGTACTGTCCCTGATTGTATTTACAGCTCCACACGTCGGTGCTGCTGTGCACTTTGGCAGACACCGAAAGGCTCAAGGACTGGCCCACCTTCTGTTCTACATATTTGCTCATGGCTGGTACTGCTTTTTTGGCAAAGAAATGACAGCTTGGGACTCTCCACCTTGGCTTGGCACAAGCCATCAGTTCTCTGAAAGGTGCAGAGTCTACCACTTGGAAATTGAGGTACTGCAGCACCAGCAACTTGGACAGGAGCACATTCAGCTTCTGTGCTGTTGGATGAGTGCACGCGTACTGTTGTCTCTTGGCAATCTCTTCCGCAATCGATTGCTGACGGAATGCGTGACGAGGAGGAGCAGGAGCATCAGGACCGGCAGATGATGGGAAGGACAGACAGCATCCTTCGGCTGAGGTGGTGGGGCCTTGACTGTCAGAAACCGGGTGTATGCCAGTGGGTGATGCAGCGGTTGCTGCGGCAGGCTGGACCACCACATTGGTGCCACGGTTCTCCCAGGCCACTTTATGGCGACACTGCATATGTTGACGCAGGGCCCTCTGCCCACAGATTCTGCATACGGCCAAGTAGGTTATTTTACCACCAACACTATGCACTGATTGACTGCTACCACCGGTGCCTCTTTGAGCTCCTGCACCGCTACTTCCTGGGTAGGTAGCCTCCCACGAAGCGTGTGGTCTACCCCAGGTGCGTTTGGCTGCTGACCTCCCACTGCTAGAACCCTGCTGACTCCTGCCCACACTAGCGACTTGCTGGCTCCGCCTCTGCCTCACGGCCACCTTCTTCTCCCGATGATGATGAAGCCTCTTAATCACCTGGCTCCCAAGTGCGATCAGCTACATCATCATCATCGAGAAGTGTCTGCACGTCACTTATGTCCTCCTCAACCGTCTCTGAGTCAGGAGCCTGACCGTTCTCAACACCATCTCCCACGCCACTTTCCTCATTACTTGCCCGCCTAGCTGAGGAAGCGCGGATGTCTCCTCTGCATCTTGACTGGCCAGTAGCTGCTGACTGTCCTCTAGTAGCTCTTCCTCACTGAAAAGTGGAGCTGAGCCTACAGCATATAATACTTCTCGGGGTGAGGGAACAGAAAAGGACAGAGGCAGGTTGAGAACAGGTGAGGGCACAGGGCCTTCTCCTGTGCCATGCCAACTAAGGGTTGTGTCTGACGAACTCACTGACTGTTGTCTGGGGGTTTCTGATGTCACTTGGGATGACATGGATGACAGAGTTAACCAATCAAGAACCACTGGGTTGCTGGTCAAGATACGACCGCTAGATGACACCGGGAGCACAGGCCTCTCGCTGCAACTCTTGCTGTCATGCCACTTACTCTGCTGCGACCTCTGCTTGTGCCAGAAAACTTTAGGCCTCTGCCACTCCTCTGTGCATGGCCTGGAACTTTTCTGCCTGACATACTTGTAGCTGAACTAAACAAATTAAATGGAAATTAAAACACCCCTTAAAGCGTTGAATATATTTTTCTATTTGTACTGAAATAGGCCACTAAACACTTTCACCACAATTAACTGCAGAAGTCAACTGAGGATATATCATTCTTGTTGGACTAAAATAGGCCATTATACACTTTGACCAGAAAAAACTTGTGAAGAGTGAAGTGCGGATATATTTTTCTCACAAAGTGGCAGTTGCCCCAAATTTATGAACTTATAATAGGGACAGACTTGCCGAGTTTCCCGGCACTTTGGCCTGCTTTGAGAGTGACTGATACCCATGATACAGAGGTAACCCTAGCAGAGTGCCTCGGCTCAGGGGGGAGACCAGAACCCTGGGATCCTGAGACCAAAAGGCCAGCGGTAGGGGTGACCGCCACTTTGGTGGAAGAGGGGGAGACAACCCCGCTAAGTGTGATGGTGGGAGACTTACCACCGGGTCCTGAATTGGCAGACCTCAATGTCTCCGGGGATAATTTTTTGTATCGTCCAACGTGGGACCCAACCTTATCCTGGGCCTGGGAAAATGTGTTAATAGTAGATGGTGAACCACAACAACCTGGGGCAGAGTCAGTGTTTCCCCATTTTTGTGGTTCATTAGGATATGTTGTATCGGGTAAACCAACTACAAGTTGAGCCTATTGAACAGTTAGTGGTGCCCAAGGATTATCGCAAGCTTGTGTTAGATCTAGAGCACCAATACGCTCTCGGGAGTCACCTCGGGCTTCAGAAAATTCAGGATCATATTCTATAGTGGTTTTACTGACCCAGCATATTCAAAAAAGTGGAAGAGTTTTGTAAGTCTTGCCCGACCTGACAGATAAGTAGCCCCCAGCCACATATCCGTAGTCCTCTAGTACCTCTCCCGATTATCGAAGTACCATTTGACCGAATAACTATGGACCTCATAGGCCCAGTACCGAAGTCCGCCAGAGGGCATCAACACATCTTAGTCATTCTAGACTACAGCACTCAGTACCCGGAGCAGGTGCAACTGCAACATACTTCGGCCAAACTCATAGCTAAGGAATTAATGGTTATGTTTTCCCAAGTAGGGCTACCTAAAGAGGTTCTGACCGACCAAGGGACCCCTTTTATGTCCAAGGTGATGAGGGATATCTGTAAGTTGCTGCACATAAAATAGCTACAGACGTCTGTTCACCATCCGTAAACGGACAGTCTGGTAGAAAGGTTTAACCAAACATAAAAAAATATGTTGACCAGGGTGGTGGCTAAAGATGGGAAGGACTGGGACCTCCTTTTGCCCTATCTCATGTTCGCAGTGCGAGAGGTACCCCAGGCCTCTACTGGGTTCTCGTCCTTTGAACTGCTATATGGCAGACACCCTCACGGTCTCTTGGACGTGGCCAAAGAGGCGTGGGAACAACAACCCACTCCACATGAAAGTGTCATTGAGTACGTTACCCAGATGCAAGTTCGGATAGAGACAGTGTTGCCTCTTGTTAGGGAGCATTTGGAGGCAGCTCAGCGAGCCCAGAGTCGGGCATACAATCGGCAGGTTCGGGTCCAGATCTTGAACACGGGTGATCGGATTTTTGTTCTAGTGCTGACCATGGACAGTAAGTTACTGGCTAGGTTGCATGGGCCCTACTAGATACTCGAGAAAATTGGAGATGTAAACTAAAAGTTACACCAGCCAGGGCGGCGAAAGCAAGAGCAGGTTTACCATGTGAATTTAGTCAAACCGTGGAAAGATAGGGAAACCTGTATAGAAGACAGCCCGCGGCAGGGTTTTATAGGTGAAGAGGCTACTACAGTAAAAATTGCGTTATTTGGAACACGGATGTGTTCTCATACCTCCCTGGACGCACTTCCATAATCTAGCATGACATTAGCACTTAGCCTCGGGCAAAAAATCTGATTAAAACCGAACAGGGTACCCGAGGCTCGGCGACAAGCCATATCAGAGGAGGTGCAGCTAATGTTGCAGCTAGACGTCATTGAGGAGTCAAAAAGTGTGTGGGCCAGTCCTATTGTATTGATACCTAAAACGGATGTAACATTACAGTTTTGTAACAACTTTCGAAAACTTAAAGAGGTTTCCAAATTCGATGCATATCCCATGCCCCGGGTGGATGAGCTCATCGAGAGATTAGGACAAGCCTGGTATTTTTCTGTTTTGGACCTCACTAAAGGGTACTGGCAGATGCCCTTAACGGAGGCTGCCAAAGAGAAAATTGCCAGAGGGGCTGTATCAATATAAGGTCTTACCCTTTGGTCTGCATGGCGCCCCCGCCACTTTTCAGCGACTAATGGACATCGTTCTTTGTCCACATCGTCAGTACGCTTCGGCTTACTTGGACGATATTGTCATCCACAGTACCAACTGGGAAAGTCACCTACCCAGACAGACTGTAGTGGACTCCCTTTGGAAAGCTGGCCTAACCACTAACCCCCCCAAAAATGTGCGATAGGGTTAGAAGAGACTAAGTACCTGGGGTATGTCATTGGGTGCGGAGCCATCAAACCCCAAGTGAAAAAAATAGAGGCGATACGGAATTGTCCCCGACCTGTCACCACTAGGCATATGAAGTAATTCCTGTGAATGGTGGGATATTACATGAGGTTTGTTCCCCACTTTGCTAATCTAGCAGCACCCTTGACAGGGCTCTTGAAGGGGCACAAGTCAATAATGGTTTCGCTGGGACGATCAGGTGGAAGAGTATTTCTTCGCTTTGAAGTCTGCCCTGTGCACGTTTGATTCCCCCCTATTTCCGGTTTTGGTGACGCCCGACTTCAAAAGGCAGTTTATAGTACAGACTGATGCCTCTGAAGTAGATCTCGTTGCTGTGCTGTCTCAGAAAGATAACGGGGATGCCCTTTCCCTGGAACACTGTCTGGCGTGTGTTCACCCCCTCAGGGTTGAACAAAGGGGGGGGGGAGTATGTGACACAGTGAGAGGTTTGGTCTGGGAAAACAGGTATTTTCCTCCCAGCATGTGCTGCTGGGCTGATTGACAGTCAGATGAGGTCAAATACCGGACCGGATTTTAACCACCTCCCGACCGCTGTACGCGTATATGCGTCCGGGAGGTGGTTGCTTTATTCCTCCTGGACGCATATACGCGTCTTCTAGCGAGACGCGAGATTTCCTGTGAACGCGCGCGCACAGGCGCGCGCGCTCACAGGAACGGAAGGTAAGCGAGTGGATCTCCAGCCTGCCAGCGGCGATCGTTCGCTGGCAGGCTGGAGATCCGAATTTTTTAACCCCTAACAGGTATATTAGACGCTGTTTTCATAACAGCGTCTAATATACCTCCTACCTGGTCCTCTGGTGGTCCCTTTTGTTAGGTTCGACCACCAGAGGACTCAGGTACGTCAGTACAGTCCCACCAAACACCACACTACACTACACTACACCCCCCCCGTCACTTATTAACCCCTTATAAACCCCTGATCACCCTGATCACCCCCCTGTCATTGATCACCGCCCTGTCATTGATCACCCCCCTGTCAGGCTCCGTTCAGACGTCCGTATGATTTTTACGGATCCACGGATACATGGATCGGATCCGCAAAAAGCATACGGACGTCTGAATGGAGCCTTACAGGGGGGTGATCAATGACAGGCGGGTGATCACCCATATACACTCCCTGATCACCCCCTGTCATTGATCACCCCCCTGTCATTGATCACCCCCCTGTAAGGATCCATTCAGACGTCCGCATGATTTTTACGGATCCGATCCATGTATCCATGGATCCGTAAAAATCATGCGGACGTCTGAATGGAGCCTTACAGGGGGGGTGATCAGTGACAGGGGGGTGATCACCCTGATTACCCTGATCACCCCCTGTCATTGATAACCCCCCTGTAAGGCTCCATTCAGACGTCCGCATGCGTTTTGTGGATCCGATCCATGTATCCATGGATCCGTAAAAAATCATGCGGATGTCTGAATGGAGCCTTACAGGGGGGGTGATCAGTGACAGGGGGGTGATCACCCTGATTACCCTGATCACCCCCTGTCATTGATAACCCCCCTGTAAGGCTCCATTCAGACGTCCGCATGCGTTTTGTGGATCCGATCCATGTATCCATGGATCCGTAAAAAATCATGCGGATGTCTGAATGGAGCCTTACAGGGGGGGGGTGATCAGTGACAGGGGGGTGATCACCCTGATTACCCTGATCACCCCCTGTCATTGATAACCCCCCTGTAAGGCTCCATTCAGACGTCCGCATGCGTTCTGTGGATCCGATCCATGTATCCATGGATCCGTAAAAAATCATGCGGATGTCTGAATGGAGCCTTACAGGGGGGGTGATCAGTGACAGGGGGGTGATCACCCTGATCATCCCCTGTCATTGATAACCCCCCTGTAAGGCTCCATTCAGACGTCCGCATGCGTTTTGTGGATCCGATCCATGGATCCATGGATCCGTAAAAAATCATGCGGATGTCTGAATGGAGCCTTACAGGGGGGGTGATCAGTGACAGGGGGGTGATCACCCTGATTACCCTGATCACCCCTGTCATTGATAACCCCCCTATAAGGCTCCATTCAGACGTCCGCATGCGTTCTGTGGATCCGATCCATGTATCCATGGATCCGTAAAAAATCATGCGGATGTCTGAATGGAGCCTTACAGGGGGGGTGATCAGTGACAGGGGGGTGATCACCCTGATTACCCTGATCACCCCCTGTCATTGATAACCCCCCTGTAAGGCTCCATTCAGACGTCCGCATGCGTTCTGTGGATCCGATCCATGGATCCGTAAAAAATCATGCGGATGTCTGAATGGAGCCTTACAGGGGGGGTGATCAATGACAGGGGGGTGATCAGGGATTCTATATGGGTGATCACCCCCCTGTCATTGATCACCCCCCTGTCATTGATCACCCCCCCCCCCCCCCCCCCCGGTAAGGCTCCATTCAGACATTTTTTTGGCACAAGTTAGCGGAAATTTTTTGTTTGTTTTTGTTTTTGTTTTTTCTTACAAAGTCTCATATTCCACTAACTTGTGTCAAAATATAAAATCTCACATGAACTCGCCATACCCCTCACGGAATCCAAATGCGTAAACATTTTTAGACATTTATATTCCAGACTTCTTCTCACGCTTTAGGGCCCCTAAAAAGCCAGGGCAGTATAAATACCCCACATGTGACCCCATTTCGGAAAGAAGACACCCCAAGGTATTCCGTGAGGGGCATATTGAGTCCATGAAAGATTGACATTTTTGTCCTAAGTTAGCGGAAAGTGAGACTTTGTGAGAAAAAAACAAAAAAAAATCAATATCCGCTAACTTATGCAAAAAAAAAAAAATTCTAGGAACTCGCCATGCCCCTCATTGAATACCTTGGGGTGTCTTCTTTCCAAAGTGGGGTCACATGTGGGGTATTTATACTGCCCTGGCTTTTTAGGGGCCCGAAAGTGTGAGAAGAAGTCTGGGATCCAAATGTCTAAAAATGCCCTCCTAAAAGGAATTTGGGCCCCTTTGCACATCTAGGCTGCAAAAAAGTGTCACACATCTGGTATCGCCGTACTCAGGAGAAGTTGGGGAATGTGTTTTGGGGTGTCATTTTACATATACCCATGCTGGGTGAGAAAAATATCTTGGTCAAATGCCAACTTTGTATAAAAAAATGGGAAAAGTTGTCTTTTGCCAAGATATTTCTCTCACCCAGCATGGGTATATGTAAAATGACCCCCCAAAACACATTGCCCAACTTCTCCTGAGTACGGCGATACCACATGTGTGACACTTTTTTGCAGCCAAGGTGGGCAAAGGGGCACCTTTCGGATTTCGCAGGCCATTTTTTACACATTTTGATTGCAAGGTACTTCTTACACATTTGGGCCCCTAAATTGCCAGGGCAGTATAACTACGCCACAAGTGACCCCATTTTGGAAAGAAGACACCCCAAGGTATTCCGTGGGGGGCACGGCGAGTTCCTAGAATTTTTTATTTTTTGTCACAATTTAGCGGAAAATGATGATTTTTCTTTTTTTTTTCTTTTTTCCTTACAAAGTCTCATATTCCACTAACTTGCGACAAAAAATAAAAAATTCTAGGAACTCGCCATGCCCCTCACGGAATACCTTGGGGTGTCTTCTTTCCAAAATGGGGTCACTTGTGGGGTAGTTATACTGCCCTGGCAATTTAGGGGCCCAAATGTGTGAGAAGAACTTTGCAATCAAAATGTGCAAAAAATGCCCTGCAAAATCCGAAAGGTGCACTTTGGAATATGTGCCCCTTTGCCCACCTTAGCAGCAAAAAAGTGTGACACATCTGGTATCACCATACTCAGGAGAAGTTGGGCAATGTGTTTTGGGGTGTCATTTTACATATACCCATGCTGGGTGAGAAAAATATCTTGGTCAAATGCCAACTTTGTATAAAAAAAATGGGAAAAGTTGTCTTTTGCCAAGATATTTCTCTCACCCAGCATGGGTATATGTAAAATGACACCCCAAATCACATTCCCCAACTTCTCCTGAGTACGGCGATACCAGATGTGTGACACTTTTTTGATGCCAAGGTGGGCAAAGGGGCACATATTCCAAAGTGCACCTTTCGGATTTCACCGGTCATTTTTTACAGATTTTGATTGCAAAGTACTTCTCATACATATGGGCCCCTAAATTGCTAGGGCAGTATAACTACCCCACAAGTGACCCCATTTTGGAAAGAAGACACCCCAAGGTATTCTGTGAGGGGCATGGTGAGTTCCTAGAATTTTTTATTTTTTGTCGCAAGTTAGTGGAATATGAGACTTTGTAAGAAAAAAATAAAAAAATAAAATCATCATCATTTTCCGCTAACTTGTGACAAAAAATAAAAAGTTCTATGAACTCACTATGCCCATCAGCGAATACCTTAGGGTGTCTACTTTCCGAAATGGGGTCATTTGTGGGGTTTTTCTACTGTTTGGGCATTGTAGAACCTCAGGAAACATGACAGGTGCTCAGAAAGTCAGAGCTGTTTCAAAAAGCGGAAATTCACATTTTTGTACCATAGTTTGTAAATGCTATAACTTTTACCCAAACCATTTTTTTTTTTGCCCAAACATTTTTTTTTTATCAAAGACATGTAGAACAATAAATTTGGCGAAAAATTTATATATGGATGTCGTTTTTTTTGCAAAATTTTACAGCTGAAAGTGAAAAATGTCATTTTTTTGCAAAAAAAATCGTTACATTTTGATTAATAACAAAAAAAGTAAAAATGCCAGCAGCAATGAAATACCACCAAATGAAAGCTCTATTAGTGAGAAGAAAAGGAGGTAAAATTCATTTGGGTGGTAAGTTGCATGACCTAGCGATAAACGGTGAAAGTAGTGTAGTGCCGAAGTGTAAAAAGTGCTCTGGTCATGAAGGGGGTTTCACCTAGCGGGGCTGAAGTGGTTAAGTGCCGATCCGGGTTTTGGCAGCACCTGGCTGTCCTTAAATAGGCTGCTGAGATCAGAAGCCATGTCTCTGTTTAGATCTGGGAGCCTTGTGACTGGATGAAGGCTTGCTACCTGTTTGTTGTGAAAACAGGTTGGTGCTGCTAGGGTCAAGGACTCTTTGAGGCAGAATTGCCACATGGTGTGAATAAACACCAACACCGCAAGGTGACTTTTTGATTGATTATGACTGCTTGTTTTGTCACTTGCCTAAAGGGAATAAAACACTGAACTGTTTGATCCAAATAACTTGTTGTTGCCTCTATACTGTGTCCGTTAATCCTGTCTACCAAAGCGAAACCCCACAGCCCCTATACGCTTTCAACAGAAATAACTGCAGAAGTGAACTGAGAATATATTTTTCTTGTTGGACTGAAATACGCCTCTATATGCTTTCACCAGAAATAACTGCAACAGTGCAGTGTGCATATATTTTTCCTTTTTTACTGAAATACGCCCCTATACGCTTTCACCATAAATAACTGCAGAAGTGAAATGCGTATATATTTTTCTTGTAGTACTGATATAATATACAAAAGTTACTAAGATATAGGCCACTAAAGGCTTTTCAACATATCACTTGCAGCCCAAATAGCTGGAATGACAGACCTGTCTAATAGCTATTTGGATCCCCAAATAATCTTTCCCAGCACTTGTAAATCGCTTTCCTATCAATGTCCCTAGAGCCTTCTGACGTCTCTGCCTGCACTAATGATTCCTCCCTATCCTTTCCCTGCACTTATAAATCATTTTTTCAGTCTTTTTTCTATTGCTGTACCTAGTGTCTTCACACGTCTGTCCCTGCACTCTGAACACTGGAAAATGTCTGACTGTAAGATAGCCGCTGTATTTAGAGGGCTGTGACATCACAGGGCTGGCTGGCTGTTGATTGGCTGCATGCAGGCATGTCACTCTGGGTGATCCCGCCTTCCCAGAGTTCCTTGCCCCATGTCCTCAGTCCTCACACGTCAGGAAATTCGCATTTGTTGCAAATCAAATTTTTCCAGCTTCAATTCACTCATCTCTAGTTGTGACATCACAGGGCTGGCTGCTGATTGGCTGCATATATGGCATTGTTGGTGATCCCGCATTCCCAGAGTTCTTTTCCCTATGTCCTCACACATGCAGCAGCCATTTTAGGAAAAAGTAAATTTGCATTCGGTGCCAATCAAATTTTTCCTGAAATTTTCCTGAACGAATTCTACTTTGTCAGCTTCGATTCGCTCATCTCTAGAGTCGGGTGTCGGACCCCTCCGATCTGATATTGATGACCTATCCTGAGAATAGGTCATCAATGTTAAAAAGTCTGGACAACCTATTTAATGATATTTTTACTTCACAAATAAAACTAATACTGATAAAGAAAAAACATGTTGTAGAATGTTGTATCTTGCTAGACATCTCAGACACACGTCTAATACAAATTGCATCAAACTGCAAACGCACTTACTAAATTGTCTTATTGTTTCAGTTTATTACATATACTGTACAGTGTGCTTTGCATATAATTTTAAGTTGTTATTAAATAGGTTGTGCCAAGTTTTATAGTTATCTCTTATAAACAGAATAGGGGGCAACTGTCTGACCTGTGAGTGTCCCCCACCAATCCCAAGAACTGGGGTCCCATTCTCCCCTTCAAAAATGGCATGGTAGGTCAATCATGCCTACTGCTTCTCTACTCATTCCCTATAAGACTCCAATAAATTACTGAATATAGAAATTGGCAATTTATGGCAGTGTAGTGGCCCAACTCGAGTTTTGCCTGGTGGCTTCTTCTGGGGCAGGATTGTGGAAGTCTCTATGGGAAACTACAGTAGCTCTTGGAGTAGTTACACCACTTGCTATTTGATGTGGATACATCAATTTTATTTTGGTTGCCTGCATTTTGTAAAGACTGCTGAGTTTTTGTTTGAGCCTAACCAACCTATTCTGACTATGCAGCATCAGAGATTGTGTGGGAAGTCTCTGGGGTTCATTTTTTGAGTCTAGGAATGCATCTGTGTTGAGCTGTAATCTTCGTGTAAACTAAATGTTGTAATCCCATTCAAGTTGTTTATTTAACTAATGCATTAGTTAGTACCTATGTCCATCAGACCGTAGCAGTATTAGCACCATTCCATTTTTATCTTGAAATCAGCAACAAGCTACGTTAGGAACTTGTAGAATTCAGTATCAGCAAATATATAGTAGCATAGTAAAATAGTTTATAAGGCTGAAAAAAGGCATCTGTCCATCCATTTCAGCCTTTTATCCTGCAAGTTGATCCTGAGGATCATGACTTAGTTTGCGGATGACTTATACAATTCAATGAAAATGATCCGTAAAGTGTTGTGCATTTGACAACTACTTTTAAAAAAACTGATGGATCATGCAATTCAATCTGGTAAACAAATGAACCCATCCTGTTACTTTACCTTCTAGATGGTAGCAGAATTGATGGGTTTCAAGAAACCTAAAAAAAATGTGGCTCATCTACAAATAAAAAAAGTAATCTCATTGAAAAGCATGCTGTGTGCTGGCCATACACAATCGATGTGTCGACAGAATGGTTATCTCTTTTGATCCCCACCCCCCCATACACATGTATGCCCTGCTGGGTTAAGTGTGCATAAGGTCTGAATACGGAATGGGGAGTTAGTCACTGCCAGATATATATTACATAGAAAGCATGTTGAAATTGAACAGCCCAATCCTTATCTCCCTTGACATCTGTTGTTGGGGAAAAGTTGGGAGCGCCCCATAGACATTAGAAGGTTGATTTCTCCCACCAAAATTGGCAAATTTAGACAATATGATTATTAGAGATGACCGACTTTCATATTTTGAAATTCTTTCATGCTTCATTTAACCGCTACAGGACCGCCGGATCGCGTCCTGGCGGCGGCCCTGTAATTCCTTTGGACGCGCCGGTGCGTCCTCTCGCGAGACGCGATATTTCGGTCAAAGCTGACCCGCAAAAGTTAGAGTTGTATTTCGTCACCAGCCTGCCAGCCAATGATCGTGGCTGACAGGCTGGTGATTTTTAAAAAATCAAATCAGAAGCCAGTTAACACTTTATATTTGTAAATATAAGGTGTTAAATGGCTTTTCTGCTCCTCTGCTCGTCCTTTTGGTCGGTTGGTCTCAGCAGAGGAGCAGGCATCACAGTGAGTAGCCAACAAACACTACACTTAGCCCCAGATCACCCCAGATCACCCCCAGCACCCCAATTAACCCCTTGATCACCCCTTGATCGCCCCTGTCAATCACCTAGCGAAAGGGAAAAAAGTGATCAGTGTAAACTGTCACTTTTTTTTTCACTGGTATTGACTGATAGTTTTAGGATAGTTTAGGCCCCTTGGTTAGGTAGTTTAGCGATCGTTTAGCGCCCAGCCCACCACACCGCAGTCACTGATTCGCTGATTAGCGTATAGCTAATCAGCATTTGTACTTTTATAGTATCTGTAAGTGATCAGAACTGATCACAGTCAGATCTATAATAGTATTAGTGTCACCTTAGCTCACCCTCCACCCAAAACGCAGTGTTTGCCCGATCAGGCCTGATCGGTTGCCCACACGTGCGTTCACCCACACCCGCCCCGCCGCAGTGACAAAAATTATTATTTATTTGATCACTGCACAATCACTTTACAAGCGCTGCGGCGATAAAAAAAAAATCAGTTTTGATATTTTTTATCAATCGCAGCGGCCTCCGGTACTTTGCTAGCCTCCCATTTGTAAGACAGGCTTGCTTTTTTCTTGGGTAGTCTCAGGGAATACCCCCTAAATTTAGTTGACCAAATGGCAAACAAGGGGTATTCTTCTGAAGAGGCCTAGAGGCTTCTGACCCAGTCGGATGAGGAATGGGAACCCTCATCTGACGAATCTAGGGGGTCAGAATATGAACCTGTAGAAAGCAGTGGCAGTCTGACCAAAAGTTCGGACGAGGAGGTTGAGGTCCCTGATAGCACCAGGCATACCCGGCCCCATGTTGCTAGACCACAGGTTGCGCAGGATCCGCTTCAAGGGCAGCAGAGTGGGGCTGGCGCTGTCGGATTACGTGGTGAGGCATACACCAGCAGCGCAGCCCATCCTGGACCTAGTACCAGCACTGCCGTACAACATGGTGAAGTGGCGAGCACCAGAAGGGCAGTTGAAGCTGGTACGGTGGCACGTGCAATAGTTACCCCGTCGCAGCCACTGCACAGACAGGCCCGTAAACCCCCTAGAGTCCCTGAGGTGCTGGCAAACCCTGATTGGCAGTCCCCAACTTCAGCCACACCATTAGTTCCCCCTTTAACCGCCCAGTCTGGAGTTCGGGTTGAGACAGCTCAAATCAGTTCGGCCCTGGGATTTTTTGAGCTGTTCTTGACTGCGGAGCTCTTGGACTTAGTTGTGGCTGAAACAAATCGGTATGCCACTCAATTTATATCCGCCAACCCGGGAAGCTATTATGCCCAGTCTTTCCGGTGGAAACCCGTCCAAGTTTCCGAATTTAAAATTTTTCTGGGCCTTCTCCTCAACATGGGTCTAACCAAAAAGCATGAATTGCGGTCATATTGGTCCACGAACCCAATTCATCACATGCCCATGTTCTCTGCTGCCATGTCCAGGACACGATTTGAGACCATCCTGCGTTTCCTGCACTTTAGTGACAATAGCACCTCTCGTCCCAGAGGCCACCCAGCTTTTGACCGGCTCCACAAAATTCGGCCCCTCATAGACCACTTCAACCGGAAATTTGCAGATTTGTATACCCCTGAGCAAAACATCTGCGTAGACGAGTCCCTTATACATTTTACCGGGCACCTTGGCTTCAAACAATACATCCCAAGCAAGCGCGCCCGGTATGGGATCAAATTGTATAAGCTCTGTGAAAGGGCCAAAGGCTATGCCCACAAATTTCGGATCTATGAGGGTAAAGATCAGACCCTGGAGCCAGTCGGTTGCCCTGACTACCTGGGGAGCAGTGGGAAGACAGTCTGGGACTTGGTGTCACCTTTATTTGGCAAGGGGTACCATCTTTATGTGGACAATTTCTACACAAGCGTGTCCCTCTTCAGGCTTTTGTTCCTAGAACAGATTGGCTGCTGTGGCACCGCACGACCTAGTCGCTGGGGCTTCCCCCAACGGCTCGTTACCACTCGTCTTGCAAGGGGGGAAAGGGCTGCCTTGTGTAACCAAGAACTGCTCCCGGTGAAATGGAGAGACAAGCGTGACGTTTACATGCTCTCCTCCATTCATGCAGACACGACAATCCAAATTGAACGAGCAACCAGTTTCATTAAAAAGCCCCTCTGTGTCCACGACTATAATTCGCTCATGGGAGGGGTGGACTTCAATGACCAGATGTTGGCTCCTTATCTCCTTTCCCGCAGGACCAGACGCTGGTATAAGAAGGTGTCTGTATATTTAATTCAATTGGCTGCATATAATAGTTTTGTTCTCTACAGTAAGGCTGGGAGAACAGGATCCTTCTTCAAATTTCAGGAAGAGATCATCGAGAACCTCCTGTATTCAGGACAAGCGACACACAAGCGACATTTCCCCAGTGTCGTTGCTGGTACCTCAAACCAACCGCCATCCTGAAAAAAAATGTTGTGTCTGTAGCAGGAGTGGAATAAGGCGCATCACCCGCTATTTCTGTCCTGACTGCCCTGACCACCCTGCCCTATGCTTAGGGGAGTGTTTCCGGAAGTACCACACACAGGTACACATAGGGATTGCATCTCACAGGACAGGCACACAGGGCTATTAGGGCCCATTCACACACATCTGCTGCAAACCTCTCCTTTCACCTGGGACAAAGTGCATAATGTACTTCGCCACATCTTTGTGCGATTTGTGCTTTGCACATTGTCCCATGGGGAAGCAGAGGTTTGTCCTATAAAGTTAAAAAAAATCAAAAAAATCACCAGTAAGCAAAAAAGGTAACGTTCAGTTCAAAAAGTTAAATAAAGTTTATATGTTCTGTTCAATTGTTATTATAAAGTTAATAAAAATTTATTGCATTGCGGCCTGTTTTTTTTTTTTTTCTTTTTTTTTTTTACCTTCCAAGTGGACCAACCGATCGACTAGCTGCAACACTGATGTGCATTCTGACAGAAGCATTGCCCTGCTGTCAGATTACACAAAAGTCAGTGTATGCGGCGCTGCAAGACGAGATTTCTCCTCTGCAGTAAAAGATACGTTTGCCGAGGCATATGAGCTGAGGAGACGGCTGTGTTTATATGCTTTGGCAAACACTTTGTATATAAAAAAAAAATCCCTGCAATGATTTATTCATCCACATCAATTGATGTGAATGGAGAAATCAGGTTTGCCAGGGCATACGAGCTAAGTGGGTATGGATGTTGGGCAGAGCTCCTATGTCCTGGCAGATGCCTTTCCCCTCCTTTTTTTTTTTTGGGCACAGATTTTTTCATCCACATTGATCGATGTGAATGAAGAAATCTGTGCCGTTCATTTTTTTCTTTCAGCCCAGAGGCTGAATGGAAAAAAAATATCTCATTACCTGTATGCTCAATATAAGGAGAATAGCAGAAAATCCTAATGCTGGCCATACATGTAATGATTGCGGAGACCCTCAAATGCCAGGGCAGTACAAACACCCCACAAATGACACCATTTTGGAAAGAAGACACCCCAAAGTATTCGCTGAGGGGCATATTGAGTCCATGAAAGATTGAAATTTTTGTCCCAAGTTAGCGGAAAGTGAGACTTTGTGAGAAAAAAAAAATAATATATCAATTTCCGCTAACTTGTGCCAAAAAAAAAAAAATCTATGAACTCGCTATGCCCCTTATTGAATACCTTGGGGTGTCTTCTTTCCAAAATGGAGTCACATTTTAGGGGCCCTAAAGCGTGAGAAGAAGTCTGGGATCCAAATGTCTAAAAATGCCCTCCTAAAAGGAATTTGGGCACCTTTGCGCATCTAGGCTGCAAAAAAGTGTCACACATGTGGTATCGCCATACTCAGGATAAGTTGGGGAATGTGTTTTGTAGTATCATTTTACATATACCCATGCTGGGTGAGATCTTGGTCAAATGCCAACTTTGTATAACAAAATGGGAAAAGTTGTCCTTTGCCGAGATATTTCTCTCACCCAGCATGGGTATATGTAAAATGACACCCCAAAACACATTCCCCAACTTCTCCTGAGTACGGCGATATCACATGTGTGACACTTTTTTGCAGCCTAGGTGGGCAAAGGGGCCCACATTCCAAAGAGCACATTTCGAATTTCGCAGGCTATTTTTTTACAGATTTTGATTTCAAACTACTTCTCACGCATCTGGGCCCCTAAAATGCCAGGGCAGTATAACTACCCCACAAGTGACGCCATTTTGGAAAGAAGACACCCCAAGGTATTTCATGATGGGCATAGTGAGTTCATGGAAGTTTTTATTTTTTGTCACAAGTTAGTGGAATATGAGACTTTGTAAGAAAAAAAATAAAAAATCATCATTTTCCGCTAACTTGTGACAAAAAATAAAAAATTCTAGGAACTCGCCATGCCCCTCACGGAATACCTTGGGGTGTCTTCTTTCCATAATGGGGTCACTTGTGGGGTAGTTATACTGCCCTGGCATTTTAGGGGCCCAGATGCGTGAGAAGTAGTTTGAAATCAAAATCTGTAAAAAATGGCCTGTGAAATCCAAAAGGTGCTTTTTGGAATGTGGGCCCATTTGCCCACCTAGGCTGCAAAAAAGTGTCACACATGTGGTATCGCCGTACTCAGGAGAAGTTGGGGAATGTGTTTTGGGGTGTCATTTTACATATACCCATGCTGGGTGAGATAAATATCATGGTCAAATGCCAACTTTGTATACAAAAATGGGAAAAGTTGTCTTTTGCTGAGATATTTATCTCACCCAGCATGGGTATGATCAGCTTTGAGCCTTTTTCCCATCACCAGAAGGATAATTTTGAACAGCAAAACCTATATTGTATAATGAGACACTATGAGTTTGTATCGGACAGCCGTATGTCAAAAGAGTCATTTTTGCATAGGTTGCAACGGTAACCATCTGGTCTGTCCTGGTGTTATATTACATCTACAGCAGATTCATTGTGTGCCCTGTTGATTAATCTCTATAGCCAAGAGATATTGGCGCACCATTTGTACAGTGCAGCAGTATTAAAGGGGTTCTCCGAGCTCTTACTCCTCAGGATAGGTCATCAATATCAGATTGGCGAGGGTCTGACACCCAGAACCCCCACCTATCAATTTTATGAGGAGATGGTGCATGCAGCGCGCACATGCCATTTCCCTTTTCTCTTCCTGTCTGCTGCTGTCTATGGTGCTCACACAGTGCATGTGCCGTCTCCCATACAGCTTATCCGCCCGGAGAACCCCTTTACTATAGCTTCCTCAATCTCTTCACAAAAAAGTATGGCTGAATTGTACAGTATGATCATGAAAATAGTTTAACAGGAAGGGGAAATTAGGTAGAAAGTCAAAGATATCAATTATACTATCCACAGACTCCTAGAAATAATAAGAATGCACCTGTTCATTTGTATAGATTATTATTATTGCCTAATCACAAAAGCATAGTCAGAATATATTAGTATCATGACCAGACTGTTCATTTAATTGACCTGAACTCACAGTATCATAAGGATCTATGATGCTGTGAGTTTGGAACAGTTAAACCTGTGGTCGAGCTATGACACAAGCGATTAATTCGGAGGATAATACTTCCTGGCTCTGCTCATATATCCCTTTACTAATTGTTATTACTGCAGTAATGGTTCTTATTTCCATGAAGGTTGGAAACTCTCCACGTGTGATATCACTGAGTGAAAGCTGATCTTTGAAAGTGCTCAATAGCAACAGTACACAGCTCAGTGCCAAATCATTACATTGGACCAGAATCAAGTAACGTACAGCCAACTTAAAAGATTTTGAGAGATTTACTAATACTTTTTGGGGGTATATCAACTTATGAAACAGGAACAGCACAACAAATTGTGCTAAATTATGTGTCACCAATTGCTAGATGTTAGACACAATTATCTTATTTATGCCATTTCATGGATGGTATACATGTAAACACCATTCTTTTACATCAATAAATGGTGTGTGTATTTAATATATCTGGCATATTCTGTGACTACTCTTAGCCAAGTCCTTTTTCTAAACAGTTTTCTAAGCATTTTGTTTTATATGTTCTAAAAAAAATCTAAAACAATAAATTTCATGTGTTCTTTCTTTGCATAATTTGATTAGTAAGTATATCCCATTTTTTCTCTTATTTAGAGGTAAGATAAAATTTGAGGGGGTGCAAATAGAAAAAATGAAGTCATAACCAGATGAGAAACACAGTATCAAAACACAAGACAGAGAGTGGCCAAAGGCAAGCCGAGGTCAAGAATACAAGCAATAAAAATGCACACAGAACCGAAACAAGGAGCACAGCTAGGGAGGCAATAACATCAATGTGACTGGTATAAGGCAAGCAAGGGGTCTAAATAGAGCACCGAGTCCCTAGATTAGAACCTGATAGGTCCATGACTCGATGCTCCATTAGTCAGAAGCACTAGCACACAGGAGTAGAGCAGCTGAGCAATCAGACCACTGCTAATCTTCTCCAGCACAGGAGGAAAAAGAGGATTGCATCCTGTTGCTAATGACGCTGTTGTGTCACCTGGGGTCGTGTCTTAGCAGCATGTCTCTCCCAGCGCAATTGTGCCGAAGCTGGAGATCTCGCTGTTGGAGCCTGGACAGGTAAGTTCATGACAGTCATACGAGTAGACATTTATGACTTGATCTCCTTTACATGGACAGGTTTCTGCCCGATAACTAGCGCTGATCAACATTATCATCAGAGGCGCTCATTTAAGAATCTTCAATGGCAGATAAATGCCACGTGTTTATCAGTTTATCATTTGTGCAGCCATTTAATTACATAGTTGTCGACAGGATATCCCCTATTCATACGGGACATGTGCTGACAGCAAACTTTTGCTGCCACATATGCAATGAGCCAACAAATGTTGAATAAACATTCCTATGAATGTTTGTTCAGATGATCATCATCTCAAGTAAAAGGCCCTTTAAGATAGGCCATCAGTATTTGATTGATGGAAGTCCAACCCCCTGGAACCGTGCTGCATCCCCTTCATTGTTCTCAGGAACAGCAAGTCAGTGAATAGGACTAATCTGCAGTACTAGGAAGAGCCACTTGTACAGGCACAGTAGATCACCCATATGTGTAGTTGTGCCCAGTGTATCGCTAGTACCGCAGCTTAGTCTAATTCAAGTGATTGAGACTGAGATACAATACAAGGTCTGATCCTCCTATGGATGATAATCTGTGTCTTGCTGGAGCATTGCAGCCACCTCTGTTTCCAAACTAGAAAGGGTTCCCAGGGCCTACACATCAAACATTGATGTCCTATCCTAATAATATGCCATCAATGTTATAGTCCATGTGAACCACTTTAATCTCCATATGAATAAATGATGTGATTTCTGCATCTTCTTAATATTCCTGTTTGCGTAATTGACAGATATAAAAAATGATCATCTTCATGTACATTTTTTGTGATGGAAGAGTATGCAGAGACTCTTAAAAACCCTTTTAGCCAATGTACTTATTCACCCTGTTCAATTTATGACAGTTCATAAGGCCTAAACTCACACATTTCTTTGAATAAAACTGGCAGATATATGATAATCAGGTCCCGTAAATCAACTATGTGGAAAAGTTCCTGTCTGTTCTCAAATCAGTAGATTTATTTTTCTTTGACAAATTCCATCTAAGCTGCCATGAAGCTAGAGGAGCTCACAAAATACTTTATCAGGAAGACCCCTTCCCTATATTATGAGGAAATTATTTATAAAATACATAGATAGATGTTTCCTAATTTTTTATCTCGAGTCGCCTTCAAGGAAAATAAGCTGAAGACGGGGTTATGGTACTTGCCAAATAAACACAAAATGACTTGTATGATTAATATCTTGCATATAGATACTCATGTGCACACCCAAATATACATTATTTAAAGAGACCTGGCCATGATACATTTGTCATTGAAATTGTTACTATTCTGAACCATGATAACTAACTGCTAATAAGTCTTTGATAATGTTTAAAGGATCAACTTTTAATGTTCTGATATGTCTAAAATCTCAGATTTCACACAAGTACCGTTACAACGTATCAGTGTAGGCAATCCACTGAATAATATAGTTAGCATAGTACACATGCTTAGGCCTATTTCACATGTCAGTGAATCACGAATGTGTGCTGTTCATGGTCTCTAAAAGTATCCATTGGCTAATGTTTATATCATGGAAGCATGCTCTGTTTTTGTCTGTGATTACTTATCCCTCACACACATTTTAGTCTATGGGACTGTGAAAATCAGAGATGCCATCTGTGTTTGATCAGTGGTTTTTATGGATCATTGCTAGGAGATGCTCTAGAAATGAATTTCCAGCCTAGCAGTATCCATGGAATATGGATGACACATGGACCAAGCATGGATCCTTCACAGACATCCCCAATGATGAACCACTGACCATCTTGTCATAGATGTCATCACGAATGATGTCTTAAAGAGGCCTTAGTTGCCTTGAAAAGTCTGCATGAATGTGTTGCCAGATCTGATTTTCTAAGAATACATTTGTAACTGATTTACAAAGCAGTTAGACTATTTTGATAGATTCAACTTCTGTATTTTATTAAAAAAAATGTATGCTTCAATTACATTTTCACATAATCCTGAAGAAAGATGGATTGGATTATAACAATATGTGCTTTGGCTCTATAATTCGGTAGGATTTTTTTTTCTTCAGATTTAGGCAGGGTTGTTTCACTTGAATACATTTTTTAATGCATACAATGAAACCACCTAAAACTGCAATACCAAGTAAACATCTAGAAAGTGGTCCTTTAAAAGAAGATGGTCAGTAGAGATGCTGCGAACATAAAATTTTCAGTTCGCGAACGGCAAACGCAAATTTCCTCAAATGTTCGCGAACGGGCGAAACGGGCGAACTGCCATAGACTTCAATAGACAGGTGAATTTTAAAACCCACAGGTACTCTTTCTAGCCACAGTAGTGATGGAAAAGTTGTTTCAAGGGAACTAACACTTGGACTGTGGCATGCCGGAGGGGGATCCATGGCAAAACTCCCATGGAAAATTACATAGTTGACGCAGAGTTGGGTTTTAATCCATAAAGGGCATAAATCACCTAACAATCCTAAATTTTTTTGAACAACGTGGTTTAAAACATCCAGTGTGTGTATACGATCAGGTATGATGTTGATTTTTCAAACGGGGAGATGGTTAAAAAAATGCTGGCTCCCCCCCTTTTGTTTTAATCCACGGTCACTGCGTCTGCGCCGTGCAATTTGCTGTCACACCCGATATGAGTGGTATTTTCTGTAGTACTATTCTCATCAGTTTAATCCCTGTTACGTCCCCTATCAGGACGTGTATTGAATGGATTTTAGACAACCGCAAACAGTTGTCAAAAGTTGACAAACTCCTTGCAGAAATGTGATTTATCTGTGTGCGTCCTTCTTGTTACTTCCGATTTGGGGCACTGCGCGTGCGCCGTGCAATATACTCGGCCACACGGTATGAGTGGTGTGTTAACTAGTACTATTCTTATCAGTTTAATCCCTGTTACGTCCCCTATCTGGTGACTTGTGTTGAATTGATATTAGGAACCGGAAGATGGAAAAAGCAGCTTGGTCGGTCCTCTTACTCCCAAGTTGGGGCACTGTGCGTGCACAGAACAATGTGCTGTGACACCCTATATGAGTGGTGTCTTAACTAGTACTATTCCTATCAGTTTAATCCCTGTTACGTTCCATATCAGGGATTTCCTTTTGTGAAAAAAAATTTAGGCCGGGTACCTTCGACTGCCTTCACAGTGACAGACCAAACTCTGATACACCAAACTGAATTGATTTTAGGAACCGGGAGATGGAAAAAGCAGCTTGGTCTGTCCTCTTACTCCCAAGTTGGGGCACTGCGCATGCACGGAGCAATGTGCTGTGACACCCTATATGAGTGGTGTCTTAACTATTCCTATCAGTTTAATCCCTGTTACGTCCCCTATCCGGGGACGTGTGTTGAATTGATTAACCATTGTCGAATTAACAAACCATTACGACATCCTGAAATAATTTAGTTCTATGCTCTGTACTTGCTTTGTATTGGAATTGATGGGGATTTTTTAAATTGTCTGCATTTAATAATAATACTATTAAGAGACTTTATTATGATTTTTTTTATTTTATGTATTAAAAACCCATACAACTTTAAAAAAGAAAAAGAAAATTAATGTTTTCTATGAAAAATTATGAAGCAACGGCCTTATCAGCTGGGGTGTGGCAACATAGGCTCAGAGGTGAAGATCGCTTCATTGTGATACGCAAGCCATGTTTTTGCAGCCACAGTGCAGCACCAGAGGACATAAAAATTTGGCATGTACACATGCCTGAAAAATAATGGTATTGTTGCAGCCGCTGTTGTAGCAGGGGCTGGAAAAATTGATGTTTTCCAGGCAGAAAGGTGACTAAAACATTGCCACTTGAACCCTAGTTGATGGCTGAGAATTCACGAAAGTCATCCAGTATGCAGACATTAAATACAGCAGCGTGGGGACCATTTTGAGGCCAAGGCATGTCATCAGGCCTTTTGTTAGTCAAAAGTATCCCCCACTGTCAGTCCCTTCGGGATCCATGCCTCATTCATCTTAATGAAGGTTAGGTAATCAATACTTTTTTGACCAAGGCGACTTCTTTTGTCAGTGACAATGCCTCCTGCTGCACTGAAGGTCCTTTCTGACAGGACACTTGAAGCGGGGCAGGCCAGAAGTTCTATCACAAACTGGGATAGCTCAGGCCACAGGTCAAGTCTGCACACCCAGTAGTCAAGGGGTTCATCGCTCCTCAGAGTGTCGATATCTGCAGTTAAGGCGAGGTAGTCTGCTACCTGTCAGTCGAGTCGTTCTCTAAGGCTGGATCCCGAAGGGCTGTGGCAATGTGTAGGACTGAAAAAGCTTTGCATGTCCTCCATCAACAACACATCTGTAAAGCGTCCTGTCCTTGCCGCCGTGGTCATGATAGGAGGAAGATTACTTTCACCTCTTCCCCAGTTAGATTCCCGTTGTGCTGTGACAGCCCCCTTATAAGCTGTGTAAAGCATATTTTTTAGTTTGGTTTTGAACTGCTGCATCCTTTCCGACTTTCTGCTTATACCGGGGGTCTAGTAGCGTGGCCACCCAGTACAAGTCGTTCTCCTTCATCCTTTTTATACGAGGGTCCCTCAACAGACATGACAGCATGAAAGACCCCATTTGCACAAGGTTGGATGCCGAGCTACTCATTTCCCGTTCCTCGTCCTCACTGATGTCATTGACGGTCTGTTCTTCCCCCCAGCAATGTACAACACCACGGGTCCCAGATAGGTGACAACAACGAGCACCCTGGGATGCCTGCTGTGGTTGGTCTTCCTCCTCAAAGCCACATTCTTCCTTTGACTCCTCTATCTCATACTCCTCTTCCAGCGTTGCCGCAGGTCTGGCAAGCAATGATGACAAGGCTGTTTCTGGTGGTGATGGTGACCACAACTCTTCCCCTTCCTCTTTACTCTCATCTACAGCCTGATCCAGCACTCTTTGCTGGGCACGCTTCAGGAATAAAACAAATGGGATGTGGTCGCTGATGGTGCCTTCGGCGCGACTGACTAGGTTTGCGTTCAGGACGGACAGGAGTGCTGGTCTGGTGTGGCTCTCTGCTTTCAGGCAAGTCAACCTCAAGACAGCGTGACACTGTCGTATCCGGGATGTGGAATAGCCCCTGGGGAGCTGGGGGGATTCAGTTGATGTGCAGCCAGATGCCGCATCAGAAGAGGACTCAGCCGAGGAGGTTATCGAAGAGGATGGAGTAGGAGGAGTAGAGGAGGTGGCAGTAGGCCTGCCTGAAAGTCGTGGCGGTGTCGCCAACTCCGCTGCAGAGCCACGCATTCCATGCTTGTCAGCCGTCAGCAGGTTGACCCAATGCGCAGTGTACGTGATATACCTGCCCTGACCGTGCTTTGCAGACTAGGTATCAGTGGTCAGATGGACCCTTGCCCCAACACTGTATGCCAGAGATGCCATGACTTCCTTTTCAATAACAGAGTATTGGTTTGGGATTGCCTTTTTTTTTTTTTTTAATCGTCCGGGTACCTTCCACTGTGGTGTACCAATAGCGACACATTTTTTGAAGGCCTCAGACTCCACTAGCTGGTATGGTAAAAGCTGGTGGGCTAAGAGGTCCATCAAGCCAGCTGTCAGACACCGGGCAAGGGGGTGACTCTGGCTTCTTACGCTCAAACATTTCCTTTACAGACACCTAACTGTGGGCAGATGAGATGGAACTGCTGAAGGTGAGAGGCGGAGTGGCGGGTGGTTGAGAGGGGGCAAGGAGTACAGCAGTGGTTGACGTGGCTAAAGATGCTGGACCAGGAGAAGGATGGTGGCTTTGAGTTTGTGTGCTGCTTGTACTCATGTGTTGATCCCATTGGCATTTGTGATGTGATATCATGTGCCTTCGCAAAGCAGTTGTACCGAGGTGGGTGTTGGACTTCCCACGACTCAGTTTTTTTTGGCACAGGTTGCAAATGGCATTGCTGTTATCAGAGGCAGACACACAAAAAGAATGCCACACTGCTGAGCTTTGCAATGACGGCATTCTGGTGGTGGCAACAGCATGCGTTGATTGGCTTGCTGTCTGGCTGACCCCGGGTGCCGATACATGCTGTCTGACTGTGCCACTAGCTCCTTGCGACGACCTTTTCCTGCTTCCAACTCGTCTCCTCCGTCTCTCTGTCTCCCTTCTGAACTTTCCCCCTCTTGTTCTTCTCTTCGAGCAGGCACCCACGTGGCATCCACGGACACATGGTCATCATCAACCACTTCACTTGTATCTGACACCACAGCAAAGGAAGCAGCAGCGGGTACAACTTCATCATCATCATCATCATTACACTGTACGTCCATGTGTGTAATCCTGCCTGACTGAGACATATCCCTGTTATCTACATCCTCTGGCAATAATGGTTGCGCATCACTAATTTCATCCAACTGATATGTAAATAACTCCTCTGACGGATCAAGTAAAGCGGCTGTGGTGGCTGTGGTGGTAGTGGTGGTAGTGGTGGCGGCGGGCGGGAGAGTGGTAACTTGAGAGCAGGTGACCGAAACTGAGCTGGAGGAGGATGGTGCATCAAGGTTCTTAGCGGAAGCTGTTGAAGATTGGGTGTCCTGTGTAAGCCAGTCAACTATGTCCTCAGAATTTTTAGGGTTCAGGGTACGTGGCCTCCGAACACTGGGCATTATTCCAGGGCCAGTGGAAATCACAGCACCACGACCACGACGGCCCCTGTGGGGTGGCCTGCCTCTGTCTGTCATTTTTTTTTAGATAAGTGGTACTATGCGTGCAAGGTACTGTGCCACCCTATATAAATGGTGGGCAGTGGGCACAGTACAGTCTGTGTGGGCCTGACACACACTGGCTTGCAACTGCGATTATATCACAGAGAAAAAATAAATTTACTTTAGTTTTATCTGCAAGGTATTGTGACACCCTGTAACGGTATGAGTGGTGGCCTGGCCAGCGGCCACAGGACAGTCTGTGGGCCAGACACTCACTGGCTTGCAACTGCGATTATATTTATTACAGAGAAATAATAAATTGACATTAGTTTTATCGGCAAGGTATTGTGACACCCTGTAATGGTATGAGTGGTGGCCTGGCCAGTGGCCACAGTACAGTCTGTGGGCCAGACACTCACTGGCTTGCAACTGCGATTATATTTATTACAGAGAAAAAATAAGTTGACATTAGTTTTATCTGCAAGGTATTGTGACACCCTGTAATGGTATGAGTGGTGTCCTAACCAATGGCCACAGTACAGTCTATGGGCCAGATACTTACTGGCTTGCAACTGCGATTATATTTATTACAGAGAAAAAATAACATGACTTTAGTTTTATCTGCAAGGTATTGTGACACCCTGTAACGGTATGAGTGGTGTCCTAACCAGTGGCCACAGTACAGTCTATGGGCCAGATACTCACTGGCTTGCAACTGCGATTATATTTATTACAGAGAAAAAATTAATTGACTTTAGTTTTATCTGCAAGGTATTGTGACACCCTGTATGAATGGTGTGCACACAGTACAGTCTGTGAGCCTGCAGCCTCTCACTATCTGGCAACTGCGATTATATAAAAAATAAAAATAATAAATTTACTTTTTTTTATCTGCAAGGTACTGTGACACCCTATATGAGTGGTGTGCACACAGTACAGTCTGTAGGCAACTGCAAAATATATATATATATATATATATATATATATTCATATATAAAAAGCAGACTCATGTGCCAGCCCTAAAAAGGGCTTTTTCGGGTGCTGTCAGGACGCTGTCCTTACAACAGATGAGTCTGTGGACACATAGCTATCGATTTCCCTATTAAATCAGCAGCAGCTACACTGTCCCTCCTCTCACTAAGAATACAGCTTCCGAATGAATCTAAAATGGATGCTGTCCGGGAGGTGGGAGTGTCTGCGAGGGGGGTCTGCTGCTGATTGGCTGGAATGTGTCTGCTGACTGTGAGGTACAGGGTCAAAGTTTGCTCAATGATGATGTATAGGGGGCGGACCGAACATCGCATATGTTCGCCCGCCGCGGCAAACGCAAACAAGCCATGTTCGCCGTGAACTATTCGCCGGTGAATAGTTCTTGACATCACTAATGGTCAGTATGCATGGTAAAGGGTGGAACTAAAAACGGACAACCTGGTGTGGATAAATGGGTGGTCAGCCGTCACCTCAAAAAAGTGGGTTTCTGAAAAGGCTTCATTGTATGTGCATACTAAAAACTGAGACACTTATAGTGAAATCTCTGACAGGAGGACAACTCAGAATTGCTTCTCTGGTCTGTATGGGCGAGGTTTCACTTGTACATATAATTATTCAAAGATCTAAATAAAAATTATGTTTATGTGCACCCTGGATTTCTCAATTATTTTCTGTATATTTTATAGAACTGCATTTTAAATTTCTCAGAACCCTCTACCTATTTACCATTAGTACAGTGCTCTCTATGTAGGTAAGGCTTCACATCGGAGTCAATTACTATGGTAAAAGACAGACTCTAAGGCTGGAACTACACAGTGATGCGTTTTGTGACAGCAAGTCTCTGAAAAGTATTACAGAGCTGTTATTTAAATGTTAAAAAACTTTGCATGCAACTAAAACTCCAACAGAGGTCACATCTAAGCCTCAAGCATATAGCCCCAGTCTAAAGCTTGCTATACACAGAAGATGAAAGTCAGCAGAAATTGATGATTTTGGGTGATCTGAAATTATATGCAATTTTTTTTTCCCAAACAGCAGACTGCAGTCAACCATCACAGTCACCTGAGATGGTCTTTCTGATCGGAGGCAAACTGATGCATTCTGAGCGGATCCTTTCCTATTCAGAATGCATTAGGGCAAAACAGATTTGTTTTGGACCGCTTGTGAGAGCCCTAAATGGATCTCACAAACGGAAAGCCAAAACGTGAGTGTGAAAGTAGCATCAGTTTGCCTCCAATCAGTCTCCATTCCGCTCTGGAGGTGGACACCAAAACACTGCCTGCAGGGTTTTGCTGTCCACTAGACGAAACTAAGCCAAACGGATCCGTCCTGGCACTCAATGTAAGTCAATGAGGATGGATTATTTTAACTCTGACACAATCTGGCACAATAGAAAATGAATCCGTTCCCCATTGGCTTTCAATGGAGCTCATGACGGATCCGTCTTGGCTATGTTACAGATAATACAAACGGATCCGTTCATGACGGATGCATGCAGTTGTATTATTGTAACGGATCAGTTTTTACAGATCCATGACAGATCCGCCCAAAAAGCAAGTGTGAAAGTAGCCTTAATGAGAAGGTAACTGCACAGCAGCACACAGAGTCCTGTATGGCACCATGCTACAGTACAATGCTCAGTTGTGTGCCAAAGTGGAGAATATTAATAAAATGTCCAAAAACATCCTCTCTGCTTATCTCCAAAAAGAGTAAAGAGGACCTGTCACCAAGAAATGCAGTTCGATCTACAGGCAGCATGTTATAGAGAAGGAGAAGTTGTGCAGACTGGTATATAGTTATATTGGAAAAGATTCCGTATAACCTGCAATTTATACATTTACCGTAAATCTCTGCTTTTTCTGAACTCAAGACAGCCCACAAGTACATCTATCAGTGAGCTATGTCTGTATACACACTTCAGGCACCTTTACACACGCCGACTGACCAGACAATCATCTTTGTTCCTTACCGATAATTGCCTGCTCATCAGCAATCATGTCCACTTTATGAGACAGGTGATTGCTACTGCAATCCCGTGTCCCCATACAGATTCATTGTTTGTGGGCAGCGGATTGTTGTTTACACAGCACAATCTCCTGCCAAGATTTTGATGTCTGCATAAATGAGAATTTCACCCCATGAATGAGCATTTGCTTGTTCAGCAGGTGATCATCAGTGGCACTGTTACATGGACCAGTTATCAGGAAAGAGCATTCATATGAACGTTCATTCCAGATACTGCCTGATAATAATCCTGAGTTGTAGGTGGTCTTTCCCCAGGACTGCCACACTCCTGGGGCCCAAACAGTTCCCCTTTTGCTGCGATAAAGGGAGCTGTTTGGTTGATGTGGCAGCCTCAGGTACACTGATGGATCTGAGGCCTGCCGTAGCGATGCTCCTATGGAGTCCTGCCTAATAAAATGTTGACTGCCTCATAAATGTTAACTCAAATTATTATTGCTGTGTGAATGTATTTTTATTTTTAAATTGTGTGATTTTCATTTTTTTTTTTTTTTTTTTTAATTTGGTTTTTTTATGTATTCCTTCCCAGACATAGTAGGGGGAATTTATCATGGTCTTTGCACCAGAAAACTGGTGTTAAAAAGTCAGATTTTTTCACAGGGATCTTTTGTGCAAAACCTGTGACTTTTTGGGAGTTTACGCTGGTCATGCCATTTTATTTATTTTTTTAAGTTGAAGTGGCTTAGTAGGAGGGGACATGGTCTTCCATGGACCAACAGGTTTTCTATTATGCCAGAAACTGGAGTAAATTATAGCGCAAATCAACAGCAGATAATAGGTGCACATGAACGAGCAGCAATGCAATACATGAATTCATAAAATGAATTAAGTAAATTAGCTGTATCTTAGTCCAATGCTCTCTCTGGACTAAGACTGGCATTTGAAATGCTAGTCCTATTAGGAGCTCTGCACTGCAGGAAGGAAGAGCTCCATAATCGTTAATTTCTAACGATAATTTGTTTTCCCTTAGTCCTAACAGCAGCACAGATGGGGTTAACTGCCCCTGTGGACTGGTAGGACCGGCGGAATTTTAATGAGCCCAAGAACCAATAAACGATCTTCAGCTCCCTGAAAGGGAGGAGATCACCCCCCAGCCCACCGTGTCTTTAACAAGTATGATGTAAGTTAGGGAGGGATATTTGTGTGCTGCTGTTAGGACTAAGGGAAAACAAATTATCGTTAGAAATTAACGATTCCCTTACGTCCTACCAGCAGCACAGATGGGGAGATAGCAAGATAAAACCCCTAGGGAGGGTCCTCATGCCTGGCAGAAGTAAGAACTGTCTGCCCGAAAGCCGAAAACTCTGCCATCCTAGCATCTATCCTATAATGGGAGATGAAGGTTGACTCAGAGCTCCAGGAGGCCGCCTTACAGATCAACTCTAAGGGGAGAAGGCTTCTTTCCGCAACCGAGGTGGAGACCGCCCTAGTAGAATGGGCTCTCACAAACTCGGGAGGATCTAAGGTTTGGGAGACAAAAGCTTCCTTAATGGCCTCCTTGATCCAGCGACTAATGGTGGCTTTAGACGCTTTACGGCCTTTAGACTTACCGGCAAACAGGATAAGGAGATTCTCATCTATCCTGAACTCTCTGGATCTATCCACATAGATCTGGAGGCATCTAGAAATATCCAGCGGATCTCTAGCTGGAGTATCAGAGGAGGAGGCTGTAAACAAAACTGGTAAGGAGATTACCTGGTTGATATTTTGAAAAGTAGGCACCTTAGGTCTGAAGTATGGTAAAAACTTCAGGAGTACTCTGTCCTGTAAGAAAATAATATATGGATGAATTGCAGAGAAAGCCTGCAATTCAGAAACTCTTTTGGCTGAGGCTATAGCCAGAAGAAAAACCATCTTTAAAGTTAAATATTTGAAATCAACCTCCTCCAAAGGCTCGAAGGGGGGAGATGCTAGACCCCTGAGCACTACTGAAAGATCCCACTGAGGAATGGGTTTCAGTATAGTAGGCTTTAGTCTTTCCGCTCCCTTCAGGAAGCGTTTGATGAGTGGATCCCGAGAGTATGGCCTGTTGAGACAGGCCGAGATGGCACACATTTGTACCTTCAAGGTAGCTGGAGATAGGCCTCTATCTAATCCGTCCTGAAGGAAATGTAGTATCGCAGGAAGGGGCGGATCTGCAGACGCCACCTGTTTGGAATCACACCATGCCACGAAGATTCTCATGATCCTGGAGTAGGCCTTGTTTGTAGACTCTGCTCGGGAATGCGACAAAGTTCTCAGGACCGACTTGGAAAGCCCTTCTATGTTGGGAAGGGGCTGATCAACCTCCAGGCTGTCAGGTTGAACCTGTGCAGATCTGGGCAGAGGTGAGTGTCCCACGACACCAGGGTCTGCTCCGGGGGGAGTCTCCAGTATTGTCCCCGACTCATCTGAATGAGCTGGGTAAACCAGGATCTTTTGGGCCAAAACGGTATGATGGCTATTACCGAGGCCTGATCCTGACGGATTTTCATCAATACCCTCGGTATCATGGAAAAAGGAGGGAAGATGTAAGCCAGCCTGAACCTCCACGGTATCGACAGAGCATCTATCGCCAGGGGGTTGTCTTCCCGATACAGGGAACAGAACCTCAGCACCTTGGCGTTGAACCTGGTTGCCATGAGGTCCACCTCTGGCATACCCCAACTGTGAACTAACTGCCTGAAGACCTCCGGATGCAGAGACCACTCCATGGTCGGTAATCCTCGACTTAAGCGGTCTGCTATCATATTGAGGGAACCTCGGATATGAACGGCAGATAGATGGGAAAGGTTCAGCTCTGCCCACCGAAGAATCACCCCGATCTCTGATAGAAGGGGTAATGACCTTGTGCCTCCCTGCTTGTTTATATAGAGAACCGCAGTCATATTGTCTGACTGGACTTTCACCGCTTTGCCCCGAATCTGAGGGGCGAAGTGAAGGAGGGCTAGCCGGATAGCTCGCATCTCGTGAAGATTGGAGGAAAGATGCCGCTCCAGGGGGGGACCAAGATCCCTGCACTTGGGATCCGTCCAGGTGAGCGCCCCAGCCTACAAGAAACGCGTCTGTAGTCAATATGACCCAAACTGGTTGGGTCATAGACTTCCCTGCTGGCAGTCGAAACCACCATCTGAGGGAATTCCGGGTTTGACCGGACAGGGAGCACAGGGAATCTAGCCCCGCAGGGCTGCCGTTCCATAAGTGTAAGACCTCCGACTGAAGAGGACGGAGGTGCCATAGCGCCCAAGGGACTGCGTCCGCAGCCGCTGACATGAGCCCCACCATCTTCATGAGAGTCCGAATAGAGACTGGACGAGGGACATGAAGGACCTTTGCCAGGTCCTGAATCCGCGCTTTCCTTTCTTGAGTCAACCGGAGGGACATCTCCACAGAGTCGACCACGAATCCTAAATATTGGATTGAAGATGATGGGCTCACATTCGACTTCTGCCAGTTGATGATCCAGCCTAGGCGGAGAAGAAAGGAGATTGCGATCTGAAGATGGTGGGTAAGGATCGGAACTGAAGAGGCTATGAAAAGCCAATCGTCCAGATAAGGAATGATAGTCAGCCCTTGGAGTCTCAATGCTGCCACCACCGATACCACCACCTTGGTGAAGATAAGGGGGGCAGAAGAGATTCCGAAGGGGAGCGCGGTGAACTGAAAGTGCCTGCGAACCCCTGAAATCTGGACCGCGATCCTGAGAAATTTCCGGAAGGCGGAATGGATCGGAATGTGAAGATAAGCATCTTTGAGGTCCAGAGTAGCCATGACATCCCCGAGGTTGAGGATATGGGTGACTGACCTTATGGTTTCCATGCGAAACCTTGTTTTCCTTATAAATCGATTGAGAAATCTCAAATCGATGATAATCCGGAGGTCTCCCGTCTTCTTGGGAACCAGGAACACTGGTGAATAAATGCCTAGGCCTCTCTCCCCTGCTGGCACCTCCTCTAGGGCTCCCTTGGAGATATAGTCCTGGATGTAAGATTCCAGGACCACTTGTTTGGCCGGCCCGAAGTTTCGTGTAGCGACGAATCTCTCTGGGGGGAGAGAGAGAAAGTCTACCCGGTACCCGACGGAGACTAAGTTCAGAACCCAAGGGTCTGCGATCAACTGACTCCAGGAGTCTTTGAAAAGGGAGAGACGGCCCCCACGGGTGTTTGGGGGAGTGGTATGGGAAAGTCTAGAGGAGACACTGCAGGGGCAGCAGGGCTTATCCAAGAGCCTCGACGAGGCCCATAGTCAGGAGGGTTTTGCCTCCTTAGCGGGTTTACGGGAGCGCCTCGAATACTTACGAGACGGTCCCCCCCAATCTCTGCGCCTAGATTGCTGCCCCGGGCGTCCTTCGCGCTTCCTTTCCTGCCTGGGGCGTCCCCGAAAGGGCTGCTGGGGGAGGCTCTTCCCCTTTTTGTCGGAGAGCCCCTCCATTATCTTGTCCAATTCGGACCCGAACAGCCTGTTTGGTTCGAAGGGGAGCCCACAGAGGTTGAATTTGGACGCGTTGTCCGCGATCCAGGGTTTCAGCCAAAGTGGTCTGCGGGCAGCCGAAACTAATGCCATAGTTTTGGCGGCCAGCTTCAGCTGCATCTGGGTGGAGTCAACTAGGAAGTCCATAGCCAGGTTGGCTGATTTGAAGGCTGCCAGGATATCATCCCTGGATACGCTCTGGTCCACGTCTGTCTGGATCTGGTTGAGCCTAGAGCGTAAATAGGTGGCTACTTCAGTGGCCGCAATTGAAGTTGATGCGGAGGCAGCGGCCGCCGCATAACTCCTCCTAAGGGTGCACTCTGCCCTCCGATCTAGAGGGTCCTGCAGACTAGACCCATCGTCTGCGGGGACTAGAGTGCGCCGGGACAACTTGGCTATCGCCATGTCCACCTTGGGAACGGAACCCCACGATTCCACCAAGGGTTTAGCCATCGGGTACATGAGTTTAAACTTTCTGGTGAGAACAGGGCCTTTCTCAGGCTTGCGCCATTCTGTGCGCATCACAGAGAGAATGGTCTCATCCGCTCTGAAGACACGCTGTGTCCGTACGGCGGGATCAGAGGACTCCCCAATGTCAACATCCTGGTCCCCCGACCTGATGGACTTAAGTAACTTCTGCGTCTTTTCTGGAGGGAAAAAGCAAGAAGTAATTTCTTCTTCCTCAGAAGAAGACCCCACCGACCAGGGGGTAGGTCTTTCGACCGGTGCGACTGGAGCGACCACATCCATGGGAGTCTGAGAGGGTGCTGGTAATCTCTCATTAAGTAAATGCACCACTCCCTTAATGGAATCATCCACGTATGTCTTCGTCCACTGAAACATTTCCTGCATCGTGGGTTCCGTGGATGTCGTGCGACAACTCTCACACCTAGAATAGGGACAGCCGTCGTCTAAGGGCGTGTTGCAATCAAAACACGCCAAATGCTTCCTCTTGGCCCCAGACTTTCGCTGATCCGGAACCCTGGGGGAAGCCATAGTCTGTAATTGGAAAGAAAAAAACTGGTCATAACACCTACAAAAATTGGAGGTGGAGAAACAAGACCTTAAGGGGGGCCCACCAGCACTAGAAGAAAAAATAGAGCTGCAGAAGAGGAACACACAAACCCACGTCAAGCAATACTACTAAGGAAATCACAAGGCGCAGGGAACTCTGGAGCTAGCTTGTCAAAGCGATGCAACCAGAGCACTGAATGACAGGCTCTGGGCGCTTAAAAGGAGAAAGCCCCGCCCCCTGGGCGGGTCCCAGATCGTGAATAGCCCAGACATATAAGAGAGCCAATACTGGCTCAGCCATGCTGTAGATAGCTCCCCTGGTTCATCCCGGATCCCAGGATGTATATAGGGGAGCAACTTTAATCAGGGAGGTGAGGATAGAACCTCAGATCGCGCTGCGAAGAAACCGGAAGTGACGTAGCGCACCAAGTGCGCGTCACTTCCGGAAGATGGCGGCGCCCATAGCGCCGCATGCATGTGGCGATGGGAAGGAACGGACACCAGAAAAAACTGAAAGGAGAGGGGAGGGGGACACCCCACTCCCCGACAGTCCCTAGGTACAAAAAATCGCCGCAATCAGCCTAAAATAAAGGCAAAAAAGAGCCAAAAAACGGGGCGATCCTATATAGAAGAAAGGAGCCCCTGACACTCTCAGCTCCCTGAAAGGGAGCGATACGCCAGTCCAACCTGTCCAAAGGACAGAAAAAAACACGATGGGCTGGGGGGTGATCTCCTCCCTTTCAGGGAGCTGAAGATCGTTTATTGGTTCTTGGGCTCATTAAAATTCCGCCGGTCCTACCAGTCCACAGGGGCAGTTAACCCCATCTGTGCTGCTAGTAGGACGTAAGGGAACCATAACATATTCAGTTACTTTGGCTTTGTCTACTTTTTCTGTGCAACTGATCTAAGTTGCTGAAAATTTTAAATTGTCCAATCAAATTCCCATGAGTTTTTTTTTTTTTTTTTAATCCATCACCTAATGGCCTAAAAAATGAGTTATCATAGAACAGAACTTGGCTTCATTTTGAGTCCTATAAAATTGCCAATAATTATTGACAGATCAATCAAGATCTTTTTTTCCTCAAAAATAAAACCTACTGCAAAACCGTGTGATTGTGATATTCAGATACTGTATCTAGAGTGTGCCCAGCAGAGTCATAAAAAACTAACTGACTACTAATCAGTTGGTAACTTGCAATGGCAAGGGGGTACGTAGAGAGGGAGGCCTGCTCTGATTAGTCATTTCCCTTTTTCAATTGGGTGGTGGGTAGCTATGCAGGACTACCCTACAGAAGAACTGCATTCTTAGCAAATAAAGGGGGAAAAATTGGTAAAAAAGTTATATAAACATTGTAGATGGGGAAAACACTAAGGCACTGTAGTAAAAAAAAAAAATGACAGCACATTTCAGTCTACGTGGCCTCCTCTTTTCTATGTACAATACTCAAATTTAGAGGAGTACATTAGAAAGTAAGCTTCTACATTCACGTGAACTGGAACTGCACACTAATTTACAACTATAATTTATGTTAATGCATATGGAAATTATTGATTATTCATTCACAGTTGTTTTCTGCATATAGTGTATTTACCTGTATATTTTCAGAATGCTGTCTGCACTCATTATTCAAGAATATGGCTTAGTAGCTGTGATATCCTGTTTTGCCGGTGCTGTGAATGTGAAGTCTTCTTGTCAATGTCGTTGACGAATCAAGTTCTCAATAACCAGACAGTGGCAGGTCAAAGTGTTTCATCACCCAAGGCAAGAATGTCAAAAATACACCCATCTTCCTTTGTAGAACTACACCATATACAAAGGTTTTCCCAAATATAGTTGAGCTTAAATGGAGCCAAACATAAAACAATAAAATTGTCATGCTTTTGATGGCTTAGTATATTCTTAACACCAAAGACCATACTTTGAAATTCTCCTGGATGTAGACAAAATAATACTGTAAGCTGCAATGGGCCTGACAGGCTAGTTATACCAAAACCCTCCTGCTGCTTGGCCGTAAGCCTAAGAAGACAGAACATAAGACATATATGCTGAAACAGACATAACTATGCACAATTATTTGGGGAAGTCACTGTTGTAAAAGTAAATGTAATACATAAATATGTGAATTCTAAGCCCTCTTCTAATGGAATAGCTTTTAGCTTTTTACAGTATTGAAACCTTTGTTGTGAGCCTGAATACTTCCTTCCACTACACACGCTAACTACAGAATAGTTTAAACAGTAATCTAGATTAGAGCATTATTGTGGTGATTTAAAGTGGACTTATTGGTTCCATCGAATGGCAAACGAGACGTGAGGTCATCGGTACATTCGTTCACTTCAGTCTACAGGTGGTCATGTGGTCCTTTCACAATACAGGTGGTCACGTGGTCCTTTCACAATCTGTGAAGGGTAGTTGTAGGATTAATATGTATTAATTATCCGTGTCTCACTTGGGCATTTGAATGCAGATCTTGAAAGGTTTTTCCCAGAACAGCATGATGTGTCTGATCATTGCGATCAAACTCTGAGATCCCTGTGTCCCCTGTTTGAATGGGGCGATGGAGCATAGGAACTGCAGCTCCATTCTAACTCTAGTCAAGTACAGCACTCGGCTATTTCTGGCAGTCCCATAGAGTTTGAATAGAGTGGCAGTACTCATGCTCAACTGTTGCTCCATTCAAATCGGTGATATGGGATCCCCTGTTCTCATGATTAGTGGGGTTTCCCAGAGTCTAAGCCCCATTGATCATATCTATCACTTCTAAGTTATAAGTTGTCATTCTTGGACAATTCTTAAAAAAAAAATGTGAAGTGTGAAATGTTTAGGTTCTCAGGTAAACTGGCAATATATTTAATTAGAATATTAAATTACTTGGAGGTGGAATTAACCATCAAAGTCTCCAGTTCAGCTTTTTTGCATTTGATCACCTACTGATATATGACATATTCTTATACATTTGGTGTACAGTATGCTCTAGTTAATGTCATTTCTAAATCATGTTATGCAGTTTTTCTGCAAAGCTGCTTGCATGGTAGAAGAAGATTCCCTTTAAATCTTCTAAATTTGCAAATTACAGTAACTTTCACTTTCAAATTAGCCATTACTGAGAACAGAGAGATTGACATATTTTATGGGTGCCACCCAAGAAAAGTCTGGCTTCCAAACCATATATTTTTTTTTCTTTTTAAGAATTCTTTCCATTTAATTACCCATTTAGAAATATGCATTAATGCATTATTTATTAGTCTTACACAATTTGTAGTCAGTTTCACCAACTGTTATTCCATATGGATGAAAAGCCCCAAGACTTGAATCTGTTCATCTTAATTATTTGTATTTAATCACACAGGTCTAGGGTTAACAAGACCTAGGCTTCATGCCTTTCTTTTCATTGTGTGTTTAGCAGATTAGCTTCCTATACAAGGCAGTGTCAGGCTTTAAACTTTCAGAGCTCTACCCACATTGAAAGGTTGCAGGAGTATAAAAGGTGCAAGTCTTGTAGGATTCACTGCTGCAGTGATCTATGCAAAGCCTAATCCTTCTGGTTTTAACTTGCCCCATGTCCTAAGCAGATGTGAGTGCATTCCAAGTGAATATATAAAATTGTCGCATAATCTGTAATGAAACCTGAAAATAGAGACTTTAGAGGTTGTTAGATCTAAATTCACAGCTTGCAGCAATGTTTGTGATTATAATGAGTTGGAGTCAAATTCCTGAAATGTATCACTTCTTCCTTCCTGCAGTGCAGAATGCCGGGCAGTACTGAACTTCACAAATTGTCTGAAACAGAATGTCAGAAGTTAATTTTATAGTGCAGAAGGAATATGCAAATAATCTTTTTCATAAACTCATTCAAGCTTTACACTTCAGGGGGATAGAAGGGTCTAGATTCTGTAATGCTAAATCATATATTTCCTACTGCCATTTTGTTGATTCATTTACACATTTCTTTCTTTTAAATGGAGATGTACAGAAGTAGAAAATATATGGAAATGTTGTATGATGATGTGAATAAAACTTATTCTGAATTATTTGGCCCATTACAGATATCTATTGTTTTTGCACATTTGTCACACTTATGTTTCATATTATCAAACAACTTTGAATATCAGACAAAGATAACCTGAGTAGATATAAAAAGAAGTTTTTAAATTATGATTTCATTTATTAAAGGGGTTGTCCGAGTTATGAAAAAAAATAATATAGCACTGAAAATCTGAAATATAACTGAGCTAAGCAAGTTTTATGCAAAAATATATATATATATATATATATATTTCCTCATTTCCCTGGTTCTTTTCTGGCCCTTTGTTTACATGCAATAAAAAACAATCTCTGCCCCTCCCCCTGCACTGCTAAGGGAGTGGATACAAGAGCTGCCCTGAGTGACATGTCTGCCTGCTGGGTGCTCTGCAGCATGTTGTATGTGTAGCGCAGTATACAAACAGTTTTTTCCTTCTTCCTTCTCCTTTTTGAAAGAGAACCGGGGGCTGCAAATATCCTATATATGGATATCCTGCAACTAATAAAAGTTAAGATAATGTAAGTCCGTACGGTTATTTAACCTGCACTGCACAGATTATACTCACACAGCACTATGTCAACCAAGGCGTGTATGTGATATCCTCCGTAGCTGGTTGGATTTGTTCTGACGGAGATCCACGTTCACATGCAATCACGCAGGGTCTAACCACGGACTTAATTCAGATATACCCCAGGTAAATCTACTGTTATTTTCAATTTCTTTTCTTAGAGGTTTCTGTGAATACAAGTAGCTCCTACAATAGTGAAGCTCCGATAGTTTTTGATTTAAAGATTTATTGGCACATACTCACAAACATGCTCTTTAAAATTTGCATTTAAAATCCCAGCGTCTTAATCTTTGCCCGACCCGGGTTTCACTCCTTGAGCTTCGTCAGGGGCAGGGGACCCTGCGTGATTGCATGTGAACGTGGATCTCCGTCAGAACAAATCCAACCAGCTACGGAGGATATCTCATACACGCCTTGGTTGACATAGTGCTGTGTGAGTATAATCTGTGCAGTGCAGGTTAAATAACCGTACGGACTTACACTATCTTAACTTTTATTAGTTGCAGGATATCCATATATAGCATATTTGCAGCCGCTGGTTCTCTTTCAAAAAGGAGAAGGAAGAAGGAAAAAACTGTTTGTATACTGGCCTTGATGATATGCGCGGTCCGAACTTTATATTTATATCTGCTTAAAACGTGATTGACCCCACAACACTTCTCGGACCTGCAGCACAGCATTTTTGCTGACTGGTGATACATTTCTTTTGCAATGTTGTATGTGTAGGACTACAAGTCCAAACTGTATAATGACACTGCTAAGGGAGTGGATACAAGAGCTGCCCTGAGTGCTGGGAGAATCAACAGCAACTTGTAAGTGTAGAACTACAAGTCCCAGCTGTATAATGACACTGCTAATACACACAGGATCTTCCCCCTACCTTTTTGTGCAATGCTCTCTCTAGTATGTGAACTCCAGTGTCCAGCATTGTCTCCTCACTGCCTGCAGAGCTGTGCAGCTAAAGGGGTTAAGAATACTAGCAGAGAGTAGACGGCAGTGAAGGGGGGGCGTGGCCAGCACAGTGACGTCTTGTTTACAGGCTTGTAAACAACCTTTATCAGAGCAGGGAGAGAAGCTAACATGTGACCCTCAATGAAATCTGAGAAACCAGCCACTGGAAATAAAGTAAGTTAATTGGAAAGCTGTTACATTTGCTTGGTTAGGAACGTAGAAAGAACAAAAAAATAACTCGGATAACTCCTTTAAGTATGTAAAGGGATGCACACCTTTCAAAAATTTAAACTTTTGTCTCGTCAGTCCACAGAATATTTTCCCAAACGGCTTGGGGATTATCAAGATGTTTTTTAGCACATGTGAGACAGGTCTTTGTCTTCTTTTTGGTCAGCAGTGGTTTTTGCCTGGAAAATCTCCCATGAATACCATTTTTGCCAAGTCTCTTTCTTATTGTTGAATTATGAAAACTGACCTTAACTGGGGCAAGTGAGGCCTGCAGTGCTTTAAATGTTGTTCTAAGTTCTTTTATGACCTCCTGGAGGAGTTGTTGATGTGGTCTTGGAGTAATTTTGGTAGACCGGCCACTCCTGGAAAGGTTCATCACTGTTCCATGTTTTCTCCATTTGTGATAATAGCTCTCACTGTGGTTTGCTGGAGTCCCAAAGCCTTACAAATTGGTTTGCAACCTTTTCAATAGAGATGAGCAAATTGAATCAGATGAAGTGAAATTCGATCCGAATTTCAGGAAAAATTTAATTAGCAATGAATGGGAATTTCCTCGCTCTTCGTGGTAACAAATTGCAATTTTTTCCAAAATAGCGGCTACACGTGTGAGGACTGAGGACATGGGGCAAGGAACTCTGGGTAGGCGGGATCACCCACATTGACATGCATGCTTGCAGCCAATAAGCAGCCAGCCGGCCCTGTGATGTCACAGCCGTATAAATACGGCAGCCATTTTAGATTCTGCCACTTTCCAGCATTCTGAGTGCAGAGACAGACGTGAGAAGGGGCTAGGGACAGCAATCAGAAAAACCTCATTGTGAACAAAGAAATTGAAAAAAGCGATTTATAAGTGCAGGGAAATGATAGGGAGGAATAATTTCACAGCATCTTAGTGCAGGGAGAGACATCAGATGGTGCTAAGGACAGTGCTAGAAAACTGATTTACAAGTGCAGGGAAAGATTATTTAGGGATCCAAATAGCCATTATACCTCTCTTTCATTCCAGCAATTTGTTCTTGGGGTGCAAGTTGAAAAGCCTTTTGTGGCTTATATCTCTGGAAAAAGAAAAACATATACGCAGTTCACTTCTGCAGTTATATGTGGTGAAAGCATTTAGTGATGTATTTCAGTACTAAAAGGAAAATATATACGCAGTTCACTGTTGCAGTTATTTGCAGTGAAAGTGTTTAGTGGCGTATTTCAGTGAAAAAAGGAAAATATATACGCAGTTCATTGTTGCATTTATTTTTGGTAAAAGCATTTAGTGGCCTATCTCAGTACAGAAAGAAAAATATATCCGCACTTCACTGGTGTAGTTATTTGTGGTAAAAGCGTTTAGTGGCCTATTTTACTACAAAAAGAAAAATATATTCTCAGTTCACTTCTGGAGTTATATGTGTTGAAAGCGTTTAGTGGCTTATTTCAGTACAGAAAAAATATATATACGCACTTTACTGGTGCAGTTATTTGTGGTAAAAGTGTTTAGTGGCCTATTTCAGTACAGAAAGAAAAATATATTCTCAGTTAATTTCTGCAGTTACATGTGTATGTTACATTTCTGCAGTTACATGTGCATTTAGTTGGTTATTTCAGTAAAGAAATAAATATATATATGCATTTCACTGGTGCAGTTATTTGTGGTAAAAGTGTTTAGTGGCCTATTTCAGTACAGAAAGAAAAATATATTCTCAGTTAATTTCTGCAGTTACATGTGTATGTTACATTTCTGCAGTTACATGTGCATTTAGTTGGTTATTTCAGTAAAGAAATAAATATATATATGCATTTCACTGGTGCAGTTATTTGTGGTAAAAGTGTTTAGTGGCTTATTTCAGTACAGAAATAAATATATATACGCACTTCACTGGTGCAGTTATTTCTAGTAAAAGCTTTTAGTGGCCTATTTTAGCACAAAAAGAAAAATATATTCTCAGTTCACTTCTGTAGTTTTATGTGTTGAAAGAGTTTAGTGGCCTATTTCAATACAGAACAAAAAATATATACACACTTCACTGGTGCAGTTATTTGTGATAAAAGTGTTAAGTGGCCAATTTCAGTACAGAAAGAAAAATATATACGCACTTCACTGCTGCAGTTATTTGTGGTAAAAGCATTTAGTGGCATTTTTTTGTACAAAAAGAAAAATATATTCTCAGTTCACCTCTGCAGTTATATGTGTTGAAAGAGTCTAGTGGCCTATTTCAGTACAGAAATATATATATATGCACTTCACTGGTGCAGTTATTTGTGGTAAAAGCATTTAGTGGCATATTTCAGTACAGACAGACAAATATATACGCACTTCACTGGTGCAGTTATTTCTGGTAAAAGCCTTTAGTGGCCTATTTTACTACAAAAAGAAAAAATATATTCTCATTTCACTTCTGCAGCTATATGTGTTGATAGCGTTTAGTGGTCTATTTCAGTACAAAAATAAATCTATATTCTTAGTACACTTCTGCTGTTATAGGTGTTGAAAGCATTTAGTGGCCTATTTCAGTACAGAAAGAAAAATATATACGCACTTCACTGGTGCAGTTATTTGTGGTAAAAGTGTTTAGTGGCCTATTTCAGTACAGAAAGAAAAATATTTTCGTTGCTATTAGAGGTGTTTTAATTTGTTTTAATTTATTTAGATCAGTTAAAAGTATGTCAGACAGAGAAGTGCCATGCACAGAGGAGTGGCAGAGGCATAAATGTTTCTGGCGTAGGCAGAGGTCAAGGCGGAGTAAGGGGTCATGGCAGCAGGCGTCGCAGCGAGAGGCCTGAGCTCTCGGTGTCATCTAGCGGTCTAGCCACCTCCAGACTCTGTCATTGTGCCACTTGTTGGCCTCCTCATACTGCTGCAACCTCCAGACTCTGTCAATGTACCACTCAGTGGCCTCCTCATACTGCTTCCACCTCCAGACACTGTCATTGAGCCACTCTGTAGCTTCCTCATGCTGCTTCCACCTCACCACTATGTCATAGGTCCACTCTGTGTACTTATTATGCTGTTCCCACTCTCCCCACTTCATAACTGGGCTACTATTTTGCCTTTCGGCCTGGCTGACATCATGATTTATTTGACCTTTCGTCTGATCTGTCAGAATGAAGGAAAAATGAGACGCACAACGGATCCTGTCTGTGTAACAGCTATAAGGCCTCTATGGCCCCATCAGAATTGGCTTATGATTTGGTAGCCAAAAGCAGGAGTGGGTAAAAAAAAACAGAAGACATGCAAATATTCCATTTACGTGTCATCTCTGTTTTAGATCCACTTCAGGTTTTTTTGGGCATTAACAATACTGAGGGATTATTGAGCAAATGCGTATGCTTCACAGACAGGATCCGTTTTTTGTGGGTTATTACTGCTGACACCCTCTCCACTCTGTCGGGGGGGCTCTACCTGTATAAGTGTTTAATAGAACAGGTTCTGTAGACATCTATGTGAAATCAGCTTATGACGGTGTAAAAGGAGTGCGCTTCTTCTTGGCGCTGACATCGACCTGTAAGGCTGAGTTTATAATTGAGTTATTTGGTCAGTTTTGGTCCCCTGACTGCCCAAATAAGTGAAGTGTGCAGTGATTCTAAGAGCGACACCTGTCATCTGCATGTCATACGGACTCACAGTATTATTTCACTACAAAGCAGACTCACTATGCGTCTTTTAGCCTACTTCATGTTGTCAGACAGGTTCTTTTTAAGTGACTTCTTGATTCTAAATGTCTGACCTGGGTGTCACTAATGAAATTAAACTCAGCTTTCTAAAAACTGTGACTAATCACAGTTAATTCATGGGTGGGCAATTATTTTTTAACATAGGGCAAGGCTGTTTGGGATAGCAACAGCTTTAAAAATTTTAAATCAGTCTTAAGGTGTTTTCAGTGGAGACTACACAGATACAGTCCTGATCAAAAGTTTAAGACCACTTGAAAAATGGCAAAAAATCATATTTAGCATGGCTGGATCTTAAAAAGGTTCCAAGTAGAGCTTCAACATGCAACAAGAAGAAATGTGAGACAAAACATTCTTTGAGCATTCAATTTAATGAAAACAACGAATAAACTGAAACAGGCTGTTTTTCAGCTGATCAAAAGTTTAGGACCACACCTCCAAAAAAAACTAAACCCCCCCAAAACAGAAATCCAACTTCCAAACATGAACTCAGTAATGAGTAGCACCGCCGTTATTGTTTATCACTTCAAAAATTTGTTTCGGCATGCTTGATGCAAGCTTTTCCATGAGGTGAGTGGGAACATTTCTCCAAGTGGTGAAGACGGCCGCACGAAAGCCATCTACTCTCTGGAACTGTTGTCCATTTTTGCAAACTTCCCTTGCCATCCTTCCCCAAAAGTTCTCAATTGGTTTTAGATCAGGGGAACACGTAGGATGGGCCAAAAGAGTGATGTTATTCTCCTGGAAGAAGTCCCTTGTCCTGCAGGCATTGTGTACTGTAGCGTTGTTCTGTTGAAAAACCCAGTCGTTACCACACAGATGAGGGCCTTCAGTCATGAGGAATGCTCTCTGCAACATCTGGACATAGCCAGCGGCTGTTTGACGCCCCTGCACTTCCTAAAGCTCAATTGTTTCACTGAAGGAAAAAGCACCCCAGACCATTATGGCGCCCCCTCCACTGTGGCGCGTAGAAAACATCTCAGGTGGGATCTGCTTGTCATGCCAGTAACGTTGGAAACCATCAGGACCATCAAGGTTAAATTTTTTCTCATCAGAGAATAAAACTTTCTTCCACCTTTGAATGTCCATGTTTGGTGCTCTCTTGCAGAATCCAAACAAACAGTTCTGTGGCGTTCAAGGAGACGAGGTCTTTGAAGACGTTTTTTGTTTTTGAAGCCCTTCAGTCTCAGATGCCATCTGATGGTTATGGAGCTGCAGTCAGCACCAGTAAGGGCCTTAATTTGGGTCGATGATCGTCCAGTGTCTTGACGGACAACCAATTGGATCCTCCGGCTCAGTGCTTTTACCAAGATATTTCTCTCACCCAGCATGGGTATATGTAAAATGACACCCCAAAACACATTCCACAACTTCTCCTGAGTACGGCAATACCACATGTGTGACACTATTTTGCAGCCTAGGTGGGCAAAGGGGCCCACATTCCAAAGAGCACCTTTCGGATTTCACAGGCCATTTTTTACAGATTTTGATTTCAAACTACTTTGCACGCATTTGGGCCCCTAATATGCCAGGGCAATATAACTACCCCACAAGTGACACCATTTTGGAAAGAAGACGCCCCAAGGTATTTCGTGATGGGCATAGTGAGTTCATGGAAGTTTTTATTTTTTGTCACAAGTTAGTGGAATATGAGACTTTGTAAGAAAAAAAAAAATCATCATTTTCCACTAACTTGTGGCAAAAAATAAAAAATTTTAGGAACTCGCCATGCCCCTCACGGAATACTTTGGGGTGTCTTCTTTCCAAAATAGGCTCACTTGTGGGGTAGTTATACTGCCCTGGCATTTTAGGGGCCCAAATGAGGGCAAAGTAGTTTGAAATCTAAATCTGTAAAAAATGGCCGGTGAAATCCAAAAGGTGCTCTTTGGAATGTGGACCCCTTTGCCCACCTAGGCTGCAAAAAAGTGTCACACATGTGGTATCGCCATACTCAGGAGAAGTTGGGCAATGTGTTTTGCGGTGTCATTTTACATATACCCATGCTGGGTGAGAGAAATATCTCGGCAAAAGACAACTTTTCCCATTTTTTTATACAAAGTTGGCATTTGACCAAGATATTTATCTCACCCAGCATGGGTATATGTAAAATAACACCCCAAAACACATTGCCCAACTTCTCCTGAGTACGGCGATACCACATGTGTGACACTTTTTTGCAGCCTAGATGCGCAAAGGGGCCCAAATTCCTTTTAGGAGGGCATTTTTAGACATTTAAATCCCAGACTTCTCACGCTTTAGGGCCCCTAAAATGCCAGGGCAGTATAATTACCCCACATGTGACCCCATTTTGGAAAGAAGACACCCCAAGGTATTCAATGAGGGGCATGGCGAGTTCCTAGAATTTTTTTTTTTTGGCACAAGTTAGCGGAAATTGATTTTTTTTTTGTTTTTTTCTCACAAAGTCTCTCTTTCTGCTAACTTGGGACAAAAAATTCAATCTTTCATGGACTCAATATGCCCCTCACGGAATACCTTGGGGTGTCTTCTTTCCGAAATGGGGTCACATGTGGGGTATTTATACTGCCCTGGCATTTTAGGGGCCCTAAAGCGTGAGAAGAAGTCTGGAATATAAATGTCTAAAAAAAAATTTGCATTTGGATTCCGTGAGGGGTATGGTGAGTTCATGTGAGATTTTATTTTTTGACACAAGTTAGTGGAATATGAGACTTTGTAAGAAAATACAGAAAAAATAAATAAAAAATTTCCGCTAACTTGTGCCCAAAAAAATTCTAAATGGAGCCTTACAGGTGGGTGATCAATGACAGGGGGGTGATCAGGGAGTCTATATGGGGTGATCACCACCCTGTCATTGATCACCCCCCTGTAAGGCTCCATTCAGATGTCCGGATGTGTTTTGCAGATCCGATCCATTTATGCGTGGATCCGCAAAACACATACGGATGTCTGAATGGAGCCTTACAGGGGGGTGATCAATGACAGGGGGTGATCAATGACAGGGGGTGATCAGGGAGTCTATATGGGGTGATGTCATTGATCACCCCCCTGTAAGGCTCCATTCAGATGCCCATATGTGTTTTGCGGATCCGATCCATGGATGCGTGGATCCGTAAAACACATACGGACATCTGAATGGAGCCTTACAGGGGGGTGATCAATGACAGGGGGTGATCAGGGAGTCTATATGGGGTGATCACCCTCCTGTCATTAATCACCCCCCTGTTAAACTCCATTCAGACGTCCATATGTGTTTTACAGATCCACGCATCCATGGATCCTTACAGGGGGGTGATCAATGACAGGGGGTGATCAGGGAGTCTATATGGGGTGATCACCCCCCTGTCATTAATCACCCCCCTGTAAGGCTCCATTCAGACCTCCGTATGTGTTTTGCGGATCCGATCCATGGATGCGTGGATCCGTAAAACACATACGGACGTCTGAATGGAGCCTTACAGGGGGGTGATCATCCCATATAGACTCCCTGATTACCCCCCTGTAAGGCTCCATTCAGATGTCCGTATGTGTTTTGCTGATCCGATACATGGATCCGTGGATCCGTAAAAACATACAGACATCTGAATGGAGCCTTACAGGGGGATGATCAATGACAGGGGGGTGATCAATGACAGGGGAGTGATCAGGGAGTCTATATGGGGTGATCACCCCCCTGTCATTGATCACCCCCCTGTAAGGCTCCATTCAGATGTCCGTATGTGTTTTGCGGATCCGATCCATGGATCCGTAAAACACATACAGACATCTGAATGGAGCCTTACAGGGGGATGATCAATGACAGGGGGATGATCAATGACAGGGGGTGATCAGGGAGTCTATATGGGGTGATCAGGGGTTCATAAGGGGTTAATAAGTGACGGGGGGGTAGTGTAGTGTGGTGCTTGGTGCTACTTTTTACAGAGCTGCCTGTGTCCTCTGGTGATCGATCCAAGCAAAAGGGACCACCAGAGGACCAGGTAGCAGGTATAAATAAATAATAAAAATAATTTCTATAATTTCTAAAAAATACCAAATTTAGCAAAAATTAGAAAAAATTGCAAATTTCCAAGTTTCAATTTCTCTACTTCTATAATACATAGTAATACCTCTAAAAATAGTTATTACTTTACATTCCCCATATGTCTACTTCATGTTTGGATCATTTTGGGAATGATATTTTATTTTTTGAAGATGTTACAAGGCTTAGAAGTTTAGAAGCAAATCTTGAAATTTTTCAGAAATTTTCAAAAACCCAATTTTTAGGGACCAGTTCAGGTCTGAAGTCACTTTGCGAGGCTTACATAATAGAAACCACCCAAAAATGACCCCATACTAGAAACTGCACAGCTCAAGGTATTCAAAACTGATTTTACAAACATTGTTAACCCTTTAGGTGTTCCACAAGAGTTAATGGCAAATGGAGATAACATTTCAGAATTTAAATTTTTTGGCAAATTTTCAATTTTAACCCATTTTTTCCACTAACAAAGCAAGGATTAACAGCCAAACAAGATTGTATCTTTATTGCCCTGACTCTGCCATTTACAGAAACACCCCATATGTGGTCATACACTACTATACGGCCACACGGCGGGGCGTAGAGGGAAAGGAGCGCCGTGTGGTTTTTGTAGGGCTGATTTTTATGGACCGGTTATTTACACCGTCTCCTGTTTCAACCCCCCTGATGAGCCCCTGGAGTATAAACTCCCTAAAAGTGACCCCTTTTTGGAAACTACGGGATAAGGTGGCGGTTTTGTTTGGACTATTTTTAGGGCACATATGATTTTTGGTTGCTCTATATTACATTTTTGTGAGGTAACGTTACCAAAAATTTTAATTCTGAAATTTCATCTCCATTTGCCATTAACTGTTGAGGAACACCTAAAGGGTAAATAAAGTTTGTAAAATAAGTTTTGAATACCTTGAGGGGTGTAGTTTCTTAGATGGGGTCACTTTTAGGGAGTTTTTACTCTAGGGGTGCATCAGGAGGGCTTAAAAAAATACATGGTGTCAATAAAAAACTCCATCAAAATCGGCCTTCCAGAAACCATGTCGGTCCTTTCCTTTTGCGCCCTGCCTTTTAGTGATACAGCAGTTTACGACCACAAATGTAAATTGCAGTATCAGGGTAATAAATAATAAGTTTTGTTTGGTTGTTAACCCTTGCTTTGTTACTGGAAAAAATGAATTGAAATGGAAAAGTGCCAAAAACAGCTGTTTTGGCATAGTTTGATTTTTTTTTTTACAGTGTTAATCTGGAGGGTTAGGTCATAGGGTATTTTTATAGAGGAGATTCTTACAGACTTACCTAATAAGTCTACTTTTTTTACAATTATTTAGGTTTTAGATTATATTATCCTTTTTGATACAAAAAATAATTTTGGTATCTCTAAAGTCTAAGAGTCATTTTTTTCTGTTTTTTAGCCGATTATCTTATGTAGGAGCTAATTTTTTGCGGGATGAGAGGACGGTTTTAGTGGCACTATTTTGGGGGCTATATGACTTTTTGATCGCTTGCTATTAAACTTAAACTTAAAAAAAAAAAGTGTTAATCTGGGGGGTTAGTTCATGGGGTATTTTTATAGAGGAGATTATTACCGACGCGGAGATACCTAATTTGTATACTTTTTTTTAAATCATTTTAGTTTTCACCATTTTTTGGGGTGTCTGAGAGCCATATTTTTTTTTTTATCTGATTGTCAGTGGCTACATTGGGATATAAATTTAGTACTCTATGGAAGTGTGGTACTCCCTGAAGCAACCAATAATGCAGAGGCCTGGATGATCGGGGCACGTGTCACATTGAGTAGTGGTGTCCTTCCGTTTCCCCCTCATGTGACACACTCTGCACCTTTTTTGTGTCCATCCCTTCTTTCCAGTATGGGTGACCACACCTGGAAAGTGTTAGCCAGGGGCGATCTGGGTGCCTCCAGTTCCCGAGGTACTCCGGCCTGCTCTTACCCGGTCCGAAAAGATCAGGGCCTTGAGGACTGCCTCATAGAACTGAAGGAATGTCCCTGTGTTGCCAGCGCTCCGGGACAGAACAAAAGAGTTTTTGTACCATGCCCGGGTTTTCCGCATTGCATTATATGGCTTGAGGACTTGATCAGAGAGATAAACTCCTCCCATATACTGATTGTAGTCGACGATACAATCGGGCTTGAGGACCGTTGCCACAGTACCTCGCACAGGGACAGGGGTGATGCCGTTACCATGAATTGTGGATAGTACAAGGACATCCCTCTTGTCCTTATATCTGACCAGCAACAGGATTCCAGTGGTAAGGGCATGGGTCTCACCCCTGGGGATAGGTACCTGGAGGGGGTGGGCAGGGAGGACGCGTTGATTGTGGATCTGGCAGCGAGGGACCGGAACAAGGGGATACTAGTATAAAAGCTATCCACGTGAAGGTGGTAACCCTTATCTAGCAGTGGGTGCATAAGGTCCCACACAAGTTTCCCACTAAAACACCGAGAGTGGGGGGATATTCTGAGGGTTGAATACGGGAATCTTGCCCCTCGTACACACAAAACTTGTAAGTGTACCTTGAGGTACTCTCACAAAGTTTGTACAGCTTCACGTCATACCTCGCCCGCTTTGAGGGAACATACTGGCAGAAAATGAGTCTCCCCTTGAACGCAATGAGAGACTCATCAACCGCGACCTCCCTTCCAGGTACATAGGCCTGTACAAATTTGGTCCCAAAGTGATCGATGACCGGCCTGATTTTGTACAGGCGGTCATAGGCAGGATCACCTCGGCGAAGGACATGCTGCATTATCCAGATAGTGTTGTTTTGTTCAGCAGCCTAGTTTCTGAACTGTTGGTAAATGATAAAATCTGGGCCAGCTTTGTTGGAATGGTGAAGAGGTTGTGGTGGGACTCACCACTCCCACTCCCACTCCACTACAGAGTGTGTAGGAAACTCAGCATGTTCAGCTGAGGAAGAAGCGTGTCTCATTAGAGGTGTTTAAAAGCCTGAGTAAACCAGTAGGGTTTGCTGGGAGAAGAGCCTAGCTGACAGACACAAGCAGTCTGCAGGATAGTAACTGGTCCGAGTCTTACCAACGTCCATGGGAGCGTGAGGCAGGAGTGCTCAGTTACTACAGGAGCTGAGCCAGGTGAACGCTGTTTGGTGCTGTTTCTGGTTTTTTTTGTCTAGCTTTACGTTACTTTACTCGGACTAGTGCGTCTGTGTCACCGCCATGCAGCTCTATCACGCTTCCAAACCTTACAATGGTTATCAAAATACCGGAAGTCTCCCTCTGGAATTTGTATGGATGAGAGGAAAATTCCAGACAAAACTGCAATGATTGGTGCTGGCTTGATAGGGCAGTACATGAAACAAGGTTTTTCTCTTTGCCACTGCCCCCTTGGGCTCCACACTAGATACAACACTGGGTTCTGCATATGTTTTTCTTAGAGTGTTCCTTTAAAATAAAATAATTGCAACTGCACTATTTATATGAGATTCTGTGCTTCACCTGAAAATGTTTTATCCCAGTTATCAAACTATCAATTATTTAAGTTGTGATAAATGTCCTATTCCTATAGGAGTAAAGGAAACAATAGTAAAAGCTATGTCCAATATAAGGTGTTCTAGTTACAGATGGCAATCCACCAATCTATTAACACTCCTTATGTTTTTGCCGTCTTGAGTTTGGCAGTTACCTGTAACGTAAGGTCTCTGATGGAGGCTCTGGTTTCATACTCCGATTTCTTTTGACAGATGTATAGAGTATGTGAAAAAGAAGAAACAGAATGAACATAATGGAAGACCACACCGTGCTTAATGACGGGGCTAACCTGAAACTTCATCCTCCCCTTACCCATCCCATAGGTGTGTTTATCAAGCATTAGAGTCAACCATTATTCATTTATTACAGGACATTATCAACTACAGCTCAATGGCACCAAACCAACTTGCTCCTTAACAATGTGTGTGGTCTCTCATGTGTCATCCAGATATCTGGAGCCCTATGAGAACTCTGTCAAAAACAGAGATGAGCTTCATCGGTTTGGAATAACTTATCCAACAGCTTAATTTAGCCTTACCAACAACGCTTTTCCTGTGTTCAAATCATGGGAATCAATGGCAAAGACAGCAGAAAGCCATCCAATAAACATGCTAATTATGTTACTTTTTATGCTACAAGCTTGGAACTTGATAAGTAGCATCCTATTTTTGTATAGTGTTTTAGATTACAATAATACAAAATATGGTAATTTGATAATTGAAAATACACTCTCTAATGTTGAAGAGGTAAGGCAATACATGGAAAGATGAGTATATTTGAATTTAGATTAGAAAGACATATTGCCTCATTAAAAGTTTGACGATAATATAGTTATGAGGGGATGACTCCAACGACATATTTGAACACTTCTGGTTTCAGTTTTTAAGATGAAAAATGTAGTCTTCAATAAAAAGGAAGTTGTATATTAAATTACAATTTGCTACAATATTTAAGGAACACTGAATGACATTTAAACATTATGTGGGGTTGACTTTTTATGTTGGGGCAAGAAGGAACTAATTGGTAGATAGATAAAACATTAAATCAAAACAAATATATAGCAAATATATAATCACAATGTGCGTGTCTCTTTAAAGTTGTTGATCCATTTGATCTGTTCACTTGCGAGAAGCCTGGTTAGATCTACAACAGGAAGTCATGGGCCATCCATGTAATTCATGATGGGGATGACTTAGGCAGAGAGAGATGCCCTACATTAGGATGTAGAAGAGGGCTGTCTGTAAAGAACACCCTAAGAAGTCAAGCCTTTAAAGGTTGATTCATTTTAATATCAATTATAAATAAGTATAAAACATACAACTAAAAGAGATCTAGAGAACAGGAATATTGATGGGATTGTGTAATGGTACTGGTTGTGTACATGACTACAGAACTGGACATCACTTATTGCAGTTCCCTTTCTCATGTACTAACTATGTGTGGTGGTACTCATATCCACTCAAGACTCCCTTTCTCATGTCCTGTGTCTGTCGGTACTCAGACACAGAGCACATTGCCTTCCTCATTAACATTAACAGGCTGTGCAATTTCAGGACTGGTTATCAATATCAGATCGGCAGGGGTCTGACTCTCAGAATCCATGCCAGTCAGCTGTTTGAAGAGGCTGCAGCGCTCATGTGGGCACCTTGTCTTTTTCAGTATTTACCTGCACACTGTCTAGATTGTAGCAGTGGAAGAGTGTAATTACAGCTTCCTCTTCAACTCAAGTGAGGAAGCTGTAATTACACTGCACTGGCGCTCCAATCTAGATGGCGTACAGGTAAACACGGAAGAGACACAATATTTGCAAGAGCGCCATGGCAACAGCTGCCTGGAGTCAGAACTCACCAATCTGATATGGATGACCGGAGGTCATCAATATCATGACACTGTGACTGCACAATCCCTATTTTAGTAAGTACTTAATTTTCCCATAATAATTCTGGATCAACTTTTCTTAGAATTCTTCATCATGCAGTTTCTCTGTTATTCCTCCTAGAGGTTTATGAAAGCGTAAGGGCACAACCCCTTTTACAAGGAAATAGTTAACACCCAGTTGTTCATTTAGTTATACATTTTTGGGAGAAATAACAATAACAGCAATGCAGAATTATGGGAAAAGATGGTATCATTCAGGTGTCTAGATGTATGTTGTATATCATATGATCTAGATATAGATCCTGGTCATATGACATACACATGCAAAATATCTCTGGGGACTGATAATCTAGTAGACAATCTCTTTTTCTTAACATGATTTTCTGACATTAATGTGATCATAGGTTATCCTGTATCTTGGATCCTGAGAGATCATCTGTAAAACTTGTAAGTGTTAAAAGGAATGTATCATAAGAAAATGTTTTTTTTTATGTTTAATACTTTTTTTTTATTCTAAGTAATTTTTAAAAATGTTACTGGTCACTATTAGAAATGAGCGAATAAAAAAAAATTTAAATTCACTGGTTCGTGGCACGATAAAAAACTGCTATTTCCTGGCTGCTGAGTGGTGTAGAACACTGTAGTGAAATAATACTGTGAGTCCATATGACATGAAGATGACAGGCGTCGCTCTTAGAATTAGCTCAAGTATGAACTCAGCCGTACAGGTCGATGTTAGCGCCAAGAAGAAGCCTACTCCTTTTACACCGTCGCCAGCTGATTCCATATTGATGTCAACAGACATACAAGTAGAGCCCCCCTGACAGAGTGGAGACGGTGTTAGCAGTAATTTTTTTTTTATGTCACTGATTAATTATATTATTTGTTGTTTCATAATATATATTTTCCTCACACTTTCAGACGGCACACAACGTCATTCAGTCCATACAGCAAAAGGAGTTTTTCAGTCACCCATCAATATTACCGGAAAAAAAAACACTTTGAAAGAGTGGCACAATGACAGAGTCTCGAAGTGGCAGATGCAGCAGCAGCATCATGAGAAGGCCACCAAGTGGCACAATGACAGTCTGTAGATGGCAGCAGTATGAGGTGGCTTCAGCATCAGGAAGCTACAGAGTGGCAAGGTGACATAATGTGGATATGGCAGAAGCAGCAGGAGACCACAGAGTGGCAAGGTGACATAGTGTGGAGATGGCAGCAGCATGAGGAGACCACAGAGTGGCAAGGTGACATAGTTTGAAGATGGCATCAGCATGAGGAGACCACAAAGTGGCAAGGTGACCTAGTTTGGAGGTGGCGGCAGCATCCGGAGAACACAGAGTAGCAAGGTGACACAGTGTGGAGATGGCAGCAGCATGAGGAGACCACAGAGTGGCAAGATGACATAGTTTGGAGGTGGCGGCAGCATCAGGAAGCCACAGAGTGGCAAGGTGACATAGTGTGGATATTGTAGCAGCAGGAGACCACAGAGTGGCAAAGTGACATGGTGTGGAGATGGCAGCAGCATGAGGAGACTACAGAGTGGGAATGTGACATAGTGTGGAGATGGCAGCAGCATGAGGAGACCACAGAGCGGCACAATGTCAGAGTCTTGAGGTGGCGTCAGCAGCATCAGCATCAGGAGGAGGCTACAGAGTGGCATAATGACAGAGTGTGGAGGTGGCAGCAGCATGAGTAGGCAACAGAGTGACACAATGTCAGAATCTGGAGGTGGCGTCAGCAGCAGCATCAGGAGGAGGCCACCGAGTGACACAATGACCAAGACTGAAAGTGGCGGCAACATCAGGAGGTTGTCATTGTTTTCATGTACTTTTTGTATATTTGGTGTTTCATAATATATATTTTCCTCACACTTTCAGACGTCACACGACCTCACACGACGTCATTCGGGCCATACAGTAAAAGGAGTTTTTCAGTCAACCATCAACACTACCGGAAAAAAAAACCACTTTGAAAGAGTGGCACAATGACAGAGTCTAGAGGTGGCAGATGCAACAGCAGCATCATGAGAAGGCCACTGAGTGGCAAGGTGACATAGTTTGGAGATGGGGGCAGCATCCAGAGACCACAGAGTGGCAAGGTGACATAGTGTGGAGATGGCAGCAGCATGAGAAGCACAGAGTGGCAAGGTGACAAAGTGTGTATATGGCAGCAGAAGGAAACCACAGAGTGGCAAGGTGACATAGTGTGGAGATGGCAGCAGCATGAGTGGGCCACAGAGTGGCAAGGTGACATACTGTGGAGGTTGGTGGCAATACCAGTACCCGCTGAAGATGGTGGGTGAAATAAGGAGCACTTGGCACTAGATGTGTGCATCAGGCAGGTAAAAGCATCAGAATAGTAGCTGAGGCGGGTAGCTAGAAGAAACCGGTCTCATTTGTCAAATTGTTGGTGTGGCACCATGGATGATCTAGTCTGATGCATCAGGCATTGGTGTGTGGAAATCCTGGCTGATTCACGCCAGATTCATCTTGATGCAGTGTCCGACTATGTGCTAAATGTGGGCACTTTAAACTGTTGCTAAATGTCATTTCAAATGTATTGTGGTATCATGCTGTAATTCCCTTTAACAGGCTGGCAGTGTAATTTACCTTTATTCGCCCCTAGGTGGTGCTGGCACCACTTAGACAAGCTTTGGAAAAGTCACGGCACTCTCGAACGTCAATCCAAATTAGTGTTTAATCACACCGAAAGATACAGCAACGTTTCGACACACAAGTCTGTAGCTTGAGAAAGACTTGTGTGTCGAAACGTTGCTGTATCTTTCGGTGTGATTAAACACTAATTTTGGATTAAAGTTCGAGAGTGCCGTGACTTTTCTAAAGCTTGTCTACGTTGTTGGGGGGTCCTTGAGGCCGGCCAATAGTGAATTGCTTTCAAGTAAGTGGTGCTATCCTACTCCATTTTTCTTGTGCTGGCACCACTTATACATATAGATGGGGGGGGGGGTAAAGTCAGTGTGTGTGTTGAGGATGAGAATGAAGAGAGGAGGAAGTTAATGGAGGAGGTGGAAATTTGTTTTTCCACCAAAATAAGTCACAAAAGATTTTACCACATATAACTGCACCACTGAACGCTGCATGAAATTTGTTTTTCCACTGAAATAATTCACAAAATATTTTACAGCATATAAGTGCAGCGCTTAACACTGAATACAATTATTTTTTTCCACCAAAATAAGTCACAAAAGATTTTTACCACATAGAACGGAGCATGCAGATGGAAAGGGTCTTCGGATTTCCCACACACTATACGGACGTCTCAGAAATGAACCACTGCAGCTCCTGGGAAGGTCATGGAGCGTCCCAGTCATCCGGCATCTATTCGCTCCACTGAGAGATTATTTTGAAAGTGTGTAGAAGCCACACGGGGCCCCCACTCTGCAGATTTATCATGGAGACATCATGGGGATTTAACCTCATATAACCGCAGCGCTGACCGCTGAATAAATTTAGTTTTTCGACTGAAATACTTTAAAAAAGATTTTACCACATATAAACCGCCACACTGACTGCTACTGCTGCTACTTCCGTGAACCCCTATACCACTACTTCCCAGGTAGGTAGACTGCTGCGAAGCAGGTGCTCTACCCCAGGCACATTTGTCTCCCGACCTCTCACTGCTGCCACCCTGCTGAATCCCAGCCATCTTTTCAACACAAATAACCACCAACTTGAACTCAGAATGTATTTTTCTGTTTGTACTAAAATAGGCCACTAAACGCTTTCAACACGTATAACCGCCGCCAACCTAAACTGAGAATGTATTTTTCTGTTTGTACTGAAATAGACCACTAAACGCTTTCAACACATATAACCGCCGCCGACATGAGCTGAGAATGTATTTTTCTTTTTGTACTGAAATAGGCCGCTAAACACTTTCAACACATATAACCGACGTGAACTGAGAATGCATTTTTATGTTTGTACTGAAATAGGCCATTAAACGCTTTCAACACATATAACCGCCACCAAAGTGAACTAAGAATGTATTTTTCTGTTTGTACTGAAATAACAAATATAAGTGCCACACTGACTGACTGCTACCGCCACTACCTCCGTGAACCCCTGCACCACTACTTCCCGGGTAGGTAGGCTGCTGTGAGGCAGGTTCTCTACCCCGGGCACGTTTGGCTCCCGACCTCCCACTGCTGCCAGCCTGCTGACTCCCAGCCATGCTTTCAACCCATATAACCGCCGACGTGAACTGAGAATATATTTTTCTTTTTGTACTGAAATAGGTCAGTAAACGCTTTCAGCAGAAATAAATGCACCAGTGAATTGCGTATATATTTTTCTTTCTGTACTGAAATAGGCCACTATACGCTTTCAACAGAAATAACTGCAGATGTGAACTGAGCATATATTTTTCTTGTTGGACTGAAATAGGTCACTATACGCTTTTACCAGAATTAACTGCAGAAATGCACTGATAATATATTTTTCTTTTTTTACGATAATACGACCCTATACGCTTTCACCAAAAATAACTGCAACAGTGCAGTGCGTCTATATTTTTAGTTTTTTTATGAAATACGTTCCTATTCGCTTTCACCAGAAATAACTGCAGAAATGACCTGAGAATATATATTACTTGTTGGAATGAAATAGGCCACTATATGATTTCACCAAAAAACAATTAAAAAGTGAAGTGTGTATATATTTGTCTTTTTTTACTGAAATACGCCCCTATACGCTTTCACCAGAAATAACTGCAACGGTGCAGTTCATATACATTTGTCTTCATTAATGAAATACGCCCCTATACGCTCTCACCAGAAATAACTGCAACAGCGCAGTGCGTATATATTTTTCTTTGTTACTGAAATACGCCCCATACGCTCTCACCAGAAAAAACTGCATATGTGAAATGCGCATATATTTTTCTTGTAGTTTTGAATAAGATACTAAGACATAAGCCTCTAAAGGCTTTTCAACATAAGACTTGCAGCCCAATAACAAAAAGCTTGAATGACAGAGCTGTCTAATGATTATTTGGATCCCCAAATAATCGTTCCCTGCACTTGTAAATCAGTTTCCTATCAATGTCCCTAGCGCCTTCTAACGTCTCTCCCTGCACTAAGATGCTTTAGATGCTTTTAGTGGTGTTTCATTCAATTTCTTACCTTTTCATGCGAACCAGACACCAATCCCTCTTCAGAGCAGGGGGTGCCTAGTTTATTGCTCAGGTTCTCCCATTGACTTCAATTGTGCTCAGGTGCCTGGTAGAGCATTCCGAGGTATTCTATTCGAGCACCCGAGAGCAGGCGGTGAGTAGAGGTGGTGTCCAGGGCAGGAGAGGTAAGTGATTTTTGAAATTTTATTCCTTATGAGGCTGTTGGGGCTGAAATATCACTTCTGGGGGCCGGTGACAAAAATGGGGGCTGAAATATCACTTCTGGGGGCTAGTGACAAAAAATGGGGGCTGAACTATCGCTTCTGGGGGCTGGTGACAAAAAATGGGGGCTGAAATATTGCTTCTGAAGGCTGGTGACAAAAATTGGGGGCTGAAATATCACTTCGGGGGGCTGGTGACAAAAAATGGTGGCTGAAATATCACTGCTGGGGGCTGGTGAGAGGCAATGGAGCTGATTTTGGGCTGCTGGAGGCTGGTGGTGAGAGACAATGGGGGCTCAAATAACACTGTTGAGGGCTGGTGAGAGGCACTGGGAGCTGATCAGAGGAACTGGGGGCTGAAGAGAGGCTGCTGGGGGCTGATATAAGGCTACTGGGGGCTGATATGAGGTCACTGGGGGCTGAAGAGAGGCATTAGGCTCTTATCGGAGGTCTGTTTGGGGGTCATTCACATTGGGGTCTGAGATGAGGTCTGATTGGGGGTCTGATCTGAGGTCTTATTGGGGTCTTATTAACATTGGGGGTCTGATTAGTGGTCTGACCTGAGGTGTAATGATTTTTTCTTTTTCTTTTTGCTCTCCTCTAAAACCTAGGTGTGTCTTATGGGCCGGTGGGTCTTATAGAGTGAAAAATACGGTAAATGCATGCCCCTTGTGTCTTCAACTTCTGCAGCCTGCTGTGTTATTCAAAAGCCTAAACTTTACTAAAATCCATTAGCAAAAATGTTTTTCAGACAATACTTGAATTTAAATTAAAAAAAGTCTCTGTAATTCAAGTACAATTAACATGAACTTCCTGTGTGATAGGCTGGTACAGAGGGAGAGAAATCCCCCACTACTTACAATCTATGAGGATAAGGGTCCATTCACACGTCTGTTGAGTGGGTATGGATAGGTTCCGCAATTATGCGGAACGGGTGTGGACCCATTCATTTTCAATGGGGCCGGCAAAGATGCGGACAGCACACATTGTGCTGTTTGCATCCGCATTTCCATTGCGCGGCCCTGAACTTCCGGTCCGCAGCTCCAGAAAAAAATAGAACATGTCCTATTATTGTCTGTAGCTGTGGACAAGAATAGAAATTTCTATTGGGGTGCCAGCCCGGTGTTTTGTGGATCCACAATTTTCAGATCTGCAAAACACTGCGGACTGTGAAAAGAACCTAATGGGTAAGGCACAATAAGGTGAGACTGGCAGGTTGGAAGCTTTTCTGAAGATGTAGGTTTTTCAGTTTGCATTGGAAAGTTTGGATGGAAGGAGAGCATCTGATGTGTTGGGGTAGATAGTTTCAGAATATGTGTGATGTAGAGATGGAATCACAAAGGCAATTGTGTGAAGAACAGACAGAAAAGCAGAAGAGAAGCTCTTACAAGGACTAGTGATTGTGTAATGAAGTACCAGGAGATTACAGCAAACATTAAAGGGGTTGTCCGGGTTCAGAGCTGAACCCGGACATACCCATAATTTCACCCAGGCAGCCCCCCTGACAAGAACATCGGAGCAGTTTATGCTCCGATGCTCTCCCTTGCCCTGCGCTGGATCGCGCAGGGCAAAGGCTCTTTTATTTACAATAACACACTGCCGGGCGGAGGCTTTCACCCAGCAGTGTGCTTGGTGATGTCACCGGCTGTGATGGGCGGGCTTTAGCGCTGCCCTAGCCTGTGTTTTACAGGCTAGGGCAGCTCTAAAGTCTGCCCATCAGTGCCGGAGACGTCACCGGGCTCACTGCTGGGCAGAATCCTCCGCTTGGCAGCTCCATGGAGAGCCCGGTTCATCACCTTTGAACCCGGACAACCCCTTTAATAGAGAGGACAGGTTGTGGACAGCCTTGTATATATATAATTGTTAGGACCGTGAAATGAATTGTCTAGACAGTGGGGAGCCAAAGACGGTAGTGGCAAAGAGGAAGGGAAGGAGAGGAATCAGGGGAGAGAAGAATGAACCATGCAGCAGAGTTCAGAATGGAGTGAAAGTTTGAGAGAAGGCCAGCATTTTCTACAAATCTTAATAGATGTATACTTCACTTCTCAAATGCCAGCACAGTGATCCCCTATACTGAATTAACTCCCTGAATATAAATTTTAATTTGATATTTTTATTTTACATGTGCGCATTAATCATTGCCAAATACACTACTAATTGTAGAATAAGTAGTTGGGCTTTCCCACAGACTACAATGTCTGTAGAACAGGCAAGACTGTTCAATAAAATAATAAGTACGTGTCACTTTCTTATTTTTCAAGTCTAGAATTACAGTCACAGAAAAGTTGTAAATCAACTTGCTAAATCCAAAAGTCATAGTCCATTAATGCAAGTCATGTGCTATTAAAATCATTCCAGTCCTTACTGCAACATTTCTAAATAACTTTGAAAGATTGTCCTCCTGGATCCTATAACCACAAACAGCTAATGAATGACATGCAGAAAACATAAGCAGCAAGCCATAGTATGACTTCATCACTGCTCCATCGTTTTACACTGAGAATGTTTACTCGAAATGTGTACTTCATATCTATCTGTCTATCTATCTCATATTTCTCTATCTATATTATATCTCTATCTATTGCTCTATCTATATATCTCATATCTCTCTATCTATATCATATCTCTCTAGCTATATTCTATATATCTATCCATCTATCTCATATCTATCTATATCATATCTCTCGAGCTATATTCTATCTATCTATCTATCTATCTATCTATCTATATCATATCTTTCTATCGCTCTATCTACTTCATATCTATCTATCTCATATCTCTCTATCTACCTCATATCTATCTATCTATCTGTTTATCTGTCTGTCTGTCTGTCTATCTAGAAATATATGGAAGCAGCTGTGAGCCCAAAGTTGCAAACATGATCAATGTCCAAAACTGCATAATAAAAAGATGTCAGCTATCGGATCGAGCAGAGTGCACCTGGCGATGCCCCTCTGGAATTGTGGGAAAGATATACAAATTAGCTTTCCTAAGCCTATCCGACGACAACAGATGTTAGACATGATGTACACATGACATAAGCATTTGCATATCAATAAAAAAAAAAATTATAAACTAAAGCATAGATGGCAATAAGAATGATTTATTTAAAACGTAATCAAGCTCTGTAGGCAAAAGTGACAGAATCCCTTTAGGACTACATGTTACTGGGGACTTCATGACGCAGTCAGGAAGAACTAATGTTTAAGTCTCTTAATTATTATGACTTGTACTTGTAGTAAATGCCTAGGCAAGATTACATTGCAGCCACTGTTCTTCACACACAATGTGCTTCATTATGATAACGAACAGTGAGCAAGCATTGGATTTTAAAGGGTTATTTCTATCTTGGACATTAGGTGGATATACCTCATCTAGGACACACACCTATCTCCATAATGAGGGGACTCTAAACCCCATCTCATGGCTGCCTTGAATCAAGAGGTTGCTGCACTTGCTTGACTCTCTCAATTCACTTCTGTAGAAGATCCAAAAACAGCTGAGTAAATGTGCATGCCATTTTCATTACTTCCATATCATAGCCGCAAGATAGGGGTTGTTGTCCACAGGTGGGAGCCACATCCACCGGATCCTTCTGGCACATGTTGTCAATATGCCATACAGGGTGGACTGGCCATTGAACCTACAGGGAATTTTTCCTGTGGGCTGATGACCATAGGGCCATCTGAGCCCTCCTCACTGCCACTAGCCAGGTACATACTACTGTAAAACAGAAATCATTATGTATGTGCTTATAGAGCACCTGATAGCTCATGTTTTAGTAAAAACTTATATTCAAAAAAGAATCATAGTTATGGAGCATCTTTTTCTCGAACTTTTCTAACTTCTTTGAAGGAATTTGTTGGACATCTCTTCATAGATAGATAGGAGATATAGATAGATATGAGATGTAGATAGATAGATAGATAGATAGATAGACACTGTACATAGATAGATAGATATGAGATAGATAGAAACCCAGTCCAACCAGAAAATCACCCCACACCACCTCACAAAAGCTGGGATCAGGAACACAGTAAACAAGAGACAAGAGGAATGAGCATCCCAGAAGCTGACGGTGTACCATAGCCTACAGAGAGACTACAAACTGGCCGCATATCTGGAGAAACTAGGGAACCCCAGAGACAGGAAAAACCTGAGCCACTACAGACTGAGCGCCCACAGCCTGGCCATCGAATCCGGATGGCATGCACAGAGCTATATGCCTAGAGAAAGCTGTGCCCGCAGTGCCACCTGGAGGCGGTGGAGTATGAGGCCCACTTCCTGATATACTGTCCCAAATACTCAGCAGTGAGGGACATCCACTTTAGGAGACTCTCTGATCTACTCCCACACTTCATCACCATGGAGGAGGAAGAGAAGCTGCTCATCCTGCTGGGAGAGGATGAGAACACTGTGAACATATATCAGTGCCTGCCACAGACTGAGAGGAGCCTGATATGCCATGGACTCCTATACCCATGACCTGGGTGTGTCCGCACCCCTCCCCCCCCCCCCCCGTCATGATGCGCCACTGACTCCTATACACCGACCTCGGGTGTGTCCCCATTTCTCAACCCCCCATTTCCCACATGCTTTGGCAATACTAATCAAAAACACAGAAATATAGTGGCAAATCTGGGGGAGCTGCTCAACCCCTAACACTGTAGCGTGTTTTTCATTGGGGGAGCAGCCCCACCGCATGTGGACTGCAGCAAACGACTATCCCCAGCAAAAAATTTTTTGCATACGGTGGAGGATGTCGGCGCGGTCCACATGCACCACAAAGGCATCCTACACAAAACGGAGCATTGTGCGGATGAAAATATAATCATATAAATCACAGAAGAAATGCACCAAACGGATATGCCACTGACTATACTGGCTAGTCATAAATGCAGATATTAAAAGCTGAGACTTTTGCCAATATATTCCTGTCAGGAAGATATCGGAGCCCAACATGCACCACGTCACGGTTCTCAGCATGGCAAAGGGTCCTACCACTAAGCTACCTATGGTGTGAACAAGGTCTGAGGGTGATGTAATCCAGCTCACAGCCAGGCTTCCACACAACCGCCTAGCAGGACAACTAGTGCAATGTGAACAAAGCCAGACTGTAAGCCACACCCATATCAGACCGTGTGATGGAGGTTACCAGGTGCAAAGGAGATTGTTTGAATGCCAGGTAAAAGGCACATACACTACATATAAAACAAGACAAAAACACAGAAATATAGTGGCAAATCTGGGGGAGCTGCTCAACCCCTAACACTGTAGCGTGTTTTTCATTGGGGGAGCAGCCCCACCGCATGTGGACCGCAGCAAACGACTATCCCCAGCAAAAAAAAAATTGCATACGGTGGAGGATGTCGGCGCGGTCCACATGCACCACAAAGGCATCCTACACAAAACGGAGCATTGTGCGGATGAAAATATAATCATATAAATCACAGAAGAAATGCACCAAACAGATATGCCACTGACTATACTGGCTAGTCATAAATGCAGATATTAAAAGCTGAGACTTTTGCCAATATATTCCTGTCAGGAAGATATCGGAGCCCAACATGCACCACGTCACGGTTCTCAGCATGGCAAGGGGTCCTACCACTAAGCTACCTATGGTGTGAACAAGGTCTGAAGGTGATGTAATCCAGCTCACAGCCAAGCTTCCACACAACCGCCTAGCAGGACAACTAGTGCAATGTGAACAAAGCCAGACTGTAAGCCACACCCATATCAGACTATGTAATGGAGGTTACCAGGTGCAAAGGAGATTGTTTGAATGCCAGGTAAAGGCACATACACTACATATAAAACAAGACAAAAACACAGAAATATAGTGGCAAATCTGGGGGAGCTACTCAACCCCTAACACTGTAGCGTGTTTTTCATTGGGGGAGCAGCCCCACCGCATGTGGACCGCAGCAAACGACTATCCCCAGCAAAAAAATGTTTGCATACGGTGGAGGATGTCGGCGCGGTCCACATGCACCACAAAGGCATCCTACACAAAACGGAGCATTGTGCGGATGAAAATATAATCATATAAATCACAGAAGAAATGCACCAAACGGATATGCCGCTGACTATACTGGCTAGTCATAAATGCAGATATTAAAAGCTGAGACTTTTGCCAATATATTCCTGTCAGGAAGATACCGGAGCCCAACATGCACCACGTCACGGTTCTCAGCTTGGCAAGGGGTCCTACCACTACGCTACCTATGGTGTGAACACGGTCTGAAGGTGATGTAATCCAGCTCACAGCCAGGCTTCCACACAACCGCCTAGCAGGACAACTAGTGCAATGTGAACAAAGCCAGACTGTAAGCCACACCCATATCAGACTATGTAATGGAGGCTACCAGGTGCAAAGAGTGTTTGAATGCCAGGTGAAGGCACATACACTACATATAAAACAAGACAAAAACACAGAAATATAGTGGCAAATCTGGGGGAGCTGCTCAACCCCTAACACTGTAGCGTGTTTTTCATTGGGGGAGCAGCCCCACCGCATGTGGACCGCAGCAAACGACTTTCCCCAGCAAAAATCTGTTTTTGTCTTGTTTTATATGTAGTGTATGTGCCTTTACCTGGCATTCAAACACTCTCCTTTGCACCTGGTAACCTCCATCACACGGTCTGATATGGGTGTGGCTTACAGTCTGGCTTTGTTCACATTGCACTAGTTGTCCTGCTAGGCGGTTGTGTGGAAGCTTGGCTGTGAGCTGGATTACATCACCTTCAGACCTTGTTCACACCATAGGTAGCTTAGTGGTAGGACCCCTTGCCATGCTGAGAACCGTGACGTGGTGCATGATGGGCTCCAATATCTTCCTGACAGGAATATATTGGCAAAAGTCTCAGCTTTTAATATCTGCATTTATGACTAACCAGTATAGTCAGTGGCATATCCGTTTGGTGCATTTCTTCTGTTATATTATTTGGCAATACTAATGTATAATTTTAGACCTGCAAATAAATCTTTATTGATTGATTGATTGTTTGATAGATAGATAGATAAAGTTTTATTTACGATATCATAATACAATACTGAACATCGAATACAACAAAGTGTTCCCTCGGATTTGTATACATGCAAGGGTACTTTATTACAACATTCTGACTGCCAGGAAGAAGTTAAAAGTCTGACATCTGGCAATGCTCTAGATTTTGATATCTTGGGGAAAATAGATGAAAACTTTGATACTCGATTAACACTTTATTAAACATTATAGTTCTGCACAGATATAGAATTCCAAGGGCTTTGCTCAGGTAATGATCAAACCGCATTATCTGTGTTCATTTTATCTATAAATTGCATTTTCATTGTATACGTATTGCTACATACATATTGCCACATGCAAAATTTGCTATTTTATTGTAGATCTCTGGAATTCTTTGTAGAGTTTTGAATTTACAGTATGTGTAAAGTTTCCTGCTCTCTAATTTGTAAGGCTATAGTGTCAATGACCTGAACAACCACCATCCATATTGCAATATGCATTTAAAACATGATGTGCTATATCATTAGTTAAATGCATCTGTATATAGTTTCAATAACAAAGAAAGCTTGCTGGTGAAATGTAGAATTATGTATGTAAAAAACCTGTTACCGAAGAACTTCAATTTACACAGCAGATGGTAATTGAGTGAAAGCCTTAGTAACTCTACATTAAAATATTCTTTACAAATTGTCTGCATAGAAATGGATTTCATGTACAATTTAGATGCATAATAAACATGTGGATGGAATTAATTATTTTAAATGGAGGCCTGAGTAGCTCAGTAGTTACAATTTCCCAATCTGACCCTACAGCAAATGGGATTAGGCTTTTAGATTCTTTAATAATTTATACAAATTGCAATAATATTAATGTGAGCATATCAGCAGAGTGTCAGCAGTTTTCATTTAAAGCCATTCTTCAGCCATGTAGCTACATTGCAAATGTCTATTTTGTTAGTACGCCTAGAACATGAACAGCACTCGGCAATGGTACAATATTTAAACCCTTTTATTTCAAGACAGGCAAAATGCCATTATCAGAGAAGAGTAATAGAAAAATTCATAAAAAACACACACAGTAATGTATTATGATAGTGTTTTTTATCAAGTAGATCTGTTTATAAATTCAGAGTCAGGCTTGCCCACCAAAATGGGGTAATCCAGTCTTTGGCCTCATGCACACGACCGTTGTGTGCATCCGCGGCCGTTGTTCCGTTTTCCGTTTTTTTACACGGACCTATTGACTTTCAATGGGTCCGTGGAAAAATCGGAAAATGCACCGTTTGGCATCCGCGTCCGTGATCCGTGTTTCCAGTCCGTGAAAAAAATAAGACCTGTCCTATTTTTTTTCATGGTCAATGGGTCAGTGAAAAATCACGGATGCGCACAAGGATTTTTCATGTCCGTGGATCCTCCAAAAATCAAGGAAGACCCACGGAAGAAAAAACGGACACGGATCACGGAAAACGTTTTGTGGACCGCAAAAAAAAAAGTCTGTGTGCATGAAGCCATAAGCTGACTGTAGAGAAAATCCTGTGTTGGATATTTTGCAAATAATCTATTAAACTTTATTGGTGGATATGGATAAAAAAAAAACATCATTATATACACTGGTAGTTGGATCGGCGTATATTTAAGGCTACTTTCACACTCGCATTTTGGCTTTCCGTTTGTGAGATCTGTTCACGGCTCTCACAAGCGGTCCAAAACGTATCAGTTTTTGCCCTAATGCATTCTGAATGGAAAAGGATCCGCTCAGAATGCAAAAGTTCAGTCTTCATTCCGCTTTGGAGACGGACATCTAAGTGCTGCTTGCAGCGGTTTGGTGTCCGTCTGATGGAACTTAGCCAAACGGATCCGTCCTGGAACACAATGTAAGTTAATGGGGACGGATCCATTTTCACTGACACAATCTGGCACAATAGAAAAAGGATCCGTCCTCCACTGACTTTCAATAGTGTTCAAGACAGATCCGTTTTGGCTATGTTAAAGATAATACAAATGGATCAGTTCTGAACGGATGAAGACAGTTGTATTATCTGAACGGATCCGTCCATGACTAATTTGGGGGTGGAATGCCTGAATGAATCCCAGTAGGTTCAAAACTACTCAGTCCAGCACTATAATTTGCGGGCAGCTCTATCAGTCATAGTTATTATTGAATCAGAATATTAATAGGTTTTATTTTCCATATTATTCTATAAAAAAATAGAAAAATTCCATAGTTTTCAGGTTGTGTTAGTTTGTGCTAGATTGGGGATCAATGAATTTTAAAATGTACACTGTAGAAATAAAATATTAGGAATATAATATACAGATACAATAATATACAAACATATACCTGGAGCCATAATAAATAGTTATTGACCTATATAGTTTAACTTAGAGATGAGCAGTGATGGCCAGTTCGCATTGTTCGCCAGTGAACATATGCGGGCTGCCATCTTGACTCCGGTGATGCACAGGTAAGCCCTTTCCTGTGCCTTTGCCGCAAGCCGGTCTGAAACAAATGCGATCATCGAGAGCAGGCAGTTCCGAGAACAGCCAGATGAAGGTCCCCTGCGGCTGTTCTCGGAACTGCCTGCTCCCGATGACCACATTTGTTTCAGACCGGCTCGCAGCACAGACACAGATAAGGGCTTACCTGTGCATCGTCGGACTTGTGAGTCAAGATGGCAGCCACTGGCGAACACTGCAAACTGGCAATCACTGGAGATGAGTGAACCGATTTCATAAAATTGAAATTTAACCCTAAATTGTCCAGAAATTCTGATTTGTTAGATTAGAAAGAGAGAGAATTTTTTGGGCATTTAAAGAAATTTCGATTCTGGTAAATTTACTGCCTGATATGGACAAATTGACCCGAAACAAATTTGAGAAAATCTCTAGTTTAACTTATGATTATTTCCAAAAAGTTTTATTGTATTTGCTTTTGTTCAGTGTCTAAACCAGACAGAAAATAAAAGGCTCATTGCACTTGCAAAATGCTGCATGCTAATTCAACCTAAAGGTGTTTAGAAAGTCTATGAACCTTTCAACCCTAATTCATGTCATGTAAATCAAGTGGTGCAAGACAAAATAAACTGGACTTGTTTCGAAATCCCTGTCATCTCTGTCTACATTATGATAGAAATAGTTGTGTTAAATCAAAACTATCTGGACTTATATTCAAATTAAATAAAATGTTTTCCAGTTCCAGTGTTAAGGAAAACATTTTTTTTCTTTAGGGACTGCCATATTGGAGAATTCCTCCCTATGTTGTATGTATTAGTGTAGAGCGAATTGAAGCATTGGAAGTGGAATTTGATCAGAAATTTAGGCAACAAAGCCAAATACCCCTGCGTTTCGTGGTAATAAATCCGATTTATTCTAAAATTGCTGCTGCACTTGGTACAAAGTGAAGGTAAGAAGCCTGGGAACATGATATGACCCATGCCATGTAGCTAGCCAATCAGCAGATAGCCATCCCTGTGATGTCACAGGCTCAGCCCTATAAAAAGCCTCAAACCAAGCAGTCTCAGCCACTTCACTGTGAGCTGAGCTTAGGGACAGTGTAGAATATTGGAAAGGAAGAGTGCACGAACAGTGTAGGGAGACAGTCAGGGCCCATCAACTCAGCAGAAGGAAGCTGTTACTCCTTCCCATGGACTTCAACGACGTCTATTACTCCTGATGCTCCTCCTTCTCCTCGTTACTTGTTTTGACAGCAATCACCATGGTGATTGCAAAAAGACAACAGTATTTGTGCACTTATCCAACAGAGCAGAAGCTGATCGTGCACCTAGCCAAATTACTGTTCCTAGAGTCCCTTCCTTTCCATGTAGTCGACTATGGAAGTAGTATGTAGTAGAATATGGAATTTTTTTTTTATGCACACTTTAGGGGGGGCCAGGTCCCAATGATGACCATCCTCATCTTTTGCTGAATTTACTGCTTCCAAATCAATCTTTGCTGTCTCCATGTCTGAGAAAAGTCAGCAAGATGCAGAGAGAGAAAGAGCTGGATATTCCAGATGACATATTATCAGTAATAGATGATGTGGAAAAATGTGGAAATGCAGATGGCATAAGAAGAGTTATTTGCCCTGTAGGGCAGGAGAGCGGTTGGAGTTGGAGAAGTGGGTTTGCAAATAAGGAGGGGGCTTTATTCTTGTGTCACTGTGGGAATGCCCGATGACTGTTTTTCACTCCTCTTTTAGCAGTTCTTTGGATCCACCTGCTGCACCACGAGCTACTCTCCATATGTAGTTTCAAGATGCAAGGGTTAAAGGAGAGTATAATTATTTGGTAAAATTAATCTAGTGGTCAACTATTGACTCCATGTGGCCCTATTATGTAATTCTCACACAAAAGGGGCTTTTTTTAGGAGATTGCAGGACACAACAGCAATAACTGGTATATTGTGCCATGCACCTAACCAGCCAAACTCCATGCCAGCAACAGCCCCTGTTTGGCCAACATATTACATGACAGCTACTAGTTTTCAGACTCAGAATCCATCCACCATGTTTATCCCATCTAGTAATAATCACAATACATGCTCAATTCAACAGCCCACTCCATACATTCTCTCAGCCACCGTGAAGTACAGGTATACCTGAATTATAGCAATTCATGACAAATTAACTAATCTAATTTCTTGTCAAATTTCTGAAAATCGACCAAATTGAATCAAAACTTAGCTCATCCCTAGTATGTAAATATATATGCCAGGAAACTGTCATGAAAAAGTCCCAAACTGCATGTTTGTGCCACTTGCGCGAAAATTTGTAGCAAGTAGCATTTATCCACTGGCCTGGTCACTTTCCTTAAAAAATTGGGCGTAGCGAGGTAGTGGTCAGGGCTGGCAGCCCCACCACATTTATCATCTTTGATGCCAGTTTTATGGCCTAACAGAACACTAAAGTCTACGTCAGCCAGGGCCGGCATAGATATACTATAGGAGCACGGACATCCATATGTTGTGCCTAATTTATGACAAGGAATAACCCTCATCATAAATTAGATGCATAATATGGTAGCACACCTGGTTATCATGGACAGGCATATGCTGTTGGTCTATGATAAATCTGGCCCATAGAGTATTACAGTCTCCAGGAAGTGGTAGCATACAGATCCCTCCTACAGAGACTACAGTGTGACAGGAGAGATACATACAGAGAATTATCTGTGTCTATAGTGCTGCCATCATACCTGATCTGTCATTAAAATCCAATGTCATTAAATCCAATGCTCTCTGCTAATGCTGTGCCAGACTACACAGAATAGCTGACAAGTGGACTGCAGGAAACAGGAAGTGTCAGTCTATTTTGACAGTGCTAGAGATGGACTAGAACTAAATTATTTTAATTCAGTTCACGTTTATATAACATTATACTATTCTTTGGTAAAAGACATAATAAAAAAGGGCTTATTTTTTTCTTACTTAGTTGATAAAGGATTATGGTCGTTCTACATTCCACTGTCCTTTTAAAAAAATAACAAATGAGAAACCATAATGTATTTTATAACTTTTTTAAAACCACTAAGCCTTACATCCAATAAAATTATATCTCAGCCATGCATAGTGGACATTAAACGAACATTATTTGATTCTGAATTCTGTAGACTTTTCTTTTTATTCATTTTTGGTATTATTAGCAATTAGGACTTTAGCAGAATTTTCACTATTAGGAAAAAATATTTTAATTCCAAATTAAATATCATTATAGACACTTTTCGTTTTTAATCTTTTAAGCACTCTTTAGTCATTCAACTCAAGATACAGCTTAAAATCTTTAATAACACTTTATTACATTTATTCCCAAGCTATCAAGCTGGCCATATATTTAAATTACACAATTTAAATACATTAATTTAATCTAACGAGATAGCTTCTCAGATTTTCCTGCTGTACATTCCCTAAAGCATTTACAATCTGTCTGTTCACTGACATATATGTCAATCTGACCTTTACAAATCTGATATCCTTCTCAGGAGCAATAGTTCTTTCAGGTTTCTTTGCTTTGTGGCAATATACATTTAGTGAGAAAAACCCATTCTTCACTATCTTGAGTTTTAAATCTCATATGATCCACAATCCTTATTTACGAGACTAGTATAATCCCATAGGTATATTGATATCTGTTATCACATGCCTATTTACATCTTCTTAACAGTGGGTAACCAAAGGACAAATATTAAAGGAGATATTATTCCCTATTGAACTTGGTTGATAAGAGCAACATGACTACCTACAATAGTTTTTGTTCTTGAGTAAAATTATTGGCTCTTGCTGACAAAATGACAAAAGTGTCATTTCAGTTGGCTTGAACAATGCAAGTTACATGTGTTTACACAAATATATTGATACATATGTTGATGTGGACCTTTTATATAGCATGAAATCTTTTTGAGATGACCACCCAAAATTATATTAAAACGTTTTCTGTCTCATTGAGAGCTTAGGGAACCACTTTCAGAATTTCACCATCACATTTGTTTTTGGACACAAGATACTTGTTTTCTTGTATGTTGTATCACGATACACCTACTAATGCCTTTTTTTAAAGGCTAAAGTAGTTTTTTCCAGGTGGCCTTTCAAAGAAGATGGTCAATATGCTTAATATATGGTAGAACTCAAAATCTGTCACACGAAATGTAGTTAGGATAGCAGGATGGTCTCAAAGCAGTGGACACTCTGTGAGGTTTCAGAAATTTAGAGCTTATTCACACAAGTTTGTCCAATTTTCCATACAGAAAAAAAAATTATCCATGAAAAACAAATAGATTTTGTGAGCATTTAATTTTTTTCTTATTTCGGTTAATAGAAATGGCTGTTCTGTTCTACCAAAACAAACCAGCATAAGACCTAAAGTTAGTTTCTCAGATCAGTTATGGAACTGTTAAAAAAAACAGATGTGTGAATAGCTCCATTGATTGGAATGGGATTATATGATATATTTGTTAAAAAAAAAAGGAACACACACAAATAAACTGTCTAAAAAAAAAAAAAAAGTATACTCTTTTTGAATTCTTTGCTGTTATGTATTAGGACATAAAACCAAAATTGATCATTACACCATGGTGTTATTTATTTAACAAAACAAAGCCAAAATGCAGAAGGTGTATGTGAAAAATTAAATACACACCTTCTGTTCCCATAGGAATCAAAAGGAAAGTAGCAACCATGTCCTGCTTATCAAATTCCCTTGATTAATTAAATATCAGCAAGTTTAACCACCTTTATAAAAGAAGAAGTTGTGACAGTTTGCTGGTCTGGAGCATTCAGGTATCTGTTAACAAAATGCCAATGAGGAAAGAAATCAAGAGGTGCAAACTGTATTAGGCAGGAAATTTGCACCTCAATGGAAGGGGGTCTGCTATGTTGGGGGAGAGAATTCTACGAGGGTCATAGAGAATTTAAACTAGGTATAAAGGGGAATGCAGGGCAAGGTGTCTGCACATACTGGTGGATGGACAAATGGATTAGGGAGGGCTTATTAGGTCAGTATATAATGAGATCCTCATTGTACAAACTAACACTGATAACCGCTGATAACATGCCCATAAATCTCAACAACTCACATCCCTGAATGTAGAAAATTAAAGACTAACTTAAAATCCATGTTCACAAATGCTAGAAGTCCCTTGCACCAGGGGAACACATTGATGTAATGGGTATAGCATGAGATATGACTCTTCACATGACTGGACTTTTACTTTTCAGGGTTTTACACTCTTTAGAAAAGACGGGGCAAACAGGAAAGGTGGTGGAGTGGCTCTGTATGTTATGTGAAAGTAAGTGTGAGAGCAATTGTGGGTTAGGATGGAGAAACCTTATGAGAAGGGGCGCAAACGCTGAGAAAATAATACTTGATGTAATTTACATACCCCCTTGCATCATTGAAGAGATAGAAGGCCAGCTGGATGGCCAAATAGAGCAATCTACACAGGTGGGTACATTGGTCATAAGGGGATATTTTAACCTCTAAGATATTGACTGAGGTCCTCAACTTGCTGCGGGACCACTTGGGCCAGTTTGTCAAAGATCCCACTAGGGATAATGTTCTCTTGGACCTGGTAATATCTAACAATGCAAAGCTTTTTGAGAATGTCACTTTTCACTTAAGGCTTGTCAATATTGATCACAACATAATTATAGTCCCTCTGAAACAAACTCTGGCTGGAGGGGTAAAACACTGTATTTCAAAAAGTCAAATTTCTCCAGGTGGAGAGCAGCACTTAAGGGCATAGACGGATAGACAGATAATAAAAGAGAGAGCTGGGGTAATTTATACTATAACATTTACTCCTGCAGATTTCAAGCATAAATGGCTGAAACTAAAACCCACATGATTTAGACCTACTGTAAAAAAGGCAATATTTTACAAAAAATGGGCATTTAAAAATATCGGAGGTGTTAAGGTGTAGTATTTGAAATTTATAAAGGGCTTAAAAATAACTTTAAAGGAAAATTAGCAAAAATACAAAATGAGCGGCAGATGGCCAAAGAGAGCAAAAGAAATCCTTAAAAATGTATTTAATATTGTACTTTTTGCCCTATAAGATATAACTGCCAATAAGCTACACCTAGGTTTTAGAGGAGGAAAACAAGATAGTTAATCTGAGGTAAGATTTTTCGTCAGACCTCAGATCTATCATACATATGCCTTTCCTGTTTACATTCCTTCTTGCTAAAAAAAAAAAAATCACGTGAGCCCACTCCTCCCACTTATATGGAGGGTATATAATGTGCAGCCCCCACCTAATAAATTAGAGTTATGCTTTGACCTTATATAGAATGTCAGTGTTATTTCTCTCGCCGTGCATGCACGTATCTATCTATCTAATTTGGAGCAGTCAGTGTATCAACCTACCTGACCATTGATCAGAACCAGAACAGAAGAGAAAGGAACTGAAGTAGGTGGTGCCAATCCTTATATTACATCCGGTAATATACAAAATTGGCTGAATGTACATATAGTCCAAACTAGGGCAAATAAAGTACCGTAAATGGAAACACAAGTACAGATGAATAATAGCGTTGTGCGCAAATATTCAAAAAGCTAATTTTTATTGCCAATATCGGTACTTCGAGAATTCGCAAATATTTAGAATACAGTGCTTTACACTCACCTAAAGAATTATTAGGAACACCATACTAATACAGTGTTGGACCCCCTTTTGCCTTCAGAACTGCCTTAATTCTACGTGGCATTGATTCAACAAGGTGCTGATAGCATTCTTTAGAAATGTTGGCCCATATTGATAGGATAGCATCTTGCAGTTGATGGAGATTTGAGGGATGCACATCCAGGGCACGAATCTTCCGTTCCACCACATCCCAAAGATGCTCTATTAGGTTGAGATCTGGTGACTGTGGGGGCCATTTTAGGACAGTGAACTCATTGTCATGTTCAAGAAACCAATTTGAAATGATTCGAGCTTTGTGACATGGTGCATTATCCTGCTGGAAGTAGCCATCAGAGGATGGGTATATGGTGGTCATGAAGGGATGGACATGGTCAGAAACAATGCTCAGGTAGCCCGTAGCATTTAAATGATGGCTAATTGGCACTAAGGGGCCTAAAGTGTGCCCAGAAAACATCCCCCACACCATTACACCACCACCACCAGCCTGCACAGTGGCAACAAGGCATAATGGATACATGTTCTCATTCTGTTTACGCCAAATTCGGACTCTACCATTTGAATGTCTCAACAGAAATCGTAAGACCAGGCAACATTTTTTTCAGTCTTCAACAGTCCAATTTTGGTGGGCTTGTGCAAATTGTAGCCTCTTTTTCCTATTTGTAGTGGAGATGAGTGGTACCCGGTGGGGTCTTCTGCTGTTGTAGCCCACCTTTCTTTCCCATTCTGACATTCAGTTTGGAGTTCAGGAGATTGTCTTGACCAGGACCACTACCCTACATGCATTGAAGCAACTGACATGTGATTGGTTGACTAGATAATCACAGTAATGAGAAATAGAACAGGTGTTCCTAATAATTCTTTAGGTGAGTGTATATTCGTAATGACGAATATTCTTTTTTTTTTGTTTTTGTTTTTAACACAGTACACATCAGGTGATCATCCCTCCCTTCTTCTAGCTTGTGGGCTAACGAGAAGGCTTGTCACAGCTTAGCAACATCCCTAGCAACCAATATAAAAGTTGTCTACCCAACACAGGTATTTCACGCACATTACACGAATAATACATTGCCGATTTTCGCAATCAAGAATATAATCTCGAATTCGCAAATTAACGAATATATGACGAATATTCTACAAAATATTCGTGAAATTTCGCAAATTCGAATATTGCCCCTGCCACTCATCACTAATGGATAACACCAAAGAGGTATTAAAGAGCTCAGTTCAGTTATTGCTGTGATCCTGTTCATAATTCTCTAAGCACTGCACTAGGCAAATGTGGCGCCCATATTCATAAAAATTATCTATGTCTTCCAAAGTTAATTATAGACCAGTAAATGTAACTCATGTTGTGGGAAAACTGTTTGAATGGCTCTTAACCCCTTAGTAACCAGCCTGTTTTGGGCTTTACTGACCAAGCATTTTTCTTCCCTTTTTCATAGTCACATTCCAAGAGCTATAACTTTTTTTATTTTTCCGTCTATATAACTTTATGAGGGCTTTTTTTTGTGGGACAAGTTGTAGTTTTTAATGGCACTATTTTGGAGTACACATAACTTTCTGATTAACTTTTATTAACTCTTTCTGGGAGGGAGATGGGAAAAACAGCAATACTGCCACAGCACTCTTACGTTATAAATTTTACGGCGTTCATTTTTCAGTATAAATAACATAATATCTTTATTTTCTGGGTCAGTACAATTACAGTGATACAAAATACATATATTTATTTTTTAGGTTTTACAATTCTTTTGCAATAAAACCCCATTTTTGAAAGAAAAAAAATGTTTTTACATTGACGCTTCCCAAGACCCATAACTTTTTTATTCTTCTTTCTATGGAGTTGTGTGGGCGCTTGATTTTTACGGGACGACTTGTATTTGTTATTGGTTTCATTTTGGAGTAAATGGCACTTTTTGATCACTTGTTATTAAGCTTTTTCGGTGGAAACTAGGAATAAATTAGCAATTCGGTCGTTACGGATGCGGCAATACCAAATATACGGGGGAGATTTTTTTTTTCAATTTTTTTCATTGAAAAGCGTATTTTCAATGAAAAAAGTGTAATTTATTTTAAGCGATTTTTTTTATTTAATAAATGTGTTTATATCATTTTTTTTACCACTTAATAGTCCCACAAGGGGACTATAACAGACAGTATTTTGATTGATTTTAAAATGCAATGCATTATCCCTATACCAGCAGGCTGTGCTAGTGAGGCGCAGCCTGCTTGAAACTACAACAGCCAGGATCGGGGCCTACATCTGAAGCCAGGTAGGCTTCACACATCGGCACCTCACTATTGCATTTGCGGGGTGCCGATGGGAGACAGAGGGAGTCTGCTCCCTCTGTCTCCGCTTTACACGCGGCAGGCCCCATTGCCTGCGTCGTGTAAAGTGTTAAACAACCCGGATAGGCACTCCTGCCAGTCCGGGCTGTTATAGCAGGGCAGCGGCTCTCATGTGAGAGCTGGGTACCCGCTCTCCGATGCACGGGGGATCCGTGCAGCACTTAGACTGGGCCGCCGTAAAAAAGCCCCTTGGTGACCGCCGTAAAAACACATATCGGTGGTCACTAAGGGGTTAAGGGACTATACTCAAGAGTTGGTGACCGTAAGTTATATCAGAATAGATAGCTAGCAGGTGGTTACTAAGGACAGATATTGTCAGACTATCTTAATTTGTTTTTATGAGGAGGCAAGTAGAAGCCTGGACATAGGCATTTGATAATGTCCCTCACAGACATTTATTAGGTAAAATAAGGTTCAGTGCTGGGTTAGTTATTCATTTATTTATTAATGTTATAGAGGATTGGATTAATACTACTATTTTTAGAGATGACGCCAAGCTGTGTAGTGCTGTGCAGTCCATGGAAGATGTCCACAAATTACATACTGACACTCTGAGTGTCTGGGCATCTACTTGGCAAATGAGGTTCAATGTTGATAAATGTAAAGTTATTCATGAGGGCTCTACTAATCTGCATTCATCATATGTCCTAGGGGATATAACATTGGGAGATTCACCTATAGAGAAGGATTTGGGTGCACTTGTAGATTGTAGAATAGCTAACTGCATGCCATGTCAGTCAGCTGTTTCTAAGGCTAGCAGGAAAAGGTTGTGTGATAAAAGAGGCATGAACTCATGGGACAAGGGCTGTAATATTGCCACTTCACAAATCTTCTGTAATATGCAGTTCATTTATGGGCACTGGTTCATAGAAAGAATCTCTTGGGGCTTGGTAAAGTATAAAGAAGAGCAATTAAACTGATAAGGGGCATGGAGGGTCTTGGTTATGGGAAAATATCATAATAATTCAGATGAGGCACCTGAGAGGGGACTTATTTAAATCACCCTTACAAAAAATATAGTTAAAATCTGTTCCATGTACTTTAAAATCCCCTGGAGAAGATAAATGTAATCTATGTAGGTGACAAAATTTCTTCACCATAAGAATTGTGAATCTGTAGAATAGTCTACCTCAGGAGGTGGTAACAGCAGGAATAGTGGAAATATTTAAAAATGGCTTAGATTAACTCTTTGAACAAAATAGCATTAATCCTTGGAAATGGGGTAGAATTCTGGTCTGTAACTCCCATTATCTTATGTCAACCCCCTAACATCCCCTAGTTGAGCTGGATGGACGTATGTCACTATGTAACTAAGAAATCATCTTAAAGAAGCGATTGCTGCTGCCCATCAATCAGGGAAGGGTTATAAGGCAATTTCCAAACAATTTGAAGTTCATCATTCCACAGAGGGAAATATTCACAAAACATTCAATACAGCTGGAAATCTTCCCAGGAGTGGACATCCCAGTAAATTCACTCCACAGTCATAGCTCAGAGAAATTAAAAAAATGCCCAAGAGCTACATCTAAGACCTACAGACCTTAGATATGTTGAATGCTCAAGTTCATGACATTATAATTAGAAATAAACCGAACAAGTATGGCCTCTTTGGAAGGGTTGCCAGGAGAAAGCCTCATTTTTCTAAAACGAACATTAGCATGGATTACATTTTCAAAGTTTTATCTGAAAAAAAAAAAAAAGAAGATTTCTGGAGCAATATTCTTTGGTCAGATGAGACTAAAGTGGAAATGTTTGGCCATAATGCACATCTCCTTGTTTGGCGAAAACCAAACACATCAGCACAAACACCTCATACCAACTGTCAAACATGGTTGTGGAGGGTTGATAATTTAGGCTTGTTTTGAGGCCCTAAACCTGTGCAGTCATTAAGTGGACCATGACCTCCTGTGTATACCAAAGTAATCTAGTGTCAAATGTGAGGTCATCTAACTAGTAGTTAAAGCTTGGACAAAATGGGTAATTCAGAAAGACAATGCCATGTACATCAGCAAAACTATAATAGAATGGCTGGAAAATAAAGGAATCAAGGTGTTGCAGTAGTCCAGACCTCAACCCAATTGAAATGCTGTGGTGACCTTAAGAAAGTTGTACACAAATGAATACCCACAAAACCCACAATGAACTAAAGCAACATTGTAGAGAACTGTGCACCAAGATTCCTCCAGAATCATGTAAGAGACTGATATTTTTTAATTATTTTTATTAGTTTTTCAATTGATTGCAAATGATAAATAAGACAGTCTTATAGATAAGATTAATGACTATTAATAAGGAAAAACAAAAGCGGGAAAAAGAGAGCTACCAAACCAAGGTCTGAGCAGGCATGCACCCTAAATAATGGTAAAGGGGGTTAGTCACTGAAGATAAGGAAAAGGCTTACTAAATGGGTTTTTTAGCTCTATTCATACAAAAGAAGAGAAAGGAGCTGATATCTGTGGTGCTGGGGCTGTTAGTATATCCAGTAATATACTCAATTGGCTAACTGTAGATATGGTCCAAGGTAAGTTAAATAAGATGTGAATGTAGTGTTTCTGGATTTTGCAAAGGCTTTTGATACTGTCCATCATAGAAGTTTAATAGGTAAAGTAAGGTCTGTAGGCTTGGAAAACTATAGTTTGTAATTGGATTGAAAACTGGCTGAAGGACCATGTCCAGAGAGTTGTGGTCAATGATTCCTATTCAGAATGGTCCGGGGTTATAAGTAGTATACCCCAAGGTTCAGTGCTGGGTCCTCTATAATTAAATTTATTTATTCATGATATCGAGGACAGGATTAAATGCACCATTTCTATTTTTGCAGATGACACTAAGCTATGTAGTAAAATACAGTCTATGGAAGATGTCCATAAACTACAAGCTGACTTGAACACTCTGAGTGATTAGGCATCAACTTGGCAAATGAGGTTCAATGTAAATAAATGTTATGCATCTTGGCAGTAATAATCTCTGTGCTTCATATGTCCTAGGTGATGTAACACTGGGGGAGTCACTTATAGAGAAGGATTTGGGTGTCCTTGTAGATCATAGATTGAATAACCGCATACAATGTCAATCAGCTGCTTCTAAGGCCACCAGGATATTGTCATGCATTAAACAAGGCATGGACTCGTGGGGCAGGGATGTAATATTACCACTTTACAAAGCGGTGGTGCGGCCTCATCTGGAATATACAGTTCAGTTCTGGGCACCAGTCCATAAAAAGGATGCTCTGCAGCTGAAAAAGAGTACAGAGGAGTGTCACTAAACTAATAAGGGGCATGGAGGGTCAATATGTGTGGAACTATATCAAAGCCACCTCACAAGCTTTCAGAGGGTCTTAGTTATGAAAAAAGATTAAAAGAATTGAATTTAGTCTTGAGAAGAGACGTCTAAGGGGGAACATGATTAACCTATACAAATATATAAATGAGCCATACAAAAAATTGGGTGTAAAACTGTTTCATGTAAAATGCCCTCAAAAGACAAGGGGGCACTGCCTCCGACTGGAGAAGAAAAAGTTCAGTCTCCAGAAACGTCAAAGCTTCTTTACTGTAAGGACTGTGAATCTGTGGAATAGGACATGGTCACAGCAGGAACAGTGGACAGTTTTAAAAAGGGTTTAGATGAATTCTTAAAAGTAAACAACATTAATCCTTATGAAAATCTTAGTTTCATTTCCTCCTGGGATTCGCGTCCCCACCAATCCCTTGGTTGAAATTGATAGACTTATGTCTTTTTTCAACTGTATTAACTTTGTAACTATGTAACTTTTCTGAACAGTCTTAAAGTCACTCTTATAATTTGCTAATATCTTTCCCTTCAAACAGACACCTCATAAGCTTGTTCCACTGACACTCATGTTCTACCTTCCATGGACCTAAAGCCAGCCATTGTATAGTGGCAAATAATTTTTATAGATTTATCAGTTGTAAGTGGACACATTTTTGGAAATTCAGCAGTTAATTATTACAATTATCTATCCAGACCATAACAGACTACAGATATACAAGAATCCTCTATGATAGTTACTCCTAGAGTAATCTGAAATAGATTATATACTTCACCCAAAAACTTTGAATCGCTGGACATGACAAATAGCAGTGACACAAGTCCACACCTACTAAGTCACACTTTGGACACCTTTTAAGGGCTCATTCAGACGGCCGTATGCTGTCCGCAAAAATACTGAATGCTATCCGTTTTTTTGCGGATCCGCAAAAAAACGGATCCGCAAAAAAACGGATAGCATTCTGTATTTTTGCTGACCCATAGACTTCAATAGGGCCATGTCCTGATTTTCACGGACAAGTATAGGACATGTTTCATTTATTTTGCGGAACCTTGGATTAGAAAAGGGCCCCATAGAAGTGAATAGGTCAGCATCTAATCCGCAAAAAAACGGATCCGCATTTTTGCGGATAGCATGCGGCCGTCTGAATGAGCCCTAAGGGACAGATTTTTTTAATTATGTCTTGAAACATTAAACCATAGAGTTCAAAGAGGTTGTACTTTTGTTTTTCTCATGACTGCATGGTTGTGTGAGTAAGTTCCAATAGTTAAGTGTTGCCGTATATATATGCTAGGTTGATATTTATTAGACAAAAAGCCTTTGAGAGCCTTAAACCTATCTTGTCCTAGAAAACAAAAATGAATAAAATTTAACTTTTATTATATTTGCCATAAAAGCTGAACTTCAAGTTAAAGTGAGCTACTAAAGTTGTTAAAAATCGCTGGTTCCTGAGTCTAGATATTAGTGAAGAATTCGCTGGAAGGGCAATTTGGAGTGCACTTCCCTACTATGCCCTAAATAGCCATCAGTTAATGCCACTGACATATGCTATATAGTTGTAATTACACGTATATCATGATTGTTTAAGTATGAATATATCTACACACACTGACAAAGGAGCTCAGACACCTAAAACCTATGAGCTGCCCCCCAACACTGGCTTCATCAGGGGAAACGGGCAGAATTGAAAGAATACGCCAGATCTCTGATATTTAGTCTGAATAGGGAGTAATTTTCATATTATTTTATTTCCTAACAGTACTCATTAAATTTAAAACCCTGCTAAACAAGATGCAGCAGGAGAAGAAAAAAAAAAAACATGCAGGAGACCCAGGAGCGGCAGCTGGAAAATAAGGTGAAGGAGATCCATGCACAGCAGCGGAAGTTTGCACTGAAGGTGCAGCAGTTTGATGCGCTGCAACTAAATCAGATGCAGGAGTTGTGTGACCGGAATGAGCTACTTAAAAAGTTGCCATAGAGCCGCGTTTGGCTTCAACTGTTGAATAAAATGTTTTTGCCATTAAAAAGTGTGTGTACTTTTTTAATACTGTTATGTTTTCATGTTATTTTAAATGATAAGGTTGCAGTAAGGCCATGGAAAACTCACCATGATCAGGAAAGACAGAAGCATCAGTGGGTAATGGTAATGGTGGAGTATAAGGCCTACACATAACTCAGCATGATCAGGACAGACATCAGCAGGTTCTTTGTTTGCAGCAGGAATGTGTTCCCACCAGACAAGGGCAAAACACCACAAATAAACTTAAAGGGCTTCTGTCAGCCCACTAAACCGTTTTTTTTTTTTTTGTGTTTAATAATAATCCCTATACTGCGAGCTCTGCATACATAAGCAAAATAATCATTTTAGTTCAGTAGAATTTGATAAAAAGCTATTTTAATAATATGTAAATTACCTTGCTACCAGCAAGTAGGGCGGCTACTTGCTGGTAGCAGCCGCATCCTCCGATCCTAATGACGCCCCCTCAGCATTGTGATTGACAGGGCCAGGGAACGGAATCGTTCTCTGCTGGCCCTGTTTGAATTCCAAATCTCGCGCCTGCGCCGTACCTGTCTTTAATCAGCGCAGGCGCACTGAGAGGCGTACGCTCTCTCGGCCTCTCCATCCTCAATGCGCCTGCGCCGATGACATCACATCTACACCCGGCGCAGGCGCATTGAGGATGGAGCGGCCGAGAGAGCCGCCTCTCAGTGCGCCTCCGCCGATTAAAGACAGGTACGGCGCAGGCGCGAGATTTGGAATTCAAACAGGGCCAGCAGAGAACGATTCCGTTCCCTGGCCCTGTCAATCACAATGCTGAGGGGGCGTCATTAGGATCGGAGGATGCGGCTGCTACCAGCAAGTAGCCGCCCTACTTGCTGGTAGCAAGGTAATTTACATATTATAAAAATAGCTTTTTATCAAATTCTACTGAACCAAAATGATTATTTAGCTCACGTATGCAGAGCTCGCAGTATAGGGATTATTATTAAACAAAAAAACAAAAAAACGGTTTAGTGGGCTGACAGAAGCCCTTTAAACACCTCTGAGAGAAGCAGGTTTTTCATCTAGAGTCGGAATGTGCTCCCATGCATACAAAATGCAATATTTTCCATTGACATCGTTTTTTTTTTCTAAGGTATTTTAACTTTGTAGAGCCAACAATAAATTTGTACAAATTTAGCATCACACACCGCCCGCACTAGTCTGCTTTCATTTTCCATATAGTGCACATCGAGTCTGGAGCAGAACACTGTGTTTAGCACTGCAGCGGCTCTTTCATCCTCCTTTTGTCTTTAGTTTTCAGGTATCCCTGGAGTTGTCTGTGGCTGGGGGGAGGAGACCAAGGACAATGAGCAGGAGCTAGGGCACTCCACCGCTTCCAATTTAGTGCAAATGGGTGCCTTCATGCTCCAGTGTTTGAATAGGGACCCCCGTATAAAAAGCATAAAGGGCAAGGACCAGTACTGGGTGGCAACGTACTTAGATCCCTGGAACAAACACAAAATGGCGGACATGTTACCTCCAGCCACATAAGTTATTTTCTGTCAGGTGAATGCCTAATTTTTGGGGCCTGTACTCCCGTGGCCTATAATAATAATTTTCTTGGCTCCAGCAGGGCACATTTTTGCGAGTTTCCCTTTAAGATGCATAAAAATGTCTCACGATTAAAATACATATTTTTTGTGGGAATTTTTGCCATTGATCCCCTTTGGTATGTCACTGTCCATGTTGTGGGACTATTTGCGCACTTCTACTAAGTATTTGGTGACTGCAAATGTTACCTGAAGTTTTTAAGGCTCGCCTGACATCAAAGAGAATCGGGTTTGCCGCGAACTTGCGGTTTGCGAACATTTGATAGCGTTCGCGCGATCGCGTTCGCTAACCATCCCGGCCAAAGTTTGTCCATCATTACTGTCCTGTACCACGTGATGGATGTGTCATGGGTTTAAGTTCTTCACAATGTAAAAGAATATGGCGGGCGCAAATATCACCATATGTTTGCCCGTTTGGGGAGCAGCGAAAGAGCAAAGTTCACTGCGAAACGACCGCCAGGTGAACTGCAAGGCCATCTCTATTGATTACATCTAGTCTTGAAATTTAAAAATGTTTCACCAACATATAATAGGTTACAAGGACACCATAGTGCATAAACAACAAAAGTAGAGTCGCAAGTCAGAAAATGTCTAATTTTATACTTCTTAGAAGTGAACAGATGTACAAAAAAATCCCCTTTATGTAAATAGCAATAGTTGACACATTTACGACAGGGAAAACAACCCATTTTTTGTTACCGTAGGAAGCCTTGTGTATTCTTTTTTTGGAAACTCACGTCAGTATGTACAACTTTATCCCTCAAGTTATTAGGTCTCCTGTATGATAAGGGGAAAGTTTAAATTCCTCAATATTCATATGTCCACTCCTCAAAACAAGCCAATGCTTAATAATTATTTCCCTGATGTGATGACTATTCTCAGTGAATGTGGTAACAAGTGGGATCCTGTGGGAAGTCAATTTTTCATGTTTTTTTCTATCCAATAGTTTTGCTCTGTCACAAGTACGGACAACAGCCAAATGAGAGTCTAGTGATGAGGCTGATAGATGTTTGGAAAACCTCTTGTTTGAAAAGCTTTTTTCATATTATTTAATGTTTTGTACAACTGTTGTTCCTCACTCACTATCCACCTAGCCCATAAGAACTGGTTTAAGGGAAGCGATTTGACCATAGTGCGGGGGTGGGCACTATTAAACGTAACAAGTGTATTCTTATCAGTATGTTTAACATGTACATAAGTGTCAAATATCCAGAAATAGAATATCTCCTCAGCCTGAGCTTCTTCACATTCAAACTGCGCATGGTACAGGTCACAAGGAATAGGAACAAGAACAGCACACCTCCAAAGGTCCTTGAGATATCGGTATATCCTCACCAGAAGGTATCAAAGTAACCTGGAGACACGAACTAACAAAATAAAAGAGTCACATGATCCACCATTGCTGAAGTGCATTGAAGACTACCAAATATAAGCAAACTACAAAAAAGCATTTGGGTTGGCTTTATTATAGGGACATGTAAGGAATAAACTTAGTATCAATTAAATAATATAAATGGATGGTTGTCTAATGATTCACTCCATTAATATAACTAGTATGAATGAAAACAGGTAACTGTATAAGTATATACCAAAAAATTGCTAAGGACAACAAGAATAGCGAAGAGCAGGCATGAATTGATAGTGTAAAAAAAAAGAATTAGCCAGTGCCTGGTCAACGGCATCAACATCCCCTACTGTTGCAGAGGGCAACGTCCAAACCCTCGTCAGAGAGTGTGGAAATAAATGTCGTTCGCAACAGGTAGACCCTTCGTATCTGGCACGGGGTCATTATTAAGTAATATATCCATTTTTCTTGATAAAGTATTGCAAAGTTTTGCCACATCAGCAAGATCATACATATTGGACAGTACAGATTTCCTTTAAAAATTATACGATACTGACATTCCATCTAATGTGATTATGGCCTCTTTTGGCATCACCAGCCTCTATACTTTCCATTAGACATGATTTTTGGATTAATGTGGTTAAGAGAGCCCTCATGTGCTTTGAGCTTTCATTGGGATGCCAAGATTTTGTCCTGACACTCTCACATCTTGTATTGACGTCCAATTATTTTCTTTTTGGGGACCATTTTTATTTACAGCGCAAAGGGACCTCCATGGGGTCCAATGTGGCCCTTAATTATGCCAACATGGAGGTCACATATCTTGAGGAAACATCTATATATGTGTCTCCCCACTTCATGCATGTCTTGAGGTGGTGGCGATACATAGATGACGCATTTTTAGTTTGGATTGGTACTAAGGAGCAACTTCTTCTATTTTCTTCCTTTCTTAATACTATCAATGATGACATCAAATTTACTTTGAATTATTCCAGAGAAGTTATTTGCTTTCTGGATATTTAAGTCTTGCTACGGGAGGGACAGTTTGACACTAATGTACATGTTAAACCTACTGATAAGAATACACTTCTTAGGTTTAATAATGCCCATCCCTGCGCTATGGTCAAATCGCTTTTCTTTCTTACAGGCTAGGTGGATAGTGAGTGAGGAACAATAGTTGGACAAAACATTAAGTAATATGAAAAAGCTTTTCAAACAAGAGGTTTTCCAAACACTATCCTAGACTCTCATTTGGCTACTGTCTGTACTTGCGACAGAGCTAAACTATTGGATAAAAAACATAAAAAAATTGACTTCCTACAGGATCCTACTTGTTACCACATTCACTGAGGATAGTCATCACATCAGGGAAAAATTGGCCTGTTTTGAGGAGTGGACATATGAATATTGAGGAATTTAAACTTTCCCCCTTATTATCATACAGGAGACCTAATAACTTGAGGGATAAAGTTGTACATACTGACGTGGGTTACCAAAAAAAGAATACACAAAGCTTCCCACAGCAACAAAAAATAGGTTGTTTTCCCTGTTGTAAATGTGTCAACTGTCGGTATATGTATAAAGGGGATTTCTTTGTACATCCGTTCACTTCTAAGAAGTATAAAATTAGACATTTTCTGACTTGCGACTCTACTTTTGTTGTTTATGCACTGTGGTGTCCTTGTAACCTATTATATGTTGGTGAAACATTTTTAGATTTCAAGACTAGATGTAACCAACATAGATACACCATCAATAAAAAACGGATAGATCTTCGCGTCTCAAAACATTTTACTGATTGCGATCATAAAGAAAGCGACCTAAGATGCATGTTACTAGATCACATTCCAACCTCTCGAAGGGGTGGCAATAGAATTCTATTATTAATAAAACATGAACTATAGTGGATTTCTGAATTAAATACATTAAAACTTTATGGATTAATTATTGAATATAGACCGTGGATTCTTAACTAATCTCTCCCCCTTTGTTCCTTTTTTTTCCTTTTTTCCCCCCCCCTATTTTTTCCCTTTTTTTCTTTTCCTTTCCCCTTTCTTTTCCCCTTTTTGTTTCCTTCTCTTCCCTCCTTTGTAGTGTTGAGCGCAAATATTCGATTAGCGAATTTTAATCTCGAATATCAGCACTTTTTTTTCGTGAATATTTTGAATATAGTGCTATATATTCGCTAATTAGAATATTCATTTTTTTTTTTTTTTTTAATTGTTTCCACTTCCCAAAAGCAGTTATTCTTACATGTCCGGGGGACTCTGTGCTCCTTGCCCGCTTTAGTCAGTGCCCGTTGGCGTGTCTGCCGAGTGCCGATTTCCCATGCACATGGAGCGTCCCCGTCACCATGGGAACACCTCCATGCTAGAATGTACTGTCAGATGTGAGAATCACAGTCATCTAGACCACGCTCAAAGTTAGATGTGCAATGCGAGTAAAATTATGCATTGAGCATCCAACTTAATTTTGTTCATAGGCAACGTTCCTAATGGTTGGCTTGCTAAAATTAACAAATACAGAGAATATAGAGCTATATTCGTATTCATTATATTCGTTAATTCTAGCAAGCCAACCTTTAGGAATGTTGCCTATACACAGAACTAAGTTGGATGCGCAATGCTAGTAAACTTACTTAAATTACTCGCATTGCGCATCCAACTTAGTTCTGTGTATAGGCAACGTTCCTAATGGTTGGCTTGCTAGATTTAACAAATATAATGAATACGAATATAGCGCTATATTCTCTATATTCATTAATTCAAGCAAGCCAACCATTAGGAAAGTTGGCTATACCCCGCTCTAAGTTGGATTTGCAATGCGAGAATATTTATTTGCCTATTTTTTGCAATAAATAGAAACTGAGTCATAGATAGCCAAACAATAGAGAAGTAAGTTGCATATACCCTGCTCTAAGTTGGATGAGCAATGCGAGTAATGTTACTTAATCCTCTCGCATTGCGCATCCAACTTAGAGCGGGGTATAGCCAACTTTCCTAATTGTTGGCTTGCTAGAATTAACGAAGATAGCAAATATAGCGCTATATTCTCTATATTTGTTAATTCTAGCAAGCCAATAGGAAAGTTGCCTATGGACAGCTCTACGTTGGATTCACAATGCGAGAATATTACTTTACCTATTTTTTGCAGTAAATAGAATGACTCAGTATTCTATTTATTGCAAAAAATAAGCAAAGTAATATTCTCGCATTGCAAATCCAACGTAGAGCTGTCCATAGGCAACTTTCCTATTGGCTTGCTAGAATTAACAAATACAGAGAATATAGCGCTATATATAGTCAACCAATAGGAAAGTTGCCTGATACAGTTAAACTCGCAATACGCAAATAATTAAATCGCATATTATTCGTGATCAATAGAATAATGCTGAATATTATATTTTGACAAATATAAGACGAATATTCAATCACATATTCGCGAAATATCGCAAAATCGAATATGGCACCTCCCGCTCATCACCAAGGCTGTCACAATTTTTCTGTCCTCATCAGCTTGGTGCTCCTATTTATATACTATTATTATACTAATTTTTCTCTATTTTTGTTTTATTAACAGTTGGTGAATAGGGAGCAGGTGATTTACACGGCCAGCATGTGACCATCCAAAGCCTGTCAAAACTACTTCTCCAGTTCTATTTTTGGCCTTTATATATGTGACATGTTATACTGATATATCTATTGTATGGGGGTATGTCTAAGATACTCCTTTTTTTATTTTCCCTGGTGAATAAATTAAGATTGGGCTAATTGCAGGCATGATGTTATTTATTTATCTATCGGTGCTTATGGGTTCCTCTTACTATCCACATAGTGGGGGCCCCTAGCACTAATTGGGGTGGATATCATTCCTTGTGGCACCCTTACTGTTAGGCAGTGAGGTCTCCTCTTGGTAACCTGATCGGTGACTCTATACCAAAGTGTGGTGTCTACTGATTAATGGATGTCTCCTGCCTTTTTCTTTTTTTTTCTTTTTCTTTTTTTTTACTCCTCATATATATTGCTGCAGATGACATTTATTTCCACACTCTCTGACAAGGGTTTGGACGTTGCCGTCAGTAACAGTAGGAGATGTTGATGCCGTTGACGCGGCACTGGCTAATCCTTCTTTCTTACACTATCACTTCATGCCTGCTCTTTGCATTTCTTGTTGTCCTTAGCAATATTCTGGTACATACTTATACAGAGACCTGTTTTTATTCATACTAGTTATATTAATGGAGTGAATCATTAGACAACCATCCATTTATATTATTTAATTGATACTAAGTTTATTCCTTACATGTCACTATAATAAAGCCGATCCAACTGCTATTTTGCAGTTTGTTTATATTTGGTAGCGCTTAATTAGTCTTCAATGCGCCTCAGCAATAGTGGATCATGTGACAATTTTATTTGGTTACATGTTAGTGCGTGTCTCCAGGTTACTTTGATACCTTCTGGTGAGGTTATACCGATATCTTAAGGACCTTTGGAGGTGTGCTGCCCTTGTTCCTATTTGATCACGTGACTTGTACCTGTTGATGTCAGGTGGTCATGTGATCGGACGCTTTTACTGACATGCGCAGTTTGAATGTGTAGACGCTCAGGCTGAGGAGAAGTTCCCACGCTGGTCAGTATTCACAATTTGCCCTTATCGCCCAAAGATTTTTTTTAATTCTTGACACATGGGTTTTCACAGGAGTGTATAATTATGCAATTATCACATTTTATGATGGATCTTAGTTTTTAAACTATATTATGATATGTGATCACTTCGCTATTATATGTATGATTCCATCATGTTGAAATGCACTAAGATTAAACATTGTATCTTCACTTATGTAATTTTAACACTGTTATTCACATTGTTTATATTAATTACCTTTATTAATCAATTATTTTGTTGGTGTATATATATATATACCTGTATTTGAGCAGCATTTTGTTATCACCATTGCCTGAGAAAGATCCCACTGAGTTGATTGAAACGTTGCTATATTTCTGGTGAATAACACTAATGTTTTTTTGGATGTGCCGTGGCATTTATCATAATATATATATATATATATATATATATATATATATATATATACACACACATATACATATACAAACCGGATTCCCAAAAAGTTGGGACACTATACAAATCGTGAATAAAAACTGAATGCAATGATGTGGAGGTGCCAACTTCTAATATTTTATTTAGAATAGAACATAAATCACGGAACAAAAGTTTAAACTGAGAAAATGTACCATTTTAAGGGAAACATATGTTGAATCAGAATTTCATGGTGTCAACAAATCCCCAAAAAGTTGGGACAAGGCCATTTTCACCACTGTGTGGCATCTCCCCTTCTTCTTACAACACTCAACAGACGTCTGGGGACCGAGGAGACCAGTTTCTCAAGTTTAGAAATAGGAATGCTCTCCCATTCTTGTCTAATACAGGCCTCTAACTGTTCAATCGTCTTGGGCCTTCTTTGTTGCACCTTCCTCTTTATGATGCGCCAAATGTTCTCTATAGGTGAAAGATCTGGACTGCAGACTGGCCATTTCAGTACCCGGATCCTTCTCCTACGCAGCCATGATGTTGTGATTGATGCAGAATGTGGTATGGCATTATCTTGTTGAAAAATGCAGGGTCTTCCCTGAAAGAGATGACGTCTGGATGGGAGCATATGTTGTTCTAGAACCTGAATATATTTTTCTGCATTGATGGTGCCTTTCCAGACATGCAAGCTGCCCATGCCACACGCACTCATGCAACCCCATACCATCAGAGATGCAGGCTTCTGAACTGAGCGTTGATAACAACTTGGGTTGTCCTTGTCCTCTTTGGTCCGGATGACATGGCAGCCCAGATTTTCAAAAAGAACTTCGAATCGTGACTCGTCTGACCACAGAACAGTCTTCCATTTTGCCACACTCCATTTTAAATGATCCCTGGCCCAGTGAAAACGCCTGAGCTTGTGGATCTTGCTTAGAAATGGCTTCTTCTTTGCACTGTAGAGTTTCAGCTGGCAACAGCGGATGGCACAGTGGATTGTGTTCACTGACAATGGTTTCTGGAAGTATTCCTGAGCCCATTCTGTGATTTCCTTTACAGTAGCATTCCTGTTTGTGGTGCAGTGTCGTTTAAGGGCCCGGAGATCACGGGCATCCAGTATGGTTTTACCGCCTTGACCCTTACGCACAGAGATTGTTCCATATTCTCTGAATCTTCGGATGATGTTATGCACAGTTGATAATGATAGATGCAAAGTCTTTGCAATTTTTCGCTGGGTAACACCTTTCTGATATTGCTCCACTATCTTTCTGCACAACATTGTGGGAATTGTTGATCCTCTACCCATCTTGGCTTCTGAGAGACACTGCCACTCTGAGAAGCTCTTTTTATACTTCGTTATGCTGAAATTTACTTTATCCAGCCTCTTATTCCTACTTGTCCCAACTTTTGGGGGATTTGTTGACACCGTGAAAATTTGAATCAACGTATTTTTCCTTTAACCACTTCAGCCCCGCTAGGTGAAACCCCCTTCATGACCAGAGCACTTTTTACACTTCGGCTCTACACTCCTTTCACCGTTTATCGCTCGGTCATGCAACTTACCACCCAAATGAATTTTACCTCCTTTTCTTCTCACTAATAGAGCTTTCATTTGGTGGTATTTCATTGCTGCTGACATTTTTACTTTTTTTGTTATTAATCAAAATGTAACGATTTTTTTGCAAAAAAATGACATTTTTTATTTTCAGCTGTAAAATTTTGCAAAAAAAAACGACATCCATATATAAATTTTTCGCCAAATTTATTGTTCTACATGTCTTTGATAAAAAAAAATGTTTGGGCAAAAAAAAATGGTTTGGGTAAAAGTTATAGCATTTACAAACTATGGTACAAAAATGTGAATTTCCGCTTTTTGAAACAGCTCTGACTTTCTGAGCACCTGTCATGATTCTTGAGGTTCTACAATGCCCAAACAGTAGAAAACCCCCACAAATGACCCCATTTCGGAAAGTAGACACCCTAAGGTATTCGCTGATGGGCATAGTGAGTTCATAGAACTTTTTATTTTTTGTCACAAGTTAGCGGAAAATGATGATGATTTTATTTTTTTTATTTTTTCTTACAAAGTCTCATATTCCACTAACTTGCGACAAAAAATAAAAAATTCTAGGAACTTGCCATGCCCCTCACGGAATACCTTGGGGTGTCTTCTTTCCAAAATGGGGTCACTTGTGGGGTAGTTATACTGCCCTGGCAATTTAGGGGCCCAAATGTGTGAGAAGTACTTTGCAATCAAAATGTGTAAAAAATGACCGGTGAAATCCAAAAGGTGCACTTTGGAATATGTGCCCCTTTGCCCACCTTGGCAGCAAAAAAGTGTGACACATCTGGTATCGCCGTACTCAGGAGAAGTTGGGGAATGTGTTTTGGGGTGTCATTTTACATATACCCATGCTGGGTGAGAGAAATATCTTGGCAAAAGACAACTTTTCCCATTTTTTTATACAAAGTTGGCATTTGACCAAGATATTTTTCTCACCCAGCATGGGTATATGTAAAATGACACCCCAAAACACATTCCCCAACTTCTCCTGAGTACGGCGATACCACATGTGTGACACTTTTTTTGCAGCCTAGATGCGCAAAGGGGCCCAAATTCCTTTTAGGAGGGCATTTTTAGACATTTGGATCCCAGACTTCTTCTCACACTTTCGGGCCCCTAAAAAGCCAGGGCAGTATAAATACCCCACATGTGACCCCACTTTGGAAAGAAGACACCCCAAGGTATTCAATGAGGGGCCTGGCGAGTTCCTAGAATTTTTTATTTTTTTTGCATAAGTTAGCGGATATTGATTTTTTTTTGTTTTTTTCTCACAAAGTCTCACTTTCCGCTAACTTAGGACAAAAATTTCAATCTTTCATGGACTCAATATGCCCCTCACGGAATACCTTGGGGTGTCTTCTTTCCGAAATGGGGTCACATGTGGGGTATTTATACTGCCCTGGCTTTTTAGGGGCCCTAAAGCGTGAGAAGAAGTCTGGAATATAAATGTCTAAAAATGTTTACGCATTTGGATTCCGTGAGGGGTATGGTGCGTCCATGTGAGATTTTATTTTTTGACACAAGTTAGTGGAATATGAGACTTTGTAAGAAAAAACAAAAACAAAAACAAACAAAAAATTTCCGCTAACTTGTGCCAAAAAAAATGTCTGAATGGAGCCTTACCGGGAGGGGGGGGGGGGTGATCAATGACAGGGGGTGATCAATGACAGGGGGGTGATCAATGACAGGGGGGTGATCAATGACAGGGGGGTGATCAATGACAGGGGGGTGATCACCCATATAGACTCCCTGATCACCCCCCTGTCATTGATCACCCCCCTGTAAGGCTCCATTCAGACGTCCGTATAATTTTTACGGATCCATGGATACATGGATCGGATCCACAAGACACATGCAGACGTCTGAATGGAGCCTTACAGGGGGGTTATCAATGACAGCGGGTGATCAGGGTGATCACCCCCCTGTCAATGATCACCCCCCCCTGTAAGGCTCCATTCAGACATCCGCATGATTTTTTACGGATCCATGGATACATGGATCGGATCCACAAAACACATGCGGACGTCTGAATGGAGCCTTACAGGGGGGTTATCAATGACAGGGGGTGATCAGGGTAATCAGGGTGATCACCCCCCTGTCACTGATCACCCCCCCCTGTAAGGCTCCATTCAGACATCCGCATGATTTTTTACGGATCCATGGATACATGGATCGGATCCACAAAACACATGCAGACGTCTGAATGGAGCCTTACAGGGGGGTTATCAATGACAGGGGGTGATCAGGGTGATCACCCACCTGTCAATGATCACCCCCCCTGTAAGGCTCCATTCAGACATCCGCATGTGTTTTGCGGATCCGATCCATGTATCCATGGATCCGTAAAAATCATGCAGACGTCTGAATGGAGCCTTACAGGGGGGTGATCAATGACAGGGGGTGATCAGGGAGTGTATATGGGTGATCACCCGCCAGTCATTGATCACCCCCTGTAAGGCTCCATTCAGACGTCCGCATGTGTTTTGCGGATCCGATCCATGTATCCATGGATCCGTAAAAATCATGCGGACGTCTGAATGGAGCCTTACAGGGGGGTGATCAATGACAGGGGGGTGATCAATGACAGGGGGTGATCAGGGAGTGTATATGGGTGATCACCCGCCTGTCATTGATCACCCCCCTGTAAGGCTCCATTCAGACGTCCGCATGATTTTTACGGATCCATGGATACATGGATCGGATCCACAAAACACATGCGGACGTCTGAATGGAGCCTTACAGGGGGGTTATCAATGACAGGGGGTGATCAGGGAGTGTATATGGGTGATCACCCGCCTGTCATTGATCACCCCCTGTAAGGCTCCATTCAGACGTCCGCATGTGTTTTGCGGATCCGATCCATGTATCCATGGATCCGTAAAAATCATGCGGACGTCTGAATGGAGCCTTACAGGGGGGTGATCAATGACAGGGGGGTGATCAATGACAGGGGGTGATCAGGGAGTGTATATGGGTGATCACCCGCCTGTCATTGATCACCCCCCTGTAAGGCTCCATTCAGACGTCCGTATGCTTTTTGCGGATCCGATCCATGTATCCGTGGATCCGTAAAAATCATACGGACGTCTGAACGGAGCCTGGCAGGGGGGTGATCAATGACAGGGCGGTGATCAATGACAGGGGGGTGATCAGGGAGTTTATATGGGGTGATCATGGGTGATCAGGGGTTTATAAGGGGTTAATAAGTGACGGGGGGGGTGTAGTGTAGTGTAGTGTTTGGTGCGACTGTACTGACCTACCTGAGTCCTCTGGTGGTCGATCTTAACAAAAGGGACCACCAGAGGACCAGGTAGGAGGTATATTAGACGCTGTTATGAAAACAGCGTCTAATATACCTGTTAGGGGTTAAAAAATTCGGATCTCCAGCCTGCCAGCGAGCGATCGCCGCTGGCAGGCTGGAGATCCACTCGCTTACCGTCGTTCCTGTGAGCGCGCGCGCCTGTGTGCGCGCGTTCACAGGAAATCCCGGCCCTCGCGAGATGACGCGTATATGCGTCGTTGAGCGCAGGGCTGCCACCTCCGGACCGCACATCTGCGTTAGGCGGTCCGGAGGTGGTTAAAATGATACATTTACTTGGATTAAACGTTTGATCTGTCATCTACGTTCTATTACCAATAAAATATTGACATTTGCCATCTCCACATCATTGCATTCAGTTTTTATTCACAATTTGTTTAGTGTCCCAACTTTTTTGGAATCCGGTTTGTACACAATATATGATAAACTTACTACATGCTCAATAAATTAAGCTTGCAAACCAGTTTAGGAGAATTCTAATTTTTGATAGTTGATAAAATCAAAGGGCAAATAAGTGGTCCATGCTGGTAGTCCTCTGCAGGATCAGGACAGACAGCAGCAGCAGGTAATTGTTAAGAGTATGGCATAGGGCCTACATCTCACTAGAGAAAAATCAGCTGGAGCAGGAAAGATTGCAGCAGGAACATGGTAATGCAGTAGTGTAAAGCATACACACAGCTGGCCTAACTGAGCTTGAACAGAACAGACAGCAGCATTGAAAAGGTAATGCTGTAGTAAAGGGCATACACACAGCTGTTCCTAACCCTGTAATATCAGGACAGACAGCAGCAGCTGGAAAATGCCAACTCTTTAGTGTCAGGCGTACACGTAGCTGGGCCTAACTCTGCATGAAAAGAACTGACAGGAGCAGTGAAATAGTAGCGCTCTAGGACAAGAGTGACACATAACTCATCAAGATCAGGACAGGCAGCAGCAGAAGATAAAGGTAATGGTGGAGTATAAGGCCAATCTAAAACTCAACATGATCAGGACAGAAATCAGTGGCAGCAGGTACATGGTAATGGTCTAGTCTAAGGCCTACACACAGATCGGCCTAACTCAGCAGGAACAGACAGCAGCAGGTTCTTTTTTTTATTTTATTTTTTTTATCTCAGCAAGTTACAATTTATATAGAAAAAACCAAAGTAGTAAGATCATCCCCATCCCACCCCACAACCACGCCCCTCCCCACCTTGCATGGAAAAAAAGAAGAAGAGAAAAAAAAAAAAAGGGAAGAAGGGGACCCTGCCCCAATCCTTCCACAGTTTGCCCCACTTTGAGTAGGATCCTCTTTGTTTATACAGAATCTTTTCATAGCATTTCACTTTCTCTACCAAACCCAGCCAGTTGTTGCTGTCTGGAGCAGAGGAGGAAAACCATGCTCTAGATATAAGAAGCCTGGCTAAAAACATCACCTTGATCAGCAGTCTATATTTTATTGGCTGGCAATTAACCTCCGCTAAGTCTCCCAGGACCCATATCCTGGGGGACAAGGGGATGTCAATGTTGAGTTTACGAACCAAATTAGATTGAACCAGTCTCCAATACCTGCCCACCGCTGGGCAGTCCCAGAGCAGATGTAGATGGTCTGCCCCGGGATCGCCACACCGTGGGCAGTCAGAAGAAACTCTAAATCCTCTCTTATATAGCCAAATAGGTGTAACATATATTTTGTGCAAAATGTTAAATTGTACAACAGTGTGGTTGAAGTTATGTGAAACAAACTTTAAACTTTCCCCTATGTTCTCCCAATCAGGAGGGCCCACCTCTGAAAGTACAGAAGACCAGGACCTCTGTCCTGGAGAGAGAACATCCTCAAAAAATGTTTTCATTAAGTGTCTATAGCAGTGAGATACTTTAACTTTCGTGACAACTTTTTTACAAATTAAATCATCTATAAATTCAGGAGTATCTATAGTAAATAAGTGACTATTAGAAGTATTAGAAAGTGCTAGCCTCAATTGAAAATATGCATACCAAGTCACCTCACCTACGTTTTCCCTTTGCTTTAGCTCCATAAGAGACAAGATTTGTCCACCTCTGACCACTTGATGCAAGTACTGAACATTTTTTGTCCTCCAATACTGCCGACAATTTGGGTCGACTAGATTTATAAGCTTTGAGTTATGCCACAATGGAGTGCACATGAGTGATGCCTTAACTCTACACCAGCTTCTTATAACCAGCCACGCCTTTGTGGCCAATCTGCAGAAGAATTTATAACCGGTCTGTATGTTTGATAGATAATCGGACTCTAATACAGTAAAGAAATCCGAAAAACCCGAATCTCTCACCAATCTACTACAAAAATGGCTGTTTTCCCAATCATTGAAAAAGCAAAGTTGGGAGGCCACAAAGTAGCCCTTAAAATAGGGGAAGTTGAGACCTCCCCGATTGTAAGGCATAGAGAAATAGAGCACCTTCAGTCTCACACGCTTCCTCCCCCATAATAGATCGTTAAGCATCCGCTCTATCAGTCTAAAATGCTTATCCGCAATCCATACCGGCGAGTTGCGCAGCACATAAAGCACCTGGGGCAGTACTACCATTTTTATTAAAGAAATTCTGTCCGCTCTTGCAAGCAGGATTTTTTGCCATATCTTAGTTTTAGCCCTCAACTTTATCAGCAGGGGAATCAGGTTAAGTTGTAAGTATTCCTGAGGTTTGGCAGAAACTGTTATCCCCAGGTACTTTATTGAATCGGAAATCAATAGCTGGCTATCCCAGTCTCCTCGCAGCTCGTCTATAGGAAGGAGAACAGTCTTTTCCCAATTGACTTCGAAGCCAGACGGATCAGAAAAGAGATCAACCAGCTCCATTATACGGGGAAGGGTGTTCTCTGTTTGTTGGATAAAAAAAGGATATTGTCTGCATAGAGGGATACACGATCATGCTTCCCCATTGTGCCAAAACCGACCACCTTCGAGTCCTGTCTTATGCTGGATGCTAAGGGTTCTATGTAAATATTAAATAAAAAGGGAGAAAGGGGACAGCCTTGACGGGTGCCTCTTCCTAATACAAAGCTCTCTGTCATCCTGTCATTGATCCTGATCCTAGCAGCTGGAAAGTTGTATAATAACTGAACCATCGCCATAAATCTAGGGCCAAAACCCATTTTTTTCATCACCTCCCAGAGAAAAGTCCACTCCACCCTGTCAAAGGCTTTAGTAGCATCTAACGACAGGATGGAGTGGGCAACACCCCCGTGGGACTGAATATTCATGAATAGCCTATGCAAGTTGTGATGGGTACCCCTTTTTGGCATAAAACCATTTTGGTCTGGGTGGATTATGGTAGACATAACCCGAGAGAGCCTCCTAGCCAGAGCTTTTGATAATATCTTCGCATCCGTATTTAATAGTGAGATTGGTCTATAGGAACTCAAATCTAGCTGATCTTTATCCTTTTTGGGGATTAGGACTATCAGGGCCTCCATCATAGAACCTGGTAGACCCCCTCCTTGGGTTGCCTGAGAAAGGACTTCTAGCATATGAGGGAGGATCACATCGCTATACTTCAAAATTCATATGGGAGGCCATCTAGCCCTGGCGATGGGTTCCCCGAGATAGACCCCAGAGCCTCTTGGAGCTCCAAGAGAGACAGATCCTCTTCAAGATATTTTATTTGAGCTTCCTTTAGGGTCAAAAGTGGAATTCTCTCCAAGAACCGCCTCGCCAAGTCAGATGACAAATTGGGTGAAGATCTGTATATCTGAGCAAAGTACTGTGAAAAGGTATCCCTTATTCCTTCTGAATCTGTTATAATTTCCCCTTCTGCGTTACGAATCGAGATAATAGATTTATTTTTCTTATCTTGTTGTGAAATTATTCTGACTAAGAGCTTACCCGGGCTTCCAGATTCGGAAAAATACTTTAGGCCCCTAAAGAATACTCTATGATTTGCTTTCTCGACTATGTATTTCTCCAAAGAGCAGCTAGCCTTCTGCATCTCTTCCTTATTATATTCAGTGGGTTGGCTAATAAATTGCTCAGTTGTAGATGCAGCAGTCTTGGCCAAGTCTTCCTCTTTTTTTTTAATGTTCTCCGTAGTGCGGCAATATCACTTATAAAGACCCCCCTCAGATATGCTTTCAAAGCATCCCATACTATATTGATGTTGGCAGAGGGGAGATTCACCTCCCAAAAGGAGGATATCAGTAGTTTGATAGACTGATGGTTAACCATAGTAAGCCAATATGGATTCAACTTCAATCCTAGCCCCCTGTTCTCCTTGTTCTCCCCGGTGCGAACCTCAATTGATACGGGTGAGTGGTCTGAAATTGTTCTTACTCCATATCGTATCCTTTGGATATTGCTCAAATTGCTCTCATTAGTGAATGCTAAGTCAATCCTAGACATTGCTCTACCACCCCTGCTAACGCAGGAGTATACTCTCTTACCTCCGCCGAGATGTTCCCATATATCCACCACTCCAACCTCTGAGCAAAACTGGGGCAACGGGGAATTGCAAAGGTTCCTCCCCCCTTCTGCATCTAATGTAAATCTGTCTTTTTTGGGATCCATTACAGCATTAAAATCCCCGATCAGAACTAACCGACATTCTGGTCTCTTTTCCAAAAAAAGCAGTAGCTGGATAAGTGGGTACATTGAAAATGGCGGAGGAATATAAAAAAAAGCGAGAATATAACTGTAGCCATAAAGCTTACCATACAAAAAGATGAATCTACCCTGATCATCTATATGGGATTCTGTCAGAGTAAAATCTATGGAATTATGGATCAGGACTGAGACGCCCCTAGAGGCACTACTAAAGGTGGAATGGTAAGATTGAGAATATCATCCCGTTGTCAGACGGGACACAATCTCTTTAGTAAGATGAGTTTCTACTATGCAAATGATTGCAGGAAGATATCTTTTTAAAGCATCCATAATAGCTTGCCTTTTAACCCTTTCCCCAAGACCTCTAACATTCCAAGATACAATTCTAGTAGACATTGATCAAGAGAGAAAAAAAAAAAAAAACCCAAGCCAACACGTCACGTCTCGCTCTACCCCCCCCCCCCCGCCCGCGTCCGCTTCCTCCGGCTATGCTCTCTCAGCTCGGACTGAACAGCTGATGCCCTGAGTGCCCTGAATGCAGAGTGCCGCGACCCAGTGCCTCATCTCCTCCTCCTGCGGTCCGTGGAGCGGAGCATCCGGACCTTTGTGGCCCCTTGCTGGCCTAGCTGCTGTGTCTCCCTCCCTTTTGCTTGGGGTCGGGCTGGCGCTTGATGCTGGCGATTCTCCTTCTGGCCGGGTTCTCCTGCTTCGACCTGCGGTGTGTCTGGACTTCGGCTGCTGCGCTGGACTGGGCGCTGTCTGCCCCCTGCTGGTGATTGGCGGGGACGTCCTATTCCCCTTCCCTGTCTGTCTCCCTCTGCTTGCCTGGTACCTGGACAATCTGCCATCCGTCTGCTGCTGGCTGCCAGTGAAGACTCCCACCTTTCTTCTTTGCTGACCTCAGCTCCCTTGCCTCAGTCTGTGGCATGCATCTGGACCTGGAACCTGGCTGTGGTGCACACGCGAGAACATCATAATTGTGACTTTACTGCTGTTTTTTTCTCTTTTTCTCTGCTTCCCAGCTGTGATAAGGTTCCTCTCCTCCTTGAGCCCACACGTGAGGTCTGGTGAAGGGGGGACAAAGGGGCAGCAAGGGGGAAGAGAGGAGAAGGAAAAGGGGAGGAGGAGGAGAGGGAGAGAGGGGAAGAAAGGGGAGGAAAGAGAAAGGGGAAAAAAAAGAAAAAGGGGGAATAGAATGGCCCCCAAGCGACGGTCTGTGGATTCCGCTGGAACAAAGCTGGGGACTAAGACCCCAGAGAACAAAATCGATAGGTTCTTGAAATTGCCCCCCTTAAATGAAAAGAATATAGCTAAAATAAAATCCTCCGTTAATTTGAAGAAATCTGTTAAAACTCCCCTAACTGACGAACTGTCCGAGGATGGATCAACAGAGGCAGGCCGGGAGGCGGGAGGAGAAGACCTCTCGGCACAAATAGGAACTGAATACGACCCCTCAGTCTTGGATAAAATTTTGTGTGCCGTGGAAAATAATGGTATCGTAGTACAGGGGATGTCCAAGCAACTGGGGTCAGTGCAGAGTGATATATCTTTGATAAGAGAAGATTTGTTGAAGATTCGTGACCGAGTCCTCAATGTGGAAAGGACAGTTGGTTCCCTAAAAACCGACACGGACATGTTAAAATCTAAAAAGAAGGTATTTTACTGAGATAAAGAAACGCCTGGCGGTTCGCTGACTAGATCGGGTGGACCAACGGAGGGGGGAGGGAGGGGGGGAGGGGAGGGGAGGGGGGAGAGGGGACCCACCTTGCAGCAGCAGGTTCTTTGTTTGCAGCAGGAATGTGTTACCAGCAATGGGCCCACACTAGACCTGGCCAACAACAAAAATAAACTTAGACATCTCAGACAGCAACAGGTTCTTTGTATTTGCAGCAGGAATGTGTTCCCAGGAATGGGCCCCCACCAGACCTGGGCAACAACAAAAATAATCTTGGACACCTGTGACAGCAGCAGGTTTGTCGTCTAGAGCAGAAATGTGCTCTAATGCATAAAAAATTCAATATTTTCACTTGACAAAATTGTACATTGACTGTATATTTAGTTTGTACAGCCCACAATAAATTAGTACGACATTTGCTCAACACGCTGCACGCACCATACTGCTCTTAGTTTTTATATGGGGCACATTAAGTCTGGAGAAGAACACTGCGGTAACGCAGCCTGCTGCAAGATGTGCTGATTCTCCAAGCCAGATGGCAGCAGGACTGGCGGGGTTTATCAGCTGCTCTGTCACCCTTCTTTTGTCTGTGAAGAGGCATGGTTACTGCAGATCGCATGACCCATACATGATCAGCGCCGCACACCTCATGCTCCAGCCATCGGCAGCACCCAGCCATCCTCTGCCCATCAGAGCACAGAAGCCATTGAGGAACCAGCTTGCCTCGTTCCGGGTGTGGAAGTGTCCCCGGCTATCCCGCCGGGATCAGTTCCCCTCCCCTCGTTGATTACTCAGTCACGGTCCCGGCTGGATCATCGATCTCAGGTCAATCTGCTGAATAAGCCATTAGCTGTGAGGCTTGACTACACACGAGGGGTAGTGTGACACAGCCCAGGAGCAGACTTCAACTGGAAGGAGCTGACAGGCACCGGGGAGCACCTCCACTGTCATCCAGCTGAGCGGAGTTTGGAGTCTGTTTTGAAAGCACCATGTGTTCTCCAGTTACATCCAACATCCAGTAAACTTACCCCACAAAATGAATGCAGCTTTGCTTCATCTTTGTGGACTTGACATAGAAATTCATATTCCATTAAGCTCATGAAAAAAGTACAGTAATCCAGTCCTATACAATGCAGATGTCTGGAGGAGGAGAATAATTCAGGGCTTACAGGGTAGATGTGGTAGATAAATATATACATGTTGTCCATCATGCTATAATATATCTATCTACCACATCTCTCCATGGAAGCCCTGAAATTTTCTCCCCCTTCCAGACATCTGCATTGTAGAGGACCGGATTACTGTACATTTTTATGGAACGTACAGGATCTGATTTTCTATGTCATGTGCACAAAGATGAAGCAAAGCTGCATTCGTTTTGTGGGGTAAGTGGGGACAGTTCTATGTAACTCCAGAACACATGGTGCCTTCAAAACAGACTCCAAACTCCGCTCTGCTGGATGACAGTGGAGTTTCTCCCCGGTGGCTGTCAGCCTCTACCTGTTGAAGTTTGCTCCCAGGCTGTGTCACACTACCCCTCATGTGAAATCAAGCCTCGCAGCTAAAGGCTCATTCAGCAAATTGACCTGCGATTGATGATTCGGGCTGCGTACTGGAGGCAGCCATTGAGGAACCCGCTAGCAGCCGGGGACCGTGACTGAGTCATCAACAAGAGGAGGGTAACTGATCCCGGCAGAAGATCCAGGGACACTTCCACACCCGGGACAAGGAAAGCTGGTTCCTCACTGGCTTCTGTGCTCTGATGAGCAGAGGACGGCTGGGTGCTGCCCATGGCTGGAGCACGGCGTGTGTGTGGCACTGACCATGTATGGGTCGTGAAATCCACGGTAACCATGCCTCTTCACAGACAAAAGGAGGATGACAGAGCCGCTGCTAAACCCCACCAGCCCTGCTGCCCTCTGGCTTGCAGGAATCTGCACACGACATGGCAGGCTGCGTTGCCACAGTGTTCTTCTCCAGACTCAATGTGCCTGATATGGAAACTAAGAGCAGAATGGTGCGTGCAGCGTGTGTAGCGCTGTGTGACAATTGGTATCTGAGAGGTCTATTTTACAGTATGGTTTATGTATGGAGGGCAGGGTCCAGAGATCACAAAGAGGAATACAGGTTACACTATACTAGGGCTGAAATGATTAATCAATTGAATCGATTTATTAGACACAAAAAGCAAATCTGGTCAAGTTCCCTTGACATTTAAGAGCTACAGTTCCTATTAATGTTTATGCAAAAAATATTATTGCACAGGTTATTCTAACAGGCTTAATGTGTACTGTATTTTTATATATATATATATATATATATATATATATATATATATATATATTTTATAAATGAATAAATAAATAGGCGGTTTAATATATTAATGAAAATAAAAAAATAAACTAATCGATTGGAAATTAAAACATAAAAAAATATGTAAAGAAATTCAACAGTAGAGAATTATATAAAGTAGTCATTAAATAAATAATTGAATATATTAAAAATTCATACATTAATAAATACATAAATTAATCAACACAGAAATATATAAATAAAGTTATCAATAATTAAATAAATAAATATATAAAAAATGTCATTCATAAATTAAAAAATACATAAAAAATGTCAATAATAAATACAGAAATAAATCTATAAATACAGAAATATATAAAGTTATCAATAAATAAATATATTAAAAATCTCATCCATCAATAAATTAATTAATTCATCAAGAAATCTTTGCAGAAGTAAAAAAAACAACAAAGTTTGGGAGGGAGAGCAAAGGAGAGGGATTGACAAGGGACCCTTCAGCACCTGGAACCGATGGTGGGGGCCAAGAAGTCGCTGCCTATCCAGGACTCGTTCATTTTGATAAATGATAGTCTGCCCATGGAGTCAGTGGACAGACGGGTCCGCTTGTCGGTGACCTCCCCACCTGCTGCGCTGAATGTCCGCTCAGACAGTACACTGGAGGGGGGGCAAGACAGTAGTTCCAGCGCATACTGAGCGAGCTCACGGAAGGTGTCCCGCCTGGCAACCCACTACTCCATGGGGTCGTCGGTGCTCATGCTGTCAGAAGCACCAACATACCCCATGTAGTCTGCCACCATGAGGGCCAGCCACTGGTGGTGACTGCTGCTTCTGCTACTGGGTTGCGCAGAGTGGTAAAACAACTTAATCTCACCCATGAGATCACCTGCTCGGCTGGAGCTTCTGGGGCCAGCCACCTGCTGGATGAGGTGTGCGGGGACAACTTGACTGTGAGGCTGAGGGTTTGCCTGCTCTAGCTGAAGGATCAGACAGGCCCGCAGGTTTTGCTTGCGGGCATTCCTCTGGCTGGCTGGGATGAACTGCTCCAGTTTCCCCTTGCAGTGGCGGTCTTAAAGGGTGGTCAACCAAAACTCAAGCCTCTCCTTTATTTTCCTAATCTGGGGGTCCCTCCTGAAGCATTGCAGCATGTGGGCAGCCATTGGGAATAGGACAGCCCGCTGTGACTCTTCTTGACTGCCCGGGACCATGACTTTTTGGTCCTCCTGCTGCTGCTCCCTGTGGCAGCCGACCCACCCACGGTCTAATGGTGCCCCCAGCACCGGCTCTCCCTCCTGACCAGTCCCAGACTGCTGTACGTCTGCAAAATCCTCTAAAAATTCTTACTCTTCTTTGTCCTGGGCCTGGTCTTGGTGGAGCAGCGTTGTCTCGTCTTGCTCCACCAAGGCAATTTCCCCAGCCTCGAGCAGGCGATCTAGTGTCCTGTCCAGCAGGAACACTATGGGGAGCACGTCATTGAGGCCAACTTTGTTGCCTGCTCGAATGGGGACAACACGTGACAGACCTGGTGTATCTGACCTTGGTGATGTAGGGGAGTGGGTGTGATGACCCGGAAGTGCCTTGGTTCAGCAGGTATTCTTTGACCACTCGTCGCTATTCCCACAACCTCTCCAGCATGTGGAGGGTGGAGTTCCACCGCATCACACTGTGCACAATCAGCCTGTGGGGGGGCAGGCTGTTGTCCTGCTGCAGTTTGGCTAGGGACACGGTGGTGGTTGGGGAGCGTCAGAAGTGGCTGGCAATCCTACGTACCCTTTGCACAATGTCACTCAACCATGTGTATGTGCGTAGGATCCTCTGTACTACAAGGTTGAGGACATGTGCCATGCAGGGCACATGAGTGAGACTGCCAGCATGGAGTGCAGCCAGGAGGTTGCTGCCATTGTCACAGACAACCATACCTGCCTCTAGCCTTCTGGGTGTCAGCCACTTCTAGACCTAAGCCTGTAGTGCGGCCAGAACATGATGTCTAGAGAGTGTCTCCTTTCCCCTAAGCTCACAAGCTGCAGCACGCCCTGGCAGCAGACGTGTCCCACACTTGAGTAGCTATGGGAACGTTTGCTGGGGGTGATATTTTTATAGAGCCGGTCGATACGGACGCGACGATACCTAATATGTATATTTTTATTTATTTATGTAAGTTTTACACAATAATATCATTTTTGAAACAAAAAAAATCATGTTTTAGTGTCTCCATATTCTGAGCCATAGTTTTTTCAGTTTTTGGGGGATGAGGTGACAGTTAGATTGGTACTATTTTGGTGGGAAAACGCCTTTTTGATCGCTTCCTGTTGTACTTTTTGTGATTTAAGGTGACCAAAAAATGGTTTATTTAGCACAGTTTGTATTCTTTATTTTTTACAGTGTTCATCTGAGGGGTTAGGTCATGTGATATGTTTATAGAGCCGGTATATACCTAATATGTATACGGACGCGGCGATACCCAATATGTATACTCCCCCCCCCCCCTATTTTTTACCAATTTGTTTTTTACTTTATTTGGGGAAAATTGCGTTTTTATTTTTACTTGAAACTTTATTTTTCCTCCCACTTTGGGACTTGAACTTTTGGGGGTCTAATCCTTTACAATGCATTCCAATACTTATGTATTGGAATGCATTAGCTGCATGAGTAATACTGTGTGTATTACTCATACAGCTTCCGGCCTGTGAGATCCAGGATCTCACAGGCTCGTCACCGGAAGGCAGCACAATGCCTTCCTTTGGCATCGCACTGCCTTACATGCCATCGGATCCCCCCTACAGTCGCATGGGGACCCGATGGCACCGCCGCCAGCAGCCGCAAACCGCAGGTAAAGCCGCAAACGGCAGGTCTGAATTGACCTGCGGTTTGCAATGATCGCCGACACGGGGGGGGGGGGAAGGGTCACGGGAACCCCCCGCGCATTTAGCCAAGCTGCCTGCTCAATGATTTGGGCGGGCGGTGATCGGAAATACACGTGATGTACCGGTACGTCATGTGTCCTTAAGTACCAGGACAACATGCCGTACCGGTAAGTCATGTGTCCTGAAGAGGTTAAGGGCCTGTTCACATCTTGCTTTTGCTGCATGTCAAGCAGATACATTTAGACATACAGTAAAAAACTAAGTATACAAATGTATGCAATTAGAAGAAATTAGATAGAAGTGATCTATCCTCTTTTTTTAATGTATACCTTTAACAGATGTGCATACATTTTAATATGTTTGTGTCCTTTTTTCAACAAAGAATGTATATGTTTTTGTGAAACCTTTAAATAAAGAGCTGAAGTGGAAGTAGAAAGTATCTGGACAAAATAGGACACATTTAATGGATAGAAATGTATTGTCTTACATTTCTATCCGTGTCCCATTCATTTCATTTTTTTTTTTTTTTTTTTGTAGGACAGAAAAGTGTGGTTCACTACTTTATTCTATCCTGCAAAAAAACTACTGAAATATAAACAGTGAGAAATGGAGTCAAAAGTATGCACTAGTATGCATAGTCTATGGGTACGTCAAGCCATATGTTTTTTTTCTTTTTACAAATGTTTCCGCTTGACATACAGAAAAAATTAGATGTGAACAGCCCTTTATACTGACTAGGACAGGGCTCAGGACAGCACTGCTCTGATGTTATGGCAGCATAGGAGCCAATCAGGTAAATTAAGGTTTGGGAGCATGTATAGATCCATGATTTTGCCAAAGGATTAAGTTTTAGTCTTTGCCTGGAGTGACACTGAGCATATAGTGTGACTTAATGAAAGCACCTGAGAGCAATTATCAATCAATGCCATTACAGTTTAATTAACAGTTCCTAGCTTTAATATTATTCCACATTGTAATATTATTCCACATTGCCAATATGTTTGCAATTAATTAAGAACTGTTAAGAATTCTGTGAAAAATTTAATTTTGCATAAAAGATAGACAAAGGCAGCAAAATGGAAATAAACCAAAGTAATATAATGGGAATTTCAAAGTGAAATGGGTTACCCTGGACAATAAGTCAGGGTTTTATAAAAAAAATATTCCAACAGAAAAAAGACTGTCAGACTTACTAATTCTGTCTCAAATATAAACAGCGTAAATATACCCTTTAAGGAGTTTTCACATCAAGAGTAATGTGTATATGAAGTTTTATTCTGCCTGACTCTGCTCACTGTGATGTCATCTCTGGTTTTAGCTGCTACTCAGTCCCTTTCTTTTGTTTTGAGTGACAGCTGTAGTATGAAACCAGAAGACCACTACAGCTGTCATTCAGAGCAGAGGGAAGAGGCATTACAGATACTCAATACAGAACACGTCACAGTAAAGCCCTGTCTTGGGCATTTGCAAGAGCAAAATCTGGCAGGATAAAAGTTTATATTCACACTACTCCTGACAAGAGTATCACTACTGTAGACAGGGAAATGCACTCACACAATGAGCCCTAACTGGAACCAAACTCGCTGTTCCTGCCTATTTGCAGAGCAAGCCCTAAATGGCCAGTCCACAACTGGTCGACCGTCCCTATGCTGGTAAAGTGCAGAGAGCAACACCAAGCACCTGCAGTAAAAACTGCAAGGACTTGTTCACACAACTGGAACCCAGAACAGACAAACACACATAGAAAGGTTGCGCAGGAATAGGTCAAAGTCAGGAGATCAATACAGTACCAAATCACAGAGAGGAGCATGGTCACAAATAGTTAAGCCAAGGGTCAAAACCAGACGGGAAACCAGGGTACAATATCTCAGGGCAGAGAGAGAGGTCTAAGTCAAGCCAAAGTCAAATCCAAAATAGCAACAATCCAAAACTGGCAATGGTGTGTTGCCGGCAGGTGGTTTAAATAGAGCACCAAGTCCCTGGATCAGAACATAATAGGTGCAGGGACTCAGTGCCCCATTGGTCTAGAAACAAACAGACCTGAGATAGGCAGTCTGAGCAGTCACTTAGCCTGCATCACAAACATACGTGGGTGATACAAATAACTACTAATATCCCCTGACCAGCATGTGTGCTCGCATCACAGGGGGCGTGGCTCATGTGGAACCTCATCAGGGGGCATGGCTTAAGTGAGACTGGGTGAGGTAATGTGGCCTAAGTGACACCTCACCAGGGGGCGTGGCCCTGGCGGCACATCACCATATGGGCATGGCCTGACAGCATGTCTGACACATCGCTGCAGTGCCCGAGCCCCAGACTGCGGTGCTGGAGTTCGGACAGGTAAGTTGGTGACAAAGAGAAGCTCCACAAAAGGTATGTTTGTACTGCTCTCTCCAGCCCCTACCTAATGCTGTGAACGGTTTAGCGTGGTCAAAACTGCTCACAGACTCACTTTAACATGTCTCCACTAGAGCATCCATATATAAGAAATGTTACATAACATAAAAGTTTTTACTGTCACTTGTCTTTGTTTAATTCTTTAATTTTCTGTTTTGTGTTAACTGCATAGTCTTAGAATCCCTCTGAATTGAGACCAGAAAATATAACAAAAATCATATCATATGTACATGATCATGTCCGTATCCATAAAGTACAGATAGCTTCTGTGTGCATTTAGGGGGAGATTTGTCAATACTGTTGTAGAGGTAAACTAGCTTAGTTGCCCATAGCAACCAATCAAATTTCACCTTTCATTTTTGAGATCTCCTTTGGAAAATGAAAGGTGGAATCTGGTTGCTATGGCCAACTAAGCCAATTTTCCTTTGCACCAGTTTTGATAGCTCTCACCCATGTATTTTCCACACTCTCGTCAATAGAATGAGCCATTCTCATCCGGAAATACAGACAAAAAAAGATATGAAGATCAGAGACACAAATCCAAAAGAAAAAATAACTGATTTGCTTTGGAAAGCTGAGCTTTGAGTGGTTCTTTAAGGGCAACAAAGAGCTTTTCTTTTTCTCAATTGTGATACATCTGCTGCAATGTGTCAAACGAATATTTTGAAAGACTTCCTTTCAACTTATTAAAGGGAAAATAAATATCTGTACTGTGTTGAAAACTGACACTACACAGGAATAACCAAAAAAGACAGTTGCTGGTGTGTCCAACAAGATTATAAAACCAGATCACTTGGCACTAGAAAACCCCAGAATAGTGACATTTTGGGTGGGTGGGTGGGTGTAAGGTGTTCTTAAACCCTTGGTGAAGAATACAGCCATTTACCTTAAAGACACAAAAGTCCTATTACCTAAACAGCAATAGTTCTCTACCAGATGGAACCACACTAGTACCTCACACCAGAATAGACTGAAAGCCTGCAGGATATAGATGGAAATTGAAGTAATTGTCACTAAATCTGTGGTGCAGCTTTAAAAAAAATGTATCCTCACCCAAAATTACTTCTCATTTGGTGACAGCCTATACTTACTATTTAATAGACCAGCACAGCAAAAGGAAGTTAAAGGGCACCCACTAATCTGAGAAACATCATTGTCAATGTTCCTCACTGCCCTCTCCAACAGGAACATCTTCCTACTGAGAAAATCCTGTCTATATCTAATGAAATTACAGCATATCACCATTCTGGTGGAGTCGAATTGCCTCAGGCAGAGTTGCCTTTGTATGTGTATTGATGTTTTTCTACACTGTGATATAAATGTATTGCATTGTTTTATATGTGTGACATGGTGGCAGTAGTTAACTGCCAGGCACTAGCTGGATTGAATAAGTCAACATAAGGACAACACTGCCAGTGCCTTAACTTTTTCTGCACATTTCTCACAGGGAATAATTGCAAGCGAAGGGAGCCTTGTGGCGATATACAGAAGAACCAGAGAGGAAAGGTTGAGAACCTACTGTAAGCTGAAAAGTGCTTCAGATACCTCTGTGTAGGTAGGAGAGGAGATTGACACTTGTCATAAGGGTGCACCACCTCAGGGATTAGATAGGGCAAGTGTAGCTGAGAACTGCAGAGGACTTGAGGACAGAGCCCAGGGGACCCACCTAGCCCCCTTATTTGGAAACAGCCTTGGCCTGTGGATGACTTCAGGCCTGTGTTAGAGACCGCCAATAACCCATTGTGATGCCAGAAAAGGGCATATCAGTTCTGTGAATACTGAGTCTTACTGTGTTTCACAAGGAGTGGAATAATATGGTGATAGCTGCCGATACAGTCATTTTTATTGCTACCTTACCATTCTAACGAACTGAAGTCAGACTACTGACACCCTGGGAATTGGGTGCAATGCAAGCCTCAGAATACCTGATTCCCTCATTAAGAGACTCTGAAACCACGAAATGTATTGCCTCTTGTAATTCTCCATAGGAGACCGGTTAGCCACATATTTTTAGTCATGCCTGTAGCCAGCTGTTTCATTCTACCATCCGTGGGTGGGAACGAGGTATACCACTAGGGCCAAAAAGATCCTTTCTGTAAGGTCTTACCTCATCACAGGTGTTTTACATACTTTCTTATGAAATTACAAAATGGGTTTATGTGTAAAGATATGAACTGCAGTCTCTTGCTCAGAATCCTGAATGAACTGGCATTTAATGTTATTTATGTGCAGATCGCCGGATAAAATGTAAATTTATTTACATTTAATAAATCTATATAAAAATACATGTATTTTAATTTCCCTATGTAAGATTAAGATTCCCAACACATACTTTGATTACAAGATTTCATGTACCCTCACCTGTTCGACACCAAATGTTGTCTAATGAACAAAATGTCCTACTGAGTGTCAATTTGTAGGTACAATATCGCACATAGGAAGCTACTAATATTAAAGGTAATTTCAAGTCTCAGAGAGAAAGGAGAGTCTGGAATTACAAACTCATTACAACTAGTGTTGGTTGAGCACTAAAGTGCTTGGGTACTCGAGTAGAACACCTTGAGATGCTCAGGGGCTCTACCGAGCAACTAAGCACAATGGGAGTCAGTAGGAGAACCCCTGCTCTGAAGAGAGCAGGGTGTCTGGGTCACAGGAAAAGGTCAGAAATTAATGGAAACACGACTGAAATGGTTCGGGAACAGCATGGGGAGGATGTCTGGATGCATCTTGGACTCCCAGGTCGCTGCTGGGAACAATGTTGTCCGAGTAGTACGCCACTTTTACAGACTGACAATAATATGCACCAAACCGAAGATAAAATTTATTTTAGAGGAAAAATTGTTAGGAAGCATTCTTTCCTGTACATTTACTTGTATATAAAGTGCAAGTGCTGCCAAAAATTACAAGGAAGAGGCACTCCGATACAACCTATATCACATAAAGGAGGGCCTCATTCACATTCTGGTACAATTATTCGGGTAGTGGGACTACTACACTTATAAAACCTATGCACTAAAGGAAAGGGCTGCCAAAAATTACAAGGAAAGGAGGGCATTAAACACACCCTTAAAAAATTATGATTGATGGCATGCTGGTGACCCTCAAAAACATTAGGAGCAAGGGCCTGCTGGTGACCCTCTAAAACATTAGGGACAAGCGTCTGCTGCTGAGCTGACCATCTAAAAAATTAGGGGTGAGGGCCTGCTGCCGAGCTGACCATCTAAAAAAATGTTATGGGCAAGGGCCTGCTGCCGAGCTGACCATCTAAAAAAAATTGTGGGCAAGGGCCTGCTGCCGAGCTGACCATGTAAAAAAATTGGAGCGAGTGCCTGCTGCCGAGCTGACAATCTAAAAAATTTTGTGGACGAGGGCCTACTGCCGAGCTGACCATCTTAAAAATGTTGTGGGCGAGGGCCTGCTGCCAACTGACCATTTAAAAATGTAGGGGTGAGGGTCTTCTGCTGAGCTGACCCTCTAAAACATTATGGTTGAGGGCCTGCTGCTGACCCTCAAAAACATTAAGGGTGAGGGCCTGCTGCTGAGCTGACCATCTAAAAAATTTTGGGGGCGAGGGCTTGCTCCCAAGCTTACCATCTAAAAAAAAATTCTGGGCGAGAACCTGCTGCCGAGCAGACCATCTACAAAATTTTGTGGGCAAGGGCCTGCTGCCGATCTGCCATCTAAAAAAAATGGGGGCGAGGGCCTGCTGATGAGCTAACCATCTAAAAAAATGTTGTGGCTGAGGGCCTGCTGCCGAGCTGACCATCTTTAAAATTTTATGGGTGAGTGCCTGCTGCCAACTGACTATTTAAAAATGTAGAGGTGAGGGTCTGCTGCTAAGCTGACCATCTTTAAAATTTTGTGGGCGAGGGCCTGCTGGTGACCCTCAAAAACATTATGGGTGAGGGCCTGCTGGTGACCCTCTAAAACATTATGGGTAAGGGCCTGCTGCTGAGCTAACCCGTTAAAACATTAGGAGCAAGGGCAGCATAATAAGCATGTTGATATGATGGAGGAGGAGGAGGATGAGAAAAGGAATATTGAACCATATACCCATTTCTGTGGTGAAAGGGGTGCATGGGAATACAGTGTATTAAATACACCATAAAAGCCACATTTAAAGTGCGTTTATGTTGGGCTGCTATCCTCTGGTGAAGTACAGTAGTCAGGGGCAATCCAGGCCTTGTTCATTCTGATAAGAGTCAACCGGTCAGCCTTTTCAGTTGACAGGCGGATGTGCTTATCAGTTATTATGCCCCCAGTAGCACTAAATACCCACTCAGATAAAACGCTGGTGGCAGGGCAGGCCAGCACCTCCAAGGCGTAGAGCGCCAGTTCGTGCCATGTGTCCAGCTTGGACACCCAATAGTTGTAAGGCACACAGTGCTCACTGAGGATGCTGAAACGGTCTGCTACATACTCCTTCACCATCTTCCAAAATTTTTCCCTCCTTGGGATACTAGGCCGCGCATCAGATTGAGGGTGCTGGTGGAGTGTCACAAAATTGTCGCAGGCCTTGGAGAGTGTTGTCCTGCCTCTGTTGGAACTGCTGTGTGTTCCCCTCGTCTCCCCTCCTCGGTTGGCCAAGGAACTACGTACTCTGCAGCCAGCGCTGTCAGCTGGAAATTTATGGAGCAATTTTTACACAAAGACCTTCTAGTATTGCACGATTTTGCTTGTCCTCTCCACCACAGGAATGAGAGATGAGAAGTTCCCTTTGTAGCAGGGGTCGAGAAGGGTGAACAACCAGTAATCGGTGTTGGCCAAAATGCGTACAACGCGAGCATCACAGGAAAGGCAGGCTAAAATAATGTCAGCCATGTGTGCCAGAGTACTAACAGACCCAAGACTTTGCTGTCCTCATCAGGAGGATGACTCTCAATCTCCTTCTCCTCTTCCTCCTCTTCTACCCATCCACGCTGAACAAATGGAATAAAACTTTCATGGATACTATCCTCCGTAGCGGGGGCAACCATCTCCTGATCCTCCTTCTCCTCCTTATCATCATCCAATTTGCGCTAACAAGACCAACTAAGGGGAGTCTGGCTATCACCCTGTGTACTTTCTTCCCCTATTTCAATCTCTTCCACATGCAAAGCATCTTAATTGTGAGCAGGGACAGTTTGATTAGACACAGAAGTGGGATGGTTACACTGATAATAGCGTTATCGCCGCTCACATCTGTATTGATTCTTCAAAGTTGCATAAAATCTCACAGAGATCAGACATCAATGCTCATGTGTCACTTGTGAAGAGCGGAAGCTTACTGGAAAGGCGATGACCATGTTGCAGCTGGTATTCCACTACTGCCCTCTGCTGCTCACAAAGTCTGGCCAACATGTGCAATGTAGAGTTCCAGCGCATGCTCACGTCGCACAACAGTCGGTGAGCTCGCAATTGCAAGCGCTGCTGCAGCGTTGCCAGACTGGAGGAACCTGTCGATGAATTGCGGAAATGGGCGCACACGCAGCACACCTTCACCAGTAGCTCAGGCAAATTGGGGTAGGCTTTGAGAAACCGCTGAACCACTAGGTTGAACACGTGGACTAGGCATGGTATGTGTGTGAGCTTGCCGAGCTCCAAAGCTGCCACCAAATTTACGGCCATTATCAGACACAACCTTGCCTGTTCTAGGTTGAGTGGTGAGAGCCACAGCTCAGTCTGGACCCTTATCCCCTGCCACAGCTCTGCGGCGGTGTGCTGTTTGTCACCTAAGCAGATCAGTTTAAGCATGGCTTGTTGCCACTTTCCCACTGCAGTGCTACACTGCTTCAAGCTACTGACTGATGGCTCACTGGTTCTGCAAGATGAGAATTCAGAGGTGGAAGTGGAGGAGGGGGCAGGGAAGGAGAAGGGGGGGTTGCAGCCACTAATGTAGTTGGCGGCGGGAAACCTAAATGAAAGTAGGGCCCGCAATCCTTGGCGTCGGTAGCATCTGTGCCATCCCAGGGTATGACTCGCTCCCAGCCTCCATAGCGTTCACCCAGTGTGCCGTCAGGGAAATGTAGCGTCCCTGGCTAAAAGCATTTGTCTATGTGTCAGTCATTAAGTGGAACTTCCCAATAACTGCGTTGGTCAGGGCACGGGTGATGTTACGGGATACTTGCTGGTGTCGCTGTCACCAGCGGCTAATAAAAAATTACACTGAATGAATGTCACTGATATTTAGGATGCGCACACGTTAAACAGGAGGTATAGCGCAAGTAATGTCGCTGTCCCCACCACCTAATAAAAAATTACTCTGAATTAATGTCACTGATATTTAGGATGCACAAACATTATACAGGAGATGTAGCGCAGGTAATGTCGCTGACACCAGCAGCAAAAAAATTTGACTGAATGTCACTGATATTTCGGATATGCACAGATACACTGGATGTCACAGATATTTTTACTCCGTACACTATCTCTCCCTTCTGCTCTCCAGCTTGGCTACGGCATTACAGTGAATAGCAGTACTTACCTGCACATTTATTGGCTACGTAGCATATGAAGTATACAGGTGCAATCATGTTTTGTAATGCGTATTAATCATGATATTATGTGATTTGGTGTACTCAGTCACTGTATTATGTATAGGGATATTATAATTCTGTGCACAATTGTATGAATGCATTACGATGTATTATGGCACTATGCACTTTTTATGGCACTTTTAGCACTTTACTTTTGTTTATGTTTAATTATGTATATGATTCATTGCAAATGCACTATATATATATATATATATATATATATAGTATATATATTGATCTGTTCACATGTATAACTACTTAAGAAAGACTCTATTGTTGAGCCGAAACATCGCATATCCACATAGGTGAATAAAAGCATTTTCTTCATTTTTTATAGATATTTGAGTGCTGCCTTTTTGCTACTCTATCTATCTATCTATTCCCTATCTATCCTCTATCTATCTATCTATCTAGAATAAACAGATCACCGCGGCCAGCACCAATAGGGGACTGATGTCCTTTTCAGGACACCTCCCCCCTACCAACATGGACCTCCTCTAATAGTAGTATTGTTTATTGTCACCTGGGTGACCAAAATGCTGATATGGCCCATGCTGGCTGCGTAAGTCTATGGGCAGATGCATGCGCTCTGAATGTCTAATAGATGGTGGCCATCTTTACTGTGGTATTTTTTCTACAATCTGGTATCGCGAGTATGGATGGGCAGGGCTGGTGCAAGGATTTTTGCCAACACAAGCGAAGCTACATTTTGCCCCCCCCCCCCCCCCCCAGAACTCGGTGGGGGTGATGTGACATGGAGGGGGTGATGTGACATGGAGGGGGTGAAATGTGACATGGAGGGGGTGTTGTGACATGGGGTGGGATCAGAAATGTGACACGGAGAAGTGATGTGACATGGAGGTGGGAGAAATGTGACATGGAGGGGGGAGAAATGTAACATGGAGGGGGTTGAAATGTGACATGGAGGGGGTTGAAATGTGACATGGAGGGGTTGAAATTTGATATGGAGGGGTAGAAATGTGACATGGGGGGTTGAAATGTGACATGGAGGGTCTTTTAGCATTACAATGATCCCAAACACACCGCACGGGCAACAAAAGAGTGGCTTCGTAAGAAGCATTTCAAGGTCCTGGAGTGGCCTAGCCAGTCTCCAGATCTCAACCCCATAGAAAGCCTTTGGAGGGAGTTGAAAGTCTGTGTTGCCCAGTGACAGCCCCAAAACATCACTGCTCTAGAGGAGATCTGCATGGAGGAATGGGGCAAAATGCCAGCAACAGTGGGTGAAAACCTTGTGAAGACTTACAGAAAACGTTTGACCTCTGTTACTGCCAACAAAGGGTACAGTATATAACAAATTATTGAGATGAACTTTTGTTATTGACCAAATACTTATTTTCCACCATAATTTGCAAATATATTCTTTAAAAATCAGACAATGTGATTTTCTGGATTTTTTTTTTTCTCATAATTTTTCTTATAGTTAAGGCATACCTATGATGAAAATTACAGGCCATTCTCATCTTTTTAAGTGGGAGAACTTGCACAATTGGTGGCTGACTAAATACTTTTTTGTCCCACTGTATGTAGATTTTTCTTCACTACTAAAACATAATTTGACCCTCAAATTTCTGCCATGGACATTCTGTTATACATGACATGGATCCACCTGTGGATATATTCTCACACAACAGCAAGAAGTGACATGGTGGGCAAATATCACATACTTTATTAATTTGATCCTATCACATGTCTCCATTATATATCAAGATCATTTGACTAGTTTTCCACTTCAAAATGGACCTATCAATCCTGATGAGATGACTGCTTTAGTAAATTAAGTGCTTTTATTTCGGATGGGCCTTTTCTTAGAGGTGTGTGATATATGGTTCCTCTGTTATTCCTTCTAAAATATATAAAAATGACAACTGTGTGCCATCATTTCACTTGTCAAAGGCAAGTATCCCTACATAATGTGAACAGTGTCCTCCTCAACAAAAAACAAAAGTAAAGTGCTAAAAGTGCCATAAAAAGTGCATAGTGCCATAGCACATCATAATGTAGTCATACCATTGTGCACAGAATTATAATATCCCTATACATAATACAGTGACTGAGTACACCAAATCACATAATACCATGATTAATATGCATTACAAAACATGATTGCACCTGTAAACTTCATATGCAAATAATTATCCAATGAATAGATTAAATGATTAGGCTCACCAGGGGACAAACAACATGTGTGCACCCTGATAACGGAATTGACCTGGCACCAATGCGCATGTCCAGGAAAAATAGAGGAGGCAGAGGAAAGCCAAAAGTGTATTGAGCATGTCTAACATGCACACTGCCACTCTGAAATGGCTGGCAGCCATCTTTGAAAAGGGAAAACAAAATGGCAAAATGTTCTATAGTCAGTAATCACTGACAAGCGCCCCAGTTATTACTATGGCGCTAACACCCTATTGAAAAAGGGCAAACCTGCTTGTAGAGCAATTACAGAGGGCTGGCATATATCATATTAAACTGAATATAGAAAAGAGATGAGTATATAGAAAATAATACTGGATACTTTGGTTCTTAAGTCAACCAGAGACAGAGGTGTCTCCTCATTAAAATGGTAACAGTGTGTAAATAATGTGGCATTACTAGAGAATGAAGAAAGAGGTCATCACTCCAAAACTGGAGAGACGGCCCCTAACTGTCAGGAAACCAAATAGTTGGACAACCCCATAAGGGTTGAGTGCCCCCCCCCCCCATAGGCCCCCCAGCAGACACTTATACCTAGCTCGCACGACTATGTCACACCACCCATAGACCAAATACATAAATGCCGCCTCATGCATTACAGACAAGAAATGAACATTTCCTCTGTCACCTCAAAAAAGATCTAAAAGAACAGTAAATATAAAAATTATGTCCGTCCTCCCGGGGGAGTCAAATGTTGTCAAGGCGCATCTAAAATAGATAGAAATAAAATTAATCCTGGATCTGTAATGTTTGTTGTCTATCAAGAGCGAGTACCTTGGTTTTCTGTGGTTGTAATATTGAATTGGGGTAACCCCTATTCCGAAATTTTTTAACCATATTATTAAGGGTACGCATAAGGATCGTGTCATCAGAAACAATTTGTTTCACACATAAGAATTGACAGATATTTCTAGAGTGGCTACTGTCATATCTAAGCAAAGAATTCTTATTAGTAGGTTTGGTAAATAATTCAGTTTATAATCTGCCATTCAGTATATTTACAGTCGCGTCGAGAAATTCAATATGACAATAAGAATATACAACAGTAAACTTAACCCCAGTATCGATATCATTAAGAAAAGTATGGAAAGAAAGTAAGACGTTATCAATGTAATACCACCATCTCAAAACGTGGGAGAAATGGTGGGAAACATAGATGATCCTCCTACAGATGCCTCATATACATATTAGCGTATGTCATGGCCACATTAGACCCCATGGCCACCCCTTTCGGCTGCATATAGATATCCTTTTGGAATAAAAAATAATTGCATCGTAGGACAATATCCAGAAGTGACAGAATAAAATATTGAGCATACTCCGAAAATATGGAAAGGCGTAACATATTCTGTACAACCTGCAGGCCCCTGTCATGATCAATTGAAGTGTAAAGGCTTGTGACGTCAAAGGAAGCTAAAATGACATTATTCTGACCGGACAAGTCTCCATTCAATAGTTTCAGTAAAAATTCCAAAGTATCACGGATATAGGACAGTGCATCAGTGGCAAAAGAACGTAATATGTTGTCTAAAAAGATGGCTATGTGTGAGAAAATAGAACCTGTACCAAAGACAATTGGTCGCCCAGAAGGGTCTAACAGAGTTTTATGTATCTTTGGTAATATATAAATTACCGGAGCAATAGGATGTTCGACAATCAAATATTTTTCAAGATCTGAATCTATAATACCAGCCACTGATGCATCTGTAACCACAGTCCTGATTTTTCTGGCAATGTCAAACTTGGGGTCACCTGTATACAGTAGAATCATCAAGTTGTCTTTGTATTTTCAAAATGTATTTAGCTGTGTCCATAACAATGGTAGCTCCGCCCTTATCAGCAGTCTTTATCGTTAAGCAACGTCAGCCTTAAGTACATTAATGGCACCAATTTCTTCACAGGTCAAATTAATGGCCCTATCATCAATCGATTTTCTAAGGTCATCAATATCATTTTTAATAGCAGAAATAAGCAAATCAATGACAGGAACATTAAGAACAGGCGTAAAGCAACTTTTGTTACTCAAATTGAACTGGCCAAGTTTCAATTCAGTCCCCTTGGGCAGTCCAATCTGACTATGGTCCTTGAACCAAACCTCGAGCTTGATAAAATGAAAAAATTAAAATAAGTCAATTTCCAGATCAAACCAATTGATGTTGCTGTTTGGACAAAATTAGAGACCTTTGCTCAATACGCTCACCTGAGTTGGAGAGAGTGATTTAGATGAAATATTAACAACCGTCACTTCTTTTTGTTTAGTGCTACTTTGTATGTGAGACATGTTTTGTTGTTGAGTAGTTTTCCACCTTCTATGGTGCTTGCGTCCATCCCGTCTGGTGTGCTTCCATTTGTTCATTCGAAAGGAACATTGTCTCCCATTAAAAGAATCTTGTGAAGTAATTTTATTAATCGAGTCCTGTGGGGACCTACGTTTTTTCTTGTTGTCACAAGAAATAGGCATAGTGCCATTGTTATAATCATCAAGATCACAATTCTATTTTTGACATTTACCTGCATCAGAATCAGTTTTAAATTTGTCCAAATGTGGGTGTTATGCCCAGCAGAGTTAGAAAATGATTCTAGTTCATTCTGCCAGAGTCTTGGTATTTCTCAAGTGGTTAGTGTGGTTATAGCACCATCTAGCGGTGTTAAGTTGTATTACACTTTGTTTTTCCTGTTACAATACAACTGCATTGTGGGTGGTGCACTGCATTGTGGGAGTGAAAAGCATCCTGGGAAAGAGAAGCCTCCAGTCTCCAGGACACATCAGCAGAGCTGTCATTTTGCATATCGCCTCCTCAAACTCTACCATCCTTGTAAAAGAATATCTGGTGAGAAATCTACCTTTGTTTCAGGGATATTGTGTGTTGCAGAGCTGTTCAGCTATTTGTAATTGTAACTCAGGGAGTTGTTACTACTGCTAGCTAGATATGTAATCTTATGTAAAGGCAGCCATTTTACCATGTGCTTCAGTGCTAATGCAAATGGTATAGTACATGCTACCTATACTTTATGCTTATACTTGATATTTGTATTTTTGTAGTCTTACCAAACAATCCTGTTTTGCCAATCAACAAGTTCAACTACAAAGAAAAGTCCTCTTATTTGGAAGACAGGAATGGTTTATGCTGAATGTCAGACTGCACACTGTTTGAACGTGTATGAAGACAGAACAGTGGGAATAAACCCTCCTTATATTTCTGAAAGTCCTCATTAGATAAACTAGAACATAGTGTCATTTCCACAGATGTAACAGTTTTCTGAACATCATGCAATTCATGTTGTAAAAAGTCAATGTTTAAAAGAATAAAGTCCAAAGAATATTTGTTGGATAATGCTTCAAACATTTTGCAAAAATCCACATTATGGGAGAAGCGTTTAAGTTTAAGATATGATCTCATACCTCTAGGAATACGTTGTGATTTGAAATATTCACCCAGAGTTGTCATATGTAGGTGTAGAGCAATGATACGTCGATTTAAAAATTCATACTTCTGCTTTAACTCTTTCACTGATGGTATATTGAGGGAGGTGACATCTCCCACAACTCCCAGCATAATCCGCTCAGCATCCTCCTGTGTATAGCTGAAACCACTGGATGAAGATTGGTTGTCTGTATGAGACATATTGGTTGAAGAAAGAAAAAAGAAAAAGGGAAAAGTGTGCAGAACCAAACAGTCCAACAATACAAAGCAAAAATCTGGCAGCACTACATCCAACTTGAACAAAAAAAGGGTGCACGCCCGAAGGGACTAGACTATTGCCCAATACACAAAGTAGAAAAAAGGCAGCACTCCAAAATCAGTAAAAAATTTGGAAAATGCTTTTGCCCATGTGGATATGCGATGTTTCGACTCAACACTAGAGCCTTTCTCAAGCAGTTATACATGTGAAGAGATCAGATATCTATATATACAAAGTGGCACTTTTAGCACTTTACTTTTGTTTTTATGTATAATTATGTATATTGATCCATGATTCATTGCACATGCAATGTATATATATATATATATATAATATATTTGATAGATAAATAAATAAGGGAGAGATAGATAGATAAATATGGGAAATATAAATAGATAGATAGATGAATAGATAATAGATATGGGATAAATAGATAGATAGCTAGATAGATAGATAGCTAGATAGATAGATATAGATCAGGGATGCTCAACCTGTGGCCCTCCAGCTGTTGTAAAACTACAACTCCCACGATGCCCTTCTGTAGGATGATATTTGTAGGCTTTCAGGAAATGATGGGAGTTGTAGTTTTGTAACGCTGGAGGGCCACAGGTTGAGCATGCCTGATATAGATAATAGATAAATAGATATATAGATAGATAGATAGATAGATAGATAGATATGAAATAGATAGATAGATAGATAGAAGATAGATACATAGATACATAGATACAGTAGATAGATAGATATGGGATAGATAGATAGATATGAGATAGATAGATATGAAATAGATAGATAGATAGATAGATAGATAGATAGATAGATAGATAGAAGATAGATACATAGATACAGGGGATAGATAGATAGATAGATAGATAGATAGATAGATAGATAGATAGATAGATAGATTATGGTAAGACAGTCTATTTAGAAGTGCACATATTTCCTATAAAATAAATATAAATCACAACTAACCACTATGTTAGATATTTAGTGCTAATACATAAAACTACATTGTGGTGCCTTCAGCTATCACACTGGCAGAAAATTATGTTATCCATTTTGTATGTATCCTCATGCCTTTGTGCCCTTTCACCCTGTCTCTAAGATCTAATTCGAAAATTAGTCTGCATCCATGAGAAAATAACTTTTAATCTAGCATCACTTCAGACCGGGAAGGATTAAAAAGTCATTTTCCTTTCCTCTTTTTAGCATCAATTTTTCTTTTTCGATGAAGAAGTGAGGTCCATAAGTGCGATAGTAGGACTTGGAGTTAGCACGGAAGGCCCAGGAGGCCTGATAGGAGGAAATTGCCTGTTTCAAGAAATAAGGTTGCTTTGGTAGCCTTCCAAAATAATTGTGCAATGAGCTCAGTGCTGCATATATGAAATAATATTAAGACGTTTCAAATTTCAGAGTTGATACTGATTTCTTCTCTACCACTAGAGAATTCTAAAAAGAGAACTAGAGCAGTTTCTTATAGCATACTAATTGGAGAAATCCCACAACAGTAATAGCACTTCCTAGGCATAATCAGCAAAAAAGAGGCTCTAACAATTAGAGTTTCTTCATGAATGTTACATTATCATTCTCCCTGCAGATCCTTCAATATTTACAGGATAAATTATTTTTCTTAGTTCACTAACGCACGTTTTTATTTTCTGTCATATTGTTCCAAATTACAGAAATGTGTTTTCAATCAAGCCAATATTCTACTATTTCCATTTCCAGCTTTTGAGCAAACCTTTAATGACTGTTCACTAATGTGATTAGTCTAAATACTTACTGTGATTAAATATCAATTTAACAAGGAAAGATTTTCAGCATAAAATGTTAAACAGGCTAAGTGGAACATTGGAAAAATAAAACTGTTCTTATTAGTACAAAACTATTTCAATAACCAACCAATTTGCATCATCTCTCAAAAAAAAAAAAAAAATCTAACTGGTGATAATAGTCATTATACCGATATGGCATTTGTAACTGACAACACAGCAACTGTCCTGAGACAGATTTAATAAAGATGAAATAAGCCATGACGTCACACTGTATCTTCTATGATTTTCTGTAGACAATAGCTATGCTACATCTTAATATTACCACAAATAATCTATTAAATAATCACCTTTACTGTTAGGGCAAAAACATATGGGATGGGTATATTACAAATGGGTATACAACATGGATCCTTACAGATTTGTGCCCATGAAACTGACTGACCTGTTACATGTGCACTTGGCAGCTGAAGACATCTGTGTTGGTCCCATGTTCATATGTGCCCACATTGCTGAGAATAATAAAGTTTTAATATATGTAAAAGAGCCTCTAGGAGCAATGGGGCATTGCCGTTGCATCTAGAGGCTATGCTCTCCATGCAACTGACTGATAGGGCCAGGCAGTGTAAACATGATCATGCTTGACCCTGACTAGAGATAGCCTTGCGGTTCGCCCGGCGGTCGTTTCGCGGCGAACTTTGCTCGTTCACGATTTGTCGAATATGCAAACATATGGTGATATTAGTATGCGCCATATTCTTTTGCATTGCGCCAAACTTTTATCCATGACACATCTATCAGGTGGGACAGGACAACCAATTGAGAAGTTTCAGCACATGGACACACCCCCACCCTATAACAGAACTCGATCTGGTCGCATTTTACATTCTACATGTTTTGCCAGTGTAGGAAGAGGTTGCTTTGTGGAGCAGGGACAGACTGTTAGGGACACCAAACAATAGCTAATAGGGCCACAAAAGTTCTTTTAAGGACTGGTATAGGTGTGCTATCGATAGATGTGATGTACTGAGGGGTGTGATATACTTATAATATACTTTCCAACATAGAAATTATATTATAGTGCATTTGTATTGTGCAGCAGTTGTGTGCGGTTCTGCTGCAATACCGCAGCTATGTAGAGGGACAAACTATTGGAATAACTAATTGCAACTGGTGTGATATACCTGTTTCCCCCAAAAATACTGATTGAGGGGTGTGATATACCTGCTTCTACAAAATACTGATTAAAGGGTTCTATATACCTACTTTCACAAAATATTGATTGAGGGGTACGATATACCTGCTTCTACAAAATACTGATTGAGGGGTGCGATATACCTGCTTCCACCAAATATTGATTGAGGCCTACGATAGACCGGCTTCCATAAAATACTAATTAAAGGGGTGCTATATACCTGCTTACACAAAATACTGATTGAGGGGTGCGATATGCATGATTCAACCAAATATTGATTCAGGCCTACAATGCACCGACTTCCACAAAATACTGATTGAGGGGTGCGATATACCTGCTTTTACAAAATATTGATTCAGGGGTTCTATATACCTGTTTCCACAAAGTACAGATTGAGGGGTGCGATATACCTGCTTCCACAAAATATTGATTAAAGGGTTTGATATACCTACTTTCACAAAATATAGATTGACGGGTGCGATATACCTGCTTCCATCAAGTATTGATTAAGGGGTTCTATATAGCTATTTCCACAAAATACTGATTAAAGGGTGCGATATACCTACTTCTAGAAAATACTGATTAAGGGGTTCTATATACCTGCTTCCAAAAAATACTGATTGAGGGGTGTGATATACCTGTTTCTACAAAATACTGATTGAGGGTATGTGATATACCCGCTTCTACCAAATACTGATTAAAGGGTTCTATATACCTGCTTTCACAAAATACTGATTGAGGGGTGCCATATGACTGCTTCCACAAATATTGATTGAGGCCTGCGATAAACTAGCTTCCACAAAAAATTGATTGAGGGGTGTTATATACCTGCTTCTACAAAATACTGATTGAGGGATTCGATATACCTGCTTCCACCAAATATTGATTAAGGCATACGATACACCGGCTTCCACAAAATACTGATTGAGGGGTGCGATATACCTTCTTCAACCAAATTTTTATTGAAGTCTGCAATACACCGGCTTCCACAAAAAATTTATTGAGGGGTCTGATATACTTGCTTCTACAAAATACTGATTAAGGGGTTTTATATATCTGCTTCCACAAAATACTGATTGAGGGGTGCGATATACCAGCTTACACAAAATACTGATTGAGGTGTTCGATATACCTGCTTTCACCAAATATTGATTGAGGCCTACGATACACCGGCTTCCACAAAATACTGATTGACTGTTGCGATATACCTGCTTCTACAAGATACTGATTAAGGGATTCTAAATACCTGCTTTGACAAAATACTGATTGAGGGGTGTGATATACCTGCTTCTACAAAATACTATATACCTGCTTCCACATAATACTGATTGAGGGGTGCCATATACCTGCTTCCACAAAAAACTGATTGATGGGTGCAATATACCTGCTTCCACCAAATATTGATTGAGGCCTACAATACACCAGCTTCCACAAATTATAGATTGAGGGGTGCAATATATACCTGCTTTCACCAAATTTTGATTTAGGCCTGGGATACACCGGCTTCCACAAAATACTGATTGAGAGGTGCGATATACCTACTTCCACCAAATATTCATTCAGGGTTCTATATATCTATTTCCACAAAATACTGATTGAGGGGTGTGATATACCTGCTTCCACAAAATACTGATTATGGGGCGGTGAAATATACCTGCTTCCACTAAATATTGATTGAGGCCTATGATACACCGGCTTCCACAAAATACTGATTGAGGGGCGCGATATATCTGCTTCCACCAAATTTTGATTGAGGCCTGCGATACACTGGCTTCCACAAAATACTGATTAAGGGGTGTGAGATCCTAACACAATCCAGCTCTGATGGGGTTGCATAGCATTATATTGATTCATGATGCCATATAACCCTTAACTGACAGCGTTAATTTATTACCAGAATTTGTGGTACTACTAATGAGTATCTTCTGCTATGTTCTTTGGTTGCTACATTTGGATTCTGAACTGCTCTCCTACTTATGAAGCTTGTCTGTGTTCTAGATCACATCCTGCCACTTATGCTCTAACTCCAGTGTGCTCATATGTCTCGGCTCCAGTTCCTGTGTCTACGTCCCAGTTCCTGCATTTCTTTGCCTCAGCATCTGGTGTATGTGTTCCTTGTTCCAGTTCACGACTATGCCCCTGTGCTTCACATCTGGATTCAACTTTTTCATGTTTTGTTATGTTGCGGCCTTGTGCTAAAATAAAATTTAAAAAAATTCTGCACTCAATATCCCATAAAAAGAAAGTAAAAACGGAATTTTAGAAATGTTGCACATTTATTAAAAAGGAAAAACTAAGATTTCAACTGGACATAAGTTTTCAGTCCCTTTGCTATGACATTTAAAATTTTGCTCTGAGGGCTTTCTATTTCTTTTGAATATCCTTGTTTCTACACCTTGATTGGATAAATTCAGTTGATTGGACATGATTTGGAAATACATACACCTATTTATATAAAGTCTCACATCTAACAAAGCATATCAAAGAAAAAACCAAGCCATGAGGAGGAAAGAAGTGTCTGTAGAGCTCAGAAACAGTATTTTGTTGAGGCACAGATCTGGAGAAGAGTACAAAAAAATGTATGCGGCACTGAAAGTTCACAAGAGCACAGTAACCTAATCAGAGATGACCAAGAGCCCAATAGTCACTCTGGCTAAGATCCTGTGTGTAGATGGCAGAAACTTTCAGAAGGTCAACCATCACTGCAGAATTTTATAAATCTTGGCTTTTTGGCTGAGCGGCCACAACGAAGCCTCGCCACAATTAAGTGCTCTGAGTAAAGGGTCTGAATACATATTTCAATGCAAGATTTTAGTTTTCCTTATTTTTTTATATAATTTTTTTTTTCAAATAAATTAGCAAAGATTTCAAACTTTCTGTTTTCACTTTGTTATTATGGGGTATTGAGTGAGGAATGCTGGGAAAAAACATTTTAGCACAAGGCCGCAACATAACAAAGTGTGAAAAAAGTGAAAGGGTCTGAAGACTTTCCAAATGCAATGTATGCTTTTCTGACCATCATGTGTGTGAACAGAACCAACAACAATAATCCAGAATAATAAAGAACCATCATTTGTATCTGCATGGTTGTCATCAGAAATTATTCATCAACTATGAAGGCAACCAGAGTATGTTTTATGTGGGCTTCACATTTTTTCAGATATTTCTTCACAGAAAAAAATTACAGAATGCAAAATATAGTGCCATGTCACAGAAAACATCTCAGTCTTCGAAGAATACAATTTCTTTAATCTAACAGGATATTCAGAATTTTGAAAGAGAATGGAAATATAGGATATGTTGACATTGTGTGAATTACAAATAAGATTAGCATTCAGATAATATTTATGAATCAAATATGTTTGTGTTTCTTTCCTGTCAGTCATCTACCACAACAGAATTATTATTCCTTTCCAGCTAATTCATCTTTTGCAAAGATCTAGGATCTGCATTTGGAAATAGCTGAAAAAAGAGCTGGTCTTCTGAAGTCCGAATTCACATGCTGCTTCATGACTTCTCTCAAGACGCTTATCCAATGGAACACATAGTCAAGTTGCTCGTAACAGTCACAGTTTTGAAGGGAACCTGACAGATGATTATCTGAGAGCAGGATATGATAAAGGGAGAAAGGCTGAGGCTGTGATGTATAGGTTTTTATGGATTTGAGCTGTAGTTCTGATTACAAATCAGGGTAAATCCTGTCTGGACTGCTGTGTTGGATGATTGAGAGCCTTATCTGTACAAACTGATACAAGGAATGTTGTCAATCATCCTGTGTTGGTAGGGTAATCAGGACTCTCACTGTCTCTCCTAGGAGTCCTGTCAACATTTACTGGGTTTTTTCGTCAGAAACCCTGCTCTAAATCATATAAACATATATATCACAGAGCTCAGCTTTTCTCCATATATATTATCCTGCTGTCAAACAGGGCAGCAGAAATCAATGGACAGGTTCACTTTCAGTGTTTTGTAAAACTTATTTTCTTCAAGTAGATTATAGAAGTCATTTATCAAGACAAATGTTTGTGCGCCAGTCTTGATATGCCCCTGTACCATAGGAAGGCTAGATTGAAATCAAATCCTGCTCGCAACTAGATTTCAACCATCATTTAGTCATCAGCTGATATAAATGATGATAAATTAACTGGGTCAATGGCTCCACCCCTGCTATGCTCCTTTTTCAGAAAGCAGTGAGGGCGGTGTAGAAACTCATTATCCTTTTTACATTTTAAGCTAATTTTACTCTTTTTTTTTTTTTTACTTGGGATGCATGTTGTGCCTGTGTCATACACTAATCAGACTAATTTTACTGTTAATCATAGCAGTAAAATCTAATATAGTGTTGGACTCCTTTGAACTGCCAATATCATTCTGAGTGTTATGGACAGTGGGGGTAGAGCCACAGAGCCAATCAACTGGTTTGACCTTGAGCTAGACCTAGGGGCATTATCCAAGCAGTCCCCTGTTTTTGACTCTTTAACCCCTATGCACGGATCTAGTCTTTGCTGCAGGGGAGGAATCTAATGGAATAGTCCTTGCATGGTTGTCTGCTGACCCAGGGGGGTCAGAGTCATTGGTGCCAAGCACTGAGGGGAAACACAATTCTCCTAGTCAGGAAAAAGGCTGAGGGCAGGAAGAGTTCATATTAATCTGTGAAACTAGCCCAAGGTAGGCAACAAAGGATCAATACGGTGAAGGAAGCTTAGGTCAGTTGGTAAACAGGCAAAGGTCGGAATACGGGTAGATAAACAGAACAGCTCACTTTCACTACAAATTAGCAAGCTACATAACCTAAAGACACCCTCCCCTAGGGGCATGAGCTTCAAATACTCTGATGGGACCAGTCATTGGCTAGGGAAGACTATGCTGGCCCTTTAAGAGCTGGTGAGAGCCTGCCCAAGGGAGCAAATCAGTGGCGGGCACAGGCCGCCACTGAAACAATGAGTAGTCAAGATATGGACTCCACAAGAACAGAACCTTTAAGCCCTGTAAGTTGCAAGGTGTGGCCTTCATGGATCATACTTGTTTTTTAAGCACATTACATCGATGTGCAATTGGATTCCTGAACATTTTTTCTAGCATGTGGCAGGGCACATCATTCTGTTGAAAGACCATGCATATCATTATATAATAATAATTAGGGATCCGAAGTCACTTTACTCAAAACTTCGGTTTAATGCTGTACAGAGATCTGTCTCCATATCGCTCATCCCTAATAATAATCTTTATATAGATTTACAATCAGGGTAGAAGGAAACATGATTCATTAAACCAGGTCACCTTCTTCCATGGCTTGATGGTCCAGTTCTTATGGTCATGTACCAGCTGTGACAGAGGTCAGCATGGGCACTTTGGTTTGTGGCTGCACCGTAGAATTCACAGCAGCATATGATGCACGGTGTCCGGACACCTGTCTATCATGGCCAGCAGTAACTTTGTTGTTAATTTGTGTTACAGCAGCTCTTCTGTGACATTGGATCAGATGTTCCGCATGACCATCCATTATCCTGTCGCTAGTTTACCTATTTTCCTTTCCTGGGCCACTTTTGCTATATAGTAGCCACTATATTTGAGGAACAGCTTACAAGACTTGTTTTGCAGATGCTCTTTTCCAGTCATCTACCCATCATAATTTGATACTTGTCAAAGTTATTCAGTTCTTTACACTACACATTTTCCAGATTCTAACAAATTATCTTCAGGAACTGACTGTTCAGGTGCCATTGTCACAAAATAAACAATTATTCACTTCACCTGGTTATAATGGTGTGGAGAAGATCAGTGTAAAAATAAATATTATTTTTCATTTTTTCAGGTTATATTTTTTAGCCCTTACACTGAGGCTACATGTTATATGACCTGTAGAATGTGATCTTGGGATACCAGATCATTCCCTTTATTTAATAACATTTAGAAATAAAACTTCTGCAAATAAAATGCTATATTTCTCATAAAGGCCAGTTTTGCATCAGATTCCTTCAACTTTTGTTTTCACAACATTTATTCTATATTACCTACTGTTCTGATAACAATTACACTCTACTGGTTACTGATGTCAAGGCCTTGTCCTTTTCTAGATCCTGTATTCAGCCTGTAGCTCTTGTAATCTTTGCTGTCTCTGTCCAATTTTACAGTGCAATTGAACCATTAACAACCTAACTCTACATAAAAGGTTGTTTTCCGCTGTTTTCTATTTTCATCTGTACACATAACAGCATTCCCAATACTGCCGATTGTCTTTTGGAACAGAGAGCAGTTGTCAGCCATGTGGTAACTTTGCCATCGTCCTGAGCTTCCTTATTGCAGCACTCAACGCTTCTGGGAAACAGGAAACCCAAATTCCAAATTTAGATTTTGATAAGAAGAAAAAAAAACATCATAGAACTTTAAATCAGTGCAAAGTAGGCAAAATCTAATTTTGTAAATTACAGTTCAAAACCAGAATTTTCATATATGTTTGCATGCACAGGTTGCTCTTGCCTTTTTATAAAATTTTGCTAGAAGACCTGAAAAAAAGAATACAAATAAAATATTGTAGATAGATGAATATGGGGGCGTACTTCCAACCGCGACAGCCTATGCAGCTGCTATGGGGAAGGTGGCCTAGTCATGGACAAAAGCCCAGGCCTCAATCACACTTAATATAGCACAAGTAGGTAGAGTTTGCACTGCCACTAACCCACTGCCACAAAATAAATAGTAAAATAAAATAAAAAGTTAAATGGGGCTGGGGCCCAAGGCTTTATTTGGAGAAGGAGGGGGTGTTGGGGTTTTGGCACACTACATAATAAGCAGGCAGCTGCAGACACAATTCATGGGAGTTGTACCTCACTACATAATAAGCAGCAGGCACATTTCATAGGGGTGGGGGTATGGGACACTTATTTATAAGCAGGCACAGTTCATTGGGTTATGGCACACTACATACTGTAATATGCAGCAGTAGCCACAGTTCATGGGGGTATGGCACACTAAATATTATGCAGCAGCAGGCTCAGTTTAAGAGAGAGTCATCAGGGAAAGAACAGGGATTTGAGTAGACTGATCCAACCAGGCTCAGATATCTGGTAGTCTCATAGAGTGATGATAAAAATTACACCAATGGAGTGATGAGAAAATCCTTGTTTTGGGTTGCTGATGAAACAGTTTGACAAAGCATTTTGGAGCTCAGGAGATCCCTTTTCAAGTCTGAAAGGTCACAAAATTGTCTTTCACAAGTGTGGAAAACATTTAATTTGTGAAAATGAATCAGACAGAAATCCATGAGAATTTTCATACACCTCTGTCTGATGAATAGATCTACTCTTTCTGACAGTGCGGACTGGCCTTTTATCATGGACCCAATGACTTCATTGTCACTTTCTGCTGGTCCATCATATTCCATACTGTACCTCTGCTGCTGCCACTTCAGCTGCAATTGCGACCCTAAGGCCTCTTTCACACAAGCGTGTCCGGATGCATTGCGGCAAACCCGCGCGAGTAGTCAGTTTTGACTGCGATTGCATTCCGTTGTTCAGTTTTTATTGCGCGGGTGCAATGCGTTTTGCACGCACGTGATAAAAAACTGAATGTGGTACCCAGACCCAAACTTCTTCACAGAAGTTCAGGTTTGGGTTCAAGGTTGTGTAGATTATATTATTTTCCCTTATAACACGGTTATAAGGGAAAATAATAGCATTCTGAATACAGAATGCTAAGTAAAATAGGGCTGGAGGGGTTAAAAAAAATAAACACATTTTTTAACTCACCTTAATCCACTTGTTCGTGCAGCCGGCATCTCTTCTGTCTTCATCTGTGAGCAATAGGACCTTTGATGACGTCACTGCGCTCATCACATGGACCATCACATTATCCATTACCATGGTGATGGATCATGTGATGAGCGGTGACGTCATCAAAGGTCCTATTGCTCACAGATGTAGACAGAAGAGATGCCGGCTGCACGAACAAGTGGATTAAGGTGAGTTATATCATATTTTTTTTTTTTTAACCCCTCCAGCCCTATTTTACTTAGCATTCTGTATTAAGAATGCTATTATTTTCCCTTATAACCGTGTTATAAGGGAAAATAATACATGTATACAAAGGGGAATAATACATGTTATAAGGGGAAATAATAATGATCGGGTCCCCATCCCGATCGTCTCCTAGCAACCGTGCGTGAAAATCGCACCACATCCGCACTTGCTTGTGGATGCTTGCGATTTTCACCCAGCCCCATTCACTTCTATGGAGCCTTTGTTGCGTGAAAATGCGCAAAATAGAGCTTGCTGCGATTTTCACGCAACACACAAGTGATGCGTGAAAATCACTGCTCATGTGAACAGCCCCATAGAAATTAATGGGTCCGGATTCAGTGCGGGTGCAATGCGTTCACCTCACGCATTGCACCTGCGTGGAAAACTCGCCCGTGTGAAAGGGGCCTTACTGCTGCAACTCTTATCTCTACACAGCTTCTGCCTTATCTATCATAGTCCACATAGTACTGTTGCTGCAGGGCACAGGGTAAATATAGCAAACACAAAACTGCTACAGAAAATATGGAGCAAGGAACATGTAATCATGTGCAAATCGTTAATTTCTAACGATAATTTGTTTTCCCTTAGTCCTAACAGCAGCACAGATGGGGTTAACTGCCCCTGTGGACTGGTAGGACCGGCGCAATTTTAATGAGCCCAAGAACCAATAAACGATCTTCAGCTCCCTGAAAGGGAGGAGATCACCCCCCAGCCCACCATGTTTTTAACAAGCATAATGTATTTAGGGTGGGATATTTGTGTGCTGCTGTTAGGACTAAGGGAAAACAAATTATCGTTAGAAATTAACGATTCCCTTACGTCCTCAACAGCAGCACAGATGGGGAGATAGCAAGAAGAATCCCCTATGGAGGGTCCTCATGCCTGGCAGAACTAAGAATAGTCTGCCCAAAAGCCGAAAACTCTGCCATCCTAGCACCTATCCTATAATGGGAGATGAAGGTTGACTCAGAGCTCCAGGAGGCCGCCTTACAGATCAACTCTAAGGGGAGGAGTCTTCTCTCCGCAACCGAGGTGGAGACCGCCCTAGTAGAATGGGCCCTCACATACTCGGGAGGATCTAAGGATTGGGAGACAAAAGCTTCCATAATGGCCTCCTTATGGTTTCCATGCGAAACCTTGTTTTCCGAATAAATCGATTGAGGAATCTCAAATCGATGATCATCCGGAGATCTCCTGTCTTCTTGGGAACCAGGAACACTGGTGAATAAATCCCTAGGCCCCTCTCCCCTGCCGGTACCTCCTCCAGGGCTCCCTTGGAAATATAGTCCTGAATGTAAGATTCTAGGACCACCTGTTTGGCAGACCCGAAGCTTCGTGTGGCGATGAATCTCTCTGGGGGGAGAGAGATAAGATCTACCCGGTACCCGGCGGAAACTATGTCCTGGACCCAGGGGTCTGCAATCAACCAGCTCCAAGAGTCTTTGAAATGGGTAAGACGGCCCCCCACGGGAATCTGGGGGAGGGGTACGGGAAAATCTAGAGGAGACACTGCAGGGGCAGCAGGGCTTATCCAAGAGCCTCGAGGAGGCCCATAGTCAGGAGGGTTTTGCCTCCCTAGTGGGTTTGCGGGGGCGTCTCGGATATATTTACGAGACGGACCCCCCAATCTCTGCGCCTAGACTGCTGCCCAGAACGACCTCCGCCCTTCTTTTCCTGTCTGGGGTGTCCCCGAAAGGGCTGCTGGGGGAGGCTCTCACCTTTTTTATCGGAGAGCCCCTCCATTATTTTGTCCAATTCGGACCCGAATAACCTATCTGGTTCGAAGGGGAGCCCACAAAGGTTAAACTTGGATGCGTTATCCGCGATCCACGGTTTTAGCCAGAGTGGTCTGCGGGCAGCTGAAACTAGGGCCATAGTTTTGGCGGCCAGCTTTAGCTGCATCTGGGAGGAATCAACTAAAAAGTCCATAGCCAGGTTGGCTGACTTGAAGGCTGCCAGGATGTCGTCTCTTGATACGCTCTGGTCCACATCCGTCTGGATTTGATTAAGCCTAGAGCGTAGATAGGTGGCTACCTCAGTGGCCGCAATGGAAGTAGATGCGGAGGCAGCGGCCGCCGCGTAACCCCTCCTAAGGGTGCACTCTGCCCTCCGGTCTAGAGGGTCCTGCAGGCTAGACCCATCGTCTGCAGGGACTAGAGTGCGCCGGGACAACTTGGCTATAGCCATGTCCACCTTGGGAACAGAACCCCACGATTCCACCAAGGGTTTAGCCATCGGGTACATGAGTCTGAATTTTCTGGTAAGCACTGGACCCTTCTCAGGCTTTTTCCACTCTGTGCGCATCACAGAGAGGAGGGTCTCATCCGCTCTAAAGACACGCTGTGTCAGAGGACTCCCCCATGTCAACATCCTGGTCCCCCGACCTGATGGACTTGAGTAACTTCTGTGTCTTTTCTGGAGGAAAAAAGCAAGAAGTAGATTCTTCTTCCTCAGAAGAAGAAGACCCCACTGAACAGGGGGTAGGTCTTTCGACCGGTGCGACCACCTCCATGGGAGTCTGAGAGGGACCTGGTAGCCTCTCATTAAGTAGCTGAACTACTCCCTTGATGGAATCATCCACGTATGTCTTGGTCCATTGGAACATCTCCTGCATCGTGGGTTCCGTGGATGCCGTGCGACAACTCTCACATCTGGAGTAAGGACAGCTGTCAACTAGGGGTGTGTTACATTCGTAACATGCCAAATGCTTCCTCTTGGCCCCAGCCTTCCGCTGATCCTCCTTAGGGGAAGCCATAGTCTGTAATGGAAGAAACAAAACAGGTCATAACACCTACAACATCAAGAGGTGGAGAAAACCAGACCTTAAGGGGGCCCACCAGCACTAGAAGAAATAGAGCTGAAAGAAGAGGAAGTACAAAACCCAAGCAAAGCAATACTGCAGGAATATCACAAAGCACAGGAGAGCTCTGGAGCTAACTTGTGAAAGCAACGCAACCAGAGCACTGACTGATGGGCTCTGGGCGCTTAAAAGGAGGAAACCCCGCCTAATGGGCGCGTTCCTGAAACGAGATCAGCACCACTCCCTTTTTTTTTTTGTATATGTGCTGCCAAAGCAAAATTGTCTCCCCAGACTAATCCTAAGTCCAGGATGTCATTCTAGGGAGCCAGTTTAAAGAAAGGTGAGTTGTATATATCACCGCATCGCTTCGGAAAACCGGAAGTGACGTAGCGCACCTAGGGCGCGTCACTTCCGGAAAATGGCGGCGCCCATAGCGCCGCACACATGCGGTAACGGAGGAACGGAGCACCGTCTACAGATGATGAAAGTAGAGGGGAGGGGACGCCCCCTTCCCCAACGGTACCCCAGACCGAAATCGCCATGATCAGGCCTAAAATAAAGGCACTGAGATCCATAGAAAGCGAGCTAAGCTTTAAGGAGGGAAAAAAGAACCCCTAAGCAATCTTCAGCTCCCAGAGAGGGAGCGACACGCCAGTCCACCTGTCCAGAGGACAGAAAAAAACACGGTGGGCTGGGGGGTGATCTCCTCCCTTTCAGGGAGCTGAAGATCGTTTATTGGTTCTTGGGCTCATTAAAATTCCGCCGGTCCTACCAGTCCACAGGGGCAGTTAACCCCATCTGTGCTGCTGTTGAGGACGTAAGGGAATAATAATTTTATTTTTAACTCTTTAATGACCGAGAAATTTTCTATTTTATTTTTTTTTTATTTTTTTTTTACTCCCAGCCCTCCAAAAGCCATAACTTGTTTATTCTTTGATTCACATAGCCATATGATGGCTTGTTTTTTGCAAGACAAGATGCACTTTCTAATAACATCATATACAGTTGCATAAAATGTGGTGGGAAGCGGGAACAAAATTCCAAATGGGGTGGAATTATGGAAAAAAAATAAAAAATGTCAACCATTCCTCCACAGTTTTTTTTATACCATTTTCTATACAGTAAAACTGATATGTTATTTTTATTCTCCAGGTCAGTACGATTACGACGATACCACATATGTATAATTTTTCTTGCATTTTAATACTGAAAAAAATATAAATGTTTATTTCATTTCGCCATTTGCTGTATTGGCAAATAATATTTTTAGATTTTAATAATATGTGCGTTTTTGCATGCGGCGATGCTATTATGTGTGTTTATTGTTAACATATTTTTTTACATTTTAGGAAAGAGGGTCATTTGAATTTTTAGAAATTTTAAAAAAAATTTAGGTTTTTAACCTTTTTTTTTTATTATTTTTTTATAGTTCCCATAGGGAACTATAACAAGCAATCATTAGATTGTTTGTCTCATAGATGCAATGCATTAGGCTCCATAGAAATTAATATGCAGCAGCCTTCTGTCACATAGGAGCATAGGGGCTGCCGCATACACGCTCTGGCTCCCCCCCGAACCCTGCTAGGATGTCCAGATGACCCATTTAAGGCTACTTTCACACTTGCGTTTGATCGGATCCGTTCTGAACGGATCCGATCATATTAATGCAGACGGAGGCTCCGTTCAGTACGGATCCGTCTGCATTAATAACTTAGAAAAAAAATTTAAGTGCGAAAGTAGCCTGAGCGGATCCGTTCAGACTTTCAATGTAAAGTCAACGGGGGACGGATCCGCTTGAAGATTGAGCCATATGGTGTCATCTTCAAGCGGATCCGTTCCCATTGACTTACATTGTAAGTCTGGACGGATCCGCACGCCTCCGCACGGCCAGGCGGACAGCTGAACGCTGCAAGCAGCGTTCAGCTGTCCGCCTGGCCGTGCGGAGGCGAGCGGAGCGGAGGCTGAACGCCGCCAGACTGATGCAGTCTGAGCGGATCCGCATCCATTCAGACTGCATCAGGGCTGGACGGAAGCGTTCTGCTCCGCTCGTGAGCTCCTTCAAACGGAGCTCACGAGCGGACAGCAGAACGCTAGTGTGAAAGTAGCCTAACTATGGCATCTGAAAGGTTAAAAGTCTGTGACTGGCATTACCTCCAGTGACGGACATTAGTGAAGGGTGTCTGCTAAACAGCAAGCCAGCAGGTGCCATTTACAAATGCCCGGCCACCAACATAAATCTATGTCGGGGGGTCAGGAAAGGGTTAATTTTTTTTTTCTTTAACTCTTTGAGGACATTGTGATTTTCCATTTTTTCTTTTTTGTTTTTTACTCCCTGCCTTCCCGTAAACATAACTTTTTATTTTTCTGTTGACATAGATATATGAGGGATTCATTTTTGGGGGACAAGTTTCACTCTCTAATGTCACCATGTAACATTAAGTAAGATATAGTTAAAATCTGGGGGGGGGGAAATCGGAATTGTGTGGAATTGAAAAAAAAACTATTGTGCCATGGTTTTATGGGTTTCGTTTTAAATGCAATTCCCTACATTGTCTGGGTCAATATGATTACAGCCATACAACATTTAGGGTCCATTCACACACCCGCAAATGGGTCTGCATCCCTTCCGCAATATCGGGAACGGGTGCGGACCCATTTATTCTCTGCAGAGAGCACACTATGTGCTCTCTGCATCCGCATTTCCAGAGGGCGGCCCTGAACTTCCGGGCTTCGGCCCCAAACCTCCGGGCCGCGGCTCCGCAAAAAAATAGAACATGGCCTATTCTTGTCCGCAATTGTTCCATGGGGGTGCCGGCCGGGTGTATTGCAGATCTGCAATACACTATGGACGTGTGAATGGACCCTTATATACAAACCGGATTCCCAAAAAGTTGGGACACTAAACAAATTGTGAATAAAAACTGAATACAATGATGTGGAGATGGCAAATGTCAATATTTTATTTGTAATAGAACGTAGATGACAGATCAAATGTTTAAATCAGAGTAAATGTATTATTTTAAAGGAAAAATACGTTGATTCAAATTTTCACGGTGTCAACAAATCCCAAAAAAGTTGGGACAAGTAGCAATAAGAGGCTGTAAAAAGTACATTTGAGCATAACGAAGAGCTGGAAGACCAATTAACACTAATTAGGTCAATTGGCAACATGATTGGGTATAAAAAGAGCTTCTCAGAGTGGCAGTGTCTCTCAGAAGCCAAGATGGGTAGAGGATCACCAATTCCCACAATGTTGCGCAGAAAGATAGTGGAGCAATATCAGAAAGGTTTTACCCAGCGAAAAATTGCCAAGACTTTGCATCTATCATCATCAACTGTGCATAACATCATCCGAAGATTCAGAGAATCTGGAACAATCTCTGTGCGTAAGGGTCAATGCCATAAAACCATACTGGATGCCCGTGATCTCCGGGCCCTTAAACGACACTGCACCACAAACAGGAATGCTACTGTAAAGGAAATCACAGAATGGGCTCAGGAATACTTCCAGAAACCATTGTCAGTGAACACAATCCACCGTGCCATCCGCCGCTGCCAGCTGAAACTCTACAGTGCAAAGAAGAAGCCATTTCTAAGCAAGATCCACAAGCTCAGGCGTTTTCACTGGGCCAGGGATCATTTAAAATTGAGTGTGGCAAAATGGAAGACTGTTCTGTGGTCAGACAAGTCACGATTCGAAGTTCTTTTTGGAAATCTGGGACGCCATGTCATCCAGACCAAAGAGGACAAGGACAACCCAAGTTGTTATCAACGCTCAGTTCAGAAGCCTGCATCTTTGATGGTATGGGGTTGCATGAGTGCGTGTGGCATGGGCAGCTTGCATGTCTGGAAAGGCACCATCAATGCAGAAATATATATTCAGGTTCTAGAGCAACATATGCTCCCATCCAGAAGTCATCTCTTTCAGGGAAGACCCTGCATTTTTCAACAAGATAATGCCAGACCACATTCTGCATCAATCACAACATCATGGCTGCGTAGGAGAAGGATCCGGGTACTGAAATGGCCAGTCTGCAGTCCAGATCTTTCACCTATAGAGAACATTTGGCGCATCATAAAGAGGAAGGTGCAACAAAGAAGGCCCAAGACGATTGAACAGTTAGAGGCCTGTATTAGACAAGAATGGGAGAGCATTCCTATTTCTAAACTTGAGAAACTGGTCTCCTCGGTCCCCAGACGTCTGTTGAGTGTTGTAAGAAGAAGGGGAGATGCCACACAGTGGTGAAAATGGCCTTGTCCCAACTTTTTGGGGATTTGTTGACACCATGAAATTCTGATTCAACATATTTTTCCCTTAAAATGGTACATTTTCTCAGTTTAAACTTTTGTTCCCTGATTTATGTTCTATTCTGAATAAGATATTAGAAGTTGGCACTTTCACATCATTGCATTCAGTTTTTATTCACGATTTGTATAGTGTCCCAACTTTTTGGGAATCCGGTTTGTAGTTTTTCTTGCGTTTTAATACAAAAAAAAAACTTTGGAAAAATATGCTATATTCTGACCCCTATAACATTTTTATATTTCCATCTACAGATCTATGTGAGGGCTCATTCTTTGCGGGCCAATCTGTAATTTTCATTGATTTAATTTTTTATGTTTTTTATTTAACTTATTCTTTATTAAATTTCTCAGAATCGACACAATCGATACAATATACAAATCAATATAAAAGAAAGGAGGAGCATAACACATATACAAATTCATCTTCAAATATGAGGCCCTCATAATATATACACTAATGAAATTCTGGCATACTACATTAGTTGTCAGTAAAAAACAACCTATATAAAGAGCCCGAAATATGCCAAAGAAGATTACTCATCTACCTCCTTCCGTCAACGACAGATTCGATCCAATCTATCCCCCCTCCCATTCCCACCCCTGCCCAGGCCAGGGCCACGGCTGTCACAGGTGCGGCGGGAGGCTCCCGCCACCATTCCAGTCTATTTCTTATTATACCAAAAACATTGTAAATCCTACCATTCTGCGAATGTACTTCCATCCGGGCTTCCCCAGTTGTCTTTAATTATCAGCTCCACTCATTGATTTAATTTTTGATAACTTTTTATTAAATTTTTTAGGGAAAGTGAAGTGCTAAAACTACAAATCAGCCATTTTGATGGGAGATGGCGGTGCATATGATTATTATTGGGAAGGAGGCTGATTAGAAGATTATATAAATTTATATATATATATATATATATATATATATATACACACACAGTATATATATACAGTACAGACCAAAAGTTTGGACACACCTTCTCATTCAAGAGTTTTCTTTATTTTCATGACTATGAAAACTGTAGATTCACACTGAAGGCATCAAAACTATGAATTAACACATGTGGAATTATATACATAACAAAAAAGTGTGAAACAACTGAAAATATGTCATATTCTAGGTTCTTCAAAGTAGCCACCTTTTGCTTTCATTACTGCTTTGCACACTCTTGGCATTCTCTTGATGAGCTTCAAGAGGTAGTCACCTGAAATGGTCTTCCAACAGTCTTGAAGGAGTTCCCAAAGATACTTAGCACTTGTTGGCCCCTTTGCCTTCACTCTGCGGTCCAGCTCACCCCAAACCATCTCGATTGGGTTCAGGTCCGGTGACTGTGGAGGCCAGGTCATCTGGCGTAGCACCCCATCACTCTCCTTCATGGTCAAATAGCCCTTACACAGCCTGGAGGTGTGTTTGGGGTCATTGTCCTGTTGAAAAATAAATGATGGTCCAACTAAACGCAAATCGGATGGAATAGCATGACGCTGCAAGATGCTGTGGTAGCCATGCTGGTTCAGTATGCCTTCAATTTTGAATAAATCCCCAACAGTGTCACCAGCGAAGCACCCCACACCATCACACCTCCTCCTACATGCTTCACGGTGGGAACCAGGCATGTAGAGTCCATCCGTTCACCTTTTCTGCGTCGCACAAAGACACGGTGGTTGGAACCAAAGATCTCAAATTTGGACTCATCAGACCAAAGCACAGATTTCCATTGGTCTAATGTCCATTCCTTGTGTTATTTAGTCCAAACAAGTCTCTTCTGCTTGTTGCCTGTTCTTAGCAGTGGTTTCCTAGCAGATATTCTACCATGAAGACCTGATTTACACAGTCCCCTCTTAACAGTTGTTCTAGAGATGTGTCTGCTGCTAGAACTCTGTGTGGCATTGACCTGGTCTCTAATCTGAGCTGCTGTTAACCTGCGATTTCTGAGGCTGTTGACTCAGATGAACTTATCCTCCACAGCAGAGGTGACTCTTGGTCTTCCTTTCCTGGGGCAGTCTGCATGTGAGCCAGTTTCTTTGTAGCGCTTGATGGTTTTTGTGACTGCACTTTGGGACACTTTTAAAGTTTTCCCAATTTTTCGGACTGACTGACCTTCATTTCTTAAAGTAATGATGGCCACTCGTTTTTCTTTACTTAGCTGCTTTTTTCTTGCTATAATACAAATTCTAACAGTCTATTCAGTAGGACTATCAGCTGTGTATCCACCTGACTTCTCCAAAACGCAACTGATGGTCCCAACCCCATTTATAAGGCAATAAATCCCACTTATTAAACCTGACAGGGCACACCTGTGAAGTGAAAACCATTTCAGGTGACTACCTCTTGAAGCTCATCAAGAGAATGCCAAGAGTGTGCAAAGCAGTAATCAAAGCAAAAGGTGGCTACTTTGAAGAACCTAGAATATGACATATTTTCAGTTGTTTCACACTTTTTTGTGTGAACCACATGTGAACCACATGTATTCGTGCTTAACGACTTTTCCAAATTAAAAAATCACAAGTATCAAAAGATCTTTCTGAGCAGAATATTGATGTTGGCTAGAGTTCTGATCAGTCGGACCTGGTTTGCCCGATCCACTCCAGACATAAATATATGGATAAATTTAACCGATAAGGTAAAAAACTACGAGAAAATTATATATAAATGGAGGGAAGTTGAGGACCAGTGGAATAGGATATGGGGTGGCTGGAAGATTGACTAATTGAGGTCATGTTGGTTTGTTTATGGGGGTCCTACTTTGACGCACCACAGACTAGGGGGGAGGGAGGGGAGGGTTTTTTCTAAATGCAACCAAAAGATGAACTGACTATATTTATATTTATCTACATTTGGTTGGGTCACTAAGAATTGAGGGGTTGTAAAAAATTTTGCTGTTAATGCTTTGTAATTTTCCCAATAAATATTTAATAAAAAAAAAAAAAAAAAAAAAAAGAAAAAGGTGGCTACTTTGAAGAACCTAGAATATGACATATTTTCAGTTGTTTCACACTTTTTTGTTATGTATATAATTCGACATGTGTTAATTCATAGTTTTGATGCCTTCAGTGTGAATCTGCAATTTTCATAGTCATGAAAATAAAGAAAACTCTTTGAATGAGAAGGTGTGTCCAAACTTTTGGTCTGTACTGTATATATATATATATATAAATATATATATATTATTTTTTTTTTCTTTAAAATAAACATTGAATATGTGATCTTATTGCTATTTTCTTAGGCCTCTTTCACACGAACGATACGTATTGGCTCAGGGTGCGTTCACACCCTTTTGCAAGCAAGTTCAGTCAGTTTTGTCTGCGATTGCACTCAGTTGTTCAGTTTTTTCCACGCGGGTGCAATGTCTTTTGATGCGTTTTTCACACGCATGATAAAAAACTGAAGCTTTACAAGCAACATCTCTTGGCAACCATCAGTGAAAAACGCATTGCATCCGGATCAGTGAAAAACGACTTGCATCCGTATGCAATGTGTTTTTCAGTGAAACCCCATTCACTTCTATGGAGCCAGTGCTGCGTGAAAAATGCTGAACATGCTGCGTTTTTCACGCAACGCAGAACTGATACGCAAAAAAACCCACTTATGTACATATACCAATTGATATGAATGGGTCAGGATTCAGTGTGGGTGCTATGCGTTCACGTCACGCATTGCACCCGCGCAGAAAACTCACTCGTGTGAAAGAGTCCTTATAGAGCTCTGCAACCTGCAGACCTCAATAAGAACTAGCTGTAATAGCTTGGAACTCTTTAGATAGAACCAGGCTATTAGAAAGAATGAACGGCTTCCACAATATATGGGATCTTGGTGTTAAAGAGCTTGAAAGGGGTTGGATACAGTCCTAGTAAATCTCAGAGTGTCACACATGACACATTTTAAGGCAATCAGAGCACTTTTGATTTGGAATGAACTTTTTTTATTTGAATCTGACAGCCGATTCTATAGAGTCAGATACAAAACTAATTTCGGGAAATTCGCTCATCTCTACTTGCAACCAAGGACAGAACCTACTAGAACCAAACTCGTGAACACTTGTAGACCCATCTACAATGCTTTAGAAAATGATTACTTTTGGTACAGAGAAGAAAACGAGAAGATAGACTTGTTCAATGGAGATTACTAAATGTTTTAATCTTTCAAAAGTGCAGTTTGAAAAGTTCTAATCAGTATAGTGGGATATACAGGAAAATATTTATTTCAAATACTCAGAGCTGCATTTTCCATGTCAAAAATATTCTGCTAGATATACAGTTATATTTGGCTTCACACATCGAACTTGGACTGTATGTTTGCCAAATTATATTTTTTTTCATGCATTGCTGAAACTTTCTTCATGCTGTTCCTTAAAAGTTGCCAACATCTTGCTTTGAAGACAGATTAGAGCACAGTGCTGATCATTTTCCTATTTGATTGCAGATGAAATGAATATAGTTATGTGAAACCATACCTTTAGCTTTCCTGTGTTGGTTATTAGTACTGTGAAGATAAAAGCTCTCAGAACAATTAAATATCCATAAGACTAAAATCCATAGGACATCTTAGCTTTATTATTATCTCTGCTTGTCTCACATAACTATTTGTCTAAATGACAGATTATAATTGTTTTATGTAATTATTGAGAAAATCAAAGATACTTTAGACCAAGTTTTTATTAGCTCATCAAATATTTACTTCCTTGTGTAAAAATAACCATTATCCAAAGAAGAGAACCCCAAATTTTCACCTGATAAATCAAAGGGGAATTCCATGATTTTGATACTGATGGCCTATCCACAGGTCATCAACATCTGATTGCCAGGGGTCCAACACCCCGCACACCAGCTTCATTGATGCTAAAAGGCACCACATGGAGTCCCTAAAGCTCCATACTATAGAGCCGTAGAAAGTGATCCATGTGGTGCCATATTGTAGGGTTATTTACTTATAGAAGTAAAGCCTTTTAATTGCAAAGGTTATACAGTATATGAATCAATGCTTCTAAGGGAGACTAGACCTTTAAGAAAATATGCAATATAGCACGCCAGAATGTTTTTCTGTTGGATTGAAAAATAATTCAACACCCCAAAAAATAGAGGCATATGGAGCTACAGTAAGGCCTAAAAGAAGGCTAAAGGTGCCATATCATGGTTGTGGTTGTATGGAGTTGTAACCTGGCCAAGTGCATGAGGTCTAACTGCTACTATAGTTCTTATATTACATTTTACATTAATTATACAAAAAGGAATACAAATATATGTGATCCTGCAAGGTTACATATATACATATATATATATATATATATAACACAAAGTCAACAAATTCTTTCCATTTGAGAGTTTGATCAAGTATAATTTAGATATGCTGTATGCCAAGAGCTGGAACATAATTTAATGTTTAGGAATGGATTTATATTACTAGGCACAGCCAAGTGAGCTCTACTGTTAAAACTTACACACACTCTATAACTAATCGGGGTGTGAAATAAGAGGGTTCAGTCCTACTTTCAAATCATACAATTAACTTTACTAATGCAGTTTCCCTATATACATTGAATGGGTGGTGGAGGAACTATAATATACATTTCACCTTTTGGGAAGCAAATAGACAAAAAATATTGACACTAATATGTTAAAGGGGTTATCCAATATTTAAAATACCCCCCCCCCCCCACCCAAGTGCCTGACTATGGATTATACTTATCTGATCCCAGGCACCCGCGTTGCTCTGGATCCATACACGGTCTCCGCTGCATCCTATGATGGTGGCGAATAGCAGGCCGCGACGGGAACAGGCCCCCTTAAGGATGGTCACCATCGAGGCCTGCTATTGGCTGCATCCCCCCTCCCCCCATTTCCAGATGTTTTAATCTAAGCGATGGGGAGATGCAGTGAAGACCGTCACCCCAGAATGCAGGCGCCATTTTTAAAGACCCAACATGTTATGTACTATTATGTCACATGCCGGGCAGGGCCGTCTTTACCAAGGGGCAAAAGGGGCAGCTGCCCTGGGCCCAGTTGCTCCTGGGGGGCCCCAAGGCAGCTGCCTCTTGAGCCCTGCTAGCTACTGCCCCGGGTGTCAGGCTGTTGGCTACACAGGCATCATGATCGTACTGTGTTAATGATCTAGGGATTCTAGGACCTTAATGAGTTGTGATCTAGGACCTTAATGACATCATTACCATGTGACCAGTAACCTAGCAATTACTGGTCACATGGCTATGAGGTCATCACAGGTCCTACTGAGTGTTGCAGAAGTTAACTGTGGAGCTTTTTTGTGTAAAGATTACATCAGAAAAAGGTGACAGGGGCTGTTATGTTAATATACTGTAAACTACTGTATAGTGGGGTGCTGTATACTGTGTGGTGGGCTGTATATTGTGTAATGGGCTGTATACTGTGGGGGGGCTGTATACTGTGTGGTGGGCTGTATACTGTGGGGGGCCTGTATAGTGTGGGGGCCTGTATAGTGTGGGGGGGGGGCTATACTGCTGTACTGCATACTGTGGGGGGCTGTATACTGTATACTGTGGGTGCGGTATAGTGTGGAGTGCTATACTGCTGTACTGTATAGTGTGGGGGGCTGTATCGTGTATAGTTTGGGGTGCTGTATACAGTGAGGTGTTGTATACCGTGAGGTGCTGTATACTGTGGGCTGCTATACTGCTCTACTATATACTGTGGGGTACTGTATAGTGTGGGGTGCTAAACTGCATACTGTGTGGTGCTGTATACTATAGGGTGCTATATTGCATACTGTGGGGTGCTGGGGTGCACTGTAACACTAGGGTGAGCCGAGCCCTGGTCTCCTTCCTGCAGAGCGGTTCCCACTTCCAGCCTGAGCCCAGCTGCCCAGAGCATTGATCCTGAGCCGCTGGAGTCTTCAGAACTGGAAGTATTTACAGTCATTCACTGTACTCTACCAGATGTGTGGATTTTTTGTGTGTGTGTGTTGTGGTGGAGGGCGTGATTGCATGCTAACGTGTGGGAAGGCGGGATCCAGGGGGCCCAAGTAAATTTTTGCCCAGGGTCCAATCAATATTAAAGACGGCCCTGATGCCGGGATAGGGTTAAATTGTGAATCTACAGAATCAGAATTTTTTTATTCTATAGAATCTATTCGCTCATCTTTAGATTATGTTCATCCTCGCAGATCTTTATTGCTGATACAAACACAAGGTTTGGGCACAAGTAGGTCCCCTGTTCTGGGCCCTCATCTATCAATCACAAAGGTTCCAAACAGTACCTCTCCCTTTTTGAAAGGCCCAGGATCATAAGCACAGCTTATTTATTTGGTTGACAACTTTATAATGCATAACCTTTTGAGGACATGGAGATTTTTGGGTTTAGTTTTTGCCGATTTTTACTCCTGGCTTTCCTGGAGCCATAACTTTTTATTTTTCCGTTCAGGGCTTGTTTTTTATGGGAAAAGTTGTATGTTCTAATGGCCCCTTTCACTGTTGCATGCAATGTAATGGGGAGCTGGGAGAAAATTCCAAAGGAGTGGAATTAGAAAAGATACACAATTCTGCTCCAGTTTTATGGGTTGTGTTTTTATGGCATTCCCTATATAGTAAAACTGAACCATGTCCATCATTCTCTAGGTCAGTACAATTACAGCAATACCATATCTGTATAGTTTTTCTTGTGTTTAAATACTTAAAAATATTAAAACTTATGGACCCCCATAACCTGTTCATTTTTACAGTACATCTATGGAGTTGTATGAGGGCTAATCATTTGCAATACATTTCTGAGAGTTATACCTGGTAGACACAACTAATTGACGTATACCTCTACCAACTGCATCACAGGTGCTTACCACCATTCTCTGGGGTCCTCTGCTATTGGAGCACTACTGTGTTGTATCTCTCTTTCTCTCTATGTAGATGTTTCTAGCTTGCTAGACCCTGCAAAAGAGCTATAACCTGTTTGTCTGCAAGTGTACCGACTGCTGCCTCATTTCAGGACTGTCCGCTGTTGCCTGGTCTCATAAGTGCCTGTTCTCCATTTCGGCCCTGTGCTGCCTGTTCTGACTCTTGGACTGATTCTCAGATTTGCACAATCTCTGCCTCCCCTGACCTTGGCCTGCCACTGTCCACAAACTATGCCTAACTCCTCAGAGTTTCACATTGGTGTCTATGACCCCTGCGTGTCAGCAGCCAATTACTCCGGTTGGTTGGCACATTGTATCCACATCCACTATCCATACCAGTCAGTATTTTTTTGTACATGTATTTTATTTTACTAAATTAAAAATAAAGTATATTTATCCTGTTTTCATTACTACAACAGCCTTGTTTGACTTGCTCCTTATGTTACTATCTGAGAAATGGTACAAAATCCCTAATCCATATAACAGACAGGAAATCACTATCTGTTAAAATAATCTGTGTACTTCTATAAGTAAAACTCTTATAAGCAAATCAACCATGTTCATACAGTAACATGCCCAGGCATAGCCTCCAGTTTGAATTTCCTTTCTTAGGACAGATATTGCAGCAGTATTCAGCTATGGCCAGCACTAATTTACAGTAGTATATCATTTATAGCACTGAGTTAAGTATTATTGGCACCTCTACAACTAATTTGTTATTTCTGGTCACGCATGGTTAATGTGCAATACAATTTCATGAACTTATAATAAAATAAGGAACCGCATAGCATCACTTAAAGTCTGTCTTCTTCAGGTATTACTGCAGTTACCCCCTCACCAGCCAAATTCACAAACATAAGAAGTTAAGATACAAGGATTTTTTTTATTTTTTTTTTTGTGTAGGCAGCTTTAGCTCAATCCTGTGTGGGCATGTGATAGGCAGAGAATATAGTGGTGAAAAAATGCTATTTAGCAAAATAATGGCCCTGATTTCTTAAAGGGAATGTAGTATCACCTATATTTTTTCTGCCATTTAAAACCAGATTAACATTCTTTTTTTAAGCAGTTTTTATTCTGAATGTAAATTATTTTATGTTATTTTTATTTATTTATTTTTGCTAGATCATAGGGGCAGCCATGTTGTCTGAGCTGTTGCAAACAACATTTAGAGATATATTTTACAGCAGCCAACAGACACAATAGACTGGCGATTTCTCATTCTCTTCCGTGGTTGAGTTTTTTTGACAAGTTTTATGAGCTACTGTATACGGGTCATGGCACAGGCAGGGAGTTGATAAGCTATGACATCACCTGTTGTGAATGGCAGATGATGTATTATCTATAGAGATGTGTTACTTGTCATTATAATCCTGCCTATGATGACAATTAGGTAACTGCTGACAAATGATCTAAGCAGAACAGGAAGTCTTGCTATACAGGTGAAACTTAAAAAATGTGAATATCGTGCAAAGTTCATTTATTTCAGTAATGCAATTTAAAAGGTGAAACTAACATATGAGACTTATTACATGCAAAGTGAGATATTTCAAGCCTTTATTTGTTATAATTTGGATCATTATGGCTTACAGCTTATGAAACCCCAAAGTCACAATCTCAAGCACCCTAATGGATGAATTAGCTGACTAGAGTGTAACACTTTGAGCCTAAAATATTTACCCTTTTCACAAAATTCTAATTTTAAGCTGCATCAAAGGAAAACCTCTTTTTACACTATAGAGATGCGGACATGCACGGCTAGATCGCCGCTAGCATGTCCGCAATATACCTGTCCCATAGCTCTGTGTGGTTTTATTGAGTGCAAAAAATGATTTTATATATATGTAAATCAGCCTGGTAAGGAGCCCAAGGGGCTGTACTAACCGTTCTGGAGCCCAGCCACGTTCCCCTGTGAAGGAGCCGAGCCCCGCCTGTAACCAGGAATCTCCTCCTTGTTCACGAAGTCAGATCGCCGTAATCTCACGATGCGCGAGCTCATGCTTCCCTGTGCTGGCATCAGCCTCAGAGAAGGAACTGCGCATGTGCGAGCTCGCGCATGGCAAAACTATGGCGATCTGACTTTGTGAACAAGGAGGAGATTCCTGGTTACAGGCGGTGCTGGGCTCCTTCACTGGGGAACATGGCTGGGCTCCAATAAGGTTAGTACAGCCCCTTGGGCTCCTTACCAGGCTTATTTACATATATATAAAATCATTTTTTACACTCAATAAAACCACACAGAGCTATGGGACAGGTATATTGTGGACATGCTAGCGGCGATCTAGCCGTGCATGTCTGCATCTCTATAGGGTAAAAAGAGGTGACAGTATCCCTTTAATGCAAAATGGACTTTTGCACGATATTCCAATTTTTCGAGTTTCACCTGTATTATTTTGCTTAGTGAGCAATGCGAAAACTGCAGGACTTTAGGATATAAATAGTCACATGGTAAATTTATGAACAAATCACCAAAAGTTGTAAAAAAAAAACAACTCTATTTGACATGTAACACTTGATTTAAAGGGGTTGTCCGACATCAAACTAATTTTACGTTCAAGTTTACTCACTGTTACTAGCCAAGTCAAGGTTCCCCAGATGTTTTTAGGTAGATTTTACTCGGCTGCATGGCTCCTACGGTCCCCAACAGATTGTTTACATAGCTGTTTATCTGTGTAATCACTTCCTGCCGCACTGCACTGTGGGTCCCAGCGCAGCGCGGCATCTCCCAGTTTCTAACATCTCGTCCCTGCACCTGCCCCCCTCATACATATTCCGCCTCCTGCACATCGTCTACTCCTCCATCGATCTGGCCCCTCATACATATTCATCCTCCTGCCTCACACATTCTTCCCAAAAATGTACGCCCATAAACTCCTCATAGCTCTGTCTCTCCCAAATGTCATGCGCTCTGTGTTTGATGTCATCGGACGGGAGGGGCGGGGCTTAGAGCAATGTCGGCCAGCCAAGTTACCGCCCCTCCATCCACTCTGCATAATTACTTAGGCTGCCAGTGACATCACCGGGCTCCTGCAAGGGACCCGTCACGTCAATGGGGAGAAGAAACCAGTAACTTCCGGCCAAGAATTTCTTGATGAAAACTGGGCTTCAGAAATATGTGCCAAAGGTAGTACATGCATGTTTGTAATGTGTATGTCAGTCTACTACTATTAGACCAATGTCCCCAATCCCGGACAACCCCTTTAAAGAATAGGTCAGTTTCTGAAGGCATATTCTTTTTAATCCTAAAGACTGTGGGCCAAGTTTATCAATTCAATATGCCACTTTTGTTGTGTGAAAAAGTTGCAAATTGCAAGTTTTTTTTTTTTTTTTTTTACTGCACTTGCACACATGTTTGGGAATTTTGTTGAATAAACAAGAAATATGAAGTATACATCCACAATGCTAGGAGGTAAGAAAAAAGGAAGGACATAGACATCCACCAACAGATGACTGGAACTGGATAGTGATGGCAATCAGATGATGGAAGAAATAAATGTGGGGGGTGATACGCTGAAACATTGATTGAACAAACAGACAATAACTGACCCCGACCTACAAAAAGCTGTAAAAGAGATAGAAATACCCAAACAGCAAAATCTATAAAAAAAAATAAAAAAAATTCTTTAAATAACAAAAAGTACAGTTAGACAAAAATCATGGCACTGTAGTTTGCCCACTTTATATTTATAATCAGAGTCACTGATGCATTGGCCAAAGAATTTCTATTACAAAAACATATTCCCTCTCCCTCAAAATAAGTAAGTGCATAAATAAATGGGTAAAAAGGAGATGAAATGCAGATTCCTGTTGATGCCTCTATTGCTTTAGACCTCATGCACACGACCATTTTTTTTAAGGTCCGCAAAAACGGGGTCCGTGATCCGTGACCGTTTTTTCTTCCGTGGGTCTTCCTTGTTTTTTGGAGGATCCACGGACATGAAAAATGAAAAAAAAATCTAAGTCAAGTTTGCCATTGAAATGATAGGAAAAAACGGACACGGATCACGGACATGGATCACGGACACGGGTGACAATCTTGTGTGCATCCGTGATTTTTCACGGACCCATTGACTTGAATGGGTCCGTGAACCGTTGGCCGTGAAAAAAATAGGACAGGTCATATTTTTTTCACGGCCAGGAAACACGGATCACGGATGCGGCTGCCAAACGGTGCATTTTCCGATTTTTCCACTGACCCATTGAAAGTCAATGGGTCCGTGAAAAAAAACCTGAAAACGGCACAACGGCCACGGATGCACACAACGGTTGTGTGCATGAGGCCTTAATCTGAGAAAATTCAGTTCTGCAAAAGGAAAGTCGCTAATTTGAAAGTAATGCACATTTTCACAGTTTTGTGCATTTCTAATAGAACTATAGGGGATCATGTCTTAGTATCATGGATAAAGTATGACAATACTGTATTTGTAGGCACAAAAGGTGCGATATGAACATTGAACTTTATTGCACGATTTACAGTAGTCTGTAGTGTGGCAATATTATGTGGGCGCTGTATAGACTGATTTATGGGCATGGTATTTCATTGTTTTAAGGGTGTTAAGCGGAAATCTTTAGGTGCACTATCCTAGAATAATGTTGTCCTTATAAGCAGTACATCCAGTCTGTAGAATTACAGGAGAATCTTCTCAGCTCACACTTAGAGATTCCCAAAATTCCCATACAGTTGTACTGGCAGCACATCAACGTCTGCTTTAAACTCCTAACAATGTGAACAAGCTGGTAAGGAAGAAGGGCAGACTTGAGACCCCTGCAAATGTCAGCTACGGGGGACTAAGCTACTTAACATTTATCACCAAAATGTTCTTTCTGTTAAATCCCTAATGAATTTTACTGCAATTTGGGTACCATGGAACCTGAAACCAGCCCTGTCCGCCTGTTTTATTGTACCATTATAGACTGAATGAAGTGACGTGTGACCATCAATAATATAGATAAGTCTGGGTTTGGAAATTCTTCGCAGTGATTCATCATATATTATCAGCCTTTTCAGACCTATTATACAAGAAAGCAGACAGACTTAGTATGAATTAAATAACCAGATCTTTTTCTCAGTCTAGTACAACCTTGCATTTTATGACACAAGTATTACCTTTAATTGATGGGTGTAGTGACCCTAATCTATAGGAAATTCCTGTTGGACCTTAAAGCCTTAAGTAACCTATGACTGATGAGTGATCATCCAATGGTATACGGCATTACTAATCACACAGGCACGTCTCAAGTTGATTACAGAGCAATTTACTCTGAAAGGACTTAAAATGACACAGAACAAAATATCCAAAGGGTTTAGGAAGGATTTCAGCATGTAGGATGTTGTTGTTGTCTATCGTATATAGTGTTTGAGTAGTACGCAATGTTTAGGACGGCACATGCTGCATATATTGCGGATTTAGACAGGGAAAATCTGCAGCCGGTTACAATACAAGACATGAGGATACAATTTTAACAAACTTTATCCCCATGCTGCAGAATTTTCCAGTACAGAAACTGCAGTGAGTGAAACGTTTCCTTTACATTCTTACAACAGCACCCTCTGTCTGTCACTTGGGGGTACTGCCACCCAATCACTGCGTGATGCTGAATTTGAAGAGAACACTTGTATTTTCCAAGAAATAGCAATCGTGGAGCATTTTTTCTTAGAACTCTACTCTGTGTCATCCCTCTGTTATTCCTCATAGAAACTTATAACATAATTTAACATCTAGGTGTTACCAGATGGTTGTGCATCCTTACACAGCCTGACGCTCTGACTGTCAGTGGCGGTATATGTGGGGATATAGCACTTTAACAAGGGGAATGGTAACACCAAGCTGTCCATTTTCTCATACATTTCTGGGAGTAATAACAAAGAAGTGTCCCATCATAGAATTCAAAGAAAAGATTATCTGGAATTTTATTTTCAAGGTTGCATTTCTGGATGTATTTCTGGAGTGTAGTAATATTATAGGCTATAGCTACTAGAGAGAGGGGCCTGGATGTATTCCTGGTGTGTAATAATATTATAAGGGTATAGCTACTAGAGAGGGGCCTGGATGTATTCCTGGTGTGTAATAATATTATAAGGGTATAGCTACTAGAGAGGGGCCTGGATGTATTCCTGGTGTGTAATAATATTATAAGGGTATAGCTACTAGAGAGGGGCCTGGATGTATTTCTGGTGTGTAATAATATTCTAAGGGTATAGCTACTAGAGAGGGGTCTGGATGTATTTCTGGTGTGTAGTAATATTATAAGCTATAGCTACTAGAGAGGGGCCTGGATGTATTTCTGGTGTGTAATAATATTATAAGGGTATAGCTACTAGAGAGGGGCCTGGATGTATTTCTGGTGTGTAGTAATATTATAAGCTATAGCTACTAAAGAGGGGCCTGGATGTATTTCTGGTGTGTAATAATATTATAAGGGTATAGCTACTAGAGAGGGGCCTGGATGTATTCCTGGTGTGTAATAATATTATAAGGGTATAGCTACTAGAGAGGGGCCTGGATGTATTTCTGGTTTGTAATAATATTATAAGGGTATAGCTACTAGAGAGGGGCCTGGATGTATTTCTGGTGTGTAATAATATTCTAAGGGTATAGCTACTAGAGAGGGGCCTGGATGTATTTCTGGTGTGTAATAATATTATAAGGGTATAGCTACTAGAGAGGGGCCTGGATGTATTCCTGGTGTGTAATAATATTATAAGGGTATAGCTACTAGAGAGGGGCCTGGATGTATTTCTGGAGAGTAATAATATTACAGGCTATAGCTACTAGAGAGGGGCCTCGATGTATCCCTGGTGTGTAGTAATATTACAGACTATAGCTACTAGAGAGGGGCCTGGATGTATTCCTGGTGTGTAATAATATTATAAGGGTATAGCTACTAGAGAGGGGCCTGGATGTATTCCTGGTATGTAGTAATATTACAGACTATAGCTACTAGAGAGGGGCCTGGATGTATTCCTGGTGTGTAATAATATTATAAGGGTATAGCTACTAGAGAGGGGCCTGGATGTATTCCTGGTGTGTAATAATATTATAAGGGTATAGCTACTAGAGAGGGGCCTGGATGTATTTCTGGAGAGTAATAATATTACAGGCTATAGCTACTAGAGAGGGGCCTGGATGTATTCCTGGTGTGTAGTAATATTACAGACTATAGCTACTAGAGAGGGGCCTGGATGTATTCCTGGTGTGTAATAATATTATAAGGGTATAGCTACTAGAGAGGGGCCTGGATGTATTCCTGGTGTGTAATAATATTATAAGGGTATAGCTACTAGAGAGGGGCCTGGATGTATTTCTGGAGAGTAATAATATTACAGGCTATAGCTACTAGAGAGGGGCCTCGATGTATCCCTGGTGTGTAGTAATATTACAGACTATAGCTACTAGAGAGGGGCCTGGATGTATTCCTGGTGTGTAATAATATTATAAGGGTATAGCTACTAGAGAGGGGCCTGGATGTATTTCTGGTGTGTAATAATATTCTAAGGGTATAGCTACTAGAGAGGGGCCTGGATGTATTTCTGGTGTGTAATAATATTCTAAGGGTATAGCTACTAGAGAGGGGTCTGGATGTATTCCTGGTGTGTAGTAATATTATAAGCTATAGCTACTAGAGAGGGGCCTGGATGTATTTCTGGAGTGTAATAATATTCTAAGGGTATAGCTACTAGAGAGGGGCCTGGATGTATTCCTGGTGTGTAATAATATTATAAGGGTATAGCTACTAGAGAGGGGCCTGGATGTATTTCTGGTGTGTAATAATATTCTAAGGGAATAGCTACTAGAGAGGGGTCTGGATGTATTCCTGGTGTGTAGTAATATTATAAGCTATAGCTACTAGAGAGGGGCCTGGATGTATTTCTGGTGTGTAATAATATTATAAGGGTATAGCTACTAGAGAGGGGCCTGGATGTATTTCTGGTGTGTAATAATATTCTAAGGGTATAGCTACTAGAGAGGGGTCTGGATGTATTTCTGGTGTGTAGTAATATTATAAGCTATAGCTACTAAAGAGGGGCCTGGATGTATTTCTGGTGTGTAATAATATTATAAGGGTATAGCTACTAGAGAGGGGCCTGGATGTATTTCTGGTGTGTAATAATATTATAAGGGTATAGCTACTAGAGAGGGGCCTGGATGTATTCCTGGTGTGTAATAATATTATAAGGGTATAGCTACTAGAGAGGGGCCTGGATGTATTTCTGGTTTGTAATAATATTATAAGGGTATAGCTACTAGAGAGGGGCCTTGACGTATTTCTGGTGTGTAATAATATTCTAAGGGTATAGCTACTAGAGAGGGGCCTGGATGTATTTCTGGTGTGTAATAATATTCTAAGGGTATAGCTACTAGAGAGGGGCCTGGATGTATTTCTGGTGTGTAATAATATTCTAAGGGTATAGCTACTAGAGAGGGGTCTGGATGTATTCCTGGTGTGTAGTAATATTATAAGCTATAGCTACTAGAGAGGGGCCTGGATGTATTTCTGGAGTGTAATAATATTCTAAGGGTATAGCTACTAGAGAGGGGCCTGGATGTATTCCTGGTGTGTAATAATATTATAAGGGTATAGCTACTAGAGAGGGGCCTGGATGTATTTCTGGTGTGTAATAATATTCTAAGGGAATAGCTACTAGAGAGGGGTCTGGCTGTATTCCTGGTGTGTAGTAATATTATAAGCTATAGCTACTAGAGAGGGGCCTGGATGTATTTCTGGTGTGTAATAATATTATAAGGGTATAGCTACTAGAGAGGGGCCTGGATGTATTTCTGGTGTGTAATAATATTCTAAGGGTATAGCTACTAGAGAGGGGTCTGGATGTATTTCTGGTGTGTAGTAATATTATAAGCTATAGCTACTAAAGAGGGGCCTGGATGTATTTCTGGTGTGTAATAATATTATAAGGGTATAGCTACTAGAGAGGGGCCTGGATGTATTTCTGGTGTGTAATAATATTATAAGGGTATAGCTACTAGAGAGGGGCCTGGATGTATTCCTGGTGTGTAATAATATTATAAGGGTATAGCTACTAGAGAGGGGCCTGGATGTATTTCTGGTTTGTAATAATATTATAAGGGTATAGCTACTAGAGAGGGGCCTTGACGTATTTCTGGTGTGTAATAATATTCTAAGGGTATAGCTACTAGAGAGGGGCCTGGATGTATTTCTGGTGTGTAATAATATTATAAGGGTATAGCTACTAGAGAGGGGCCTGGATGTATTCCTGGTGTGTAGTAATATTACAGACTATAGCTACTAGAGAGGGGCCTGGATGTATTCCTGGTGTGTAATAATATTATAAGGGTATAGCTACTAGAGAGGGGCCTGGATGTATTTCTGGTGTGTAATAATATTATAGGCTATAGCTACTAGAGAGGGGTCGTTGATCCTGGGAGTTATTTTGATTGCCTGATTGGAGTCAGGGAGGAATTTTTTTCCTTAAAATGAGGAAAATTGGCTCCTACCTCAAGGGTAAAGTTTATTCACTAAAAAGGAAGTATAAGTAGATCTGACAAATGGACAGCACCTTGCAGGAAAGAAAGTGACAAATGCTCCGCAATACCTTAATTTCAGGGATTAGTATGGTTACCGGTGCCCACATCCTGACTAATTCTTAAAGGGGTTGTCCAAGTTATATTTATTGATGACCTATCCCCAGGATAGGTCATCAATATCAGATCGGAGGGGGTCCGACACCCGGCACCCCCTCCGATCAGCTGTTTGAAGAGGAGACTCACGCGGTGTCAGCGCTGCCTCCTCTTCATTGTTTACCTTCTAGCCGTTGCATCTGCAGTGGTGAGCAGGTGTAATTACACCCAAGCCGTCCCATTCATTTCAATAGGAAGGCTTGGGTGTAATTACACCTGCTCACCACTGCAGATGCAACGGCTATAAGGTAAACAATGAAGAGGAGGCAGCGCTGACACCGCGCGAGTCTCCTCTTCAAACAGCTGATCGGAGGGGGTGCCGGTTGTCGGACCACCTCCGATCTGATATTGATGACCTATCCTGAGGATAGGTCATCAATAAATATAACTTGGACAACCCCTTTAAGGTGAAGGATATTCCAGAGATATGCCATGACTTTTTTGGGTGGGAAGATCTGTTTATGGCCTCTTGCACATAAACGTATTTTCTTTCTGTGTACGTTCCATATATGGAACCATTCATTTCAATGAGCCCGCAAAAAAAAGGAAGGTAGTCCATATGCATTCCGTTTCCGTATTTCCGTTCTGCAAAAAAATAGAACATGTCCTATTCTTGTCTGCATTATGGACAAGGAAAATACTATTCTATTAGGGTCTAGCTGTTCCGTTCCGCAATATACGGAATGCACATGGATGTCAACCATATTTTTTGGTACCGCAAAATACATACGGTCGTGTGCATGAGACCTAAGCATGAAACCCAATAAAAATGATTAGTTTAAAAGGGTATTCTAGTCACAGTAATGACATATTGCTATACTGTACCATCCCTTGTTGACCATAGGAGAAAGACCGCAGGGACTCCAATCATAGGAATCAAGTCTCGGTCTCTGCACAGCATTGCTCCCTCCTAGGCAATGTGCTGCACCTCAGCCTCAGGGCTCATGCACACTAATGTATTTTCTTTCCGTGTCCGTTCCGCTTTTTTTGCGGACCGTATGTGGAACCATTCATTTCAATGGGTCCGCAAAAAAAACTGAAGTTATTCCGTGTGCAAACTACAAAGAAAAAAAGTGGTCAGTCAGCACATCCCAATGCGCAGGTGCAAGTTGCTATGGCTGAAAAAGCAAAGAATAAAATACAATGCAACAGCTCTCTGCAAACCAAATAAAGTACAAAAAGGATTTTTATGCTAATGCTATGCTAATTAAGTGAATTTGAGAATCTCAAATTTACTTAATTAGCATAGCATTAGCATTAGAATACTTTTTTGTACTTTATTTGGTTTGCAGAGAGCTGTTGCATTGTATTTGTTTTACTTTGTGTGCCTTCCATTTCCGTATGTCCGTATTTCCGTTCCGCAAGAAAAATAGAACATGTCCTTTTATTGTCCACATTATGGATAAGGATAGTACTGTTCTATTAGGGGCCAGCTGTTCCATTTCGCAAAATACGGAATGCATACGGATGTCATCTGCATTTTTTGCGGACAGCAAAATACATACGGTCGCCTGCATGAGCCCTCATTTAACACCAGTGGCAATACACAGGGAAACATTCTAAAGGAGTATTTTGTGCAGAGTGTACTGCTAAATACCGTTAACCATTTACAAAAGCTCATTTTGTCTAGGGGACAATGTTTGGGAGAAGTAAAATAGCTACTGTCACATTAATAAAAAGAGAACACACAGCAGGACGGGTTGCATCAGAGTAGGAGCCCTATGTAATCCTGTCATTAGTGTTGAGCGAATCGATGTCCATAAAGTGAAGCGAAATCGAATTTCTTTATGCTTCGTAGCAAATCGATGTTACCTGAAATAGTAAAAAAAACAAAAAAACTCATACTCTTGCTTAAAGATCTCACGCAAAATCCCTTGCGTGATGACGTCATCACAGGCTGCACAAGTTTTCTCTCCAGATCTTCAATCAAGATTGTGGCTGCCAAACCGGTGCGAGCAAATAGATGAGGCAAGTATGATTTTTTTTTAAATATCATTAACACTCTGTTTTTACTGTCAGATGCCGCGATCAGCTATGAACGTGGCATCTGAGTGGTACAATGACGGGGAGCAGTGCAATCACCACTACTTACAAAGAAATGCACTTCGTGACAAAGGAATTCATCACAAAGCGAATTTAATTGTAAAATTCGGCGAAGCAGCCAAATAGAATCTTTGAATGCTTTGCTCATCACTATTAGCAGCACGAACCAGTATACTGTATACAGATCACAGCCGAGATAAGGTCTGAGCTTTGCCCATGTGCTTGCCTACATGTCGCTGAACTGATGTTTCTAATGACACCCATCCTCTTGTCTCTTTAGGATGGGTTCCTTTTTCATAGCGGCCATTTAAACTCTTTCAATGACTGCCCCTAAATAAAAGCATTCGTTATAAATAATTAAGATATTAAAGGGGTTTTCTGAGATTTTGATACTGATGACCTATCCTCAGGATTGGTCACCAGTATCTGATGGGTGGGGACCCCCGCTGATCAGCTGTTTAGGAAGGCAGCGGTGCTCCTTTCTTCGTGCTCACCAGGCACTGCACCGTATATTGTATAGCAGCTGTGCTTGGTATGGTGCTCAGCCCCATTCACTTCACTGTATCAATATCCCGGAAAACCTCTTTAAGGTATTTATTTATAGCAATGCATTTTTTTAAATTATTTTAGTATTTTTTTTTATTTACTGGAAAACCCTGTAAGTTCTACCAAACCCGGTAGCATTTCTGTTGTCAGCTAAGGGATAATACTGCCTTGAGTTGAGGATAAAAAACCTGACAGTTTGAAACAGGTAAGCATGAGATGAAGAAGAAGTTTTACCAACAGCTGGATTCCTGATGTAAAATTTGGAATCTGCAAAACTAGTTGCTAGAATTGTACTGCCTGATGCCTCCACGGAGAAGACTGCAGTCATTAGGCAGTTTTTCCCTAGCAACCAGACATGACTTAGCAATGCAGCAAAAAATTGCTTTGGCACAGAAAAGGGGAAAGACAGTTTAGTAGCAGTCAAGCAGCGTAGAAATGTTGATGATGACCCTTTTTATGAGTAGTAGTATGCCAGCAATCACCTGTTGCAACTAAAGACTGACATTAGTTCCCACACATTAATCTTAGGGCACTTTTACACTTGCGTTGCTGGATTCCGGCAGGCAGTTCCGTCGCCGGAACTGCCTGCCGGATCCGGCAATCTGTATGCAAATGGAAACCATTTGTAGACGGATCCGGATCCGTCTCACAAATGCATTGCAATACCGGATCCGTCTCTCCGGTGTCATCCGTCTCTCCGGATCCGGTATTTATTTTATTTACATTTTTAAAGGTCTGCGCATGCAGATCCGGCACTAATACATCCCAATTGAAAAAAATGCATTCAGGCAAGTGTTCAGGATTTTGGGCCGGAGAGAAAAATGCAGCATGCTGTGGTTTTATCTCTGTCCAAATACCGTAAAAGGACTGAACTTAAGACATCCTGATGCATCCTGAATGGATTGCTTTCCATTTAGAATGCATTAGGATAAAACTGATCAGTTTTTTCCGGTATTGAGCTTCTAGGACGGAACTCAATACCGGAAAACTTTGACGCAAGTGTGAAAGTACTCTTAGTTGGAATGCATTCATACTGGTCAAAAAAAATAACATAAGCAAAACAAATGTAAGCCATCACCAGAGGAGAAGCTTACTACTTCTATATTAAGAGCACTTGCATGCTCAGCCAGAGTTTGTGTTTCTGTATATGGGGTAGTCAGTAGAAATAGCTGTCGGCTGAATCAGCTATCTACTGTACAGTATATGGCCATCCTAGGAATATGCTCAACAGGTTTTAAATTAAGTTTAGTCATAATGCATCATGTTTGCAATAATGAGATGAATTATATAATTAGAGATGAGCTAAGTGGAATTCTATCCGAATTTCAGGATAAATTCGATTGGCCTTGAAGCCGAATTTCCTCATGCTTCGTGTCAGTGAATTAACCTGAAATAGTGTAAAAAAAAAAAAATCAAACTTACCTCCTCCATTTGCTAGTAACGGGTCGCCAGCCTCCATCTTGATTCAAGATCTCGGACGAAATCCAGTGCGTAGTTACGTATGACATCACCACGCCGGCTGCCATGATGAAGTAATCTCGCGCCACACGAGATTTCGCTCCAGAACTTCAAGCAAGACGGCTGCGACCTGCCCGTCTCAAGCAAATGGAAGCGGTAAGTTTGATAAAAAAAATTATTATTGTTAATTTTATACAGTTTTTGCACTCAGATGCCGTGATCATGTATGAGCGCGTCATCTGAGGGGTACAATGACAGGGACGGCGCTATAGCAGCTCCCTGTCATTGTACCCACTACTTACAAAAAATTTTGCTTCATGACGAAGTAGTTTGTCACGAAGCAAATATTTTTCGCTCATCTCTAGATATAATATTGGTTCTACTGCTTTGCCAGTTTAGACTATGGTGTTAAAGGGAATCTGTCACCTGCTTTTACCATTTTAAGCTGGCACCATCGCTAAGTATGGTTAAGTATGAATGCAAGAAAACTGACAGAATATCTCCCTTAGGTTTAGCCATTGGTTGGCACAGTGGTTTCACACCCACTGCCTTAAAGGGAATCTGTCACCTGCTTTTACCATTTTAAGCTGCCACCATCGCTTTGTTCACTAAAGTACCTTATTTCCAGCAATCTTCTTTTTACTTTATTTCGTTTTGTCCTTTTGATATAAAAGCGCTTTTTATGATATGCTAATGAGGCTCCAAGGTGCCCAGAGGGGCGTTTTTTTCCTTCTCCGGTGCCCAGTGACACCCCCCTGCAGTGCCCAACAACGCCTCCTGATCCTCAAATAACCTCCCACACCCCCAGCAAATGGTTCTGCCCCCTCCCCTGCGGCCTGCGCGATCATCAACCTCCTCAGGGTAACAGCGCTCAGGTTACATCACTGGGCTCAGCACATGCCCAGTGAGACTTTTGAGGCTGTTGCCCTCAGGAGCTTGATGATCGTGCAGGCGCAGGGCGCAGGCCACAGGCGGTACTGCGCCTGCACGAGTTTTCTGGCCGCCGACAGGAAGAAGGACGGGGCTTTTATATCAGAAGGACAAAACAAAATAAAGTAAAAAGAAGACTGCTGGAAATAAGGTAGTTTAGTGAACATAGCGATGGTGGCAGCTTAAAATGGTAAAAGCAGGTGACAGATTCCCTTTAAGGCAGTGGGTGTGAAAGCACTGTGCCAACCAATGGCTAAACCTAAGGGAGATATCCTGTCAGTTTTCTTGCATTCATACTTAACCACTATACAGGGATCTGGACTTCACTGCAGGGTACACACCAGGACATTACCTCTTGGAGTTGTGTCTGCATGGTTGGCCGCTGACCCATGGCGATCAAGAGACACCGGTGTGTAGTATCAAAGGGGCAGTCAAAACTTGTAGTCAGTAACAGGTCGAGGTCAGGGTGGGCAGAGTTCATGTGAATATGTGAAACAGAACCGAGGTCAGGGCAGGCAGAACAAGGTCAGTACAGTAAATAAGATCCTGTTAGGAAATGGGCAGAGGTTGGTACACGAACAGACAACAGTAGCAACACCTTTGTAAGGAACAAGCAAGCTAGAGACCTTACTGCTCTGGCACTTTCCAACTAGGGGAAGTTCCTTAAATCTCCACAGGTTGCCAGCACTGGTTGGTGAAGATTGGGATGCATGCATGCTGCCCCTTTAAGAGCCAGGGGAGGTGAGAGCATGCATGCCCTAAAAGTGCAGGGGAGAGGCCATTGCCTGTGCCAGAGCGAGCCCGGTGGAGAGGCAAAGCCGGGGGAATGCAGCAGCAGCTATAACTTATATGTTATTATTAGTGATGAGCGGCAGGGGTCATATTCGAATTCGCAATATTTCGCTAATATTTTGTAGAATATTCATTGAATATTTGCGAATTTGAATATTCGTTAGGAGTAGTGTTGATTGCGAATTTTCGTAATGCGAATTTTCATAATGCGAATTTTCATAATGCGAATCAATGAGATCGTGAAAACTCATATCCGATGGTATATTTTAACCCCCATGCGTTCTCATGGTGACAGGGGCACTTGTCGGGGAGGAGAATGCCAAAGTGAAACAACTGTACAGATAAAAAAAAAAAAAAAGATGAATATTCTAGAAAACTAATATATTAGTTTTCTAGAATATTCATAATATTCTAAAACAATAATATATAGCAATATAGCGAATATTCGGAAAAAAAAAATATAGAGAAATTTAGCTAATATAGTGCTATAATCTTCTTTGTCTAATATTAGTAATTTTTTTCTCATCTGAGGTCCAGATTGGAAAAAAAATACAACTATTAAAAAAAAAACATTATAGCACTATATCAGCTAAATTGTTCTACATTCAGTTTTTTTTTAATATTCGCTATATTGCTATATATTATTGTTTTAGAATATTATGAATATTCTAGAAAACGAATATATTCGTTTTCTAGAATATTCATCTTTTTTTTTAAATCTGTACAGTTATTTCACTTTGGCATACTCCTCCCCGACAAGCGCCCCTGTCACCATGAGAACGCAATATTATGAATATTCAAAAAGCTTTTTTTCCCTGCTTAAGTTACTGGGAATATTCTACGAAATATTCGCAAAATATTGAGAATTCGAATATGAACCCTGCCGCTCATCACTAATAATAACATATTTGTTTTTTAGATTGTACAGTTGTTCCACTTTGGCATACTGCTCCCCGACAAGAATCCCCGTCACCATGGGAATTCCTGGGGGTTAGAATATACCATTGGATCTGAGTTTTCACAATCTCATTGATTCTCATTACGCAAATTCGCTATCAACACTACTCCTAAAGTCAAAGATATTGCAGCCTTCTCATTGGCCCACAAGCTAGAAGCAGGGAGGGATCATGTGTGCTGATTAAAAAAAAAAAAATCGCAAATATTCGAAATTACGAGAATATATCACTATTTTCTAAATATTTGTGATTTCTCGAAGTGCCGATATTCGCGATAAAAATTTGCTATTTAAATATTCATGATCAACACTAGTTATAATTTCATTACTAATACTCATGTCCTCTTCTATACCCAAGGGTGTACCACCAATGAGGCCAGTTGAGGCGATCACCTCAGCCACTACCAGGTAGGGGCAAGAGGGGGGCCGAAGGGCAATGGGCTGAAGGGAAGGGGTTAGGTTCAGAAATTGGCATTGGGAAGGGGAGGCTCCGCTTCAGTTTTCGCCTCAGGCAGCAGAAAGGCTATGTAGGTGCACCCCTGTCTATACCAATATGTGTAAATAAAAATTTTCCCTGCATTTTTGACAGTACACCAAATAAGTTATGCAAACCGTAGCTAGTTTTTAACCAAAGGTTACATAATGTCACAAGTCAGTCCTACAAAGGAGAACTCATACAGTGGAGTTATATAGATGAAACGCCACCTTATTCCTTTTTTAGGCCTTATGCACATGACCGTTGTTCTGGTCCGCATCCGAGCCGCAGTTTTTGCGGCTCGGGTGCAGACCCATTCACTTCAATGGGGCCGCAAAAGATGCGGACAGCACTCCGTGTGCTGTCCGCATCCGTTGCTTCGTTCCGTGGACCCGCAAAAGAAAATCTAACATGTCCTATTCTTGTCCGTTTTGCGGACAAGAATAGGCATTTCTACAATGGTCCGCCTGTTCCGTTCCGCAAATTGCGGAAGGCACATGGGCGGCTTCCATGTTTTGCAGATCCGCAATTTGCGGACGGGCAAAAAACGGAAAGGTCGTGTGCATGAGGCCTTGAAAGAAGAAAAAAAACTATTTTGGGCTATCCTGCCTCATGGACCGCTACAGCTGCTAGCGCAATGTCTAACTCTATTCCATGCATATGTTCTTTCTGACATATTTATTTTGAAGATTGTCCTATGTCGATTTAACGACTTTTTCTTATAAAAAGAAAAAAGACCTATACAGAAAAGAGAGAATCTAGTCTATTTCATTGTCACCTTCTGTTGCTTTGAGCTCTGTGGCATGTTTACATCACCTTGGTTTTACACTGCATTGTAGTAGATCAATAACCCTCTGAACTATTTGATTCAGATAGTGCCTACGGTATTTTTCATTCCTGTTCAGTCCTAATAGTGGAGTACGTGATATGCCACTTTTTTTCTTTTCTTTTCTCTGTGCAGATAAAGAGCTGTGAGGGCATAGCAATCAACATATATACACAAATATAATATATAATAGTTTAGTAAATATTTTAATATATTTCCCAGCAGACTGTATCCAGTGTCTTTTCTAAAAACAAAAACAAAACATAGCTCTGCTCCTAGTCCATCACTGGCTCGCTTACCAACAAAACTGAGCTTTGTTATAATAAAAATCAGATAGTCGGTACTGTGCTAATCATCCAACTAAAGGCATGCACTTATTGCTGTCTTACCTGACGGGAAGATAGGTATTTGGCTGCTTAAGATCTAAGATTTGGCTTGGTGTGTAGTTAGACACAGTACAGTGATCACAGAAATGGTTGTAGTTAGCATTTAATACCCTCACAGCTGGGGAAACAGTAAACTGATCCATTGAGCTTCTGTGGCACAAAGTCCCATTTAACGTTTCATATGAGCTTTGCTGAGTATTCCTCACAGGTTAATAGAAGGTGATGTCTTTCCAGTTTGGCAGGATTACAGTTAAATTTAAAAATTGACATAAAAAGGAACATCTTTTTTTTCATGGGCATTAGAGTACAATATGCAGATATATACAGTGTAATATATATATAAATATATATATATATATATTTATTATCTCACATTGACACTTTGAGCACAATTTGACCATTTTCACTTAGGGGTGTACTCACTTTTGTTACCAGAGGTTTAGACATTAATGGCTGCGTGTTGAGTTATTTTAAGGCAATACACAAGCTGCACACTGCCTACTTTACATTGTATTAAAGTGCCATATCTTCAGTGTTGTCCCATGAAAAGATTGAATAAAATATTTACAAGAATGTCACTTTTGTGGCAAGTGCACAGAACAAAAAGCATTCACCTTGTCAGCGGTTTTGGCAGTAGCAGTCCCCAAAAGGCTTTAGGGCCTTCTTTCTAGCAATACGGCTCGCAGCCCTTTAGTACGTCACACATCATGCAGATCTCAAACCACAGAGCCTCCACAGATTCACTGTGAAATGGAGGATAATCCGCACCCAGCTGAGACTGCTGGCTGGGTTTTATATCCCAAACCAAAACCTGGCCTGGAACGTGAGGAACAGCCACCCACACTGCACTTTGGCTGCTCCCAGTAAGAGCCGGCCTGGATCGGCTTTACATCTACACTAAATAACCAATAGTGTCAGTCAGCACTAGCTGCCGCTGACACTTAAAATTACCGGCTCTTACCTCACTGAGGCCGGGAACCTTGGTGACACATATCTTCCGTCAATGACGGCCCCCTACAATATATACACTCATCTAAAGAATTATTAGGAACACCTGTTCTATTTCTCATTAATGCGATTATCTAGTCAACCAATCACATGGCAGTTGCTTCAATGCATTTAGGGTTGTGGTCCTGGTCAAGACAATCTCCTGAACTCCAAACTGAATGTCAGAATGGGAAAGAAAGGTGATTTAAGCAATTTTGAGCGTGGCATGGTTGTTGGTGCCAGACGGACCGGTCTGAGTATTTCACAATCTGCTCAGTTACTGAGATTTTCACGCACAACCATTTCTAGGATTTACAAAGAATGGTGTGGAAAGGGAAAAACATCCAGTATGCGGCAGTCCTGCGGGCGAAAATGCCTTGTTGATCCTAGAGGTCAGAGGAGAATGGGCCGACTGATTCAAGCTGATAGAAGAGCAACGTTGACTGAAATAACCACTCGTTACAACCGAGGTATGCAGCAAAGCATTTGTGAAGCCACAACACGCACAACCTTTAGGCGGATGGGCTACAACAGCAGAAGACCCCACCGGGTACCACTCATCTCCACTACAAATAGGAAAAAGAGGCTACAATTTGCACGAGCTCACCAAAATTGGACTGTTGAAGACTGGAAAAATGTTGCCTGGTCTGATGAGTCTCGATTTCTGTTGAGACATTCAAATGGTAGAGTCCGAATTTGGCGTAAACAGAATGAGAACATGTATCGATCATGCCTTGTTACCACTGTGCAGGCTGGTGGTGGTGGTGTAATGGTGTTGGGAATGTTTTCTGGGCACACTTTAGGCCCCTTAGTGCCAATTGGCCATCGTTTAAATGCCACAGGCTACCTGAACATTGTTTCTGACCATGTCCATCCCATCATGACCACCATGTACCCATCCTCTGATGGCTACTTCCAGCAGGATAATGCATCATGTCACAAAGCTCAAATCATTTCAAATTGGTTTCTTGAACATGACAATGAGTTCACTGTACTAAAATGGCCCCCACAGTCACCAGATCTCAACCCAATAGAGCATCTTTGGGATGTGGTGGAACGGGAGCTTCGTGCCCTGGATGTGCAGCCCTCAAATCTCCATCAACTGCAAGATGCTATCCTATCAATATGGGCCAACATTTCTAAATAATTCTATCAGCACCTTGTTGAATCAATGCCACATAGAATTAAAGCAGTTCTGAAGGCAAAAGGGAGTCCAACACCGTATTAGTATGGTGTTCCTAATAATTCTTTAGGTGAGTGTATATGTATGTGTATATATATATATATATATATATATATATAATTACCACTTGTTCTGTCTTGAATTCATTGTGCATATACAGTAGATTTCATGGAAGACTCTGCTATTAATGAGCTTACATTACGAATTTATATCAGATATTTTCAAAATGCCATCATAGTTCTTCAGTGTAGCTGCTCTGTAACATCCTGAAACATTCTACCTAACCACCCAGTAGGTGATCAGTTTAAACTGGGCATGTCACCATTGTTGACAGGACATGTGCTAGGGTAGGTTCACATTACATTTTTCCCATCTTTTTAACATATACAAAAAACGTATACATTAAATTAATGCCTCAGACTGATGCCATACAGTGGCAACTGTTCACCATAGAGTTCCATTGTAAAAAAATAAAATAAAAATGTATACTTTTTTTTTACCATTGTACAGGATACTTTTTTTTTACCAGATTGTGCAGAATACAATAACTTGGTGTGCTGCATTTTTGTATCCTTTTTTTTTGTAACTTATACGTCAAATGGAGGGATAAAATGTGATGTGAACCCAGGCTGCCAAATACCAGAATGACCTGGTCTGAGCACTGTATAAAAAGAGAATACATACATATTCATCACCCTTTATAGGTATAGGTTGCAAAGTCCAGATGTGCACCCCTCATGGAGCTGTATCCAACTGCTCCCTCAGGAATGCAAAAAAAAAAGGGAGGTAGAATCCAAGATAGTGAAAAAGACTTGGTGACTTCAATCCACAAATAGCAATTAAGTGACCGACAGTCCAGATTTATGCAACTTTTTTTATCCCTTAGTTTGAAGCTTATTCCTCATGCTTGAAGAAATCTAAGAAATAGCCGAAATGTTGCATAAATCTGGGCTCTCGGTCACTTGACTGATATTTATGGCTTTTTTCACTATCTGGGATGCTGCCTCTATTTTTACTTTTTCTGATCTGATCACTTTTGGACTTCAACGTGGACATCAGGCGTCATGAACGCTCATCATTACTATTCCTATACCACCTTGTAGTATATCACTCACTAGCTGAAAAATATACCTGGATCTCAGCAACTGCCATTCAACGACACAAAGGTTGATTGGAAAACATTTTCATAAATGGCACTGTATGGATTCTATGCAGTGCATAATAAAATATTTTCATTTGCATAGGGAAAGAGTTCAATATAGTATTTACTCAATAAAAAGGTAAACAGCACAACATGAGACCGCAGTTGGTGTTCGTCTTCCTCACTTGTCGAATTCCTCCTAGAAATCTAGGACATGGTGATGTGTTGGTGAATAATGCATGCAGATCCTAGCAGTGTGGCTTTCTGAAGTTAACAGATGGTTCAGTTGTTTTAAGTTCCTCCTAAGATCTTTGAGGATGGCACCCAGTGTGTCGATCACCACTTGCATCACAGCGGCTGGTTTGTACCAGAGTCTTTGCACTTCAGTTTTCAAATCTTTGTGTTTTGCCATCTTTTGCCAACCCTGCTGTCACCAGGTACAGTGATGTCAATGAGCCACACACTTTTCCTTTCTATGATGGTCAAATCAGGTGTGCTATGGGCTGGTACTTTGTCACATTGATCCCAGAGTAATTTGGCATATTGGTTTTCAACCACCTTCTCAGGTTTGTGGTCCCTCTAGTTCTATGCTGCTGGTAGCTGGTAGTTTTTTAAAAGGTTCCAGTGGACCATTATTGCCCCTGAGTTGTGCCGTTTTTTATAGTCTGTGCAATCTTCTTGCAGCAGCTGGGTACGTGGTCAATTGTTTCTTCAGCTTCTTTGCAAAGTTTGCACTTGGCATGAGTTGTTGACTTTTCAATCTAATGTACAATATTGTTATTAGTAGTAGTAGTAGTAGAATATATTAAGTTATTGCAATGTTGCAGCATGAAGATGAGCAAATTTCTTGAAATTAGTTTTGACTCCAATGGTGGTCTAAATTTGGTACAATTAAACTACGGGGATGGGGGGAGGAGTTAAGTGTTGCGGTCATAATATGAACATTAAAATATGCATGTATTCAAATATGACTGTCTTAGTAGTTTACTTCCAATTCTGCTTTCCTAAGAGGGTAGGGTAAGCTATGAGCATCCAAGAGGTTCATCACCTTTGTAGTCTCAGCCTCTAAAACGCTTATAGCTATAACCCTATAGCATTGGGTGAATAAATTTAGTTTTAGTGCATGATCCCATTGGGTGGATACTTTGTAGATTTTCCAGTGCAGAATTACATTGGAAGAAATATCAATGTCAATGTCTCAAAAAGTTGTCATGTGGCATTAACCATCAATTATAGCCTTACAACGCTGTTTCATGCTGTTCACAGTTTCGACTTATTGTCTGCTGAGGCATGGCATCCAACTATTCTTGAAGAACGGCTCTCAGGTCATTAAGGTTCTGGGGTAAAGAGTTACAAACCTCTACACAGTGACCCATAGGTTTTCTATGGGATTGAGGTGTTCCCTCATGATGCGACCTCAATGAGCTGGCGACCATGAAGATGAAATTAGGCCTGTGTTATTCATGCAGAGACACAATGTCTGGATTCATTATCTTATTCAAGTAGGTTGGGCTTCACAACATGTTGGGCAGTTCTGTATTGAATAGACAGACCTGCCCACACTGTAACACCACCACCATCAAAGGTTCATCTGGTGACAACAGTGGCTGATGCATAGCACTGTCCTTGACGTCTCTAGCATCGTTGGTGGCCATCATTTCTGCTCAGTGTGAATCGACTTTTATCAGTAAACAACACTGAGGCCCACTGGTCCCGCCTCTAGTGTAGGTGCTTCCTGATCCATACAAGACAATGATGCCTGTGGTCAGGTAAGTTTGCAGGCTGTCTAGCATGCAGACTAGTTTTGAATTGTTCCGCAGGGCATTGTTCACAATGAAGCGTTCATCAGTGTGTAATGTGGCTAAAGGACATCCACTTCTATGCCTTCCTGTCTCTTTGCATCTCTTTTGCAACCTGCTGATGACACTCTGTGACACTCTAAGCTCAGTGGCCATTTCTGTCTGAGAACATCCTGCTTGAAGCCTCTCAATGGCGAGGTACTGTTGACAATTGTTAGTTGTCATATTGGTCTCATGATTAGTGTTGACCGAGCACCAAAGTGCTCGGGTGTTCGGGTACTCAGGTCGAATGACCTCAGGATGCTTTGGTGCTCTACCGAGCACCCGAGCACAATGGAAGTCAATGGGAGAACCCGAGCATTAAGCCAGGCACCCCCTGCTCTGAAGAGGGGAGGGTGTCTGATTCATAAGAAAAGGTCAGAAAATGATGGAAACACCACCTAAATAGTTCAGGAACAGCATGGGGAGGATGTCTCATTGCATCTTGGACTCCCAGGTTGCTGCTGGGAACGATGTTGTCTGAGTAGTACGCCACTTTTACAGACTGACAATAATACTCACAAAACCAAAGGTAAAATCGATTTTAGAGGAAAAATTGTTAGGAAACATTCTTTTCTGTATATAAACTTGTATATAAAGTGAAAGTGCTGCCAAAAATTACACGGAAGAGGCACTCCGATACAACCTTTATATCACATAAAGGAGGGCCTGATTCACATTGTGGTACAATTGTTCGAATAGTAAAACTCCTACACTCAAAAAACATATGCACTAAGTGAAAGGGCTTCCAAAAATTACAAGGAAAGGAAAATCCAATACACCCTTTATTACACATAAAGAAGGGCATCATGCACCCTTAAAAAAATATGATTGATGGCCTGCTGGTGACCCTCAAAAACATTAGAAGCAAGGGCCTGCTGGTGACCATCTAAAACATTACGGGCGAGGGCCTGCTGCTGAGCTGACTATCTAAAACATAAGGGGTGAGGGTCTGCTGCAGAGCTGACTCACTAAAACATTAGGTGCAAGTGCCTGCTGCTAAACTGAGCATCGAAAAAATCGTGGGCAAGTGCATGCTGCTGATCTGACCATTGAAAAAAATTATGGGCAAGTGCCTGCTGCTTAGCTAACCATTAAAAAAATTATGTGCAAGGGCCTGCTGGTGAGCTGACCCTGTAAAACAATATGGGCTAGGGCCTGCTGGTGAGCTGACCGTCTAAAATATTACATTTGAGGGCTTGCAGGTGAGCTGGCCCTCAAAAATATTATATGTGAGGGCCTGCAGGTGAGCTGACCCTCTAAAAGATTGTAGGTGAGGTCCTGCTGGTGAGATGACCCTCTAAAACATTATATGCAAAGGCCTTCAGGTGAGCTGAACCTCTAAAAGATTGTAGGTGAAGGCCTGCTAGTGAGCTGACCCTCTAAAACATTACATGCGAGCACCTGCAGGTGAGCTGGCTCTCTAAAAGATTGTAGGTGAGGGCCTACATGCGAGGGCCTGCAGGTGAGCTGACCCTGTAAAAGATTGTAGATGAGGGCCTGCTGGTGAGCTGACCAATTAAAACATTATATGCAAGGGCCTGCAGGTGAGCTGACCCTCTAAAAGATTGTAAGTAAGGGCCTGATGGTGAAATGAACCTTTAAAACATTATATGCAAGGGCGTGCAGGGTGCAGGTGAGCTGACCCTCTAATAGATTGTAAGTGAGGGCCTGCTGGTGAGCTGGCCCTCTAAAATATTGTAGGTGACGGCCTGCTGGTGAGCTGACCCTCTAAAACATTACATGCAAGAGCCTGCAGGTGAGCTGGCCCTCTGAAAGATTGTAGGTGAGGGCCTGCTGGTGATCTGACCTTCTAAAACATTATATGCAAAGGCCTGTAGGTGAGCTGACCCTCTAAAACATTATACACGAGGGCCTGCAGGTGAGCTGACGCTGACCGTCTAACACATTACATGTGAGGGCCTGCAGGTAAGCTGGCCCTCTTAAAGATTGTAGGTTAGGACTTGCTGGTGAGCTAACCCTCTTAAAGATTGTAGGTGAGGGCCTGCAGGTGAGCTGACCCTCTAAAATATTGTAGGTCAGGGCCTGCTGGTGAGCTGGCCCTCTAAAAGATTGTAAATGAGGGCCTGCTGGTGAGCTGACCAATTAAAACATTTTTTGCGAGGGCCTTCTGGTGAGCTAACCGTTTAAAAGATTGTAGGGGAGGGCTTGCTGGGGAGCTGACCCTCTAAAACATTATTTGCGAGGGCCTGAAGGTGAGCTGACCCTCTAAAAGATTGTAAGTGAGGGCCTGCAGGTGAGCTGACCCTATAAAACATTATGGTTGAGGGCCTGCTGGTGAGCTGACCCTCTAAAACATTTTATGCGAGGACCTGCAGGTGAGCTGGCCCTCTAAAAGATTGTAGGTGAGGACCTGCTGGTGAGCTGACCCTCTAAAACATTATTTGTGAGGGCCTGCAGGTGAGATGACCCTCTAAAACATTGTAGGTGAGGGCCTGCTGGTGAGCTGACCCTGTAAAACATTATGGTCGAGGGCTTGCTGGTGAGCTGACCCTCTAAAACATTACATGCAAGTGCCTGCAGGCAAGCTGGCCCTCTAAAAGATTGTAGGTGAGGGCCTGCTGGTGAGCTGACCCTATAAAACATTATATGCGAGGGCCTGCAGGTGGGCTGACCCTCTAAAACATTATATTTGAGGGCCTGCTGGTGAGCTGACCCTCTAAAACATTACATGCAAGGGCCTACAGGTGAGCTGGCCCTCTAAAAGATTGTAGGTGAGGGCCTGCTGGTGAGCTGACCTTCTAAAACATTATATGCGAAGGCCTGTAGGTGAACTGACCCTCTAAAACATTATACGCAAGGGCCTGCTGGTGAGCTGACCGTCTAAAAAATTACATGTGAGGGCCTGCAGGTAAGCTGGCCCACTAAAGGATTGTAGGTGAGGACCTGCTGGTGAGCTAACCCTCTAAAAGATTGTAGGTGAGGGCCTGCTGGTGAGCTGACCCTATAAAACATTATATGCGAGGGCCTGCAGGTGGGCTGACCCTCTAAAACATTATATTTGAGGGCCTGCTGGTGAGCTGACCCTCTAAAACATTACATGCAAGGGCCTGCAGGTGAGCTGGCCCTCTGAAAGATTGTAGGTGAGGGCCTGCTGGTGAGCTGACCTTCTAAAACATTATATGCGAAGGCCTGTAGGTGAACTGACCCTCTAAAACATTATACGCAAGGGCCTGCTGGTGAGCTGACCGTCTAAAAAATTACATGTGAGGGCCTGCAGGTAAGCTGGCCCACTAAAGGATTGTAGGTGAGGACCTGCTGGTGAGCTAACCCTCTAAAAGATTGTAGGTGAGGGCCTGCAGGTGAGCTGACCCTCTAAAAGATTGTATGTCAGGGCCTGCAGGTGAGCTGGTCCTCTAAAAGATTGTAAATGAGGGCCTGCTGGTTAGCTGACCAATTAAAATTATATACGACCGCCTTCTGGTGAACTAACCTTTTAAAAGATTGTAGGTGAGGGCTTGCTGGGGAGCTGACCCTCTAAAACATTATTTGCGAGGGCCTGAAGGTGAGCTGACGATCTAAAAGATTGTAGGTGAGGGCCTGCAGGTGAGCTGACCCTGTAAAACATTATGGTTAAGGGCCTGCTGGTGAGCTGACCCTCTAAAACATTTTATGCGAGGACCTGCAGGTGAGTTGGCCCTCTAAAAGATTGTAGATGAGGGCCTGCTGGTGAGCTGACCCTATAAAACATTATATGTGAGGGCCTGCAGGTGGGCTGACCCTCTAAAACATTATATTTGAGGGCCTGCTGGTGAGCTGACCCTCTAAAACATTACATGCAAGGGCCTGCAGGTGAGCTGGCCCTCTGAAAGAGTGTAGGTGAGGGCCTGCTGGTGAGCTGACCTTCTAAAACATTATATGCGAAAACCTGTAGGTGAGCTGACCCTCTAAAACATTATACATGAGGGCCTGCTGGGGAGCTGACCATCTAAAACATTACATGTGAGGGCCTGCAGGTAAGCTGGCCCACTAAAAGATTGTAGGTGAGGACCTGCTGGGGAGCTAACCCTCTAAAAGATTGTAGGTGAGGGCCTGCTGGTGAGCTGACCCTCTAAAACATTACATGCGTGGGCCTGCAGGTGAGCTGACCCTCTAAAAGATTGTATGTCAGGGCCTGCTGGTGAGCTGGCCCTCTAAAAGATTGTAAATGAGGGCTTGCTGGTGAGCTGACCAATTAAAACATTATATACGAGGGCCTTTAGGTGAGCTAACCTTTTAAAAGATTGTAGGTGAGGGCTTGCTGGGGAGCTGACCCTCTAAAACATTATTTGCGAGGGCCTGAAGGTGAGCTGACCCTCTAAAAGATTGTAGGTGAGGGCCTGCAGATGAGCTGACCCTGTAAAACATTATGGTTGAGGGCCTGCTGGTGAGCTGACCCTCTAAAACATTTTAAACGAGGACCTGCAGGTGAGCTGACCCTCTAAAAGATTGTAGGTGAGGGCCTGCTGGTGAGCTGACCCTATAAAACATTATATGCGAGGGCCTGCAGGTGGGCTGACCCTCTAAAACATTATATTTGAGGGCCTGCTGGTGAGCTGACCCTCTAAAACATTACATGCAAGGGCCTGCAGGTGAGCTGGTCCTCTGAGAGATTGTAGGTGAGGTCCTGCTGGTGAGCTGACCTTCTAAAACATTATATGCGAAGGCCTGTAGGTGAGCTGACCCTCTAAAACATTATACACGAGGGCCTGCTGGGGAGCTGACCGTCTAAAACATTACATGTGAGGGCCTGCAGGTAAGCTGGCCCACTAAAGGATTGTAGGTGAGGACCTGCTGGTGAGCTAACCCTCTAAAAGATTGTAGGTGAGGGCCTGCTGGTGAGCTGACCCTCTAAAACATTACATGTGAGGGCCTGCAGGTGAGCTGACCCTCTAAAACATTATACGCAAGGGCCTGCTGGTGAGCTGACCCTCTAAAACATTACATGTGAGGGCCTGCAGGTAAGCTGGCCCACTAAAAGATTGTAGGTGAGGACCTGATGGTGAGCTAACCCTCTAAAAGATTGTAGGTGAGGGCCTGCTGGTGAGCTGACCCTCTAAAACATTACATGTGAGGACCTGCTGGTGAGCTAACCCTTTAAAAGATTGTATGTCAGGGCCTGCTGGTGAGCTGGCCCTCTAAAAGATTGTAAATGAGGGCCTGCTGGTAAGCTGACCAATTAAAACATTATATGCGAGGGCCTTCTGGTGAGCTAACCTTTTAAAAGATTGTAGGTGAGGGCTTGCTGGGGAGCTGACCCTCTAAAACATTATTTGCGAAGGCCTGTAGGTGAACTGACCCTCTAAAACATTATACGCAAGGGCCTGCTGGTGAGCTGACCGTCTAAAAAATTACATGTGAGGGCCTGCAGGTAAGCTGGCCCACTAAAGGATTGTAGGTGAGGACCTGCTGGTGAGCTAACCCTCTAAAAGATTGTAGGTGAGGGCCTGCTGGTGAGCTGACCTTCTAAAACATTATATGCGAAGGCCTGTAGGTGAACTGACCCTCTAAAACATTATACGCAAGGGCCTGCTGGTGAGCTGACCGTCTAAAAAATTACATGTGAGGGCCTGCAGGTAAGCTGGCCCACTAAAGGATTGTAGGTGAGGACCTGCTGGTGAGCTAACCCTCTAAAAGATTGTAGGTGAGGGCCTGCAGGTGAGCTGACCCTCTAAAAGATTGTATGTCAGGGCCTGCAGGTGAGCTGGTCCTCTAAAAGATTGTAAATGAGGGCCTGCTGGTTAGCTGACCAATTAAAATTATATACGACCGCCTTCTGGTGAACTAACCTTTTAAAAGATTGTAGGTGAGGGCTTGCTGGGGAGCTGACCCTCTAAAACATTATTTGCGAGGGCCTGAAGGTGAGCTGACGATCTAAAAGATTGTAGGTGAGGGCCTGCAGGTGAGCTGACCCTGTAAAACATTATGGTTAAGGGCCTGCTGGTGAGCTGACCCTCTAAAACATTTTATGCGAGGACCTGCAGGTGAGTTGGCCCTCTAAAAGATTGTAGATGAGGGCCTGCTGGTGAGCTGACCCTATAAAACATTATATGTGAGGGCCTGCAGGTGGGCTGACCCTCTAAAACATTATATTTGAGGGCCTGCTGGTGAGCTGACCCTCTAAAACATTACATGCAAGGGCCTGCAGGTGAGCTGGCCCTCTGAAAGAGTGTAGGTGAGGGCCTGCTGGTGAGCTGACCTTCTAAAACATTATATGCGAAAACCTGTAGGTGAGCTGACCCTCTAAAACATTATACATGAGGGCCTGCTGGGGAGCTGACCATCTAAAACATTACATGTGAGGGCCTGCAGGTAAGCTGGCCCACTAAAAGATTGTAGGTGAGGACCTGCTGGGGAGCTAACCCTCTAAAAGATTGTAGGTGAGGGCCTGCTGGTGAGCTGACCCTCTAAAACATTACATGCGTGGGCCTGCAGGTGAGCTGACCCTCTAAAAGATTGTATGTCAGGGCCTGCTGGTGAGCTGGCCCTCTAAAAGATTGTAAATGAGGGCTTGCTGGTGAGCTGACCAATTAAAACATTATATACGAGGGCCTTTAGGTGAGCTAACCTTTTAAAAGATTGTAGGTGAGGGCTTGCTGGGGAGCTGACCCTCTAAAACATTATTTGCGAGGGCCTGAAGGTGAGCTGACCCTCTAAAAGATTGTAGGTGAGGGCCTGCAGATGAGCTGACCCTGTAAAACATTATGGTTGAGGGCCTGCTGGTGAGCTGACCCTCTAAAACATTTTAAACGAGGACCTGCAGGTGAGCTGACCCTCTAAAAGATTGTAGGTGAGGGCCTGCTGGTGAGCTGACCCTATAAAACATTATATGCGAGGGCCTGCAGGTGGGCTGACCCTCTAAAACATTATATTTGAGGGCCTGCTGGTGAGCTGACCCTCTAAAACATTACATGCAAGGGCCTGCAGGTGAGCTGGTCCTCTGAGAGATTGTAGGTGAGGTCCTGCTGGTGAGCTGACCTTCTAAAACATTATATGCGAAGGCCTGTAGGTGAGCTGACCCTCTAAAACATTATACACGAGGGCCTGCTGGGGAGCTGACCGTCTAAAACATTACATGTGAGGGCCTGCAGGTAAGCTGGCCCACTAAAGGATTGTAGGTGAGGACCTGCTGGTGAGCTAACCCTCTAAAAGATTGTAGGTGAGGGCCTGCTGGTGAGCTGACCCTCTAAAACATTACATGTGAGGGCCTGCAGGTGAGCTGACCCTCTAAAACATTATACGCAAGGGCCTGCTGGTGAGCTGACCCTCTAAAACATTACATGTGAGGGCCTGCAGGTAAGCTGGCCCACTAAAAGATTGTAGGTGAGGACCTGATGGTGAGCTAACCCTCTAAAAGATTGTAGGTGAGGGCCTGCTGGTGAGCTGACCCTCTAAAACATTACATGTGAGGACCTGCTGGTGAGCTAACCCTTTAAAAGATTGTATGTCAGGGCCTGCTGGTGAGCTGGCCCTCTAAAAGATTGTAAATGAGGGCCTGCTGGTAAGCTGACCAATTAAAACATTATATGCGAGGGCCTTCTGGTGAGCTAACCTTTTAAAAGATTGTAGGTGAGGGCTTGCTGGGGAGCTGACCCTCTAAAACATTATTTGCGAGGGCCTGAAGGTGAGCTGATCCTCTAAAAGATTGTAGGTGAGGGCCTGCAGGTGAGCTGACCCTGTAAAACATTATGGTTGAGGGCCTGCTGGTGAGCTGACCCTCTAAAAGATTGAGGGTGAGGGCCTGCTAGTGAACTGACCCTTTAAAACATTAAATGCGATGGCCTGCTGGTTTGCTGACCCTCTAAAAGATTTTATGTGAGGGCCTGCAGGTGAGCTGACCCTCTAAAAGATTGTAGGTGAAGGCCTGCTGGTGATTTGATCCTCTAAAACATTATATGCGAGGGCCTACAGGTGAGCTGATCCTCTAAAAGATTGTAGATGAGGGCCTGCTGGTGAGCTGACCCTCTAAAACATTATATGCAAGGGCCTACGGGTGAGCTGTCCCTCTTAAAGTTTGTAGGTGAGAGCCTGCTGGTGAACTGACCCTCTAAAACATTATATGCAAGGGCCTGCAGGTGAGCTGACCCTCTAAAAGATTGAGGGTGAGGGCCTGCTGGTGAACTGACCCTTTAAAACATTAAATGCGATGGCCTGCTGGTTTGCTGACCCTCTAAAAGATTTTATGTGAGGGCCTGCAGGTGAGCTGACCCTCTAAAAGATTGTAGGTGAGGGCCTGCTGGTGATTTGATCCTCTAAAACATTATATGCGAGGGCCTACAGGTGAGCTGATCCTCTAAAAGATTGTAGATGAGGGCCTGCTGGTGAGCTGACCCTCTAAAACATTATATGCAAGGGCCTACGGGTGAGCTGTCCCTCTTAAAGTTTGTAGGTGAGAGCCTGCTGGTGAACTGACCCTCTAAAACATTATATGCAAGGGCCTGCAGGTGAGCTGACCCTCTAATAGATTGGAGGTGAGGGCCTGCTGGTGAACTGACCCTCTAAAACATTATATGTGAGAGTCTGCAGGTGAGCTGACTCTCTACAACATAAGGAGCGAGGGCAGACTAATAAGCATGTTGATATGATGGAAGAGGAGGAGGAAGAGAAAAGCAAGATTGAACCATATACCCTTTTTTGTGATGGAAGGGGTGCATGAGAATACAGTGTATTCAGTACATTATAAAAAAAAACACATTTGAAGTGCCATTATGTTCAGCCGCTTTCCTCTGGTGGAATAGAGAAGTCAGGGGCAATCCAGGCCTTGTTCATTTTTATAAGCGTCAACCTGTCAGCATTTTCAGTTGACAGGCGGATGCGCTTATCAGTTATTATGCCCCCAGCAACACTAAAACACTGACGGCAGGGCAGGTCAGCAACCCAAAGGCATAGAGTGCCAGTTCGTGCCATGTATTCAGCTTGGACACCTAGTAGTTGTAAGGCACAAAGGGATCAATGAGGACGCTGACACAGTCTGCTACGTACTCCTTCACCATCTTCCAAAAATGTTCCCTCCTTGGGAAACTAGGCCGCGCATCAGGGAGTGTCACAAAACTGTTGCAGGCTTTGGAGAGTGTTGCCCTGCCTCTGTTGGAACTGCTGTGTGTTCCCCTCGTCTCACCTCCTCAATTGCCCAAGAAACTACATACTCTACCGCCAGCGTTGTCAGCTGGAAATGTTTGGAGCAATTTTTCCACAAGGACCTTCTGGTATTGCATCATTTTGCTCGTCCTCTCCACCACAGGAATTAGAGATGAGAAGCTCTCTTTGTAGTGGGGGTTGAGAAGGGTGAACAACCAGTAATCGGTGTTGTCCAAAATTTGTGAAATGCTTGGGTCACGGGAAAGGCAGCCTAACATAAAGTCAGCCATGTGTGCCAGAGTCCCAACAGGCAAGACTTCGCTGTTGTCATCAGTAAGATTACTCTCAATCTCCTCATCCTCTTCCTCCTCTTCTGCGCATCCATGCTGAACAGATGGTATTAAACTTCCATGCGTACTACCCTCTGTAGCAGAGGCAATAGTCTCCTGCTCCTCCTCCTTCTCATAATCATCCAATTTATACTGAGAAGACGAACTGAGGGTGGTCTGGCTATTACCCTGTGTTATGTCTTCCCCCATTTCCACCTCTTACACGTGCAAAGCATCGGCCCATATTGTGAACATCAAGCTTTTCAGTAGACACAGAAGTAGGATGGTGACTCTGATAATATATCTGTAAAGAATAAATCAAGGCAACTGGACGTACTGTAGATTTCTTGAAAACGTTTCACTTGTTCTTCCAACAAGCTTTCTCAATTCTGAGTGATTGTACAAAAATTCTAGGAATAAATATGTAACTGAATCCACATCTGGTAATTATACCCAGCATTGGGTCAAAGGTGTTGATTCCATTATCCTTATTGGAGTCAGTAGGTGATAAAGACTTCCCAGAAAAAGGTGTCAAGACAGCATTATACGTGGCAGACAATAGATGTCTAACCCCCCCACCTCTATTCAAGCTTGGCTTCTCCATTTTTACGTAGATGGCCTCCTTTACGCCTCGTTTGTACCAATCGGCCTCATTATCCAAAACACGTACTTGACTGTCTTCAAAGGTGTGACCTGTTCCTCTTAGATGTAAGTACACGGATGAATCTTGACCAGAGGTTTTGGCTCTTCTATGCTGGGCCATACGCTGATAGTTGTAGTTGTTGTTTTGTTTCACCGATATACAGTTCTGAGCATTCCTCATTGCACTGGACTGCGTACACAATGTTGTCCATCTTGTGTTTAGGCATTGGGTCTTTGGGGTGAACCAGTTGTTGCTGGGTTTAAAGCAAACAGGAATGTGATGTTTATTAAAAATCCTTTTGAGTTTCTCAGACACCCCAGCTACATATGGGATAACCATATTCTTGCGTCTGTCATGCTTCTCGCCCTCACTGGTAGTCTTGGTGGTCTTTCTTCTCCTTCCTTCTGTTTTGACAAAGGCCCAAACTGGATACCCACAAGTTTTAAGTGCCGCTCTATGGTGTTTGAGTTCCTTCGCCTTGGCCTCTGTGCTGGTGGTGTAGAGTCTGGATGACTCCCAGTTTGTTGTCTAGAGGATGGTGGGAATCAAATAGCAGGTACTGGTCTGTGTGTGTTGGTTTTCGATAGACCTCTATTCCCAGCTTCCTTCCCTCTTCCACTGTTATAAGACAGTCCAGAAACGCCAGTTTGTTGTTCTGCATATCTTCCCGTGTGAAATTGATGTTATGATCCACTGAGTTGATGTGGTCGGTGAAAGCCTGTAATTCTTGTTTATGAATTTTAACCCAAGTGTCATCCACATATCTGAACCAATGACTCGGTGTAATAGCATTATCGACGCTCACCATCTCTGTTAATTGCTCAAAGTTTTTTTAAAACCTCACAGAGGCCAGACAACCATGCCCACTTCTCGCTTGTGAACAGTGGAAGCTGACTCGAAAGACAACGACCATGTTGCAGCTGGTTTTCCACTACTGCCCTCTGCTGCTCACAAAGCCTGGCCAACATGTGGAACATGGAGTTCCAGCGCATGCTCTCATCGCACAACAGTCGGTGAGCTGGCAATTGTAAGCGCTAATGCTGCGTTGACAGACTGTCAGAAGCTGTTGATGACTTGCGGAAAGGGGGCACACACGGGGCGCCCTTCACCAGAAGCTACGGCAAATTGGGGTAGGTTTTGATAAACCGCTGAACCACTTAGTTGAAGACGTGGGCTAGGCATGGGATGTGTGTGAGCTTGCCGAGCTCCAAAGTCGCCACCAAGATACGGCCATTATCAGACACAACCATGCCTGGTTCTAGGTTGAGTAGCGAGAGCCACAGCTCAGCCTCGTCCCTTATCCCCTGCCACAGCTCTGCGGCAGTGTGCTGTTTGTTATCTAAGCAGATCAGCTTAAGCACTGCCTGTTGACGCTTCCCCACTGCAGTGCTACACTGCTTCGAGCTACCGACTGATGGCTGACTGGTGCTTAAAGAGGATAATTCTGAGGTGGACATGGAGGAGGAGGCAGAAGAGTAGAAGTGGGGGTTGGAGCCACTAATGTAGTAGGAAGTATGGATGGATGGAAGTAGGGCCCTCAATCCTTGTTGTGGGTAGCACCTGTGCCATGCCAGGGTACGACTCGCTCCCGGCCTACACAACATTCACCCAGTGTGCCATGGTACGACTCGCTCCCGGCCTCCACAACGTTCACCCAGTGTGCCGCTGTCACGGCTGAGGATGGGGAAAACTCTCAGCCGTGCGATGCCAGAAGATGTTAATGGCTGCTCGGCCAGGACGAGAGAATTAGGGAGCAGGTCACCTCCTAACGCATCCCTAATCCAACCCTAACTCCTAGCTGCATGAGCCGACCTTGAAGGTAGAAGGGCCCATGCTCGGATCCCTACTCACCCTCCGTCGGTCCCTGAACTAGGAGTAGGGTAAGACGACCTGTTCCTTCTGGACACGGAGGAACAGGAGTCTCACTGGCCAAGCTGCAGGGAAAAGGGGAACACAAACAGTCTTATGGATATGGCAGGTGAACTGCACTAGTTCCAGCCACCTGCCACAGCCTTGCTGACTGGATCCCTGTGCTGGCAAGCTGAAGTCCACAGAATACAAAATGAACTCAGCACACACACATCCACACACAGGAACCCAGATCCATAGCTGCACCGAATAACAAAGGAAAACATCAAGTAAACATCATACTTAAACTTATGACCACAAGGGTGGCCCCCACTGGCAGGTGAAATAACACAGGAGGCTACTCCAGCTAGTCATGGCTGAAGTACCCCTCAGACTGGAGATAACAATGAGGCTTTATAGGCCCAAGTAGTCACACCCACACAGACACACCCAGTGTTCACACACACAGAAGAGAATTAACCCTTCCAACACCAGGAAGTGTAGTGAGACCACATAAAGGGAAATACACACACAAACCAAGTGCAACCGCATGCACAACATAGCAAGCTGCCACGATACAGCTCAGGCTGCTATGCTGCCACATAAATACTGTTGCCAGCGGCAACCACAGGTGAGGCAAATACACAGCCCATACCTGTGATTGACAACCAAACTAAACCGCTGACAACCGCATGCGGTTCAGGAGTCACGACCATGACCATGGCCGTGACAGCCGCCTAAAGCACTTGTCCATGTGTCAGTGGTTAAGTGGACCTTCCCAGTAACTGCGTTTGTCAGGGCATGGGTGATGTTAAGGGACACATGCTGGTGTAAGGCGGAGATGGCACACCATGGAAAATAGTAGCGACTGAGGACTGCGTAACGAGGGAAGGCCGCCGACATCAGGCTGCGGAAGGCGTCAGTCTCCACAAGCCTAAATGGCAAAATTTCCAGGACCAGGGATTTGGAAAGTTGTGCATTTATTGCTATGGCCGGTGGGTGGCTGGGTATTTGTGCTTGTGTTCAAATGCCTGGGGTAAGGACATTTGTATGCTGGGACACGGAAGTGGATGTGGTCGCTAATGGTGCTTGCGAAGGTCCAGGTGCAGGGTGGGAGGCATCTGGGCCTGCACCTTCGACAGGGGATTGGCCAGCACGTAACAGAGGAGGCAGTTGTGTGACCCGCAGACACAGATTGTGGACGTTTGGCCCACCTATTACGGTGCTTTGATGCCATGTGGCGGATCATGCTGGTGGTGGTGAGGTTGCTAGTTCACGCCGCTACTCATTTTTGTATGGAACAGGTTGCAAATTACAATTCTTTTGTCGTCCGCACTTTCCTCCAAAAATTCGCCAGACTGTGGAATACCTACCCCTTGGCAAGGGAGATTTTTGCAAGGGTGTGCTCCAGAGTACAGTTGCTGGCTTGTTTGGTGTGGCCCGCCTTGTCCCTTTTGCAACCCGACTGCCTCTTCCAGCCTGTTGAAATGATGCGGATCTCTCCCCCTCTGTACTGCTGTCCTCGCTCGACTTGCTACTTTCCCAGGTTGGGTCAGTGACTTAATCGTCCACCACCTCATCTTCCACTTTCTCACTCTGCTTATCCTCCTGACTAGTTGACCTAACAACAACCTCAGTTATTGACAACTGTGTCTCATCCTCATCATCAACCTCTTAAGACACTAATTGCTGTTGACTTGTTAGCAACTGTGTCTCATCATCATCCACCTCGTGAAACACTAATTGCCATTCCCCACTGTCATCTCCTTGTGACTGTGGATGCTCAAGAGTTTGGGAATCAGGGCACAAGATCTCATGTCCCTCTTCAAGCGGGCTTGTCGAGAAGCACAAATGAAGGAATGGTGCTGAAAAAAGGTCCTTGGAATATCCAAGTGTGGGATCACTTGTTTGGTGGGAGGAAGGAGGATCAGGGTGAGGATTGTGTTGACCAGACTCTTGGCTAATGAGTAGAGATGTCCCGAACTATTCGCCGGCGAACATCGCTTGTTCGCGTTCGCCACGGCGGGCGAACATATGCGATGTTCGGTCCGCCCCCTATACATCATCATTGAGCAAACTTTGACCCTGTACCTCACAGTCAGCAGACACATTCGAGCCAATCAGCATACCCTCCCTCCCAGACCCTCCCACCTCCTATCAAAAAGCAAGGACAGCATCCATCTTCGATTCATTCAGAAGCTGCAGTGTTAGTTAAAAGCAGGGAGAGTGCTGCTGCTGCTACATTAATAGGAAAATCGTTAGCTAGGCCAGTGTTCTGTGTCCACTCCAGTCCTCAAAGACTCATCTGCTGTAAGGACAGCGTCCTGACAGCACCCCAAAAAGCACTTTTTAGGGCTGGTACATCAGTCTGCTTTTATATATTTTTTTTCTATATACAGTACAGACCAAAAGTTTGGACACACCTTCTCATTCAAAGAGTTTTCTTTATTTTCATGACTATGAAAATTGTAGATTCACACTGAAGGCATCAAAACTATAAATTAACACATATGGAATTATATACATAACAAAAAAGCGTGAAACAACTGAAAATATGTAATATTCTAGGTTCTTCAAAGTAGCCACCTTTTGCTTTCATTACTGCTTTGCATACTCTTGGCATTCTCTTGATGAGCTTCAAGAGATAGTCACCTGAAATGGTTTTCACTTCACAGGTGTGCCCTTTCAGGTTTAATAAGTGGGATTTCTTGCCTTATAAATGGGGTTGGGACCATCAGTTGCGTTGAGGAGAAGTCAGGTGGATACACAGCTGATAGTCCTACTGAATAGACTGTTAGAATTTGTATTATGGCAAGAAAAAAGCAGCTAAGTAAAGAAAAACGAGTGGCCATCATTACTTTAAGAAATGAAGGTCAGTCAGTCCGAAAAATTGGGAAAACTTTGAAAGTAAGGGCTATTTGACCATGAAGGAGAGTGATGGTCCACAGTCACCGGACCTGAACCCAATCGAGATGGTTTGGGGTGAGCTGGACCGCAGAGTGAAGGCAAAAGGGCCAACAAGTGCTAAGCATCTCTGGGAACTCCTTCAAGACTGTTGGAAGACCATTTCAGGTGACTACCTCTTGAAGCTCATCAAGAGAATGCCAAGAGTGTGCAAAGCAGTAATCAAAGCAAAAGGTGACTACTTTGAAGATCCTAGAATATGACATATTTTCAGTTGTTTCACACTTTTTTGTTATGTATATAATTTCACATGTGTTAAATTCATAGTTTTGATGCCTTCATAGTCATGAAAATAAAGAGAACTATTTGAATGAGAAGGTGTGTCCAAACTTTTGGTCTGTACTGTATATATTGCAGTTTCCTGCCCATGTGTGAGAGGCCACAGGCCCACAGACTGTACTGTGTGCACACCACTCATATTGGGTGGCACAGTACCTTGCAGATAAAAAAGACATTACATTTTTACACTTTAATATAATTGCAGTTGCCTGCCAGTGTGTGTCAGGCCCACTGACTGTACTGTGCCCACTGCCAGTGCCCACCACTCATATCGGGTGGCACAGTACCTTGCAGATAAAAAAGTCATTTTTCAGTAATACAGGTCCTTCTAAAAAAATTAGCATATTGTGATAAAGTTCATTATTTTCTGTAATGTACTGATAAACATTAGACTTTCATATATTTTAGATTCATTACACACCAACTGAAGTAGTTCAAGCCTTTTATTGTTTTAATATTGATGATTTGGGCATACAGCTCATGAAAACCCAAATTTCCTATCTAAAAACATTAGCATATTTCATCCGACCAATAAAAGAAAAGTGTTTTTAATACAAAAAAAGTCAACCTTCAAATAATTATGTTCAGTTATGCACTCAATACTTGGTCGGGAATCCTTTTGCAGAAATGACTGCTTCAATGCGGCGTGGCATGGAGGCAATCAGCCTGTGGCACTGCTGAGGTGTTATGGAGGCCCAGGATGCTTCGATAGCGGCCTTAAGCTCATCCAGAGTGTTGGGTCTTGCGTCTCTCAACTTGCTCTTCCCAATATCCCACAGATTCTCTATGGGGTTCAGGTCAGGAGAGTTGGCAGGCCAATTGAGCACAGTAATACCATGGTCAGTAAACCATTTACCAGTGGTTTTGGCACTGTGAGCAGGTGCCAGGTCGTGCTGAAAAATGAAATCTTCATCTCCATAAAGCTTTTCAGCAGATGGAAGCATGAAGTGCTCCAAAATCTCCTGATAGCTAGCTGCATTGACCCTGCCCTTGATAAAACACAGTGGACCAACACCAGCAGCTGACATGAAACCCCAGACCATCACTGACTGTGGGTACTTGACACTGGACTTCAGGCATTTTGGCATTTCCCTCTCCCCAGTCTTCCTCCAGCCTCTGGCACCTTGATTTCCGAATGACATGCAAAATTTGCTTTCATCCGAAAAAAGTACTTTGGACCACTGAGCAACAGTCCAGTGCTGCTTCTCTGTAGCCCAGGTCAGGAGCTTCTGCCACGGTTTCTGGTTCAAAAGTGGCTTGACCTGGGGAATGTGGCACCTGTAGCCCATTTCCTGCACATGCCTGTACACGGTGGCTCTGGATGTTTCTACTCCAGACTCAGTCCACTGCTTCCGCAGGTCCCCCAAGGTCTGGAATCGGTCCTTCTCCACAATCTTCCTCAGGGTCCGGTCACCTCTTCTCGATGTGCAGCGTTTTCTGCCACACTTTTTCCTTCCCACAGACTTCCCACTGAGGTGCCTTGATACAGCACTCTGGGAACAGCCTATTCGTTCAGAATTTTTTTTCTGTGTCTTACCCTCTTGCTTGACGGTGTCAATGATGGCCTTCTGGACAGCAGTCAGGTCGGCAGTCTTACCCATGATTGCGGTTTTGAGTAATGAACCAGGCTGGGAGTTTTTAAAAGCCTCAGGAATCTTTTGCAGGTGTTTAGAGTTAATTAGTTGATTCAGATGATTAGGTTAATAGCTCGTTTAGAGAAACTTTTCATGATATGCTAATTTTTTTAAATAGGAATTTTGGGTTTTCATGAGCTGTATGCCAAAATCATCAATATTAAAACAATAAAATGCTTGAACTACTTCAGTTGTGTGTAAAGAATCTAAAATATATGAAAGTCTAATGTTTATCAGTACATTACAGAAAATAATGAACTTTATCACAATATGCTAATTTTTTTTGAAGGACCTGTATAATTGCAGTTGCCTGCCAGTGAGTGTCAGGCCCACAGACTGTACTTTGCCCACTGCCCACCACTCATATAGGGTGGCACAGCACCTTGCAGATAAAAAAGTCATCTCATTTTTTCTCTGTAATATAATTGCAGTAGCCTGCCAGTGTGTGTCAGGCCCACAGACTGTACTGTGCCCACTGCCCACCACTCATATAGGGTGGCACAGCACCTTGCACATAAAAAAGTCATTACATTTTTTCTCTGTAATATAATTGCAGTTGCCTGCCAGTGTGTGTCAGGCCCACAGACTGTACTGTGCCCGCTGCCCACCACTCATATAGGGTGGCACAGTACCTTGCATGCATAGTACCACTAATCTAAAAAAAATGACAGGCAGAGGCAGGCCACCCCGCAGGGGCCGTCATGGTCGTGGTGCTGTAATTTCCTTTGACCCTAGAATAATGCCCAGTGTTCAGAGGCCACGTACCCTGAACTCAAAAAATTCTGAGGACATAGTTGACTGGCTTACACAGGACACCCAATCTTCTACAGCTTCCGCTCGGAACCTTGACGCACCATCCTTCTCCAGCTCAGCTTCGGGCACCTCTCAAGTTACCACTCGCCCGCCGCCACCACCAACACTAGCACCACAGCCGCTTCACTTGATCAGTCAGAGGAGTTAATTACACATCAGTTGGAAGAAATGAGTGATGCGCAACCATTATTGCCAGAGGATGTAGATAACAGGGATATGTCTCAGTCAGGCAGCATTACACACATGGACGTACGGTGTGATGATGATGTTGTACCCGCTGCTACTTTCTTTGCTGAGTTGACAGATACAAGTGAAGCGGTTGTTAATGACGATGTGTCCGTGGATGTCACGTGGGTGCCCGCTAGAAGAGAAGAAGAACAGGGGGAAAGTTCAGATGGGGAGACAGAGAGGAGGAGACGGGGGGAAGCAGGGGGAGGTCGTCGCAGGGAGCTAGTGGCACAGTCAGACAGCATGTATCGGCACCCGGGGTCAGCCAGAAAGCACGCCAATCAACGCATGCTGTTGCCACCACCAGAATGCCGTCATTGCAAAGCTCAGCAGTGTGGCATTTTTTTGGTGTGTCTGCCTCTGATAACAGCGATGCCATTTGAAACCTGTGCCAAAAGAAACTGAGTCGTGGGAAGTCCAACACCCACCTAGGTACAACTGCTTTGTGAAGGCACATGTTCTCACATCACAAACGCCTATGAGATCAACACATGATGAGTACAAGCAGCACACACACTCAAAGCCACCATCCTCCTCCTGGTCCAGCATCTTCAGCCACGTCAACCACTGCTGTCCTCCTTGCCCCCTCTCAACCACCCACCACTCCGCCTCTCACTTTCAGCAGTTCCTGCTCATCTGCCCACAGTCAGGTGTCTGTCGAGGAAATGTTTGAGCGTCAGAAGCCAATGTCACAGAGTCACCCCCTTTCCCGGCGTCTGACAGCTGGCTTGTCGGAACTCTTAGCCCGCCAGCTTTTACCATACAATCTGGTAGAGTCTGTAGCTATTGGGACACCGCAGTGGAAGGTACCCGGACAAAAAATTTTTTTTCACAAAAGGCAATCCCCAACCTGTACTCTATAGTGGAAAAGGAAGTCATGGCATGTCTGGTACACAATGTTAGGGCAAGGGTCCATCTGACCACTGATCAGGTATATCACGTACCCTGTGCATTGGGTAAACCTGTTGACAGCTGCCAAGCATGGAATGCGTGGCTCTGCAGAGGAGTTGGTGACACCGCCACGACTTGCAGGCAGGCCTGCTGCCACCTCCTCTACTCCTCCAACTATATCCTCTTCTCTAACCTCCTCAGCTGAGTCCTCTTCTAATGCTGTGTCTTGCTCCACATGAACTGCACCCCTCCAGCTCCCCAGGGGCTATTCCACATCCCAGATACGACAGTGTCACGCCGTCTTGGGGTTGACTTGCCTGAAAGCAGAGAGTCACACCGGGCCAGCACTCCTGTCCGCCCTGAATGCACAGTGGCTGACCCCGCACCAACTGGAGATCGGCAAAGTGGTGTGTGACAACGGAAGCATTGAATTTGGGCAAGTTGACACATGTGCCGTGCATGGCACATGTGTTGAATCTGATCGTACAACGCTTTGTGCATAAGTAACCAGGCTTACAGGACGTCCTCAAGCAGGCCAGGAAGGTGTGTGGCCATTTCAGGCGTTCCTACACGGCCATGGCGCTCTTTTCCGATATTCAGGGGCGAAACAACATGCCAGTGAGGCGCTTGATTTGCGACAGCCCGACACGTTGTAATTCAACACTCCTAATGTTTGACCGCCTGCTCCAACAAAAAAAAGCCGTCAACGAGTATTTGTATGACTGGGGTGCTAGGACAGGCTCTGCAGAGCTAGGTATTTTTTTGCCACGTTACTGGATGCTCATGTGCAATGCCTGTAGGCTCATGCGTCCTTTTGAGGAGGTGACAAACCTAGTCAGTCGCACTGAAGGCACCATCAGCGACATCATCCCATTTGTTTTCTTCCTGGAGCGTGCCCTGCGAAGAGTGCTGGATCAGGCCATAGATGAGAGTGAAGAGGAAGAGGAAGAGTTGTGGTCACCATCACCACCAAAAACAGCCTTATCATCATCACTTGCTGGACCTGCGGCAACGCTGGAAGAGGAGATTGAGGAAGAGGAGTCAGAGGAGGAATGTGGCTTTGAGGAGGAGGAAGACCAACCACAGCAGGCATCCCAGGGTGCTCATTGTCCCCTATCTGGTACCCGTGGTGTTGTACGTGGCTGGGGGGAAGAATAGACCTTCAATGAGATCAGTGAGGACGAGGAACGGGACATGAGTAGCTCGGCATCCAACCTTGTGCAAATGGGGTCTTTCATGCTGTCATGCCTGCTGAGGGACCCTCATATAAAAAGGCTGAAGGATAATGACCTGCACTGGGTGGCCACGCTACTAGACCCCAAGTATAAGCAGAAAGTGGCTGAAATGTTACCGAATTACCGGAAGTCGGAAAGGATGCAGCAGTTCCAAAACAAGTAAAAAAAATATGCTTTACACAGCAAATAAGGGTGATGTCACAGCACAACAGGAATCTAACAGGGAAAGAGGTAAAAGTAATCCTCCTCCTACCAGGACCACGTCGGCAAGGACAGGACGCTTTACAGACGTGTTGTTGATGGAGGACATGCATAGCTTTTTAAGTCCTACACGTCGCCACACCCCTTCCGGGTCCACCCTCAGAGAACGACTCGACTACCTCGCCTTAACTACAGATATCGACATTCTGAGGAGCAATGAACCCCTTGACTACTGGGTGTGCAGGCTTGATCTGTGGCCTGAGCTATCCCAATTTGCGATAGAACTTCTGGCCTGCCCTTCTTCAAGTGTCCTGTCAGAAAGGACCTTTAGCACATCAGGAGGTATTGTCACTGAGATGAGAAGTCACCTAGGTCAAAAAAGTCTAGATTACCTCACCTTTATTAAGATGAATGAGGCATGGATCCCGAAGGGACTGACAGTGGGGGATTCATTTAAATAAAAAAGGCCTGATGAGATGCCTTGGGCTAAAAATGGTCCTCACGCTGCTGTATTTAATCTCTGCATGCCGGATGACTTGCGTGACTTCTCCGCCATCAACTAGGGTTGAAGCCGCAATGTTTTAGTGCACTTTCTGCCTGGAAAACATCACTTTTTCTGGCCCACACGCTTTGTGTACATGCCTAATTTTTCTGGCCTATGGTGCTGCGCTGTGGCTGCAAAAACAAAACAAAAAAAAGGCACATACATGTGTCAATTCCCCTTCGTGATCGTTACCTTGTTGAGGTAAAGGGGCTTGCGTATCACAATGAAGCAATCACCTCTATGAGTGTGTTGGCAATGTTGGCACACCCCAGATGATAAGGTTGTTGCTTCATTGTGAACAGACCAAAAGAGATCGGCTGGATAATTTTTCATAGAAAAAACATTAATTTTCTTTGTGATCATCTAAGGTGATCATTAAAGCCTACTAGGCCAACAATGGGCCCACACTGCAGAATCATTGTTTTCTGGGTCACTTAACTGTCACTGAACTACCTCAGCACGACCATAGGCTTTAAAAAACCGCCATCGCCTGCAATCTCCCAACAACTCTTTGCGGTTGTCTAAAATCTATTCGATACACGTCCCCTGATAGGGGGATTTAACAGGGATTAAACTAATAAGAATAGTACTACTTAACACACCACTCATATAGGGTCGCACAGTACATTGCATGGCGCAACCATCTTTTTCCATCTCCCGGTTCCTAAAATCTATTCCATACACCGGCCCCTGATAGGGGACGTAACAGGGATTAAACTGATAGTAATAGTACTACTTAACACACCACTTATATAGGGTGGCACAGTACATTGCATGACGCACCATCACCACCAGAAGCAGCCTTGTTGTCGTTGATTGCTGGACCTGCGGCAACGCAGAGAGAGTAGTCTGAAGAAGAGGAGTCAGAGCAGGAAGGTGGCTTTGAGGAGGTGGAAGACCAACCACAGCAGGCGTCCCAGGGGGCTTGTTGTCACCTTTCGGGGACCCTTGGTGTTGTACATGGCTGGGTGGAGGAAGAGACCTTCAATGACGTCAGTGAGGACAAGGAACGGGACATGGCTAGCTTGGTATCCAACCTTGTGCAAATGGGGAGTTTGCGGTTGTGCAAATGGACTGTTTGCAGTTGTTTGCGGTGCGTTAAACGGGGAGTTTGGTCTGTCAGAGTTTGGTCTGTCACTGTGAAGCGGCCGTAACCCTTACACTACCTGATCGATACAACATCATACCTGATCGTATACGCACACTGGATGTTTTAAAGCACATTATTTCAAACAATTTAGGAATGTTAGGTGATTTATGCCCTTTATGGATTAAAACCTGACTCTGCGTCAACTACGTAAATTTCCATGGGAGTTTTGCCATGGATCCCCCTCCGGCATGCCACAGTCCAGGTGTTAGTCCCCTTGAAACAACTTTTCCATCACTATTGTGGCCAGAAAAAATCCCTGTGGGTTTTAAAATTCGCCTGCCTATTGAAGTCTATGGCGGTTCGCCTGTTCGCAAACATTTGCGGAAATTTGCGTTCGCCGTTCGCGAATGGAAATTGTTATGTTCGCGACATCTTTACTAATGAGACTAGACTTTGTGGAAGACGGGGTGGTGCTTAACCAACTGGAAGTATTATCTGCTGCAATCCAACCGACCACCTAGTCGCACTGGTCTGAATTTGAGAGCTTTGTCCTGCGCCACCCTGCAAACTGGGACATGAATCTAGGTATCAAGGATGATTGTTTTTCTTGTGCTCTGGCAGCAGGCACAGTTTCACCACACCCAGGGAGACGGCCTCTGCGTGCAACATCAGCATCACGGCCACTTCCCTGTCCCATACTGCTCGCCTTCTTCATATTAAATGTTATATATGCTTGAAAGTATGACACACGTAAAGTAGCGTAGGATTTGTAAGTGTATGCGCAAAAAAATAAAAAAATGTATTTGGGATATGGAAACGTCACACAGGAGAAATACTGCAGATAATGTCGCTGATGTCAGCAGCGGCTAATATAAAATTACAGGGAATGTCACAGGTATTTTGGATGTGGAATCGTTACACAGGAGATGTACCCCAGGTAACATTACTGTCCGCAGAGGACACTATCTACGGAAAAAGTACACTGGATTCCACAGATATTTTTGGGATGTGCATACGTTACGCAGGAGAAATACCACAGATAATGTTGCTGATGTCAGCAGCGGCTAATATAAAATTACAGGGAATGTCACAGTAATTTTGGATATGAAAACGTTACACAGGAAATGTACCCCAGGTAATGTCACTGTCCGCAGCGGACACCATCTATGGAAAAAGTACACTGGATGTCACTGATATTTTTTGGATGTGCACACGTTACACAGGAGATGTAGCGTAGATAATGTTGCTGTTTGCAGCGGCCTATCTATTGCACACTATTTAGTGCAGGATGCGCTAAAATTAGATATTGCTGCCACACACAACAATAGTCCTTAAAAGGACTTTTGGGTCTGTAAAGTTTTAGCAATTTAGCGCAGGTTGCACAAAAAATATATATTGCTGCTGCCACACACAACAATAGTCCTTAAAAGGACTTTTGGGTCTGTAAAGTTTTAGCAATTTAGCGCAGGTTGCACAAAAAATATATATTGCTGCTGCCACACACAACAATAGTCCTTAAAAGGAATTTTGGGTCCCTGACAAGTTTTTCAACTGAAAATAATAAAATTTCCCTCCCTACACTATATTTTTCTTCTTCAGCACAGTTCTCCCTGACTAACACTAAGCCGAACACATGTCTTTGGGTGCCATATAACACCCAAAGACGCGTTCTGGCCATCCAATCACTGTAATGCTAGTAACCAACATGGCTACGGCATTACAGGGGAGGGAAGTACTTACCTGCACATTTATTGGCTGCGTAGCAGCCAGCAAACATGCGGGGAGGAGACTTGAGCATTGCACTCGAGCACACGCGGTATTCGGCCGAACACCACGATGTGCCAAGCATCGTGATGCTCGAGTAAAATTTGTGTTCGGCCGAGCATGCTCACCCAACACTAATGACAACCTTTTGATATATTGAGAACAGGAATTAATGTGTTGCATGGATTTATTGCTTCAAAATGTGCCCTTAAGACCTTGTGGGGGCATCACAACCACACACTAGATCTCAGAGGACAATAAAACCACCATGTGCGGAGCATCGAGATGCTCTAGCCAAACTGGTGTTCGGCCGAGCATGCTCGATCCACACTACTCATGATGTCAAAATGTGAACAGCATGATGAGGAAAGACTGTTTAAACCAGGAAATTTAACACCTGTTGTGAATTTTGCTGTTAAGCTCCTTGCTAGAGAACAGCAAGTTGTGTAAAAAGTACTGATACATTGAACAGTTGGACATATGCATTTAAAAGTTTAGAGAAGCTCACATTAAGTTTACCTGTAAAGGTTTCAGGTTCATCCTTAAATTTCACTGACAAGCCAAATATCCCTAACTTTTTGTGAGTAGTATATATCAACTGCATGGCTACTGTATAGTTATTATCTGTAAAGATTTGGATTTGCTTGGAAGTGTATTAGAGGTATCTAGTTGTGCCTGGCTGATATGTGAAAATGGATAAATTATGTACTGATAAATAATTGTGGAGGTATTTATCAAAAACTTTTTGTGAATACTCCATGATTAATTATTCTTCCTGATCACAGCACAGTCATATAATTGCACTTGTGGATCTTGGCACATTTTGGACATTTGCTACACTGCCATTGTAAAACTTTAATAATTTATTTGGCCGGTCTTAAAAAACCCTTGATAATTCTAAGACAGAAAGTATTAGAAGTAAAACATCACCACTTTCATTTAATCTTTGTCTTCTTTCCAGAGCCACACTTTTTGTATTTAGATTAAAATGAACCTTGAAGCCCAGTGTTTACGTGAGGTGAGTTTAAGCTAAGAAACATTAATTGTGTCTGCAAATGTAGAACTGTTAATTTACAGCAGGTTTTAATCTTCCCTAAAGAAAAACCCACACAGTTGTAGAGGGAGTGAACGATGCACTAATGTCTGAAATTATAAGGCAATTATCACATTTTCAATTACATACCACATATGGCAATTAACATTTTGTTAATCATCCAGATTCTTTTTTACGTGGCTTTTTAAAATAAGTAGCTTACCCTCTAACTCCATAAAATTACTGTTTGCAATCACTGCATACATAATAAGGCTTGAAACTTAACACTTGTTCGTTCAGTTCTTACAATACTCAATTCACACCTAGCAAGTTATGAGTGCCCATACAGCTGAGGATGAAAACAGCAAAACCAATGCATAGATCAGGCATTGTCAAACTGCTGCCCTCCAGATGTTGCAAAACTACAACTCCCAGCATGCCCGAACAGCCTACAGGTATCAGCCTACAGCAGGGCACTGTGTGAGTTGTAGTTTTACAACAGCTTGAGGGCCGCAGTATGAGAATGCCTGGAATAGATGGTCCAGATAGCAAAGATTGGACTCTCACATGTAAAATTAACAGCACACAGTTATAGCGTGGATAACTGAACATTCAGTACACCATATAGGCACTTGCTAGGGCCTTTGTTATCTCTATAGCCCTCCTCTTATGTAAGCAATCTACAATTAAGTCAGAATACTTTATAAATCGTACACACTAGAAGATGAAAGTATTTAATTTCCGTCATATTAGAGAAGAACAAATTTATAGAAATGTGTTTAGTGTCCGCTTTGTCAAATGTTTTCAACAATTTGTTTTGTGTCCGAATCAATTCGATACCAGATATGCTCTATTTGGACTGAAAACTGGTATAGGACACTTTAATGTCTCCTAGGACTCCAATTTTTTTAATGTTTTTATTATGTCTTCTTTTTTTGCTTATTTTTTATTTTTCTAGTCCCCTTTTAAGCTCTTAAACACAATGATAGCAATAGCAAGCAATATCAGAGTGACACTGACATATATAGCTAAGTATAAGTACATGGTTGACGGTGTTAACAAAAAGCATGTTTAAAAACACACTCTGTTGTAACGTGTTATGCTTTTTCAGATTATAAATAGTGTTGAGCAAAGTATTCAAGAATTCTATTTGGCTGCTTCACCAAATTTTAAAAACAAATTTGCTTTATGATGAATTACTTAGTCAATTGCACCGTTCCCCGTTATTGTATCCCTCAGATGCCACATTTACAGCTGATTGCGGCATCTGATAGCAATATTACAGAGTAAAAAAAATAAAAAAATAAAAACATAATACTTACCTCATCCATTTGCTCGTGACGGGCCAGTGTGTTGACGTCATACGTCACCGCGCACGGAATTTCATGCAAGATCTTCAATCAAGATGGCCGTGGCCTGCCTTTCGCAAGCAAATGGATGAGGCAAGTATGATTTTTTTTTTTAATTATACCATTTCACCGACAATTGATTCACTACCCGGCTTTGGCTTTGCGGCAATTCAAATTTTCCCTAAAACTCAGATCAAAGTCCATTTCCTGGACCTCGATTCGCTCCACACTAATTATAAACCTTCAAAAAATACCTATTGGGGGCAGATGGGTTTTAAACACACACAGTGTTATGGGGGGGGGGGTAATAACGTGGTTTGTTGGAACCAAGCATATAATAATTATTCCCTAATCAGGGTAGATCCTTGCCCCTGTTTATACATGCACACATGTTAATTGTCAGAGGAAACAGTGGCTTGTTATGGAGTTGAATAAACCGGGAATGATTTTCGTTTTTATTTAGGAACTGCAGCAGTACAGTGTGGATGTGGAAAGGGTAAGGTGTGTAGGGGTAGCAGTGGCAGCAATAGTGCCAGCAGAAGCAGCACAGCAAGGAACAGACATGGAAGCAAGTAGGAGAAAGTAAAGGAAGTGGCAGTAGAGAAATTATCAGTGGGGAGTATCAGCTGCAGTGGTGGCAGCGCTATAGTGATGGTAGGCAGGTGGATCGGTAGTGACATGATGGCAGTAGCAGCCATACAGCACAGAACACGATGGTATCAAGCAGACAGTGGCAGTAGCATGACGGGACACTGTCAGCAAGCTCAGATCTATTCATCGGAGGTATGTGAAAACTCTAATGGATCCATGCCTCGTTCATTTTGACAAAAGTGTTTTATTTTGTACACTGGCCAACAGAAGGACAACTTTGTCCATTTGGTTGTGATGACAACCCACTGCAGCACTTAAAACCCTCTCTGATGATGATGTTCAAGGCTGGAGAAAAAAGTACAGAGAGAGAGCATACTAGGCTACTTCTGGTAACTCTTCCAATCTGCCTGACCAGAAGTCCATGGAGTCTGGGAACAAGGTATGCGCTGGAGAAAGGACAAAGTCCAAGTAGAACTGAAACTGGTTGTTTCAGTGGTATGTCTCTGCTGATTTGCGTCAGTCTGGCGCAACACGTGAAAAAACTGTTAGCTTATCGCATCAGTGTGAGCATCTGCTCTAAGATAAATATCAGGGGGATGATATTGTTGATGCCATTGTGGTCCCTATTGACAAATCTGGTGGCATCTTTGAAGGACCTGAATATGCAACAGACATCTCTGATGAGCTGCCACTGCTTGACCTCTCTGCTCCTATATGTTCCCATGTGGTCTGGTGCATGATGAAATCATTCAACGCTTTACACTGCTTGTACAGATGCTCTTGCATATGCAAGGTGGAATTCCAGCGAGTTTGATAATGCGGATTAAGTGGTGCAATAGAAGAACATTCTGGTCACTGCAAGTCCAGGAGGGAGTTCCTTGTCACTAGGGTTGAGCAAACCCGAACTGTAAAGTTTGGGTTCGTACCGAACTTCAGGATTTTTGGAACCCGGACCCAAACCCGAACTTGTTCGAGTTCGGTGTTCGGCGAGTTAATGACACTTTTTGAAAGGCTGCAGAGCAGCCAATCAACAAGCGTTTAACTTGTGTGCCCTTAGAAACCATCGGTTGGCCAGTGCAGCATGTGACCCAGCCTCTATATAAGATGGAGTCATGTAGCGCTGCACGTCACTCTGCTCTTACTAGTGTAAGGATAGAATGCTGCTGCTGTGAGGGAGAGAATAGGAAAGACTCTGTCATCAGAAGTTCTTGTTAACTCAGCGATCTACAGCAATTTTGTTTTGTGGGTGCAGTGCACCATTTTTTTTACCCTTCCATGAGCCCAGTGACACAGAAAAATAATACAAGCTTTAAATACTGCAATTATATTCTGAATATAAAAAACACCAATTTTTTGCAAGATAATACATTATGGGTCCTTTGCTGAATTTGTGACAGTCAAATACAAACTTTAAATACTGCAGTTATATTCTGGGTTTAAAAAAACATCCATTTTTTGCAATACCCTACATCTGGGACCTTTGCTGCATTTTCACAGTGAAATACAAGCTTTAAATACTGCAATTATATTCTGGGCTTAAAAAAAACACCCATTTTTTGCAAGACCCTGCATATGGGGCCTTTGCTGCATTTGTCACAGTGAAATACAAACTTTAAATACTGCAACTATATACTGGGTTTAAAAAACAAACATTTTGGGCAAGATAATAAATTTGCGGCCTTTGCTGCATTTATGGCAGTCCAATACAAGTGTTAGATACTGCTGTTATATTCTGAGTAAAAAAAAACACATTTTGGGCAAGATAATAAATTTGCGGCCTTTGCTGCATTTCTGGCAGTCCAATACAAGTGTTAGATACTGCTTTTATATTCTGGGTTTAAAAATACACCCATTTTGGGCAAGATAATAAATTTGCGGCCTTTGCTGCATTTATGGCAGTCCAATACAAGTGTTAGATACTGCTTTTATATTCTGGGTTTAAAAATACACCCATTTTGGGCAAGATAATAAATTTGCGTCCTTTGCTGCATTTGTGACAGTCCAATACAAGTGTTAGATACTGCTGTTATATTCTGGGTTTAAAAAAAACACCAATTTTTTTGAAAGACCCTACATCTAAGGCCTTTGATGCATTTGTCACAGTCAAATACTAGCGTTAGACACTGCTGTTATATTCTGGTTTTAAAAAAACACCCATTTTGAGCAAGACCCTACATTTGGAGCCTTTGCTGCATTTGTTATAGTGAAATATAACCAGTCAATACTTGTCACAAGGGTATCGAGAACCACGCCTGACTCTGTTATACCTGGGGTCAGGAAGTCGCAGCGGTTGGCTGCACGCTCTATTTAAGATAGGGCTGTTTTCCTTATGGTAGCTTTCTGGGTTTGCTTTGCAAACCCTTTTGGCTCACTCAGGGATCCGTAGCTCCTTCTCCTCAGCTGTTCCTTGTCCAGCACTCCCAAACCTCCTTATATTCCTCTCTCACACTTCTCTGGTTGCCAGAGATAGAGCTTCCTGCCTGGACATCTATTCTGACCCACTGGAGCTGTGTTGCTGCGTTTTCTGATTGTTGCTTCAGAACGCTACCCTCCGGATCCCTGTTGGACCTTTGTGGACTGCTGTGGTTGCCCACCTGGGTGTTTGTGTTTGTCTGTGTTTGTCTGTCCTCTCACTGGTGTTTTCCTCTTAGTGTCAGTGGTGCGGACTAGCGATCCCACCGGCCCGTTCACTATCTAGGGCTCATTTCAGGGAAAGCCAGGGTTTAGGCACGTGATCGCCGCACGGGTGAGGAACCCGTCTAGGGACGTCAGGGCAGTCAGGTGCCAGCCGCAAGGTGAGTTAGGGGTCACCACCTTTCCCTCTCCCTTGGGCAGATCTTTCCCTGTTTTCCTTCCTGTGCGTGACGTCGGTCATTACAATACTGCAGTTACATTGTTAGTTGACAAATCTAAATTTTTTGGGACCATGAAGTAATTATATGAAATTCGCCTGTCACACTGTTGTGTGACCTCAAGAAATTTTCTGTCTTTATGACACCGGCACTGCCTTACTTTCAGTGAACTTAATTGTTGACTATTGGCGGTTACATTGTCGCCTGACATAAACCATCTGTTAGTTTGGTGGGTGTATGCAAAGAATGAGGAGAGTGTCAAATAAGGGACGTGGCCCTGGTCGTGGTGCTGCTGGTGGAGCTCCTGTTGCAGGAAGAGGACATTGTCGATCTGTGCCTGCTACACGCACAAGTGAAACACCTTCCTCAGATGCGAGTAGGCGACAGAACCTTCAGTGTTATTTAGAAGGGCCGAATGTGGCTCAACGAATGGTGAGGCCAGAACAAGTACAGACTATAGTAGATTGGGTGGCTGACAGTGCCTCCAGTTCCTTCACATCGCTTCCCACCAAGTCTCCTGCTTAAAGATCAGAGTTGGCATCTGCAGCACATGTCCATCAGTCCTTCACCTCATCCCTTGCAAATCAGCCAAGCAGTCTGAGCCCCAAGTCATGGAGCAGTCTCTTCTGCTTTTTGATGACTCTGCTAGCAGGTTTTCCATGGGCCATCCACATAGCCCTACCCCAGAAGTGGAAGAGATTGAGTGCACCGATGCCCAACCACTTATATTTCAGGATGAGTACATGGAAGGACCACCGCAGCACGTCTCGGATGATGACGAGAAACAGATACCAAATGCTGTGGCTGTCTGCAGTGTGCAGACAGACAAGGAGGGCAGGGGTAAAGACTGGGTGGACGATTATGTGGAGGATGATGAGGTCCTCGACCCCACATGGAATCAAGGTCATGCGAGTGACCTGTGTAGTTCGGAGAAAGAGGCGGTGGTCGCACAGAGCCACCAGCAGAGCAGAAGAGGGAGCAGGGTGCAAAAGCGGAGCAGCCATCCCCTAGACAGTACGCCTGCTACTGCCCACCGCAGCAAGGGACCGAGCACACCAAAGTCAGCTCCAAGGAGTTCCCTGGAGTGGCAGTTCTTCAGACAATGTGCTGATGACAAGACATGAGTGGTTTGCACGCTGTGCAATCAGAGCCTGAAGCGAGGCATAAACGTTCTCAACCTGAGCACAACCTGCATGACCAGGCATCTAAGTGCTAAGCATGAGCTACAGTGGAGTAGACACCTCAAAAACAAAGAAAGGTCTCTTGCTCCTCCTGCTTCCTCTTCTGCTGCAGTCTCGGCCTATTCATCCACCTCTGGAGTGACAGTGGCACCTGACACCCCACAACCAGAGGATGTGCCAGCAACACCACCACTTGGGTCACCAAGCATCTCCACAATGTCCCCTGGAAGCGTTCAACTCTTTATCTCCTAAACACTGGAGCGAAAGATGAAGTACCCCCCTACCCACCCACGAATCCTGGCCCTGAATGCCAGCATTTGAAAATTACTTGCCTTTGAAATGCTGTCATTCCATCTGGTGGAAGAAAGTTTTAAAAGCCTTATGGCGGTGGCTGTCCCACAGTACGTCATGCCCAGCCGCCACTACTTTTCCAGGAGATCCATCCCTTCCCTGCACAACCAAGTGGGGGACAAAATCAGGCGTGCACTGTGCAACGCCATCTGTGGCAAGGTCCACCTAACTATGGATACGTGGACCAGTAAGCACGGTCAGGGATGTTATGTCTCCCTAACAGCACACTGGGTAAATGCAGTGGCGGCTGGTCCTGAGGCGGAAAGCAGTTTGACGCATGCCCTTCCACCACTGAGGATTGCAGGGCGCTTCTCTTTGCCTCCTGTTGCTTCCTACTCTGCTTCCTCATCCTCTACCGTCTCCTCATCCGGTCAGCATAACACCTTCACCACCAACTTCAGCACAGCCAGGGGTAAACGACAGCAGGCAGTTTTAAAACTTATTTGTTTGGGGGACAAACCCCACACCGCGCAGGAGCTGTAGACGGGCATGGAACAACAGACCGATGAGTGGTTGGTACCAGTGAGCCTCAAGCCCAGCCTGGTGGTGTGTGATAAAGGGGCGAAATATCATAGCAGCTCTGGGACTAGCTGGTTTGACGCACATCCCTTGCCTGGCGCATGTGCTGAATTTGGTGGTGCAGAGTTTCCTTAAAAATTACCCCGATATGTCAAAGCTGCTGCAGAAAGTGCAGGCCATTTGTGCGCGCTTTCTGCGTTCTCATCCTGCTGCTGCTCGCCTGTTAGCGCTGCAGCGTAACTTCGGCCTTCCCCCTCACCGCTCATATGCGGCGTGCCCACAAGGTGGAACTCCACCTTGCACATACTGGCCAGACTGTGCGAGTTGCAGCAGGCGATAGTGGAGTTTTAGCTGCAGCACGCACGGGTGAGTCGCTCTGCGGAACAGCACCACTTCACCACCAATGAGTGTGCCTCCACGTGAGACCTGTGTGCCTTGTTGAGCTGTTTTGAGTACTCCACCAACATTGCCAGTGCCGATGACGCCGTTCTCAGCGTTACTATCCCACTTCTATGCCTCCTTGAAAAAATCCTTCAGGCGATGATGGAAGAGGATGTGGCACAGGAGGAGGAGGAGGAAGAGGCATAATTTCCAAGGGTTTCAGGCCAGTCATTCACAAGTGGCTCCGAGGATGGGTTCCTGCACTCACAAACGACAGGTACACAATTGCCCGGCAAGGGCACAGTTCTGGAGGATGACAAGGTGGAGGATGAGGAGATGAAGGAGGAGGAACCGTGTTCACAGCAGGGTGGCACCCAGACCAGCTCATGGCAATCACTGGTGCGTGACTGAGGGGATACAGAGGACACAGACTATACACCTCCCACAGAGGACAGTTTGTCATTGCCTCTGGGCAGCCTGGCACACATGAGCGATTACATACTGCAGTGTCTCTGCAACGACCGCCGAGTTGCCCACATTCTAACTTGTGCTGATTACTGCGTGGCCACGCTGCTGGATCCCCGTTACAAGGACAACGTACTGTCCTTAATTCCGTCACTGGAGCATGATCGTAAGATGCGCAAGTACAAGCGCATGCTGGTAGACGAGCTGCTGGTGGCATTCCCACCTGACAGAGGGGGCGCAGTAGAAGCACAAGGCAAAGGCAGAGGAGGAGGAAGAGTTTGCCAATGCAGCTGGGGCACCACCAGCACCTCAGAAGGCAGGGTCAGCATGGCCGAAATGTGGAAAAGCTTTGTCAGCACGCCACAACAACCAGCAACACCAGCTGATATGGAAAGTCTTAACAGGAGGAAGAATTTCAGCAACATGGTGGAGTAGTATGTGTGCACACGACTACAGATACTGAATGATTTGTCTGTACCCTTCAACTTCTGGGTCTCCAAATTGGGCACATGGCCTGAGCTTGCCCTTTACGCCTTGGAGGTGCTGGCCTGCCCTGCAGCCAGTGTATTGTCTGAATATATGTTTAGCACAGGGGGCGTTATCACAGACAAGCGCAGCCGCCTGTCCACAGCCAATGTGGACAAGTGTCATGCCCCCCTCTGACGATGTGAAGAGGTCGGCCAGGATAGCAGCACGAGTTTAGTATTTGTTTTGGATCCGTGCTGGATCCGCCTCTCATCAGGTGCACTGGGTGGGGTCATTAGTTTAAAAAGCACACCAGCCCAGTGCTCTGAGCGGATTATAGGAATCATTGTGGTCTTGGAAGCTAGGAAGGAAGGTTGTCTGTTCCAGCTCAGAAAGATAAGTGTGATTTATTGTTTGGTTATTTTGTGTTATCTCTCCCATCCAGGTTCTGTGCGAGCAGGCTGCTCCTATTTCCCCTCTTCACCATCTCAGGGAATTTTGGGTGAATTCGGCCCAGGCACGGGGACACATCATACCTACCATTAAGGTCTGAATGTGGGCTGAGCAGTGCAGGAAAAGAGGTCAGGGATTAGCTAGGAGGTGACCCTTCCCCTGTCTCTCGCCCAGAGCCTGGTTGGTGGGTTATCTGTGAGTCTGAGTGCACGCCCGCCGTGACAACAAGCTCACGTTCATTAAAATGAACCAGGCATGGATCCCACAGGACTTGTCCGTACCTTGTACAGAATAGACATGTATACCAGCCTTACCCAGCCATTGTTATACTACAGCACAATTGCTCATTGTTGCATTTTTTATATTTCCCACACTTTTGGGGTGTACCCTAATTTAAACAAAAAAATTATAAATAAAACCAAAAACCAGTGTTGGCTACCTCGTCCTCCTCCACCGCCGCTTCCACCTACACAGCTACGTCCACTGCCAGCTCAACCTCCTTCTCCATATGGACCTGCACCTCATAGGTCAAGATTATTATTTTTTATTTTTACGCATTTTATTTTAATTTGTCTGGTACCTTGTTGGGTTACATATCCCAAATTTTTGGCTGTGATATATCCCTGCTCTAACTATTAGACAGGGAAATACATTGCACTAATTTGTCTGTTACATTGTCGGGTGAAATTCACCAATTTTTGGCTGTGATATACCCCTGCTCTACCTAGTGGACAAAGAAATACATTTCACTAATTTGTCTGTTACATTGTAGGGTGAAATTCACCAATTTTTGTCTGTGATATACCCCTGCTCTATCTAGTAGACAGGTAAATAAATTTCACTAATTTGTCTGTTACATTGTCGGGTGAAATTCACCAATTTTTGGCTGTGATATACCCCTGCTCTACCTAGTGGACAAAGAAATACATTTCACTAATTTGTCTGTTACATTGTAGGGTGAAATTCACCAATTTTTGTCTGTGATATACCCCTGCTCTATCTAGTAGACAGGTAAATAAATTTCACTAATTTGTCTGTTACATTGTCGGGTGAAATTCACCAATTTTTGGCTGTGATATACCCCTGCTCTACCTGGTAGACAGGGAAATACTTTGCACTAATTTGTCTGTTACATTGTAGGGTGACATTCACCCATTTTTGGCTGTAATATACCCCTCCTCTACTTAGTAGACATGTAAATACATTTCACTAATTTGTCTGTTACATTGTTGGGTGAAATTCACCAATTTATGGCTGTGATATACCCCTGCTTTAACTAGTAGACATGTCAATACATTTCACTAATTTGTCTGTTACATTGTTGGGTGAAATTCACAATTTTTTGGCTGTGATATACCCCTGCTCTACCTAGTAGACAGGGAAATACATTGCACTAATTTGTCTGTTACATTGTCGGGTGACATTCACAATTCTTTGCTGTGAAATACCCCTGCTCTATCTAGTGGACAAGGAAATACATTTCACTAATTTGTCTTTTACATTGTTGGGTGACAAATGCTCATCTTTTGCGCTAGAAAGTACATTTACGGCTTACACTGCATTTTGGACAGTACGAATCAGGTGAGGCCAGAACAAGTACAGACTATAGTAGATTGGGGGGCTGACGGTGCCTACAGTTCCTTTCCATTGTCTCCCACCCAGTCCCCTGCTGAAAGATCAGAGTTGGCACCTACAGCCCATGGCCAACTGTCTTTCAACTCAATCCTATGCAAATCAGGCAAGCAGTCTGCAGTCATGCAGCAGGCTCCTATCCTTTTTGATGACTCTGTGGGCCATCCACATAGCCCTGCACCAGAAGTGGAAGAGATTGAGTGCACTGATGCCCAACCACTTATGTTTTAGGATGAGGACATTGGAAGATCACCACAGCATTTTTGCCGTGAATAAACCCCTGCTCTGCATAGGTGACAGGAAGATAAATTTTTAAAAAAAATCATCTGTTACATTATCAGGTGACATTTCACCAATTTTGCCGTATACAAACTCCTGCTCTGCATAGGTGACAGTGACCTAATTTTTGTAAAATCGTCTGTTTCATTGGGTGACATTAACCCATTTTTGCCGATGAAAAACCCCTGCTTTGCATAGGTGACAGGGACTTAAATTTCTAAAATTCGTCTTTAATTGACGCGCGCCCCCCTCCTTTCATTCGATCCTTCCGCTTTAACAACTTGTTCCACATTTCTACTTTATCACATTTCAGCCATTGACCTCCCTTGGATGTGGTATCTCTTTCTCAGGCTCCCTCTCCGGCGTGGAACCCTGATTCACCACTAACCGTGATCAACATGGTAGGCACAGAATAGAACATCAAAAGTTGATAGATAAGATATAAAATTGGATCGTGGATTTCACGGGGACGTGCAACATGGTGGAGCAGTATGTGTGCACACGCCTAAACGTACTGACTGATGGGTCTGCACCCTTGAACTTCTGGGTCTCCAAATTCGGCACATGGCCTGAGCTTGCCCTTTATGCCTTGGAGGTGCTGGCCTTCCCTGCAGCCAGTGTATTGTCTGAACGTTTGTTTAGCATGGCTGGAGGTGATTATCACAGGTTATATTTCCCAATGTTTTGGGGTCTACCTAAATTTAAACAAAAAAATAAAAAATAAATAAAAAGAAAACAAAAAAAGTGTTGGCTACCTCCTGCTCCTCCACCGCCACATCCACCGCCTCCTTAACCTCATACTCCATATGGACCTCATCCTCCAAGATGAAGATTATAATTTTTTATTTTTATGTATTTTATGATATTTTTATTCATTTCCCTATCCACATTTGTTTGCAGAGCACTTGCCATGCTCTTAACCACATTTGCTAGCCCTTTCCATGACTTTTCTAGAGCCATTTTAGTGGTAAAAAATTCGGGTCCCAATTGACTTCAATAGGGTTCGGGTTTGGGGTCAAGTTCAGGTCCCGAACTCGAACTTTTTAATGAAGTTCTTCCGAACCAGTCGAACCCGAACATCCAGGTGTCTGCTGAACTCTACTTGCCACATAAGAATGGCTGAAATGTAAAGAAAAGTCTCCTGGAGATGGCTAGCACCCTCTGCAAGCCACTGAACAACTAAAATTCTTATATCTGCCATGCAGGGAGCAAGCATTATATTTCCAAAATGCAGTGGAGGAAGCTTTGCAGATAGCATAGCACAGCAAGCTAGGCTGTTTCCATAACTTGGGAGTTAGGGAAGCAGTGTAGTTTGTTCTGCTCTGCTGATTATGTAGTTTCACTGCAATGAGAGTTACAGAAGAAACAGAGGCACCCTGACCCACTCGGCAGTTTCTATAAGCCTGACCACCGGAGCCCTGGGACTCCTTTAAGTTGCCATGTTTGGGTGGCCAGCCTGCAACAGCATTCATGAAATGCAGCAGGCGAAACGCTCCCCCATTCAACAAGCTGAAAGAGACTGAATATAAAGCTTGCTGGCTAGCTCTGAGAAACTTCAGTGGTGAAATCTATGTGCCTGCTTGGGCACATATGCTAATCAATACATACTGAGTGTACCAAGATTGTACTTGAGAAAATAAGTTGTTGTGTTGTTTTTTTTTGGCTCATTGATTTTCTGTACGGAAATGTAAGACATATGACTGTGTTACTGTTTCATAATAAAAACCGGAAAAAATGTTCTGTTGGACCTTTATTTTATCATCCAACCCACCCACCATCTGCTGTCATTTGAACTAAATTGTTGTAAGCTTCTTCAGAAAAAAAAATCAGCTCAAAGCTAACTGTGAAAGATGTATACAAGCCAAAGCCAATCTCTGCTAAGAAGCTAGCAAATTCTCATCATGGCCTTAATGCATATCTCTATTACATTTGGGCATCTAAATTTAAGGAGAGCAGAACCTACATACAGTCAGGTCCATAAATATTGGGACAGACACAATTCTAATATTTTTGGCTCTATACATCACCACAATGGATTTGAAATGAAACGAACAAGATGTGCTTTAACTGCAGACTATCAGCTTTAATTTGAGGGTATTTGCATCCAAATCAGGTGAACGGTGTAGGAATTACAACAGTTTGCATATGTGCCTCTCACTTGTTAAGGGACTAAAAGTATTGGGACAGAATAATAATCATAAATCAAACTTTCACTTTTTAATAGCCTGAAGTCTGGAAAGCATAGACATAGTGTTGATCACGAATATTCGAATTGCGAATTTTAATCGCGAATACCGGCACTTTGAGAATTCGCAAATATTTAGAATATCGCTAAATATATTCGTAATCGCAAATATTAGATTTTTTTAAAATTCCTGTTCATTCAAATTTTATGCAAATTTTTCGCAATCAAGAAAATAATGCCTGGAGATCACGAATTCGTGAATTCTCGAAAATATATGGCAAATATTTGCCCAAATATTCGCGAAATATCACAGATTCGAATATTGCCCCTGACATCACCAGACACTGGGTTTCATCCATGGTGATGCTCTGCCAGGCCTCTACTGCAACTGTCTTGAGTTCCTGCTTGTTCTTGGGGCATTTTCTCTTTAGTTTTGTCTTCAGCAAATGAAATGCATGCTCAATCGGATTCAGATCAGGTGATTGACTTGGCCATTGCATTATATTCCACTTCTTTCCCTTAAAAAACTCTGGTTGCTTTTGCAGTATGCTTTGGGTCATTGTCCATCTCCACTGTGAAATGCTGTCTATTGAGTTCTGAAGCATTTGGCTGAATATGAACAGATAATATTGCCCGAAACACTTCATAATTCACCCTGCTGCTTTTGTCAGCAGTCACATCATCAATAAATACAAGAGAACCAGTTCCATTGGCAGCCATAAATGCCCACGCCATGACACTACCACCACCATGCTTCACTGATGAGGTGGCATGCTTAGGATCATGAGCAGTTCCTTTCCTTCTTCATACTCTTCTCTTCCCATCACTCTGGTACAAGTTGATCTTGGTCTCATCTGTCCATAGGATGTTGTTCCAGAACTGAGAAGGCTTTTCAGATGTTGTTTGGCAAACTCTAATCTGGCCTTCCTGTTTTTGAGGCTCAACAATGGTTTATATCTTGTGGTGATCCCTCTGTATTCACTTTGGTGAAGTCTTCTCTTGATTGTTGCCTTTGATACACATACACCTGCCTCCTGGAGAGTGTTCTTGATCTGGCCAACTATTGTAAAGGGTGTTTTCTTCACCAGAGAAAGAATTCTTTGTTCATCCACCACAGTTGTTTTCCGTGGTCTTCCGGGTCTTTTTTTATTTTGCACAGCGTTTACAGCAATGAAACCACATGTATTATAGATTAAATACCTTACACAGAGCATGCTACAGAGCGGATATATGTGAATCAGTCCTTATGTGTCTACTTTTATTTTCTACCCAGTGTTTCAGTCCCTCAGGTCTACTCACAGATATGTGCCCCCTCTCAGTAGATATGCCAAGATATGCCCGCTTCATAGTAGATATGACAAGATATGTACCCCCTCGCAGTAGATATGCCAAGATATGTACCCCCTCGCAGTAGATATGCCAAGATATGTGCCTCCTCACAGTACATATGCCAATATATGTGCCCCCTCACAGTACATATGCCAAGATATGTGCCCCCTTCACAGTAGATATCCCAAAATATGTGCCCCCTCACAGTTGATATGCCAAGATGTGTGCCCCCTTCACAGTAGATATGCCAAGATATGTGCCCTCTTATGATGGATATGCCAAGATATGTGCCCAGTGCCCCCTTCACAATGGTTATGCCCAGATGTGCCCCTTTACAGGAAGTGAAAAAAAACTAAAACAATAACTACTCCTTGCCTCAGTCACCCGGCTCCTCCCATTATCTGCGCTCCCCATCAGCAGCAACAGGATACTGTGACACATCGTGCTGCTGTGTAGGAGGAGCAGAGGCTGATTCCCAGCCTGCCCCGCTCCTCCTCCTACACAGATCAGCAGGACAGTGTGTGAGGACATCGTGCTGCTGCTGTGTAGCGCTGGTGGCTCAATGGTGGAGCAGGGGAGCAAATAGTTCCCTGCTTCATTGGCGTGCCTACAGTGTTTGGCACCCGGGGAGGGTAGTATTGACCTCATTGTACAACCTTCACAGTAGTTTAGTATAGATGTGTGCCCCTCACAGTAGTTATGCTCACATTGTGCCCTCTCAAAGTAGTTATGCCCACATTGTGCCCCCTCACAGTAGTTATGCCCACATTGTTCCCTCTCACAGTAGTTATCCCCTCTTTGCCCCTTTCACAGTTGTAATGACCTATCTGTGCCCTCTTCACAGTAATACTCCCCAATGTGCCCCCTTCATAGTAATAATCCCCATTGTGCCCCCTTCATAGTAATAATCACCATGGTGCCCCCTTCATAGTAATAATCACCATGGCGCCCCGTTCACAGTAATAATGCCCACTGTGACCCCTTCACAGTAATAATGCCCACTGTGCCCCCTTCATTGTAGTAATGCCCTCTGGCTATGTGCCCCATCCATAGTAGAAATGCCCATTGTGCCCCCTTCACATTAGTAATAAAGTCATCTGTGACCCGTCTGTATTAAAAACCAAAAAAACACAGTAACTACTCACCTTGTCCCATTCCTGAAGCTCACAGTCCTCTCTTCCCTGCAGGCACAGATCGCTCTGCAGCACTGTGTGGGCTGAGCCTATGCAGATTACCGGGCTGCAGGCTCCACCCACACAGGTCGGCAGCATGAGCCGTGCCTGCAGGCTGAATGGTGGAGTGGGGAGAAGTCTTCCTGCTTCACCATTCAGAGCGACCCCTGCCTGAAGGAGTGGAGGAGCATGGGGAAATAAGCGGTGAGTGACAGGACCTAGCTCCCTATGCTCCAGCAATGAGCGCTTCCATCTGTATTGATGGAAGCGCTCATTGCTTTTGGCCCCTGGCAGCTGTGCTGTGGGCCCCCGCAGGAGCTATGGCCCCAGCACTTGTCCGGGTATTCTGGGTGCTGACGCCGGCCTTTGGTCAATATAATAGTGCAGCTAGCATTGGGGTAGCCACACCTCCAAGTGTATACTGCAAAAACAAAGAACCAGAAACAGAATTAATCAGCGTGCCCTCCAAGATAAATATGCAGGTGGATGTGGCCATTAGAGATGAGCAAAGTTATCAAAAATTTTATTAGGCTGCTTCGTTAAAGTTCACAAAGAAATGTGATTTGTTATGAATGAGTTCATCAAGATGGCCACGAAGGCCTATCCGCGAGCAAATGGATGAGGTGAGTATGTATTTGTTAGTTTTTTACGCCATTTCAAGAAAAATGTATTCATTACCACTAAGCATGAGGAAATTTGGCTTTGTGACGAATCAAATTTTTACTACCAGAGAGGCTGGCACTTTATCCTATAGTGTGCAAGCAAAGCCACTGCTGATGGATTGCAGGATGGTCGTAACTATGGAAATAAGCAGTGTATAATGTGATGGAAAAATGAATCAGGCCAGCAAAGGAGAGAATATGGGTAATCATAATACATTAGTAAATGGCTTGTATTATCTTTCTCTACATGATAAATGCCACTTACTGAAGTGAAACAACACCTTGACGCTGGGATCACACCTGAGCGTTTTACAGCGCGTTCCTACGCGCTGTAAAACGCACAACAGGCAAGAACCAATGATTCCCTATGGGAATGGTTCTCACCTGGGCGTTTTACAGCGCGTACGATCGCGCTGTAAAACGCCCGACGCTCAAACAAGTGCTTGAGCTTTTTTTTGGGCGTTTGTCGCGCGTTTTGGCCCATAGACTTCAATAGGAACGCGCAACGCTTGATTTTCGCGCGTTTTTGACACATAAAACGCGCGTTCGAACGCGCGTCTTGGATTTTGCAACATGCAGGAAAAGGCCCAACACCAGGTGCAAAGCACAGTTTTGGAGAGAATCCAGCATGGAGGAGTCTCTCTGTGACACCGAGAACCTCATCAGGCTGGTGCAAGGCAAACGCTGCCTGTATGACACACAGGATGCCAACTACAAAAATCGGAGGAGCAGGCAGCAGGCCTGGGAGGATATTGGCAAAAGCATCTGGCCAGATTGGAGAAGTTTCACCAAGACAGTGAAACAGGGAAAAGGTATTTCCATGTGTGTTGTAAAGTGAAAGTAAACTCCTTGTGTGCAGTGGTGTACCAACTATATGTAATAGCCCTGGCCAGCTCTACCTGCAGCCCTCCAGCTGTTGTCAAACGCCACCTCCACAAATGCTGCCCTGTATTTTACTTGCTGGAGCCTGTGCAGGCATGCATGGAGTGGGATTTTAGCAACAGCTAGAGGGACGCAGCATCACCATCCCTGTTCTTGTATATGGGCACTCAGTGGCCTTAGTTTACAGAGAATGATGTGCACATTACATGTTGTAATAGTGTCCCCTCGCCCCTTTAGTTTTTAGTACTGTCCTGGTTCACCCTCCCCCACATTCTGGTACAATGCAATGGGCCAGTATGTTCAATTTGCAGTGGTTCCACTATCTTGTGCCAGACTGCGCTCTTTCAATCCGCAAATGTAGTGGCATTTTGAAATGTAGGCCTAAGTTTGGGTTGAGGGATTTGAATCCTAAGTTGTTATTGATATTGTGTACTTTTTAGAATTAGACTGTTTGTGGGCTATGGGTGGCAAGGCATATGTTAGGTGCTTCGGTTTGTAACGTGTCAGTATTGGGCACCTTGATGGGATCCGTTATTTCACCCTCCTTGGCTTATATTCTACTGGCCGAGTATTGGCCACTTAAATGGGACACATGATTTCGCCCATATTTATAAACCCTTGTTAATGGGCGACTATTGATGGCCACTATAGGGGCATCCTCAAGGGGCACTATATAGGTTAAAAAAAAACAAATGCACAAAAGATCGTTTCCAAATTTATCATTTAGCCCTAGTAATAATCAACCAAATTTGAAAATCAAATAATATCTAAACACTCTTTTCAGACAAAAAATATTAATGAACATAAACTTAGATGGCTTCCAATTGCCAGGGTAACGCCCCATGTGGTGTCAAAAAATATGCGTTGAAGTGGTCCCGGACAGCTGCACTGTGCCGGGTCCCACGCACACCGCTCGGATTACGACTCTCAAAGGAATGGCTGAGGAAATCTTCAAAATTAAAGCCATCCCGTAGACGGACAAAATTATGCAGAGCACACGCTGCCTTCACGGCCGAGATAGCGGTCTCCAATTTTAAATAAATGGGAGAATGGAGAAAGCGCCATTTGTTCGCTAAAATCCCGAAGGCGCACTCCACCACCCTGCGTGCCCTTGTCAGCCGGTAATTAAATACCCGCCTGGCAATGGAGAGTCCCCGGCTGGAGTACGGCCTCATCAGATGCTCCCCCAGCGCAAAGGCCTTGTCCCCCACAAAAACAAAGGGCATAGCGGGAAAAGTGGTCCCAGGCAGTGTGGTGTTCCCCGGGAGGTCCAGCTCATTATTATTGAGCATTTGCCCAAAGGCCGAATGCCCGAAAACAGCTGAGTCTGAGCTGCTGCCGTAGGACCCCACATCAATGTATCTGAAGCAATAGTTTGCATCACACACCGCAAAAAGAACAAATGAAAAATATTTTTTATAATTAAAAAATTGACTCCCGCTCCTTATGGGCTTCTGAACGCGGATGTGTTTGCCGTCTATTGCGCCGACACAGTTTGGGAAATTGCAGGATTCTAAAAACTGATCCGCAATTTGCAGCCAGTCCTCCTTCTGTGGTTGGGCCATCACAGCAGGATGAAGGACGTCCCAAATTGCCACGCAGGTTTCACGGATGATCATACTGGCTGTGGACTTCCCAATGAGAAAGGCGAAGTGTAGACTGGCCAATGACTGTCCGGTAGCTAAATACCTGAAACAAATGTAAGAAAATAAAGAGACATGAACGGATGCTTTTTATTTCGTTTTTCATAGTCAACACTATCAAAGGCAAATGGAAAAGCCTGAAAGACGCCTTTATCCGCCATCGCCGCAAACAAAAGGAGCAGAGGAGCGGATCATCCCCAGGCGCACGCTCCAGTTATGTGCATGCAGCCCAAATGTCATTTTTGATACCGTGCACCGAAATGCGGAGGTGAGTCAAGGGCATACACATTGAGGAGAGGATGTGGTATGACATTACATACATTCAATTTCATATGGGGAACATACTTACCTATATTTTCCACTTCACAGCACCGATAGTAGCTGGGAACCCAGCCAGGCGCAAGCTGATGAGGAAGAGGACGAGGGCAAAATCGACAGTAAGCCCGGCCCATCTATGGGGCCAATGAGTCCTCCAGCCCCCCCCCCCCCCCACTCCGACTTTCGTCAGCCCCATGCAGACTGTCCAAGCCGTACCAGAGGCAAGTCGACAGCCCCGACATTAAAGGAGGAGAACTGAGAGGCAGGAGGACCGGCTAATCGGCTGCCTGGATGCCCTGGCACATCCTGTGCCAAAACTTAGCAGCGACGCATATTTTCTCCTCAGTCTAGAGGAGAAAATGCTACATGTGCCGAGACATCTCGTCACAAAAGTAAGGGAGGAGGTGACTAACACCATTGACAAGTATTGCCTCCCTTATGAGCTAGCAACGTCTAGCACTGCCCCACAGCATCCCCCACAGCAGCCACCACAGCAGCCACCACAGCAGCCACCACAGCAGCCAGCACAATATGGCCACCAATATGGGCCACAATATTGCCCACAATATGGCCCACTACATCCCCAACATGCACAACAACACCCTCACACATACCCAGCACACACATACACACAAAGTAACATACAACACCCTCTTGAGACATGGCAGACACAACACACATCATACCCATATCCCTCTTCAAGCACGGGCCCAAGCACCTCCACCATCACCACCACTGAAATGCCACCCGCCAATCAGTCTCGCGGAGCCAGAGAGACACGGCGGGATCCCAAGGCAGAGTTTTCTGGGCCGCAATATGAAACCCTTTGAGAAACTTAGAAGAGGGAAATTCTCCGGCTCAAGGGTTTGGGAGCCAAAAAGGGCACTTATCTAGAAAAATGTTTGTAATATTTTGATGTTATTTATACTACATTGCTCCTTTGTTTGTAAAACAGTTTAAACACATTTTATTTGGAAATGTATGATGTGAATACATTCACCAAAGTTAAAAAAATTTAAACAACTGTTTGGACTATTTTTGGAAAGTGAGGGGTAAAACATGGCCAAATGTGGATACATGATGCATGTATGGGATATCTATGCCACACGTTGACAACATACACATCACATACCCCCCGCACAAACACTCATACGTCACAAACAGCAAGAGAAACAGGGCGAAACTCAGATCATGGCACAACACACTGCAAATGGTTTAAATGGCCACAATAATAGGCTACTTACCGCAAAGTAATGACCAGTCTTTCCACTGGTGGGATGCAGTCCCGCATGAAGGTGTCCTGACGCTGCAAATGAGGAGACAACAGAACCAGGAGCTCGTCAAAGCTGCGAAACAAAAAAATGTTCATGGTTAACTATACAAAAAGCGCAAAACACTTAGCTTAACCATTGCAAAAACATTGCAACCACGTATACGTACTAACCTGTGGATGGACATCCTGCTGTAGTCCAAAAACTTGTCCTCATGGGCACGGAGGTTGGCATACAGTGCCCAGAACTGGCCCCTCTCCTGTCTATTCGCAATCACAGGATGGACCCAGAAACGTCACCTGCTGTCCCGCCTTCTCCTCAAGCGTTCCAGGTGGATAGCTGCAACAAGTGCCGCAACACGTCGCCGTCTATAGCATTCCATGATGACTACAAACCACACACTCTACCAACACACATGGAATTTCACACCTCCAATGCCCTAGGATTGGCCAAACTTCATATACACACGGATATTTGCTGATTGGACAACACTGCAGTCAATCACAGAAACGCGCGTCAAACGCGCGTTTACTATTGCAAAAAACGTGCATAAAAACGCGCGTAAAACGCGCGTTAAACGCGCGTCTCAGAAACGCTCAGGTCTGAACCCAGCGTTAATGATCTATTCTGAGGATAGGTCATCAAAGTCAGGAGCCTGGAAAACCTCTTTAATCAAAATGGGTTCACATGACTATACATTAGAGGCTCTGTTCTTTTAGAATACATAAGTTGGCAGCTTCTTCTACAAGCTAACAGTTGATTGGCCAGTTATGAGCAACAGTCAATATAAATGGTCAAAGCCATGACTGAAGTTCTAACCTACACCCATTTATTCATGAATCCGCTAAACTAGTTTTTCATGGACTAAAAAAATCTTAAAATGCCACTAAAACCATGAGATCTTATTTAATCAAATCCTCCATGAGAATACAATGTAATGCATTAAGTGAAAGTCAAAAAAGTGTGACAAATAATTGACATTGCATCCTTAAAAATACATTTCTAGGGAAAAAATTATGCATAGCACAAGTGCGGAAATTCTACCTTAACATTTCAAACCAAATGCAAATGTCAAATCTGTTCGGGAACTAACATACTTGGATGTTCCATCCATATTTTTTATTAAATAATCCATGCAACATGTCAGGTTTCAGCAGTCTTGCTTAGGAGTACTTCATAAATAAACATTTCATCATATCTGTTTGTTAGCAACTCTCTATTTCAGCTACGTATGTTGATGTGGTGTTACAGAATATGTACAATTTCTTCTGCTAAATGAACATCCATGCATAGACTATAAAATGAATAATAAAATGGTAGAATGAACACCTTAGAATTCAGAAATCACTCTGCACCTGTTCCCCTTTATAATTCAGAGCTAGAAAATGTGTCTCCAGATATTTCCAGTCCTATAATTTAGATAATTATCCCTTGGATATTCTATATTTAGCTGTCAGTCGGCCTGAAAGCCCAACTTGTAGAAAAATAGTTAAATATATGATTTTATATATTGCTTTCATATATTATGAATACATCAATTCCCCAAAAAATAGAACAGGACCAGATTTCTGAATGGTTACTAATAAATGGGTAATAGACAATACGGGAAGCACTGTCTGTGTTTAATATAGTATACTCTATAGTCATCAACTCCTATAACTGCCCAGTGGAGACTAGACAGCCATCAATTATCTGCAATTATTGCTGAAGTTAATTATGTTTGCAATAATGAACAATTGACAGCAGCTCTTAAAGGAACAGTCCAAGCCTCTGTCCAGCAAACTGAAATAAGGCTGAAAATGTGCTATGATTTGTCCAATAATATTAATATGTGGGCAATAAGGAGAAATAAGTTTTACATATACATATATATATATATATATATATATATATATATATTTATATATTAAAGTAAAAAATGGGAGGCAGCACCGATCAAAACTGGAAATGTCCAGGTGCACGCTCTGGGGAAGAAAGCTTACCCAAATGTATAATGTCCAAAAAAGAGCAGCACTCCAACACAGGATAAAATAAATTACGAAAGTTTATTCACCCATGGTGTAGCGGCGTTTCAGCTCCACAATTGAGCCTTTCTCAAGCAATAAAAGGGACTCAGTGAACAGAATACATACCCCCACATCATTAGCAAAGTGTCACATGATCATTACAAACCATAAGACTTTTAACCATTTAATACATCGATATTGTATTGTGATTACAACAAAATAAATAAAGTGTCTCTGTGCCATTAATCGAGTGTTACAACTTATTAGTAATGTACATACCAAATATACACAATTCATCAAATACTGTATAGAAATATGTTATCATAAAAATACATATAAAAAGTGCAAGTACTTACTAGTATTACAATGGGTTATAAACCAAAAAACTGCCAAGTGCTATTCAATATTATTCACTGAGGTTAAGTAACCGACTATGAAAATTGTAGATTCACACTGAAGCATCAAAACTGTGAATTAACACATGTGGAATTAAATACATAACAAAAAAGTGTGAAATAACTGAAAATAAGTCATATTCTAGGTTCTTCAAAGTAGCCACCTTTTGCTTTGATTACTGCTTTGCACACTCTTGGCATTCTCTTGTTGAGCCTCAAGAGGTAGTCACCTGAAATGGTTTTCACTTCACAGGTGTGCCCTGTCAGGTTTAATAAGTGAGATTTCTTGCCTTATAAATGGGGTTGGGACCATCAGTTGCGTTATGGAGAAGTCAGCTGGATACACAGCTTATAGTCCTACTGAATAGACTGTTAGAATTTGTACTATGGCAAGAAAAAGGCAGCTAAGTAAAGAAAAACGAGTGGCCATCATTGCTTTAAGAAATTAAGGTCAGTTAGTCCGAAAAATTGGGAAAACTTTGAAAGTGTCCCCAAGTGCAGTCACAAAAACCATCAAGCGCTACAAAGAAACTGGCTCACATGCAGACCTCCCCAGGAAAGGAAGACCAAGAGTCACCTCTTCTGCGGAGGATAAGTTCATCCGAGTCACCAGCCTCAGAAATCGCAGGTTAACAGCAGCTCAGATTAGAGACCAGGTCAATGCCACACAGAGTTCTAGCAGCAGACACATCTCTAGAACAACTGTTAAGAGGAGACTGTGTGAATCAGGCCTTCATGGTAGAATATCTGCTAGAAAACCACTGCTAAGGACAGGCAACAAGCAGAAGAGTCTTGTTTAGGCTAAAGAACACAAGGAATGGACATTAGACCAGTGGAAATCTGTGCTTTGGTCTGATGAGTCCAAATTTGAGATCTTTGGTTCCAACAACCGTGTCTTTGTGCGACGCAGAAAAGGTGAACAGATGGACTCTACATGCCTGGTTTCCACGGTGAAGCATGGAGGAGGAGGTGTGATGGTGTGGGGGTGCTTTTCTGGTGACACTGTTGGGGATTTATTCAAAATTGAAGGCATACTGAACCAGCATGGCTACCACAGCATTTTGCAGCGGCATGCTATTCCATCCGGTTTGCGTTTAGTTGGACCATCATTTATTTTTCAACAGGACAATGACCCCAAACACACCTCCAGGCTGTGTAAGGGCTATTTGACCATGAAGGAGAGTGATGGGGTGCTGCGCCAGATGACCTGGCCTCCACAGTCACCGGACCTGAACCCAATTGAGATGGTTTGGGGTGAGCTGGACCGCAGAGTGAAGGCAAAAGGGCCAACAAGTGCTAAGCATCTCTGGGAACTCCTTCAAGACTGTTGAAAGACCATTTCAGGTGACTACCTCTTGAAGCTCATCAAGAGAATGCCAAGAGTGTGCAAAGCAGTAATCAAAGCAAAAGGTGGCTACTTTGAAGAACCTAGAATATGACATATTTTCAGTTGTTTCACACTTTTTTGTTTATGTATATAATTCCACATGTGATAATTCATAGTTGTGATGCCTTCAGTGTGAATCTACAATTTTCATAGTCATGAAAATAAAGAAAACTCTTTGAATGAGAAGGTGTGTCCAAACTTTTGGTCTGTACTGAGGTAAAAACTAGCAGATAAGGCTCATGTATATAACAGTGTGACTTTGCAGCAGCATTATTTGTAGTCATAATTAGTGTTGAGCGAATTGAGCTTTGGATCCAAAATCCAAAGTGGATTTGCTCAAAACGTAGTTTCAATGCTGTACAAAGATTTGTCTCCATAAAGCATTCAAATGTATGGGTCCCGGCGAAGGAAATTTGTTATCACTGAAGTCTCTCGGGACTTTGGGGAATAACTCGCTGGAGCCCATGCATTTTAATGTTGTACAGGGACAGGTCTCCATACAGCACTAAAATCAGGTTTTGAGCGAATCGACTTTGGATCTATGATCCAAAGCTCGATTCGCTTAACACTAATAATACAGCACTCTTTTTGGTCAGTACATTATATCACATTCTATCAGAAGTCATATGATAAAGCTATTCTCCTTCATTGCATTTACGTCAGGGTTCTATATGACATGATTTGGAGTCTGCAATAAAATAGAGGCATTACTTGAGGGCAACTTTAACCACTTTAACCCCGCTAGCTGAAACCCCCTTAATGACCAGGCCACTTTTTACACTTCTGCACTACACTACTTTCACCATTTATTGCTCGGTCATGCAGCTTACCACCCAAATGAATTTTACCTCCTTTTCTTCTCACTAATAGAGCTTTCATTTGGTGGTATTTCATTGCTGCTGACATTTTTACTTTTTTTGTTATTAATCGAAATTTAACGATTTTTTTGAAAAAAAATGACATTTTTCACTTTCAGCTGTAAAATTTAGCAAAAAAAAGACATCCATATATAATTTTTTCGCTAAATGTATTGTTGTACATGTCTTTGATTAAAAAAAATTGTTTGGGCAAAAAAAAATGGTTTGGGTAAAAGTTATAGCGTTTACAAACTATGGTACAAAAATGTGAATTTCCGCTTTTTGAAGCAGCTCTGACTTTCTGAGCACCTGTCATGTTTCCTGAGGTTCTACAATGCCCAGACAGTAGAAAAACCCCACAAATTACCCCATTTCGGAAAGTAGACACCCTAAGGTATTCGCTGATGGGCATAGTGAGTTCATAGAACTTTTTATTTTTTGTCACAAGTTAGCGGAAAATGATGGGTTTTTTTATTTTAATTTTTTTCTTACAAAGTCTCATATTCCACTAACTTGCGACAAAAAATAAAAAATTCTAGGAACTCGCCATGCCCCTCACGGAATACTTTGGGGTGTCTTCTTTCCAAAATGGGGTCACTTGTGGCGTAGTTATACTGCCCTGGCAATTTAGGGGCCCATATGTGTGAGAAGTAGTTTGCAATCAAAATCTGTAAAAAATGACCGGTGAAATCCGAAAGGTGCACTTTGGAATGTGTGCCCCTTTGCCCACCTTGGCTGCAAAAAAGTGTCACACATCTGGTATCGCCGTACTCAGGAGAAGTTGGGGAATGTGTTTTGGGGTGTCATTTTACATATACCCATGCTGGGTGAGAGAAATATCTTGGCAAAAGACAACTTTTCCAATTTTTTTATACAAAGTTGGCATTTGACCAAGATATATCTCTCACCCAGCATGGGTATATGTAAAATGACACCCCAAAACACATTCCCCAACTTCTCCTGAGTACGGCGATACCAGATGTGTCACACTTTTTTGCACCCAAGGTGGGCAAAGGGGCACATATTCCAAAATGCACCTTTCAGATTTCGCAGGTCATTTTTTACACATTTTGATTGCAAAGTACTTCTCACACATTTGGGCCCCTAAATTGCCAGGGCAGTATAACTACGCCACAAGTGACCCCATTTTGGAAAGAGGACACCCCAAGGTATTCCGTGAGGGGCATGGCGAGTTCCTAGAATTTTTTTTTTTGGCACAAGTTAGCGAAAATTGATTTTTTTTGTATTTTCTCACAAAGTCTCCCTTTCCGCTAACTTGGGACAAAAATTTCAATCTTTCATGGACTCAATATGCCCCTCACGAAATACCTTGGGGTGTCTTCTTTCCGAAATGTGGTCACATGTGGGGTATTTATACTGCCCTGGCATTTTAGGGGCCCTAAAGCGTGAGAAGAAGTCTGGAATATAAATGTCTAAAAAATTTTACGCATTTGGATTCCGTGAGGGGTATGGTGAGTTCATGTGAGATTTTATTTTTTGACACAAGTTAGTGGAATATGAGACTTAGTAAGAAATAACAAAAAAAAAAAAAAATTCCGCTAACTTGGGCCAAAAAAAATGTCTGAATGGAGCCTTACAGGGGGTGATCAATGACAGGGGGGTGATCAGGGAGTCTATATGGGGTGATCACCCCCCTGTCATTGATCACCCCCCTGTAATTGATCACCCCCTGTAAGGCTCCATTCAGACGTCCGTATGATTTTTTACGGATCCACGGATACATGGATCGGATCCGCAAAACGCATACGGACGTCTGAATGGAGCCTTACAGGGGGGTGATCAATGACAGGGGGGTGATCAGGGAGTCTATATGGGTGATCACCCCCCTGTATAGCTCCATTCAGACGTCCGTATGATTTTTTTACGGATCCACAGATACATGGATCGGATCCGCAAAACGCATACGGACGTCTGAATGGAGCCTTACAGGGGGGGTGATCAATGACAGGGGGGTGATCAGGGAGTCTATATGGGTGATCACCCCCCTGTAAGGCTCCATTCAGACGTCCATATGATTTTTTACGGATCCACGGATACATGGATCGGATCCACAAAACGCATACGGACGTCTGAATGGAGCCTTACAGGGGGGTGATCAATGACAGGGGGGTGATCAGGGAGTCTATATGGGTGATCACCCCCCTGTATAGCTCCATTCAGACGTCCGTATGATTTTTTTATGGATCCACAGATACATGGATCGGATCCGCAAAACGCATACGGACGTCTGAATGGAGCCTTACAGGGGGGTGATCAATGACAGGGGGGTGATCAGGGAGTCTATATGGGTGATCACCCCCCTGTAAGGCTCCATTCAGACGTCCGTATGATTTTTTACGGATCCACGGATACATGGATCGGATCCGCAAAATGCATACGGACGTCTGAATGGAGCCTTACAGGGGGGTGATCAATGACAGGGGGGTGATCAGGGAGTCTATATGGGTGATCACCCCCCTGTCATTGATCACCCCCCTGTAAGGCTCCATTCAGACGTCCGTATGTGTTTTGCGGATGCGATCCATGTATCCGTGGATCCGTAAAAATCATACGGACGTCTGAATGGAGCCTTACGGGGGGTGATCAATGACAGGGGGTGATCAATGACAGGGGGTGATCAGGAAGTCTATATGCGTGATCACCCCCTTGTCATTGATCACCCCCCTGTAAGGCTCCATTCAGACGTCCGTATGTGTTTTGCGGATCCGATCCATGTATCCGTGGATCTGTAAAAATCATACGGACGTCTGAATGGAGCCTTACAGGGGGGTGATCAATGACAGGGAAGTGATCAGGAAGTCTATATGGGGTGATCATGGGTGATCAGGGGTTCATAAGGGGTTAATAAGTGACAGGGGGGGTGTAGTGTAGTGTAGTGGTGTTTGGTGGTACTTTATACAGCTACCTGTGTCCTCTGGTGGTCGATCCAAACAAAAGGGACCACCAGAGGACCAGGTAGCAGGTATATTAGACGCTGTTATCAAAACAGTGTCTAATATACCTGTTAGGGGTTAAAAAAATCACATCTCCAGCCTGCCAGCGAGTGATCGCCGCTGGCAGGCTGGAGATCCACTCGCTTACCTTCCGTTTCTGTGAGCGCGCGCGCCTGTGTGCGCGCATTCACAGGAAATCACGGCTCTCGCGAGATGACGCATATATGCGTGACTCTGCGCAGAGCTGCCACCTCCGGAACGCGAATCTGCATTAGGCGGTCCGGAGGTGGTTAAAGAAATACTCCCACAAACATTTTTATTCTCTTACTTATTATAAAGGAACATGATATAAACCATAGTGAGGGTAATCTTCTTACCGTTGACTGTATTTGTGAGTTGTACAAAAAAAGACAGCACAGCTCAAACGCTTTCCATAGGAGCGTGGATGAATAAGGTAGGTGGATGGTATCTTTAGATGCACTCGATAACTGGATTTAAGGTTCCCTTCACATTCAGATTTCTTACCTCCTGGATGTTAAATTAGAGGACTGAACATAGTGAGGTACCGCAACAATTCATTAAACTATTGGTTTTATTATACTCACATAGATAAAAAGTCTCATGAGACTGACATTGAGGCTCCCATAGGAACACATAAGATGCTGTGTTATATGGAGAGGTAGCATCTTGGTCACATGACACAGCTGAGTATCAGTAGGGAGGTTATAACTCACAAATACAGTCACTGGTAAGAAAATGACCTTCACTACACTATCATGTACCCTTCTAATAGGTAAAAGAGTAAACATTGTGTGGGAGTGTTTCTTTAATGTTTCCCAATAGGAACTTTAAATCCCCTGCTACCATTCATATAACTTTACATGACATAACCTTATGGAAATCTGCCCTGATTTGCCTAGTCATCACTGGGGTATTCATAGAGTACAATGACATAAGCATAAATTAGTCTTCAATATACTCCAGATATTAAAGGGAGTCTGTCACCTGTTTTTCACTAATATAACTAAGAGCACTGCCCCATAGAAGATTACATACACATCCCAAGCATACCTGTGTGCACTATGTGTCTGTATTCCATGTCCAGGAAAAGCACCTTTATTCTGCTGGAAAACAGCTCCCAAGTGCCCAGCTCTGCTGCTGCAAGTGCCCAAAGCAAACCAGACTGGAGAGGAGGGCTGCTTTAGGTGCTCATATCTTAGGATTGGATTAGAAAGGAAGCTGGCATTCCAACCTTTCAAACGATACTAGAACCACAGCATTATATCCACTATATCAGAAGATAAAGCCGTTAGAAATCGAGTCAGGTCATGTTATCCACAGCATTATATCCACTATATCAGAAGATATAGCCGTTAGAAATCGAGTCAGGTCATGTTATCCACAGCATTATATCCACTATATCTGAAGATATAGCCGTTAGAAATCGAGTCGGGAGTGAAAGCAGTATTTACTGCTGGGCACTTTTGAGCTGTTTTCCAGCAGTATAAAAGTGCTTTTCCTGGACATGGAATACAGACACATAGTACACACAGGTATGCTTGGAAAGCATTTGAGTATTTGCAATCTTCTGTGGGGCAGTGCTCTTAGTTATATTGGTGACAGACTCCCTTTAAAGGCTGCTGGCAGCAGGAGTTTTGTCATTTAACTACATGGTTATGTATCTGGAGCTATGGAATTGAAACGTTCAGACAATTATAAACACAGAATATAAAATTCATCAGCATAATAAGAATGTGTTTAAAGTTAGACATTCAACTTAGCTCTTAAGAATACCACTGTATATTTATAGTAAGTGTTTACTTGTGACATTCTATTAGTCATCTAAAAGGATATTCAAAGACACCATCGCAGGGAAGTGTTAATTGCAATGTCTCACAATTGGTGATGAGCGGCAGGAGCTATATTCGAATTTGGGATATTTCACTAATATTTGGGCGAATATTCGCCATATAATCGCAAATTCACGATTATTTTCTTTGATTGCAAAAAATCGGCAATGTAATATTCACGTAATGCGTGTGAAATACAGGTGTGGGTCATTTTTACTACATTTTCCAATCTGCTAGAAGTTTCCTGAGACTGGAGAAAATGGCTGGCACGGCAGAACATTAAAAATGGCTTTATATGCAGTTAGATTGCTCCAATATATTCGCGATTGCACTAATCGGCACTAATGATGCGAATATTTTAGCACAATACGTGAAATTTAACATTTTAACAGGTCTGCATGTATGTATGTATGTACAGCAGAACCTATCACACTACCTAACACACTGCACTGCAACAGCTACACTATATCAGGATATAACCTACACTGACTATCTCCCACTAACTATCTGTATTATATATATAAGCTATCTAACTAGCTATCTATTGTAGTGTGGAAAGCACAGAGCATAGCAATGACACTGCTATCTCTCTCTCTCAGAACTCCATAAAACTACAGAAAATGGCTGCTGGGGAGGTTCTTATATAGTAAGGGGTAGGCAACTTTCCTATTGGTTGCTAGGGTTGTTGCTAAGCTCAGACAAAGACATTGCAGCCTTCTCATTGGCCCACAAGCAAGAAGGGAGGTTACTCGAAGTGCCGATATTCGCAATTAATATTTGCGATTTGAATATTAACGCCCAACACTACTCATAATATAGACTCATGGTGACATCACTGCATACCAAGTGCTTCATTATGACATCTCATCATTCAATACCAAGTGTTTCATTATAACATCCCAACAACAGTTTAAAAAAAGGGTTCATTTCTTTTAGGGATTGGCCACACGGTCAGGTTTGTGCATGCAGTTTTGGAAGCCAAGACCATGAGTAAATTCAAAAAAGAGAAGTCGTATCTGTCCTTTATACTTTCTCTCCTTTTATGACCCCATCCTGATGTTGTCTTTTAAACCTGCATGCACAAACCTGACCGTGTGGCCGTAACCTTATTGTGACAGTCGGAAGCCTAATAATTGTCCTTATGCTGCATTTACATTGCCCGATGGAGCAGGTAATTATTGGGATGGGACCATTCCTTCTTTGTAATTGCCTTTTCATCAGTGGAGGAGAAGAGCTGTATTTACATGCAGAGAAGATCTACTCTGTATGGGGAGGATTGATAGCTACTGCAATCACTCATCTCAATAAAGATTCATTGTTTGTGGGCAGCAGATGGCACTTGTGACAGCACAATCCGCTGACCAGAAACATTGATTTAATGAGCTGTAGAGATGAGCGAATTAATTGAAAATTCGATTTGGCTGCTTTGCCGAATTACTTCATCACAAAGTATTTTTTTGTAAGTAGCGGGTACAATAACAGGGAGCTGCGATAGCGCCGCCCCCGTTATTGTACTCCTCAGATGCCACATTCATACATGATCGCGGCATCTCAGTGTAAAATTAACAATAATTCAAACTTACAAAATCAAACTTACTGCCTTTCGAAAGGCCGGCCGTCACCTTGTTGCTTCAAGATCTCGGACGAAATCCCGTGTGGAGCGAGATTATGTCATCACGCCGATCCAGTCCCCATGATCCTTATATAATGGACAAGTCTAAATACAAACTTAAAGGCTAGTAAAAAGGAAAGTTCAGCACCTGTGAGCATGAAGGACCCGTGTCAGGCCCGGGTAACACAATGCAAAAAGGTTCAAGGAATCCAGCTCCACTTCGGTAAAGGAATATTTATTTTGCTTGCGGTAAAATCACATCCAGTTACAGTAACTAAAGTCTTGTCTACGCGTTTCGGGCTACCAGAAACAATTCAAGCCCTTACTTATGAAACTTAAAGGCTACTACAACAGGACTTAATGTAACGGCTATAAAACCCTGTGAATTTGCTGCCTTATTTATCCCTGGTGTACCATCCTCTAAGGTTGTATTTAGACATAATCTATAGAGTATAGTCCAATAAAAACTGATGCAAAACGGCCATTTAAAATGGATAACCGGCAAGAAAATGGATGCACATACTGATGCAAAATGGCTATGAAAAACTGACAGGGTGTCCATTTTAATGGCTGTTATTTTTCACTGTTGTGTGAAGGTAACTTAAGATTTATGTACCCCAAAACGGTATTATAAGAAAATACAATCCTCTCACACAAAAAAAAAAATACTGTTATGTATACTGTCAATTAAAGGGGTTTTCCGGGTTCCTGAGGATAGATCATCAATCTCTTATCAGTAGGGGTCCGACTCCTGGTATCCTTGCAGATCAGCTGTTTCAAGAGCCTATGGCACTCCGGTGAGCACGGCTGCCTCTTCCTAAGCCTGTAAAGCTACGTTCATCAGTCACATGGCCTAGGCGCACCTTAGTATCATTCAAGTCAATGAACCTGAGCTGAAATACCATGCACAGCCGTTATACAATGGATGGTGCTGTGATTGGTAAGCTGCAAGGATTGTGCAGGGTTCCTCCTCTTCAAACAGCTGATCGGCAGGGGCGGCAAGTGCCAGACCCTTGCAGATCTGGTTGTCAATATTAAACACCCAGAAGACCTCTTTAAACAAAAACAAACAAAAAAAAAAATATCTGCCTCTAAGATATATTATGATATGCATCAGAACTGAACTTTGGATCTTATTAGATTATAAAAAATATGTCTGTCACAAGATCATAATACCTTTCATTGTATGAATACTTTCACTTGAACATTACATGAACTTTTCTTATTCCTGAAGTCAGTTATTTTGCAAATTCTAAAAATGTTCCTAACCATGGTATTATTAGGTTTATCTCTTCACCTAAATTAAGATACATTTATTCTTTAGTAAAAGCCTTAGGGTTTAAGCGATATGTTTAGTCTTACTTCAGCACTTTACTGGCTGACATCCAAGGAACTGAGTCTCATCAAATTACTTTTTTGTCCTACATAGGTGACCACATTTTTGGAAGAACTCCTGCACATGAATGTTTCATGAGTATTAAAAATTGCCAAATGTCTATAAATTAAAGTCAACGATCGCTTGTTTTATTTTGTGCTTTGTTTCACTTCCAGCTACTTTTTAAAGATACTCTGGTGGTCATCATATGTACTTTTAGTTATAGTTTTATTTGCTGAAATAGAAATCTGTATTTTATTTATATAGACATGAGATCTGGCACCCCACAGATATACTGTGCACATTGTGTACCCCACAGATATACTGTCTACAATGTGCATCACTGGGTCTTGATATTTCACCATACCAGTTAAAGCATAAGGCTCCTTTTACACACCGTTTATCAGAAACTAACGTCCATATGACACCTCTAAAAATGGCAAATGTGAAGGTCCTGATGATCACCTGAGAAAAATCCTTTATCAGCTGATGCATTCTTCATGCAGCCTTAGAAGCATATCGCCCTATGTAAACAATCAAACTACTGCATATTGGGATAAATAATTGCAGTAATGATCAATCATCCCCATACATCAGCGATAATTACTCCATAAAAAGGCAGCTAACGAGTGTTTAATGATTGGAAAGCAACATCTTCATTCCCAAACATTACACAGAGCCTTTTTGTTGAGCCATCAGTTAAAGCCCTATGCTTTTTTTAATATGCCGTTACTAACTTAGTCTTATTATTTTTCCACAGATAAAACTACACACCATCTCCCATCACCATTTGTACGGAAAATTTTGGCTGCAAAAATGCATGTCGTTTTTAATATGGCTCAAAAACGCATCACAAATGCCCGGTGTAAACCCAGTTTAATGTCTTATTCACACGGTGTTCGGTCAGTGATTTACATCAGTGATTTTAAGCCAAATCCAAGAGCAGCTCCAAACACAGAACACGTGCAGATCTTTCCCTTATGGCCTCTTGCACACGACCGTATGGCTTTTTCAGTATTTTGTGGTCCGCAAAAAACGGATCCCCAAAAAATACGGATGACGTCCGTGTACATTACGTTTTTTGCGGAACAGAACAGCTGACCCCTGATAGAACAGTACTACCCTTTGTCCATTATGTGGGCTATAATATGACATGTTCTATCCTTGAACGGAACGGAAATATGAAAACGGAAGGCATAAAGAGTACCTTCCATCTTTTTTGCGGATCCATTGACATTTATGGTTCTGTATACGGTCTATATAGGGAACGCAAAAAATGGAACGTAACGGAATAAAAAAAAACTTTTGTGTGCAAGAGGCCTATACCTTATCTCTGTGGAGGCTCTAATCCTGGTTTTGGCTCACAATCACTGATGGAAATCACTGACCAAAACACTGATGTGTGAATGAGGCTTAGAGCCACAACCCAATTAGACACCATGCAACTCAACTCCATTCAAGTCAATAGCAACAAGCAGAGAGCCATGGGTTGGAAACCTCTGCCCTAAAGGCATGTACAGATGTGGCCAGGGTTATTTTGATACCAGCTACACTAGGATGATCATTTTAACACATTTGTTTTATACTTTATTACTCTAGTATGTTTTTGTTGCATTAACGGGCTAAACCTGACAAAATAACAGTAGTTACACCTGTAATTGGCTTTAAACAGGTCAGGTTTTTTCTCTGGTTGGTCAGTCCAACCCTGAATTTATATTAAAGCACACAGCAGCTCTCACCTTCCCTTCCACCAACCGAGCACGGATGACGCACTTGGATGCGTTGTAGTGAATCAGGAAAAATGGAAATATCCAGCTCAGAGATGGTGAAAAAATCGTAGCTTTATTGCGGTATAAAATCTCCGACACACAGGACAAGTTCGGTTACGCGTTTCAGACCATAAACAGATAGTGGTCCTTCCTCATGACATATCGAACTTCTGACAAAACTGCACTTTATGAGCTGTTCATATTACAAAAATCATTACAAAAATCGCAATGTGTCTGCTGTCAGTACACACTTTGCGATTTTGCATGGCGGCGACACTTGTCATCTAATGGTACAGGGAATCGAGAGGGTTTTTCTTCCAACTAGAGGGGGGATCATAGGAGGAAACTACTCAATCGGGAGGCATATTGGATTTTTTAGCTTGGTTCGAGAGAACTCCAAGGTCTCAACAAAAGGCATGATTTAATTCTACACTATTAGGAGAGTTATCATGTGTTCAAGTATATACCGTATTTTTCGCCGTATAAGACGCACCGGCCTATAAGACGCACCTAGGTTTTTGAGGAGGAAAATAAGAAAAAAAATATTTTGAACCAAAAGGTGCACTTTTGGTGGGTTTTGAACTAATTGTGGTCTGTGGGTGACGCACTGTTATGGGGGAACTGTGGGTGACACTTATGGGGGATCTGTGGGTGACTGTTATGGGGGATCTGTGGGTGACACTTATGGGGGATCTGTGGGTGACACTTATGGGGGATCTGTGGGTGACACTTATGGGGGATCTGTGGGTGACACTTATGGGGGATCTGTGGGTGACACTTATGGGGGATCTGTGGGTGACACTTATGGGGGATCTGTGGGTGACACTTATGGGGGATCTGTGGGTGACACTTATGGGGGATCTGTGGGTGACACTTATGGGGGATCCTCTCTGGATGGCACTGTTATGAGGATGAGGATCTGTGAATGACAGTTATGGGGGGATCTGTGGATGACACATATATAGCATCTTATGCTGTCATCCACAGATCCCCTCCATAAGTGTCCCTGTAGTGAATGGGGGTCGCATCTGCTTTAATAATGACAGCGGGGCCCGTGCAGTGACTATTCTACTACACGGGCCCCGCTTACTGTATAATCATATCTCTCTAATAGTTAATTGTTGTATGCATGTAATCGCATAATGAGCGCTAATGAGCGCTGTGTATTACCGTACTTAAAACTAGCAGCGCTCGCCGTTCGGAGCAGAGAGGAGGCAGGAGGCAGGCCGGGAGGACGGGCGCTTGCAACGTGAGTCATACGTCACGCGCCTGCGCCGCCTGCTTCATTCATAAGTGGGCGGTGCAGGCGCGTGACGTATGACTCACGCTGCAAGTGCCCGTCCTCCCGGCCTGCCTCCTGCCTCCTCTCTGCTCCGAACGGCGAGCTCTGCTAGTTTTAAGTACGGTAATACACACTATTAGAGAGATATGATTATACAGTGAGCGGGGCCCGTGTAGTAGAACAGTCACTGCACGGGCCCCGCTGTCATTATTAATGCAGATGCCGCCCCCAGCCCCTCCTCCCTCACAGCTGATACACCCGCCGCGCGGCATCGCGGCGGGTGTATCATTGAAAACTGGGCAAAATCAGCTACATTCGCCGTATAAGACGCACTGCTATTTTCCCCCCACTTTTGGGGGGAAAAAAGTGCGTCTTATACGGCGAAAAATACGGTACTTGATATATTTTTATGCATTGCACATGTGTGTATATATATATATATATATATATATATATAGGTGAAACTCGAAAAATTTGAATATCGTGCAAAGTTTATTTATTTCAGTAATGCAATTTAAAAGGTGAAACTAATATATGAGACTCATTACATGCAAAGTGAGATATTTCAAGCTTTTATTTGTTATAATTTGGATGATTATGGCTTACAGCTTATGAAACCCCAAAGTCACAATCTCAGGTACCCTTTGCTCAGGGGGTATGGATTAATTAGCTGACTAGAGTGTGACACTTTGAGCCTGGAATATTGAACCTTTTCACAATATTCAAATTTTAAGCTGCATTAATGCAATTCCTTTTAATTTGCATTACTGAAATAAATGGACTTTTGCACGATATATATATCTCCCTACATTTTTGCCACTATTTTTAAATGTATGTGTATTGACTGTACACCTGTCTAGGTTGTTCGCCAACATTTGTGATTTTACTTTTTGTATCTTATTTTCAAGTTGATTAGACATGTGTGATTGTGCCATGTGTGCTGTTTCTCACGATCATGTGATCGATTGATTGCATGGTCAGCTATGTGAACAGCTCATAAGGTGCAGTTTTGTCAGAAGTTCGATATGTCATGAGGAAGGACCGCTATCTGTTTATGGTCTGAAACAAGTAACCGAACTTGTCCTGTGTGTCAAAGATTTTATACCGCCATAAAGCTACGATTTTTTTCACCATCTCTGAGCTAGATATATCAATTTTTCCTAACCCTGAATTGATGTCATATGTGTTCTGGGCTATTTGGCTTATTTTACAGAGATTTTAATCAAAGTGAGTAAATATATAAAATATAAACATTTTTTGTTCTGTTGTTTGTGTCTTTTGTCATCATGAAAGATAAAGGACAAGACCATTTTATTTATCTATCTTTTTATTTCACCTATTTAATGTCATGACCAACATCTGAAACTTGTCAACCTTGGTTCTCCAGTTCTAAACCTCATAGTATTTGTAGCTAAGCTTATCTTATGGTACCTGTCTTTGCTACATATGTCATGTTGTAAAACCTTCATGGAGATAGGATATAGAGTACTGTTACGGTGTTGTACTCCACAGCAGGATTAGAACAAGATCATAGAGCCACTTTGATAATCCAGCCACTTTCTATTTACTCAACAGTTTGGGCATCTAAACAACATTACATTTCAAACTTAAACATTTTATAAACTGATCATGCATACGTAGTAGAGATGTGAATAAGAGCATTCTGTGATTTGACATTTGCATTAATCACTACTTAACACAGCTAAATGGATGCACCAAGCAAAGAGAATATGTGCAAAGTGCTGCAAAATGTGTTGGCGCTATGTAAGTCAATATATAAGCAAAAATAAATGAAAAATTTAAGCTGTCCAAAATGATGGCAAATGAAAATCTGCACATTTGAAAATACCCAGTATAAGCATAAAATGGATGAAAATAGCTGCAGAGGTATTCCACAGGATATGCAATAAATCTACAGTCGTGACCAAAAGTTTTGAGAATGACACAAATATTAGTTTTCACAAAGTTTGCTGCTAAACTGCTTTTAGATCTTTGATTCAGTTGTTTCTGTGATGTAGTAAAATATAGTTACACGCACTTCATACGTTTCAAAGGCTTTTATCGACAATTACATGACATTTATGCAAAGAGTCAGTATTTACAGTGTTGGCCCTTCTTTTTCGGGACCTCTGCAATTCGACTGGGCATGCTCTCAGTTAACTTCTGGGCCAATTCCTGACTGATAGCAACCCATTCTTTCATAATCACTACTTGGAGTTTGTCAGAATTAGTGTGTTTGTCCACCTGCCTCTTGAGGATTAACCACAAGTTCTCAATGGGATTAAGATCTGGGGAGTTTCCAGGCCATGGACCCAAAATGTCAACGTTTTGGTCCCCGAGCCACTTAGTTATCACTTTTGCCTTATTGCACGGTGCTCCATCGTGCTGGAAAATGCATTGTTCTTCACCAAACTGTTGTTGGATTGTTGGAAGAAGTTGCTGTTGGAGGGTGCTTTGGTACCATTCTTTATTTATGGCTGTGTTTTTGGGCAAAATTGTGGGTGAGCCCACTCACTTGGATGAGAAGCAACCCCACACATGAATGGTCTCAGGATGCTTTACTGTTGGCATGACACAGGACTGATGGTAGCTCTCACCTTTTCTTCTCCGGACAAGCCTTTTTCCTGGTGCCCCAAACAATTGGAAAGAGGCTTCATTGGAGAATATGACTTTGCCCCAGTCCTCAGCAGTCCATTCACCATATTTTCTGCAGAAGATCAATCTGTCCCTGATGTTTTTTTTGGAGAGAAGTGGCTTCTTTGCTGCCCTTCTTGACACCAGGCCATCTTCCAAAAGTCTTCGCCTCACTGTGCATGCAGATGCGCTCACACCTGCCTGCTGCCATTCCTGAGCAAGCTCTGCACTGGTGGCACTCCGATACCGCATCTGAATACTCTTTAGGAGACAATCCTGGCGCTTGCTGGACTTTCTTGGACGCCCTGGAGCCTTCTTAACAAGAATTTAATCTCTTTCCTTAAAGTCCTTGATGATCCTATAAATTGTTGATTTACTGTGCAATCTTAGTAGCCACAATATCCTTGCTTGTGAAGCCATTTTTATGCAACGCAATGATGGCTGCACACTTTTCTTTGCAGGTCACCATGGTTAACAATGGAAGAACAATGATTTCAAGCATCACCCTCCTTTTAACAGGTCAAGTCTGCCATTTTAACCCAATCAGCCTGACATAATGATCTCCAGCCATGTGCTCGTCAACATTCTCACCTGAGTTAACAAGACGATTACTGAAACGATCTCAGCAGGTCCTTTAATGACAGCAATGAAATGCAGTGGAAAGGTTTTTTTGGGATTAAGTTAATTTTCATGGCAAAGAAGGACTATGCAATTCATCTGATCACTCTTCATAACATTCTGGAGTATATGCAAATTGCTATTATAAAAACTTAAGCAGCAACTTTTCCAATTTCCAATATTTATGTAATTCTCAAAACTTTTGGCCACAACTGTACTTCTGGAAACCCTTCTTCCTATACTTTCTGTAATACATGTAGACCAATGGACAGAGCAACCCACTGCTCTCCCATACCTTTCTGTATGTTTCCTTCCTATTGGTGGGGAAACAGCAGGCACTTGGCAGCTATGGCGCCAGCTACACAAGTGAGACACTTCCATCAAAAAAATTGTAGCACGTATTTACAATCTTTTCTGTGAAAATGCTATGTATTTATTTTTTAAATAAAAGTACGGTTACCTGGATATACCATCATTTTATGAAGTCACTACACATATACTACTTCCTGCCCAGAGTCTTTAATTTTCTCTCTGGAATTTTAGCACATCAGAGAGTCTCACTTAATGCTCTCAGCCAGACCAGTGAAGGGTGAGGGATGGTAAGTCCACACCTTTCCTGTGCTGTCCCAGTAGTGTGGCTGGTCAGAATGCACGTTAACCATAGCAATGCACTGAACCTCTTTGTTTCTCCTAAACTCTCCCTGTAAATATACAATATACAAGTAAGGAAATCACAATTAGAGTATACAAGACCTGAACATAATGCAACAATCAGTGTATATGACACATCTGAATAAGGATATGTACTAGATACCATAAATGTGATTGCAGCAGCCACTTGATATAAATTGGTTATGTATGCACCTACAAACTGTTTTGAATAGCACCAGTAGTCATTACAAAAACGTATACTTATTGAGCAAGACATGTCTGTAGGCAGTCAGAAAGATCCTCTGCATCAACTTCTGATGGATGGTTCACTGGGCATTTTCTCTGGAAATGTTTCTTCCACATTTATGGTATCTACCCAATGGTTTGCCAGTACACGCTGATTCTTTGCATTTTACTCAGATTTTCAATACTCCCCAATTATGGTTTCACTTACTTTGTACTTTCATTTGTATATTTATGCAAAATTTTGACTGCATTTAATCAAGTTTATCATGTTCTCCAATATGTCCTTTTATTATGTACTATATGTTGCATGGGGACTGTGTATAGCTTGTACATATGTTTTGATACAATATTCATTTTGTGATTTAGTAATTACCATATTTTTTTCTTGGTTTTATAATTATTGCCATTATAAACAGTAAAGGACCCTTTATACTGCTCGCTGTTCTGAAAGATTAGGAATGCCCGTTAGTGGTAATCTCTTTGTAATGGTGCCGCTGATTACCTGATGAACAATGCAATCGTTCATGCTGTCAAATAGATCATCCTTTTCCGGTAGCAGATCTTACCGTCTAAACAGCACTCTACTGCCAGCAAACAATGATTCTGTATGGGATGAGCGATGGCATTAGCAATCACTCTGTGCCATGCTGTGGAGGGGATCACTGCAAGTAAATGCAGTGGTCACCGCTACTGACGGCCATACACTGGTTGGGAAGGAACACGTCCTTCTCGACAATTATTTGCTACATTGGACCATGTAAAGGGGCCTTTAGATTGGAAGCTCTACATTTTCTGATCCTGGTCTGTTTACATGTCTGTCTAGGCCTGTTAAGAGAACAATAAAGCTGTAATTGTCCGCCATTCCAATTCTCCACCTACTGTTCTAATGAGACTACCTGACAGATAAACTACCTGATAGTGGTAAGTGGTAGCAGTCGCTACTGGACCCAGAATCCACAGGGTGCCCAAATATCCCTCTGCCACAAAAAAAACACCAGTATTATAGAAAATACATTGTAGGTGGGGGCATGTTACAGATTGTGAAGTGGGGTTAGGCCTCTGAAATTCATACTAGTCCACAGACTCACCTCCCTACCATTTCTGGTCCCTATCAGACCAAAGTACTTTTTTGAAACACTGCTTCATGTTTGTCGCTATTCTATTTTTATGTTGAACAACCCATTTTAAGTGAATTTATGAGTCTTTTCTGTGCCATCACATTAGGTCCTTAAAATTATCTCAATTCTCTAATAAATACCTGTCAACTTAAAGCAATGTATTAATAAGCAAAAATTATAGGTTAGCAGTTTTTGAGTCAAATCAATTCCCCATGACTGGTTATTCTGAGACTTTTCTCAGAATATTACAGGCACTGTTTTAGTTTTTATTTTATTGAAGGACTATTGGAATATGTGTGAAGCAAATTACAATATATAAGCAAATGTGTTATAAATGTGAAACATGTATATAACATTAGTTGGAAAAGTAAAAAAAGAGTAAAAAATAATCTGAAGATGTTCATCAATATAGTATATGATTGTTTTTATATCTATTCTCCCTAAATGTTACACCAAAGGATCCATTGATGAAATACTTTAGCTAAAATGTAAACATATCACTAAGCTTGCTTTTTGAATGTCAGGATACAAATTGTTTTTTAAATATAATAAAAAAGTTTTAATCAAATTAGAGGATTTGTAAAAACACCCAGATTACCCACAGTTAGGTAGCAAACTGTTGAATTGTTATTTTACCTGCCTTGTGTGATTTAATTGCATTTTGTTGTCTGAATACATTTGGAAGCCTCTAGGACATAAACCACCATCTAACACAGATTAGCTCTATTTTCTAAATTCCTATTTCACTCGATAAACCTTTTTATGGTAATCAGTTCTCTAAGATATGTATTTAACCCCTTACTCTTATTTGTTTTGCTTTTCTATCAAACGGAACTTAAAATATATCAGCCATAACTAAAATGGGTTGCAATCCCTGAAATTATAATTTCCACTTTTTAAAACCTTTATTTAAACCAATAAATTACCTGCTATACTATTGCATGGATTTTAAAAAAAAATCTCCATGAGGATGGAATCAGTGCTTGTTTGCAAAAGTGAGAAATACAATTTATTTACCAATTACAGCAAAATGACAAACAAGCAAATAAGACTAAGGTCTATGGCAAAACAAAAATTAAGATTCTGCTCCCGGAGAGACAGCTTTCTTTAAGGATTTACTAAATTGTTAAAGGGATTCTGTCCCCTCGTTTTAGCCTATAGAGCTGCGAACATGCATGGCTAGACCGCCGCTAGCATGTCCGCAATATACCTGTCCCATAGGGCTGTGTGCTTTTATTGTGTTTAAAAAATGATTTTATATATATGTAAATGACCCTGGTAAAAAGCCCACGGGGCTGCACTAACCGTTCTGGAGTCCAGCCACGCCCCTGTGAAGGAGCCCAGCACCACCTGCGCCCTCCGATTCTCTTCCTTGCTCACAGTTAGATCGTCGTAATCTCGTGAAGTGCGAGCTCGCACATGTGCAGTTACTTCCCTGAGGCTGATGCTAGCACAGGGAAGAAACACTATGCCAGCACTGCACATGCGCGAGCTAGCGCATCGCGAGATTACAGCAATCTAACTGTGAGCAAAGAGGAGATTCGGAGGGCGCAGGCGGTGCTGGGCTCCTTCACAGGGGAGCGTGGCTCGGCACCAAGAAAGTTAGTACAACCCCTTGGGCTCCTTACCAGGCACAATTACGTATCTATAAAATCCATTTTAAACACAATAAAAGGACACAGCAATATGGGACAAGTATATTGCGGACATGCTAGCGGTGATCTAGCCATGCATGTCCGTATCTCTATAGGCTAAAACGAGGTGAGGAAAATCCCTTTTTAGTCATTTTATAAAAATAATAGTCCATGTGTCCCTGCATGATCTGTTCATGTGCTATATTTAGTATAGTATTAGTTACATTAACTAGAAACATAACATACAGTATAAAACAGTGAAAAATATAAATACTATAGAGACACATTGACATTATATTGTTATCTTGTAGAGATGAGCAAATTGAATTTATTAATTCATAATCCGTCCCAAATTTTTCAAGAATTCTGCTTCTGACAAACCTGAACTTTCATGATTAATTTCAGGTGACTCAGAGAAAGAGACCATCATGTAAAGCTCTTCTGGAGAAGAGACATGCAAATCAGTCTTCCTTCTTAATGAGAACCTGTCACCAACGTCATGCTGCCCATACTAACGGCAGAATAAAGTAGAGACAGGGGAGTTGATTTCAGCGGTCTGTCCTTTATAAGGTAAAAGTAAGTGGTTGTTGAGAACCTACATCACAATCGTTGCAGACTAGACCTGGAAAAGAGTCCCGGTCACCTGAGAAGAGTCATGGTTGTTCATCATCTCCTGCTCTCCTGCCCACCTGCTGATGACTGACAGGCTTCTACCTAGTTTTCTCCCTTTCTGTCTAAGAGAGAACTGCCAATCATCAGCAGATGGGTGAGAGAGCAGGAGAGGCCTGGGCTGCAATGATTATGATGCCAATTCTTAGCAACCTCTAATTTTTAGCTCATGAGTGACACAGTGCTGAAAACAGCATTTCTGTAACAATTTTATGCTGCCCACAGGTCAGCCTAAAGTTAATGACAGGTTCCCTTTAAAAGAAAAGAAAACTGAGTGCCTCACACCAGTAAACAGCTCTTTTGAGGTGAATAACCTTTATCAGAGCAGAGGCTTGCGGTTGTGTTTCTTATTATGGAGAGTGCCTATTATAGGTCAGGAAACACTTCTCTATGATTATAGGAAAATATATACAAATTGATAAATGTGCTGGTATTAGCACTTAGCTTTCTTTTCATTTTGGAAGGAAACCTAATTTGCATATCTGTGGGTTTCTGGGAAAGATATTCAAATGTAAGATATGCTAATTTGCATATTTTTCTTTCCTTTTAGAAAGACAACTAATTTGAATGTTGTTTTTTTTTCCCCAGAAGATAGTTTCTGTCTGTCTTTCTCTTATTCTTGTAGAATCTTTTTTTTTTTAATCAGATTTTTTATTTTTTTATTTCAGGAAATTCAATCATCTCTATTATATTTTTGTAATAGCAAAGCGTAATATGTTTGACCTTCAACGCTCCATTCAGAATTTTCATTTTACAAGTTTGATATACGCTATATGAGGGTTAGAGGTGCAAAGCAGACAGGAGAGAACACACTATACAAGATATAGAAGTTGTATGCTAGGATATACCATTAGTTTATGATTGTGGGGGGTCAGACCTCTGGGAACCCCACTGATCCTTGAAATAAAAGGACACAGCACTGGTTAAGCTCTGTGTTACTTTCACAGTTTTACACTGCACAGCGGTGCCCTCACTTTATTATGACCTTAAACTACAGACCAGGATCACTGGCTTTGAAACAGAAAACATTACGGCCATCTGGTAAATGAAAAATATATTTGTACTGTATTAGCCAGAAATCATAAAACTGAGAGTCCTCAGCGCTTTAATACCTTTTAATCACTAGCCGCAAAGATGATGACAAATGGTCAGCTTTTGAGATTACTTAGATCTCTTCATGCTATAACACAAATCTGAGGAGTCACATATTTATACACAATATGACAAAGGAATAGTAAGGGGTAGTGATGTAAAGCAGAAAAGTCAATGTGAAAAGTGAACAGTTGTAGCATACAAAATTGGAGAAGGTAATAGATAAGGAGCGTAAAAGTTTTATTGTCCTCAGATTGAGATCTGGTCCACCATTGTGATGAATCCGTCAGGTCAGGGCACATTTCTTGGCAGTGCTGCTTGACTGTCTCTGCATAGTGATGCTATGTTGGCTGCAGAGCTGCTATTCCCAGTGTTCCCAGTAGAGGAGCTAATAATAGCAATGTCTATCTTTCTTGCAGAATGCTTTGCTATTGGCTGCTCTGCCGTCAACAGAGAATTACTTGGCAGAGACCTGGGCAGGGAAAGTGATTGAGCATGAGTGTCCACCACTTGCGGTTCGCCCTGATGGTCGTTTCGCGACGAACTTTGCCTGTTCGCGATTCGCTGAACATGCAAACATATGGAGAAATTTGTGCCCGCCATATTATTTTACATTGTAAAGAACTTTGACCCATGACACATCCATCAGCTGGTACAGGAAAGCCAATTGAGACGTTTCACACATGGACACAGCCCCTACCTTATAAATAAACCTGATCTGGCCGCCATTTTACATTCAGTCTTTTGCCAGTGTAGGGAGAGGTTGCTGTGTGGAGCAGGGACAGACTGTTAGGGACACCAAACGCTAGCTAATAGGGCCACAAAAGTCATTTTAAGCACTAGTATAGGTGTGCTATCAATATGTGTGATACACAGAGGGGTGCGATATACTTATAATATACTTTTCCAATGAGTCAAAAACACATAGATCTATATAGTGATCACCTGGAAGTCAGGGGACTAGGGGCTTACTAGGGCCATTTTTATATAGAGTAAGGTTCCGGACGGGGTCGCTCTTTTAATGGCAGGTGGTCTGTGGTTAGGCTATCAGGGCCAGAATAGTACCCCCTGTAGGGCAATATCAGGCACAGTTCTTTGCCCACCCTGTCCTTCAATACCACATCATCATCTAGCCCAGGGATAGATGGTGTTTGCTTTCCCTCCGGGATTCATGGATGTGCCCTGGAACCCTCCGGATTATGGTAGAACATATGGTTTCTGATTTGGTGCTGCCGAGCACTTGTTATTGCCTACCACATCTATGCTTTTTGCTTAAAGGGAACCTGTCACCGGGATTTTGGGTATAGAACTGAGAACATGGGTTGCTAGATGGCCACTAGCACATCCGCAATATCCAGTCCCCATAGCTCTGTGTGCTTTTATTGTGTAGAAAAAACTATTTGATACATATGCAAATTAACATAAAAGAGTCATATCTTACTTGTGTGACCAGAGAAGAGTCATATTTTCAAGCTCTGACTCATCTCAGGTTAATTTGCATATGTATCAAATCAGTTTTTATACTCAATAAAAGCCACACAGAGCTATGGGGACTGGATATTGCGGAGGTGCTAGCGGCCATCTAGCAACCCATGTCTTTAGCTCTATACCCAAAATCCCGGTGACAGGTTCCCTTTAACTTTAATAATTTTATTTATTTTCATTTTGAGGGATATCTTTTCCATTCACACATCCGCAAAATGGGTCCGCATCCGTTCTGCAATTTTGAGGAATGGGTGCAGACCCATTAATTTTCTATGGGGCCGGAATGTGCTGTCCGCATCCGCATTTGCGGACTTCCGCATCTGTGCTTCTGTTTCCCCAAAAAAATAGAACATGTCTTATTCATGTCCGCAATTGCAGAGTAGACAAGTTTAGGCATTTTCTATTATAGTGCCGGTGACGTGCGATCCACAAATTGCGGAATGCACATTGCCAGTGTCCGTGTTTGGCGGATCCGCAAAACACTTACGGACGTGTGAATGGACCCTCATAGTAACATTATTAAAGGCTAAATTTTATCTTCATGTATATTCTAATGGTTTGCCTTCCTTGTACAATGTTATAATATACTTTCTATGTTAGAGTATATTATAGTGCATTTGTATTGTGCGGCAGTTGTGTGCGGTTCTGCTGTGATACTGCAGGTATATAGAGGGATAAGCGTTATTGGAACAAATAATTACTACAAGTGTGATATACCAGTCCCCCCCCAAAAAAAACTGATTGAAGCGGGGTGTTATATACCAATATATTTTCTTTATAGTGCATTTGGGTACTGTATAGTGCATTTGAGCATGCGCGTCCGCGAAAATTACATTGCCGATATTTCGCATTGAAAAAAATTATGAATGGAGATCGAAAATTCGAATAAAACATCTGGTATGTCACTGTCCATGTTGTGGGACTATTTGTGCACTTCTAGTGATTATTTCTTGGCTGCAAATATGAGCTGAAGGTTTTTCAGGTTCGCCTGCCATTAAAATGAATGGGACCCGCCGCGAACTTGCGGTTCGCAAACATTTGATTGCGTTCGCGAATGGTCCCAGCAGATGTTTGTCCATCACTATCCACCAGCACACAGCTCAGTAGATGGACAAGAATTTGCTATAAACCTTTTTTTTTTTTAAACAAAAGAAGTCTATTATATTCAAAGTGCATACATGCATACAAGTAATGTATACTGTTATACACTTTATACACTTTATACACCAGGTGGTGACATACTATGTAAGTACTGTAAATGTCTTATCTCTTCACTGGATTTTTTAAAATGTTACTCTTATTAGATTTGTATAATATAGTTTACAGGTTATATATTTAGCATTAAAATATAAAATGTAATAGTTATACATTTTCAGTGTACAAAAGTTCTGCTACATAATCTAGAAAGAGGTTGTCCCATACTTATCCTCTACCCACCAGATAAGTGATGTGTCTGATCATTGAGGTTCCACCCACTAGTGACTCTGCTAATTATGAGAATGGGGGCCCATGTTCCACAATTTAACTAGAGAAGCACTCCACATAAATGGGGGAACACAGGTCCCTGTTCTAAAGGTCAGCGGGGCCCCAGCGCTCAATCCTTTTTTACAACTAATTGTTGTAATGGGACAACCGTTTTAAGTTAAAGGGAAGGGGAAAGTGACAAATAACTAATAACATTGGTGACAATAACAATTCTATATGAATAGAGAATTCAATGCAACATGGGGGGATAGTGATTCAATTCATCCTCATCAAATATGTTTATTTAGACACTCTATAAGGTAATTCTACTATTTTTCAGAAATTGTGATAACTTGTTGATGTGAAAGGCTATAATCCTTTTGTCAAGACATGCTTCAGTAATAAAAACAGATTATTTCAACCAAACATGGTGTATTTGTCATGATTCAGCAACGTCCAGTTTATAGGGAAACCAGGAATGCTGCCAGACCCTCACTGATGTCAGACCCCCTGGCCAATAAGGAAGTTATCTGGGGCTCGCAAACCAGGACATGCGGGCGGCGGTGATTATTTAAGACTCCCATGGCTTTGGATTTCTGGATTGGACTTTGTGAATAAGGTTTTGGTTTTTTTGTTTGCCTCAAGGGTACTTGTACTGTATGGACCAACTGGCTTTCGACCCTATTTCTGTGCGACTACTCTCTCGTGTTTGTTTGGCACTGATTGTGTGCTGCACTTCACGTACTGCAGTATAGGGACTGTCCTCCAGTTGTGGGTCTCCAACTAGGGCTATGATGGCTAACCTCTGGCACGCCAGCTGTGGTAAAACTACGACTCCCAAGATGCTCACTTGCTTGGCTGTTCTCAGAACTCCACAGAATTGAATAGAGCATGATGGGAGTCATAGCTTCACCCCAGCTGGAATGCCGGAGGTTAGCCATCACTGGACTAGGGTAATCATCCAAGTAGATGAGAATAGTGGGTCCGGGCAGTTTAGGGCTGCAGTAACCCTGGTTGCGTGTGACAGTAGTCATTATCCTGACAGGGTTGGATACTGGATCATTTTTTTAACAGCATGTAAATGGAAAACAATTTTCATTTTTTATGATTTATAAAAATAATGAGATATAATGATGGAGCAACCCCAATTATTTGCAGTCTAAGGATGTTATTTTCCTTGTTGTAGACCAGAAATGTCCATGGTTATAGTATTGTTGTAATTTTTGTTTTGTATGGTTCTATTCATCATTATTTCTAACTCCACTTTGACCTTAAGGTCCCATGTACATTAGTGTATTGATGGCTGAACCTGCTGAGACCAGAGGGCTTGGCCAACTTTCCTCTGACAGATAATGTCGAGGAAGAGAAAGATTGGGCAAGATCATTATTTTCCCCCTATCCTGTTATTGTCATGAGACATGTCTGGTAGCATGTTTCTCCCCTCTCCCTATAAAATACATATACGTGTTCAGCCGAGCCAAACATGTATGTGTATTGGGGGGCTGATAGTCTTGATGCTATGGAAGACATGTAAAAGATGGTTACTTACCATAGTCCTTCAGAAGTCCTGTATCATAGGTTTTGTGCATAGCGAGCATCTTAGGTATGTTGAATAGAATTACTAAGTGTAGAGTCCTTTGGGAATATTTTTATATTCCTTGCTGGTATTAACATGTGTATCCTAAGATAAAAATAAAACAGAAATAACATAAGGGCAGACTTATTGGACTATGCGGCTTTGTAAGTTCACTGACACATTTTCCTCATATTATATAACTGGTTATGCATATATGCTATGGTACATGCTATTGGTTAGGATCAATGTATGCAAGAATTGGCTAATTGCAGACTAATTTTTATATATTGCCATACAATGGACTACATCTACCTCACTGTCACATATGGCTATTAAATAATATTTTACAAAATCTTCATATGATAAATATATAATGCTTTATTTTTCTTATACTCTGCTGCAATAAGCATTTTGTTGCCACCACATAGAGGGTAAGAGGATAACGAGATATCTCACTTTTGCTCTGATATATGTCCAGAGACCATATTTGTTAAATTTTTTTTTATAAGACCTGTAAAATCTCTTATTTCTGCTATAGATTTCTATGTAATCTGATCTTTCTGTGAGCAGGCAGCCCCTCTTCACTAAGGATGGATCTGATCAATTAATTCAGTTAGTAAAAAGGAGCGGGAGCCAACATTTCTTATACCCACCTGTACAATTCTACACTGTGGGTAGAAATAAATGGAGGCAAAAACAAAAATAAAATACTAATAGGAGTTTATAATAAACCATTTAATATACCAGAGTCCACAGAAATTCTGCTACTAAACGAGATAGAAGAGGCAGCAGATCATAATGAGGTGGTTATTATGGGGGACTTCAACTACCCAGATATAGATTGGGAAACTGAAATCTATATATCTCATCTCATGAAGGAAACAGTTTCTTGAGACCCAGAAAGAAGTACAGCGGCATCTTAAAAAGATTAAAATAGAGAAATCACTAGGACCAGATGACATACACCCCCATATCCTAAGAGAATTAAGTAATGTCATAGCCAGACCCTTATTTCTGATATTTAAAGACTATACTGACAGGGAGTGTTCCACAGGATTGGCTCATAGCAAATGTGGTGCCAATATTCAAAAAGGGTTTAAAAACAGAGTGAAACTATAGGTCGATAAGTTTAACATCTGTCGCGGGTAAACTGTTTTAACACGTTCAGGACCTTGGACGAGAATGCTCGTCCTAACTTGCAGGTACTTAAGGCACTAGGAAGAACAATCTGGTCCTGCAGTTACTGTCACAGTTGATAAGAACAGAGCTACTTGTTATTCTCCTTCTCTAGTACTGAGGAGATCAAAGCTGTGGATTAGCCTGCCCTTCCTTCTCAGCTGCAGAGTTAACCCCTTCAGTACTCCTCACACATCCATAGCCTTTCCTTAGTTCTATGTTTGGGGAGCTGTGTGACCAGTGAATGTCATGTACAAAATGAACCAAACATGAAGTAGACATATGGGGAATGTAAAGTAAACTGTCTTAGGGGGTATTACTATCTGTTTTAAAAGCAGAGAAAATAGAAATGTAGAAAATTACAAATTTTTCCCAATTTTTGGTAAATTTTGTATTTTTTTATAAATAAAAATGAAATATTTTAACTCAAATTTACCACTGTCATGAAGTACAATTTGTAAAAAGAAAACAATCTCAGAATGGCCTGGATAAGTAAAAAGTTCCTAAGTTATTACCATATAAAGTGACACATGTCAGATTTGCAAAAAATGGCCAGGTCCTTAAGGTGAAAAATGGCAGGGTCCTTAAGGGGTTAAGGTTTTCTAAGAGATGCTATCTTGGAGTACCTCAATGAAAATAAGCAAATAATGCCATATTAGCATGGCTTCATGGGGGATCGGTCATGTCAAACTAATTTAATCAGTTTCTAAGAGGAGGTAAGTTCTAGACTTTACAGCAGCGAATCAATGGATGTCGTATATCTGGACTTCTCCAAAGCATTTGACACCGCACCACATAAAAGTTTAGTATATAAAATGAGAATGCTTGGACTGGAAGAAAACGTCTGTATGTGGGTAAGTAACTGGCTCAGTGATAGAAAACAGAGGGTGGTTATTAACCACTTCAGCCCTGCTAGCTTAAACCCCCTTAATGACCAGACCACTTTTTACACTTCTGCACTACACTACTTTCACCGTTTATTGCTCGGTCATGCAACTTACCACCCAAATGAATTATACCTCCTTTTCTTCTCACTAATAGAGCTTTCATTTGGTGGTATTTCATTGCTGCTAACATTTTTACTTTTTAGTTATTAATCGAAATTTAACTATTTTTTTGCAAAAAAATGACATTTTTCACTTTCAGTTCTAAAATTTTGCAAAAAAAACGACATCCATATATACATTTTTTGCAAAATTTATTGTTCTACATGTCTTTGATAAAAAAAAATGTTTGGGTAAAAAAAAGGGTTTGGGTAAAAGTTATAGCGTTTACAAACTATGGTACAAAAATTTGAATTTCCGCTTTTTGAAACAGCTCTGACTTTCCCTGTCATGTTTCCTGAAGTTCTACAATGCCCAGACAGTACAAACACCCCACAAATGACCCCATTTCGGAAAGTAGACACCCTAAGGTATTCACTGATGGGCATAGTGAGTTCATAGAACTTTTTATTTTTTGTCATAAGTTAGCGGAAAATGATGATTTATTTTTTATTTTATTTTTTTCTTACAAAGTCTCATATTCCACTACATTGTGACAAAAATAAAAAATTCTAGAAACTCGCCATGCCCCTCACGGAATACCTTGGGGTGTCTTCTTTCCAAAATGGGGTCACTTGTGGGGTAGTTATACTGCCCTGGCATTTTAGGGGCCCATATGTGTGAGAAGTAGTTTGCAATCAAAATCAGAAAAAAATCACCGGTGAAATCCAAAAGGTGCTCTTTGGAATGTGTGCCCCTTTGCCCACCTAGGCGGCAAAAAAGTGTCACACATGTGGTATCGCCGTACTCAGGAGAAGTTGGTAAATGTGCTTTGGAGTGTCATTTTACATATACCCATGCTGGGTGAGAGAAATATCTTGGCAAAAGACAACTTTTCCCATTTTCTTATACAAAGTTGGCATTTGACCAAGATATTTCTCTCACCCAGCATGGGTATATGCAAAATGACACCCCAAAACACAGTCCCAACTTCTCCTGAGTACGGCGATACCACATGTGTGACACTTTTTTGCAGCCTAGATGCGCAAAGCGGCCCAAATTCCTTTTAGGGGGGCATTTTTAGACATTTGGATCCCAGACTTCTTCTCACGCTTTTGGGCCCCTAAAATGCCAGGGCAGTATAAATACCCCACATGTGACCCCATTTTGGAAAGAAGACACCCCAAGGTATTCAATGAGGGGCATGGCGAGTTCATAGAATTTATTTTTTTGGCACAAGTTAGCGGAAATTGATTTTTTTTTGTATTTTCTCACAAAGTCTCCCTTTCCGCTAACTTGGGACAAAAATGTCAATCTTTCATGGACTCAATATGCCCTTCACGGAATACCTTGGGGTGTCTTCTTTCCGAAATGGGGTCACATGTGGGGTATTTATACTGCCCTGGCATTTTAGGGGCCCTAAAGTGTGAGAAGAAGTCTGGAATATAAATGTCTAAAAAATTTTACGCATTTGGATTCCGTGAAGGGTATGGTGAGTTCATGTGAGATTTTATTTTTTGACACAAGTTAGTGGAATATGAGACTTTGTAAGGAAAAAAATAAAATAAAAAAATTCCGCTAACTTGGGCCAAAAAAATGTCTGAATGGAGCCTTACAGGGGGGTAATCAATGACAGGGGGGTGATCAGGGAGTCTATATGGGTGATCACCCCCCTGTCATTGATCACCCCCCTGTAAGGCTCCATTCAGACGTCCGTATGTGTTTTGCGGATCCGATCCATGTATCCGTGGATCCGTAAAAATCATATGGACGTCTGAATGGAGCCTTACAGGGGGGTGATCAATGACAGGGGGGTGATCAGGGAGTCTATATGGGTGATCACCCCCCTGTCATTGATCACCCCCCTGTAAGGCTCCATTCAGACGTCCGTATGTGTTTTGCGGATCCGATCCATGTATCCGTGGATCCGTAAAAATCATACGGACGTCTGAATGGAGCCTTACAGAGGGGTGATCAATGACAGGGGGGTGATCAATGACAGGGGGGTGATCAGGTAGTCTATATGGGTGATCACCCCCCTGTCCTTAATCACCCCCCTGTAAGGCTCCATTCAGACGTCCGTATGTGTTTTGCGGATCCGATCCATGTATCCGTGGATCCGTAAAAATCATACGGACGTCTGAATGGAGCCTTACAGGGGGGTGATCAATGACAGGGGGGTGATCAGGGAGTCTATTTGGGTGATCACCCCCCTTTCATTGATCACCCCCCTGTAAGGCTCCATTCAGATATCCGTATGTGTTTTGCGGATCCGATCCATGTATCCGTGGATCCGTAAAAATCATACGGACGTCTGAATGGAGCCTTACAGGGGGGGTGATCAATGACAAGGGGGTAATCAATGACAGGGGGTGATCAGTGAGTGTATATGAGGTGATCACCCCCCTGTCATTGATCACCCCCCTGTGAGGCTCCATTCAGACGTCCGTATGTGTTTTGCGGATCCGATCCATGTATCCGTGGATCCGTAAAAATCATACGGACGTCTGAATGGAGCCTTACAGGGGGGTGATCAATGACAGGGGGGTGATCAATGACAGGGGGGTGATCAGGGAGCGTATATGAGGTGATCACCCCCCTGTCATTGATCACCCCCCTGTAAGGCTCCATTCAGACGTCCGTATGTGTTTTGCGGATCCGATCCATGTATCCGTGGATCCGTAAAAATCATACGGACGTCTGAATGGAGCTTTACAGGGGGGTGATCAATGACAGGGGGGTGATCAGGGGTGATCAGGGGTTAATAAGGGGTTAATAAGTGACGGGGGGGTGTAGTGTAGTGTAGTGGTGTTTGGTGCTACTTTACACAGCTACTTGTGTCCTCTGGTGGTCGATCCAAACAAAAGGGACCACCAGAGGACCAGGTAGCAGGTATATTAGACGCTGTTATCAAAACAGCGTCTAATATACCTGTTAGGGGTTAAAAAAAATCGTATCTCCAGCCTGCCAGCGAACGATCGCCGCTGACAGGCTGGAGATCCACTCGCTTACCTTCCGATCCTGTGAACGCGCACCCCTTGTGTGCTTGAGTTCAAAGGAAATCTCGCGTCTCGCGAGAGGACGCGTATATGCGTCCAGGAGGAATGAATCGACCGCCTCCAGGACGCGTCCCTCCGTTCGGCGGTCCGGAGGCGGTTAATGGTACACACTCAGATTGGGTCACTGTCACTAGTGGGGTACCTCAGGGGTCAGTATTGGGCCTTTTTCTGTTCAATATATTTATTAATGATCTTGTAGAAGGTTTGCATAGTAAAGTATCAATTTTTCGCAGTTGACACTAAACTGTGTAAAGTAATTAACACTGAAGAGGACAGTATACTACTACAGAGGGATCTGGATAGATTGAAGGCTTGGGCAGAGATGTGTCAGATTAAGTTTAACACTGACAAATGTAAGGTTATGCACATGGGAAGGAATAATGCAAGTCACCCGTACATACTAAATGGTAAAACACTGGGTAACACTGATATGGGAAAGGACCTAGGAATTTTAGTGAACAGCAAAGTAAGCTGTAAAAACCAGTGTCAGGCAGCGGCTGCCAAGGCCAATAAGATAATGGGTTGCAGAAAAAGGGGCATAAATGCCCGTGATGAGAACATAGTCCTGCCACTTTACAAATCACTAGTCAGACCACACATGGAGTACTGTGTACAGTTCTGTGCTCCTGTGAACAAGGCAGACATAGCAGAGCTGAAGAGGGTTCAGAGGAGGGCAACTAAAGTGATAACTGGAATGGGGGGGACTACAGTACCCTGAAAGATTATCAAAATTAGAGTTATTCACTGTAGAAAAAAGACGACTGAGGGGAGATCTAATTACTATGTATAAATACAGACGTGGACAAAATTGTTGGTACCCTTTGGTCAATGAAAGAAAAAGTCACAATGGTCACAGAAATAACTTTAATCTGACAAAAGTAATAATAAATTAAAATTCTATAAATGTTAACCAATGAAAGTCAGACATTGTTTTTCAACCATGCTTCAACAGAATTATGTAAAAAAAATAAACTCATGAAACAGGCATGGACAAAAATGATGGTACCCCTAACTTAATATTTTGTTGCGCAACCTTTTGAGGCAATCACTGCAATCAAACGCTTCCTGTAACTGTCAATGAGACATCTGCACCTCTCAGCAGGTATTTTGGCCCACTCCTCATGAGCAAACTGCTCCAGTTGTGTCCGGTTTGAAGGGTGCCTTTTCCAGACTGCATGTTTCAGCTCCTTCCAAAGATGCTCAATAGGATTGAGGTCAGGGCTCATAGAAGGCCACTTTAGAATAGTCCAATTTTTTCCTCTTAGCCATTCTTGGGTGTTTTTAGCGGTGTGTTTTGGGTCATTGTCCTGTTGCAAGACCCATGACCTGCGACTGAGACCAAGCTTTCTGACACTGGCTAGTACATTTCTCTCTAGAATTCCTTGATAGTCTTGAGATTTCATTGTACCCTGCACAGATTCAAGACACCCTGTGCCAGACGCAGCAAAGCAGCCCCAGAACATAACAGAGCCTCCTCCATGTTTCACAGTAGGGACAGTGTTCTTTTCTTGATATGCTTCATTTTTTCGTCTGTGAACATACAGCTGATGTGCCTTGGCAAAAACTTCGATTTTTGTCTCATCTGTCCACAGGACATTCTCCCAGAAGCTTTGTGGCTTGTCAACATGTAGTTTGGCATATTCCAGTCTTGCTTTTTTATGATTCGTTTTCAACAATGGTGTCCTCCTTGGTCGTCTCCCATGTAGTCCACTTTGGCTCAAACAACGACGGATGGTGCGATCTGACACTGATGTTCCTTGAGCATGAAGTTCACCTTGAATCTCTTTAGAAGTCTTTCTAGGCTCTTTTGTTACCATTCGGATTATCCGTCTCTTAGATTTGTCATCAATTTTCCTCCTGCGGCCACGTCCAGGGAGGTTGGCTACAGTCCCATGGATCTTAAACTTATGAATAATATGTGCAACTGTACTCACAGGAACATCTAGTTGCTTGGAGATGGTCTTATAGCCTTTACCTTTAACATGCTTGTCTATAATTTTCTTTCTGATCTCTTGAGACAGCTCTTTCCTTTGCTTCCTCTGGTCCATGTCGAGTGTGGTACACACCATATCACCAAACAACACAGTGATTACCTGGAGCCATATATATAGGCCCAATGGCTGATTACAAGGTTGTAGACACCTGTGATGCTAATTAGTGGACACACCTTGAATTAACATGTCCCTTTGGTCACATTATGTTCTGTGTTTTCTAGGGGTACCATCATTTTTGTCCATGCCTGTTTCATGAGTTTATTTTTTTACATAATTCTGTTGAAGCATGGTTGAAAAACAATGTCTGACTTTCATTGGTTAACATTTATAGAATTTTAATTTATTATTACTTTTGTCAGATTAAAGTTATTTCTGTGACCATTGTGACTTTTTCTTTCATTGACCAAAGGGTACCAACAATTTTGTCCACGTCTGTATATCAGGGGTCAGTACAGAGATCTATCCCATCATCTATTTATCCCCATGACTGTGACTGTGACGAGGGGACATCCTCTGCGTCTGGAGGAAAGAAGGTTTGTACACAAACATAGAAGAGGATTCTTTACGGTAAGAGCAGTGAGACTATGGAACTCTGTGCCTGAGGAGGTGATGATGGTGAGCACGATAAAGGAATTCAAGAGGGGCCTGGATGTATTTCTGGAGTGTAATAATATTACAGGATATAGCTACTAGAGAGGGGTCGTCGATCCAGGGAGTTATTCTGATTGCCTGATTGGAGTCGGGAAGGATTTTTTTCCCCTTAAGTGTGGAAAATTGGCTTCTACCTCACAGGATATTTTTTTTTGCCTTCCTCTGGATCAACTTGCAGGATGACAGGCCGAACTGGATGGACAAATGTCTTTTTTCGGCCTTATATACTATGTTACTATGTTACATACAGCAGACCTGCAGGGGGTGCTGAGATTCGGATGCCTAGCGATAATGATTATCGATGATTGAAATATCGTTTGCCTATCCTATGAATAGACCATTTCTTTCAAAGACCTGAACAACTCCATTAAAGATCGGACAACATTCCATTCTAGGCTATCATTGTTTTTAGCACATTCAACCTGTATATTTGCCTGGTTAAGATGTTATCAGTATCTAATCCTATGGAGACCAGGTAATTTGTAATTTGGAATGTTGATTCCACCATCCTGATAGATAAGATGAAAGGTATCCTCCCTGGACTATTAGTGTTGATATCTATGATCTTTTGGGGCTTCCATTTTCATTTGCAGCACTGCCCTGCCAAATCTAATTCTGTCCTCATTATCAGTTAAACAAATCACACAAGTGGACAGTCCCTGCCTCCCACACCATCAGCTTATGTCCTACTTCAAAGAATATCACTAGCTATCTGATTAGCTACAGGTTATTATGTCACTGCCAACTGCTAAGCCGGACACAGTTATACAAATAGGATATGAAGGTTGATAAGGAAAGTACTGAGACTGTAGTGAAATACATCTTAGATGTTGCTATACCAAAAGCCCATGTCCAGGTAGCCCTTTACAGTACATCTGCAGGGTAATATCACTGAATCTGAATTTTTTACAGCCTGCGACCAATGGTTTAGGGTCCAATTACATGGACAGATAATTAGGCCAATTATCACACAAATGTTCATCCAGGATAAGTACCCTGTGCAAATGTGCCACACATCACCCCCCCCTCCCCCCAAAAAAAGCAGTCATTTATCAGGTGATCTAATCATTTTTGTGTGAATATACTGCCAACAATGAAACGGTACAGCAATGTACGATCGTAGCAGAGATCGTTCATACCAATATAGAAGAGAGGACTGCTACATGTAAATGTAACTGAATGTGCAGACAATGATCGGTAATGAATGGCTCACTCTCGATAACTACTATCTGTATCAGCCCATATAAATGGACCCTTAGCTTTGTAGAACTTTAAAAAAAATCCCAAAAAATATATAACGCAGTGCCTGCCTATTCAGGAAAATCCATAAGATCCATCCAAAAGATGAAGCTAAATGTTAAGCATCACAAACTGTGTCTAATAATGGTATGCTAACAATGTAGCTATTGCATTACCACCAGCCTCAAGCTAGCTATGTTCACACAGCATGAGGAATAAACAGGTACTGCTTAAGGATTCACTTGGTACTGGAGTTTTATGTTGTGTATACAGTAATTGGAGTATATGAGTGAAAACTGACTTAGACCTGCACAATCACACAATCACTGATTGATAGAATTATCTATGATAGATAGATAGATAGATAGATAGATAGATAATAGATATGTAGATATACACTCACCTAAAGAATTATTAGGAACACCTGTTCTATTTCTCATTAATGTGATTATCTAGTCAACCAATCACATGGCAGTTGCTTCAATGCATGTAGGGTTGTGGTCCTGGTCAAGACAATCTCCTGAACTGCAAACTGAATGTCAGACTGGTAAAGAAAGGTGATTTAAGCAATTTTGAGCGTGGCATGGTTGTTGGTGCCAGACGGGCCGGTCTGAGTATTTCACAATATGCTTAGTTACTGGGATTTTCACGCACAACCATTTCTAGGGTTTACAAAGAATGGTGTGAAAAGGGAAAAACATCCAGTATGCGGCAGTCCTGTGGGCGAAAATGCCTTGTTGATGCTAGAGGTCAGAGGAGAATGGGCCGACTGATTCAAGCTGATAGAAGAGCAACGTTGACTGAAATAACCACTCGACACAACCGAGGTATGCAGCAAAGCATTTGTGAAGCCACAACACGCACAACCTTGAGGCGGAGGCGCTACAACAGCAGAAGACCCCACCGGGTACCACTCATCTCCACTACAAATAGGAAAAAGAGGCTACAATTTGCACGAGCTCACCAAAATTGGACTGTTGAAGACTGGAAAAATGGTTTCTTGAACATGACAATGAGTTCACTGTACTAAAATGGCCCCCACAGTCACCAGATCTCAACCCAATAGAGCATCTTTGGGATGTGGTGGAACGGGAGCTTCGTGCCCTGGATGTGCGGCCCTCAAATCTCCATCAACTGCAAGATGCTATCCTATCAATATGGGCCAACATTTCTAAAGAATGCTATCAGCACCTTGTTGAATCAATGCCACGTAGAATTAAGGCAGTTCTGAAGGCAAAAGGGGGTCCAACACCGTATTAGTATGGTGTTCCTAATAATTCTTTAGGTGAGTGTATAGATATATATTTGATATATATGTAGACCTATAGATAGATAGATGATAGATATATGGTAGATATAGATAGATAGATCGATGTGACTGTACAATGGCTATCAATCTTTGCTGATGGGTGCTGGAGGCAGTAGGAAGTGGCAGAAGACCACCCTGTTCATGATGCAGCCAAAGCAAAAATAGCACTTCACTATACCCTGTCATAATATATACAATATTTGTTGTGCCATTTGGCATAATAGCCCAACAGAAGAGTCATTAAGATATGCTGTCCTTAACCCTCTAAGGACAAACTGATATTTCCATTTTTACTCCCAGCTTTTTATTTTTCAATGGAAAGCTTTTTATTTTAATAGTTTGGCTAATTTGAGAAACGGCAGTGCTAATTATGTTTTTTATTGTTTGTTTTTATTTTTATTATTTGGAATGGGAGGAGTAATGTGAATTTTTAGATTTTTGTTTAGTTGTGATTGGCAGGCTTTTAATTAGCCCTTGGTGTCTGCTGTGAAAAAATAGAAACCTGACAGCTATGGTGCCTGCTCTCCCCGGAGCAGGCTCCATGTTTAAAGTGTTGGCATCTAGAATACCGGAAGCGGAAGTCCTGAATACTGCTACATGTTTATGTTGAGATGTTTATAGGTGGATCATAACAGCTTTGCTACCATAACTGCAATGTGTAAATGTGTTTCTATAAAACCTTCTATAAATCTTTCATATACAGTATATGAAGCTGAATAGGACATAGTTACTGGTGAAGTTTTCTGATGTAATGCATGCTGGCTGCTTCTCGAAAAGGCAAATCCTGGCCACATTTCTAAAGAATTAGCAATTAAGCTCATGGGCCTCAAACTAGACAAAACCTTAATAACATAAACCTCACTGAAATCCTTTGGGTTACTTTTAATGAGCACATATCAAAACAAAGTCTTTTGAGATGTATTTCTAAATTTTGAATGATGACCGTAAGCAACTCTGTAGCCAAATCATTTAGGTTCTAGCAAGTTTTCAGAAGACAAGAGGTTTAAAAAGGCTAACAGTTTAATCTGGTTCTGTACATTTACAGTTGACATAGAACTTAATTAATGTAATTTGCACGACACAGTAATGCTCAACAACAAAAAAAAACACCACCCCTTTGAGAAGGCCACTCTTTTATGAAGACCAGATTTTCTTAGATGGAGTTTCAGTTCCATCATACACTTAGTGTACTAGTCATCTTTTTTCAAGTGGACACCACTACTCTCAATATAATTTAGGATGGTCATCTCAAAGATGTTTCACTATATTAGAGTTCACTTTGTACTATGTTTAAAATAAGGCAATTCCTTTCACTTCATCTTATAATGTCAATCATATATGACATATAATCAATACATACCTGCTATTTGTCTCTATAAGGCTACAGTGGTGCTTGAAAGTTTATGAATCCTTCAGAATGGTCTATATTTCTGCATATGTTTGACCTAAAACTATTTCAGATATTCACACAAGTCCTAAAAGTAGATAAACATAACCAATTCAAACCAATGAGTCAACATTATTAGACTTGGTCATTTATATGATCCAATAAAAAGATTTTAAATTACACCTCCGTGAGTGGCAAAAGTATGTGTATCTTTGCTTTCAGTATCTAGTGTTTGTACTGCAATAACTGCAAGTAAACATTTCCGTTAATTGTTGATTAGTCCTGCACATCAGCCTGGAGGAACTTTATCCTTCTCCTCTGTACAAAACAGCTTCAGTTCTGTTATGTTGTTGGGTTTCCTCCCAAGAACTGCTCACTTTAAGTCCTTCCACAACAATTTTATTGGATTAAGGACAGGATTTTGGTTTGGCAATTCCAAAATTGTATAATACAATATAAGCAATCAAAGTCCAGCAGCTCCTGCTAAAGAAACAACCAAAAAGAAAAGTCAACCCTTCAACCATTGTCTGCTTTTTAAATTTCAAGAACGAAAATGTCACTTGTGTTCTTGATTTTCAAAGGCACAGGAGCACTTAGCATTTTGTTTAGCTTCCTAACATACTCTCTTTGTAAGTCTTTACAGAGACAGCTGCCCCAGCACTATTTACTGTAGGCTATAGTTTAACTGTTGGGTTCATTTTGCAAAACAGTGTGCAGCCTCCTGCTGGCTGCAGGGGATGCAGGGAAGCAGAAGCAATTCTGTAAAACCATGGAAAAAGTACCATAGAAATGTTATATGTTATTCAGCAACTGAATATGGAGATGATTGAAACCATTTGTGTTATACACCGTTTTTTTTTTCTAATCTGATTGTTAAAGTCATGCATTTCCTAGTTCCCATAGGGCAAATGTTGTCACCTTATGGCACAAAGGCCCATCCATGTGCTACAGAATTACATTATCAAGTGCATCATGCCCCTTTACAAAAATCAAGTGACTGCACCTTAAAAATGGAAGGCTCAACAGGTGTGTTTATACAGAACTTAAGACACACTTCAAGGGGTTGTCTATGCTATTTTATTATTGTACTATTTTGCATTTATTAATGCAATCTGCCTGGCTCCTGACAACATAATGAAAGTACTTCCACTCATCTTCCCAGCCCACTCCAATGCAGCTCTGCCACTCCTTGCTCTCCCTGGCATGCAGCCAGTGATATATTTTTTGGCTACATTCAGTGACATTCCATATACCGCTGCAGCCAATCACTGGCCACACTGGTGTATGGCACAAGCAGGGGTGCACCTAGCCTTTCAGCTGCCCGAGGCACAAATTAAAACAGCGCCCAACTCCTCCAGCCCTACTGTTTAAGGCATAGTGTGATACATTTGAATATAGAGAGATATTCCCACAGTCCTGCCACTGCCCCCACTTGTCTCTAGGTCTAGGTCTTGCCGCCTGAGGCAATCACCTCACCTGGCCTTATTGGTGGTGCACCCCTAGGCCCAAGACTGCTGAGGCTAGTGATTGGCTGTAGAGGGCGCACATGGGAAATCAAAGCTGCAGTCACAGCAATAGTCACTGGCTGCAGCCCGGGGAAATGAAGGAGCAGCCGTACAGGATGGGAGCAGACTGGACAGGTAAGTGGTAGTGCTTTTATTATTTAATCAAGTCTCAAGTTGTATGCATTATTTAAAATACTTTGAATAAACCCTATAACCGGCAAGGCTACCACTGCATTCTCCAGTGTTATGCCTTTCCATCTATTCAGTTTATCTTGGTTGGGCTATCATTTGTGCTCCAGTGTGGAGCTTAAGTCACTTAACAGTGATGAGATGTGCTGCCAGGCTGCTCAGCCTGACAGCAAATGTCATGCATAATGCACAACCTCTGCTCTACAACAGATACTAATGATGAGCATCCTGAAAGGAAAGGGGAGCAGTACTACATCTCTCCTCCCCGTTTCTGTCAGGCTGCTCAGCCATCACAGGATTGCATCATTAATACCTATTGTAGAGCAGATTATCTCAACCTCCCGACTTCTGTATCCTTATGTCCATTCCGCAAAGCATAGAACAGGCCCTATACTTTACGCAAAATGAGAACAGCTGACCTATTTAAGTTTGCCTGTGTCTAAGTTCCAGATATTTGATATGAGCCATGTTTTCTGTTTGCCATTATAATTATTGTCTACCTATCTTATTGTTTGCTTTTAATAAGATATAGGCATTTCCATAGTTCTATTTAATTGCAAACTTGATCATGATAAATGATTGTGCTCATTATTTAAGCTACAGTATCAAACCACACGTTTCATGTCATTTAATTAAACCACTTTCTGCCTTACAGAACAAGTCTATTACCCGCAGAAGAGAATGCCCTTAGTTGTCATTGTGTGCACTTATTTGTAATTGTTGAGCTCATGGTATTGATAAATTTGATATGCTCCTTGAGTACAACTTTCAATGCTCTAGTAGCTCATTCCGTATATTTTTTTGACAAGACTGCCATATCTTATATATTAACTGCAAATTATAATTCACACCACTGGTGCTGAAAACATCTCCATCTGTTACCATCTTTAAAAAGTGCTACATTTACAAAGGAGATATTCCACATAAGCGTGTACATCAATGAAGTGTTTAATAATTTTATAGGCCTAATACAATTCTGTGTATTTTTCAGGATACTGTAGGTCTCATATTATTAGTTTCTTTATTTTACATTCAAAGGGGGAATTTATCGTAAACTGTCATTTTACGCCAGTCTATGCATCCCCTGTGCTGCCAGGGGATACACTTAATTTATGACCCAGGTGCAAGCCTTGCTGTTGTTGGGTTAATGCAAGGGTTGCCAACTGTCCAGAAACTTCTGGACAATCCGGTAAAAAATGGTCACTTTTTTCCTGTGTCTGTTAAAAAAAATGTGTCTGTGATTTTTGTGAGACTGATGGTACTTCGCTAGATTATTTTGGTGATAATTATCAACATTTTACAGCTCACAGTCAACATTCATTCCCCAAAAAAAGTTTGTTTGGCAACCGTGCCCATGACCTCTCCCTTGCCATGCCTTCTTCTCAGGAACATGGTGAGGGTGGCGTCAAAATGCCACTTGTGCCTAGATTTAGGTCCAATGGCATTTAAAAATTCCCAAACACGAGGTTTGCAACTTTTTTTTTGCCAGGAAACTGGTGTGGGAGGAATTATAAATTCCTCCTAAAGTGTTACAACTATGTGACTTACATCTTCACCTCGGTATAGTAATGTGGGAGACCGACTATAAACCTAGGGAGACTAAGTGACCTGTATCCAATCTGAGTCTTGGGGTGCAATAGTAATCAAAGGGATTTTGCACTGGCATAATATTGATGACCTTTCCTCAGGATGGCACCCCCACTGATCAATGTTTGAAGGGGTCTTGGCACTTGTGCGAGAACTAGGTCCTCTAGAATATGTACCTGCACCGTCTCCCTTGTAGGGGCGATACAGTGCAATTACTGTACAACTGCTCGCCCCATACAAGTGACCTGCAGTAGATTCAACCTATCAGTAGATTCATGTTGCCCTACCCACAGGCAGCATGAAATACTGATATTACAAATAAGAGGTCTTTTTTTTTCTGAAACACTGCTGACTTACAGATTAAGTTGTTTGTAAAATGGGGTCAACATTCCATGACTTGGTTAGGGCAGCATAAATGTACTGATGGGTTCCCTTTGATGTACTATTCAATAAACTGCACAATCTGCTTCTATTAATAGGACAGTGAATCAAACACTTAAAAATATATATTTACATGCTACATCAACAAAAGAACATTAAACCCTTTCTGAGTAACGACAGATGGAACAAGGACCATAGCAGGATTTCCAGCTTTTTTAACTTTTGTAGCTATAAACCCTAGTCTGCTGTATCAGTTGAAGAAAATCATGCCCACCTGCTACCCGCTGCTCTATTCCAGCTCTCTGGCTGTTGGGTCATCACTATTGGGTCATGTGCCACTAGGGGACATGTGAGTAATTGGCTGTAGTGATGTATGTGACCCTGTCCGCCCGGAAGTCTACAAGACAAGGACCAGAACAACCCCTTTAATGGTTCATGTCCCAATAAAAGGGATTTAGTTTATTCAAACATATTTTAGTGCTTGTTAATAGACTACATTAACATACAGATTTATAATATCAGATGAAGGTAATTCTCCAAATGTCTGAAGAGTCATCAAGGCTAAGCTAGTTTGATCCATCTGTACTTCTAATGTCCCATACTACAAATTCTGGTAGGGGTTTATCACTCTTACATATTTTATATACTTTAGTCTAGATGCATCTCTCTGTATTTTAGGGGATACAAATACACTGAAGAAAGTACATAAAATGCTCCCCCTTTTATTAACCCTTTCAACTCCCCAATTAATACTATTTATGAGTTCTAATGGCCCAACAGAGTACCAAATAATCAAAGGTCATAAGACATGAATGCATAATAACAGCATACTCTAATATATAAAGCTGAGTGTATGTGTGTATATGTGTGTGTGTGTGTGTGTGTGTGTATGTCCGCTAAAGGAATCCACACCGTCACATTTACAATCACAAAATTTGGCACACAGGTACATCAGGTGTCCAGGAAGGTTTTAGACCAGGTCTCAGATCTCTAGGACAGGGATGGCCAACCTGCGGCTCGCCAGCTGTTTCAAAACTACAACTGCCAGCATGCAAAGACTGCCTACAGCTATCAGCCTACAGCAGGGCATGGTGGGAATTGTAGTCTTACAACAGCTGGAGAGCCTCAGGTTGGCCATCCCTGCTCTAGGACGTACCGTTCCTCAGATATTCCCAAAAAAATGCATTAGCCAATAGAAGCTTGGTCACATGACCCATATCAGCCAATAGAAGATTGCAAGTCCTCCAGCCTCCACATACACAGTTTTACTCCAGGTTTCCATAACAACCCAGCCATTTATCTTCACTGCTATAGGTGAGCTTTAAAGGAAATCTATCAAAAGGATAATTGCTATTGCAGTAAAGCCATGGCCTAATAGCACTTAGGCCACGCCCCCTCCCACTCCTGAGCCAACGGGGATTAAAAAAATGAATGCAAAAATCAACTTCTGTCAGCTGCAGGGGTGGGAGGGAGGGTGACTTTCTCCCTGCAGGTCACACTCAGACAGCAATGTGCTGCTGTCTTAGAGTGAGCTGTTCAAAAGGACATGCCCCCTGTCCGGTTAGGCCACGCCCTCTCCCACTCCTCAGCCGACCGAGATTGAAAAAATGAAGTTAAAAATCAACTTCTAGGTCCCACTAAGCCACGCCCAGATCTGGTTAGGCCATGCCCCATCCCACTCCTGAGACAATGGGGATTGAAAAAATGAAGGTAAAAATCAACTTCTGTCAGCTGCAGAGGTGGGGGGGAGGGTGACTTTCTCCCTGCAGGTCACGCTCAGACAGCACAGTGCTGCTGTCTTACAGTGAGCTGTCCAAAAGGACACACCCCCTGTCCGGTTAGACCACGCCCTCTCTCACTCCTCACCAGACCGAGATTGAAAAAATGAAGTTAAAAATCAACTTCTAGGTCCCTTTAAGCCACGCCCAGATCTGGTTAGGCCATGCCCCCTCCTACTCCTGAGCCAATGGGGATTGAAAAAATGAAGGTAAAAATCAACTTCTGTCAGCTGCAGGGGTGGGAGGGAGGGTGACTTTCTCCCTGCAGCTCACAATCAGACAGCACAGTGCTGCTGTCTTACAGTGAGCTGTCCAAAAGGACCGGCCCCCGATCTGGCTAGGCCACGCCCCCTCCCACTCCTCCACCAACTGAGATTGAAAATTTTTTGTTAAAAATCAACTTCTAGGTCCTGCTAATCCACGCCCCAATCTGGTTAGGCCACACCCTATCCACTCCTCAGCTGACAGGGATTGAAAAATGAAGGTAAAAATCTACTTCTTTCAGCTGTAGAGATGGAAGGGTGATTTTCTCCCTGCAGCTCACACTCAGACAGTACAGTGCTGCTGTCTTAGAGTGAGCTGTTCAAAAGGACATGCCCCCTATCCTGTAAAGGCCACTGTTAAGGGGGTATGCTGTGACAGTCACTGTTAAAGGGGAAGGCTGCTGTAAAGGTCAATGTTAAGGGGGTGTGCTGCTGTGGAGGTCCAATTTTAAGGGACGGGGCACTGTAGGAGGTCAGTGTTAAGGAGGACACACACAAACATTAAATGAAATAGATTAAATATACCCGAGCGAAGCCGGGTCCTTCAGCTAGTTTAGGATATAATTGAACATGGATGTGCGCATGCTTTGAGCAGACTTATGGTAGGCCCTCGGTATCATTTTGTCTTGTGGACAGAGATATCTAAAGTCTGATATGTATATTCAGTTGGGAGAGGGAAGAAAGCTGCTTCAGGAAACCTCTGGTGGTGATTTATGGCCAGGAATACAAAAGTATCAGGCAAAAATGTTCACTTCACCCAGCCCTTCTCTTCCACCGACATCATCGTTTTGGTGGAGAGTCGGGAGCTCCACACACACTAGACTGTTAGTGGGACCCATTGATCACAGAGGTTTCAGCTGACAGTACACTTATATGTATGGGGGCCTTTAGGAACGGGCCAGCAATCCTTAGGGAGACAAATAGAATTATTGGCAGTACATATCATAGGAAATTGAAGACCAAATCTACTGCTGTAAAAACTTATCTCATAGATTAAATATTTACAGAATATGGACTTTAATATATGTTTAATTGGATTATCCTCAATAGAGATGAGCAAAGTTATCTTGATTGAAGAATCGTGCCAAATCATACGCACGCTGATTTCATCACGCTGGCTGGGCATGCTCACGTCATCACAGAAGAAAATGGAAAATTGAATGAAAATGGATGAGGTGAGTATGTGTTTTTGTTACCACAAAGCGCAAGAAAATTCAGCTTCGGGATGAAGAGAATTTTTCCTGAAATTTGGATTGAAGTCCAATTCGTTAACTTTGATTCGCTCAACAATAATCCTCAGGCTAGGCCATCAATATCTGATTGATGAGGTCAAACACTCTGCACCCACACCAGTCAGTTGTTCTGCTTCCAATGGCATGAATGTGACCAACAGTATAGTAATCAGTTTCCTCCACTACACACAGTAGTGGACCAAGTAGATGTTCCGATGCTGATCTACTACTGATGAGCATAGAAACATAGAATGTGTCGGCAGATAAGAACCATTTGGGCCATCTAGTCTGCCCAATATACTGAATATTATGAATAGCCCCTGGCCCTATCTTATATGAAGGATGGCCTTATGCCTATCCCATGCATGCTTAAACTCCTCCACTGTATTTGCAGATACCACTTCTGCAGGAAGGCTATTCCATGCATCCACTACTCTCTCAGTAAAGTAATACTTCCCGATATTACTTTTAAACCTTTGCCCCAGGGGTTCAGGGTGATAGCCTATAAAGAGGCCAACAATGTAAAAGGACTGGAAAAAACTCTTTAAATGTTAATATACTTTAGGAGTGTAGAGAATGGTTACATTTTCATATGTAGAGATTCTTATATAATAATTTTGGCAGAAATACCCACAGATCTGCCATCTTCCCACATATGCCAAATGTGCTTTTTAAGCTGGCTGCCGCGTTCACTTAGGATGACTTCAGAAATGCTATTCTCTTCTTTGTGTCTTAAGCAAATGTGCCTTAAAGGAGAACACAAGGTTTAGTGAATTTATAAGATTCTAAATGGAAGACTCAATGCACAGACCACAGCTAGTTGTCTTTTGATTTTACCACTAGGATCAGATGTGATTGTGGGCTCTAGGGTGTCCTGAGTATCAAGGTGTAACACAACAAAGAGAAGGAGGATCTTCACCAGCAAGAGTCCACCAAAGTCTAACTGATGATTAATGAGTCTTCATTTCTTGTGATGTTAGATGCAAAGGTCTTTTTATTAAATATTCTAATAGAAAGTTATGCCTAATGAGATAATATTTGCAAATGCATGCTTCAGATGTGTATTAGATGTAGACAGAAATATTGTACATATTGCCCTTCTCTCTCTGTTATTTCTCTACATTTATATTTTTTCGCTATAACAGGTGCTATCTGCTGGCAAGCTCAGCTGTTTCCATAAGCACAGACACCTAGGGCCAGTGCTTAAACGGGTTATTACATAAATAATGTAAAAAATGAAAATCATGCATAATCTAGTACATGACAACCTCTTTATAAAAAAGCTAGAACCAGCCCTGTACCTCACATGGATCCAGAGATCTCCCCATTCATTACTCCAATTGTTCTGCTAGATTTATTTCAAGCTGGCAGCTCAATAGAGGTGTCCTTTCTCAGGGGGTGTGTCCTTTCTATTGCAACTGGTGGAAGTTGAAAGCTGGAACTGAGCATGTGCTTACGTTTCAGAAAAACTGCAAACAGAAATGTGGAACTCTTTCACCTCCATTACACTATGGGAACTTTTGAAGGAACAAAAGATCCCACCCCTGGAAGTTCTCCCTGCCCCTCTCAGACAATCTCCTTCCTTCTTTCTATATCAACCTCATTTCCAAATAGTCTGCCGCAGTGCCTTGAGGAAATACGAACTACAATGACCATTAACCTCTTTTGAAAAAATCATAGCATCTCGAATTATGAAACACAGGAAGGTCTCTGCTTTATATGCGCTACTGGGGGGTCAGTGGAGAGACGCTAATCCACCCTTCTTGGTGGAATGGGAGAAAGAATTAGGCTTGGTGTTAATTGATAAAAAGACAAGAAGAATATTAGCATCATCTCACGGCTTTTCATCTTGCATTCACATTCAGGAAGAACACTACAAGCTACTCTCTAGATCAGGCATCCTCAAACTGCGGCCCTCCAGCTGTAGTAAAACTAAAACTCCCACAATGCCCTGCTGTAGGCTGATACGTGTAGGCTGTTCGGGCATGTTGGGAGTTGTAGTTTTGCAACAGCTGGAGGGCCGCAGTTTGAGGATGCCTGCTCTAGATGGTACAGAACTCCCGAGTTCCTGTATAGGATGGGGTTATCTGACTCGGCACACTGCTGGAGATGTGGGGGCGATGTGGGATCACTATCACATATTTGGTGGAATTGCCCAGTGATACACCCCTTTTAGGACCCAGTATAGGATGTAATATGGAAACTTACATGCCCGGATTTTCAGATCTTGTTAGATATGATAGTTCTGCAAGACCTAACAAGTTATATTCACCCTCAAAAAAAGATATTACTACACAGTTATTAGCCGCCGCAAGATCATTAATATCTTTGCATTGGCTGGATGTGTGTCCCCCCTCTGTACGGGAATGTATTGGGAAAGTAAGGGTACCTTCACACTAGCGTTGTTGGAATCGGCAGGCAGTTCCGGCAACAGCGTTATACAAACAGATAGCTTTTTTCCCCGGATCTGTTAGACAGATTCGGTGATATACCGGATCCGTCTCATCCGGTATCATCCGGAATAATGGATCTGGTATTTAAACATTTTCTTCTTAAATTCGGCATTAATACATCTCTATGGAAATTAATGCCGGCAAGTGTGGTATTGTCCTGGAATTTGGGCAAGAAAAAATACTGACTCGCCTTCTATTTGAGCCTGGGGGACAACTTTTTTGATGCGCCCATATATCAGAGGTGCCACCCTTCCCCCTATCCCCTTATGTTTTATGGTCATTTTTCTTTCTTACTTATTATACCTATGTACCTTAAAATCACATGGGAATGTGCCTTTTATTACTAGATTTAATGAGCTGGCTTATTGTGATTTGGAAATGTATGTATTCTTATTTCTGCTTCTTCAATGTAAAACTGAAAATAAAGAAGAAAATTAAATAAAAAAAAACAACAAACAGCAGGTGGCGCTATACAGATAACTGAGTGTCTATATAACATTTTTAATTACATGCAATTACAAAAGAATTCAGATCCAGTTGCTGGTTTGAAAACTGTTGAATATTTTTCGTGGGACAAACCCTTTAATCTCACCTTGCTTTGGAAACGGTGAGATGGAATAATTCCTTTAAGTTGAGCTCTCCCTGGTTGGATTTCAAAGTTCACAGTTCAGCTGTCTCTCACAGAGTGAGTGTCTAACACAAAGTGAGGTAAAGACGTTGTAACACGATTGCTGTTCTTTTTCTCTGTTCATTTATTGTGTTATTGAAGACAAGCTATAGGCTGCAGAAACACGATGAGAATGTCTCTGTCCACTAAAGAAATGTTTTATCTATACACATGTACTACATAATACTATTACTTATTTATGCAATAATATTATCACAGGTACACTTATAGCGGTCTTTTTATTACTCACATTTTACTCATATAGTCTTATAACTTTACATATATTATCACTGCTTTCTGTCCCCAATGGAGCTCACAGTCTAAGTTCCCTGTCAGTATGGAGTACCTGGAAGAAACCCACACAAAAAGATGGAGAACATACAAAGCTCCATTCAGCACTGCAAGGCACCTGTGCTAATCACTGAGCCAGACATATAAGACAGATATGCCAAAAAGTCAGATAGATTTAGGAACCCTCTGTAACCAGCACCAATTTTTAGAATGTGACCCTGTCCTCTGACCCTGTCCCACCTAGATCTGGTGGTCAGAACTACAGAAACAGCCATGAGTGGACTGGAAACTTAAAGTGGCCTTGGACAAAAAACAAAAAGTGGTTCCATGTTGTGACAACACAAGAAGGTGGGCCCTGCAATACTGTAGTGGGGCACAAAATACCACCCCAGCAGAAATAAACTCCACAGTGCTGCACAGAATACTGCTGCTATTACCACAGTGTTCAACCATATCACCATCCAGAGGATAGTGATTCAGTTGAGTTAAGGAGGGCTCCGGTGACTGTTGGTCACAGAAGCATTAATTAAAGGGGTTTTCCGAGAGTTTAATACTGATGACCAGTATCTGATCGGTGGGGGTCTGACACCCGGGACCACAACCAATCAGCTGTTTGAAAAGGCAGTGGCGCTCGCAGTAGCACCACAGCCTTCTCTCGGCTATTCCTAGGCCAATGATGACACGTTCATCGGTCACATAGCCTAACCTAGGTGGAGCTAAGCCCCATATAAGTGAATGGGGCTGAGGGTGATACCAAGCACATCAGCTTCAAATGTACAGTGCTGTGCTTGGGGAGCACAGAGAAGGCCACCAGTGGCTTCTTAAACAGCTGATCGGCAAATGTCCTGACACCCACTGATCAGATACTGATGACATATCTTGAGGATTGGTCATCAGTATTAGAGTCTTGGAATAGACTTTTAATGCTTAGAGCATCAGATTGTTATGTACCTGGTCAGTGGCTGTGAGCAGGGCTCGGTTGGCCACCTGGGCATTGGCCCACTGAGAAATTTTCCTTTACAGTCTATGGCCATTCCACCTCTGGAAACAGCTGAGCAGTCTGCGCAAAGCTGTCTATATAATTCCAATAGAAGTGAAAGGGCAGTGTAACCCAGTGAACTATGCTGTTTTTGCATCTCTCAAGTTATGGTAACAGCAAAGCTTCCTGTGGGTTAAGGAAACAGGGTCACAGGGTAAAAGTGCATGGGTAAATAATACGTAACAAGCTGTTGAGGTGGCTCACCTGACTAGTGTATTGGATGAGGTGCAACTGTCTAACTGGTTCACCCAAACCAGAAGACGATAAAGTATAAACAACAAGAGAGGTTTGATAGACAGGCACTCAAGCAACTGGAATTTTAAGTAGTGTGATGTGGACAATCTTGAAAGTGTTAAAATGTATAAATATACACCTTTATTTTATATCACAAATGGAGTAAGATAAGAAAATAAAACATAAAAAATAGATGGTATATATAAAATATATAAAATATATGAAAAATTGAATGGAAAAAATGTAAAAACAAAAAAAGAAGGCGGTTAATTATGGTGTCGACAAAGATAAAGATAAAAAATATTAAATATGATAGTCAGTACTGAGATGATACAAAGTGTCTTTAGTATATCCAAAAACATGGGATCTCCCCTTTTAATACTGAAGACGATCGATGATTGTCCAGAGGGGGAGTATCCATTAGTACAGATCAGCCAGAGGGAGAATTGAGGGAAAACAGCTCTAAAGGGGCCTACCCCCATCACCTAATCAACTCTATTGTAAAGCTCAGCATTTAATCAATAAGAAGACTGTATGACCATAAAGGTGTAATTGGGAGGGATTATTCTGAAGGGGCTCATTTTTCCCTCAATTCTCCCTCTGGCTGATCCCGCAATAACGGATACTCCCCGTCTGGACAATCAGAGATCGTCTTCAGTATTAGAAGGGGAGATCGCATGTTTTTGGATATACTAAAGACACTTTGTATCATCTCAGGACTGACATATTTTATATTTTTTATCTTTGTTGACACCATAATTAACCACCGTCCTTTTTTGTTTTTACATTTTTTACATTACATTTTTCATATATTTTATATTTTTTTATATACCATCTATTTTTTATTTTTTTTATTTTCTTATCTTACTCCATTTGTGATATAAAATAAAGGTGTATATTTATACATTTTAACACATCCAGGATTGTCCACATCACACTACTTTAAATTCCAGTTGCTTGAGTGCCTGTCTATCTAACCTCTCTTGTTGTTTTTAAAAATGCATGGGTGTTTCCATATATCTAGCCACCTCTTTTCACCAGATTTAGGTCCAGGCAGGGTTGAGGTCAATAGGTTATCAGTTATCAGAAATTTATGGGATATCCTGTAGATATGCTATTCTGAAGGAAATCATACATACTCCATTTTGTTTCTGTCTCCTCACAGTGGGCTTTTCCTCTCTTTAATTCTTCTACTTAATTATTTTTATGCTGATGCTTGCATTGTTTTTCATAATCTTTAGAATAGAATGTTCTAAACTCAAGGCCGAATGTCTGGTCTTCACTTCAGTGAAAAACTTTCACTCCTTTTTGTTGGCATATATACACGCATGTTGAAATTAAACTGAAGGTCATTTTATGGAGCACATACCTCCCTGTTGTCTCTATGATGATTTCTTTCATTACATCTTTATTCATTCCTATGAGACTGACATTGAGGCTCCCATAGGAATACATAGAGAAACTGACTTCCTGTACACACCTAAGATGCTGTGTCAGTTGGAGAGTCTGATTGCTGGTCACATGACACAGGTGAGAAGCAGAAGGGAGGTATACTTTTTTGGGGGGCAGGAGTTCTTCTTTAAGCCCTTAGAGAGCCACCAGTGAAAATTTCCACAACTGAATCCTGGGGATAGGCCAGATTACCAAAAAGGTTTGATAGAGGACTGTGTGAGCAAATTAAGGCATGTCTCTATGCCAACCTGTCCAATTGAGACAGTGCACTAGAGAGAACAAGAGATAATATCAGAAACCTAGCGCCAGATTTACACCACAAGAGGTGGCCAGTCTGGCCGGGGTTACTCCCTGAGACTTTATAGTCACCCGTGAGTACAGACACCAACAAGAGAATACAACAGAAAGCTGAGGCCAGTTGTGTTGGATGCTAATATTTGGTGAGATTGGAAACTCCCAGATGGGCAAGTGGCATAGAGAGGTTTCTGGGAGATCTAATTAAGCTTTCTCTGCCAAATAAACTGTAAAAACTTACTCTAGAGATGCTTTAAAACCCTAGTATGAACTGGGATGGGAAGTATTTAAAATAGGTAAATGAGTTAAGGCAACCAGGTAATTTTACCGCATGAATCCGGCTGTCACGGTGGGGAGTGGGGGAAAACTCCCCACCTTACAATGTAGGGAATTTGGGAAAGCAACTAGGCCTGGATACCGGGTAAGGGAGCAGATCCCTGGTAATAATGTCAGGGCTAGGAGACGACGGTTCACCCATGAAATGGATGAACGAGAGTCTCACACAGGCCTAGCAACTAGGAAGGAGCAGAAGGCAAGCAAAACACATAGCAGCAGGTAAGAGCCAAGTGCAAAACGACAAGCACTTGAACAACAGCACTTACCTGCCACAATGACTGGGTGGAACAACTACTACTTGCTAACATGTGGTTCCCCCTCTGAGGAACCCCTGGGACCCCCTCACTGGAGGTACAGACAAACAAAGGGATGTCTAGCAACCATGCCGGGCAATACACCAAACATACCAGACATACCAGACATAGAACACCAAACTAGACATAACAACAAATCCCTAAAACAAACCCACACCAAACATAACAACAGGTAAGGTAGGGAACAGGTAAGGAGAACATAGGGAGACATGGCAAAAGACCTTGATGTCCCACAAGGAGGCCCTCACGGACAGGTGAAACATCCAGAGAGGAGCAAAGGCAGACAAACAACTGACCTCATGTTCACAACTCCAACATAAGAAGAGCCATGAGGCCACAGCCAGCTCTACCTTGCACACACCTTAACCCTGTACACACTAAAATGGGAAGGAAAACCAGACTAAAAGGGGAAGTGACCACACATGCTAAAACAACACGTTGCCACCGTCAACAAGCATGCACAGCACAAGGGTCACAGTCCACTACCACCAGACTATGATACAGGTGTGACGCCGGCCTAGCCAGTACAGGTTGTGGAATTACCACTGGATATGGTCCTGTTTCTCCATATGAGGAAAATAATTAATTAATTAATAATAATTAACTTAAATAAAGTGTCAAATGTTCTGGGTAGATGCACTACCAAGTAGAGGTGGCTAGTCAGTTGCCAATGAAAATCAAAGTTTAGTTTTAAGAGCTTCAATACCAGATCAAGTAAATTAATGTTTAAGGCAAGTAATTTAGAGTGATTCACCTGAATGTCTGACGATCTACCAAACAGATCAAGGAGGAAAAATAAGTTAGGGAGAGATTTAAAAGGAGAGGATACAAATGAAAGAATGTTGTCTGTGAATAAAGCACAATTCTGTTTCTGACCTTCTATTTGAAACCCTAGGCTTGAGCAGGAATGGCAAAGAACAACCCTGCCTTGTGCCCCGCGTAATGTTTAACATGTTAGGCTCGTATCCCCTGATACGGACTTGCACCATCAGAAAAGAGTAGACAAATCGAAGAATAGAGAGAAAGGAGCTTCCAAATTCCATGTCCTCTTAAATGTTTAAAAAGGTAGCCACATGAGATGGAATCAAAAGCTTTCTGTAGATCTAAACTCAGTAAAAGACCCTTCCATGTCTGAAATGTTTAATTATCTCAGACAGCCCCTTTAATAGTTTAAAGCTAGTCCTAGGACCAAGGACATAATGTGGATCATAATGTTTAAATAAACGTGTACTGCTTTAAAACAATAAAATATAAGTTTTATATTACATTTAATGTACAAGAAAGTTTTTCATAGTTTTCTAGTTATAAAAAGGAAATAAATGTTACACTGTTCCAGCACTTAGCAGCTGGAGCACAGAATATAGCAAGACGTTTTATAATTCCCTTCCAGGAATACAGGATAATAGAAGGGGGAAAGTTGGCAACCAATGACATGGTGTAAAACTGAATGTCATTATTGAGATCATTCCTGAGAGCACCTTAATGTCTGTGCTGAGCAGCTGACATGGACAGAATACTGAACGACAAGTTGTAGACCTTAAGCATTTTATTCCCAATTGCTTACAGAGTGTAATCTTGTAAATACAGGCCTCATACTGAATGTATCTTGTAAACAATTGTCACATTTGTCTGTACCACAGAGTTTTTGTACTATTTTCACAATACATCCTTATAAACAGCAAAGAAGCATTGTGGGTTCGGGCACCTTTCTATCATACCGTAGCAACAATTTATTTTTCAACAATTTGAGCCAAAGTGTAGTACTGCGCAAAAGTTTTAAGGTGTAGGAAAAAATGCTGCAAAGTAAGAATGCTTTCAAAAATAGAAGTGTAAATAGTAAATTTTTATCAATTAACAAAATAAAAACTGCCAATATTGTGATGGCTAGATGACTGGGTTATTACATCTCCAAAATGGCAGATCTAGCGAGGTGTTCCTGGTAGGCAGTGGTTAACACTTATCATACTGGTCAAAGTAAGGACTACTGATGAACCAGTGTAAAGTCCAAGTCATATTATTATTGTTTGTGGGGAATGAAGACTTAGCCTGCCTGGTTCAGTTCCATAGAAAATATACAATACAGTAAAAAAGTTTTAGGCAGGTGTGGACTAAAAAGCTGCAAAGTAAGAATGCTTTCAAGAATAGAAGTTTGAATAGTTTATTTTTATCAATTAACAAAATGCAAAGTCTCTGAACAAAAGAGAAATCTAAATCAAATCAATATGCCTTAAAAACAGCAACATTTCTTCTAGTTACATATGCACACTGTTTTTGAAGGAACTTAACAGGAAGGTTTTTCCAACAATTTACCACAGATCTTCTGTGGATGTAAGCTTGCTCAAATCTTTCTGTCTCCTCTGTTTATTCTGCAACAAGACAACAACGTCAAACATACAGCCAATGTCATTAAGGACTATCTTTTGCGCAAAGGAGAACAAATAGTCCTGACAAAGATGATATGGCCCTCACAGAGCCTTGCAGTCAACATCATCAAGTCTTTCTGGGATTACATGCAAAGGTAGAACGATTTGAAAAAGCATACATCCACAGAAGATCTGTGGTTAGTTCTCCAAGATGTTTAGAACAATCTCCCTTTAAAAACTGTGAGCAAGTGTACCTAGAAGTGAAGCTGTTTTACAGTCAAAAGATTTATCTTTTGTTCATTCAATTTGCATTTTGTTAATTAACAAAAAAATAAATTATTAACACTGATTTTGAAAGCATTTTTACTTTGCAGAATTTTTCCACACCTGTGTAAAACTTTTTTCACAGTGCTATATATCTTTGGTGGAATTGGACCAAGCGGGCTAGCCTTCATTACCCACAAGCATTGATAATCTGCCTTGGGCACCCATGACCCTTACTCATCAGCTTTCCTCTGCTATCCCCTCACTCTCCTTGATTGACAGGACCTGGTTTCTACATAGTCATCTTGCCTGATCCTGCCAATTCAAGAAGGAGAGGGATGGGCTGGCAGAGGAGCAGGAGGAGCAAATATGCACAGAATGGTGTAGGTTCACCTTTGGCACACTTAACTATTCATTTCCATATGGATTAAAAGTACCTTTTCTCCAGAATGAAGCAAAGGATCACCAATCATTACATAAAGCTGAGTTAGCCTTAGAAGACATTGGAGGGATTTAACAAAACTGGCTTTGTTGCTGACAGCAACCAATGAGATTCCACTTTTCATTCCTTTATACTAATTTTAATAGTGAATTTGGTGAGAGATCCCTTTATAGAAAATCTTCACACATACAGTACTGGAACCTACATTTTATTCCTGCTCTTTCATGCAGAATGCTATGCCTAATATCTGACCTATTTTATTGGTAGTATACCTAACAATAATAAACTCTCCTATATTTGAGACCTACCTGGAGCATGACAGGTAAAACAGATTGAAAATTATGTAAAGTGGCCATAATGTGTTTGTTTTTGGCAATGTTCAATAAATTACAGTCTCATTATTTCTGGTACTAGACAAGCATCGAAAAGATTGTGTGGACTAATAGCAGCCATAAATTAGGGACTGTCAATATGAACACACAAGAAAAGAGCAATAGGAAGTTGAGTGAGTAAGATGGGGAGATAACTGTCCGATCTCTACCCTGACTCTACTATGAAAACAGATTGTAGATATTGATTTGCTCTTAGCACACTGTTCACACATACTTATCTATGACCAAAGATCAGCAGCACAACTCAAATAGTGTCAGGCATTAGCCCACACAAAACCTTCAATCCACAGAATATATAAAACAGACAACACTCCAAACATATATTCAAAAATCTAAAAGGTCTATTCACATGTCAACCCAACAATAGGTCTTTGTCCAGCCAAAAATAACTGTATCATGATGTATAGAAGGGAAATAATATCAAAACAATGTGAGTTATAAACAAGAATAATTATATATTACATCTGCAAGATTAATACTATATATGTAGATTCCGGACACCTCTCCTCAAGCGGTCATAGGAGCGGTAAGTGCCCTGAGCAGCCCCTAACAAAGCGGCAACGAAATATAAGATCTTTGCAGATCTCTTACCTGCTCCAGATAGCCGTCATTAGCACTGAACAGACCGGACCTAGTAACCTCACCACCACATAGATCAGTCCGCCAGCCCTAAAAGAAGCGCGGAATTCAAATTAATTACACAGTGATTATTCATAACAGAGCTCAGCTGCAGCCAGAAGAAGCTATCAAAGCTGCTAATTAGAAGCTCATCTGCTGTTATATGTTGTGCTGCATAACCCCATTACTAAAATAATTACTGAAAAGTGAAGATTCTTAAAGGGAACTACACAGGGCTTCTGTTGCTGCATTAAAGCTGTGACCCAGTGCATTGATATCAGACCCGACCCTGATACCCCTCATTGTGCCGGACAGTGATTACATACCTTCTCACTACTACTCGGCACATCCTTGTTGAAATTTTAATATAAGGATATCTCCCAGGTGAAATCGGCAGATTTAAAGGACAGTATCCTAAAATTACAGCAGAAATTCCCCACATTCATAAAATGATTTAAAAGTTTGAACCTGGGGGGAAGGAGCTTGCGCCGGACAGGAATGGACGTGCGTAGCTGAGCTCTGCAACTCAGACCCGGCTTCACATCAGCTAACATTGGCTACTAAGCTCAAAAAATGGGAAAAATAGGGCAGCAGAGAGCGGGAGACTCATCCCTTTCACACAAGCAAACTACAAACTGCGGAGACATGGATAAGTTTGTTAAAAAAGCGGCGGCAATTTACGCGACAAGAGAAGCAAAAACGGCGCAGGACCCTCATGAAGAAACTGAGGAGAGTGAATCAGAGTTCCAAGCTGATAGCAGCGATGTGGAGGATCAGGGGCAGCGTAAACACCTCCTGATTTCCAGAAAATATCTGGATTCAGCTCTTCAAAGAGCAATGGAACCTCTGGTGAGCGAGCTATCGTCCCTCAGACAGGACATTAGGCATGTGGGCGGCAGGGTAGAAACCCTTGAATCTAACCAGGCCGCAATCCTGGACTTTCAGATGGCCACAACTAAAAGCCTACAGAACTGCCAAACGCACCTTAATGCTGCATTTAACGCCCTGGAGGACCAAGAAAACCGTGGGAGAAGAAACAACTTACGTTTCAGGGGGATCCCAGAAACGGAAGCCCCACAAGACTCTACCGATATAATCAAAGAGATCTGTGAAAGCCTTCTAGGCCCAGAACGCTCTGCCTCAATTATCATCGAACGGGCACACCGAGCTTTGCGCCCAAAACCTAAAGGCAATGAGCCCCCTAGAGATATTATATGCCGTTTCCTCCAATTCCAAGACAAGGAGGCCATAATCAACAAAGCAAGATTGCCAAATGGAGTGAAGCACAATGGGGTGCCGATAAGTATTTTTCAAGATTTAGCCCCAATGACCCTTCAGAAAAGAAGGACCCTCAAGCCTCTCACAGATTGGCTCAGAAACCACAAGATATTATACCGCTGGCAATTCCCATTTGGATTTGCCTTCTCATTCTAAGGCAGGAAGATCTCCATCAAATCTCACCAGGACTTAGGCCCTGCATTTGACATCCTGGACATTGCTCCCATAGAAATCGAGGACTGGGATACAGTACAAGACCTCGCATTGTTACCGGAGCTTCCTAGGATTCCGCCCTTTGAATCGAGAGGCACACCTAAAGCCCAAAGACAAAAGGAGAAGAAGAGAAATCAACCTCTTACCCCAAGACGTATATCTACAGATGTCGCCTGAGACACAAAAAGAACACTTCTCGTATCTTCTCGTTACATATGCTGAGTATAAGATGCAAAATCCTCTATTTCTATATCTCTACCTTCAACTCCATTATCTATACCCTTAAATACTATATATGTACAGTGCCTTACAAAACTATTCACCTACTTGTTTTGATACATTACAACCAGAAAAAAAAGGATTTTAATTAAGACTTCATATAATGGATCTGTCAAAATAGTCCAACTTACTGCAGTAGTATGAAAAAACATAATCAACTATACCTAAAACAATAAATAAAAACAAAAAAAAACATGAGTGCATATGTATTCACCACCTTTGCTATGATAAAATCTAGTCCGACTAATTAAAGGGGTTGTCTGGGTTCAGAGCTGAACCAGGACATATCCCTATTTTCACCCAGGCAGCCCCTGTGATATGAGCATCAGAGCATTTCATTCTCCGTTGCTCTCCTATGCCCTGTGTTAAATTGTGCAGGGCAAAGGCATTTTTAGGAGATCTAGTGATGTACTGGGCTCTCCACAAGGACTGCCAGTTGGAGGCTTCCGCCCAGCAGTGAGTCCAGTGATGTCACCGGAACTGATGGGTGGGCTTTAGCGCTGCCCTACCCCTTAAAACTGTTAGGGCAGTGCTAAAGCCGGGCCCATCAGTGCTGGTGACGTCACTGAATACACTGTTGGGCGGAAGCCTCCGTCTAGCAGTATCTAGAGGTAAACAATCAAGCCCTTACCCTGCGTGATCCAGAGCAGGGCAACTGGAGAGCATCAAGCATGAAATGCTCTGATGCTCATATCAAAGGGGCTGCTGGGGTAAAAATGGGGATATGTCCGGGTTCAGCTCTGAACCTGGACAACGCCTTTAACTTCTGAAGTCACATCATTAATTGAAATCCCCCTGTGTACAATGTGTCACATGATCTTTCACATGATGTGAGTATAAATACACAGGGTCTGAGAGGCCCTGAGTCTACAGCAAAACAGAGCAACCAACATGAAGACCACATTGCTTTCCAGACAGGTCTGAGATGCAATTGAGTAGAAGTGTAGATCAAGGAGTGAGTTATAAAAAAAATATACAGATGTAGCAGAGCTAAAATTTATTCTGGTAACATATGGCACAATGCTATCTTGGTTATCTCGTGACAAAAGCCATTGAAAGCCATTAAAAAGTCAGTTATCTTTTTATTGCTAGTCTTTACTTTACATTTTAACCATCAAGTTTAGCTTGGCTGCATCTGTATGTCAATCTTCAATCATCGCATGTAGCATCATTAAATCCATTATAACAAAATGTAAAGAATATGATACAACTACAATCCTAACAAGAGAAGGCTGACCACCAATACATACAGACCGAGTAAGGAGGGCATAAAACAATGATTCACTTAGACACCAATGACAACACGGAGCTTCAAAGATCCACAGAAGAGATGGAAGTCTCTGTTCATACGAACACTGTAAGCTGTACATACCACAAAGTGGGGCTTTATGGAAGAGTGGCCAGAAGAAAGCCATAGCTTAAAGAAAAATATAAGAAAATACATTTGGGGTTTGCCAAACATCATGTGGCAGACTCCCCAAACATATGGAAGAAGGTTCTTTGGTCAGATGAAACCATAATGGGAAGCTGTCCGTTGAAAGCTTATTCTTGATTCAGCAGTATGCATATTTATTTCAATAGGGGTACAATCTGTTGCTAGATACTTCAAGCAGCAGCTTATCTCTTGGCAGGACAACGTTTAGGACATACTGAAATCCAGTATGTCTGACCTTCATTTTCCTCCCATATCTGTTACTGAGCGACAGTCCGGAGTCCCTTATGCACATCATCTGATCTCACAAAAATCCTGTTCTGTCTGTCTATGTGGCTTGAAAATTTGACAAACTTGCTTTTGACAGACTACCTCTAATAATATGCATCATTCTGTGCTTTTGAGAAGTGATGGACGAACATTGGCCGGGACGGTTCGCAAATGCAAATGCGATCAAATGTTCGCAAACAGCAAGTTAGCGGCGGGCCCCATTCACTTGAATAGCAGGCGGACCTGAAAAACTTTCAGCTCATATTTACAGCCACCAAATACTTAGTAGAAATGCACAAATAGTCCCACAACATGGACAGTGACATACTAGAGGGGGATCAATGACAAAAATTCCAACAAAAAATATGTGTCTTAATCAGGGGACATTTTTATGCGTCTTAAAGGTAAATTCTCTTAAATGTGCCCTGTTTGAGCCTAGAAAATTTTTATTTTAGGCCACAGGAGTGCGGGCCTTAAAAATTAGGCATTCAACTAAATAAATTCAGATTATGTGGCTCGAGGTACATTATTGGGTCAATGGATAAAAATTTTACTGTAGGCCACTGGACTACAGGACCCAAACATTCATTCACTGGACAGAAAAGATCAAGTGATTATGTGGCCGGAGGCATATTACACGGTCAATGGACAGTACAAATACAGGTCAAATACATATGTTTTAAAGAACTAAAAATATAAAATTGGATTAAAAACATGGCTAACGATTCGCCCCCTTTTGAAAAAAAACCTAATAAAAATTGTTAAAATTCGATAACACGTGGTTGTCAATGATGTTGAATTCCTCCGAGGCTGCAACAATTATTCATTCACCGTACTGAAAAGAACAAGTATGTGGCTGGGGATAGATTACACGGTCATTGGATATCAATTTTACAGCAGGCCAGTGGACTGCAGGCACCAAAAATTATGCATTCAGCGTACAGAAAAGAACAAGTAAGTATGTGGCTGGAGGTAGATTACACGGTCTTTGGATATCAATTTTACAGCAGGCCAGTGTACTACAGGCCCCAAAAATTATGCATTCAGCGTACAGAAAAGAACAAGTAAGTAGGTGGCTAGAGGTAGATTACATGGTCATTGGATATAAATTTTACAGCAGGCCAGTGGACTAAAGGCCCCAAAAATTATGCATTCACCGTACAGAAAAGATCAAGTGATTATGTGGCTGGAGGTCTATTAGATAGTCAATGGATATCAATTTTACTGAAGGACAGTACAAATACAGGTCAAATACATATGTTTAAAAGAACTAAAAATATAAAATTGGATAAAAAAAAACATGGCTAACGAAATCCAACCTCTTGAAAAAAAAACTAATGATAATAGTTGAAACACGTGGTAGTCACAGGTGTTGAATTCCTCCGAGGCCCAAAACATTAGACATTCACCGGACAGAAAAGGCCTTTTATACTCCTGTATTTACCTAAAACAGAGAACATTATTTGTTTTGGGTGGTGGCGGATATTTGTGGGTTGTAAATTCAATTAAACTTGGTCGTCGACTCGTCACATGTAGAATTCTTCCAAGATCCATGCCTCATTAATTTTTATAAATGTGAGGTAGTCGTGAGCTAGGCGAGTGCGCTTATCGGTCACGATCCCCCCTGCTGCACTGAACGTCCTTTCGGACAGGACACTAGACGAGGGGCAAGTTAAGTGTTCCATGACAAATTGTGCCAGCTCTGGCCACAGGTAAGGCCTGCACACCCAGTAGTCCGAGCGTCCACATTGGCCTGATGTAGTTGGACACCTGTCGGTCTAGGCGTTCCCTGAGGCTAGATCCGGAGGGCGGCTGTCGATGGGTTGGCTGCAAGAATGATATCATATCCTAAGTGACCAACACATCTTCAAACTGCCCTTTTCTTGCATGCACTGTTGGATTGGTACCCGCAACTGTTTCCCTGTGAGTGGGAATTCCTCTGCCAGCACCCACAAAGGCAGAATGCAGCATTTCTCGAAGCAAGGCCTGGATGTGCTGTATTCTAACAGCCCTCTCTGATGTTGGTAACGTTGCCACCCACTTCTGGTCCTTGCCCTTTATGCTTTTTATACGGGGGTCCCTCTTCAAACACTGGAGCATGAAGGCCTCTATTTGCACACTAAACTGGAAGTGGTAGAGTGGCCTTGCTCTTGCTCATCGTCCAGGATAATGTCATCCTCGGTCTCCTTCCCCCAGCCACGGACAACACCAGGGATCCCAGAAAAGTTTAAAGCATGCTCTTCTTTCTCCTCCTCCTCCTCCGCCCCGGCACCATCCTCCTCTGACTCTTGTTCAGACTCCTGTTGACTTGTCTCAGATGGAGTAGCCCCCCCTGGGAAATCACCCAGCATTGCAACTTCCTCATCTTCCTGCTCCTGCTCCTCGACAGCTTTATCAATGACACAACGCAATGCAGAAAGAAGGCGTGATCTCATCAAATGGCCGCAAAAGTCTGCGTGCGTTGCGCATGAGCAGCCACTGGCGTGGTGAAAAAAAAACAAGCTCCCCAGAACCTGTCCTGCCGCAGAGTTCATACAGGTAGTCGTTAACTGCACGTTTCTGCTGGAGAAGCCTATCAAGCATATACAAAATGGAGGACCAGCGAGTCGGGCAGTCACAAATCATACGTCTGACAGACAGGTGGTGTCGCCGCTGAACGTCAGCAAGGTGAGCCATGGCCATGTAAGATCTTCAAAAATAGCCAGAGATTTTCCTGGCCTGCCACAAGACGTCCTGGACCCCAGGGTATTTGGCAACGAATTGCTGCACGACTAAGTTCAAAACGTGTGCCATGCACAGCACATGTGTCATTTTGCTCTGTTTCAGCGTGCTCAGCAGATTGGCACCATTGTCGCACACCACTTTGCCAACTGTCAAATTAAGCGGGATTAGCCACTGATCGCCCTGTGACTTAAAAAATGATAGGAGTGCAGGACCGGTGTGGCTCTTAGCTCCCAGGCACAACAGCCGCAGCAAAGCATGGGAACATCTCACCTGGCACGTCGAATAGGTTCTGGGTAGAGTTGAGCGGACACCTGGATGTTCGGGTTCGACGTGTTCGGACGAACTTCAGAAAAAAGTTTGAGTTCGGGACCGAAACTTGACCCGAGCTTGACCCCGAACCAGAACCCCATTGAAGTCAATGGGGACCCAAACTTCTGAGCACTAAAATGGCTGTAAAAATGTCATGGAAAGGACTAGAGGGCTGCAAATGCCAGCAAAATGTGGTTAAGAGCATGGCAAGTGCTCTGCAAACAAAAGTGGAAAGGGAAATGACTTTAAATAACATACAATTTGTAAAAAACAAAATAATAATATTGATCTAGGAGGACGAGGTCCATATAGAGTAGGAGGTTGAGGAAGTGGTGGCTGTGTCGGTGTAGGTGTATGCGGCGGTGGAGGAGGAGGAGGTAGCCTACACAGTTTTTTGGTTTAAAATTTTATTTTTATTTTTTTAAATTTGGATACACCCCAAAACATTGGGAAATATAACCTTTGATAACCCCCTCCAGTCGGTTTTAAACACACGTTCAGACAATTTCACTGGCTCCAGCACCTCCAAGGCGTAAAGGGCAAGCTCAGGCCATGTGCCTAATTTGGAGACCCAGAAGTTGAAGGGGGCAGACCCATCATTCAGTACGTGTAGGCGTGTGCATAAATACTGCTCCACCATGTCGCACGTCCCCGTGATGTCCACAATCCAATTGGATATCTTCTCTATCAACTTTCGATGTTCTTTTATGCGCCCTACCATGGTGATCACGGGTGGCAGGGATTCAGGGTTCCAGGCCGGAGAGGGAGCTTGAGAAAGGGATACCACATCCAAGGGAGGTCAATGGAGGAAATTAAATGTAATCACGTGGAAATGTGGGACAAAGTATTAAAGCATAAACTTCCAAGTTAAGGAGGGGGCGCACGGCAATTACCCACTCCTGACTCGTGGAGGTAGTGACGATAAATAACAATACAGGACTCTTAAGATGCCCTGTTATTGGAATGATTAATAAAAAAAATTATAGGGAATGTCACTGTGGTATTTTGGATTTGGAAACGTTAGCCAGGAGAGGCCCTGCTGCCGCTTTGTTGACTCTAGATAACTTCTGCCTGATCGAACGTCCCTGTGACATCCACCATCCATTTGGATATCTTCTCTATCAACTTTCGATGTTCTTTTCTGAGCCTACCATGTTGATCATGGTTATCGGCGAATCAGGGTTCCACGCCGGAGAGGGAGCATGAGAAAGAGAGACCACATACAAGGGAGACAAATGGATGAAATTTTATTTAGATCAAGCGGAAATATGGGAAAAGTTATTGAGGCGCAAATGTGGGACAAATTATTAAAGCGCAAATGTGGGACAAATTATTGAAGCTCAAATGTGGGACAAATATTTGAAGCACAAATGTGGGAAAAATTATTGAAGCGCAAATGTGGGACAACTTGATAAAGTTTAAGCATTGAATGAAAGGAAGTGGTGCGCATCAAGTAAAGAATAATTTCTGAAATGTTATTCTCTGTCACCTGTGCAGAGCAGGGGTTTATTCACGTCACAAATTGTAAAGTGTTAACCCAAGAGTGTAACATAAAAATTTGTGAAATTTATTAACCTGTCTACTTGATAGAGAAGGGGTCTATGACAGAAAAAAATTGTTTAATGTCACCCGAAAATGTAAAAGAAAAATTTGTGAAATTTATTAAGCTGTCAACTAGGTAGAGGAGGGGTATATTACACCCAAAAATTGGTGAATTTCACCTGAAAATGTAACAGAAAAATTTGTATATTTTTTTAACCTGTCTACTAGGTATAGCAGTGGTACATCACACCCAAAAATTGGTGAATTTCACCCGAAAATGTAACAGACAAATTTGTGAATTTTTTTAACCTGGTGGTGAAGGTGTTACGCTGACCAGATGAGGAGCCGGTAGAGGATGAGGAAGTGGAGTAGGAGGAGTAAGCAACAGGAGGCAAACTGAAGCGCCCTGCAATCCTCGGTGGTGGAAGGATATGCGCCAAACTGCTATCCGCCTCAGGCCTAGTCGCCACTGAATTTACCCAGTGTGCTGTTATGGAGATATAACATCCCTGACCATGCTTACTGGTCCACGTATCCGTAGTGAGGTGCACCTTGCCACAGATGGCGTTGCGCAGTGCACACCTGATTTTGTCCCCTACTTGGTTGTGCAGGGAATGGATGGCTCGCCTGGAAAAGTAGTGGCGGCTGGGCACCGCCACCGCCATAAGGCCTTTAAAACTCTCCACCTCCACCAGACGGAATGACAGAATTTCAAAGGCCAGTAATTTATAAATGCTGGCATTCAGGGCCAGGGATCACGGGTGGGTAGGGGGGTACTTCCTCTTCCGCTCCAGTGTTTAGGAGATGGAGAGCTGAACGCTTCCGTGGGACATTGTGGAGATGCTAGGTGACCCAGGTGGTGGTGTTGCTGGCAGATCCTCAGTTTGCGCGGTGGCATGTCACTCCAGATGTGGATGAAGAGGCCGAGACTGCAGCAGAAGAGGAAGCTGGAGGAGCCAGAGGTGTCTACTCCACTGCAGCTCATGCTTTGCACCTAAATGCCTGGTCATGCAGGTTGTGCTCAGGTTGAGAACGTTTATGCCTCGCTTAAGGCTCTGATTGCACAGCGTGCAAACCACTTGTGTCTTGTCGTCAGCACATTGTCTGAAGAACTGCCACGCCAGGGAACTCCTTGGAGCTGGCTTTGGTGTGCTCGGTCCCTTGCTCGGTGGGCAGTAGCAGGCGTACTGTCTAGGGGATGGCCGCTCTGCTTTTGCACCCTGCTCCCTCTTCTACTGTGCTAGTGGCTCTGTGCGACCACTGCCTCTTCCTCCGAACTACACAGGTCACTCGCATGACCTTAATTCCATGTGGGGTCGAGGACCTCCACATCATCTTCCACCCAGTCTTCACCCCTGCCCTCCTTGTCAGTCTGCACACTTTTGAGGGCCCCAGCGGTTGGCACTTGTGTTTTGTCATCATCCGAGACGTGCTCCGATGGTCCTCCTATGTACTCAGCAGGAGACTGGGTGGGAGACAATGTGAAGGAACTGGAGGCACTGTCAGCAACCCAATCTATCGCCTGTACTTGTTCTGGCCACACCATTCGTAGAGCCGCATTAGGCCCGACCAAATACCGCTGCAGGTTCTGTCGCCTACTTGCACCTGAGAAAGGGGTTTCACTTGTGCGTGTAGCTGGCACAGATCGACCTCATCCTCTCCCTGCAACAGGAGCTCCACCAGCAGCACCACGATCTGGGCCACGTCCCTTTTTTGACGCTCTCCTCATATTTCTAAAATGTAGAATCTTGCCATAAATGGGTGTTTAATTAATAGCAGAATAGAATGACAGTATGTAAAGGTTGTATGGTGTTTTATTAATAGAAGAATATAATCACAGTATCGAAAGTGTGTATCTCACATGGACTTATCCAGACTAGGCCGCAATTAAAGTTTTTTGCCCAAAATGGTTGTTTTTCAAATATCTGAATAGAACCACAGTATCTAAAGCATGTATCTCACAATGACATATGCAGCAAAAGCTGCAAAATTAATTTTTTTGCCCAAAATGAGTGTTTTTTTTTAAATAACTGAATATGACAGCAGTATATAACTCTTGAATTTCACACGTGCTGATGCAGCAAGGGCTGTAAAATTGTGTATTTTGCCCAAAAAGGGTGTTTTATTAATAGAAGAATATAACCACAGTATCTAAAGTGTGTATCTTACACATACTGATCCAGACTAGGGCTCAATTAAAGTTTTTTGCCCAAAATGGTTGTTTTTCAAATATCTGAATAGAACCACAGTATCTAAAGTGTGTATCTCACAATGAAATATGCAGCAAAGGCTGCAAAATTTTGTTTTTTGCCCAAAATGAGTGTTTGTTTAATAACTGAATATGACAGCGATATATAACCCTTGAATTTAACACGTGCTGATGCTGCAAGGGCTGTAAAATTGTGTATTTTGCCCAAAAAAATGTGTTTTTAAAACCCAGAAAATTATGGCTGTGTTTCTAGCTTAAATTGCACATTGACTGATCCTGCAAAGGCACCAGATGTTGGATATTGAAAAAAATTGGTGTTTTTTCAAAGCCAGAAAATTATAAAAAAAAATGTAAAACTTGTTTTTAACAATCACAGATGCAGCAAGGGCTGCAATATTAAAGGGACACTGACAGGCAAAATCTGCATATTTAGTTATATATATGACATTACAGGTCTTATACAGTCTATTAAATGCATCTAAGTATCCCCCCTGTCCACCTTATAAATCTTCGCGATGTAACCACGGCCGGGCGCAAGCGCAGAAGATTAGACGTGAACGATGCCAGGAGGATTCAATTGCCCCTGCGCAGGATCGTGACTGGGGAGAGTTGTAGCTGCCGCCCAGCAAAGTGAATATTGATGAGCTGGGCGGGGCTTCAGAACGGCAGTTGGGAGCGGCTGGCTGGGCGCATTTTGAGATGAAACGCCGCCCCTTGGGCAGATTGGTGACGAGACAGGCAGGTTATAAAACTTTATTTTTCGGTATTTATAAGGTGGACAGGGGGGATACTTAGATGCTTTTAATAGACTGTATAAGACCTGTAATGTCATATATATAACTAAATATGCTGATTTTGCCTGTCAGTGTCCCTTTAAGTATTTTGCAAAAAAAAGGTTATTTTTTTAATAACAGAATATGAAAGCTGTATATAAAGATAGAATTTTACACGTGCAGATGCAGCTAGGGTTGTAAAATAGTGTATTTTGCACAAAAAGGGTGTTTAAAAACCCTGAAAATTATGGCTGTATTTCTAGCCTAAATTGCACACTGACTAATCCTGCAAAGGCACCAGATGTTGTATATTGCCCAAAAAGTTTTTTTTTTTTTACTAACAGCAGGCCTTTTTTTTCTGGCGGAACGCCCCGGAACTGCGTTCCGGCACCTATTTGTCCGATATGTGAATAAGAGAAATCTTCTGCGATTCTGCAATCCTCTCTGTACTCACAAACTCAGTAGCAGGCAGGCCGGGCGGCAGCGTAACTCACTGACGTCACGCGCCTGCTCCGCCTGCTTCATTCATAAAGTGGGAGGAGCGTGACGTCAGTGAGTTGCGCTGCCGCCCGGCCTGCCTGCTACGGGAGTTTGTGAGTACAGAGACTCTGTAATACAGGGAATAAGGAAGGAGAGGCAAAGTGATATATGACATGTAATATTGCTGTGAGGGGTGGTCGGATAATTAGAAGATGGGCAATGCTTCAATACCAGTCATGTAGTAATCTAGTGCTGAGTGCTCGTCTGGGAGAGATCTTGTCTGCTGTAATTGAGGAAACGCAGGGTAGAAATGACCCTGCAGGCTGTACAATACGGTAATCTTATGGAAATGCAGGAATCTGGAGTGGACCGCTGGTTTCGGATGAATACAGCTGACAGGACACGGCAGCCCGGGCAGTTTCGGGTCTCGTGCCGGGTAATTGATCAATTAGCGCCGCTCATTACCGATCATTTCCATAAATGGATTAGCAGAGGATCCCAGACAATGGACTCAGGGCTGCCCGGTGTAATTCACTTATCCTGCCCAAGAGTTCACCAGTGATCACTGCTGCTAGCAATGCCATATTATATTACTGCCACTATATACCACCACTACACCTAGATTACTGCCATATTACTGCCACTATATACTACCTCTACATCACCACTACACCGGGCCCCGCTCACTGTAATATTGAGGCATTATTGTAGGCAATATGCATTTTAAACAAGAGGAATCCTCTGCGATCCTCTCCCTCTCTGTGAAGAGGATCGCAGAGGATTTCTCTTATTTAAAATGCCTATTGCCTACATTAATGCCTCAATATTACAGTGAGCGTGGCCCGGTGTAATAGAATACAGTGACTGCACCGGGCCCCGCTGCCATTACAACGCCAGATTCTGGCCCCCAGACCCTGTATTGGGGATCATTACCTCACAGGGACACTGTTATGGGGGATCTGTGGATGACACATATATAGCATAAGGTGCTATATATGTGTCACCCACAGATCCCCACAACAGTGCAATCCACAGAGCCCCCACAACAGTGCCATCCACAGAGTCCCCACAACAGTGCCATCCACAGAGCCCCCACAACAGTGCCATCCACAGAGCCCCCACAACAGTGCCATGTTGGATATTGTCAAAAAAAGGGTGTTTAAAAAAAAAAAGATTATTAGTGCAGTATTTCAAGCTTGGTGTCACGGCCACTTCTGTGAGAAGGTCTGTTAGATGTTCTTCTCTACCTGCATGAAGTTCTTTGTTTTGGTTTCACTTTGTCATCTCCTTTCCTTCTCCCAGCTGTCACCTATTTACACTAATTGTCTCCCTTTATATTCCCTCCCATACCGTTTCTTTTATTTGTGTTTCCTTGCTGGCTAGATTCTAGGTGACCCTGACTCCGTTCGTATTAAGTGCAGGGAGCCGGTGGTCGTGTCCCCTCACTATTATAGGGTTTTCAGGTGTCACATATTATAAGGTATGTGGACATGCAATCGTCTACCATAAAGACCTTTGCATGGGCATAGCAGTCAGGGAGAGCTCTAGGGGTTTTAAAGGGCTGAGCTTGCATTAAATTGCCTCCGTCACCGTCCACCTAACTAACAGACGGATAAAAGTAGTTTTTATCTATCACTGGGCTCAGGGCAGGGTAACAAGATTGTGCACTGCACCCACAAAACAAAATCGCTGTAGATCGTTGAGTTCAATTGGAGTTCTGATCACAGATTCTGTCCTATTCTCTCCCTCAAAGCACCAGCAGCATCCTCTCCCTACACTAAGCACAGCAGAGTGACGTGCAGCGCTACGTGACTCCAGCTTATATAGAGGCTGGGTCACATGCTGCACTGGCCAATCACAGCCGTGATGGCTTCTAAGGTCACACAGTTAAACGCTTGTTGATTGGCTGCTCTGCAGCCTTTCAAAAAGCGCCAAGAAATCGCCGAACCCGTTTACTGAAATGTTCAGGTTCGGGTCCGGGGTCCAAAAATCTTACAGTTCGGGTTCGCTCAACACTATTTCTGGGGAGTTTGAGGGGCGCAGCAAAAGAGGCGGTAGCAGTGGAAAAGGAGGAGTCAGCCGAAGAAGAGACGGAGGATGGAGTAGGAGGAGGAGAAGAAGAGGCAGGCCTGCATGCAATCCGTCGCGGTAACACCAAATCCACACAGGTGCCACGGGTTTCATGCTTGACGACTGTCAGAAGGTTCACCCAGTGGGCAGTAAAAGTTATGTACCTTTCCTGCCCATGTTTGCTAGACCACGTTTCTGTGGTCAGATGTATCTTGGCACCAACACTGTGTGCCAGAGATACATTTAATTGCTGCTGAAGGTGGCCATATAGTTCCGGGATGCCCTTCTGGGAGAAATATTTCCTTCCGGGGACCTTCCATTGCGGTGTGCCAATGGCCACAAATTTTCTAAAAGCCTCCGAGTCCACCAGTTTATATGGCAGTAGTTGGGGGGCTAGCAGTTCCGAAAAGCCAGCGGTCAGTCGTTAGGCAAGAGGGTTATCCAGCGTCATCATCTTTTTACGCTCGAACATTTAGGCCACGGAAGCCTGCCTTTTGTCAGATGAACGTGACAACGGCACGGTGGAAGGTGGAGTGGAGGACAAATGGGAGGAGAAGAGGCAGGATGTGGAGCGCCGAGAGTGTGGCTTTGTGGGTTCTGACGGTGTTGCTCTCACTGGGCTTGATGATGGGAGGCCAGGTGCCTTCTAAAGGCAGTTGTCCCTAGATGAGTGTTGGGCTTACCACGACTTATGCGTTGACAGTACAGGCAGCAGATGGCAGCACTATTGTCAGCAGCAGACACGTTAAAAAAAGCCCACACTGCAGAGCCATGTGCCGACTTCCTGAGAGCGCTAGATGTAACCATGGATGGTAGATGGGTCGTTCCACATACATTAGCAGTCAGCTTTTTGCCTCCTTTGCACTGTAAATTCTGCTTGCTTCTCCTCCTTCTCCTCCCTATCTGCTTCTCCGTCTCTCTCTCTGAACTCCCCTCCTTTTCCTCTCTTGTGGGCACCCACGTGACATCCATCGACACATCATCATCGTCACCTTCACCAACACTGACATTAGAGATCGTGGAGTAGGCAGCAACAGCGGGGATCACCCTCCTTGGGCTGACCTGGGTACTGTCGTCAGACTGCTGGGTGTCGACTGTTGATACCGCCTCTTCCTGATCCGATGCCAAGAATGGCTGCGCATCGGTAAGGTCTTGGAATTGATGGGAAAATAATTCCTCTGACTCGAGGGGAGGGGATATAGTGGTGATGGTGGCTTTGGGTGTGCACACAGCAGAGAGTGAAAAGGGTGCAGATAGAGAGGATGAGGAGGATGCAGAAGCGGAAGGCGGAGTGAGCCACTCAACCAAGTCTGCGTCCTTTGACGTAATTGCACGCACCTTCTGCAACTTCCCACTTAGGGTCTGGCCTGGTGCACCTGCCCGACCCCTACAACCCCTGCAGAATGGCCTGCCTCTTCCTCTGCCTGTAATTTTCAAAATGACCCTGTGACTAAAGTCCCTACTTCAATCAGTTTTTTGGGGGGGCAACTGGTATATCACACTAGCAGAAATTATTTCTACCAATAGCATTTGTCACTCTGTGTAGCTGCGGTAACGCAGCAAAACCGCAAACAAATGCTGCACTACCTAAATGCACTATATAGAAAGTATATTATTGGTATATAACACCCCTGCTTCAATATTTTTTTTTGTGGGGCAATTGGTATATCACACCAGTAGAAATTGTTAGCGTTTGTCACTCTGTGTAGCTGCGGTATCGCAGCAAAACCGCAAACAAATGCTTCACTACCCAATTGCACTATATAGAAAGTATATTATTGGTATATCACACCCCTGCTTCAATCAGTTTTTTTGGGGGGCAACTGGTATATCACAGCAGTAAAAATTATTTGCTCCAATAGCGTTTGTCACTCTGTATAGCTGCGGTAACGCAGCAAAACCGCAAACAAATGCTGCACTACCCAAATGCACTATATAGAAAGTATATTATTGGTATATCACACCCCTGCTTCAATCAGTTTTTTTGGGGGGGGCAACTGGTATATCACACCAGTAGAAATTATTTGTTCCAATAGCGTTTGGCACTCTGTGTAGCTGCAGTATCGCAGCAGAACCGCACACAACTGCTGCACAATACAAATGCACTATAATATATTTTCTATGTTAGAAAGTGATATTATAAGTATATTACACCCCTCAGTAAGTCACACCTATCAATAGCACACCTATACCAGTCCTTAAAAGGACTTTTGTGGCCCTATTAGCTAGCGTTTGGTGTCCCTAACAGTCTGTCCCTGCTCCACACAGCAGCCTCTCCCTACGCTGGCAAAAGACTGAATATAAAATGGCAGGTGGTATGTCCAAGTGCTGAAACGTCTCAATTTGCTGTATTGTACCACCTGATGGATGTGTCATGGGTCAAAGTTCTTCAAAATGTAAAAGAATATGGCGCCGGCGGACATCGCCATATGTTTGCATGTTTGGCAAGCCGCGAACGAGCAAAGTTCGCCGTGAAACGACCGCCGAGTAAACCGCAAGGCCATCTCTGCTTTTGAGTATAATAGATGCTAACACTGTATATGTGGCCAGCGATATCATAATGACCCAAAACGCATACATTAATCATTTTATTATTTATAAACTGATGATATGAAAGGCAAATTTTCAATTCTTCAGCAGAACTGTACTGTGTCAAAGAATGGAAACATAGATCTGTAATTTCAGATGTAAAGGATCCTTCAAAGTGTTTCTTAATCTTAAACTGTATAATGACTAATCACTGAGAAGTAATGTATTAATAAATTGTCAGGTGTTAACGTCAAATCAATTGAGCCGAATGTCAGAAGAGAATGTTTTATTTCAATGTCACCAGGTTTTAGCAGCAACTGTTATGAATCAAAATCCAGGATTTCCAAATGTTCTTCAATCTGCGGAACAAGTTTTCATCAATAACCATATTTGTGCATTTTTTCAAATAATGACAGACTTTCAAGCTGTGAACTGAAAAGGAATACTACTGCAATATTTTAATAAAAAGAGAAAACTGTGATTTAACAATTCAGCTGATCCATTTTCTGATATTGAACTAGATATAATAAATGTTTAAAGTGAATGTGTCATCAGACAATGATCTCTTGTTTAACTCATTTTTATGTTAAACATTTTGTAAGAGTTTTTGGTAATGTTTTATTTTTATTTTCCATATAGTATATTTTACGCTCTATAAGACGCACCTAGGTTTTAGAGGAGTAAAATTAGAAAAAAAATATTTTTTTCCAGACCTCAGATCAGACCCTCAAGCTTCATCAAACCCCAGATCAGACCCCCAATCTTCATTAGACCTCAGATCAGACCCCCACTCTTCATCAGACCTCAGATCAGATCCCCAATCTTCATTAGACCTCCCAAATCAGACCACCAATCTTCATCAGACCCCCAATCTTTATCACACCTCAGATCAGACCCCCAAATCAGACTCCCAATCTTCATCAGGGAAAAAATAAATAAAACAACTTACCTCTCCTATTCCGGATTGCTCCTCCTGGAGATCCAGGGAGTGGTTAGTAATACCAGCGCTAGCATCACTACACTCACTGTTCCCCAGTCCTACTGTATCAATGAGCGCTTCCATAATGAAAGAGCTCATTATTCTTTGTTTTATAAGATGCAATGTCATTTCCCCCTACCTTTTTTAAAATCCTAAAATAATGCAGTTTTTATCAGGCTGAAAATATTTTTCAGAGAAGCCACATGGGCCACAGACACAATGAACAGGAGGAGACCTCATTATCTTCTATTGAGGAGTTTTCTAGCTATGTTCTGTGACATGTGCAGAGGTCAGGAGGGAGTAGATAAGCTGTGATATCACTGATTGTGAATGGAGGATCCTGTGCTATCTATACATATGACATATCTGTTACTGTAATTCTGCCTGTGATGATAATGAGATGGCTACTAAAAGGTTACATTTGCAGAACAGGACATCTGAACTCATGTATAATCTGTCTATTTAGGCAATAAATCACCTTACCTATAATTTCATAAGCCCCTCACCAATTGCTAATGTCCATTATAGTCAATAGGCCAATTCACATGTCCAATTTTCCTAACAGACCATCATTCCAATACAGGGATAATAGACTTATGTATTTTGGTCTGACTTTTTCATTAAAATTACCCCATCAAGTGAATGGGTCAGCAAGAAAAATGGACTGCATCGGAGAGTGGTCTGTTTAAAAAAAAAAAAACTGCCCTTTTCTTGCAGTCAAAACATAGAGGACTTTTACAAAACTTATTTAAATTGCCCCTTACTAGTCTCCAGTGGTGATACCATAGGTTCCCTTATCTGCCAGCTTGGTTGACTGTTTCTGTAATGTGTGTACACTGGGTTCTTTACGTTCAGTTCCCGACTCCCCACATGGATGCAGTGACTGCCTCACTAGGTTGGCAGGGTCCCCTGTCCTCCAACACATGCAATCCCAAAATGACATATTTATGGCATATTTGGTGTATTTGTCATACATTTCAGAGGTGGTTAATGGCTTTACAAAGGACCTGTTACTGACATTTTTGCTTTAGTAACTACTTGCATTCCCCATTTAATACCAACTCTGGGTCATCTATTCTTGACTCCATGTTGTGTCATTCCTTTATTATTCCTGCCTGAAGATATAAATGAATTGCTTGCAGTTTGTATTAAAGGTCCAGACTGGTGTTGCCAGTTGGGGGGGTGTCCCTGCAAAGTCTGACATTGGCAGCACTGATTCGATGGTATCAGACTTTGCCAGGACACACCCTAACTGTTAACTAGTGTTGAGCGTGAATATTCGAATAATGAATTTTATTTGCGAATATTTCGAATATAGTGCTATATATTCGTTATATCAAATATTTGTCATTTTTTCCATCTGAACACATGATTCCTCCCTGCTTTTGCTTGTGGGCCAATGATGTCATTGGCCCACAAGCAAGAAGCAGGGAGGAATCATGTGTTCACTTCAGATGGAAGAAAATGATGAATATTCTAAAAAACAAATATATAGCACTATGTTGAATATTCAATATAGTGCTATATATTCGTTTTTTAGAATATTTGTCACTTTTTTCCATCTGAAATCATGATTCCTCCCTGCTTAAGTTGCTTGTGGGCCAAAGACTCATTGGCCCACAAGCAAGAAGCAGGGAGAAATCATGTCTAGATGGAAACAATGACGAATATTCGTAAAAACGAATATATAGCACTATATTCTATAGTGCTATATATAAATTTTTGACCCATGCCTGTATTGAGCGCATAATATTCGCATATTACGCAATCATTACCTTGCCAATTTTTGCGTAAAAAAAAAAAGAATGTAGAATATAACGAATATACGAATTCGTGAATATATGACGAATATTCTACAAAATGTCCCCGGCTGCTCATCACTACTGTTAACACCCATCAGAACCTTTATTGCATCTTGCTAGTAATTCATTTATAACTTCTAGCAGGAATATTAAAGGAAAGGCACACCATAGAGTCATAAGAAAAGATGCTCCAGAATTGCTATTACATGGGAATTGTATGTCAGAAGATATTTTTCTATTTTTTTTCCTATAGAGAAGTCTACAGTAAAATGGCTAAAAAATATATATTTTATTTTATTTATATACTATGACCCCAAGTTTGAAACAAAAATTTGTTTAAACGAAAACAGCACAAAAATACACAGTTTGAAATGCCTTTAATATTTCTCTAATGCAGGGATCTGCAACCTTCGGCACTCCAGCTGCTGTGAAACTACAACTCTCAGCATGCAAACATACTCTGCTCTTCTTGAAACTCCCAAAAAATGAAAGGAGGATTCTGGGAGTTGTAGTTTCAGAACAGCTGGAGTGCCGGAGGTTACTGGTCCCTGCTCTAATACCTTCCAGCTAACATCTGGTCATAGCATTAAAAAGAAAGAAATTGTAAAGCACCACAAATCACTGATCTATCCTGAGGACCCCCTCTCAGCTCATTGGCAGCAATGTGGCTTTGACGTTAGAAGCATGTCTCAGCAATGCTAGAAAATCCCTGGTGTTGCTGGTGCACTACCGGCCGGCGCCAATACCTTTCACAGCACTAGTTGTAGAACAGAGTCTTATAGGGTAAATTGTATGATCGCTAGCCATGACTATGGTATCCATTTCTGATTAATCTCTATGGAAAACAATGATGATTTCTTTAGTAAAGGGTTTGGAGAAAAAAGATGTGTTGTAATACAGTAATGCAGCACTACATCCTAAGAAGCCTTTCACATATTCAAAGAATTCCAGAAAGTCGTTCCATTAATATAATAAAATAAACAAGACTCGTTGGACAGAAAATGGTGATTCCATCACATAAAACCATCGGTAAAGTCAGAGAAGGATCTGACTCAGTCCAATAAAATGTTAAACTGAAGAAATGTACTGTCTGAAATGTAAAAAACTTCATCTCCCCAAAGTATAGTAAACGCTAGGGAAGAGAGGGGGAGGCTTTGCGGACTTCTGCCAGCAGTGTCTGCTTTTCTTTGCCCTCGGGGAGTTAACCTTTCCACTCCTGGCCTGTGGCAGATACAGATGGACTTTGTCAGACCTTGCTGCTAAGCTAAAACAGGTGTAGAGATAAAGACTTTGCTCCATTAAATATCTTTTGTTTTCAAACCATTCCCTTTTCTGTTTCACACAGAACGTATAATAGTATAATTTGTTCCATATTTGATATTTTGGAACACACTAACATACCCTGTGGTGAACGAAGTCATCATTTCCATATCCAGGTCATTTATACAGGTGATCCTTTGCATACAAAGTGTGTCTACGTTGAAGGCAATCAGTTGAATAAGTTTGTATCTTAATGTCATACTGTTCATTTTTAAGATCTCTCCGTCATGGCATTTTAAAGTTGTGTTCTAATTAACAAGTGCATAAGTTATTCCAAATCACACCCTTTAAATGGAGTCCCCCATGAATTGACTTGTTTTGTGTTAAGTCTTTATTTCCTCTGTATATTCAATTTCGTTTGTAGAATGGAAATCAAGTGTTTCTTTCCTCTTTTCATCTGAGCCACCAGCTCCCTTTGGACCACTCACGAGAAGAAAGCTTGTCAGAAACCCTGACAACTCCACAATACAAAAGTGCTTCTCAGCACCACCAGTTCAGGTGGATTTCAGCGTAAAAAATTGTACTATACTTGACACCATTGCTGAGCTGCTTGCCGTCTGTAGACGCACATTAAACAAAATGTTAAAAGGGATTAAGTAACCCATTTTTCTGGCAGCTACAAATTAGAACGGTGTAACCTTAGTATTTATTTGCGAAAATTCTAAAAAGTGATAAATTCTATGGACTGCTTTGCCTTAGAGCTTCAATTATTCCGGCAAAGAGGAAAGAAATCTGACTAAGGCCTCCTGCACACGACCGTATGGCTTTTTGAGTGTTTTGCGGTCCGTTTTTTTCACGGATCCATTGTTCCGTTTTTTATTTTCCGTTGTGTTCCCATTTCCATTCCATTTTTCCGTATGGCATATACAGTAATTACATAGAAAAAATTGGGCTGGGCAAAAAAAATTTCAATAGATGGTTTCGCAAAAATGGAACAGATATGGAAGGCATACGGAGTACATTCCATATGTGTTCCGTTTTTTTTGTGGACCCATTAACTGGAATGGAGCGACGGAATAATATGTTTTATCTTTCAACGGAACGGGAAATAAAAGGAAATAAAGAAACGGAATGCATAAGGAGTACATTAAAACTGGAGTACAAAAAAAACTGCCCGTAAACGGAAAAAAAAAAAACGGTCGTGTGCAGGAGGCCTAAGGCCTCATGCACATTGCTGTACCGTGTTTTGTAGTCTGCAAATAGCAAATCTGCAAAACACGGATATCAGTTGTGTGCGTTCAGCAGTTTGTGGCATGGAAGATCTGAGCCTCAATAAAGTGTGATACGATCAAGAATAGGACATGCTGCGACCCCATTGAAGTGTGCACGAGCCTTACAGCAAATAAGACTCTACCAGCACATCATAAAGGACATTTTTTCACAAATTTAAAGGGAACTTGTCACCATGAAATGCAGTGCAGATTGCAGGCAGCATGTCATAGAGCAGGGGAAGTTGAGTCGATTGATAGGAAAAGATTCAGTATAACTTGTGTTTCATTCATTTTAACCTCTGCTTTTTCTATGCTTTGGAGTCACATAGGTGGTTTTATCAGTGATGGACAGCTAATCTGTATGACTAACCATCCAGAGACAGATGTCAATCAATAGGTACAACCGTCCATATGTCTTCTAAGCAGAGAAAGCGCAGAGGTTTAAATTTATAAAATACAAGTTGCATGACTGTTTAGCTTTCCGTTCTTCTGATCCGTCAGAAGAAGAGAGGAAAAAAAAACTGGATCCTGTAGAAAAAACATCCTGTTGCATCAGTTGTCATCCATTTGAGCTATTTCCGTCTGAGATCCGTTTTTTAGATGGGGGAAAAAAATCCTGCATGCAGCACTTTTGTTTCCATCTAAAAAAATGGATCTCAGACTAAAATGGCTGAAACGGGTGACAACTGATGCAACGGGATGTTTTTTTTTACTGGATCCTGTAAAAAAACAAATCCTTTGCAACTAGATCCATTTCTTTACAGGATCCTCTCTCTTCTTCTGAACGGTGATGGGAATACACCCTTAGGGTACGGCCACACACAGTTTTTTAGCAGGTCTGCCTGCAGTATTTTCTGCCAAAGCCAGAAATGGATTCTAAATTAATGGGAAATATAAAGGAAGGATTGGTACGTCTCCTTCCTGGTAGATCTGCCTCGAAACCTCGGCCAAAAACATACCCTTATACTGCATCTTTTCCCATAAAATAATACAGCTCCTCCCGCTCCATACCTTGCTACCTGCAGAGTGCACTGCCTTTACATGGTGACAGGTTCCCTTCAATGGAAATTCTAATCATTTTCAGGTTGTGGGTGATAAAAACAAGACGCACAATACCACTGATGTTTTGATTTTGTAACCACTTTTTACCAATATCTCCTTCTTAGCTTTTTTTGGGACACTGACCATTTAGAGGGGTACCTCTATAATGCATAAATAAAGGTGGATTTAGACGGGCAGATAATCGGGCGGATTATTATGAATGAACGTTCTTGCAAATGCTCATTCCCAACAATCTGCCCTTCTAAAGGTGCAGCTGATCATTCGATGAACGAGCAAAACGCTCGTTCATCGGGTAAAACTGTTGCTTGTACAGGCACCTAAATTATCGTTTCTGGGCAGCAGATTATTCTATCTAAACAGTGATCTGCTGCCCAGAAATAATGCAGCTATATGAAAACGAGCGATCGAAAAGTGATCATACTGTGGAGGTGATCGCTGCATGTAAATACAGAGCTTCACCTCCACTGAACGAGCAGCCGACTATCGGTAAGGAACGCTTCCTCCCTGACTATCTGCTGCTCATTGCACCATCCACCATTACATTTATTGTACAGGGCACAGGGTGTGTTACCACTCTGTAATATACTGCTGATTCCAATACTGTCTCCAAGCTGTGATCATGGGAACAGAAGCTACAAGGACGCACCAGGGCACATACCCTATGTGTAGACGTTCCGGTCACACTTGAACCCTGGAGCTTTAGCCAAATGAGGAGATAAATGCTATTAAAATGCGCATTAGTTGGGGAGCTCCAAAACAGAATTCATTCTTATTCAAGCAATTAAATATGACGATCTAAATCCATATGTATTATATAATGGTATAGTGACAGATTTTCTGTTTTAGGTTTTATTGTACAAAAATATGGCTGTCTTTGATGCAGCAGATGTAAGGTATTGTAATTTTGTCTCAAGCAACAAATCTTTCCCATCAACTACAGTAAAGTATAATCAGCAGAGTTCAGCAAAGCAGATATCAAGTCTAAAGCACGTCTAATACCAATAAATTCTATCCAGAATCCAGTCTATTAACGATCTACGCACGCGATATAAATTACTCTAGTCTATCCAATTACTATAAGACAGTCTACTACAACTATAAAACATCAGATATGTTTTTAGCACCATCATTGCTTTGATTTTCAGTCAATTCTTTGTTACGTGGGTTAGCAGAGTTATAGCTACACATATTCAGATAAGAGGAACCACATGGGGGAATGAAGCATACATGATAAAGTGATATTCATGTTTCCATGCATAGATAGAAATGGACATACGGTATGATATAAGCTACAACCGACAGCGAGAAATGAAAACATGAGGTGTGCACTGCTATGTTGACCACTGTTTCAACTCCCATCATTTCACATCATGGTTCATCAAGCTAAGGGCTTGTCAAAACGGATCCATCTTTTCCTACAAGAGAACAGATGGTTATTAAATATGCTGCTATGTTGAACATTCTTAACAATTCAGCAGATATCAATACTTCTTGTTCTTATCACATTTTGTTTGATCCCAAAAATCTTCACCTGTTCTTAAACAGCAGACAACATGCCATCATTTATTAATATTTGGACACATGCTTATCTACTACTTTACATTTTTGTTATATAATTTTAAGTACAATGTCTGTAATCCAACAACGCCATAGCTTGAAATTGCCTAATGGATCCTGATTCATAATATTCTCCACATGTTTGTCTTCTCTAATTGCACATCAGAAGAATATATTACTAAGGCCTCATTCACAAGACGGTGCCGTTTTTTTTGCGGTCCGCAAACCGCGGATTCACAAAAAACGGAAGCCGTCCGTGTGCCTTCCGCAATTTGCGGAACGGAACGGGCGGCCCATTGTAGACATGCCTATTCTTGTCTGCAAAACGGACAAGAATAGGACATGCTATATACAGACGTGGACAAAATTGTTGGTACCCTTTGGTCAATGAAAGAAAAAGTCACAATGGTCACAGAAATAACTTTAATCTGACAAAAGTAATAATAAATTAAAATTCTATAAATGTTAACCAATGAAAGTCAGACATTGTTTTTCAACCATGCTTCAACAGAATTATGTAAAAAAATAAACTCATGAAACAGGCATGGACAAAAATGATGGTACCCCTAACTTAATATTTTGTTGCGCAACCTTTTGAGGCAATCACTGCAATCAAACGCTTCCTGTAACTGTCAATGAGACATCTGCACCTCTCAGCAGGTATTTTGGCCCACTCCTCATGAGCAAACTGCTCCAGTTGTGTCCGGTTTGAAGGGTGCCTTTTCCAGACTGCATGTTTCAGCTCCTTCCAAAGATGCTCAATAGGATTGAGGTCAGGGCTCATAGAAGGCCACTTTAGAATAGTCCAATTTTTTCCTCTTAGCCATTCTTGGGTGTTTTTAGCGGTGTGTTTTGGGTCATTGTCCTGTTGCAAGACCCATGACCTGCGACTGAGACCAAGCTTTCTGACACTGGCTAGTACATTTCTCTCTAGAATTCCTTGATAGTCTTGAGATTTCATTGTACCCTGCACAGATTCAAGACACCCTGTGCCAGACGCAGCAAAGCAGCCCCAGAACATAACAGAGCCTCCTCCATGTTTCACAGTAGGGACAGTGTTCTTTTCTTGATATGCTTCATTTTTTCGTCTGTGAACATACAGCTGATGTGCCTTGGCAAAAACTTCGATTTTTGTCTCATCTGTCCACAGGACATTCTCCCAGAAGCTTTGTGGCTTGTCAACATGTAGTTTGGCATATTCCAGTCTTGCTTTTTTATGATTCGTTTTCAACAATGGTGTCCTCCTTGGTCGTCTCCCATGTAGTCCACTTTGGCTCAAACAACGACGGATGGTGCGATCTGACACTGATGTTCCTTGAGCATGAAGTTCACCTTGAATCTCTTTAGAAGTCTTTCTAGGCTCTTTTGTTACCATTCGGATTATCCGTCTCTTAGATTTGTCATCAATTTTCCTCCTGCGGCCACGTCCAGGGAGGTTGGCTACAGTCCCATGGATCTTAAACTTATGAATAATATGTGCAACTGTACTCACAGGAACATCTAGTTGCTTGGAGATGGTCTTATAGCCTTTACCTTTAACATGCTTGTCTATAATTTTCTTTCTGATCTCTTGAGACAGCTCTTTCCTTTGCTTCCTCTGGTCCATGTCGAGTGTGGTACACACCATATCACCAAACAACACAGTGATTACCTGGAGCCATATATATAGGCCCAATGGCTGATTACAAGGTTGTAGACACCTGTGATGCTAATTAGTGGACACACCTTGAATTAACATGTCCCTTTGGTCACATTATGTTCTGTGTTTTCTAGGGGTACCATCATTTTTGTCCATGCCTGTTTCATGAGTTTATTTTTTTACATAATTCTGTTGAAGCATGGTTGAAAAACAATGTCTGACTTTCATTGGTTAACATTTATAGAATTTTAATTTATTATTACTTTTGTCAGATTAAAGTTATTTCTGTGACCATTGTGACTTTTTCTTTCATTGACCAAAGGGTACCAACAATTTTGTCCACGTCTGTATTTTTTTTCAGGGCCTCAGAGCGGAGCAACAGATGCGGACAGCACACTGAGTGCTGTCCGCATCTTTTGCGGCCCCATTGAAGTGAATGGGTCCGCACCCGAGCCGCAAAAACTGCGGCTCAGATGCAGACCCGAAAAATGGTCGTGTGCATGAGGCCTAATTGTATAACCATTTTTGTATAAAATATACATTGCTAAGCTGAGCAATATCATTGCAGGACTGACTTTTTTGATTCCCTCTACTCAACTGTTAATGCCTTGTGAAATGCTTCATAGAGAGGGACATATGGTTCCAAGTGATGTATTGACTCTGTCCTCCTGTATTGCTTAGTGATGGATCTATTTACTGATGTTTTACTATTTTAACACTCAGATGATGAGGGAGTTCACCAGTTGCGCAGGTTTGGTTCCCCTGATCCTCTAAAGCCTTGAGTTCTTGAGGAATTCACACCTTAACAGTCTCACTAGTACAAATGCAACATGCTGCAGGGGAGCAGAGGAGAGGATAGGAGTGGCAGTAGCAAGAATGGCAGTCTTAGTACTCACTCTGTCACTCCCCTGGAATGTGCAGTGATGGGATAAAGCCAGGTTAACAACAAACAATCATTTACTGAAGGATTAAGGTAAAGCACATCGGTTACAGTTTTCAGCATGCATTGGAATGTCTAATGTTACAAAAATGCCCGTTTCACAATTCTTCCAGGTAACATAAGCATGCAGGCATGTCCAGGCTTTGACATAAGCATCCAGGCATGGAGTGCAACACTTTCTCTCTGCAATGCAACCTCAGGGCGGACTCTTATCATCAGACTATGTTCTGCACCTTTTTTGATGTACTTACATTACTTTTCCACAAATATGCTGTAGAGCCAATAGGTCCTCTTCAGATAACTTATTTCTACAGATCTTCTACTCTGCACCTCTCTCTCTTCTGGCCTGCTTTTGCAAGTAAAGTCCTTTCTGGCCTTTCCCTGGCTAGTACCAAGGTCCAGATGTGGCTTGTGTGCCAGCATTACATTTTGCATCTGGCCTCTTTGCTGTCCAGGCACTAACTTACAATTAGACTCTAGATTGTTCTAAACTCCTTCTTCTCTATAGAAAAGAGAAACAGCCCCACCCACTGGTTGGTGGGTGACTTATGATCTATTAATATCTTATGTATACATATATACAGAGATACATTTCCTACTCCTACTACAGTGGGACACTGTGCAGTGACCCAGTGGATCACTACTAAAAAGCTAATCTGTTGCTAAAAGAGTTAATACCTTTCGTTATACCTTGTATGTACTCTCAAGAGCTATGTATGGGCAGCACCACTTAGTTTTTTTTGTCTTACTCAGTAGGAGGGAGGCTGGCTCTGCACCCTCTGGGTGGGGAGCTGATCAGTGCAGACCTGTTGTGGTTGCATCAGCCTCTAAGACTGGTGTGATCCAGGGAGTTATCAGCCTGAGGAGCTAAGGAACAGACCTGTTTTGGTTTTGCTAAAGTCAAACAGGCCCAAGAAGGAACTTTCATCCAGGAAAGTACCATTTCGGAACAGCTGCTAAGGAACAACTTAACCGAGAGAATCCTGCTGAAAGGAAGAGAACTACCATTTGCATAAAAAAGTAGAGCAACCCGTAAAAGGAACAAAATCTAGTCTGTTGTAAAGGGGGACACGCCATGTTTGAATTGGGAAGATTGCAAAGTGTTATATAGATGGAAATGCAGGGAGGATTACTACCATCATTGTTGCTGCCTATGCATAGCTGTTGGGAAAAGCTGTTGGATACTTGTACTGCATCGCCCATCATCCTCAGTAAAGAGACAGTTCTATGTTATCATTTAACTGGGCCTGGTTACTGTCTCCACCATTTGCCAGCCCTCATTCTACCTGACCTTCTGCTTTGTACCCTGTCAAATATCCATCAAGGGCACCCCAACTACCACCAGGCAGGAGCCCAAAGTGTCAGGGAGTTCCATTCACTGTTGTACAGCCCCAGGGAGCGCCAGAGTGAGAACAGCCACCATAAACCACTACTACTTCTATTAGTGCCATTACCACTCCCATCCTCCTAACAGCCCTGTGGGTTGCTACACTTGCTTTTGAGTCACAGGAAGAATTGACAGAAGTGTCTGTAGGTCCGATTTCATGTTTTATAATTCTAAATAAACTCTTTATTGAGCACACTAAGTAAATATTCACAGTCAGGGCCATATTAACCATTAGGCACATGCTGGCATGTGCCTAGGGTACTGGCCAGCAGTAGGGGCAGTGCCAGTAGAGGATTTTTCCCCCACTCCCCTTCCCCCCCTGCCAACAGGCCACCATATTCTCGCTGGAAGGATGGGGTTGGGGGAGTAGCTGTGGCGCCCTGCAACAACACAACAGCAGTGACTATGAACCAGGCCTTGACGGACCTGTCATGATGTTACCATCATGTGATCAATGCAGCGTGGGTCATAGCTCAGCAAATAAGGGGGGAAGAGGTGAAGGACCAGTAATGACACAATGGATTTAATGTGAGAGACAGTGAATTGCTGAAAGTTGTAGTTCTCTACACTTGTACCCCCTCCCTGTCTGGAGGGAGTGATGTCATTTATGTGGCACTGTATTTTAGTATGGGGCTGGAGGTAGGGAGTTATGTTATTAGCATGGGACTGTATGTTAGAAGGGCTGAAGGGAGGGAGTAATGCGATTTACATGGAACTTTATGTTGATGGGGGCTAAAGGGAGTGATGTTATTTACATGGGACTGTATATTGGCGACAGCTGGGAAAAGGAGTGATGTTATTTACATAGGACTATGGGGGTCATTTACTATCCATAATTACACCTATATTAGGCGTATTTCTGGCACAGATTACAGTACAATGGTTAGTTGGGCCGCAATCGGAAGAGGACAGGCCGGCAGGCCCGTCTCACTCATTATTTTCTACGCATGTTTTAGGCATAGAAAATGGTCTAAATTTAAGCCACCTAGGAGGTGCTCAAGGGAGTGGACTGATGTTATTTGCATGGGAATGTATATCTGAGGAGATGAATAGAGTGATGTTATTTACATGGGACTGTATGATGGAGGGGGCTGAAGGGAGGAAGTGAAATTATTTACATGGGACTGTATGTTGGAGGGGACTGGAGAGAGCGATGTTATTTACATGGGAATGGATGTTGGAGGAGCTGATGGGAGGAGAGCAATGTTATGAACAAGGGATTGTATATTGGAGATGGCTAGGGGAGAGTGATGTTATTTATGTGGGACTGAAGGGTGTGTTAGAGGGGACTGAAGGGTGTGGAGCAGGGGCAGGCTGGGACCTTTAAGTGACCCTGGCAAAAATACTAAAAAAGTGGCCCAGTTTTGTAGTTGGGTCCAAATTGATGGAAGGTAGGGGTATCAATATTATATTGTGGCACATTATACCACCCCAACAGAGCTAAATACCACAGTTCATTACAAAATAATGCCAGCAGCACAAAATACATCCCCAAGAACTTCCACTGGCTGGTTGTGAGGAGGGCCCAGGTGGGGAAATTTCTGTGTAAGATCTATGGCCATGGAGTGGAGTGTTTTTTTTTTTACATGTGACTACTGCATATGTTGGGATTAAAGGGAGAGGAATTAAGTTATTTACATGGGACTAAATGCTACAGGGACTGGAAAGAGGGTGTGATGTTTCTTACATGGGACTGTATGCTGAACGAAGGGAATGATGTTATTTACATGTGCCTGTATGTTGGAGACTGGAGAATTATAATTTCTGGGGCACTGCAGAGGGTAATTATAAATACTAGAAGCACATTATAAATATTATAAATACTGTGGGCACTGCAGTGGGGCATTTTAAATACTAGGGGGATACACCAAGTGGCATTTTAACTACAGGAGGAGTACTGGGGGCATTATAATTACTAGGACTTCTACAGGGAGCATTAAAAATAATGTATGGGGCATTATAACTACAGGGGACACTACATGAGGCTTTATTATTACTGAGGGCTCTATATGAGTTCCTTATAGAAGATCATACTTCTACTGGGGGGTCTAAAAGGGTTTATTTATACTGGGGCTATTATTACTACTAGAGGTTTTGTGAAGGCATTAATATTATTGGGCATAATATGGAGAGCACTTCTACTAATAAAGGCACTGTTGTGGAGCATTATTACTATTGGCGGCACTGTAGGTGACACTATTATTAATGAAGGCACTCTGGGAGAAAATTACTATTGGTGGGACAGGGGTAATGCATAAAGTGATATAAAATGACAGTGATCATGCACAGTGATAGCACAGTAGTGTGATAATGTACTTATCTACAGATTAGATAATAAACACAATAATGTAATATTAATAACTAACTGAATTAAGTTACAGGATTCATGTACCCATGTCACAACAGTATGATAATACAGTGAGGTCACAGTACCTGAACAATGCACACTGTATGTCGCCATAATGAGAAAAAGCACAGTGTTGTCACTGTACAGGGATAATGTACACAGTGATGTCACATACAGCAATAATCTGCTCAGTGAAGCTACAGCACAAGCATTACACAAACAGTGATGTCACAGTACAGGGAAAAGGCACACAATGATGTCACAGTACAAGAAGAAGGCACACAATGATGTCACAGTACAGGAAAAGGCACACAATGATGTCACATTACAAGAAGGCACACAATGATGTCACAGTACAAGAAGAAGGCACACAATGATGTCACAGTACAAGAAGAAGGCACACAATGCTGTCACAGTACAAGAAGAAGGCACACAAGGCTGTCACAGTACAAGAAGAAGGCACACAATGCTGTCACAGTACAAGAAGAAGGCACACAATGCTGTCACAGTACAAGAAGAAGGCACACAATACTGTCACAGTACAAGAAGGCACACAATGATGTCACAGTACAAGAAGAAGGCACACAATGATGTCACAGTACAAGAAGAAGGCACACAATGATGTCACAGTACAAGAAGAAGGCACACAATGCTGTCACAGTACAAGAAGAAGGCACACAATGCTGTCACAGTACAAGAAGAAGGCACACAATGATGTCACAGTACAAGAAGAAGGCACACAATGATGTCACAGAACAAGAAGGCACACAATGATGTCACAGTACAAGAAGAAGGCACACAATGCTGTCACAGTACAAGAAGAAGGCACACAATGCTGTCACAGTACAAGAAGAAGGCACACAATGCTGTCACAGTACAAGAAAAAGGCACACAATGATGTCACAGTACAAGAAGAAGGCACACAATGATGTCACAGTACAAGAAGAAGGCACACAATGATGTCACAGTACAAGAAGAAGGCACACAATGCTGTCACAGTACAAGAAGAAGGCACACAATGATGTCACAGTACAAGAAGAAGGCACACAATGATGTCACAGAACAAGAAGAAGGCACACAATGCTGTCACAGTACAAGAAGAAGGCACACAATGATGTCACAGTACAAGAAGAAGGCACACAATGCTGTCACAGTACAAGAAGAAGGCACACAATGCTGTCACAGTACAAGAAGAAGGCACACAATGATGTCACAGTACAAGAAGAAGGCACACAATGATGTCACAGAACAAGAAGAAGGCACACAATGCTGTCACAGTACAAGAAGGCACACAATGATGTCACAGTACAAGAAGAAGGCACACAATGATGTCACAGTACAAGAAGGCACACAATGCTGTCACAGTACAAGAAGAAGGCACACAATGCTGTCACAGTACAAGAAGGCACACAATGATGTCACAGAACAAGAAGAAGGCACACAATGCTGTCACAGTACAAGAAGGCACACAATGATGTCACAGTACAAGAAGAAGGCACACAATGATGTCACAGTACAAGAAGAAGGCACACAATGATGTCACAGAATAAGAAGAAGGCACACAATGCTGTCACAGTACAAGAAGAAGGCACACAATGCTGTCACAGTACAAGAAGAAGGCACACAATGATGTCACAGTACAAGAAGAAGGCACACAATGATGTCACAGTACAAGAAGAAGGCACACAATGATGTCACAGAATAAGAAGAAGGCACACAATGCTGTCACAGTACAAGAAGAAGGTACACAATGATGTCACAGAACAAGAAGAAGGCACACAATGCTGTCACAGTACAAGAAGGCACACAATGATGTCACAGTACAAGAAGAAGGCACACAATGCTGTCACAGTACAAGAAGGCACACAATGCTGTCACTACAAGAATAATAGACACAATGAAATGATAGCACAGGAAGAGTACAAATAAAGAGGATAACAATGTACTCTATTACATGTCACGTGCACATATAATGCAAAAAGTAATGCAGCCGTAGAGAATAAAAGTTCCTAGAAGAGGTCACCATGGGATGTATAGTACAAATTAGAATAGGCTTACAAAGCCCACCATAGTACCTCCACCAATAGTGAAGACTAACTGTGCCTATTCTCTATGTGCTCTACGTGAGGTAATCACCCCCTTAGTTGTTAGGCAGCGGCTCTCAATGGTTCTGCAAACCATTTTGACAGGATTTTACATATATGTCCACTATAAGGACACTTGATTATAACCTGATAGGAGCCATGTTGGCAAATGGTTAAGGAACGGTCTGCGCCTATTTCCAAACTCAAAGGCATAATCCTACATGGAATTACTAGCAGTATTTGTTAACTCACTAAAATGGTTTCTTTCATACTTTGTACAGTTAAATAAACAGTATTTTTTCCCCCTTCTGTTTCAAGGCTGTTAACCCCGGCCACGGTTAAGTTAAGCAGAAGACAATTTAAAAGGGCATACTGGCTTTGTTGTAATGTGCCTTGATGTTGGTGATGAGTGGAAGGCCAGGCTGCCTTTGCGGCTGCACCATGCATTCTTTACAAGACACAAAACTTTGAAGAGGCATGACAGAAAAAACTATTAGCAGATTAATGAGGATCCCCACAGTTCTGTCTTTTATGATAGCCAGCTTCTTATTCATCGGTCATTTTCACTGGACAAGTAAATCCGCAAAGGAAAATGTGAAAGGCTTTCTCCTTCAACTGCAGAGAAGTATTAGGTTCTTCATAAAAAGATCTGGCTGCATTCAACAACCACAGTGCTATTCAACACCCCCCTCCAACCACCTCACAACATATTAGTGTTATCTACAGGGGAAATATTCTCACATACTGGATAAAAATGGTCTCCACACAAATATGCAGCTTTTCCTCTTTATATTATTATCTTTAGAGATAAGACGTGGCATGCGGAATCAAAACAATTACTTGATGTATAATGTGCTGCCTTTAAAAAAACAGCATATCTCATCGCTAATGATATTGCATAGTAGTGTGAAATGTTGATCCGTGTAACAGTAATTAATTTATTGCACAATTATTTTTGCAGCATATCATTTTTCAACAGTTATGACCTAATGGTTGTAACAATCATCTATCATTATGAAACATAGTAATGTTTGATAAGCATGGATTGTCTTTTTACGTAGCAACTTAAGTATTTCTGTTACATTACTATTCAGCTCCATATAATGGTTAGCTTTTTTTCACTTAAAGGGAACCTGTCATCAACTTTATGCTGACCTCATTGGGGGCAGCATAAATTAGTGCCAGAAATTCTGATTTCAGCGGTGTGTCACTCATGAGCTAAAAGTAAGTGGTTGCTGAGAACCAGCATCATAATCATTGCAGCCCAGGCCTTGAAAAGAGTCAAATCTACTTGAGAAGAGTTCTGGTTATTCCTAATCTCCTGTATGCTCACCCATCTGCTGATGGTTGGCAGTTCTCTCCTAGAGAGAAAGGGAGACAACTAGGTAGAAGCCTGTCAGTCATCAGCAGGTGGGCAGGAGATCATGAATAACCAGGACTCTTCTCAGGTGGCCGGGACTCTTTTCCAGGCCCAGTCTGCAATGATTGTGATGTTGGTTCTCGGCAACCACTTACTTTTAACTTATAAATGACAGACCGCTGAAATCAACCCCCCTGTCTCTACTTTATGCTGCCGTTAGTATGGGCAGCATAAAGTTGATGACGGGTTCCCTTTAAGCATACAAATTCATAAAAAAATAAAATAAAATTGAAATAATAAAAAAATGCATAAGATTGACATGATCTACATGAAGCTTGGAGTTTTGGCCATGGTCTCAACTTCATTAAAATTTCAATTTAATTGCACTTGCAGCTTAGAAGTCCCTACTAAATAGCTGGTAGGATCTCTTTTGCCTTCAGGAGTGCCTGAGGAATGGTTTTAATGTTGTGGATACACTGCTCACAGATGCCATCCTGTTTAGGGCTTGTTCACACGATCATGTGAAGCCCATGCTGGCGACCCCAAATTGCAGTCCGCAATGCATGGGCACCATCCGTGGGGCAGCCGCATAGGGATCGCAGACCCATTCACTTGAATGGGTCCGCGATCCGTCTGTTCCGCATACGAAATGTACACAGAACGGTGCCCGTGTATTGCAGATCCGCAAATGCGGTCCGCAATACGGCAATGGGCAGCACACGTTCGTGTGAATGAGCCTTTAGGCTGTGGAGCAGCAAACTGGTCTTGCTGATTTGATGACAGTACTGCTCACAGCCTGTTCTTAATTACACAGATTGGTAATTGGATTGTGATGAAGGAGTCGTACTGATCACTTAGGTGTTAAGTCATGAACGTGGTCCTTGAACTATTCCGACAGAGTCTATGCCTTGTACCAAAGTTTGTTGACTTGGATGGTGACGTTTTAGACCTCAACAATTGGGGAACAATAGTCCAGTAATATGCACCATGGTATGTTTAATTTATTTTATTTAATCTGCACATCCTTGGCGATGGGTGCTCGTAGGGGACGTATGCCAATCTATTTTGAAGGAGAAATCTACAGCACACCAAAAGTCCTTTTCAGATAATTATTTTAATACATAATGTTTAGTTATACATCATTTTGTTCCATCCAGAAAAAAAGTGTGAATATAACAGGCCATAAAAGAAACCCCAACGTTTCAGTAGGGTAGCGACCTTTATCAAAGGGTCTAGAAAGAATATAAAACAATATCTTATGAGATATCCTGGCAAAATGATAATGAGGATATAACATAAATATGCAAATAAATGGTAAATGCTGTTTTCAATGTAAATAGGGAGGGTATATGCATATATGCAGGCTAGATTCACAATCATAAATTGATCAAGGTCCAAGTAAAATGGTTCAGAGTAAAGGAGAGACAAAAGTAAATAAGGTAGGGAATGAAAGGGTGCACAGTGTGCATGGGTATCCTCTATATACAGGTCCATATAGTATAATTAGGTACATGTAAAACATTGTAGAGAGGCATAGTGGAGGTCACTGGAGAGATTAAGACAATCACTGGAGAGGTGAAGACAATCAAAGGGGATATGGAGAGGACATGGAGAGTACTTTACCTGTGGCCTCAGTGAGACAGCGCTTGCCCTTTCCAGCTTCACCATGCGCCACGTGCATTCACGCGCCTCCTGGCCGGGTGACGTCAGACGCCCGAGGCGTCACCTCTTTCATTCCCTACCTTATTTACTTTTAGCTCTCCTTTAGGTCTCATGCACACGACAGTTGTTTTTCTCGGCCTCCGTTCCGTTTTTTTGTGGATAGGATGGGGACCCATTCATTTCAATGGGTCAGCAAAAAAATGCTGATAGTTCATAGCAAAAAATAAAAAAAAAATAGTGCATGTCCTACTTTTTTCACATTTGTGGACAAGGATAGGCATTTATTACAAGGGATCTGTGGAAAAAAAACTGATCCTCCATCCGTTTTTTTGGGCCGATGCACAATTTGCGGCCGCAAAAAACGTGTGCATGAGGACTTACTCTGAACCATTTTACTTGGACTTGGACATTTTACTTGGACTTTGAGCGATATACCTTGATCAATTTATGATTGTGAATCTAGCCTGCATATATGCATATACCCTCCCTATTTACATGGAAAAAAGTATTTACCATTTATTTGCATATTTATCTTATATCCTCATTATCATTTTGCAATCCAGGATATCTCATAAGGTATTGTTTTATATTATTTATAGATCTCTTGATAAAGGTCGCTATCCAACCAAAATGTTGGGGTTTCTTTTATGGCCTGTTACATTGACATTTTCTCTGGATTGAACAAAATGATGTATAACTAAACGTTATGTATTAAAATTCACTAAAGGGACTTAGGATGGATCGCCGCCTTTACATGGTGGCCCAATCTAAGCACTGCACGGGTCTCCCATGCAGTGGAGAGCGGGGGCTCGGCTCTCATATTAGAGCCGCGCTCTTGCTCTATCAGCCCACAGGCAAAGGCTCCCGCTACATGTAAGCAGTTACAGAGGGAGCTGACTAATTCTGTCTCCGATCTGCACCCTGTAGAGATTCAGAGTACTGATGTATGTATACGCAAGCTGGGACCTAGTATAGGTCTCAAGCCTGACTAGAGTGTTCCCCAGCAGGCTGCACCTCTCTGGCATTGACATATAGAAATAGGGTATTGTATTAACTGCTTAAAGAAATCAAAAGAAAAATGTGTTAAATAAAAAAAATCCAATAAAAATATATACTTTTTTCTTATTGAAAAAACGCTTTTCAATGGAAAAAAATAAAATCTCCCCCAAAGGTTTGGTATCATCGCATCTGTAATGACCTACACTACAAAAATATAATGTAAATTATCCAATACAGTGAACACTGTAAAAAAAGCCAGAATGCTGCTTTTTGCTTAGTCACCACCATAAAAACATAATAAAAAGCGATCAAAAGTGTTATGTTCCCCAAAATAATATCACTGAAAACTAAAAGTCGTCCCTCAAAAATCATTTCCTCACACACATCTGTAGAACGAAAAATAAAACTGTTATCTTGGAATGCGGCAATGAAAAAAGATTTTCTTCTTTTAAAAAAAAGGGGGTTTTATTGTGCAGCAGTAGAAAAAAAAAACTGAATGTATTTGGTATTGCTGCAATCGTACTGACCCAGAGAATGAAGTTATTGTGTTATTTATGCTGAAAAATGAACTCCACAAAAACTCAGTAGCAGTATTGCTGTTTTTTTCCCATCCCACTCCCAGAAAGAGTTAGCCCTCCTGCACACGACTGTATGGCTTTTTCAGTGTTTTGCAGTCCGTTTTTCACAGATCCGTTGTTCAGTTTTTTGTTTCTGTTGTGTTTCCGTTTCTGTTCCGTTTTTATGTTTCGTTTTTCCGTATGGCATATACAGTATACAGTAATTACATAAATAAAATTGGGCTGGGCATAACATTTTCAATAGATGGTTCCGCAAAAAACGGAAGACATACAGATGGATTTCCATATGTGTTCCATTTTTTTGCGGACCCATTGACTTGAATAGAGTCGTGATTTGCGGGCAATAATAGGACATGTTTTATCTTTAAATGGAACGGAAATACGGAAACGGAATGCATGCAGTGTACATTCAGTTTTTTTTGCGGAACCATTGAAATGAATGGTTCCGTATAAAGGACCATATACGGAACGCAAAAAAACGGCCAGTAAACGGGGGAAAAAACTGTCGCGTTCAGGAGGCCTTAGACCTCTTGCACACGACCGTGGAAGACTTGGCGGAAAGGACAAAAGAGAAAAATAAATACAGTTTATTGTACGAAGGGGTTAAATGATATGGTTCTTTACATGGTTTTGGGAGAAGGTGCTAGATATTTCCTAAGGAACGTGAAAAGCATGTATTCAAAGTAGCACATTTTCTTCTCCTTTGTATACCTGACAATGTAGAAAAGCATTGACAAAGACACAAAACAATACATTCCATACAGGTTACCATTACGTATTACACTTCATTCCTGATGAATATACCAGAAGAACAAGAAGAACAACACATGTGGTGCTGCATATTAATAGATTTTGTCTGCATCTATTTCTGGTCAGCTTAACTCATTCTTAACAGGAGGCTTTTGTGAATATACAGTATATACACTGAACAAAAATATAATCACAACACTTTCGGTTTTGCTCCCATTTTGCATGAGCTGAACTCAAAGATCTGAAACATTTTCTACATACACAAAAGACCCATTACTCTCAAATATTGTTCACAAATCTGTCTTAGGCCTCATGCACACGACAGTATTTTTTCACTGTCCGCAAAACGGGGTCCGTTGGTCCGTGATCCGTGACCGTTTTTTCATCCGTGGGTCTTCCTTGATTTTTGGAGGATCCACGGACATGAAAAAAAAGTCGTTTTGGTGTCCGCCTGGCCGTCCGGAGCCAAAAGAAGCATAAGTATGATGCTTCTACTATTGCTAAGTAACCATGGCAACCAGGACTGCAGTAGCTTCCTGGTTGCATGGTTACCGATCGGAGCCCCAGCGATTAAACTGGGACTCCGATCGGAACTCCGCTGCCACCAATGATGTGGGGGCCGGGGGAGGCCGCACACTGTGCCACCAATGTTCTAATTACAATAGAGGGAGGGAGGGGGGGGGCGGGGGAGGCCGCACACTGCCACCAATGTTCTAATTACAATAGAGGGAGGGAGGGGGTGTCGGGGAAGGCTGCACACTGCCACCAATGTTCTTATTACAATAGAGGGAGGGGGGGGGGCCGGGCAGGCTGCACACTGCCACCAATGTTCTTATTACAATAGAGGGAGGGAGGGGAGCCGGGGGAGGCCGCACACTGCCACCAATGTTCTAATTACAATAGAGGGAGGGAGGGGGTGCCGGGGAAGGCCGCACACTGCCACCAATGTTCTTATTACAATAGAGGGAGGGAGGGGGGCCGGGGGAGGCTGCACACTGCCACCAATGTTCTTATTACAATAGAGGGAGGGAGGGGGGCCGGGGGAGGCCGCACACTGCCACCAATGTTCTAATTACAATAGAGGGAGGGAGGGGGGACCGGGGGAGGCCGCACACTGCCACCAATGTTCTTATTACAATAGAGGGAGGAAGGGGGGGGGGGCAGGGGGCGCACACTGTGCCACCAATGTTATTATTATAATAGAGGGAGGGAGGGGGGGCCGGGGGAGGCCGCACACTGCCACCAATGTTCTAATTACAATAGAGGGAGGGAGGGGGGGCCGGGGGAGGCCGCACACTGCCACCAATGTTCTTATTACAATAGAGGGAGGAAGGGGGGGGGCCGGGGGGCGCACACTGTGCCATCAATGTTATTATTATAATAGAGGGAGGGAGGGGGGGCCGCACTGGCCACCAATGAAATTTAAACTGGGGAGAGAGGGGGGTCTGCCTGAGGGGTCAATTGTGCAGCACCTGAGGGGTTAATTGTACGGATCACAGCCCCCTGTAAGAGATCGGGTGCTGCCAGGCAGCAGGGGGCAGTCATGTACACAGTTTGTTGTATATTCTAACTAGAAGCGTCCCCATCACTATGTGAACGCCTCTGTGTTAGAATATACTGTTGGATCTGAGTTTTCACGAAGTGAAAACTCAGCTCTGAAAAAGCTTTTATGCAGACGGATCTTCGGATCCGTCTGTATGAAAGTAACCTACGGCCACGGATCACGGACATGGATGCCAATCTTGTGTGCATCCGTGTTCTTTCACGGACCCATGGACTTGAATGGGTCCGTGAATCGTTGTCCATCAAAAAAATAGGACAGGTCCTATTTTTTTGATGGACAGGATACACGGATCACGGAGGCGGATGACAAACGGGGCATTTTCCGAGTTTTCAACGGACCCATTGAAAGTCAATGGGTCCGCAGAAAATCACGGAAAACGGAACAACAGCCACGGGTGCACACAACGGTCGTGTGCATGAGGCCTTAATCTGAGTTTTTGAGCACTTCTCCTTTGCTGAGATAATCCATCCCACCTCACAGGTGTGAAATATCAAGGTGCTGATTAGACAGCATAAATATTGCACAGGTGTGCCTTAGACTTCCCACAATATAAAGCCACTCTGAAATGTTTTGCCTTACTGGGGAAGGGGGGTGTCAGAAAACCAGTCAGTACCTGGTGTGGCCACCATTTGCCTCACGCAGTGCAACATATCTCCGTCGCATAGAGTTGATCAGGTTGTTGATTGTGGCCTGTGAAATGTTGGTCCACTCCTCTTCAATAGCTGTGCAAAATTGCAGAATATTGTCTGGAACTGGAACACGCTGTCATATACTCTGATCCAGAGCATCTCAAACATGCTCAATGGGTGACATGTCCGGTGAGTATGCTGGCCATGCAAGAACTGGGATGTTTTCAGCTTCCAGGAATTGTGTACAGATCCTTGCAATATGGGGCCGTGCATTATCATGCTGCAACATGAGGTGATGGTCGTGGATGAATGGCACAGCAATGGCCCTCAGGATCTTGTCATGGTATCTCTGTGCATTCAAAATGCCATCAATAAAATGCACCTGTGTTCGTTGTCCATAACATACGCCTGCCCATTCCATAACCTCACCGCCACTCGATCCACAACGTTGTCGTCAGCAAACTGCTCACCCACACAACGACACACACGCTGTCTGCCATCTGCCCTGAACAGTTAAAACAAGGACTCATCCATGAACAGAATGCCTCTCCAACTTGCCAGATGCCATCGAACACAGGAGCGCGTGTTCACAGGAAAGGCAGGAAAACGAGTGCATCTACAGCCTGCCAGCGGCGATCATTCGCTGGCAGGCTGTAGATGCAATTTTTTTAACTTTTGAAAGGTATATCAGATGCTGTTTTGTTAACAGCGTCTGATATACCTGCTACCTGGTCCTCTGGTGGTCCCTTTTGCTTGGATCGACCACCAGAGGACACAGGTAGCTCTGTAATAAGTAGCACCAAGCACCACTACACTACACCCCCCTGTCACTTATTAACCCCTTATTAACCCCTGATCACCCCATATAGACTCCCTGATCACCCCCCTGTCATTGATCACCCCCCTGTAAGGTTCCATTCAGACGTCCGTATGTGTTTTGCGGATCCGCAAAACACATACGGACGTCTGAATGGAGCCTTACATGGGGGTGATCACTCCATATAGACTCCCTGATCACCCCTTGTCATTGATCACCCCCCTGTAAGGCTCCATTCAGACGTCCGTATGTGTTTTGCGGATCCACGGATCCGCAAAACACATACGGACGTCTGAATGGAGCCTTACAGGGGGGGGGGGTGATCACCCCATATAGACTCCCTGATCACCCCCCTGTCATTGATCACCCCCATGTAATCACCCCCAAAACACGTGATTACGTGTGAATGGAGCCTTACATGGGGGTGATCAATGACAGGGGGGTGATCAGGGAGTCTATATGGGGTGATCACCCCCCCCCCCTGTAAGGCTCCATTCAGACGTCCGTATGTGTTTTGCGGATCCGCGGATCTGCAAAACACGGACACCGCGGATCTGCAAAACACGGACATCGGCAATGTGCTTTTCGCATTTTGCGGATCCGCACATTGCCAGAACTATATAGAAAATGCCTTTTCTTGTCCGCAATCAGGCCTGATCTTGTGCGCACACTTGCGTTCAGTCCGCCCCAGCGCAGTGACAGAATTTTTTTTTTCTGATCAGTGCAAAAATACCGTAAATTCGCTGTGGCGCTATAAAAAGATCACTTTTGAGGGGCATGGCGAGTTCATAGAAGAATTTTTGTTTTTTGCACAAGTTAGCGGAAATCGATTTTTTTTTGTTTTTTCTTACAAAGTCTCATATTCCACTAACTTGTGACAAAAAAGAAAATCTCACATGAACCTCACAGAATCCAAATGCGTAAAAATTTTTAGACATTTATATTCCAGACTTCTTCTCACGCTTTAGGGCCCCTAAAATGCCAGGGCAGTATAAATACCCATTAAGTGACCCCATTATGGAAAGAAGACACCCCAAGGTATTCCGTGAGGGATATGGTGAGTTCATGTAAAATTTTATTTTTTGTCGCAAGTTAGTGGAATATGAGACTTTGTAAGAAAAAAAAAAAACATTGGGGTGTCTTCTTTCCAAAATGGGGTCACTTGTGGGGTATTTATACTGCCCTGGCATTTTAGGGGCCCTAAAGTGTGAGAATCCAAATGCCTAAAAATGCCCTCCTAAAAGATACTCATTGGAATGTGGGCCCCTTTGCACACCTAGGCCGCAATTTTATTTTTTGTCACAAGTTAGTGGAATATGAGACTTTGTAAAAAAAAAAAATCATCGGCACCCATCACCCTCCTGCACCTATTACCCTCCAGGTAGGTTAGGGTCAGTGAGGGAGAGGCACCGTTAGGCAGGGATAGAAGGCAAAAGTTAGTTAGGATAACACAGGCGCTCTGACGGCCGCTTGGCCGCTCCTTCCTCAGTGCGCCTGCGCCGATGACATCAGCCCTACACCTGGAAGAGAGGTCTTCTCTTCTGGGTGTAGGGCTGACGTCATTGGCGCAGGCGCACTGAGGAAGGAGCGGCCGTCCTTCTGTCAGAGCGCCTGCGCCGAATGACGACCGGTACGGCGCAGGCATGGGATTTGAGGCTGCAGGCAGGGCCAGCGAGAGGAGGAGAGCGCTCGCTGGCCCTGTCAATCAAGAGGAGGAGGGGGCGTTTTTTCAAACAGAGGATGTGGCGGCTACCAGCAAGTCCGCCCAACTTGCTGGTAGTGAAGAAACTGACATATAATAAAAGTATGTTTTTTTACTGTAATTACTGCACTGCCCGAGGTAAGAGGGGCATAGATGGAATCTGCTTACATTAACAAATATAATAAGTCAAAAACTGAAAATTGGGGGTGACAGAAGCCCTTTAACTCTTGTGGAACACCTAAAGTGTTAACAAAGTTTGTACACCCAGTTTTGAATACCTTGAGGGGTGTACTTTCTTAGATGGAGTCACTTTTTTGGAATTTCTATTCTAGGGGTGCAACGGGGGGCTTGAAATGGGACATGGTATAAACAAAACCAGTCCTGCAAAATCTGCCTTCCAAAACCCATATGGCATTCCCCTCCTTCTATGTCCTCCCGTTTGGCCAAACAGTAGTTTAGGACCATATATGGGGTGTTTTTGCAGCTACAGAATCAGGGCAACCCATATTGAGTTTTGTTTGGCAGTTAACCCTTTCTTTATTACTGGAAAAAATGGGTTAAAATGAAAAATTTTGCAAAAAAATAAAATTCCAAAATTGTTTCTCCATCTGCCATTAACTCTTGTGGAACACCTAAAGGGTTAACAAAGTTTGTAAACCCAGTTTTGAATACCTTGAGGGGTTGTCCCCATATTGAGTTTTGTTTGGCAGTTAACCCTTGCTTTGTTCCTGGAAAAAAATGGATTTTATTGGAAAATTTTCCAAAAAATTGAAATTCTTACATTTTATTTCCATTTGCCATGAAGTCTTGTGGAAGACCTAAAGGGTTAACAAAGTTTGTAAAATCAGTTTTGAATACATTGAGGGGTGTAGTTTCTAAAATGGGATCATTTTGGGATGGTTTCTATTACATAAACTTCTAAGCTATGTAACATCCCCCAAAAATAAAATATCATTCCCAAAATGATACAAACATGAGGTAGACATATGGGGAATGTAAAGTCATCACAATTGTTGGGGGTATTACTATGTATTACAAAAGTAGAGAAACTGAAACTTTGAAATTTGCTAATTTTTCCAAACTTTTGGTAAATTTGGTATTTTTTTTTGCAAAAAAAATTTCTTTTTTGACCCAATTTTAGCAGTGTCATGAAATACAATATGTGACGAAAAAACTATCTCAGAACGGCCTGGGTAAGTAAAAGCGTTTTAAAGTTATCAGCACTTAAAGTGACACTGGTCAGATTTGCAAAAGATGTCCAAGACCTTAAGGTGAAATAGGGCTGAGTCCTTAAGGGGTTAATGAAACTGAACAAACCAAAAAACTCATCATGGTCTATTTAACAATTTAACCGTTCTGGGAAGAAATAAATGCATAACCACAGAAGAGGAAAATGCATATGAAAAATGAGGTTTATAAAACACATTAAATTACTTTTGCTGCTTTAATCATTTGTTTCTACAGGTTTGACAATACAGCTAATTATTTGCATAAAATGAAATGTGCTTGTTTAGCTAAACTAAGAAGGTAGCACAAAATGGAGCTGCGTAAGCAAATTGGGCTCCTGCTTAAAAAGAATTAATATTGATGGAATCCCACAATCCGCTTGTCCCAAAGGACTGTGAAATTTCATACTAAATCTTTCAGGGTGTTGAATGTAACACGTTTCATACATTAGCGATGTAGGTTATGTATTAATCAATGTTTAACAATGTAATTACAGCGGTTTTAGTATCACTGGAAAACAGATCGCTAAATGACCTGGACTTAGTGAAGCGTGTAGGCAATGTCATGAATCCTTCTGTTCACCGCACGGGTCTATGGAAAAATCACACAGTAAAATAGTTTGGTTAATTTCAAGTATTTCAATTCAGCAGATAAGTCATTTTATACTAATTTCAATCGGAATCAATCAAGGCATAGAATATCCAAATAAAGACAACTCGCCCTTGTGATTAGGCTTGCCTTTGACAGAACCCCCAGCAGTTTTCTTAAATCCTGGAAATGAGATTTTAATATGGAGTGTGGGAACTTCATGCAGATCCATTGTTTACAGCTACAAAGACCAGCAGTTTATTCTTCAAGTGAACACATTTGAGTTATTCCTTCTGAAGGGAATTATTAATGCAGTTTGTAGATACACTACCGAGTCTGCATCCAACAGTTTACTGAAGCAAAAGGAAGCAGCAAGAGGTAACAATGTAATTCTGGATACAGATTATATGCAGATCAGCAAAGCCAAGCTCTACAGGGCTAGTTAAATAGTTCACAGCGGCTAACTTTCTGCTCCAACTATGTTTTTCTAACCATCTGCTTTAGAAAGTCAACCAAACAGGTCTGGTCAGTGCAATTACAGTCCTGATCAAAAGTTTAAGACCACTTGAAAAATTGCAAAAAATCATATTTAGCATGGCAGGATCTTAACAAGGTTCCAAGTAGAGCTTTAACATGCAACAAGAAGAAATGGGAGTGAGACAAAACATTTTTTGAGCATTCAATTTAATGAAAACAAGAAATAAACTGAAACACCCCCAAAACAGAAATCCAACTTACAAACATGAACTCAGTAATGAGTAGCTTTGTTGTTATTGTTTATCACTTCAAAAATTCGTTTCGGCATGCTTGATGCAAGCGTTTCCATGAGGTGAGTGGGAACATTTCTCCAAGTGGTGAAGACGGCCGCACGAAGGCCATCTACTGTCTGGAACTGTTGTCCATTTTTGTAAACTTCCCTTGCCATCCATCCCCAAAGGTTCTCAATTGGATTTAGATCAGGGGAACACGCAGGATGGGCCAAAAGAGTGATGTTATTCTCCTGGAATAAGTCCCTTGTCCTGCGGGCATTGTGTACTGTAGCATTGTCCTGTTGAAAAACCCAGTTGTTACCACACAGAGGAGGGCCCTCAGTCATGAGGAATGCTCTCTGCAACATCTGGACATAGCCAGCGGCTGTTTGACGCCCCTGCACTTCCTAAAGCTCAATTGTTTCACTGAAGGAAAAAGCACCCCAGACCATTATGGCGCCCCCTCCACTGTGGCGCGTAGAAAACATCTCAGGTGGGATCTGCTGACGTTACTATGCCAGTAACGTTGGAAACCATCAGGACTATCAAGGTTAAATTTTTTTCTCATCAGAGAATAAAACTTTCTTCCACCTTTGAATGTCCCATGTTCGGTGCTCTCTTACAAAGCCCAAACGAGCAGTTCTGTGGCGTTCAAGGAGACGAGGTCTTTGAAGGCATTTTTCTTTTTTGAAGCCCTTCGGTCTCAGATGCCGTCTGATAGTTATGGGGCTGCAGTCAGCACCAGTAAGGGCCTTAATTTGGGTCGAGGATCGTCCTGTGTCTTGACGGACAGCCAATTAGATCCTCCGCCTCAGTGCTGATGAAATTTTTTAGGGTCTTCCACTTGACTTTTTTGTTCCATAACCCTCAGGATCATTTAAGAAATTCCAAATGACTGTCTTACTGCGTCCCACCTCAGCAGTGATGGCGCGCTGCGAGAGACCCTGCTTATGCAGTTCAACAACCCGACCACGTTCAAAAAGGGAGAGTTTTTTTGCCTTTGCCATCGCAAAATGTGACTACCTGACAGAAAATGACAATGAATACACATTTTTGCACAGATTTGGCCTTTTAAAGACATGTGGTCCTAAAATTTGGATCAGCTGAAAAACAGCCTGTTTTGGTTTAATAGTTATTTTCAATAAATTGAATGCTCAAAAAATGTTTTGTCTCACTCCCATTTCTTCTTGTTGCATGTTGAAGCTCTACTTGGAACCTTGTTAAGATCCAACAATGTAAAATATGATTTTTTGCAATTTTTCAAGTGGTCTTAAACTTTTGATCAGGACTTTATGGAGACACCCCTGTAAACCTCTTATTGACCACCCAAACACCTTTTCATAGTGGTCACTAAGGGGCGTTAGGCTGGGCCCGCCGCCTTTTTACGTCTTCTTTGCAGCACAGATTGGGGATTTGGCTCTCACATGAGAGCTGTTCTCCTGTTGTAACGTCCTGGACCAGCAGAAGTGCTGATCAAGGCCGCTTAACCCCCTCAGATGCTACAGTCAATAGCGACGCGTCATCTAAAAGGTCTCAGAGCTCCAGACTTCCTCCGTCTCCCATTGCCACCCCACAAATGAAATTGCAGGGTGCCAATATCTTTGTATGGTAGCATAGGGCCTAATAAAAGCCCAGGCCTGCCATCAGTGTATTTCTAGCAAGCTTTGCCTCTCTGGTGCAACCTGCTGGTGGATGTCAGTGTAGCACTGACAGAATAATACATTGCATTGCATAAGCAAAACCATGCATTTCCTGGATGATCATCATAGTAGCATCATTGGCTTAAGGCCTCATGCACACGACAGTTTTTTTTCACGGTCCGCAAAAACGGGGTCCATGGGTCCGTGATCCGTGACTGTTTTTTCGGCCGTGGGTCTTCCTTCATTTTTGGAGGATCCACGGACATGAAAAAAAAGTTGTTTTGGCGTCCGCCTGGCCGTGCGGAGCCAAACGGATCCGTCCTGAATTACAATGCAAGTCAATAGGGACGGATCCGTTTGACGTTGACACAATATGGTGCAATTGCAAACGGATCCGTCCCCATTGACTTTCAATGTAAAGTCAGGAGTCCCTTTACTTTCACACTTGTGTTCATAATGCAGACGGTGGCTCCGTTCAGAGCGGATCCGTCTGCATTATATTGTTAAAACATTTCTAAGTGTGAAAATAGCCTCAGACGGATCCGTCCAGACTTTACATTGAAAGTCAATAGGGGACGGATCCGTTTGAAAATTGAGCCACAGTGTGTCATCTTCAAACGGATCCGTCCCCATTGACTTACATTATAAGTCTGGACGGATCCGCTTGCCTCCGCACGGCCAGGCGGACACCCAAACATAACTTGAAGCGTCCCCATCACCATGGGAACGCCTCTACGTTAGAATATACTGTCGGATATGAGCTACATCGTGAAACTCATTTCCGACAGTATATTCTAACACAGAGGCGTTCCCATGGTGATGGGGACGCTTCAGGTTAGAATATACTGAAAAACTGTGTACATGACTGCCCCCTGCTGCCTGGCAGCACCCGATCTCTTACAGGGGGCCGTGATCAGCACAATTAACTCCTCAGGTGCCGCACCTGAAGGGGTTAATTGTACTATCATATCCCCCTGTAAGAGATCAGGGCTGCCAGGCAGCAGGGGGCAGACCCCCCCCCTCCCCAGTTTGAATATCGTTGGTGGCACAGTGTGCGCCCACCATCGGGCCCCCCCTCCCTCCCTCTATTGTTATAAATCGTTGGTGGCACAGTGTGCGCCCACCATCGCCCCCCCCTTCCTCCCTCTATAGTTAAAAATCGTTGGTGGCACAGTGTGCGCCCAGCATCGGCCCCCCCTCTCTCTATAGTAGTAACAACCATTGGTGGCAGTGTGCGGCCTCCCATTTCCCCCCCCCCCATCATTGGTGGCAGCGGAGTTCCGATCGGAGTCCCAGTTTAATCGCTGGGGCTCCGATCGGTAACCATGGCAACCAGGAAGCTACTGCATCCCTGGTTGCCATGGTTACTTAGCAATAGTACAATTGTAGAAGATTCATACTTACCTGCTTGCTGCTGCGATGTCTGTGACCGGCCGGGAGCTCCACCTACTGGTAAGTGAAAGGTCTGTGCGGCGCATTGCTAAAGAACTGTCACTTACCAGTAGGAGGAGCTCCCGGCCGGTCACAGACATCGCAGCAGCAAGCAGGTAAGTATGAATCTTCTACTGTTGTACTATTGCTAAGTAACCATGGCAACCAGGGCTGCAGTAGCTTCCTGGTTGCCATGGTTACCGATCGGAGCCCCAGCGATTAAACTGGGACTCCGATCGGAACTCCGCTGCCACCAATGATGGGGGGGGGAATGGGAGGCCGCACACTGCCACCAATGGTTGTTACTACTATAGAGAGAGGGGGGCCGATGGTGGGCGCACACTGTGCCACCAACGACTTTTAACTATAGAGGGAGGAAGGGGGGGGGCGATGGTGGGCGCACACTGTGCCACCAACGATTTATTACAATAGAGGGAGGGAGGGGGGGCGATGGTGGGCGCACACTGTGCCACCAACGATATTCAAACTGGGGAGGGGGGGGTCTGCCCCCTGCTGCCTGGCAGCCCTGATCTCTTACAGGGGAATATGATAGTACAATTAACCCCTTTAGGTGCCGCACCTGAAGGGGTTAATTGTGCTATCATAACCCCCTGTAAGAGATCGGGTGGTGCCAGGCAGCAGGGGGCAGTCTTGTACAAAGTTTGCAGTGTATTCTAACTAGAAGCGTCCCCATCACCATGGGAACGCTTCTGTGTTAGAATATACTGTCGGAAATGAGTTTTCACGAAGTGAAAACTTAGATCAGAAAAAGCTTTTATGCAGACGGATTTTCGGATCCGTCTGTATGAAAGCAACCTACGGCCACGGATCACGGACACGGATGCCAATCTTGTGTGCATCCGTGTTCTTTCACGGACCCATTGACTTGAATGGGTCCGTGAACCGTTGTCCGTCAAAAAAATAGGACAGGTCATATTTTTTTGACGGACAGGATACACGGATCACGGCCTCGGCTGCAAAACGGTGCATTTTCCGATTTTTCCACGGACCCATTGAAAGTCAATGGGTCCGCGAAAAAAAAACGGAAAACGGCACAACGGCCACGGATGCACACAACGGTCGTGTGCATGAGGCCTAAGAGTTGTAGGACTAGGCCGAGTACATCATAACCTTATACTGGATGTTTTTCCCTTTTCACACCATTCTTTGTAAACCCTAGAAATGGTTGTGCGTGAAAATCCCAGTAACTGAGCAGATTGTGAAATACTCAGACCGGCCCGTCTGGCACCAACAACCATGCCACACTCAAAATTGCTTAAATCACCTTTCTTTCCCATTCTGACAGTTTGGAGTTCAAGAGATTGTCTTGACCAGGACCACAACCCTACATGCATTGAAGCAACTGCCATGTGATTGGTTGACTAGATAATTGCATTAAATAGAAAAGAACAGGTGTTCCTAATAATTCTTTAGGTGAGTGCATATTTAAGTATATTTAATTATATTTGTGTCATATTATTTAATTTAATTGATTTACATGAAGTTTGATATCATATACGTATTTTTTGGCCAATAAATCTTTTGGCATATTTATATGTATCATGTGCACCTAATTATGTTTGCTACTGATTTCATTGATTTTGTGATCATGAGTAGGGATGAGCGAACTCGAACTGTATAGTTCGGGTTCGTACCGAATTTTGGGGTGTCCGTGACACGGACCCGAACCCGGACATTTTCGTAAAAGTCCGGGTTCGGGTTCGGTGTTCGTCGCTTTCTTCGCGCTTTTGTGACGCTTTCTTGGCGCTTTTTGAAAGGCTGCAAAGCAGCCAATCAACAAGCGTCATACTACTTGCCCCAAGAGGCCATCACAGCCATGCCTACTATTGGCATGGCTGTGATTGGCCAGAGCACCATGTGACCCAGCCTCTATTTAAGCTGGAGTCACATAGCGCCGCCCGTCACTCTGCTCTGATTAGCGTAGGGAGAGGTTGCGGCTGCGACAGTAGGGCGAGATTAGGCAGATTAACTCCTCCAAAGGACTTGATTAACTGATCGATCTGCAGCTGTGGATCATTGAGCTGCTGATCCTCAATTGCTCACTTTTTTTAGCCTGCACAGACCGTTTGTCAGTCACATTTTTCTGGGGTGATCGGCGGCCATTTTGTGTCTTGTGGTGCGCCAGCACAAGCTGCGACCAAGTGCATTTAACCCTCAATGGTGTGGTTGTTTTTTGGCTAAAGCCTACATCAGGGTGAAGCTGTCACACCAAGTGCATTTAACCAGCAATAGTCTGTTCATTTTTTGGCCATATACAAAATCAGGGGCAAGCTGCGCCTGTCACCAAGTGCATTTAACCCTCAATGGTGTGGTTGTTTTTTGGCTAAAGCCTACATCAGGGTGAAGCTGTCACACCAAGTGCATTTAACCAGCAATAGTCTGTTCATTTTTTGGCCATATACTAAATCAGGGGCAAGCTGCGCCTGTCACCAAGTGCATTTAACCCTCAATGGTGTGGTTGTTTTTTGGCTAAAGCCTACATCAGGGTGAAGCTGTCACACCAAGTGCATTTAACCAGCAATAGTCTGTTTATTTTTTGGCCATATCCCAGTCTAATTCTGTCACTAAATCCATACCGGTCACCCAGCGCCTAAATACTAGGCCTCAAATTTATATCCAGCTAAATCTGTCCCTAGTGCTGTAGCTGGGCGAGTTATTTAGTGTCCGTTCAAGCACATTTCTTGTTCTGGGTTGAAATACAATTCCCAATTTAGCAATTTCATAATTTAGTGGTTTCTGCTATATCAGAGCTATTTGAAATCTATCCCTAAAAGGGTATATAATATTCAAGGTGCACATTGGGTCATTCAGAATAACTTCACACACACCCGCTACTGTGTATTTCCAAGTCTAATTCTGTCACTAAACCCATACCTGTCACGCAGCGCCTAAATACTAGGCCTCAAATTTATATCCCGCTAAATCTGTCCCTAGTGCTGTAGCTGGGCGAGTTATTTAGTGTCCGTTCAAGCACATTTCTTGTTCTGGGTTGAAATACAATTCCCAATTTAGCAATTTCATAATTTAGTGGTTTCTGCTATATCAGAGCTATTTGAAATCTATCCCTAAAAGGGTATATAATATTCAAGGTGCACATTGGGTCATTCAGAATAACTTCACACACACCCGCTACTGTGTATTTCCAAGTCTAATTCTGGCACTAAACCCATACCTGTCACCCAGCGCCTAAATACTAGGCCTCAAATTTATATCCCGCTAAATCTGTCCTTAGTGCTGTAGCTGGGCGAGTTATTTAGTGTCCGTTCAAGCACATTTCTTGTTCTGGGTTGAAATACAATTCCCAATTTAGCAATTTCATAATTTAGTGGTTTCTGCTATATCAGAGCTATTTGAAATCTATCCCTAAAAGGGTATATAATATTCAAGGTGCACATTGGGTCATTCAGAATAACTTCACACACACCCGCTACTGTGTATTTCCAAGTCTAATTCTGGCACTAAACCCATACCTGTCACCCAGCGCCTAAATACTAGGCCTCAAATTTATATCCCGCTAAATCTGTCCCTAGTGCTGTAGCTGGGCGAGTTATTTAGTGTCCGTTCAAGCACATTTCTTGTTCTGGGTTGAAATACAATTCCCAATTTAGCAATTTCATAATTTAGTGGTTTCTGCTATATCAGAGCTATTTGAAATCTATCCCTAAAAGGGTATATAATATTCAAGGTGCACATTGGGTCATTCAGAATAACTTCACACACACCCGCTACTGTGTATTTCCAAGTCTAATTCTGGCACTAAACCCATACCTGTCACCCAGCGCCTAAATACTAGGCCTCAAATTTATATCCCGCTAAATCTGTCCCTAGTGCTGTAGCTGGGCGAGTTATTTAGTGTCCGTTCAAGCACATTTCTTGTTCTGGGTTGAAATACAATTCCCAATTTAGCAATTTCATAATTTAGTGGTTTCTGCTATATCAGAGCTATTTGAAATCTATCCCTAAAAGGGTATATAATATTCAAGGTGCACATTGGGTCATTCAGAATAACTTCACACACACCCGCTACTGTGTATTTCCAAGTCTAATTCTGGCACTAAACCCATACCTGTCACCCAGCGCCTAAATACTAGGCCTCAAATTTATATCCCGCTAAATCTGTCCCTAGTGCTGTAGCTGGGCGAGTTATTTAGTGTCCGTTCAAGCACATTTCTTGTTCTGGGTTGAAATACAATTCCCAATTTAGCAATTTCATAATTTAGTGGTTTCTGCTATATCAGAGCTATTTGAAATCTATCCCTAAAAGGGTATATAATATTCAAGGTGCACATTGGGTCATTCAGAATAACTTCACACACACCCGCTACTGTGTATTTCCAAGTCTAATTCTGGCACTAAACCCATACCTGTCACCCAGCGCCTAAATACTAGGCCTCAAATTTATATCCCGCTAAATCTGTCCCTAGTGCTGTAGCTGGGCGAGTTATTTAGTGTCCGTTCAAGCACATTTCTTGTTCTGGGTTGAAATACAATTCCCAATTTAGCAATTTCATAATTTAGTGGTTTCTGCTATATCAGAGCTATTTGAAATCTATCCCTAAAAGGGTATATAATATTCAAGGTGCACATTGGGTCATTCAGAATAACTTCACACACACCCGCTACTGTGTATTTCCAAGTCTAATTCTGGCACTAAACCCATACCTGTCACCCAGCGCCTAAATACTAGGCCTCAAATTTATATCCCGCTAAATCTGTCCCTAGTGCTGTAGCTGGGCGAGTTATTTAGTGTCCGTTCAAGCACATTTCTTGTTCTGGGTTGAAATACAATTCCCAATTTAGCAATTTCATAATTTAGTGGTTTCTGCTATATCAGAGCTATTTGAAATCTATCCCTAAAAGGGTATATAATATTCAAGGTGCACATAGGGTCATTCAGAATAACTTCACACACCCGCTACTGTGCATTTCCAAATCTAATTCTGTCACTAAACCCATACCTGTCACCCAGCGCCTAAATACTAGGCCTCAAATTTATATCCCGCTAAATCTCTCGTTACCGCTGTCCTGTTGTGGCTGGGAAAGTTATTTAGTGTCCGTCAAAGCACATTTTTTGTTCTGGGTTGAAATACAATTCCCAATTTAGCAATTTCATAATTTAGTCGTTTCTGCTATATCAGAGCTATTTGAAATCTATCCCTAAAAGGGTAGATCATATTGAAGGTGCACATAGGGTCATTCAGAATAACTTCACACACACGCTTCTGTGCATTTCCAAGTCTAATTCTGTCACTAAATCCATACCGGTCACCCAGCGCCTAAATACTAGGCCTCAAATTTATATCCCGCTGAATTTGAATACAATACATTGGGCCAAATAATATATTTGTTGTTGTGGTGAACCATAACAATGAGAAAAACATCTAGTAAGGGACGCGGACGTGGACATGGTCGTGGTGGTGTTAGTGGACCCTCTGGTGCTGGGAGAGGACGTGGCCGTTCTGCCACATCCACACGTCCTAGTGTACCAACTACCTCAGGTCCCAGTAGCCGCCAGAATTTACAGCGATATATGGTGGGGCCCAATGCCGTTCTAAGGATGGTAAGGCCTGAGCAGGTACAGGCATTAGTCAATTGGGTGGCCGACAGTGGATCCAGCACGTTCACATTATCTCCCACCCAGTCTTCTGCAGAAAGCGCACAGATGGCGCCTGAAAACCAACCCCATCAGTCTGTCACATCACCCCCATGCATACCAGGGAAACTGTCTCAGCCTCAAGTTATGCAGCAGTCTCTTATGCTGTTTGAAGACTCCGCTGGCAGGGTTTCCCAAGGGCATCCACCTAGCCCTTCCCCAGCGGTGAAAGACATAGAATGCACTGACGCACAACCACTTATGTTTCCTGATGATGAGGACATGGGAATACCACCTCAGCATGTCTCTGATGATGACGAAACACAGGTGCCAACTGCTGCGTCTTTCTGCAGTGTGCAGACTGAACAGGAGGTCAGGGATCAAGACTGGGTGGAAGACGATGCAGGGGACGATGAGGTCCTAGACCCCACATGGAATGAAGGTCGTGCCACTGACTTTCACAGTTCGGAGGAAGAGGCAGTGGTGAGACCGAGCCAACAGCGTAGCAAAAGAGGGAGCAGTGGGCAAAAGCAGAACACCCGCCGCCAAGAGACTCCGCCTGCTACTGACCGCCGCCATCTGGGACCGAGCACCCCAAAGGCAGCTTCAAGGAGTTCCCTGGCATGGCACTTCTTCAAACAATGTGCTGACGACAAGACCCGAGTGGTTTGCACGCTGTGCCATCAGAGCCTGAAGCGAGGCATTAACGTTCTGAACCTGAGCACAACCTGCATGACCAGGCACCTGCATGCAAAGCATGAACTGCAGTGGAGTAAACACCTTAAAACCAAGGAAGTCACTCAGGCTCCCCCTGCTACCTCTTCTGCTGCTGCCGCCTCGGCCTATTCTGCTGCTGCCGCCTCGGCCTCTTCCTCCGCCTCTGGAGGAACGTTGGCACCTGCCGCCCAGCAAACAGGGGATGTACCACCAACACCACCACCACCACCTCCGTCACCAAGCGTCTCAACCATGTCACACGCCAGCGTTCAGCTCTCCATCTCACAAACATTTGATAGAAAGCGTAAATTCCCACCTAGCCACCCTCGATCCCTGGCCCTGAATGCCAGCATTTCTAAACTACTGGCCTATGAAATGCTGTCATTTAGGCTGGTGGACACAGACAGCTTCAAACAGCTCATGTCGCTTGCTGTCCCACAGTATGTTGTTCCCAGCCGGCACTACTTCTCCAAGAGAGCCGTGCCTTCCCTGCACAACCAAGTATCCGATAAAATCAAGTGTGCACTGCGCAACGCCATCTGTGGCAAGGTCCACCTAACCACAGATACGTGGACCAGTAAGCACGGCCAGGGACGCTATATCTCCCTAACTGCACACTGGGTAAATGTAGTGGCAGCTGGGCCCCAGGCGGAGAGCTGTTTGGCGCACGTCCTTCCGCCGCCAAGGATCGCAGGGCAACATTCTTTGCCTCCTGTTGCCACCTCCTCCTTCTCGGCTTCCTCCTCCTCTTCTTCCACCTGCTCATCCAGTCAGCCACACACCTTCACCACCAACTTCAGCACAGCCCGGGGTAAACGTCAGCAGGCCATTCTGAAACTCATATGTTTGGGGGACAGGCCCCACACCGCACAGGAGTTGTGGCGGGGTATAGAACAACAGACCGACGAGTGGTTGCTGCCGGTGAGCCTCAAGCCCGGCCTGGTGGTGTGTGATAATGGGCGAAATCTCGTTGCAGCTCTGGGACTAGCCAATTTGACGCACATCCCTTGCTTGGCGCATGTGCTGAATTTGGTGGTGCAGAAGTTCATTCACAACTACCCCGACATGTCAGAGCTGCTGCATAAAGTGCGGGCCGTCTGTTCGCGCTTCCGGCGTTCACATCCTGCTGCTGCTCGCCTGTCTGCGCTACAGCGTAACTTCGGCCTTCCCGCTCACCGCCTCATATGCGACGTGCCCACCAGGTGGAACTCCACCTTGCACATGCTGGACAGACTGTGCGAGCAGCAGCAGGCCATAGTGGAGTTTCAGCTGCAGCACGCACGGGTCAGTCGCACTACAGAACAGCACCACTTCACCACCAATGACTGGGCCTCCATGCGAGACCTGTGTGCCCTGTTGCGCTGTTTCGAGTACTCCACCAACATGGCCAGTGGCGATGACACCGTTATCAGCGTTACAATACCACTTCTATGTCTCCTTGAGAAAACACTTAGGGCGATGATGGAAGAGGAGGTGGCCCAGGAGGAGGAGGAGGAGGAGGAGGAAGAGGGGTCATTTTTAGCACTTTCAGGCCAGTCTCTTCGAAGTGACTCAGAGGGAGGTTTTTGGCAACAGCAGAGGCCAGGTACAAATGTGGCCAGCCAGGGCCCACTACTGGAGGACGAGGAGGACGAGGATGAGGAGGAGGTGGAGGAGGATGAGGATGAAGCATGGTCACAGCGGGGTGGCACCCAACGCAGCTCGGGTCCATCACTGGTGCGTGGCTGGGGGGAAAGGCAGGACGATGACGATACGCCTCCCACAGAGGACAGCTTGTCCTTATCCCTGGGCAGCCTGGCACACATGAGCGACTACATGCTGCAGTGCCTGCGCAACGACAGCAGAGTTGCCCACATTTTAACCTGTGCGGACTACTGGGTTGCCACCCTGCTGGATCCACGCTACAAAGACAATGTGCCCACCTTACTTCCTGCACTGGAGCGTGATAGGAAGATGCGCGAGTACAAGCGCACGTTGGTAGACGCGCTACTGAGAGCATTCCCAAATGTCACAGGGGAACAAGTGGAAGCCCAAGGCCAAGGCAGAGGAGGAGCAAGAGGTCGCCAAGGCAGCTGTGTCACGGCCAGCTCCTCTGAGGGCAGGGTTAGCATGGCAGAGATGTGGAAAACTTTTGTCAACACGCCACAGCTAACTGCACCACCACCTGATACGCAACGTGTTAGCAGGAGGCAACATTTCACTAACATGGTGGAACAGTACGTGTGCACACCCCTCCACGTACTGACTGATGGTTCGGCCCCATTCAACTTCTGGGTCTCTAAATTGTCCACGTGGCCAGAGCTAGCCTTTTATGCCTTGGAGGTGCTGGCCTGCCCGGCAGCCAGCGTTTTGTCTGAACGTGTATTCAGCACGGCAGGGGGCGTCATTACAGACAAACGCAGCCGCCTGTCTACAGCCAATGTGGACAAGCTGACGTTCATAAAAATGAACCAGGCATGGATCCCACAGGACCTGTCCGTCCCTTGTCCAGATTAGACATTAACTACCTCCCCATAACCATATATTATTGGACTCCAGGGCACTTCCTCATTCAATCCTATTTTTATTTTCATTTTACCATTATATTGCGATGCTACCCAAAGTTGAATGAACCTCTCCTCTGCCTGTGTGCTAGGCCTAAATATATGCCAATGGACTGTTGCAGTGGTGGCTGACATGAAGCCTGATTCTCTGCTATGACATGCAGACTAATTCTCTGCTGACATGAAGCCAGATTGTCTGTTACGGGACCTCTCTCCTCTGCCTGGGTGCTGGGCCTAAATTTATGACAATGGACTGTTGCAGTGGTGGCTGACGTGAAGCCTGATTCTCTGCTATGACATGCAGACTGATTCTCTGCTGTCATGAAGCCAGATTGTCTGTTACGGGACCTCTCTGCTCTGCCTGTGTGCTAGGCCTAAATATATGCCAATGGACTGTTGCAGTGGTGGGTGACGTGAAGCCTGATTCTCTGCTATGATATGAAGACTGATTCTCTGCTGACATGAAGCCAGATTGTCTGTTACGGGACCTTTCTCCTCTGCCTGGGTTCTGGGCCTAAATATATGCCAATGGACTGTTGCAGTGGTGGGTGACGTGAAGCCTCATTCTCTGCTATGACATGCAGACTGATTCTCTGCTGACATGAAGCCAGATTGTCTGTTACGGGACCTCTCTGCTCTGCCTGTGTGCTAGGCCTAAATATATGCCAATGGACTGTTGCAGTGGTGGGTGACGTGAAGCCTGATTCTCTGCTATGATATGAAGACTGATTCTCTGCTGACATGAAGCCAGATTGTCTGTTACGGGACCTTTCTCCTCTGCCTGGGTTCTGGGCCTAAATTTATGAAAATTGACTCTTACAGTGGTGGGTGACGTGAAGCCTGATTCTCTGCTATGATATGAAGACTGATTCTCTGCTGACATGAAGCCAGATTGTCTGTTACGGGACCTTTCTCCTCTGCCTGGGTTCTGGGCCTAAATTTATGAAAATTGACTCTTACAGTGGTGGGTGACGTGAAGCCTGATTCTCTGCTATGATATGAAGACTGATTCTCTGCTGACATGAAGCCAGATTGTCTGTTACGGGACCTTTCTCCTCTGCCTGGGTTCTGGGCCTAAATTTATGAAAATTGACTCTTACAGTGGTGGGTGACGTGAAGCCTGATTCTCTGCTATGATATGAAGACTGATTCTCTGCTGACATGAAGCCAGATTGTCTGTTACGGGACCTTTCTCCTCTGCCTGGGTTCTGGGCCTAAATTTATGAAAATTGACTCTTACAGTGGTGGGTGACGTGAAGCCTGATTCTCTGCTATGATATGAAGACTGATTCTCTGCTGACATGAAGCCAGATTGTCTGTTACGGGACCTTTCTCCTCTGCCTGGGTTCTGGGCCTAAATTTATGAAAATTGACTCTTACAGTGGTGGGTGACGTGAAGCCTGATTCTCTGCTATGATATGAAGACTGATTCTCTGCTGACATGAAGCCAGATTCTCTGTTACGGGACCTCTCTCCTCTGCCTGGGTGCTGGGCCTAAATTTATGACAATGGACTGTTGCAGTGGTGGCTGACGTGAAGCCTGATTCTCTGCTATGACATGCAGACTGATTCTCTGCTGACATGAAGCCAGATCCTCTGTTACGGGACCTCTCTCCTCTGCCTGTGTGTGTGCTGGGCCTAAATATATGCCAATGGACTGTTGCAGTGGTGGCTGACGTGAAGCCTCATTCTCAGCTATGACATGCAGACTAATTCTCTGCTGACATGAAGACAGATTCTCTGTTACGGGACCTCCCTCCTCTGCCTGGGTGCTGGGCCTAAATATATGCCAATGGACTGTTGCAGTGGTGGGTGACGTGAAGCCTCATTCTCTGCTATGACATGCAGACTAATTCTCTGCTGACATGAAGCCAGATTGTCTGTTACGGGACCTCTCTCCTCTGCCTGTGTGTGTGCTGGGCCTAAATATATGCCAATGGACTGTTGCAGTGGTGGCTGACGTGAAGCCTCATTCTCTGCTATGACATGCAGACTAATTCTCTGCTGACATGAAGACAGATTCTCTGTTACGGGACCTCTCTCCTCTGCCTGTGTGTGTGCTGGGCCTAAATATATGCCAATGGACTGTTGCAGTGGTGGCTGACGTGAAGCCTCATTCTCTGCTATGACATGCAGACTAATTCTCTGCTGACATGAAGACAGATTCTCTGTTACGGGACCTCCCTCCTCTGCCTGGGTGCTGGGCCTAAATATATGCCAATGGACTGTTGCAGTGGTGGCTGACGTGAAGCCTCATTCTCTGCTATGACATGCAGACTGATTCTCTGCTGACATGAAGCCAGATCGTCTGTTACGGGACCTCTCTGCTCTGCCTGTGTGCTAGGCCTAAATATATGCCAATGGACTGTTGCAGTGGTGGGTGACGTGAAGCCTCATTCTCTGCTATGACATGCAGACTGATTCTCTGCTGTCATGAAGCCAGATTGTCTGTTACGGGACCTCTCTGCTCTGCCTGTGTGCTAGGCCTAAATATATGCCAATGGACTGTTGCAGTGGTGGGTGACGTGAAGCCTCATTCTCTGCTATGACATGCAGACTGATTCTCTGCTGACATGAAGCCAGATTGTCTGTTACGGGACCTCTCTCCTCTGCCTGTGTGCTAGGCCTAAATATATGCCAATGGACTGTTGCAGTGGTGGCTGACGTGAAGCCTGATTCTCTGCTATGACATGCAGACTAATTCTCTGCTGACATGAAGCCAGATTGTCTGTTACGGGACCTCTCTCCTCTGCCTGGGTGCTGGGCCTAAATTTATGACAATGGACTGTTGCAGTGGTGGCTGACGTGAAGCCTGATTCTCTGCTATGACATGCAGACTGATTCTCTGCTGACATGAAGCCAGATCCTCTGTTACGGGACCTCTCTCCTCTGCCTGTGTGTGTGCTGGGCCTAAATATATGCCAATGGACTGTTGCAGTGGTGGCTGACGTGAAGCCTCATTCTCTGCTATGACATGCAGACTGATTCTCTGCTGACATGAAGCCAGATTCTCTGTTACGGGACCTCTCTCCTCTGCCTGTGTGTGTGCTGGGCCTAAATATATGCCAATGGACTGTTGCAGTGGTGGCTGACGTGAAGCCTCATTCTCTGCTATGACATGCAGACTAATTCTCTGCTGACATGAAGACAGATTCTCTGTTACGGGACCTCTCTCCTCTGCCTGTGTGTGTGCTGGGCCTAAATATATGCCAATGGACTGTTGCAGTGGTGGCTGACGTGAAGCCTCATTCTCTGCTATGACATGCAGACTAATTCTCTGCTGACATGAAGACAGATTCTCTGTTACGGGACCTCCCTCCTCTGCCTGGGTGCTGGGCCTAAATATATGCCAATGGACTGTTGCAGTGGTGGCTGACGTGAAGCCTCATTCTCTGCTATGACATGCAGACTAATTCTCTGCTGACATGAAGACAGATTCTCTGTTACGGGACCTCTCTCCTCTGCCTGGGTGCCGGGGCCTAAATATCTGAGAATGGACTGTTCCAGTGGTGGGTGACGGGAAGCCAGATTCTCTGCTATGGAACCTCTCTCCAATTGATTTTGGTTAATTTTTATTTATTTAATTTTTATTTTAATTCATTTCCCTATCCACATTTGTTTGCAGGGGATTTACCTACATGTTGCTGCCTTTTGCAGCCCTCTAGCTCTTTCCTGGGCTGTTTTACAGCCTTTTTAGTGCCGAAAAGTTTGGGTCCCCATTGACTTCAATGGGGTTCGGGTTCGGGACGAAGTTCGGATCGGGTTCGGATCCCGAACCCGAACATTTCCGGGATGTTCGGCCGAACTTCTCGAACCCGAACATCCAGGTGTTCGCTCAACTCTAATCATGAGTTATTTTATACATGGCTGCTATATACTAATCATGTTTTCATGATGTATTCTACATTTATGTTACTTAATTACTGGTGGTCATACATATAATCTTTATTACGTGATTTATTATTAATGTTGTATTATGTGTATATATAAATGTATTTGATTTCCTTTTGTAAATTATCATGTTGCTATTCTGTTGATTGTTCCCTTATTGTTCAATTTACATCTATGCTTTAAACAACATCTTTGTTTTCAGAGTAGAGCACAATTTGCCCTTCTAGATCGTGTTATGATTGGCTTTACTCCATCAGTATCGCAGACTGCCTCCATGTTTGTGGAACACATTTGCGTTCCACCAACGGAGGGGGCATGCACCATGTGTGATCACTTGACCACACTATATTTCCTCTGGCTTGCCATTGGCGCAGACGTGCTTACCGCTGCATGAACGTTCTTTGTTATTTAATTTATTTATATGAATTTTGTTTCCTTATAAATTTTTCATGGTATCCATTGGCCATAAATCTCTCAGTATTTTTATATATATGCATACCTAATCATGTACTTATGTGTGTTACTGATTTTGTGATCATGGGTCATTTTATACACAGTTACTATATATTAATCATGTTTTCATTATGCACTATGTCACTTAATTATTGGGGCTGCAATTTGGACTACCTACATTTCACCCATATTTGCAGTACTTGGTGGGAGCTGGATAGGTGGTCTTTTTGTGTACCAACACTTGTATTCATTGTATACATTTTTTAATCATGTCTTAGTGTCAATTCTTGTACTGTTTTTATAATTAGTGGATGTGCATTCTTTGGGGTTTCTTTGGTGCTTGTGGCCAGTATTTATATACAGAAATGATCAAAAGATCACCTATTAAAGTCCTTCTGTGTGCCCAATGAATAGTTTAAAAAAAGTAAACACAAAGTTATATTTAATAAAAAAATTCCAAGTTAAAAATATATATTTTTTCCATCACTAGAAAAAAGTTTTTCAATAGAAAAATGCTATTAATCTCCACCTCTCCCTACATATTCAGTATCGCTGCGTTCTTAATCATCTCCACTATACAATTATCATGTCAATTTCCATACGGTAAAGAGCACAAAACAACAACAAAAACAAGCCCTGAACTGCTGCTTTTTGCTTATTTGTCACACAAAATAAGCTGTATGTACCCCAAAATTATATCAATGAAAAGTACAAGCCATCCCACAAAGATCAAGCCTTCAAACAGCTCTGTAGAAAAAAAAAAAAGTTATGAGCTGTGGCGAAGCAAAAACATGTTAAAAATGTTAAAAAATCTATGGAGGTCATTTATAACCAGATATACACTACTTTTGTGGCATATATCTGGTGCAGATTTGGTTGCACGCCGTGGTGCGGCAGAATCTGCAACTTATTCCCTGCTCACGCCAGGTCTAAAAACTGATTCAGGCGTAGAAAATGGTCGAAATATAAGACTGTCCTCATTTAGAAGCAGAGATATGCAGAGGCCTGCACCTCTATATAACTTTGACGATCCACCGCCAGTTATAGGGCTTATTAAGACCGGCGTCTAAAACGCTTGTCTTAATAAATGTGCCCCTGTGTATTTGGTGTCACTGTAATCGTACTGAATTTATAACGTAAAAACTCAGTGGCAGTATTGCTGTTTTTTCACATCCGCATCCCAGAAAGAGCTGATAAAAGTAAGTAATCAGTAAGTTATTTGTACACCAATATGGTGCCATTACTACAACTACAATTGCCCCACAAAAAAACAAGCCCTCATACGGTTATATGAATATAAAAATATAAAAAAAATTGATAGCTTTTGGAATGCAACTATGAAAAAATTGGTAAAAAATGCTTCGTCACTAAGGCCCAAAACAGGCTGGTTGATAAGGTGTTAATCATTGAATTCAGGTGTTTCATTCTGTCCCATATCCACAGGTGTATAAAATCCAGCCCCTAGCCATGCAGTCTACTTTTACAAAAATTTGTGAAAGAATGGGTCATTCTAAAGAGCTGAATTGTACTGTGGTACTGTAATAGTAAACCACCGAGTCCCTTCTTCCCTCCTAGATATTCCGCCAACAACTATGAGTGGTATTACTGCAAATTGGAAGCGTTTAGGAACCACAGCAATGCAACCATGAAAGGGGGAATTTGTAACGTTTACAGAGCGGGGATCACTGAGTACATCGTGCATAAAAGTCACCAACACTCTGCGGACTCAGCCTTCCTCTGGCAATAATATCAGTACAAGAACTGGGTGCCGGCAGCTTCATGGCATAGGTTTTTGTAAGTCGTACATCATTAAACATCAAGTATTGGCTGGAGTGGTATAAAGTATGTCACCACTGGACACTAGAGCAGTGGAAACGTGTTCTGTGGAGTCATGAATCACACTTCTCTATATGACAGACTGATGGATCAGTCTGGGTATGGTGAATGTCAGGAGAACGTTACCTGTCTGACTGCACTATGCCAACTATAAAGTTTGATGGAGGCAGACTAATGCTACGCATTTGGTTTTCAGGAGTTGGCCTAAGCCCCTTAGTTTCAGTGAAGGGAAATATTAATGCTTTAGCATACCAAGACATTTTGGACTATTGTATGCTTTTGGGGAAGGACCAATGTGGCTGTGCCCCAGAGGACATTGTAAGGGTACTTTCACACTAGCGTTTTTCTTTTCCGGTGTTTAGTTCCGTCACAGGAGTTAAATTTTTTGAAAAAAACTGATCAGTTTTATCCTTATGTATTCTAAAAGGAGATCATTCCGTTCAGTATGCATCAGTTCAGTCCCTCATGCGCAGACCTATAAAAATGCAAAAATAAATAAAACTGGATCAGTTTTTCCATATGGCACCGGAGAGACGGATCCGGTATTTCAATGCATTTGTCAAACGGATCCGTCTGACAAATGCCACCCATTTGCATCCGGATTTCCGGATCCAGCGACGGAACTGCCTGTCGGAATCCTCTGCGGCAAGTGTGAAAGTACCCTAAAGCCCATGAAGGCATGATTGGGTGAGTTTGGTGTCAAAGAACATGACTGGCCTGCACATAGCCTTGACCTCAACCCTATCCACACCTTCAGGATGAAATAGAATTGAGATTGTGAGCCAGACCCTCTTGTCCAACATCAATGTCTGACCTCACAAAAGGTCCTCTGGATGAATGGGTAAAAGTTCCTACAGACAAACTCCAAAATCTTGTAGAGTCTTGTAAGTCTTCCCAGAAGATTATGACTAAGAACAGAAGTGTTCGAAACGCGTAAATCGGGGAAGAGTGGGAACAAGTGCCACTGTATTTGTATATCTTGAAAATTTGGTGAATAAAGACCGGGAACGAAAAACTTTCAAAACTGGTGCTGGATCCTCTTCTTTTTTCATATGGATATTCATCAGGACTTACTTGGGTCTGTTCCGTGCACCTGTCTACAGGATTGATGTGGGTGAGCTGGTTTTTACAATTTCTTTATCAGAAGATTGGACATTGTTTTAGCTGCAAAGGGCGGACCAACTCCATATTAATACATTTTAGAATGGGATGTCAAGCTCCTGTAGATGTAATGTGTAGGCGGACCAGTACTTGTCTATATAGTATATATCTATTTAAACACCGAAAAAAAACAAGTTGGTGGTTAAATCGAAGACAAAACTGGGGCAGATTTCTTTTTAATCCTGAATTGATGGGTAGAGATTCAGGGACAATCATCAGTCAGTTATCAACAATTGATACCAAGGGCACATAATGACTACTGAGGGCTTCTGCGGTGGGTGGGGCCCTTCTGCCAATACACGCACAATCAACATGCTGAAAATAAATTGTGATATTAAAATAATATTTTAGCTGTTATTGCTACAGAAACTCTCAATTTATATTGCAGGAATCATTTGCAACTCTAGTGGTCTAGGAAAGTGAAGGATTTATTACTAACATCCCTAGTGGTCGGGTTAATAGTACCATTTTATGATGTCATCCCTTGGGGGTTAATGTAGAGAACAGTTTAAAGAGGACCTTTCACTACCCCTGACATGTCTCTTTCAGTAAATAGTAAATATTTGTGTTCCACGTGAAACAATAATTCCATAGCATCTTTTCTCCACATTTTGCTGTTCCTCCTTTATTCCTCCTGGAAATGTATGAATACATTGATAATGGTGTGTTACTCTTCCCTGGTTGCACTTAGGGGCACATTTATTAAGACCAGTGTTTTATACACCGGTCTTAATAAAGCCCCATAGCTGGCCTGGCGGTGATTCTGCCAAAGTTATGAGGTGCCGGCCTCTCTATAACTTTGGTGCAACCAGCGCCAGTTCTAAGTGTAAGCCAGCTTCCTTCCTTCCAGGCGTAGAAAATGGTAAATGAGACAGGCCTTCCAGCCCTCAATATTAGGCCTGGCGTGAGCGGGTCAAAGTCGCAGATAGTGGCGCAACTAACCGTTGCGTCGCCATATGCGCCTGAAATGTGCCTAATTTTGACGTATTTCAGTATAGTAAATGACCCCCTTAGTTTCCAATTTATGAATGTTTCTAGGAGTAATAATAAAGAAACACCACAGAGGTATAAGAAATAAAGCTCCTGCATCATTATTCATGGGAAATACAAGTATTTAGCAAAACAGATATGTCAGGGTAACTGATAACTCCTCTCTGAATACATATACTGAAGGCTTCATGACTCCTTCCTCATGCTCATCCATTTCTGAATGTAGGTCCCTGTGGCACAGATATACTGCTGCAGTGACCAGGTGGTTCATTGCTAAGTGGGCTTATGTGACTGTACTGTGTATATTATGTCCCTTAGGGCTTGTTCACACGACCATATAGCTTTTTCATTGTTTTGCAGGCCGTTTTTAACGGATCAGTTTTTTGTTTCAGTAGTGTTACATGGAGGGCCCCCGAGAGGAAAAAACTGGTGTACCCCTCCCATTTCTGCACAACCCATGGAGGAGCACCAGAGGAGGACTTCTACCAGAACTATTTTGACTCCTAATCTCACCATCACTACCACTCCTCTCCCCCTGTACCTTCCTCTGCTTGCTGCACTGCTTCATCAGCAATAAGACAATTACAAGCATCTGGGATGATACAGTATCTGTATAAGTGTATGAGAAGGGTTGATAGGAGAAGAACACTTACAGGCTGCACAGGCTGTACAATACCAAATATATCAATATATGATAAAAAATTATATACTAACTTTTTTTAAGCATCACTTCAATATTTTCACTACAAAAGGTGGAGTTTTAGTCAACAAATGTAACTGTTATGTAACATGTCCAATCTCAACAATATTTTTGGTTGCTCAAGAACCTGTCTTCTTGGTCTAGAGCAGGGGTGCACAACCTGCGGCCCGGGGGCCACATGCGGCCCTTGATACCATTCTGTGCGGCCCCCAACCATCTGGTAACAGCCATTTGTATGCCTATGTATTGTGGCTGCTCACATGTATTTTTCATGTATTTCTCCGATAAGATGGGAGTCCTGGAAGTGTAACTAGACATTCATGTTATATAATGTGTGTTCAATATGCCATAAGTACAATATTTCAGTTGTTAATACACCTTTAAATTTTAATTTCGGCCCTCGTCATTGGTTCAGTCTGGCAATGTGGCCCCCAAACAGAAAACGTTGTGCACCCCTGGTCTAGAGGGTCATGCACTTGACCAAATTAAGACTTTGTACAGCAGCAGTGAGTAGAGCAGAGATGTAAGACAGAGCCTCTCTGTGCTTCATCTACATTTTGTTTCATATAGAATCCGACAAAAAATTATCTTAAACTGCTCTATCAGACGCTGTAATATGTAGATGTTTTTTCTCATAAGACCACTGAATCTAGGGTAAAGAGTCTCAGACATATGACACTATACAGTGTACCATGCTGCAACACACTGCAGTCCTAAGGCTCTGTAGTACGTTGTTGCTGGGACTCCAAGTGCTGCCGTACAGTGTCCTGTCCAGACACAACTATTATTCATTCATTCACTCAGTACTGGGGCTAGGTATTCATTCCTGGTAGCAAAAAGGCTGGAGTCAAACAGCTTTGTCTGTAACACCACATACAAAATACACTACAAAGCCGCATAACTTTTCATTATCTCACCCAGTGATTAAGAATTATCTACATGAGGCCAGACAACCATTTCACCATATGTTGTGGATTTACATTCCCATATATTCTACAACCATGAAAGGCTGGATATGGCCGTGAAGTAGTAATAGAAGTCTAGACTATCCCTCTCAATTGTCAAAGACATACAGCTTATCTATATACAGTGGATATAAAAAGTCTACACACCCCTGTTAAAATGACAGGTTTCTGTAATGTAAAAAAATGAGACAAAGATAAATCATTTCAGAACTTTTTCCACCTTTAATGTGACCTATAAACTGTACCACTCAATTGAAAAACAAACTGAAATCTTTTAGGTAGAGGGAAGAAAAAATATAAAAATAAAACAATGTGGTTGCATAAGTGTGCACACCCATAAACTAATACTTTGTTGAAGCACCTTTTGATTTATTACAGCACTCAATCTTTTTGGGGTATGAGTCTATCAGCATGGCACATTTTGACTTGACAAGATTTGCCCACTCTTCTTTGCAAAAACACTCCAAATCTGTCAGATTGCGAAGGCATCTCCTGTGCACAGCCCTCTTCAGATCACCCCACAGATTTTCAATCGGATTCAGGTCTGGGCTCTGGCTGGGCCATTCCAAAACTTTAATCTTCTTCTGGTGGAGCCATTCCTTTGTTGATTTGGATGTATGCTTTGGGGCGTTGTCATGCTGAAAGATGAAGTTCCTCTTCATGTTCAGATTTCTAGCAGTAGCCTGAAGGTTTTGTGCCAATATTTACTGGTATTTGGAACTGTTCATAATTCCTCTAGCTTAACTAAGGCCCCAGTTCCATCTAAGGAAAAACAGCCCCAAAACATGATGCTGCCACCACCATGCTTCACTGTGGGGATGGTATTCTTCTGGTGATGTGCAATGTTGTTTTTGCGCCAAACATATCTTTTGAAATTATGGCCAAAAAGTTCAACCTTGGTTTCATCAGACCATAACACCTTTTCCCACATGCTTTTGGGAGACTTCAGATGTGTTTTTGCAAAATGTAGCCTGGCTTGGATGTTTTTCTTCGCCTTGCCACTCTACCCCATAGCCCAGACATATGAAGAATACGGGAGATTGTTGTCACATGTACCATACAGCCAGTACTTGCCAGATATTTCTGCAGCTCCTTTAATGTTGCTGTAGGCCTCTTGGTAGCCTACCAGACCAGTTTTCTTCTCGTCTTTTCATCAATTTTGGAGGGACATCCAGTTCTTGGTAATGTCACTGTTGTGCTATATTTCCTCCACTTGATGATGACTGTCTTCACTGTGTTCCATGGTATATCTAATTCCTTGGAAATTCTTTTGTACCCTTCTCCTGACTGATACCTATTAACAATGAGATCCCTCAGATGCTTTGGAAGCTCTCTGTGGACCATGGCTTTTGCTGTGGGATGCGACTAAGAAAATTTCAGGAAAGACCAACTATAGTATATATATTATATATTGCCACAATAGCGCTAAAATAGTGACCAGTCCATAGATATGGAAGAACGATGGAATCCTGACTTCTTGCTGCTAATGGTCATGTAGATGCAAGCAATATTATCGCAATAAGATTCACAATAAATTCACAAATTCTAGAATTTGTGATCTCGTCATTGTTTTCGGGATTGTGCAAATCGGCACAAATGATGCGTGTATTTTTTGCACAATACATGCAACTTCACATTTTATCAGGTCTCAGTAGATATTACTGATTGGTGCACTAAGTATTGTTGTGACATCACAGCACTATGTCTGTAGTATGTATGTATGGACAGCTACACTATGTCACAATCTAACCTACACTGACTATCTCCCACTAACTATCTGTATTATATATATAAGCTAACTAACTATCTATCTAAAGTAGTGTGGAAAGCACAGAGCACATGACACTACCTGACACACTGCACTGGAACCTATCAGCTACACTATATCACTATCTAACCTACACTGACTATCTCCCACTAACTATCTGTATTATATATATAAGCTATCTAACTATCTAATGTAATGACACAGCAAAGCACAGAGCACAGCAATGACACTGCCGTCTCTCTCAGAACTCCATAAAACTACAGAAAATGGCTGCTGGGGAGGTTCTTATATAGTAAAGGGGTAGGCAACTTTGCTATTGGTTGCTAGGGATGTTGCTAAGCTCAGACAAAGACATTGCAGCCTTCTCATTGGCCCACAAACAAGAAGGTGTCAAGGAACCATGAACCAGACGTACAACAAGAGATACGTGGAAATAAGAAGGCTTTATTGCAAATCAAGCTGTAAGCAAAAGTCCAAACGGATGGCTAAACCGGAGCAGGGTCTTGTGAAGCCAGAGGTCAGGAACCAGAAGGGTAGTCAGACGAAGCCAGGATCAGGAACCAGAAGCAGCAGCAGTCTTAGAAGCATGTGCACACAGGAGGACCAAGCAAGGAACTGAAGCCACAGACCTCCTATATATATGAGCTAGGCATCCAGCTCCTCCCAGTGGGAAGGAGAAGCCGCAGGGTGGGAGGCTACAAGAAACCCAGAAACCAAGATGGCCGCCAGCACATGTCAAACGAAGGAGAACAGCAAGAAGGTAAGACCATGACAGAAGGGAGGTTACTGATGAAGAAAAAATCTAGAATACTCGCGATTACGAATATATATCACTATATTCTACATCTTCGCGAATTCTCGAACTGACGATATTTGCGATAAAAATTTGCAATTAGAATATTCGCACTATTGTCAATGAATGGGGACAAAACAGAAGCGTTTTCTCTGGTATTGAGACCCTAGGATGGATCTCAACACCGGAAAAGTAAAAGACAAACGTAAAAGTAGCCTAACATGACTACATGATCTGACAATACTAGGCTTGTTTGTAGTCTGTTACTATGGAGACACACAGGTCTGCATAGGAGCTGCATACACAATACCACTTGATATCTTTTATTGAAGATCAAATAGCGAATGTACAGTAGGTCTGTAGACTCAGTGGTAGAAAAATGTTTGTTTTCCAGGAGAGTTCATCTCATTCCGGGTAAAAATGTTAAATGTGTTTTAGTGCACGCTCACACATCCAGGTTTCTTTGGAAGCCAAAACCAGGAGTGAATTTAAAAAAGAGAAGTATCTGTCCTGAACACTTTCTCATCTTTTATGATCCAAACATGATTTTGGCTTCCAAAACCGCATCAGGAAACCTGACCATGTGGCCGGACCCCTATACAAGCATGTTGTTGTTTTGAGAACTCTTAATAACTCATTAATAACGATATGTATATGAAATTGAAGGTAGCATTTCACCGCTTACTCAACCACATGATCTACTGCCACGTTAATGCTGTTGTCACCTCGTTCAGGTAGAAGGCGTACATTGCTGAGTGTTTGAAGCAGTTCCCACAATCTGGCATGTAATGCAATCAGCTCATTCAGCACCGGCACATCTGTAAGCATGTGGTTATACTTTCAAAGTGAAATAAAATCCTGAAATAAAGCAGTTAGTAGTAAAGTGGTTTTCCACTTAATGGATTTCTCAAATATGTCTTGCTTTTCCTATTTTTCAAAATGGAAGGTATAGAGAAAAATGCAGACAATAAAATTCATTCTGGTAATTCTCAGCATCTGCAAAACAAATGATGTAGTAGAAATAAATGCAAAGTCCTTGGCAAAACAAATAGCTAAATTCTGTGTTGCCAAGCAATGTACACTTCTCTGGAGTCTCCTCTGTCTACATGAAAAGGAAATCTAATTCTAATCTAATTTAGTCATGGCTAGAAACTGTTTTGTTAACTAAAATGCAAAAAAGAAAAGTATTAGAGTTCAGAGGATGGGGAATAATAAAAAAAAAGGGACAGACAATAGATTGGATAATTTATACTGTAGAGTAATAAATGTTATAGACGGCAGATAAACAGATAATAAAGAGATGATAGATATACAGACTATGGGTGTTCACCATGCTTTGGTCTTATGTAGCGACCACTATGTGTGTGTACAGTGACATACAGAGAACCTGTCAAGTCCAAGTCAGTAGGATTGCATGGGATTGATACTGCACCTATGAACAGGAGGTGGGCCTTGCTCCAAAAGACAGGTAACCCCGACAGTCCATGTGAGTAGCTGAAGACTGATTCCAGTGCCTTGATTCCAAACTGGTTCTGCCAGGGAGGGAGATCTGTGGCTGGTGAAGAAGGCCCTGAGTTTCCTGCAACAAGACTCCTGTATGGAGTTGGGTGGTGGCTGCACCACAACATCTCAAAGTGTAGCCAAGGATTGACACTGTCTCAGCATCACCGTATCCTGGCAGGATGTCTACAGTCGTGGCCAAAAGTTTTGAGAATGACACAAATATTCGTTTTCACAAAGTTTGCTGCTAAACTGCTTTTAGATCTTTGTTTCAGTTGTTTCTGTGATGTAGTGAAATATAATTACACGCACTTCATACGTTTCAAAGGCTTTTAGCAACTTAGTTATCACTTTTGCCTTATGGGACGATGCTCCATCGTGCTGGAAAATGCATTGTTCTTCACCAAACTGTTGTTGGAAGAAGTTGCTGTTGGAGGGTGTTTTGGTACCATTCTTTATTCATGGCGGTGTTTTGGGGCAAAATTGTGAGTGAGCCCACTCCCTTGGATGAGAAGCAACCCCACACATGAATGGTCTCAAGATGCTTTACTGTTGGCATGACACAGGACTGATGGTAGCGCTCACCTTTTCTTCTCTGGACAAGCCTTTTTCCTGATGCCCCAAACAATCGGAAAGAGGCTTCATCGGAGAATATGACTTTGCCCCAGTCCTCAGCAGTCCATTCACCATATTTTCTGCAGAAGATCAATCTGTCCCTGATGGGTTTTTTTGGAGAGAAGTGGCTTCTTTGCTGCCCTTCTTGACACCAGGCCATCTTCCAAAAGTCTTCGCCTCACTGTGCGTGCAGATGCGCTCACACCTGCCTGCTGCCATTCCTGAGCAAGCTCTGCACTGGTGGCACTCCAATCCCGCAGCTGAATCCCCTTTAGGAGACGATCCTGGCGCTTGCTGGACTTTCTTGGATGCCCTGAAGCCTTCTTAACAAGAATTGAACCTCTTTCCTTGAAGTTCTTGATCCTATAAATAGTTGATTGAGGTGCAATCTTAGTAGCCACAATATCCTTGCCTGTGAAGCCATTTTTATGCAACGCAATGATGGCTGCATGCGTTTCTTTGCAGGTCACCATGGTTAACAATGGAAGAACAATAATTTCAAGCATCACCCTCCTTTTAACAGGTCAAGTCTACCCAATCAGCCTGACATAATGATTTCCAGCCTTCTGCTCGTCAACATTCTCACCTGAGTCAACAAGACGATTACTGAAATGATCTCAGCAGGTCCTTTAATGACAGCAATGAAATGCAGTGGAAAGTTTTTTGGGGGATTAAGTTAATTTTCATGGCAAAGAAGGACTATGCAATTCATCTGATCACTCTTCATAACATTCTGGAGTATATGCAAATTGCTATTATAAAAACTTAAGCAGCAACATTTTCAATATTTGTGTAATTCTTGAAACTTTTGGCCACGACTGTACATACAGAATGCCGTATTTTCCTCAGCTTCCTGTTGGGTTTTCTAACCAAACCCAGCATGCTTTCCCTGTACATTTCAATAGGCTTGCTGCACCTCGCTAATATGGAGAAGAGAGGTGTGGACTTGTGACTACTGCAGACAGAACAGTGTGGAATTACGTGCTTACATAATATTACATAAATATATAGTATGTGTAGACACTTTTACACTTGGCTGTAGAGTCAAAGATTACTGGAATGAGTCGTGACAATGAATACAATCTCACGTACATAAATGCTCACTGGCACTAATATTCAAATAGACAACAATACAGCCAGGTGTGAATAGAAGCTTACATATATCAGATGTAGGGCAAAACACGCCTCATGCTAAATAGAGCATGTAATCAATAAAATATATTATATATTTTTACTCAGGACCGATGCTTCCTGTTTTTTTGCTTATTTGTGGTTGAATTATGAGAAGGGTCCATTGGTTATTTCTTATGGGCATATGTAGGTGATATTAATTAGAAAACTAAACAGGAAGTTGAGGAAAACAGGAAGTTCTGTATGTAAACATCCTGCCAGGATGCCGTGATGGTGAAAAAAGGGGAAGGAAAGTGCTGACCTGAAAAATATGTATGTAGGACAAAGGATGCAGTATTTGGGTTACTCTGGGAAGATTTAAAAATTGTGCTCTGCTCTTAATCCACTGGCGCTGATCTATATAGTGTGCTGCGGTAAGATGATTTTTATCTTCAAACGTGGGGGACCGCGATGTGGGACAAGGTTCACACCAGAGTTCGCTAATCTCTATGTGGGAGCATAAATATATACACCCCAATGGCAAGCTCCGGGCGGGCCTCGTCCTATAGCGGCGGTTTATAGACAATGTTATTTGTATATGGGAGGGAGGGGAAGTAGCATTAAAGCAATTTTTAAAGGCTATAAATAAAAATGAGTTTTATCTGGATTTTACCTCAGCATATGGTAGGGAAGAGATATTTTTTTTAGATCTGACCATTTATACAGAAGGAGAAAAAATCTGCACGAAAACCTTCAATAAACCCACAGATTCCAATAGTTTTATCTCCAGAGAGAGTAGCCATTTACCTCAGTGGCTAGAAAATATCCCCAAAAGTCAGTTTTGCGCATCAAAAGAAATTGTACTACATGGGAGGACTATAAGAAGGAGGCAGAAAAATTGCAGAAAAAAATTGAGCTAAAAGGGTATGATACACAAAAACGTATTCATCAGAAAACTGAAATAGGACAAAAGGATAGACAGCTATTATTAATGAATCGAAGAAGGAAGGAAAAAGATAAGAATGACAAAAAAACATATGAACTACAGGAAGTAATAAAGGAATCAATTCTGCCTATTATCATACCATATAATGGGCAAACAAAGTATTTTAGGAAGATAGTAAGCAGATATTGGGACATCCTAAAGGAAGATAAAGTAATTGGAGACCATATTCCAGAAGCAATAAATATAGGAAATCTAGTAGCATCCACTGGGAAAGGTGCGGCAATAGAAAATAAAAGAATAACAGATAACAGGTTACCTAGGGTTTTTTTCCGGTGCAAAAAATGTACAAGATGTAAAAATTTTCTGAATAAAAACCAAATCCAAATACAGAATAGTGATGGTTTATATACACACAACATAAAAGAACACATAACACCAGAGGAGTAATATATGTCATTAAATGTCCCTGCAATAACATATACATCGGCCGCACAAAAAGACAATTGAAAAAGAGAGTAGGAGAACATGTATATAATATCCAAGGGAATTTTAAGGGACACCCGTTGTCAAGACACTATAAGGATAAACATGGAGGGAAATTTGAGGGATCTACGTTTTGTGGAGTAGAAACAGATGCACGAGGAGGAGATTACAATAAAAGTATGTCCAAAGTGGATCTTCAATATGGATACAATGGCACCAAAAGGTTTAAATGTAGAGATAGAGCTGATTGCGTTTGAATAAGCGGGAGGGGGGGAGGAATATGTGTAATAGTATGAACTGTCGAGGCGGAGTGTGGCAGAGAAAGTGTTAATGCAATTAAGAGAGTACAGGTCTATATAAGAAGCGGTGTAGGTAGTACCAAAGTGATTCCATAATGAAGAACAATGTTACTCTTCGAAACGCGTTGGTCCTTTTTGGTACTCACAGTGATCCTTAGCTCGTACAAGTGACGTCACTAGGTAGCTCTACGTGAACACGAGCCCCCGTAAAAACTGAGTTACACCGGCCGGGGCGTGCTCTGACAAACAATTACCGAACCCGAATATATCCAGTAAGAGACATCTGCAACAAGGAATACAGAGGAAGCCGCAGAACATAGATCAATTACAGGGAACTCTTCATTTTAATATTGATTGAAGTGGTTATCCTGCCAGGATAGGTACGGGGGAAGTTGTGCGCAGTATTGTGTATATCATTAAAGATTTAAAAATTGTCATTATGAAATCAGAGAACCCCTTTAAATTAGTCAATTGTTCCCCCCCCCCCCAAAAAAATCTAAAGACAAAACAAAACCAAATAAAACACAGGTAAATCTACAGAGAACTTTACTTGCCATTCTTTCCTGTTAAAAAAAAGCCCACGTTTGAAGTTCTTACGGGAAGAGATTGAATCTTGATATATTCTTCTCTTAAACTGTAATTTTAAAGAACAGGCCTCAAACTAATTCTGTTAACTTCAGCTTCAGTACACTGACTCCGGAAAGCACTTTATTATTTCCAGTCACTGCGTTCCGAGAAAACAATACATGGTTTCTGTGCTGCAACCAAGAACAAGAAACATATTGTATGTTTTAGATAGAACAGTAGAGATTACATATTTAATCTGCAGTGGTAATTTGACGTGGTTTATCCGTGTCTAGTAGACGAGTACATCATGTTGTTTGTTGGGTTCAAGCTCCAGGGATCCTTTGCTTGCTTCTCAGGAATGCAGCTCTCAGTGCGCATGGGTGACAAGTAATTAGGCTGCACATTTGGAATACCTGAACCTGAGATGCTCGCTAGTAAAACATCAGAATACCTGATTAACATACCAAGCAGCCAGCAAAGGAAGGGGGATAAAGCACACAACAAGCAGTGGCTATCTACTCACATAGCAGTGTCCAGTTTGTCAATACAGCAGAGCTGAGTGTGACAGCTGGCTCAGTTTACTATGCAGTATGTGTGGTTCTAAATATGACTGCAGAAAAAATCCTGCATTATCGTAAATCTTGGAACAATACACCCCAAAGAGTTAATGGCAACCTTATCATGCAACATCTATCTACAGTATCTATCTAATTATCTATCTATATTATCATCCTCTGGGCTGTGATAGGAAGAGAGCTGCAGCAGACAGGACACATACTCTGAGCTGTGATAGGAAGAGAGCTGCAGCAGACAGGACACATCCTCTGAGCTGTGATAGGAAGAGAGCTGCAGCAGACAGGACACATCCTCTGAGCTGTGATAGGAAGAGAGCTGCAGCAGACAGGACACATCCTCTGAGCTGTGATAGGAAGAGAGCTGCAGCAGACAGGACACATCCTCTGAGCTGTGATAGAAAGAGAGCTGCAGCAGACAGGACACATCCTCTGAGCTGTGATAGGAAGAGAGCTGCAGCAGACAGGACACATCCTCTGAGCTGTGATAGGAAGAGAGCTGCAGCAGACAGGACACATCCTCTGAGCTGTGATAGGGAGAGAGCTGTAGCAGACAGGACGCATCCTCTGAGCTGTGATAGGGAGAGAGCTGCAGCAGAAAGGACGCATCCTCTGAGCCGTGATAGGAAGAGAGCTGCAGCAGACAGGACACATCCTCTGAGCTGTGATAGGAAGAGTGCTGCAGCAGACAGGACACATCCTCTGAGCTGTGATAGGGAGAGAGCTGCAGCAGAAAGGACGCATCCTCTGAGCCGTGATAGAAAGAGAGCTGCAGCAGACAGGACACATCCTCTGAGCTGTGATAGGAAGAGAGCTGCAGCAGACAGGACACATCCTCTGAGCTGTGATAGGAAGAGAGCTGCAGCAGACAGGACACATCCTCTGAGCTGTGATAGGGAGAGAGCTGTAGCAGACAGGACGCATCCTCTGAGCTGTGATAGGGAGAGAGCTGCAGCAGAAAGGACGCATCCTCTGAGCCGTGATAGGAAGAGAGCTGCAGCAGACAGGACACATCCTCTGAGCTGTGATAGGAAGAGTGCTGCAGCAGACAGGACACATCCTCTGAGCTGTGATAGGAAGAGAGCTGCAGCAGACAGGACACATCCTCTGAGCTGTGATAGGAAGAGAGCTGCAGCAGACAGGACACATCCTCTGAGCCGTGATAGAAAGAGAGCTGCAGCAGACAGGACACATCCTCTGAGCTGTGATAGGAAGAAAGCTGCAGCAGACAGGACACATCCTCTGAGCTGTGATAGGAAGAGAGCTGCAGCAGACAGGACACATCCTCTGAGCTGTGACAGGCCCCGAGGTGTATTAAAGCAAGAGCTGCAAAAGAAAAGATGCACCCTTGAGCTGCCACTAGCCCTATTGACTGTTAGAATCTGTGACAGTTGCAGGGAGAGAGCTGCAGCAGCAAGGACACCCCCTGAGTTGCTACCAGCTGTATTTCTGTATTTACTGTTAGAAGCTGTGGAAGTTACAGGGAGAGAGCTGCAGCAGCAAGACCCCCCCCCCCCCCCCCGACTTGCCACTATCCATATTTAAGTGACGTAGCTAGAAATGACTCGGCCCCACAGCATATTTTTCAATGGGGCCCCCCTCCCACAGTAATTTTTTAGTGACCCCTTCCTTTCATGCCGCCCCCATTCCTGTGGCTAGTAAAGATCGCTCTCTCAGACCAGGGCCGGCAGCTTTTCCATCCATTTTCTACACTGTCTATACCGTCACTGTATCTAATTTCATTGTGTAATACTGTTGAGGGGGCCCTGACAAAATCTTTTAGTCCTCCTCCTCCTTCTGGGTCAGGGCCCCAAAGCAGCTGCTTCCCCTATAGCTACGCCCCTGCCATATTTACTGTTAGAAGCTGTGACAGTTACAGGGAAAGAGCTGCAGCAGAGAGGACATGCCCCCTGAGCTGCCAGCTTGAAATAAAACTAGCAGAGCAATTGGAGCAATGCATGTGGAGAGCTCTGGATCCACATGAGGAACATTACTTTTTTTATTTTTGCAGTTTGGCCCTTTGCCCGATGGCAGAGCCAGGTATGTGGTCCTTTACAAAACGTATTTGTGTACACCTCTTCCATGTTTTGGACCCACTCCTGGTTTTGGCTTACAAATACTGATGTAAAATACTGACCAAATACAGATTGTGTGAATACGTCCTTATATAATAATTAGGCAATTTATAGAAAAAAAAAACTGCCTTTTTCATATAATTGGACCAGCTAAAACAATCAGGTATTTAATGATACATTCCAAATGTCCCAATAAAATATACTAATGTTAACCTCTCCAAACCAAATCCAAATCACATAAGTATTTTAGTTTTAATTTGAGGGCTTATTTTTTGTGTGATAGCATTTTTTTTATGTTGACGGACTGCATAAAGAAGCAATTTTGCGTATTGTAATGGCAGGGTTCATGGGCAAATAATAAATGGGGCTCCTTCCCAGCACACGTCACGCTGCTGAAAGGGTTAAATGGGTTGAAGGTTTCCTGTTGCATGTGATTGTGTTGGCACATATGTTGTATTCCATGTACACTGTTTATATGACTGTGTGATCTGCAATATACTATAGGACTGGCCTTACACCTGCAGGATAGATGCCAAGCCGAGCATTAAGCTACATAATAAACTAGTTTTACATTACAGACGTCTGCCAAGTGGGCGTCTGAAGATCAAGGATGCTTCTACAGGAACCATCTATAGTAAGATTTTGGGAATCCATTTTCTTACATTAACCCTTGATATTGCCCAGAGAGCAAATGCATAATATCACACACTGAACTATGGAGCTATTGATTGAGATATAAGTAATATATATGATAGAAAATGACCTCCCTGCATTAACTGTAGATGCTATCAATGCCTTTTTTAGAAGTCTGTATTAGCTGTCTACTATCATTTTGATGGCATTGACATACTGTACAATATATACTGAAATCCTGCTCTGTCTTATATACTTTACACAGTAAAGGGGTATTCCCACATTATAATGTTATAGAATATTACTAGTATCAACATGATAATTGGTGTGGTCCGACCTCTGGGACTCAGATGATTACAAGAAGGGAGGTACTGTTGTCTCCTTGGCCACTGTGCAGGGAACTACAAGCGAGTGAGGCTGTGTTTTATCTCTCTGCTGCTGCAGTGCTCTACTGCTTAAGGGGATTCATGTAATATCATTGTATTTGGGCACTGTGTATATTAAAGGCTGTGTATAGGTAAGTATAGGGTTTATTATCCAGTCCCTATGTCAGTTGATAGGCAGTTGTTTGGTGTGAGCTGGCTCCACCCTACTGGAAGTAGTCAGAGTCTGGAGTGAGCTGGGAGTTGAGTCTCTGATTTGTGAGCCCTGTGTCTGAGGAAAGAAAAACATCTAGCTAAGTGAACCCACGCTTGAGGGAAAAATTGAACTAAAGAGGCTGCACAGCGGCCATTTACAAATACAAGATACAAGCCAGTGAGAGGTAACACACACACACACACACATCTGTTTTGGACTTTACATCAATTTGGTCTGATTAGAAGTCTCAGATACCCTGCCATACTTAACAAACAGGCTGGCTACCTGTGAAAAGGGTATTCCAGTCGTTAGAGGCTATCTTCTATCCAAATGATAGGGGATAACTATTAGATTGGTTTAGGTCCTACCATTGGGAGCCCCACGATTATGAAAATGGGGGCCCCATTCACCCTGCAGCTCCCTTGAAATGATAATTTGGAGTAAGGGGATAACTTCTAACAACCGGAATACCCCTTTAAGTGTCTGTCTCTGCAGTGGGAAGAGCAGAAATCCTTACTCAATAAGCGGAAGTAGAGCTGGGCATTGCACCCCTTGGTAGGATTTGAGAAGACTTTGCAGGTTATATAGAGAGGAATTCCAGAGGACATTTATACCATCAAATCCACCTGTACAGAACCCTGAGAACATGTATATGCTAACTGTAAAGATTGTGTGTAATGTGTGCAGTGCCAGTGTACCATCCACTGAACTGCCCCTGTTAAATACAGTGGACTTGTTGCATTAAACCTTGCCTCATCATCATTAAAGGTGCACCCTTTCTACCACTGCATGGCTCTAAAGAGTGTTGGAGAGGACAAACATCATGAGTACTACAACCTCCATCTGTGCCACTACTACCACCCTCATGCACTCCACCTTCTCATTTGGTCACTGCACATGCACACAGCTGGCCAAAAAGGTTGTCCCATCATAACGGCTTATCTACAGGATAGGTCATAAGTATCTGATAAGTGGTGGTTTGACTGCTGTGGTCCAGACGACAAGAACAGGGTACCGGTGTGAATGTAGTGATGGTCATGCAGGCTTCATTTATCTCTACGGAACTGCTGGATATAGCCAAGCACTTTACTCGACTTCTTTTTAGACAGTCCCATAGAATTAAATAGAACAAGCAGTGGTCTTGGAAATATTACTTCAACAACTCTAGGATCACATTCTCTTAATCAGTTGGAACCTCCACCAATCAGATACAGGTGATGAGTTATTGTAGAACAACCCCTTTAACACCTCTCCACCCACTGACTAGCCACACTAGAGTTCATTCAAGGACAATACTGATTTGTAAAAGACCAGCTGGTGCTGTATGGTTGCAAAGGGGGAGGGGGGAAAGCTATAGAGGGTTTAATCCTGGCTTTAAAACAAGACCATGAACATGGCTCTAGTTACAATCTAGCCTGAACTAGAGCAGGTTGAAGTGAGAGTTGCATATACTGTACTTGCAGCTCTCACTTTATGTTACCTTCCCCATATCAATCAGCAAAGTGGTTTTACAGAAAAAAAATACATTTTTTTCTCCTGTATATAATAGTTTGAAGACCTTAAATCTGTAAGTGATGTCATATCCTAGTGATATGACATCACTTCCATTATAGGAAAAACTTTTAAATAGAGAACTCAAAGAGTAATCAGAGATAAGTTCTTGAATGAGTATGCACACGTTCCGTTCATCCAAGTTGTCCCTGCTGGAGAAGGTCTGGAACAAATATGACTTAGAATTCATGGTAAATAAACCGTTGACTATCGGACAGGAAAAAAAACACAAAAAGAACATGTATGATTATTTTAACAAGGGTTGTAGTAACTAAGGATCTATATATTGTGAGAATACGAGGGGATCCATTCATCAATGTCTCCAAGCTGTAAACATAGGAAATAGAAGGCAACAAGACAATGCAAGAACTACAGCTCAGATCTACGTTCTACTTGTAGGGTCTTCAGAAATGATATGTATCTCTATATTTATTGCAGGTCATTGGGAACATTTGTTTGTTTTTTTGTTTTCATTTTCAGTGACACTTTTTAAACATGACCCCCCCCCCCCCATTCCCCCCGGAAAGTCATGGTCAAGACATATGAACATATTTGTAGTGTATATTTACCCCATACATTAACAAACACTCTCTGGAGGGATTAGTGCTTGTAACATGCACTTGGACATTTTCTGGGAGGTCTGGCAGTATTGATACAGAGCCCTTACTGCATAACCAGTGGCTCTCTGTCTATTATGAAACTACAACTCTCAGCATTCTACTTTCAAAAGTTTTGGAGAGCCACAGGCTGTCCTACTCTGTGTAGACGAGAGACAGTCGACATTGTGACTCCAGCCAGCTAAATAAATAATCATGCAGGAAAATGAATTATAGAATAAAATATCTCAGATAGCAGTCAGTTGAACTGCAGATCCCTGGAGGTCCCTCTGTAATGTGTGCCAGCCAGGCAGGGAAGTATTGATCTGAGGAGATGTCAGGCCAGTGTCCATTTGCTAAACACTTCTCCAGCACTTGGAGTGACATGGCAACCACATTCCCATGGCTGTACTTAGCAGGAATGTAGTAGACTGAGATAATAATGAGCAGCCTCACCAAACTTCATTATGTATTGCAGAGAAGTCTCAATGTCTTTCCCGCTTGATATTGTGCTCCTGTCAATCACGCACATTACCCAGGCATATATTAATCAATGCATTCATTAATTGGTGCTCTCATGAATGGAAGCAGCATCTTAAGTCACTTTTAAAAGTGTCCTGTGAGAAATAATAATACTCTCCAGGCTCTGCCATGTTCCCATGAACTTTACCGATCCTGCTTCGTGCCTTTGTATACAAATACGCCGTGTATATTACACATGTACATTGGTGGGATGAAAAGAAAGACCAGTAGTGAGAGATAACGGAGGGGGTCTTTCCTGCACACACGTAGGGCCACAATGCAGGTGACCGGCTGCACAGACATTATGGGTTGTATGCCATCCTGGGCTAGTCATCATTATTCTGCTGCCAGACTCCTGTCCTGGACTGTCCGGTGATTGGCAGCCTTTGAGAGAAGTCCCCGGATCTTCCCAATGATGCGCCTGATGAATTTCCAACTATAGGCTGGTTTCACGCACAGGGTTGCAATTTATTTTTAGTGGAATTTGTTTGTTTTTGTTCACAGATGTCACTTTACAGTAAAACACTGTCTACCAACATTATGTTTTTGCAGCTTTTTAGGCTCAGTTTAGTTTTTAGTAAAATCAAGCAGTTTCTAGATGTGGTATTTTTTCTCATGCTGAAAATATCAAAAGCTATAAAGAACCACATAAACACTTGCATAAAAAAAAAAAAATCACACACATCAATAAGACTTGTTCACATACATTTTTGGTCCTGCTGTGGTGCATCAAAGGTGTCTGACTTGATCAGTACTTTTTTGCAGCAATTTTGAGGTGTTTTTTTTTCCCCTTATAACGTATTTTAGAACCTAGTATTTTTTATGGCATTTTTGAATGTCTGCTTTTTTTTCTTTAGAGGAAAGCATGTGCCACTTCCCCCATTTTTGGGGGGAATGATTTTATTAAATTGCAACATGCTCTGGGTGTGGTGTTTTTTTCTCAGGTATTTTTTCCCATAGACTTCTCTATGAAGGAAAAAACACCTATAAAAATGCTGTTTGACTAAAAAAAACACATCCTTAAAAAATGCTTGTAAAAATGCCAGAATCCCCTGTTTTTTCCAAGTAAAAAAAAACAAGACTGTTTGGCAGGCAGCACCCTTAAAACCCTTTTACTTGTATTTTTATAAGGTCACTTTCACACAGTCGGTGATCAGTGATTTTCAGCCAAAACCAATAGTAGAAGCTACACAGAGATCAGGAAAAAAGGAAAGATCTGCACCTGTTCTGTGTTTAGAGCCGCACCTGGTTTTAGCTCACAATGGGCTCATGCACACGACCGTATGTCTTCCGACACATATGGTCCGTGAACGGGCAATATGTCCCCGAGCGGCATACATTGTGCGTATGGGAGCGCACAGTATCATAGGTTACTATGATGCTGTGCGCACCAGGCCACCTGTGGGGCTATTGTCCCACACTCATATGAAGTATCTGAGGCTCCGCTGCATGGGAAGAAGGTCGGTGCTAAGATCCAAGTCCTTTAGATCATTTGAATGGTCTTGGGGTGAGAAGACCGCCATTAACTCACGGCCGTTGCAGGCGATTTTGTGCAACCTCAAATTAGATAGAGCGAGCATTTCTTGGGCCCTTTCAAGAGACTGATTGTGGTTTCGTTCATGGGTGTGGATTTCAAACCGTCGTCAACATAGAAATCCTTTTCCACAAAGGACCTGACATCCGACCCATACTTTGCTTCACCCTCTTGGGCTGAATGTTTGAGACCGTAGATAGCGACTGCAGGGAAAGGACTGTTTCCGAAGAAGTGCACTCTCATTCGATACTCTACAATGTCTTCATTGGGGTCGTTGTTGCGGTATCAGAAGAACATCAAGTAGTTTTTGTGTTCTTCCTTGACAAGGAAGCAGTGGAACATCTGCTCTATGTCGGACATAAATACGGAATATCTGTTGAAGCAAAGTACCTCTAGAAGTCTGTTGTTGAGGTCTGGACCAGACAGTAAGACATTGTTTAGCGAGACGCTTTTGCACCTAGCGCTCAAGTCGAATACTACTATTATCTGCCCTGGTTTTTTAGGATGACACACGCCAAATATGGGTAAGTACCAACACTCTCTGAGTCTTGGAGCGTGAGTGCCATTTTTGCTGGTTGTTCTGGAATATTCTTTCCATGAAGGTAAAGAAATGTTCTTTCGTCTCTGGTGTCCTCTGAAGTTTGTGTTTGAGGGAGATAAATTGACTGTAGACAAGTTCTTTATTGTTAGGTAAGCGTCGTCTCTGGACTTTGTCGTCTCTTTTGTTGTAATGGTGCGACCCAGCTTTATGACTTGTCTTTTACTATTCCTTGATCCATTATATTCAAGAACAGCCTGTCTTCGATGGACATTGGAGCCCTGTTGACTTCTTTTGCCCTGTGGAAGACCGTGCACCCTAAGTGATCTTGCTCACCATTGCAGACGTGGTCTTCACAGGAGGGATCTGCAAAAGGACATGGCACAGGAGCGCTGTGTGGTAATTCTTTTATCAGGAAACTGTTGTGACTATACTGGAATATGGAAGAATGTCAATTTTCAACTGTGTTGGTTAGCATACTGTTAACTGAGGTCGGCTTGTCTGCTCCTCCTAGAGAGATGTCTATAATGACCCATCCAAGGTCAAGTCTCTGGGCGTATGGAGAGTTTGGGGACCGTTAATCTTTACTCTAGCCTCATGAACTCGCAGTATGTCTCTTCCAAGGAGTAAGACTATTGGGGCTTCTCAGTCCAGTTCCGGTATCAGGTGAGCTATACGCCTCAGGTAAGGGTGGTGTGCTGCTACCTTTGGTGTTGGTATCTCAGAAAGGTTGTCAGGAATGTTATTGCACTCCAGTATGGTTGGCAAGGACAAGCAGGTCTGACCATCCATGGACTCTACCTTGTACCTAGTTGCCAGTACCAGTCTATTGAAGGCGTCGAAGAAGGTGGATTTAGCTAAAGACCTGTTGCTTTGATCATCAAAGACTACCTATACCTTGATCGCCTTATCTCGGTGGCCGACGGATATACTTTGACAAGGCAGATTTTTAAGCAGGACCTCCCTCCTACGAGTCTTTTACAGATCTCTGTACACTGAAAAGTGACTACCGGGGTGTCTATGTTAGTGTGTATCTGCTTTCCGTCATGATCCTTTGCTTGGGATGCTACCTGAGAAGGTGATCCAGGGTGTAAAGCCGTGTTGTATTCTGTGCTACCTCATTATGTGCATGTCACACTGACTTTACACTTCCTGGTGAAGTGTGATGATGTTGTAGTGCAGCACCTGAAGCAGATGTTGTTTTCTTTCAGGAGTTCTCTTTGGTCCTCTGAAGACTTCTCCCTGAAGGCTTTGCATTTTAGTACAGAATGTGGTTTCTTGTGCAGGGGGCATTGTTTGTAAGATCTTTGGGTTTGTTCTCTTCTTGAGAAGACTTACACGGCCTGTAAAGAGAACCTATGGAGGCAACATTAGTTTTGTGTACTACCACTGGTGTTTTATGAGGTTTGACACCAGGGGGAGTAAAGTCAAAACTGAGATAATTTCTGATCTTTGCCTGTTGACTGGAAAGGCGACGACCATGTTGCAGCTGGTATTCCACTACTGCCCTCTGCTGCTCACAAAGCCTGGCCAACATGTGGCACATAGAGTTCCAGCACATGCTCACATCGCACAACAGCCAGTGAGCTGGCAAATTTAAGCACTGCTGCAGCGTTGACAGACCGGCTGAAGCTGTCGATGACTTCGAAATGTGCACACACGCAGCGCACCTTCACCAGTAGCTCAGGCAAATTTGGGTGGGTTTTGAGAAACCACTGAATCACCAAGTTTAAGAAGTGGGCTGGGCATGGGATATGTGTGAGCTTGCCAAGCTTCAAAGCTGCCATTATCAGACACAACTATGCCTGGTTCTAGGTTGAGTGGCGAGAGCCACAACTCAGTCTAGTCTCATCCCCTGCCAAAGCTCTGCGTCGGTGTGCTGTTTGTCTCCTAAGCATATTAGCTTCAGCAAGGCCTGTTGCCGCTTTCCCACTGCAGTGTTACACTGCTTCCAGCTACAACTAATGACTGACTGGTGCTGCATGCGGATAATTCGAAGGTGGAAGTGGAGCCACTAATGTAGGTGGTGGCGGAAAACCTGATGGAATTAGGACCCGCAATCCTTGACGTCAGCACCTGTGCCATGCCAGGGTACGACTCGCTCCCGGCCTCCACAACATTCACCCAGTGTGCTGTCAGAGAAATGTAGCGTCCCTGGCTGAATGCACTTGTCCATGTGTCCGTGGTTAAGTGGACCTTCCCAGTAACTGCGTTGGTCAGGGCATGTGTGATGTTACAGGACACATGTTGGTGTAAGGCGGGCACGGCCCACCTTGAAAAATTGTGGCGGCTGGGGACTGCGTAATGCGGGACGGCCGCCGACATCAAGCTGTGGAAGGCCTCAGTGTCCACTAGCCTAAATGGCAACATTTCCAGGGTTAGTAATTTGGAAAGCTGTGCATTTAGTGCTATCGCCTGTGGGTGGGTGGCTGGGTATTTGCGCTTGCGTTCAAATGCCTGGGGTAAGGACATTTGTATGCTGCACTGTGGATGTGGTCGCTTATAGTGCTTGCGAAGGCCCAGGGTGGGAGGCATTCGGCCCGGCCTTCAACAGGGGATTGGCCAGCACATAACACAGGGGAAGAGGAGGCAGTGGTGTGATCTGCAGACACAGATTGTGGACCCAGGCGTTCGTCCCAGTTATTACAGTGCTTGAATGCCATGTGGCGGATCATGCTGGTGAGGTTGCTAGTATTCACGCCCGGCTCATTTTGGTACGGCACAGGTTGCAAACTACTATCCTTTCGTCGTCCGCACTTTCCTCAAAAAAGCGCCATACTGCGGAACATCTACCCCTTAGCAAGGGAGATTTCCGCAAGAGGGTGCTCCGGGGAACAGTTGAGGGCCTGTTTGGTGTGGCCCGCCTTCTCCCTTTTGACACCCCACTGCCTCTTCTAGCCTGTTGCGGTAAAGCAGATCCCTGCCTCTTAGTATTGTCCTCGCTCGCCTTTCCACCTTCCTAGGTTGGGTTAGTGACTCATTGTTCACCACCTCCTCCTCCACTTCCTCACTCTGCTCATCCTGACTTGTTGACCTAACCACTTACTCAGTGACTGACAAGTGTGTCTCATCCTCTTAATCAACCTCTTGAGACAGTAATTGCCGTTGAGTTAATGGCACCTGTGTCTCATCATCATCCACCTCATTAAACAGTAATTGCCGTTCCCCACCGTCATCTTCTTGTGATTGTGGATGCTCAAGAGTTTGGGAATCAGGGCACAAGATCTGTCTCTCATCGAGCATGCTTGGCGAGAGGGCCAATTCAAAAAATGGCGCTGAAAAGAGCTCCTCAGAATATCCAAGTGTGGGATCACTTGTTTCCCCAGACTCTCCATGGTGGGAGGAAGGAGGATCAGGGTAAGGATTGGGTTGAGCAGACTCTTGGCTACTGTGACTGGACTTGGCGGAAGACAGGGTGGTGCTTAACTGACTGGAAGCATTATCTGCTACAATCCAACCGACCACCTGGTCGCATTGGTCTGACTTCAAGAGTGGTGTCCTGCACCTCCCTGCAAACTGGGACATTAAGCTAGGTATTGTGGATGATTGCGGCCACTGCCCCGTCCCTTACTGCTCGCCTTCTTCATATTAAATGTTATATATGATTGAAAGTCTTTCACACGTACAGTAGCGTAGGATTTGGAAGTGTATGAGCAAACAAATTTAAAAAGGTATTTGGGATGTGGAAACGTCACACAGGACACATCCTGCAGGTCAATGCTGTCACCAGTGGCTAATGAAAAATTATAGGGAATGTCACAGGTATTTGGGATGAGGAAACGTTATACAGGAGAGGTACCACCGGTAATGTCACTGTCCGCAGCGTCAATGCAAAAAAGTACACTGTATGTCACAGATAAATTTTTGAAGCGCACACGTTACACTTTAGATGTGGCCCTGGTAATGTCACTGTCCGAAGCGGACACCATGTATTGTATGTTATAGATATTTTTTGGATGCGCACACTTTACACAGGAGATGTGACGCAGCTAATGTCACTGTCCGCAGCGGACACCATCTACAGAAAAAGTACACTGGATGTCACAGATATTTTTAGGATATGCACACTTTACACTGGAGATGTGGCGCAGCTAATGTCACTGTCTGCAGCGTACACTGTCTATGGAAAAAGGACACTGTATGTCAGATAATTTTTTTGCAGCGCACACATTACACTGCAGATGTGGCCCTGGTTATGTCACTGTCAGAAGCGGACACCGTCTATTAAAAAAGTACACTGTATGTCACAGATATTTTTTGGATGTGCACACTTTACACAGGAGATGTGGTGCAGCTAATGTCAATGTCTGCAGCGGACACCATCCACAGAAAAAGGACACTGTATCTCACAGATATTTTTTGGATGTGTACACTTTACACAGGAGATATGGCGTCGCTAATTTCACTGTCCGCAGAGGACACCATCTACAGAAAAAGGACACTGTATTATCACAGATAAAAAATTTCAGCACACATGCTACACTGCAGATGTGGCCCTGGTTATGTCACTGTCAGAAGCGGACACCGTCTGCACACTGTATGTCACAGATATTTTTGGGATGCGCACACTTTACACTGGAGATGTGACGCAGCTAATGTCACTGTCCGCGGAGGACACAGTTTATGGAAAAAGTACACTGGATGTAAGATATTTATTGGATACGCACACTTTACACTAGAGATGTGGGACAGCTAATGTCACTGTCCACAGTGGACACCGTCTACGGAAAAAGTACACTGGATGCCACAGATATTTTTGGGATGCACACAATTTACACTGGAGATGTGACGTAGCTAATGTTACTGTCCGCAGCAGACAGAGTCTACGGAAAAAGTACACTGGATGTCACCGATTTTTTGGGGATGCGCACACTTTACACTGGAGATGTGGCATAGCTAATGTCGCTGTCTGCAGCGGCCTAACTATTGTACGCTATTTAGCACAGGTTGCGCTAAAAATAGATAGTCCTTAGAAGGACTTTTGGGTCGGTAAAGTTTTAGCAATTTAGCGCAGGTTGCGCCAAAAATATAGATTGCTGCTGCCACACAGAATAGTCCTTAAAAGGACTTTTGGGTCTCTGAAAAGTTTTGGTGGTAAAAATATTCTTAAATCACTCCCTACACTGTCTGTCCCTTCCTCAGCACAGCTCTCCCTGACTAAGAATGAGCCGAACATGCATCGTCCGATATAGATTTTTTTGAACCGATAATCTGGGAACTTTCAGGCCGATAGCCGATAATTTATACCGATATTCTGTGAATTTTCTTTTTTGAAGAAAAAAATAAAAAATCCTACACAAATCTGCTAAAAATGAACATGTTTATTGTTAACTTGTAGATTTTATTTCGTAAATCTTTATTTTTCATTAATACTTAATATTTCTTTTTTTACTAACTTTTAGCCCCCTTAGGAACTAGAACCCTTGTCCTATTCACCCTGATAGAGATCTATCAGAGTGAATAGGACTTCACACTGTCCCTGCTGCCCTGTGCATAGTGCACAGGGCAGCAGGGAGTCGACTATGGCAGCCAGGGCTTCAATAGCATCCTGGCTGCCATGGTAACCGATCGGAGCCCCAGGATTACACTGCTGGGGCTTCAATGGGAACTGCCACTGAGAAGGAGGTGGAGAGAGGATCCTGTGGCCACTGCCACCAACGATTAATACTGAGGGGCGCACTGCGCCACCAATGTTTTTAATACTGGGGTCGGGGGCGCACTGCACCACCAATGATTAATACTGGGGGGGCGCACTGCGCCACCAATGAAGATAACTCTCTTATTAATTAATATACAGGAGGCGGGAGCTGGCTGCAGAATCACATAGCCGGCTCCCGACCTCTATGACAAGTAGCTACGATCCGCGGTAGTTAACCCCTCACATGCGGCACATGAGGGGTTAACTGCCGCGGATCGCAGCTACCGCTCATAGAGGTCGGGAGCCGGCAATATACCGATAACTTTCAAAATCCTGAATATCGGCCGATAATATTGGTAAAACCGATAATCGGTCGATCCCTACTATATAGCACCTGATGACGGGTTCTGGCCAGCCAATCACAGTAATGCCAGCAGCCAACATGGCTACGGCATTACAGTGAGGGCAATACTTCCCTGAGCGTTTATTGGCTGCGTGCAGGTGTTCGGCCGAGCATGCTCGATCATCACTAGTTGACACCTCTGACGGTGTCCAGGAATGCTAGCCCTGGCAGATCTCCTTCTGCCTGAGCAACCTGTACCTCTATTAACAAGTCTCTGAGTTCCCTGAGCTTCTGGTAACCCCTACCCACTATTCTGGGAAAATTATCAATTCTCTTATATAAAGCATTTTCTAAAGCTTTTATTGACCCATAACACTCATCGAGTCTTTCCCACACCATTGCCTGGATAGTTTATGCTAATGTCTCTGATTCATTTAGCATGTTCAGCAGACTCGCTTCCAAGCCACTTTACCAAGATCTAACTCCTCACTACAGGAAAGATCTAAGTCCCTTATGGCGTTCTGGAATGAGGCTCGCCATGCCCTATATTTCTCGGCCTGATCAGTGAACTTTGTAAGTCCTTTGGTAACCAGCTTCCATTTAGCAAAGAACTTAGCAAAGTCCATGGCAGCCTGGTTAGAACCGATAATACCAGGTGTGCTGTTGTTATGCTGCGTATCACCATCCCTCTTAGGGGTTTCTGGCTTAGGGCAGTCTGTATAATACCATTCTGACGCAAAGGGTGTCCCTTTAAGTTGAAGCAAAGTTTGTAGTTTTCGTTCTGTAGAGAGGTAGTTGTGGCTGACATCGCCTTGTCGTATACCGTCCTGCGGTTCAAGGTAGGATCTTTGGCACTCTGTATAAGCTGGCTGATATACTTGATCATAGTTGTTGTCCGTCCTAGTATGCTGATGGACATATTCTGAGACGCGCTGTGCTGGATCTTGTTGATCTAGGTCTGGTCCAAGTACTTTGCTGTGTTTCTTAGATCCGGGGAAGTCCATGGCTTCTAGGAACTTGGCTTTGGCTACTGCGGCTGCCGCTTCTTTCTCTGCGGTGAGTTTTTTCAGTGATGCTTGCAGGCATGCCTTCTCTTCTTCCAGTGACGCTTGCAGGCATGCTTTCTCTTTCTTTAGTTGCATCTCTTGTGCATCAAAGGAAGATTTTACTTTTGCAGCATCAACCTCTGCACGGGCGAGAGCAGCCATTTCTTTTATTCAGGACTTGCTAGAGAGGCTTGCATGTGACCTGGTCCTGAATGATGATTTCTGGCTAGTGGACATTGTGTCCCTGTTTGCTGGCTGCTTAATTTCTCTATGCAGACTCAGTCCAGGTAGGAACAGACTTCAGTGTGGTCTGGATCGTGCTGCACTTTTGCTTCTTGTAACAGTTTGCCATCCGCTGCAATTGTGCACGCAGGACCACGTGGCTCCGTATAGTCAGATCCACTATCGCTGGCGACAAGCATCTGTTTTACTGTTCTGTCTTCATACACGTTGACACAGTGTGACATTCAGCATAAAACATTCCTATCTTCCAAATAAGAGGACTGTTCTTTGTAGTCTAACTTGTTTATTATATAAACTACAAATTGGTGTGGTAATGAAAAGCAGGAAGTGCTCAACCCCATATGCAGTGGTGCATCTATATAGGGGGGCAGATCCTGCACTTGTGGTCCGCTGCTAATGGCAATCCCCACAATAGACATCCTACACAGGATAGCAAATGTGTGGATGTGATAAACAATAAAACAAAATAACAATAACTTTTACAAAGCCAGGTGCACTCTGCAGTCTTACTAAACCCTCATACTGATGCAAAATTGAGAGATTAGCCAACATATCCTACTTTGGAGGGCATGTCTGATCCTGAGCACCGTGTCATTGTAAGCATGGCTGCATGCTGGAGGTAACTGGGAGCTTCCTGTGAGTCAGACCTTGCGCTTTTGTATTTTGTCCACTGGCTCCTGGTATTGCCCATACGGCACAGGTAGGTTTAGCGTTAGGTCCCGAGCAGTGTTCCCTGTAAGCTGCGCGGGCGCGCGGCCGCGCAGCTTCCTTTATGCCTCCGCTCAGCACCTCTGCTGGCCCGCTCACTGCTGCTGCCCGGACTTTATGTAAGGGGCTCGGGGCCTCTCTGTGCAATTTATTTTTATGATGCCTACAGTGCGATTGGCCGGCTGCGCTACCGGCCCAGTGCGCACATTAAGTAACCCATACCCTCTTCGGTGCTGCGCCTGCGCCACCAGCTGTGACAGTGCGAGACTCGGCACTGAGGTCACAGGTCTCGCAGGATCACGCGGGATGACTGAATGGCGCGGCGCCGGAGAGGGTATGACGGGATTGTCCTGACAGATGAGTGGAGCAGAGAAGGTATTTTTATTTATTTATGTATGCACACACACCGGCTTCATAGGGAGGGGGGGGGGCACGCCGCACTTGAATTCAGAAAAGGGAGCCCACGCCGGCCATATGAGGGCAGGCCCACTGGCAGCAAATCCTTCATTATCATGGAATATATACAGAGATGGAGAGAGGGGCAAAATAATGAAATATATACAGAGAGGTGTAGGGACACCGTGTAGGGGTTATACTGTTTATTGTACAGCATGGCACAGGGGTTATATTGTCATTTGCTGTACAGTATACTGTACATTATAATCCCTGTACCATGCCGTACAATATACAGTATAGTTCATACACCGTGCCGTACAATATACAGTATAGTTTATACACTATGCCGTACAATATACAGTATAGCTCATACACTATGCCGTACAATATACAGTATAGTTCAGATACCATGCCGTACAATATACAGTATACCACCTACACTGGGGGATTATTGTGTATATTGTACGGCATGGTGTATGAATTATAATGTATATTATACGTCATGGTGTATGGATTATATTGTGCAGCACGGTGTATGAACTATACTGTTCATTATCATGATTAAGGACCAGCATGTAAATGTCCGAAATGCATAGATTTGACTGCCCTGCATATGTGGAAGTTTTAATACCGCTGTGAATAAAGTATTCCCTGCTATCAAGAGCTGGATTTTCTCTCTTTTCTTCATGAACTATACTGTATATTGTACGGCATGGTGTATGGATTATAACGTACATCGTACAGCATGGTGTAGGGATTATAACGTACATCGTACAGCATGGTGTAGGGATTATAATGTACATCATATTGCATGGTTTTGGGGTTATATTGTATATTGTACAGCATGGTGCATGAACTATACTGTATATTGTACGGCACTGTGTATGAACTATACTATATATTGTACGGCATGGTGCAGCGGTTACACTGTATTGTACGGCATGGTGCAGAGGTTACACTGTATGCTCTTTGATGTGACACTTATCTTAGGTTTTCCTAGCGCCCACCTTTGATGGCGCTGTGCCCAGCTCTGAGCCGACCCCGCTCAGCAGCTGCCAAGGCTTAGAGGGAACACTGGTCCCGAGCTACTTGAGAAACCTTGGCGCGGTGCTAGGGCTCAGACATGTCCTCCACAGTAGGATATGTTGGCTAATCTCTCAATTTTACATCAGTATGAGGGTTTAGTAAGACCGCAGAGTGCACCTGTCTTTGTAAAAGTTATTGTTAACTTGTTTATTGGTCAACAGGTCGTATATACTGTATGTGATTGATTATATATGATTGATAAAACAGGAGTATTAAGCATGGATAGCATGTACTATAACATTTGCATTGACTGTGAAAGCACATGGTGCTGGGCAGAACCTGTTCTATTTTTTATTTTTTTTTGCAGTGCGGAGCCAAGGAACGAAATCCCACAGAAGTGCTTCCAATCCGTGCCTCTGCTCCTTGAGGATTGAGGACCAATTCAGGTCAATGGATCTGCATCCATGATACTGAGTGCACACAGCCGGTGCCCGTATATTGCGGACCTGCTGTTTATGGTTCCCAATACAGTTAAGGGGCACAAATACCTTGTGTGCTTGATCCCTAAGGTTGACATCTGTGAGGAATCCGTGTTTAGTCCATGGTCCTCAGACACTAATTAGCTAAAAATTTATTTCCAGAGCATCACCTAGAAATTGGTCTGTAAAACACTGACAGAGCATGGACACCATCCGTGTTGTGTCGTGGTTTTCACGGCCCCATAGACTTCAATGCGCTTGTTTGGTCCGCTTCATGGACCAAAGTAGTACATGTCTCTGTGACTTTTCCACTGACCCATAGTCAATGGAAAAATCACAGATGTGTGAAAAAATGCATAAAAAAATCTGTGGGTATGTGTGCTGTCTACTTAACCCCTTAGGGACACAGCCTTTTTACACCTTAGGACCAGGCCATTTTTTGAAAATCTGACCAGTGTCACTTTAAGTGATGATAACTTTAAAACGCTTTGACTTATCCAGGCCATTCTGAGATTGTTTTTTCGTCACATATTGTACTTCATGACACTGGTAAAATAAAGTTAAAAAAAATATTTTTTTTTGCATAAAAAAATGTCAAATTTACCAAAAATTGGGAAAAATTTGCAAATTTCAAAGTTTCAGTTTCTCTACTTCTGTAATACATAGTAATACCCTTAAAAATTGTGATGACTTTACATTCCCCATATGTCTACTTCATGTTTGAATTATTTTGGGAATGATATTTTATTTTTTGGGGATGTTACAAGGCTTAGAAGTTTAGAAGCAAATCTTGAAATTTTTCAGAAATTTACAAAAACCCAATTTTTAGGGACCACTACAGCTCTGAAGTCACTTTGCGAGGCTTACATAATAGAAACCACCCAAAAATGACCCCATTCTATAAACTACACCCCTCAAGGTATTCAAAACTGATTTTACAAACTTTGTTAACCCTTTAGGTGTTGCACAAGAGTTATTGGCAAATGGGGATGAAATTTGAGAATTTCATTTTATTGCCTAATTTTCCATTTTAACCAATTTTTTCCACTAACAAAGCAAGGGTTAACAGCCAAACAAGACTGTATCTTTATTGCCCTGACTCTGCCGTTTACAGAAACACCCCATATGTGGCCGTAAACTACTGTACGGCCACACAGCGGGGCGTAGAGTGAAAGGTGCGCCGTTTGGTTTTTGGAAGGCAGGTTTTGCTGGACTGGTTTTTTGACACCATGTCCCATTTGAAGCCCCCTGATGCACCCCTAGAGTAGAAACTCCATAAAAGTGACCCCATCTAAGAAACTACACCCCTCAAGGTATTCAAAACTGATTTTACAAACTTTGTTAACCCTTTAGGTGTTGCACAAGAGTTATTGGCAAATGGGGATGAAATTTGAGAATTTCATTTTTATGCCTAATTTTCCATTTTAATCCATTTTTTCCACTAACAAAGCAAGGGTTAACAGCCAAACAAGACTGTATCTTTATTGCCCTGACTCTGCCGTTTACAGAAACACGCCATATGTGGCCGTAAACTACTGTACGGCCACACAGCGGGGCGTAGAGTGAAAGGTGCGCCGTTTGGTTTTTGGAAGGCATGTTTTGCTGGACAGTTTTTTTGACACCATGTCCCATTTGAAGCCCCCTGATGCACCCCTAGAGTAGAAACTCCATAAAAGTGACCCCATCTAAGAAACTACACCCCTCAAGGTATACAAAACTGATTTTACAAACTTTGTTAACCCTTTAGGTGTTGCACAAGATTTAATGGAAAATAGAGATACAATTTCAAAATTTCACTTTTTTGGCAGATTTTCCATTTTAATATTTTTTTTCCAGTTACAAAGCAAGGGTTAACAGCCAAACAAAACTCGTTATTTATGGCCCTGATTCTGTAGTTTACAGAAACACCCCATATGTGGTCGTAAACTGCTGTACGGGCACACGGCAGGGCGCAGGAGGAAAGGAATGCCATACGGTTTTTGGAAGGCAGATTTTGCTGGACTGGTTTTTTTGACACCATGTCCCATTTGAAGCCCCCTGATGCACCCCTAGAGTAGAAACTCCAAAAAAGTGACCCCATTTTAGAAACTACGGGATAGGGTGGCAGTTTTGTTGGTACAAGTTTAGGGTACATATGATTTTTGGTTGCTCTATATTACACTTTTTGTGCGGCAAGGTAACAAGAAATTGCTTTTTTGGCACCGTTTTTTTTTTTGTTATTTACACCATTCATCTGACAGGTTAGATCATGACGTAATTTTAAAGAGCAGGTTGTCACGGACGCGGTGATACCCAATATGTATACAATTTTTTTTATTTATGTACGTTTTACACAGTAATTTCATTTTTAAAACAAAAAAAATGTTTTAGTGTCTCCATAGTCTAAGAGCCATAGTTTTTTAAATTTTTGGGCGATTATCTTAAGTAGGGTCTCATTTTTTGTGGGATGAGATGACGGTTTGATTGGCACTATTTTGGGGTGCACATGACTTTTTGATTGCTTGCTATTACACTTTTTGTGACGGAAGATGACAAAAAATGGCTTTTTTTACACCGTTTTTATTTTAATTTTTTTACGGTGGTCATCTGAGGGGTTAGTTCATGTGATATTTTTATAGAGCCGGTCAATACGGACGCGGCGATACCTAATATGTATACTTTTTTTTTTATTTATGTAAGTTTTACACAATGATTTCATTTTTGAAACAAAAGAAATCATGTTTTAGTGTTTCCATAGTCTAAGAGCCATAACTTTTTCAGTTTTTGGGCGATTATCTTGGGTAGGGTATGATTTTTGCGGGATGAGATAACGGTTTGATTATTACAATTTTGGCGTAGATGCGACTTTTTTGATCACTTTTATTACCTTTTTTGGGAAGTAAGGTGGGCAAAATTCCAATTTCATCATAGTTTTTAATTTTTTATTTTTATGGCGTTCACCGTTCGGGTAAAGTAACATGACCGTTTTATAGATCAGGTCGTTACGGACGCGGCGATACCAAACATGTGTAGGGAATTTTATTTTTTTCATTTTTAATCAGTGATAAATGTGTTTTTTGATTTTTACTTTATTTTTCACTTTTTTCACTTTTTTTTTGACCCAGACCCACTTGGTTCTTGAAGATCCAGTGGGTCTGATGTCTGCATAATACAGTACAGTACAATATATATTGTACTGTACTGTATTTTACTTACACTTTGTCTGAACAGATCTATGCTTTCAGCACAGATCTGTTCAGCACCATGGACAGCAGGACGCCTGAGCAGGCGTCCTGTTGCCATGGGAACCTTCCCCGTCTGCTCAGTAGTGGCCAGAACTGCGCAGACGGGGAAGGGTAAGGACGGGACTTGGGGGGCTGCCTGGAAGCTCTCTCCCTCTCCATTCGGGGGACTGCAAAGGCACAGCAGCCCCCCGATCGGAGAGGGAGGGAGCTCCCTCTTACTGTTAACCTTTTCCATACAGCGGTCCGTACGGACCGCTGTATGGAAAGGGTTAAACGGCTGACATCGCATCACCGATGTCAGCCGTTTATACCAGGGTGCCAGCAATGTGCTGGCACCCTGGTATAACCCACTAGACGCCAACGATTACGCAATGGGAGGCGGGCGGGGGATCGCGATCCCGCCTACCGCACCGCCCGCCTCCCGCACCGCCCGCAACCCTCCCCCTGCACCTCCCACCGTGCTCGAATAACTCAGGGGTGCAGGGGGGGAGGGATACATTTATATTTTACCAATGCAAAAGTTTCTGATCCCCGCGGTCAGGGACCGCGGGGATCAGAAACTGCAGAAATCGCAGCAAACCGCAGGTCTGAATTGACCTGCGGTTTGCCGCGATCGCAGACATGGGGGGGTCACGGGACCCCCCCGCGCATTTAGCCTAGGTGCCTGCTCAATGATTTGAGCAGGCACCGGGTTCCGATCACTGCCAGCCGCACGGCAGTGATCGAAAATGCACAGGGCGTACATGTACGCCCTGTGTCCTTAAGTACCAGGGCACAAGGGCGTACCTGTACGCCCTGTGTCCTTAAGGGGTTAAACATGACAAAGGCCTAACACTGAATGTCAGTGGAAAAACTGCATCAAATCTGCACCAAAAACCGCTGTTAGACATTGTGGATTTTAGTGCGGATACACTACAGAACAACTTGCACAGATCTTATGTGCGTTCACCCACACCCCTGTGCAGGTGGCCTTAGAGGGAAAAGACCGACCACTATTTTCATATAAAGCATGCTAGTATTGCATATGTATTTAGCTCATACTACTTTGAAATGTTTAATACTAAACTGTACACACCATAAAGCTACCATCATTCCACAGAACATCCCTTTCCATAAGGGCTCATTCACACGGCCGTAGGTGGGCCGTTCCGTGCATTGGGGACCACAATTTGCGGTCTCCAATGCAAGGGCACCCTCCGTATGGCCGCCGGGATAAATCCAGACACATTAGACTTGAATGGTTCTGCATTCGTCCGTTCCACAAAAAGATAGAGCAAGTTCTATTTTTTGCGGAACGGAAGTACGGAACAGAACCCCACAGAAGCACTTTGTAGTGTTCCATTTCATGATTCCATTCAGCATCTCCAGATTTGTGGACCCATTGAAGTGAATGGGTTCGCACTGAAGTGAATGGGTCTGCAATATGGCCACGGTCAGCACACGTTCGTATGCATGAGCCCTAAGGCTGGAATCAAACTTGATTCTTTTTTTACAGGAGTGGACACAAAAGAGAGATGTATAAATGAACGTCTGATTCTCCTCTCTTTGGTATTCAGCTCCGGGCTGTGTTCACATCACGTTGTTGTCCCACATTTAACGTATATATGTGGGGTAAAACAGGATGTAAAGGCGTAGTATACTGTGCTTTTCCATCCGCAGTGTCCAGTAAAATCCCTATATGTTAAATATGACCCTATGGTGAAGGATTCTACTGTATGGCATCTGTTTAACTCATTAAGGACACAGCCTTATTTCACTTTAAGAACCAGGCCAATTTTTGGAAATCTGACCAGTGTCACTTTAAGTGGTGATAACTTTAAAACGCTTTGACTTATCCAGGCCATTCTGAGATAGTTTTTTCATCACATATTGTACTTCATGACACTGGTAAAATGGAGTAAAAAAAATAAATCATTTTTATTTATAAAAAAAATACCAAATTTGCCAAAGATTTGGAAAAAATACCAAATTTCCAAGTTTAAATTTCTCTACTTCAACAATACATAGCAATACCTACAAAAATAGTTATTACTTTACATTCCCCATATGTCTACTTCATGTTAGAATAATTTTGGGAATGACATTTTATTTTTGGGGGATGTTACAAGGCTTAGAAGTTTAGAAGTAAATCTTGAAATTTCTCAAAAACCAACTTTTTAAGGACCAGTTCAGGTCTGAAATCACTTTGTGAGGATTACATAATAAAAACCACCCAAAAATTACCCCATTCTAGAAACTACACCCCTCAAGGTATTTAAAACTACTTTTACAAACATTGTTAACCCTTTAGGTGTTCTACAAGAATTAATGGGAAATAGATATACAATTTCAAAATTTCACTTTTTTGGCAGATTTTCCATTTTAATTTTTTTTTTCCAGTTACAAAGCAAGGGTTAACAGCCAAACAAAACTCAATATTTATGGCCCTGATTCTATAGTTTACAGAAACACCTCATATGTGGTCGTAAACTGCTGTACGGGCACATGGCAGGGCGCAGAAGGAAAGGAATGCCATATGGTTTTTGGAAGGCAGATTTTGCTGGACTGGTTTTTTTGACACCATGTCCCATTTGAAGCCCCCTGATGCACCCCTAGAGTAGAAACTCCATAAAAGTGACCCCATCTAAGAAACTACACCCCTCAAGGTATTCAAAACTAATTTTACAAACGTCGTTAACCCTTTAGGTGTTCCACAAGAATTAATGGAATATAGAGATACAATTTAAAAATTTTACTTTTTTGGCAGATTTTTCATTTTAATATTTTTTTTCCAGTTACAAAGCAAGGGTTAACAGCCAAACAAAACTCAATATTTATGGCCCTGATTCTGTAGTTTACAGAAACACCCCATATGTGGTCGTAAACTGCTGTACGGGCACACTGCAGGGCACACAAGGAAAGAAATGCCATACAGTTTTTGGAAGGCAGATTTTGCTGGACTGGTTTTTTGACACCATGTCCCATTTGAAGCCCCTCTGATGCACCCCTAGAAACTCCAAAAAAGTTACCCCATTTTAGAAACTACGGGATAGAGTGGGGACCCGATGGCACCGACGCCGCCCGCAACATGAAAAGCTGCAAACTGCAGGTCTGAGTTGGGGGGGTGCACGGGACACCCCCGTGCATTTAGCCAAGGTGCCTGCTCAATGATTTGAGCAGGCACCTTGTTCTGATCACCGCCCACCGCCCTGTGTCCTAAAGAGGTTAAAGAGGTTGTCTAGTCCCAAAATCAAAATTATTTTTATGTGCTCCTAACACCCCTCACCATCCTTACATATACCCCAATACCTGTTTTTGATGTCCGAGCTTTCCTTCCCCCCTGGAAGGCATCACTTTATCCTGGCAGATCTGTTTACTTTCTCCCCTTCATGTTTTGTTGAATACATAACTTTATTGGTACACAAGCCTGGCTGCACTGCACAGAGATGAGTCACAGGCTGGCCACGCCCCCCACTGCTCTGTCTGCAGCAGCTACTCCATCTATGACTCCTGTGTCCATCTTTCTGCACACAGACATGATTCTACTTCTCACTCAGTGTCTAAATCCCATTACTGACCGTCCACAGGCTCTGCCCTCACATGTGTATCTAATCCTATCCTGTGTGATACCGCCTGCTGAGCGGTGTATCTAAACTCATCACTGACTGTCTGCAGGCTCTTCCCTCACCATCTCCAGTGTGTGATAAACAGCTGGAAGCAGCAAGCGTATCCAATCACATGTGTATCTAATCCTATCCTGTGTGATACAGCCTGCTGAGCGGTGTATCTAAACTCATCACTGACTGTCCACAGGCTCTTCCCTCACCATCTCCAGAGTGTGATAAACAGCTAGAAGCAGCAAGCACACCCAAACACATGTGTATCTAATCCTATCCTGTGTAATACAGCCTGCTGAGCGGTGTATCTAAACTCATCACTGACTGTCCACAGGCTCTTCCCTCACCATCTCCAGAGTGTGATAAACAGCTAGAAGCAGCAAGCACACCCAAACACATGTGTATCTAATCCTATCCTGTGTGATACAGCCTGCTGAACGGTGTATCTAAACTCATCACTGACCATCCACGGGCTCTTCCCTCACCATCTCCAGAGTGTGATAAACAGCTGGAAGCAGCAAGTGTATCCAATCACATCTGTATCTAATCCTATCCTGTGTGATACAGCCTGCTGAGCGGTGTATCTAAACTCATCACTGACCATCCATGGGCTCTTCCCTCACCATCTCCAGAGTGTGATAAACAGCTGGAATTGGCAAGCACGTTCAAACACATCTGTATCTAATCCTAACATGTATGTGTGCCTGATACAGAGCCTGTTGTGTGCGATACTGCCTGCTGAAGTGTATCTAATCCCATCTTATATAATACAGCCTGCTGAGCTGTGTATCTAATCCCATTTTGTATCATAAAACCCTTATGCACACAACCGTATCCATTTTGCGATCCACATTTTTTGCAGTCCAATTGAGTTCTATGGATTTGAGGACCTCATTTTGAAGACCAGAATAGGACATGTTCTGTCTTTGTTGGAACTGACATACCGATGTATAAAACACACTGATGACGTCCCTGTGCTTTTCACATCTGTATGTCAGTTCTGCGAAAGATAGAACATGTCCTATTCTGGTCCTCGTAATGCAGATCTAAAACCCATAGAACTCAATGGGACTGCAAAAAAAAATGTGAATGTGAATCGCACACGGACAGTAACCTTATTTAGTGGATCCGAAACGTGCAGACCGCAAAACCGAAACGGTTCTGTGCACGAGTCCTATCACTTATACTCAGCGCCCATGACAGTGCCATCCACGGTGCCCCCATAACAGTGCCATCCACAGTGCGTCCATAACAGTGCCATCCACAGTGCGTCCATAACAGTGACATCCACAGTGCCTCATAACAATGACGTCCACAGTGCCACCATAACAGTGACGTCCACAGTGTTCCCATAAGTGTCAGCCACACTGCCCCTATAACAGTGACATCCACAGTGCCATCCACAGCGCCCCCATAACAGTGACATCCATAGCACTCCCTCATAACAGTGACATCCACAGTACCCCCATTCTACCATCCAGTGCCCCCTGTTTGCTGTCCAAAGTGCCCCCATTGTGCCATTCAGTGCCCTCATTGTGTCATCCAGTGCCCCCTTGTGCCCGTTTGCCATCCAAAGTGTCCCCCTTGTGCCATCCATTGCCCAATCCAGTGACCCTGTTTGCAATCCAAAGTGCCCCCTGGATCATGCACAGCATAGCGATCAGCCTCTGCGTTTACATTGCGCTGTGCAGGAGTCAGTACAGGCTTCACATAGAAGCCTGTACACTGCAGAGAGCGGTCGGCAATTCCGCGCTTGCGCACAAGCTGAATGCTAGCTAGTGCGCATGCACTGTGAGTGAAGACGGCCGGGCGGAGCTTTCTTTTGCAGGAGGCGGTGACGTCATTCATGACGATCCGTCTCCTGCACAAGAAAGGAAGAGAAGACAGTAAGAGAAGAACACGGAGACTCACCGGAAGACAAGAAAGCCCGACAGGAGCAGTCACGTGACCGGGTGGTGGATCTTGGAACCGGCTGCGCTGTGGAAGGTAAGTATGCGCTCAATAATCTTTCCTCCACAGGTTAGCTTTTAATAAAAAATAAAAAAAAAGATTAAGTCCGGAGAACCCCTTTAATGTATACGTTAAATGTGGGAAACGCTCATGATGTGAACGCAGCCTAAGGCCTCATGCACATGGCCGTTCTGTGCATTGGGGACCGCAATTTGTGGCAAATATACAACTTAGACAGGTTTTTTTTTCATATTATTTTATAACCATTTAAAGAACAGATTAAATGAAATATTCACACCGTATAAACATAAGACATAATAATCTAATAAAGCATTGTTTCTTTTTCTGAATTACTAGAGAGCGCTGAGCCAACCCACTCACACAACGAAAGGGCATAGCGAAAAATGTAAAACACATGTCCATCACCCTATAAAACAGATTGCACAGGATAAAAAAAAAAAAAACACAACTCTTGTGTATGAGTCAATCCCATTTACTTCAACTGGGATGATATACTGTACACAATACCAGTCACAGTGGTGCCGTTTCTTTATTACCAAAAAATAAAAAAAGCTAGAGATAAATATTATTATTTTATTCCATTGAAACTAGGGATGAGCGAATCGACATCCGAAGTCAGTATCGCATAATACCTCATTTGAATACTGCATATAGTGAGCTCTCCGTACAGTATTAGAATGTATTGGCTCCTAAGAGCCAAAGTTATTACTTTGCGAAGACGTCCCTAATTGAAACAACCGAGTAAACAGCATGGTGAATCTGAGCCATTTGTTCCCCAGTAGATGCTTTTTTTTCTTCTTCTTTACAACGATGTTCAAAACTTACAGTATCCATTAGACTTTCAACAAATACATAAAGCTCATCCAACCAGATGAAACGCTCTAAATAAAAGGGGTTGTCCGGGATTTTAATACTGATGACCTATCCTCGGGATAGATCATCAATATCAGATCAAGGGGGTCTGACAATCTACACCCCCGCCGTTCAGCTGGTTGAAGAGAATCCTGTGTGCCATGCCAGCACAGCCTTACCTTTATTGTTTACCTGCTCGCTGTTGACATCGCAGTGGTGAGCAGGTGTAATTACAAGCCGTCCTATTCACTTCTATGGGACGGCTCGTTCTCATTCAAGTGTATAGGAACGTGCCGTCCCAATGAAATAAAAGTCGACGGCAAGCTGGTGAACAAAGGAACCCGCTGATCGGGCGGTGGTGCTGGACCCCCACCTATCCTGAGGATAGGTTTTTAATATTAAAATGGGGGAAACCCCTTTTAATTTAGGGAAGAAAACACAGACATCAGAGTAAATGTAACGTTTACACTTTCCCCGCCAACTCTGGTTACATCTCTGATGTGGTGGAAAAAGTTTAGAGACTCATGGTGCTTCTGAACCTCCTGACCAGGTCTTCTTCAGGAACCCTGCCACTGCACACTTTGGGAGCGGCAGCCAATGGGGAGCAACTATCCCTTTTTCCCTCACCCAGGACGGTGCCTTCACCAGGACACAGGTCTAAGGCCTCCTGCACGCGCAAAATGCGTGCCGCAATGCACGGACACCGTCAGTGGGGCAGCCGCAGCAGATCACTGACCCATTCGCTTGAATGGGTCCGGGATCCGGCCGTTCCGCAAAAAGATAGGACATGTATCTATTTGCGGAATGGAAGTACGGGACGAAACCCCAATGAAGCACTCCGTAGTGCTTCCATTCCGTATCTCCAGATTTGCAGACCCATTGAAGTGAATGGGTCCGCATCCGTGATGCGGAATGCACACAGTACGTGTATTGCGGATTCACAAATGCGGTCCGCAATACGGCAACGTGTGCAGGAGGCCTAATCATGTAAGGACAGGAAAGCATCGAGGCTCTGCCTTTTTACAGTCAGTTTTGGAAACTCTGCTGTGTATCAGTTGAGTGATGTTAAGCTTTTCAGATTGCTGCTTTGGCTTCTTAAAATTCTGTTTGGAAAGAGTCACCCCCAGGTAAACCATGCTCCTCTCTTACCATGGAGGAGGCCTCATCTACAAGCTTTGCTAATTCCACCTCTAAGGCCTCTTTCACACGAGCGTGACGGATTAGGTCCGGATGAGTTCAGTAAAACTCGCACCATTTTGCAAGCAAGTTCAGTCAGTCTTGTCTGCAATTGCGTCCATTTTTTTCCGCGCAGGTGCAATGTGTTTTGGTGCGTTTTTCACGCGCGTGATAAAAAACTGAAGGTTTGCAAACAACATCTTCTAGCAACCATCAATGAAAAACGCATTGCATCCGCACTTGCTTCCAGATGCAATGCGTTTTTCACTGAAGCCCCATTCACTTCTATGGGGCCAGGGCTGGTGAAAAACGCAGAATATAGAACATGCTGCGATTTTCACGCAATGCAGAACTGATGCGTGAACAAAAAAACGCTCATGTACACAGACCCATTGAAATGAATGGGTCAGGATTCAGTACGGGTGCTATGCGTTCACGTCACTTGCTTGTGTGAAAGGGGCCTTACTCAGGAAGGCAAGAAACCTCTTCAGATAGATCAAGTCAACAAGCTTGTTAGTGTTTTGTTTGAGTCCTCTAATCAGTCTTACGTTTTTACTGCTCCCTGGAGATGGTGAAGACTGTGATTTAGAACAGTGTGATGGAACAGCTTCCAGCGCTTTCAATTCTTCTTCATCATTTTTCAGTTGGTGAGCTATATCATATGTGTGTGTGTGTACTGTAAAAAGGTACGAGGAATCATCGTTGATGATAGGTACATGTCACTGAGGTTCCTGACCTCGGTGGAGTAAGACCCAGTTTTTATATGTCAGCAGCAGTTGCTCTTTGACACCTTGGTAATTAGCATGGCTGTAATAGCTGATCTGGGACGGCTCTTACTGGGAGTAGTCAAAGTGCTGGGTGGGTGACTACTCCCCACGTTCCAGGCCAGGTTTTGCCAGGCATAAAAACCAGCCAGCACTGCCAGGTGGAGAGGATTACCTCCGTCTGACAGTGAAGCTCAGGAGGTCTGTGCTGGGCTGGAGAGCGGAGACCCGTGTGTCAGGGGAACAGGCCGCCTAATGCCTGTATTTGAACTTTATGAGGCAGATCTGCCACCAAGGTGACTTTTGTTATATTAACTTGCCATTTGGTGTGAAGTAACACCAACACTGCAAAAGTAATGTTTTGTTTTTGGCATCATGTGTGAATAAACACTGAAGTTTAAATTACAAACTGTATTTTGCCTCTGTATTGCGCCCGCTTATCCTAACTACCAGAGCAAATCCCCACAGTACAAATTCCTGGGAGAATTTTTTTTATGATGCTGCAATAAATCCCAGGACTCCCTCAGTCCTTAGGATGCATTCACACAATACAGTGTGTCTGTTGTTCATGGCCATTTGTAAACCCATTTTGCATTTATGTTCTGTCTTTTTTTGTATTCATTTTTAACTGTTAACAGACATTAAAAACAGATGAATTCGATTGGCTTTTTATTTTTTTTTAGCCCTTCATATACATAATGCCCCCCATAGTGCTCCCAGTATTATTAATGCTCACACTAGTTGCCCAGTGTACAGGTCCTTCTAAAAAAATTAGCATATTGTGATAAAGTTCATTATTTTCTGTAATGTACTGATAAACATTAGACTTTCATATATTTTAGATTCATTACACACAACTGAAGTAGTTCAAGCCTTTTATTGTTTTAATATTGATGATTTTGGCATACAGCTCATGAAAACCCAAAATTCCTATCTAAAAAAATTAGCATATCATGAAAAGGTTCTCTAAACGAGCTCTTAACCTAATCATCTGAATCAACTAATTAACTCTAAACACCTGCAAAAGATTCCTGAGGCTTTTAAAAACTCCCAGCCTGGTTCATTACTCAAAACCGCAATCATGGGTAAGACTGCCGACCTGACTGCTGTCCAGAAGGCCATCATTGACACCCTCAAGCAAGAGGGTAAGACACAGAAAGAAATTTCTGAACGAATAGGCTGTTCCCAGAGTGCTGTATCAAGGCACCTCAGTGGGAAGTCTGTGGGAAGGAAAAAGTGTGGCAGAAAACGCTGCACAACGAGAAGAGGTGACCGGACCCTGAGGAAGATTGTGGAGAAGGACCGATTCCAGACCTTGGGGGACCTGCGGAATCAGTGGACTGAGTCTGGAGTAGAAACATCCAGAGCCACCGTGTACAGGCGTGTGCAGGAAATGGGCTACAGGTGCCGCATTCCCCAGGTCAAGCCACTTTTGAACCAGAAACAGCGGCAGAAGCGCCTGACCTGGGCTACAGAGAAGCAGCACTGGACTGTTGCTCAGTGGTCCAAAGTACTTTTTTCGGATGAAAGCTAATTTTGCATGTCATTCGGAAATCAAGGTGCCAGAGTCTGGAGGAAGACTGGGGAGAGGGAAATGCCAAAATGCCTGAAGTCCAGTGTCAAGTACCCACAGACAATGATGGTCTGGGGTGCCATGTCAGCTGCTGGTGTTGGTCCACTGTGTTTTATCAAGGGCAGGGTCAATGCAGCTAGCTATCAGGAGATTTTGGAGCACTTCATGCTTCCATCTGCTGAAAAGCTTTATGGAGATGAAGATTTCATTTTTCAGCACGACCTGGCACCTGCTCACAGTGCCAAAACCACTGGTGAATGGTTTACTGACCATGGTATTACTGTGCTCAATTGGCCTGCCAACTGTCCTGACCTGAACCCCATAGAGAATCTGTGGGATATTGGGAAGAGAAAGTTGAGAGACGCAAGACCCAACACTCTGGATGAGCTTAAGGCCGCTATCGAAGCATCCTGGGCCTCGATAACACCTCAGCAGTGCCACAGGCTGATTGCCTCCATGCCACGCCGCATTGAAGCAGTCATTTCTGCAAAAGGATTCCCGACCAAGTATTGAGTGCAGAACTGAACATAATTATTTGAAGGTTGACTTTTTTTGTATTAAAAACACTTTTCTTTTATTGGTCGGATGAAATATGCTAATTTTTTTAGATAGGAATTTGGGGTTTTCATGAACTGTATGCCAAAATCATCAATATTAAAACAATAAAAGGCTTGAACTACTTCAGTTGGTGTGTAATGAATCTAAAATATATGAAAGTCTAATGTTTATCAGTACATTACAGAAAATAATGAACTTTATCACAATATGCTAAACACTTGGAGATGCAGGCACAAGCGCTTCTCAATGAATGCAGCAGGAAAAGACTTGTGCTACCAGCGTCATGACGTCCTCATGCTGGGAGCGCAGGCAATTTCCTGCTGCATCCAGTAAGGATGTTCAAGTGGATGAGTTTTTTTTTTGTTTAACCCATAAAAGGCCCTTTGTATCCATTTTTAACAGCTGTTAGGTGAGTGCACTCCCGTCTAAAAGGACATTAAAAACAGTCCCATTGATTTCAATGGGGTCCATATGGCTGTGAAAATGGCCACAAATTGGACTGTCCTATGTTTTGACCGCCACTATTCACTGGACATTAAATAAAAAGGCCATGTGAATAGCCCCCCCTGAATTGATTCTATTAATGGCCATGCGCCGACCGCCAGACATTTTTCCAGTTCGTGTGGATTTAGCCTAAATGATTACACAGAGCACTCCTGAAACGCTCTGCCTAATCATAAAGAACTGCTCCTCTGTATCCCCTCCCTGCAGGCATCCCAAGGAGGACGCACCATCAGTGTTACAGCCAGGACAAGCCATGGAGCACTGACTTTCCGCTTCTTCACAGAAGTGGTTAGAGATCATATGTCAGCACGATCCACCCTCCAGGTGTTGACCACGATGAGTGAAGTGACACCTCCCTTGTTGAGATCTATGGCCCCGTCTTGGAGAAATCTGCAGTTCCTTTCACATGATAATGAGGTGCTCAGTGCACCAAGGGGCTGGCCTAGTCCCTTAGAGCACTGCTCCCGCCGCCTTTCCCTCTTAGCCGCCCCCCCTCCCCTTGATTGACAGGACCAGGCATCCTTACTCTCTTCCTTCTTAGCGCTGTAATGTTCAATCAGCACGTGCACAGTTCGGATCTAAGCATTGGGGAAAGCACATGGAGATGTACTGTGCATGCGCTGATTGACCATTCACTGGCGCATGCATGAGAAAGGCCGCAAATGTCAAACAGGCGCGGATTCCTCCTCTGGGACCTGAGTGGGCCCCATAAGTGATGGGAGAACAGCTACACATGCACAGCCACCCACCCATTCACCGCTACAGCCAAGTACTGGCTAGAAGATAGAGAAAATATCATATACTCACCGTTGTCAGCAGCGTAGCCCCTGTACTTGATGCAGTTCTGCTGACTAGGTCCCTAACTGCTACATACGCTTAGGGGGAACATAGCAGCCGGGATCTAAAGGCACAGCTGTCCTCCGCATTCTAGGTCCATGTGTGATAACTGCTGATATACGGTACAGGAAGGGGTTAAAGCATGAGATTGCGTTTTGCAGACAGGACTGTCTCCTATATATATATATGGGGTTTGAGGAAATCCACGCACGTGCTGCAGAAACAGCTCCATCCAGCTGCAGATGTTCTCTGCCGGGTGTGTACAGGAGACGGCTGCTAGAACAACACATTTATACACAGAGCAAAAGACTGAATCCTTCACTTTAAAAACTGGGCGGCAGCGAAGATAGCGCTGCGGGTACAGACAGTGACGGAACTGAGAAGTCCCCAGGAGGGGTGCAGGGAAAAATACCCAAAACGTCTAGCATGCCACAAACATGTTTTTACATAGGACTGCACACACCAGACGTGCTCTTCCATAGGACTGCACACACCGGCCGTGTTCTTCCATAGGACTGCACACACCAGCCGTGTTCTTCCATAGGACTGCACACACCAGCCGTGTTCTTCCGTAGGACTGCACACACCAGCCGTGTTCTTCCGTAGGACTGCACACACCAGCCGTGTTCTTCCATAGGACTGCACACACCAGCCGTGTTCTTCCATAGGACTGCACACACCAGCCGTGTTCTTCCGTAGGACTGCACACACCAGCCGTGTTCTTCCATAGGACTGCACACACCAGCCGTGTTCTTCCGTAGGACTGCACACACCAGACGTGCTCTTCCATAGGACTGCACACACCAGCAGTGTTCTTCCATAGGACTGCACACACCAGACGTGCTCTTCCATAGGACTGCACACACCAGCCGTGTTCTTCCGTAGGACTGCACACACCAGCCGTGCTCTTCCATAGGACTGCACACTCCAGCCGTGCTCTTCCATAGGACTGCACACACCAGCCGTGCTCTTCCATAGGACTGCACACACCAGATACATGGTTATCAACCAGCCTGTATAAAATAAACTAGAACTCCACAGAAGCCTTTTACATGGGGCTGCATACAGCAGACTACTTTCGGGATTGGACACAGCATCTTTTACAGAGAACTCTACATACCTGAAAACTTCCACAAAATATATATATATATATATTTTTACATAGGACTGTCCACAGAAACCCACAGTACATGGAGCTGTACACACCAAAATGCTGTCATATTCCCCCAGAACATGTTTTACATGGGACTACACACCTGAACCTTCCAATTTACATGCACATTAAAAAAATAACAATTCCATGTTCCCGCGGTACACATTTTGATATAGTATTTCAGAATATCGCAGCACATAGAATTTGTACATAGGGTTGCACATACCAGAAATCGTCCAGAATCCCACAGAACACACTCTTACATGGGACTGCACACACCTGAAAGCTTCAGGAATCCAACAAAACACACTTTCACATGGCATTGCACACACCAGAATTAGAAAGTTTGCAGAAGCCCACAGAACACACTTTTACATGGGACTACTGCACACACCAGAAAGTTCCTAGCCTTCCACTTTTACATGGGACTGCATATATCAGAAATCTTCCGCTTACATGGGACTGCACACACCGGAAAGCTTCCAGAACCCTACATATATATATATATATATATATACACACACACACACACACACACTGTACACATGGCTGAGGTACCAGCGCACTGACGGGAAACTTTCCACACGCAGACAGGTTCGCTCCCTCACTCACGGCCACACGGGTCCGAGGCTCCGCCCCGGCCAGTCACGTGATGCTGACGTCCACACAGCTCCTTTAACCCGCTAGGATCTAGCATCCAGGCTGCAGTCAGAGGCTGGCACAGCGCTGGAGCAGGGACGAGCATCCCTCCGTTCACAGGAATGTATTCTGCGCCCAGCACCTGAGAGTCCGCGGTCCGACAGCAGCCGCTCGCTCCGAGCACAGAGCACCATGTCCCCCCGCGCGGCTCCCATGACCTTCTTCCTCTGCCTCTTTCTATTTGCACACCCCGCGGACGCACAGACTGCCAAGGAAGGTAAGAGCCCCGCAAAGTTTCCCCCTTGCGCCCCGTGGAGGGGCCACATTGCCAGGGGCGAGGAGAGAAGTTTTCTGTGTTGTGGAGAAACTCCGTGCACGTCATGGCAAGAAGCTGCTCTATGTATAGAGTCCCGGAGGAGCCGCGTGCTCCGTTATCTGCGCCTCCGGGGACTGTCACCTACCTGGTATTAGGACCGCTGCGGGGACTGTCACCTACCTGGTATTAGGACCGCTGCGGGGACTGTCACCTACATGATATTAGGACCGCTGCGGGGACTGTCACCCGAGTACTAATAGGACCGCTGCGGGGACTGTCACCCGAGTACCAATAGGACCGCTGCGGGGACTGTCACCCGAGTACTAATAGGACCGCTGCGGGGACTGTCACCAGAGGTCTTGGAGAGACAGTAATAATATGACTTGTGTGGGAACTCATTCGCCCGAGGACTAGGAGAGACAGTAATAATATTGTCTGGGGACTGTCTCACACCTTGTACCAGGGGGAAACAATAATAATAATATTACCTATGTGGGGACTATCACACACCTAGTACTAGGGGAGACAATAGTAATATTACTTATCTGGGGACTATCACACACCATGTACTGGTGGAGATAATAATATTTATGTGGTTATTGTCACACAGTAGTACTAGGGGAGGCAGTAATAATATGACTATAATAATATGGCAGTAGTACTATTACTTGTGTGGGGACGGTCTCACATCTGAGAAATATTAGGACCGCTGCGGGGACTGTCACACACCTGAGTAATTTTAGGACCGCTGCGGGGACTGTCACCTGAGGACTGGGGGAGACAGTAATAATATGACTTGTGTGGGGACTCATACACCTGAGGACTAGGAGAGACAGTAATAATATTGTCTGGGGACTGTCTCACACCTTGTACCAGGGGGAAACAATAATAATAATATTACCTATGTGGGGACTGTCACACACCTAGTACTGGTTGAGATAATAATAATATTACTTATCTGGGGACTATCACACACCAAGTACTGGTGGAGATAATAATTAATAATAATATTTATGTGGGTATTGTCACACAGCTAGTACTAGGGGAGGCAGTAATAATATGACTATAATATATAATAACATGGCAGTAGTACTATTACTTGTGTGGGGATGTTCTCACACCTGGGTACTAATGTAGGCAATACTATTGTGGTGGGGTCTTTCACTTACCTGAGTATAGGTAGGTAAATAGATAGTCGTGTGTTTTGAGTGATAACTGCTGTCTGTCACGCACTGGTGTACTAATGGTGGTACTAATATTATTACTTATGCGCTGTTCTAATCTGGGCAATGATGTTGTGTATTGTCTGCCAGACTAGACTACTAGTATAGTAAACTACTATGGAGTATTGTAAAAATTGTAATATTACTTATGTGGCGTCTCATACACTGGAATACTAGTGTAGATAGTAATATTACTTATGTGGCGTTTCATACACTGGAGTACTAGTATAGATAGTATTATTACTTATGAGGCATCTCTTATACTACAGTATTAATATATATAGTAATACAGTGTTATGTAATAAGTCTTATAAACTGGTGTACTAGCGTAGACAGTAATATTACTTATGTAGTGTCTCATACTTATGTAGCATCTCATACACTGAAGTACTAGCGTAGATAGTAATACTAATGTGGCGTATTATACACTGGAGTACCAGTATAGGTATTAATATAATGTGGCATCTCATATACTACAGTACTAGTATATATATTAATACAGTATTATTTTTGGGTGACTCGTATGCTTGAGTACTACTGTAGGTATTAATAATATTACCAGAGTCGCTAAAGTCCTAGTTTCCTAACCTTATCCCTTGTGTCTTGTCTGTCGTGTGTGTAGTAATATTACTTCTGTGCTTTGTGGTGTTGCCCTGCAGAGTGCAATGTGTACGTTTATATGTGGTCTGGTGTCACCCACCTCTATGTACTTGAGTCTGCGGTGGTCTCTCACTCCTCAAATTAATAGTTTTCACACTGTGAAGTATTAAGTGTAGTAATATTACCTGTGTGATATACTGTTAGATATTGGTAGTATCAATATACATAATCTGTACATTAATGTGTAGTAATAGTAATATTACCTGTGCGCCTTTATGTGTAGTAATAATTGTGTGATCTGCTGTGCTACATACAAAGGGGGGGGGGGGGTCATACTGCGTACTCTGTGAGGTCTCACATGGGGGTAGTAGTACTTTTAGTACTAATGCAACTATTTTTAAACCGGTGTTGTGGCCTTGTCTCCAGGGCAGTAATTGTCATGCCCCCTGACATGATGGACCGCTTTCTATACATGTGTGTGTTTCTACCTGGACGGATCTGATTGTATGCAGAGTAGTCGGAGTATTAGTAGCGTATATAGTATTTGGACCATTGATGAAGAGAGGGAGATGGTAATGTGCCGTTACAGCAGGTCTCCCATAGCTCCTGTGCTTGTTTGCAGGGAAAGTTCCAGGCATAGCCTGTAGAAGGAGCATAGTGACCACCCAGAGCACCCCACCAGGACACAACGTCTTCTGCAGGACACCGCACCCTGCCTCATGGGTGCACTGTATCTACACTCCCACTAGACCATGATACTTCTTTCCAGCCTTGGGTGTTTGTAGGTAACAGCAGGGTTCATGAATCCATTCAGCAGTAAGTTCATTATGAAGCAGATGGGACTTCTGGTGACCGCTCCTCAACCTGTGGCCAGGCTGTAATATAACCTGGTCATCAGAAGTGATTGTAGTCCCACCTTCCATGTATGATGAGAGTGATATACATACATGTGCCACAGTCCCTGCAGGTGATGCTTGATATAGAGGCACAGTGCTTGTGAGGGCCACGATGGGATGAGATGTATGATAAGGTGAAGGCACATTGAGCGTTGCCTGGAGCTGTATGAACGCATTATGCAGATCACAGCTCGGTGTCAGCAGTGAATGATCCAGCCAAGCAGGACACAAGATAAGGAGAGACCGCTGCCTTTCCTCCAGCAGCTTTGTAGTCCTGGGAATAGGGGTCTGTGCAGAAAGATCCGTCTCCAGTGCTCGCAGGCAAAACATATCCATGTCGTGTCCTTCTGCTTGAATCCACACGTCTCATTGTAGAACCGTTACACCCGTGTGCTGTGGGGTAACGCCGACATGCAGCCAGCCACACAGCACATAGTTTATGGAATATACAGAAGTCTGGCAGACCGGACTCCTTTCTTAAAGAGGCAGGCACACAATATAAATTCTGTCATGACTGAGAGGTCTATCACTCTGAGGGCCAGCATGAGCCAGACAAGGTGTAGACAGGATGCCAGCCTTAATCTAGGCAAAGGCATGAAAGTGTGATCGTATGACGTCTGGGAGACTTCACATGCAGCGTTTCCGTAGGCTTTCTAGCTCTCCATGTGGCACATTTGCTCCAGGAGCTAAGCCTGATATTGCTGAGTAAAGTAGATCAGAAGCTGTGACCATTAGTGTGACAATATACCCGGATCGCAATTTTACTGCCTATAGGTGACGTCCCATTACAGATATTCCATACAAGGGTCCACAATGCTCTCAAAGTAACACAAACAAGAAATAGTTTACACCAGTAAATTCCCATAGTACAAATTGGCTTTATGTTCCGCCCGGTAGTGGTGGAAGGCCCAGTGCCATGTTCTGGTGAAAATTCCTGGCTCTTCACTTCACCAAGCTAAAGATAGGCAGCCCTGAAAGGTAACAAACGGATGATGGTGAAAAAAGGCAAGACGATGACAATCGTGGATAAAAATCGCATTTTGTTTAAGACTTAAAATTTATAAAAAAGGGATAAGAATGGAGTGGAGTGCTGTAATAAAAAGGAACATTAATATTAGTATATAAAATGTAATGTACATATCTAAAGACAAGACATAGCCAGAAGTATACGAGGCAGGCGAGCCGCCCCGCAACCTCAACATGCTTCCTGCACACAATTTATTTTCATCAAACAGGAATTTACCCTTTTTTTTTATTTTATATACCATTGGTGAATGTATACTGTATATACCGTATATTATTTTTTATTTTTTTTACTTTATGTGCATTTTAATTGCTCTTATCATGTCGGGTCCAGTAATTCTCCCCATAACTCTTTTCTTGCAGTTATTTTGCTGGATTCCAAAGCACAACAGACAGAACTGGAATGGATCTCCTCTCCATCCAGTGGGGTAAGATTTCTTCCTTCCAGTCCTAAGAGAGACGTGGTCAGGGCGGGCAGCAGACCGGAGTAGGGAATGCTCAGGCGTTAAGAAGGTTTTACATTTCGTACAGGGCGTAGGGAAGGGGGTCTCTACATCAGAACCAAATGTTACCTGTGAAAAAAGCCTTTCGGATTTAGTTTTGTATTGGCTTACCTTTGTGTCCTTCCCGCAACCTCCGAGGCTGGGTGCCCCTTCACTCATTAACGTGCTCCTCACATAGCGCTTCAGTACTTAGGAAATAATTACCGCTGGACAGAAGATTACCTGTCAGCTATTATTGTCTCCGCCAGTGAAGAAGACCTGGGAACTGGCCTTTAACCGGTTTAAATATCATGATCCGCACCATTGTAGAAGCCGTGGACATAGCTGGTGCAGATCAAATCTATTATGTGTTACAACAACCAAAAGATGAGAAGGGCTAATTGAACACCTTATTTTACTTTAGTTTTGTCATTTACACCCTTAATAATTAAATAGACAAGGAATATATGTTTCCCAGTGTAGAAATGTAACAAATAGGCAAGCATTACTATGAAACTGCAGTATGTAATCATCTGGGTAGCCCAACAAATAAGCCGTAAACCCACAGTGACCTGCCATTATTATAATTACATGTTATTGCTGTTTGGGCTAGCTGCGGGTCACATGTTCTCGCTATCAGATCGCTGGGGTGCCATTAGCTGCCCCCTAATACTCTAGCGTCTTCACTTCATTCTAGGCTTTTCCCAAATTATTTGTTGATCTTCTTACAAAGTTGCCTATAAAATGTAACGGCCATGTACACACCTCTCCAGTGTCCTCCATCAGTGTGTGTGATGCTGACCCAAAGCTGGGCTTCTCAGTGGAACCCTATCTATCTATATACTGCATATTTATCTGTCTGTATATCTCATATCTATTTCTTATTTATCTATATATCTACGGTATCTCATCTCGATCTGTCTATCTAATATATGTCTCGTATCTATCTGTTTTATCTCGTATCTATCTATCTCTCTATCTCAAATCTATCTATCTCTCTCATATCTATCTCTCTATCTCGTATCTATCTGTCAATCTCGTATCTATCTCTCTCATATCTATCTCTCTCATATCTATCTCTCTCATATCTATCTCTCTCATATCTATCTATCTCTCTATCTTGTATCTATCTCTCTATCTTGTATCTATCTCTCTATCTTGTATCTATCTCTCTATCTTGTATCTATCTCTCTATCTTGTATCTATCTCTCTATCTTGTATCTATCTCTCTATCTTGTATCTATCTATCTATCTTGTATCTATCTATCTATCTTGTATCTATCTATCTATCTTGTATCTATCTATCTATCTTGTATCTATCTATCTATCTTGTATCTATCTATCTATCTTGTATCTATCTATCTATCTCATATCTCATCTCTCTATCTCGTATCTATCTCTCTATCTCATATCTATCTCTCTCGTATCTCTCTATCTCGTATTTATCTCTCTATCTTGACACGTCCACGTTCCTGGTACTTGTACTATTCCTTTCTTCTGTTTCCGTCTCCACATATGACTGTGAAGTGCTGCACTACACCAGCATGAGCAGAGCTGGCTCCTGGCCCGTCTGTCATTGTCATTTTCCTGTCCTCTTTACACATTTAATAAAAGTCCATCATCAGGTTTGCTTCCTGAGCAGGGAAATGTTGAATTTGTTAGTGTTCCAACCAGTTACCTTCATAGCCCATTTCTGACAGAAACTGCATAGATTTTGTGACTAGTAGTAACTAACTGTACTTCATGACATGGCTTTGTATACTGTAGCTGGAGGTCTTCTCCTGTCCGTCATCCGCATACCGTCCGGGGTTTAGGTAGAAGTCCTATAGCTGGAGCGATGAAAATGTCGCCCAAGTAAACAGGGCTTGCTTTGTTACATGGCTGATATGACTTCTATCTGTTTTCAGTGGGAAGAAATCAGCGGTTTGGATGAAAACTACACACCTATTAGAACTTATCAGGTATGTCAGGTCCTGGAACCCAACCAGAACAACTGGCTACGAACTAACTGGATATCTAAAGCCAACGCACAAAGGATTTTTGTGGAGCTAAAGTTCACTTTAAGGGATTGTAACAGTCTTCCTGGTGTACTGGGAACTTGCAAGGAAACCTTTAACTTGTATTACTATGAAACCGATTACGACACTGGCAGAAACATGAGAGAAAATCAATATGTGAAAATAGACACTATTGCCGCAGATGAAAGTTTTACCCAAGGAGATCTCGGAGAGCGCAAAATGAAGCTGAATACAGAGGTTCGGGAAATTGGCCCCCTCTCCAGGAAGGGATTCTACCTGGCATTCCAGGACGTCGGAGCCTGCATTGCCCTGGTCTCAGTGAAGGTCTACTACAAGAAATGCTGGACCATCATTGAGAACTTAGCCGTATTCCCTGACACCGTCACTGGCTCCGAATTCTCCTCCTTGGTCGAAGTAAGAGGGACATGCGTGAGCAACGCTGAGGAAGAAGCGGATAATTCTCCCAAGATGCACTGCAGTGCGGAAGGCGAATGGTTGGTGCCCATTGGAAAATGCATCTGCAGAGCGGGCTATCAGCAAAAAGGCGATACCTGTGAACGTAAGTCTGAGCGGTAAATCCAAATGATTAAGAACTGTTTTTGTTAATGATTTTCTGGTGCATTTATGAGTGGTTTAGGCTTTTTCTTATGACAGAATCAATAAGGAGTGGACTATAGCTACTTCTGCCATCTGGAAAGTTTCTCCGGGGTGGACTGTAGCGTTAAGGCTTTATAAACCTTGTAGTGGACTGTAGAGATAAGGCTTTATAAACCCTGTAGTGGACTGTAGTGTTACGGCTTTATAAACCCTGTAGTGTTGCAACTTTATAAACCCTGTAGTGGACTGTAGTGTTGTGGCTTTATAAAACCTGTAGTGTTGCGGCTTTATAAACCCTGTAGTGGACTGTAGTGTTGCAACTTTATAAACCCTGTAGTGGACTGTAGTGTTGTGGCTTTATAAAACCTGTAGTGTTGCGGCTTTATAAACCCTGTAGTGGATTGTAGTGTTGCAACTTTATAAACCCTGTAGTGGATTGTAGTGTTGCAACTTTATAAACCCTGTAGTGGATTGTAGTGTTGCAACTTTATAAACCCTGTAGTGGATTGTAGTGTTGCAACTTTATAAACCCTGTAGTGGACTGTAGTGTTGTGGCTTTATAAAACCTGTAGTGTTGCGGCTTTATAAACCCTGTAGTGGACTGTAGTGTTGTGGCTTTATAAAACCTGTAGTGTTGTGGCTTTATAAAACCTGTAGTGTTGCGGCTTTATAAACCCTGTAGTGTTGCGGCTTTATAAACCCTGTAGTGTTGCGGCTTTATAAACCCTGTAGTGTTGCAGCTTTATAAACCCTGTAGTGGACTGTAGTGTTAAGGCTTTATAAACCCTGTAGTGGACTGTAGTGTTAAGGCTTTGTAAACCCTGATGAGGTTGACGGCCAAAATAATGTAGAATTACAGTCGGAGGGAAGTTCAGCTCTCATATCAGCTACATGCAATGGAAGCTATTTGAGCCTGCAGAGCACAGCTTCTCCAAGTGCATACCTATAGAGGCTGATGTAGCAGAGCCAGCGTCGTATACTGATTCATCTTCCAAGTGACTGTATCAGGGTGGCACATGTAGTGTTTCTTATCCCATGTTTATGTGCTGTGGGTAAGGCTACTCAGTTTTGCTCTAATGAATTCTGAATGGATAAGTGTCCGTCTGATGAAACTGAGCCAAACGGATCCGTTCTGGCACACAATGTAAGTCAATAGGGACGGTTTTCTATGACACAATCTGGCACAATAGAAAACGGATCCGTCCTCCATTTTACTTTCAGTGGTGTTCAAGACGGATCCGTCTTGGCTATGTTAAAGATAATACAAACGGATCCGTTCTGAATGGATGCAGACGGCCATATTATCTGAACGGATCCGTCCATGAGGAATCCGCACAAAACGCGAACAAGTGAGAACATCAGGGCGGTTTTCTAGAATCTGCCTTCCACCCACCAGGGCATGTTTCCTATTCCCACAAATAGCCTTTCAGTGTGTCCGATACCCGGATTCCTGCAAGGGACAGTTTGGCGCTATTTAACTGTACAAGTAGTGGTTACATTCTCCGAGTTGTCCTCTGCCAGGACTTTAAAATATAGCAAATGAAGCTGAAAATTCATGGAGAGCCATCACCGGGCTCTGGCAGGGCCCTTTTACATTACTTGCTCCACGGCTGTAGACGCTAACTGCCATTTTCTAATCCTCGGGCAACTCAAATGACTTTCTTTAATAAGGTTTGATGTGTAATTGCTAAGCGCGGGTGGATTCCGGAGCAGTTGATCAGACACTCCAGCGGCTCAGCACAATCCACTTTAACACTTGTAGCGGAGAAATTGGAAGTTGGAAGTATAATCTAGTTAGAAATAGAGGTTATAGGTTGCCCGGGCGTCTCGCACAGCACTGTGTCTAAGCTTCTAATGGCATTAAAGGCAAGGCTTCCCGGGATAGCGTCTCCTAAGGAACAGCACATCCTTCCGTAGCACTGGGGGGGCAGGAGTTGTTTGCAGCCATGTAAAACAAATGCACTGAACAAGCTTCCTTGAGCAGGGCACTTCATTTTGAGCAGCGAATATGCCTGGGCTGTCATTTATTCTGGAGTGTTGCACTGTGTTTGTTTGCTACAATAATTCCCTTCCTTGGCTTGCATCCCAAGCAACTGCAGAGAAAATGCCTTGCAGAAGAAACATACATCAGCTTCTGCCGCTCCTGAGCCTGGCAGCCTGACCATGAATTCCCCACAGCTATGATGGAATACTTGACTTGCCAATGCACTTGATCACGGATCCCCAGATTGGTGTACGCTTACTGCCCTCTCTCTTCTAGCCAAAGCTTTACCCAAATCTCAAACGCCAGAGAAAAACCTGAAAAAGCCAGATCATTACAAGCCGCTCTCAATCTGACGGTATGAAATGAGTGTATGCTTCATTATTAAACCATTAGCTGGCTGACGGCCCTGACATTGCGCAGCCTCTTGCCGTCCGTAGAGTGGGCGACTTGACGTCCCCTCTTGCTGAAATCTTTGATTGATAGCTCAGCTAGGCTCGTCCTAAATCCCTGCAGCGTTTAGGCACTGGATACCGTTGTACGCTGCCGGCAGAGCTCGCGCGTTTTGTGCTACATTTCCAGAGATTAGTTTAATGAATGCGGTCCCCCTGCCTGTTTCAGTAACTTCTCACCCGGGAGAGCAGGCGTACCTCTCGACATCTTTATCAAGGCCAGCAGCTATAGGTACAATGTATATATCGCAGCGCAGGAATTAATTTGCCGGAAGCGTTAATAACGCTGCTTCAGTCGGTTCACGTTTCCTTCTTAGCGGGGCTTGCGGAAAAAAATAAAAATAAAATGTAGAAAAAATTATTTCAAGTTAAAAATGCCACACTGTACGTTTGCACCGTAGGTTCCCCATCCCCTTCCCATAATTCCTAAATAAGACATCCGTATTCTGTAGACCATTCTGCAGCACGTTGCACCTCAAGGCCAGTAGGTGAGCTACAAAGCCTTCTATTAGCACACCCTAATCTGCCCATACATTAAATATGAGCACAATGTGCGCCTCTCTAACAGGGGCTGGATAAACGAGTGCTTGGCTCCCTTTCATTGCCGGTTATTAAACACACAGATGAGCATTACGGCTCTTGGAAATACTTCTTTCAATCAAGTCGTCAAAGCATCAGCGATGTAATGATGAGCTTTAACTAAATTGTACTGTGATTTAATCATTCAGCGTGGAAGAGAAAGGGAAACGGGGCTTCGGTTTCCTTCTTTTATCCTGAAAACAGAGAGCCGCTGTGAAGGCAGAACTTGATAGGTGCACACAATAGGGCAAATTGTTCAGGAGCCGAAGGCTTGTGTCATTATTCCTAAATCCACCAACTGGCAGCATGTGAACTGGATTTATTCCGTCTGAAACCCCTCCGTACCCTCTTTCTGCAAATTATATATTTTAGTGTAAACAGCTTTAAAAGTCTCTTAAAGGGCCACCACACTTTTTTTTTATTTATAAACCACCATATCAAAAGTCGTACTAGTTTTTACGTCTTTTGTGCAAGGCTTTTTGAAACACAGCGGGGAGGTAGTAAAGAGGACAGCTAGAGGCAACTTTGCTTATATACACTTGGTCACCTAAAATGAAGAAATTGCCTGTAATGATAAGTACGTGTTACCATAGGGGCTGACACCCAGCTTTTCTATACCCTTGAATGGCTGAACTGTCACTGATGAATCGGGCCACCATTTGACTGCTTATGGTAACCCAGTGGTAAGTACTGTTACCTTGTAGCGCTGGGTTAATATGTGAGTTTCCTCTTACACTTCAAAAAGTGTTTTTAGGGTGGTTTCGCTCAAAGACAAACACAGATTTTTTTTGGGGGGGGGGGGGAAGCCACTGGGGGAAGCCACTGCAAGTTTTTTATATGTAGGTTTTTAAGCCAAAGCTAGGAGTGGATCCAGGAGGATGGAAAACTATAAGACCTTTTTATATTTTATTTCTTTGCCTAAAAAAAAAAAAACACCATAAAAAAAACTACCACAAAGCTGCATTAAAAAAAAGCCTTATGTGAACCCACCCTAAGGGTCCATTCACACGTCCACAAAATGGGTCCTCATCCGTTCCACAATTTTGCGGAACAGGTGCGGACCCATTCATTTTGAATGGGGCCGGAATGTGCTATCCACATTTTCGGATCCGCACTTCCGTTCGGCCAAAAAATAGAACATGTCCTATTCTTGTATGCTATTGCGGACAAGAAAAGGTATTTTTTATGAGAGTCCCAGCGATGTGCGGTCTGCAAAATGCGGAACGCACATTGCCGGTATCCGTGTTTTCCGGATCCGGAAAACGCATACGGACGTGTGACTGGACCTTTAGGTTGCTTTCACATGTAGTTTTTTTGGTGGCATTTTTTTAATGCAAAAACACCAGCTCTGGTTGTTAGCTATGGGAAATATGAAACGCAGGACACACTAATTTGATTTATTTTTGCTATAGGCGTTTTTGTTAATCTGGTGCCGTTTTTTTTGTTTTTCTGGCTTCCTTTTTTTTTTTTTTAAACCCAGCACTTTAGATCTTGGCATTTTCCAGGCTTTTTGAAAACTACTCCCTATAGGGGGGAAAAAAGCCATGTAGAAAATGCTAGTGATAAAACACACAGTATGCAACAGCCACCAGAAAAAAAAAATGCCACAAAAAATAAATAAATAAAGCTTTTGTTTACTCTGGGGCTTTCTTTTAGGCCTCATGCACACGGGCGTTGCCCAGCCATGGGTCTCAATCCGTCCCGGCCGCAACATGCGGTCCCCAATGCACAGAACGGCCGCACAATGGCCGTGTGCATGAGGCCTTATAGGTAGGAAAATAACAGAGCCAAATTCATGTGTGCAGACCCTTATAGGTTAATTAGCTTCTGAGGAAGTTGACCCTTGTGTGGGTCTGATATATGGAAAATTAGAATGATACGACTGTCGCCAGTGGAATCACAATCTGTACAGTGCGGCAGAATATGTCAGCACTATATAAGCAGAATAAATAGATAATAAACTAAATAACCCTAAAATGCACTTTACATAAGATAAAGAAATAAGAAGTGTAGAAATCAGTGTGTCTCATTCCATTTTATATAATATATATATATATATATATATATATATATAATTATATAATATGTGATTTTTCTGTTGTTTTGTTTAGTAGACTAATTTACTAAGTGCATTATTTTGTATAACATTACAAGGTTGGCCAAAAAGATGCAAGCCAGAGGCACCCTGGTGCCAATCTGACTTTAGTCTCTCATCAAGAGCTTTTATGATATCGGTAGAAGGAGACCTTAAAAGCAAGGATGTGGATTGCAGAGGTGGTAGTCTCATCGGACTCCTCCAGTAATTATGTGTGTGTGTTTGGGGGTGGAGGAGGGGGGGGTCTGGTACAGGATTTCAGTTGGGGCCCTGGTTCTTCAGGTTACTGCTCTGTATCAGTATTATTGCAAGGTGAATTGACTGCCTCTCAGTTGAGGTAGGGGCTCATGGATAATCGGAAGACTATTTTGACATTTTTACCTTTTGATACTTCACTTTGTGTAACAGGTCCGTCCACTTTAGGTGCTGTTCACGTGCATACACATTCACATACCTGAATACCTAAAAAATAATAATATCCTGATGGGTAATAATGGATTGGGTATAATCTGTCAGATGGATCATGGCGTATATGCCATATTCCACATCTTAGGTCAGCTATAAATTTGACCCCACCATGTAGTGCTGCAGTCTGTGGACACATGCTTTAGGAGATATATCGCTGCCATGACCGCTTTCACTTGAATGATGCAAATACAAAAATGTTATCACAACACATGCCCATATATTGTATTGCCCAGCGCAATGTAAGGATGCCGTCCAGCACTTTACACTTATTGGCACCTTTTATAAAATTTTGCTTCAAAGCATGATGTTGTGTAAAAAGGCATACAAATAATTTGTGGGGGGCTAAACTGTTGACCTAAGCAGAGCTTGAGATGTTCACCCCCTCCAAAATATACATTTCAGGATGTTCATATTCACCAGAGCTCCTAACACCAATATCCTCTTGAAGGGTGTAAATATTCGTGTCGCAGAGCTGGCATGTGGCCTGATGAGGTGATTACATGTGCAACTGCTCATAGTCACTCTTTATGTGGAAAAAAATAATAAAAGACCCCTAAAATGTTAGTCAGAGCGCACATATCCTCTCTAAATCGTAGAAGTGGGTGATAACATGGAACAAAGGTTATGTAATCTCCCAATCCGACAGAGGAGAGAGAACATGCAACACAGTCACTAGTCTCTTCTCCTCTCCCACCGCAAACACAGAGGACCCGAAAGTCCACCTTTTCTTACTGCTCCCCAAATAAGATTCTGGGCTTCAATGTCCTGCAAAGGTCTAAGCTCTAGCTACCACATTCTTGCCATGGCATAAATTACATATACCCTTGGCAGATAAAAGCGTGTAATCTTTTTTAAATCTCATTTATATCTTTGTGCTATGTGTTTTCTGCTGCTTTTCACCTATTTTTCACTGGTTTCTATTTGTACAGCTTTTATCTTTACCTTACTGCAATGCTGCTTTACTGTTCCGGTAATGAAAATGACTTCTCTTCGGAGCTCTGTTTGTTCAGATATATCTTGTGGTAATCCTATATATGTAAATTCTAACATTTTTATCTTTGTACCTAAATATACAAACTTGCAAAGAGATAATGCAAAACTGGAAAGGACACTGAACACAATTATGTGCATTTTGAAGGACATTTAGCCCTTGGACATCTGTTTTGTTTTTTTCCTGCTTGTGCCAGTGAGTGATGCTTTTTTAATGGCATTTGTACGTTGCGTTTTTGTACTGATGTATTTTCTCCATACTACTTTACAGAGGAAGTGTCATGCTTTCCTATTGAAAAAAAATAAGGAATACAAAAAAGTCCATATAGTGTAGTAACACATACTATATGGACAAAAACACCTGTCAGGCAAGTCGGGCATTTTTTGAAGGCCAAAAAAAATGCACAACACAATACTATGCTTCAGCAACCTAGGGGTTCTTCACATGCAGTTTTGATCCTGGTGTCTTTGGTTCCCCAAAAAAGGCCTGACTTTTTGGAGATATTTTTGCCCATATAGTATATTACATCCCCCCCCCCCCCCGTAGTATTGCATGCATCCTATGTGGAGCTTTATGAGGAAAAAAACATAGTTAAAGGGAATCTGTCACTTCAATTTTGGACCGTTATCTACAGTAATACTTGAGTAGTACTGTAGATATGGAGCCCAGGTCACAATTTTTTTTTTTTCCTACTGCCCCCATTCTCATGCTGTCGGCACACAGAGCTGCATTGATATGCATTGTCAGGACTTCACTGCATACACACGAGTCCTCTCCATTATGTTAGAAATACACAGCAGTCCAAGACTGTGTATTTCAGTGTATTTTTCAGTGCTGGAGAACCGGGGACAGTAGGAAAATAAAAAATAGTGATCTGGACTCCTTATCTGCAGTACTACCCATGTCCAAAATCGAGGTGACAGATTTCCTTTAAATACTTCCATGCAAAAAGCGGCATTAAAAATGTCAGCACACATTACATATGCATATTTTTTTTAAAGCTGGAGTAAAAACAATCGAATTCTGATGGAGAAAAATGCTGGGCAATAAAAAATAAAATTTCCCGAAGAAAATACAGCCGTCCCCCACTGATCAGCTGTAAGAAGAAGTTGCAGCCCTTTATGAGCATGCAGACCTCTTACTAGGCCATGTGACATCACGTTAATCGGTCACATGGCCTACGCACATTTCAGTTCAATTCAAGTGAATGGAGCTGAGTTGCAATACCAAGTATGGCCACTATCCAGTGGATGGCGCTGTAATTAGAAACCTGTAAGGAGGCCGCCACGCTCACCAGAGCTTCGGTGAACGCCACAGCTTCCTCAAACATCTAAATGGGCAGGGTTGTCAGGAGTTGGACGACTGCGATTTCATATTGAGGACATATCCCGAGGATAGTCCTTTGGTTTAAAAATTCTGGAGAACCCCTTTTCTGTTCCATCATTTCTGGCCTTGGCTCAAAATCTGCGTGAAAAAAAAATAATATGTGGCTTTTTCCCCAAAAAACTATGGGCATCATTTATGTACAGATATACGCCAGCTTTGTGGCATATATCTGGCGCAGATTCTGTCGCACACCATTTTGCAGCAGAGTCTATGATTTCTCCGCGTTCACGGCAGGTCTAAAAAACTAGGGGTGGATGGAGAAGGGCCGGCAGGTCCGTCTCATTCATAATTTTCTACACATGTTTTAGGCATAGAAAATGCTCTAAATGTAAGACGGCAAGGAAGCTATCTTGCATTTAGAATTGCGGTGGAAACGCCGAAAAAATGTATGGCCAGCGCTGTAAATAACTTTGGTGATCCACCGCCAGCGCAGGGCCTTATTAAGACTGTCGTCTTAATAAATGTACACTACGGTATAGAATATACATTAATAAATTAATAAATGTTTGTCGATTCTTAAACGGTTAAACTGAAATCCTGAATGTTCGTGTTTCTCTTCCTCACTTCTGTTTGCTGGGACTTCACATTGGAAATCTGCTTTAGCTGTCCCTGAGCACACAGAAAAGACGAGGGAGAACAAGGAGTTACCTGTGAGGTTCTGAAAGAGAATAATGATTATGCAGGGTGAAACCAAGAACTCACCAATGACCACAAAGCTCTAGGCTCTACCTAATATATCTCTTAACCACCCAACAGTCAGCCTAAAATTGGAAAAACCCTTCTGAAAATGGCCCTTTTTATTGTAGGTTTTCAATTTATGTCTAAAATACAGTTAGCGCACAGCTCATGTGACTCTTAACAATTTAACCCCTTAGTGACATAGTTAATTTTAGACTGTGTGTCAGAGTGGTAGATGCCCCTTAATAAATTAGGCACATCTCTGGCACTCCTTTTGTCAGAAACCCTAGCTGGCGTAGAATTGATCTATAACTTACACCAGTTCATGGCTTCCGTTATAGTAAATATGATGGGATGCAGAAAGCTCCGCCCCTCCTGCTAAGCCCCACTTTTTTTTTGCCACTTTAGAAAAGTTTGATAAGCTCATAAAGTCGCAAATTATGATGCAAGTGTGCTGTGTGCAACTTTATTTTTTTTATGGTGTAATAGCTTTGATAAATGCTCCTTGTAGTGTATTAAATAACTTTTACTATTTTATTTTTAGGTGTGGAAGATAAAAAACATCAATTTTAACTTTGTTAAAGGGGAGAGGGCTGATTTAACCCTTCATTTCTTGGGCGCTGTAGATAGAGTTATGGGTCTGGTCTTGTTCAAAAGCTGACAACCTGGCGCTTTAAAGCAAAACCAGGATTGCAGAATTATCTCCTATACATCGGGAGATATTGGCTTTAGAAATCAGGTTGGGAGTAAAAGCAGATCTCCTCCTACAGGGCCAGAGATATGAAGGGTTAAAGCATCCCAAGCCCGCCCACCCCCCCCCCCCATCTCCCCCCTTTTGCTGAACCTCTGCTCCGGCTCAACTGTTAGGTCCTTTTCTCAAAGCTCAAGTAGAGCTTGGGCAAAAGTGTTGGGGAGTTAAAGGAGTATTCTCATCTCAAACATTTATGGCATATCCTGTGGCTACAGCTGTCGTCTCTGGGACTCGTGCCTATATCTAGAATAGCCTCTCCTAAACTTTTCCTGCCTGGAGGTGGTTGGGACTATGGAAACAACCGAGTGGTCTGTGCTACTCAGTTTTCATGGCATCCCTACAAGTTAATACATATCACAAGTTACGGCGACAGCATTAGCTTGCTCTGTTGCACAGTTTCTCCATCTACTATTCACTTTAATGGGGACCATGAAAACCTTGAAGCATAGATTATATGGCTCTTTTCTTAGTCCAGACCATCTCAGGACACTGCATTAAGAGGAGAAGATGTCCAGGGTCTGGCTCCTACTGAGATGGGAATATGCCCTCAATTATTAAGATGTTGCACTGTCTCACCCTGCCGAGTCCTTGTGAGACTTGTGGGAGAAGGAGCACTCAATAATAAATTGACCTGTTGTGTGTAGGGAAAGACTTTGATCAAATCTTAGTTAAAACAAGGCTGGCTAGTAACAGGTATTCTACCTATTGTGGGGACTCACTCTGGTAGACAAGACAAGCTGACGCAGTATAAAGGCATAAACCAGTTTGTAACTTAAAAACTTCAGTGTTTTATTCACACTTATGGCAACAAAACAGTACGACAGTCTATTTGCAGTTTTGGTGTTCCTTCACACCTAGACAGTTCATACAGCAAAAACAGTCACCTTTTTTCCTGGGTGTTAATCCACACCCGGTCGGCATAGCACAGGACAGAGCAGTCCTCCCGGACTCAGGCGTCCAGCAGGCACAAGGCTCAGATTCCACAGAGATTGACGAGCTCCAATGTCAGAGAGAGATGATCACTACCACCTAACACTGATGTTTTTTATAGGCCTCTAAAAACTTGGCCTAGAATGTAGGGAGTAGTCACCCACCCAGCACTTTGGCTACTCCCAGTAAGAGCCGTCCCGGATCAGGTATTACAGCTATACTAAATAGCAAGGTGTCAAACAGCAACTGAAACTGGCTCTTACTCCACCAAGGCCAGGAACCTCGTGACACATACCTTCCGTCAACGACTGTCCCTTGCGCCTTCCTACACTATCCAGAAGCAGTAGCAAATGTGCTCTGCCTGCACTGTTCTGCATGATGACTATGTTGCGTGACCATGGCATAATTGCCATGCAGAAGGTTCATTGCAGACTTGCTCTGGGGTCCTAAAGTGCTTTTATTGTAGAGTATTGCACATTCTAATTAGAATTGGCCATACAGTAGTTTTCCATTTTACCCCTGTCGCTAGTACTTAATGTGAGCAGGAAATGGTTAACGTAGACAAGGCAGCCATGCTCCTGCAGACTATCAGGAGAAAGTCCACGAGTAGCATTGTAGCAGAGCCGATTTTCTCTTCTTTGTTTGTTTTCTAGTGAAGTGTGCAAATCAAATGAATAATCCACGTTTTAATCTCCTGCTGATCATCCCACCATTGTAAGCATATATGAATATGTAAGCAGGCGAGGCCCTCTTATTATTCATAATCAGTCAGACGCAAACTGACGACAGGAATCCCAGAGAGCCGTGACATTGATTGATAGACACGCTGTGAGACTACGCACGGGCCATTTAGACACATAACACCACAGTCGCCCAGCAGCCCCTAAAAAGCACCATGCCAGGCATTCACTCTTCTACACTGAAGACATTTGACATTATGGGGGGGGAAGGGCATGCTTTCTTCCGCTCAGTTGCCATATGCTACTACAAGACTGTAAAGATATGTGAAGGATCTTTAGTGGTCTACGTTGTATATAAATTGAGACTTCCACAGATTTGGTAGCAGCTTGATGCTTGTAAGTTACACATGAATTGAAACCACTCAAGTGGGATTTTCGAGACTTTTTTTAACTGATGACCTTTCCTCTGGACAAGTCATCCGAGGATGGGTCATGAGTTAACAAAAATGCCTTTAAAGCTATGTTCAGACACTATGTATTTGCCATGGAACTTCGAGGCTGACTGGTCTGTAGTTGGACTGCTTCCGCTTCGCAGTTTTCATGTGATTTTATAATTTTTTCTGGCGGAAACACATTTTTAAAATCTAAACAGAAGATATTTGCGGCCCTGTCGATGACTGTCGATTTCCCATGAGAGGCGGATGTGAACATACCCTAACGCTTGCTTAAGGCAAATGTTAATTAATAGCTGCTGCAAGTAAAGTCCCCAATGTGATACCTCTCAAAATAGGTGTTCCTCCATGACCTATGCATGTGCTACAGACAGTGTACCCTGATCATCTGTTGGTATTGTTAGAGGTGACACATGATTCATTAACAAGGTAACAGTCAGTACTCTGACAAAAAAAATCACAGAAAAAAATAAGATAAAAACATCCTGCATGGTATGATATACAAATCTGCGGATGTCCCTGGCCATATTATTGAAGAAAACCACAGAAATAAGATAATAATGCACTTAGTAAAGTAGATGCAAGCATTATATATGGACAAAGTCCTCACTCTGATATAATATCTGAGACACTTAGCCAATATATTTTGATCAAAACACATCTGAGCCCACCTACCAAGCGCCAAGGTGGTCTCAGGTCAGGCGGGTCCTACGCTAAACCTACCTAAGCCATTGGGCTTCTATGTTCAGGAGCGCAGACGCCGCACATATGGTGTGCTGCTCCTAGTCACCTCCATGTGCATCAAGCAACCAATGGAAGAAGGAGCAAGCACAGCCATATGTACCACCTAATTAAGGCGCTCTATTGTATAGGAAGGGCAAAAGTGCAGAGTCAGTACTCTGCAGAAAACATTCACTATGGGTAATGTAGGAAGCATACGCAAAGGTGAGGGACATTGTAGACGACCTGGGTCTGTATTTAGATGATGTCCGATTGTCTGGCAAGTTTAGGCCCTATATGGAAATTATCATATATGGAAGCAAGTTCAGACGGATTGTTATATATAGTAGGCAGCTAGCAGAAACTGCACACCCGTAGTATGAGCAGCAGAAGCAAAGCACATGGTATGGAAGTATTTACAAGTATAGGGTGTAACACCAGTGTTTTCTCTGAGCTTTGAAACTTGCATTGTTATACGGTAGTTTATTTAGCCATATACTCTACATAGCCCAGCATAGGAATTTAGTGATTATTGACAACCGATGCATGCAAGTTACATTTAGTCTTGTTTGTCCAAGCCACCTGTTACTTCTAGTAAAAAACGGAAATGTAATAGGTAATCTTAAAGGGCAGCAAATGTTATAAAATACAAAAAAAACAATACTCCCCTCTCCAATCCCACGCTTAAGTAACGCAGAAGCCTCAGCGGCCTTTGTTTGTAAGCAGCCAATCAGTGACCTCAGTGGTCACGTGTAGTACCACTGGTGCCACTGCTGTGCTATGAGAACCATGATGTCCGTCGTATGGCATGTGATTGTTGAGCCCACTGAACCATAACCGGGGTGACCTATAGATGTGCACTGCACTGGATGTTATTTTTCTCAAAGGTCGGATAAAAGGTGTAAAGTAAATGAGACAATTAGAACTTTGTGTTGTGTAACCAATAACGTATAGATATTTTATTAATTAGTTTCTACAAAACGTACCAAGAGTGGATTTCGGCTACTGTTCGGGGGTCAAATGTGATAGAGGAAGGGCTATTGTGTAACCTGTATGTCTTAGGGATGCTGCTATGGGCTTTTTGCCACAAGGATTTCAAATGTCCTTCTTTAAGTGTTGAGCAGTTGACTGTGTTTTGAGATGAATCTAGACGATTGACAGGGGAGACTTTAGGCTAGGGCTGGTCAGAAAGACCTTTTTGGTGTGTAGCAGGAGACATCTCATGGCATTGTGTCTTTTGTACACCATTTATGGCCCTTATGGCTGTATTTCACTTATAGGTGTGTCCTTTTACTCCTCATGCACACGACCATATGTGTTTTGTGTCCAGAAACTGCGGATCTGCCAAACATGGATACCGGCTGTGTGCATGCCAGTAGAAATGTCCTATCAATGTCCAGAAATTGGACAAGTATATAGTAGCTTTAATCTTTTTTGCAGGACTACGGCACAGACATATGTGTTGTCTGAATTTTTTTGTGCCCCCCCCCCCCCATTGCATTGAATGGGTCTGCATCCGATCTGACCAAATATATGGTTGTGTGGATAAGATCTTAATATGCATCCTTTAGTCTTTAAGATGCAGAGGATGCTCCAAAGTTCAGATGGAAGGGAATAAAATGACTGAAAGGGATCTGAGACTGGGAGCAGCACTTGTTGTCTTCTATCTGATCTGCACGCTTTCCCTTCCTGTCGCTCTCGGCGGCATTGAGTCACTATCATGCTTACACAAGCGCTATCCATCACTGTCACACTTGCATTCACTGTCACTCAAGCAGAAATGACCAATCACTGTCACATTAATTGTTATATATTGTTCTCACATATAAATCAATGGATCCTGAGCAGACACGTCTTGGGGTTTATATAGGGAGGCAGAGTATACGGTAATAATCACTATAATTGCTCATAGTCCCTGAAGATGTTTCCATTCCCTTCACCCTTCCCATCCTCGCCTCACGCGTAACGTTCTAGAACACATTTAAAAAAATGTTTGTCTAATACATTTTTGGGTTATTTTGGGTAAAAACTGAGGCAATAAGTGGCTTTGAGGTGAACTAATCATGCCCATGAAGGTTGTAAGGACTGTTTTGCCCTTGGTTCTTGCTTTAGTATGGAAGTGGCGAAGCCAAGGTCACAGAAAGCAAGCTTCTTCAATTTAATTTAGGTTCTGGGTATGCAGAAGATATTGCATTGTGAATTGTCACAATTGATATTACGAACAGTGCTAAACCCTGAATAGCAATTTTCTCATTGTTTTCCTGATTTCCCAAGCAGCCGTGTAAGATTTTATATTACAGAATGCAGCTTGGTTTAGAGAAAAATGTTATTATTTTATGTCTTAATTATTGTTCAGAACCTACAATAACAATAAAACAAATGGAGGTTGCCTCCAGTCTTCTCACCATTGGTGGGAGCCGCGTTTCATTTCGCTACACATTTCATGTGGATTTTAGGGGCCTAAATGTATTAAACGCCTGATTTATTAGCTCAGATAATATTACATATCAGCCATGAGCTGGGATAGTCAGCCACGGGGAAGGCATTATTGTGGTTGCTTGCAAATAGCTGACCCTGCTAATATTACTTTGAATGCCCCTTGCTGTATTTGTTGTGCCCTCCATAAAGGCTATATATATATATATATATATATATATATATATATATATATATATATACACACACACACATCTATAGGAATTCATTCTGCATATTGGACTCCCCTGCCTGCAAATCTCACAAGGAAGTCAAAGACTGAGCGTACTGGAAACTGTGTTCGACCAAGACTGTAATAGAAGTGGCAGTATAACACCACCCTGCGAGAGGCTATCCCTGCCTGCACAATGCCCTCTATACAACAGGGACCCGCCGACAGGTTCTCTTTATTGCAGAGCCTTCACAGATATAAAGTGACCCTTTGTGATATAAACTACCACTGCGAGGTTCTATCATTTACAAAGAAAACACAAATTCTATTTAAGGTGGAAAAATGTGTAATCATGAGAAAAAATATATCCGCACATGATCCAACAGACTACAGATTCATCTATACATAGTAACGGCACAGAATGGCATCATATACTAACATACAGTTGGTATTGTTCATGTAATAAGGCATCTGATAATCAGACCCAAAATTTAGAAGACACAGAAGAAACGTAACTAAACCTTAGGGTGGTCTTACGAACTTTTTTATGGCTGTTTTGTTTGTAAAAAAAAAAGCATGAATTTTTAGCAGTTTTTACAAGTTCCCTCCTAAAAAGGGGGAAAAAACTTTTTTTTTTTTTTTTAATGTCTGGACATTCTTCATGTAGGTTCTCTACTTTTAATCCCAATTTTTTTTTTATGCCATACCTGGCCATTTACTGTGATTAATGAATTGACACAGTCCAGTCAGCTATCAGGTCACCGCGAAGCTGCATTTCTATAGTGTTACATCCTCATATAGGTCCTATATTCACTTTGCTGCCATATACGTATAAACCACAAGTCATTTGACTGCCTTTGGCCGTATTAATGATGCCACGCATCATTATATAGCTGCCGCAGTGCCACATACAGTTGTCGTTGGCTCGGCCACCTCCAGCCCAGGCAGCCACTCATCTGGCCTTTGGGCCGGCAGGTATAGAGTGCTGCCCTGGGGCTGCACTGAATACGTTAATCTGTATGTTAGGCACTTCTGGATTTTGATAGAGATGAAGTGTTCCTTTCCTAATGAATATGCATTAAATGAAGTTTTCGTTCCATGTTTTTGTATTGCAGAGAAAGAGATTATTACCCAGCAGGTTATCAAGTGATTAAGCATGATCGCGAATCAGATGTAATTATGCACGAAAATGAAAAATGATTAGAAGTGATATTCACATTTGATGTAAAATGCGTGCGAATTGTGTCCAGATAAAGTAGGACTAGATATAAGATGGATGCAGCGTGTGTGACGAAAGGGTTAACTTCTCGAGGCTAAGCACATATCACTTTCTCTCAAATGCCACGGGGAACCTGAGATAAGTGGATAGACATTTTCTGTGTCGATGTGGTGTTCACATGTCCGATTGCATACTTCCCAACAGACAGCAGAGAAGCAATTAAAAAAAAAAGACATCTGTGCCAAGGTTTAGCGCGCCAAAGAGGGCAAGCTCTTGTGCTTAAGAAGGATAGAAAGCGATCGATGGAAATGTCGGGACCTGTTAGCACCAATAAAGCTGAAGACCACTGGGAGCTTGGAGAAGGCCTTTTGTTGTAGAGATACTGAACTGTGGCCTGATAGGGGGGAAAGGGGTCGGGCTGTGCAATCATCCATCTTCCTCAGTGGCAGCTCTCTGTCACATCAGCTGAACAGGGACATCTCTATTGTTGACATCAGGCCATTCTGGACCAAGTGTAAATTAAGTTAATATTATGTGACCTTATACAGAGCCAATAAAAACATACATGTCACCGAGGTAATAATGGCATGTGACACTTCAGAACGCAACTGCCACTAGCTGCTATGTGTTTGCCTTGGAGCCATAAACAAAGAAGCATTATGCCATAGACGTCCTATGATTTCCTTAATAACTGGAGCTGAAATTTACCTCTTTGACCTTAAGATTGAATTATAAATTTGCATGTCATTATACGTATGCCTTCTATATTCACATGGGGGTTAATTGGATTACTCTAAGGAGAAACGTTATCCTTAAAAAAAACAGGCGGGGAGAGTCATGAATACTTATGTATGCGCAGGTGCAGGCTTTCCGGCACATTTGCAATCGCGAAAAAGTTTCAGCTTTATAATCAGCACCGTTTTACATTTAGTGGGAAAATGCAAAGCATAATATCATAATTTATAGAAACTTTGTGTTCCTTGGATAGTAACGATATGTAAATGAGGCCGTCTGCACATCAGTCATAGGAATACAAAGTCTAGGCGGAATGTGTACAATGTGCCTGTATTTGGGAACAAAAGTCACTTTCTTACAAAGAAGTGTTTTACCACTCCCAAGAATGTTAATGTTCACCTTTTATGTCAGTGAAGTTGAGATGCCTACAGACATATATGTTTTGAAGCTTGAATCAGAAATGTGGTGGAGCAGGGAGAGATTGTCAGGACCCTGGTGTGGAGGACCTAATGTGACCAATGCTCCGTTACAGGTGGGTAGCTGCTCCCAAAAACATATAGTAAGAGCGCCAAAGCTAAAAAGGTAGATCAAATTTCCAACAGCTTAAGGCCCTGTTACACCAATAGATAATCGCTAAGATGATCGCTAACGAACGTTTGTAGTAACGCTTGTTAGCAATCATCTGGCAATGTAACACTGCCGCCAATTACCCGATAAACAAGCAAACTCTCGTTCATCGGGTAATCGGGATCTTTTAACATGTTTAAAAATCCTTGCTTGCTGGCGGTGTAATAGGCGCTCTGGCGAGTGATGGCATTAATGATCGCTCGTCTCTATATTGAGGAGGAAATCTCTGCATGTAATAGCAGCAGATTCCTTCTCTAGCGAGCAGGCAATTGACGGGAGGGAACGCTTCTTTCCCGATAATCGCCTTTAGAGAAGGTTCACATCATCGTTTCGTTTTCCGTTCTTCTGATCCGTCAGATGAACAGACAACAACAACTACAAAAGAACAGATTCTTTTATTTTGAGCCTTCCGTTATGCTCCTTTTGCATCTGTTTTAGCCATTTCCGTATTCCGTTATTTTAGTCCTTCACAAAGTACTTTTTCTTCTGTCTATAATAACAGTTCTCATATTTTTTTTGTTTTTTCTGTGCTTCTAACAGATCTGAAGAACTGACTACCAGGTAGAACAATTAATTTTTGGCCTGCGTCAATGACGTTTCAGGCAATGGAAAGGTGGACGGTAGGGTCCATCGGCGGAATTTGCGGTAGAAAGACCCATGAAGCACTAATTTTCTATAGTATGCCTCTTCACATTGGAAATGCTGCGGATTTTCAGTCCTGGTTTGCCAGTGGAAAATCGGCAGTGTATTACAGTAGCTGCAAAACGACAGTATTTGAACAAATATTGCAGGAAACTGTCCGCCCATACGCTGACATGCGGTGTGGATTTAAAATCTACAGCACGTCTCTTCATTCTATGGATTTTCACAATGCTACAATGCATACGGTAAATTCTGCAACACATATACATATTGATATTAGCAGACATTATATAATGTACTTTTCCGTTTCCTAATACATTCATGATTACATTTCCATCTTATGATAGATGTATGAAGAATAAGTGAACAGTTTGGCAGAATTATTTTTTTTAAACATAACTTTGCAGATTATATTTTGCTTACATTGAGATTCGTTCTATAGTCGCAGTCATATAGTATTCTGGCTGAATTGCATCAGAAATGAAAGATGCATACTGCTTTGATCTCTTGCAAAATATTTTAAAGAAAATCAATGAAAAAAAAATGGAAAAAAAGCTGCTAATGGTCCCCCTGCCCTCTGATGTCGTCCATTACTGTTTTTCCTTCTTTATAAAAGCTGAGCCAAATACACTAATGTGGAAGAAGCCGTACTCTCTTACTCAGTTTGTACTATTGATCTTAGATGTTTCCAAACTGCATTGCAGGTTTACTTTAAATGTCACTATACAATCACGCTTTAATAGAAAATACCATTGCCTTCACGAGGCAGCAAAATGTGCTGTACCAGCATAAGGTCCTAATGGTTAGATATAATAAATGCAGCTGGCACATTGTGTCTGTTGGGTATAATATTATCTTCTATGCAAATGTTTTTTAATTTAACAAAAAAGCTACATGGGAGCAAATTTTTCTGAGTTCACATCACCGTTCAGCCTTTCCGTTCTCCTGCTCCGTTTATGATGCAGGACTTTTGTCTCCGATTCAAAAATCTTCCTCTGAGTGGAAACATAACGGACCCCAATATAGTCCATGGGGTCCGTAGGCTCCGTTCGGCTCAGTTATGTGCCCAATCGTCCTTTCCGCTCTCCTGCTCCTATAACATATGACAATTTTTCTTTTAGACAACATTAGACACATGAAGCTCTTTAAATTTTGTCAAAATATTACTTTTATATACTTGTTATGGCGCCCCCTATCAGAACGTCCACAGTGGGTTTCTGGGATTCTTAATATTTATGACCTATCTTAAGGATAGGTCATCAATTTCAGATCAGCGGCTGTCCGACAGCCAGCACCCTTGCCGATCAGCTGTACGGGGAGACGGCGCGCAGTGCGCACATGCCGTCTGCCTTCTCTCTTACTGAGGGACAGGCAGCAGTAGGCAGGAAGAGAGAAGGGAGACTGCACGTGCGCACAGTGTGCACCTTTTTACCGTACAGATGATCGGCGGGGGTGCTGGATGTTGGACCCCCACCGATCTAATATTTATGACCTATCTTGAGGATAGGTCATCAATTTTCAAAAGCCCGGACAACCTCTTTTTAAGTCCTGGAGAGAAGAAGCCACTTTTAGGGTGGTGATTCTTATGGGCTGGCATGGGCACCCACCAACTCTGTGCCAGAGTATTTGAGCTGTGGGACTGAGCTACTGAGCATGTGTGACCACCAGCACTGGACACACTAGATCAGGGATCAGCAACTTTCGGCACTCCAGCTGAGGGGAAAGTACTACTTCCAGCATGCAACATGCTCGGCTGTTCTTATGACTCCCATAGAAGTTAATGGAGCATTCTGGGAGTTGGAGTGTCAGAGGTTGCTGATCCCTGCACTAGATAGAGGTTTCGGGAGTAAATCAAAGAAACAGAAGGGGGCACCACAAATATTTTGTAGGAACTTTAAAGGGGTTTTCTGGAACTGGGGAGAGATTAAGTATAAAACTTTCAATAGCAGAATCATGCTACAGACGTCACTTAAAAGTTAGTTGTTCCCAGAGAACCACTTGAAAGGGTTTTTCCAGGCTTTTATATTGATAGCCTATCATTAGGAAAGGTTATTGTATCTGATCGGCAGAAGTCTTACTCCTGGCACCTGAAACACAAATACATTGTGTAGTGGATAGAGCTGATTACGGCAGCACTCTTTCCGTTTGCTTAAATAGAATCAGCGCAGTAGTAACTAGCTCCACCCACAACACCGTGGATGGATCAGTGTAGTGCCTGTTTCCAGCGCCGGAACTGCGGAAAAAAGCTGATCGGTCAGGATGCTGGGGGATGGGCCCCTGCCGCTCAGATATTGATAGGCCAGCAATGTAAAAGTTCTGGAAAACCCATTTACAAATGATTTCAATTGAAAACTTGTTTGGGCAGTCTTTGTTGGCAATAGCAACCGATCATAGTACAGCTTACATTTTTATGGCCATTATAAGGCTTGCAAGATATGCTATGATTAGTTGTGACAAAGACATAGACTTTGACGTTTTTTTCTGTAGATCTAAACATACATTTTTGTTTCATTTTTTTTATCTCAATTGGGATAAATTGTATAAGAACAATTTGATGCAGTGTGATTGGTTTGATGTATTTTTCAGCAGGCTGTACTGTGCTTTATGTATGTTTTGTCTGGAAGCAATAGATCGTTATTATTTGCATTGCTTGTGTCTCTGATGCTGTTTCCTTTCTATTTGCATGTTGTAAATTCTAGAAGTGAGGTTTTTGCTTTTCTGCTGTTTGTTTGACTATTTATGTGAACACGTAATCTGTTTTAAAGGGGTTGTCCAAGAGAATAACATATATATGGACATGTTTGGATTCCGATTTAGTTTAACAGAGGAAGGACCCGCAGGAGCCACATCTAGTGCCCAGGACACAATCGGATCCCATCTTGTGTGATCAGGAATGCTGAACAGAATCTGTTCTTGGCTGGAAATCTGTAATATAAGAAAGACAGGTTTTCCTACTGCTCACGCTGTATCTGAACTACACTGTGAAGCTCTAGCCTCAGGCATCAATATGTATATGAGTCCATATATATTTACTAAGCCATGGATGGATAACATACTGACAACAACCCAAAAAGTTAAGCTTCAGCCAACAGTCATTTTCACAGACTCCCCCACTAACATTCCCATCACGTTATTTCTATGTGAGGTACATTTGGTTATACTTATTTCAGAGGGTCTTTATTTTACTTTTCCCATTAGTTCGTTTCATGTTGAAAGGCCTGTAATTTATAGTCTTTTAGGGCTAAAAAATAAAAATTACTTTTTTCATAATTTTTGCTTTCTTTGATTCCCCATTGGTGCTTCTGCTAATTTCTGCTGCTGGTGGTGGCTCTTTACAAAATCACACTTCTTCCTTCTCTGGCAGCTGACATTATAGTACTTTCTTCCTTGGAAAAGAAGTCTTCTTAGCTATAGGCCTCATGCACACGACCATTGTTCGGGTCCGCATCCGAGCCGCAGTTTTTGCAGCTCGGGTGTGGACCCATTCACTTCAATGGGGCCGCAAAAGATGTTACTCCGTTCTGTGGCCCCGGATCCGTGGTTTGCGGACTGCAAAAAACGGAACGGTCGTGTGCTTGAGGCCATACTGTCATTCTTCTGCATATGCTTTGGTCCTTCCTTACAGGTGGGGCAAAAAAGTTGTTTCTGTTGACTGCTCACTGTGGGAGGGTGACTAGGCATGTGTGACCAGCAGCACTCAGCTCAGTAGATGGAAGTGCGTACTGCTACACCCTTTGACCACCAGGTGGTGCAATACTAGTAAATGTTATAACTCTACACTGGATCATTTTTAATGCTATGGAAAATATGCTTAATTTTTATGATGTAAAAATGAATGGAGCATGCTGGGAATTGTAGTTTCGCAACATCTGGAATGCCGGAGGTTGCTGACCCCTGATGTATATAAGGAGTATGATATTTAATACTTTGTTATTGCTGTAGAAACATGTGCCTACCCTTAGAAGATTGGTTCAACGAAATCTAAGGGTCTTCTTTATAATTAATGAGCATTAGCTGTAACTTACATGATTAAAAAAATCATGTAACAGGCTCGCAGATTTGATTGCAATTTTTTGTAGTAAAATTCTACATTTCTGTTTACTAGCACTGTACATCTGGCTGCAGTGGCAAAATCTTGCCGGTCAATGTGATTTGTTGGCTGAAGATGTATGGCACCACTGGTGGCACATCATACTGGGAAGTCTTTTGTTTCCGTCTGAAGGGAGCTGTCAGGCTGGCGGAGCTAACAGCTGGTTTAACATTGTCATTGTGTCCAGCTGTTCTCATGGAGCTAGCCAGGCAGAAGGGCGCACTGGGACTGCAGAGATTACATCTACCATGGGAGATGGAATAGTTATTCTCCTGATTAATCTAATGTGGAGGGGGGCGAGAGCGCCGGTGCAAAGATGTAGCCACTTTCATTATACAGAATAATGGTTAATTCTCACCTAGTCTCCCGCTTGGTCTCTGAAGAAATCACTTGTATGGATTGAAGTTCTTTTTCTTTCGTATTGTCAGCAAAGCTGTGATTTCAGTTATCAGACAAGGAAGGAGAGAAAGGGAATTAAGGTGCTTTGAGCTACAGTTACAGGACCTCAGTGTTGTTTAGTATATTGTGTATACGTTATGTCTCAACCTGTCGTTTTAATACTCCCCCGGCAGACTTTTTAGGACTTCATTTGCTTTTCGTTAAAGGGGAATTACAACTTTAAAGATGATACGTTTTATGTGTCATATGGCCCCTATAGATAACATTTGTAGGGTGCACGAGTTCTGCTATTAATTTCCTAAATGTAATGGGTTATGGTACTCTCTTTAGTATCCGTCCCTATTACAGTGGTCCCCCAAGATACAATGACCTCAGGATACAATATTACAATGGTGTTTTCTGGGCAATCTTAAGTTGAAACTAGATTCAACATGCAATGCCTCAGACTCAGATCCAACCGATCAACATGGCCATTTCTCTGGTAGAACAACTGTATTGGTTGTCTGGTAGCGCCTCTTTTTAGGGTCCATTCACACGTCCGTAGAACGGGTCTGCATCCGTTTCGCAAATTGCGGAACGGGTGCGGACCCATTCATTCTCTATGGGGCAGGAATGGATGCGGACAGCAAGCAATCAAAAGGCATATGCCCCCAAAATAGAATCAATAAAAAAATGAGCCCCTACCTAAGACAATCTGTCCAAAAATATAAAAACTATGGCTCTCAGACTATGGAGACACTAAAACATTTTTTTTTTTTTGTTTCATAAATGCTATTATTGTGTAAAACTTAAATAAATAAGAAAAAGTATACATATTAGGTATTGCCACTTCCGTAATGATCTGCTCTATTAAAATGTCACATGACCCTCAGGTGAACGCTGTAAAAATAAATAAATACAAACTGCCAAAAAAACTAATTTTTTGGGTCACCTTGCCTCATAAAGTGTAATAATAAATGATCAAAAAAACAATAAAGCATCAACTCTAACTGCAAAAAATATGCCCCTGCACAAGACGATTAGCAGAAAAATAAAAAAAAATGGCGTTCAGAAAATGTAGACACAAATTTTATTTTATTTTTTAAATGCTTTATTATGTAAAACTGAAAGAAACAAAGAAAGTAGATGTATTTGATATCACCGCGTCCGCAACAACCGGCTCTATAAAAATAGCGCATGATCTAACCTGTCAGATGAACATTGTAAAAAAAAATAAAAAAAATAGTGCCAAAACAACCATTTTTTGGTTACCTTGCCTCACAATAAACATAATATAGAGTGATTAAAAATCATATGTACCCCAAAGTAGTACCAAAATATTTGTCTGTCACCTTATGCCCTAGTTTCAAAAATGGGGTAACTTTTGGGAGTATCCACTGTAGGGGGGCTTCAAATGGGACATGGTGTCTAAAAACCAGTCAAGCAAAATCTGTCTTCCAAAAGCCATATGGCGCTCCTTTCCTTCTTCGCCCTGTCGTGCGCCCTTACATCAGTTTACGACCACATGTGGGGTGTTTATGTAAACCTCAGAATCGGGGTAATAAATGTTGAGTTTTGTTTGGCTTGTTATCCTCGATGTATTAAAGAAAGGAATGGATTAATATGGAAAATTTGCCAAAAAAGTGAAATTTAGAAATTTCATCTCCATTTTCGTTTAATTCTTGTGGAACACCTAAAGGGTTAACAAAATTTGTTAAATAAGTTTTGAGTAACTTGAGGGGTGTAGTTTCTACAATGGGGTCATTTATGTGGTGTGTTTCCTATGTAAGCCCCACAAAGTGACTTCAGACCTGAACTGGTCCTTAAAAAGTGGGTTTTGGAACTTTTCTTAATTTTTTTTTTTAGAATTGCTTCTAAAATTCTATGCCATCTAACGTCCCCAAAAAATAAAATGACATTTACAAAATGATGCAAACATAAAGTATACATATAGGGAATGTTTAGTAATAAATATTTTATGAAGTATCACTTTCTGTATTAAAAGCAGAGAAATAGAAATTTAGAAAATTGCTAATTTTTCTAAATTTTGGGTAAATTTGGGATTTTGGATAAATAAAATCGTTCCAGAGTTATTACCACATAAAGTGACAAATGTCAGATTTGCGAAAAAATTGCCTGGGCAGGAAGGTGAAAACTAGCCCGGGGTAGAAGGGGTTAAAGAGGACCTTTCATGGGTCTAGGCTGTGTATAAACTAAATATCAGGGTATGTTGGGCATACAGCAGGGATCTAATAGCGCTTACTATTTTTTTTCTGGGCGCCGCTCTATTTGCCCGCTGTGGCCCCAGTTAAATTCTCCTGACCTGTATGTTAATTTTAGCATCAGTACAGGGAGGAGGAGACTGCCCTGGTTCTCAGTGGGCCTCTCCTTCTCCCTGGCTGTGAGCTGTCCAATCGCAGAGGACAGCGTCACAGCCATGGAGAAGGTGAGTTTTTATTTTATTTTATTTTTGTTTTCTTCCTGGCTGTGACGCTCTCCGCTGTGCCAAAAACTAAGCAACCCCTTTATTTCTCAGTGAAATCTTTTGGTATATGTTGGAATCTATGATATTGGCCGTGACTCCATTATGAACAGAAACCAAGATGCTAGTGCGAACTGAGACTAAGATTTTTCTACGCACTCCCTGACTGTGTTGTTGTGTAATCACAGTATTAGTTTATTTCTTATATATGTGTTTGTCTTATTTGCATATTACATACTACTACATTGAAGATTACTAATAGAAGGAAAACCTATACTTTACTATCAAATGATCGGACCTGTTCGGCACGTGTGACGTTGATCCATTCAAGGGCTAACGGACTGATGGAAACAGGCGATTGCTGTGGATAGCTGATGACTGCATTATAAACTCCCCAGTATTTTCTCCAGAGAGGAAGAAGAGATTCTCTTAGAGGGAGTATATTAGGGATGTATTTATAATATATACACAGATGTTCTGTGTAGACATAATGTATATCATGCTGTCTCCAGTATATATATACTTAGGTGGGTTATCTATGCCTGTGATCTGTTCTCTGTCTGCAATGCTCTTCATACAATAACGCCTTGTGCACGTGACCATATGTATTTATGTGTTCCACAAACCACGGATACTGGCCGCGTGCATGCCGCATTTTCAGAATAGGTCTGCCTAGTTTGCGGACAAGAATAGGATATGTGATATAAGTTGTACGGATGCGGACAGCACATGGATGACATCCCTGTGCTGTCCCCATTTTTTTTTTTTTGCGGACTCCTAGAAATGAATGGGTCCGTGTGTGATCTACAAACAACGGTCGTGTGCATGAGGCCCAAGTGAAATATTTTAACGGTAGGGAACAGGAAGGAAAGCATTGATCAACAAGAAGCTAGCAGAAGACAATTGTGATATGCTGCAATCTAGTAGAGCCAGGGTGCTTTGTTCTTATGTGTCTGTTGCTTTTATGTGTTCATTGATTGTCATTGTTATATATTTTTTTTATTTTCTGTTAAACCGTTTTACTTGTTTCGTTCTAAAATATAATTGATACAGTTAAACATTTATTACCCACAAGTCATTCCGCACTGATGCTTATAGTTACCCTCCAGGTCTCCATAAAATTTTGAGATGACATAGGGAATGTTTAGAGTGACTGCATTTTCAAAAAAACAATTCATATGCCCTAGTGACTTAAAGGGAGTCTGTCATCAGCATTTCTTTTTTTTTTTACCCTTCGCATAGCTCCCTAGCATGCTTACAGTTAATAAAAACGTTACCTCTGGCATCAATCCTGGACTTAGAAAACCATCAAAAACGATCTTTATAACATATGCAAATGAGGGCTCGCAAGTGCCCAGGGGCGGCGTTACCCTCATAGGTGCCCTGCTAGCTCAGCCTTTTCATTGCTTCCCCCGCCCCTTCCTACCCTCCGCCTGCCCATCCTTTCCCTCCGCCTGCCCATCCTTTCCCTCTGACCGCCTATCTACCAACTTGTTATTCCGCCGAGATCCCGCGCCTGCGCACTCATTACTTTGGCCGGCACATGCGCACTGCGATGCTCATTCCTTGTACGGCATCACAGTAATTAATGCGCATGCGCCGATGGATGCCTCCTTTGTTGTGTTTTTGCGTCGTTAGCCGGCGCATGCGCAATAGTTACTGTGATGCCATACAAGGAATGGGCATCGCAGTGCGCATGCGCCGGCCAAAGGAATGAGTGCGCAGGCGCGGGATCTCGGCGGAATAACAAGTTGGTAGATAGGCGGTCAGAGGGAAAGGATGGGCGGGCGGAGGGTAGGAAGGGGCGGGGGAAAGCAATGTAAAGGTTGAGCTAGCAGGGCACCTACGAGGGTAACGCTGCCCCTGGGCACTTGCGAGCCCTCATTTGCATATGTTATATAGATTGTTTTTGATGGTTTTATAAGTCCAGGATTGATGCCAGAGGTAACGTTTTTATTAACTGTAAGCATGCTAGGGAGCTATGGGAAGGGTTAAAAAAGTGAAATGCTGATGACAGACTCCCTTTAAGGATTTAGAAGCCCTCATCCGAGCACTATCTCACCTCGTATCACGATCGGCGTGACTATCACATACGTGACACAGAGGGAGGGAAAGAGGAAGGCCCTGCCCAAGTGAGAGGGAAGGTGGTGACCCCTGACTCACCTTGCGGCTGGCACCTGGCTGCCCTGACGTCCCTAGACGGGTTCCTCACCCATACGCCGATCACGTGCCTAAAACCCTGGCTTTCCCTAAGATGAGCCCTAGATAGTGAACAGGGCGGTGGGAACACTAGTCCGCACCACTAGTTCTAAAGGAAAACACCAAGGGGAGGACAGACAATACAGACTAAACATATAATCCCAGGTGGGCGACAACAGGAGACAACAAAAAGCCCAACAGGGATCCGGAGGGTAGCACTCTGGAACAACAACCAGGATTCACAGCTCCAGTGGGTCAGTATAGATGTCCAGGCAGGAAGCTCTATAACTGGCAACTAGAGAAGTGTGAGAGGAGAATATAAGGAGGTTGGGAGTGGCAGACAAGAAACAGCTGAGGAGGAGAAGCTACGGATCCCTGAGTGAGACAAAAAGGATTGCAAGGCAAACACAGAAAACAATCACTAAGAAACAACGTGATCTTTAGACATAGAGCGCGCAGCCACCCGCTGCGACTTCCTGACCCCGGGTATAACGGAGTCAGACGTGGCTCTTGACACCCTCGTGACACCTCGTTTCTGTATATGGCTCAATAGAAAGTCTGTAGATCTGTCTTCAGTACGTCTTCAGCAACAAGTGCTCTGCTTGTAATTCCTCATTTGATCGGCAGAGGCACCCCCTGATCAAAACTTTTAATAAATACCAATTTTTTTTTTTTTTTGAAAGTACAGTAACTGTTACCTTTTTTATTATTTATTTATTTTTATTTTTTTGGTCCTTTTTCCATTGGGTAGTCTGAGAAGCTGGTGGCCCTTGTAGATGAATGCAGAGGGATCCAAAATCATTGAATCTGTAGTAGGACTAAAAAAGGAAGGTGTCTTTGTCTTCTTTTGATCACGATTTAAAGGGGTTTTGCTTTTTTTTTTTTTTTTAACTGATGATCTATCCTCTGGTCTGTTCACTTGAATGGAGCTTAGCCGCGCCCAGGCCAGTGATCCTAGTCGTGACATCACTGGACCTGTGGTAAACAGCGAGAAGGCTGCGGCACTACTGCTAGCGCCGCTGCCTCCTCAAACAGCTGATCACCGCGGGTGTCGGGCCCCTGCCGATCAGATGCTGATGATCTATCCTGAGGATAGATCATCAGTTTAGAAAAACTGCAGAACCCCTTTAATTTTATTTCATGATAGATCATCACAGAATATATTTTACTTTGTAGCAAATATATCGATAACTAGAGTTAGTATTCTCATATGTTTTTACCATAGATGGGTGTGGTTGGATGCTCAAGTGGTATCTATTGTATATTTTAGGGTGGCACTACACTCGTACAATGGACAAAGAAAAACACTTGGGGAGAGATTTATCAAAACTGGTGCAAACGATGGCAAGCAATATGATTCCACCTTTCATTCTTCAGAGCTCCTTTGCAAAATAAAAATGTCAATCTGATTGGTTATTGGCAACTAGGCCAGTTTTCCTTTTGCACCAGTTTTAATAAATCTCCCACTTGGTGTTTCTATTAGATCCTTGTTATTCTGGAAAGCTGTACTGCTTTATTTTTCTTTATTGCAGACATTTGAACTCATTATGGTTTTACATTATGTACACTTTCACCTTGTAAATAATATGCTACTATTAATCCATTATGCTAATTTTCCACTGTCCTACTAACATACCGTTATGTCCTAGGCAGATTCAATGACAATTTTTTCAGTTGACAAACTTTAAGACTGAGCGCATCATTGGACTGAGAAAAGCATGATGGTTGTTTTGATGAATTGCTGCCATCTAGGCCTTTCTTATCAGCCATTTAGGAGGCATTGGGTGCAATGGTTACATGTGGGCATACACACACTGCGTACAGGCTCTGGACAGCCCAGACAGACCACCGGTAGAGAGGATCCACAGTTTCATTGTCCACCATCCATACACTGGCAGCACCTTCATTACACATCTGCACAAATTATTTCCAGGCACTTAAGAGAAGAAAATTTGATGTCACAGCACCCATTATGTGTCCCACCATTGACAGCTAGCCACCATCACCTTTTGCAGTGGTATTGTTAATGAGAAACCCTGGACTGCTACGTAATGAAACTGTACCATCTGTAACAACCAATCCAGGCTCTGTTTGGGATCTGGCGATGGTCAGGTTCAAATATGGAGCCCTCATGGTGAGCGCTTGAGTTTCGCCTTTGCAGTAGGGCGACACACTGACCCAACTGCTGGTGTAAGGCTCTGAGGAGCCATCTCATATGATAGTCCGTCACCTGTAGTTATGATATGCGGGACACTAACAGCTTAGCGATATGCACAGGACATCCTGCGGCCACTTGTGTTGCTTCTCTTGGCAGGGCTTCCATTTGCCATTTTTCAGTAGGAAAATGCTCTGCAAGGGTTTCCCAGGATGTCTCCAGCAGGTTGCAGCACTTACTTGGCCTGCCTGGTCACCAGATTTATCACCAGTCATATATACTGTATATAAATAGTCTTATGCAGCTTTTAAAATCAGTGTCTACAATGTCTCTAGCAGAAAACAGGATCAGAATGCAGCCGGTAATTAATTTTGGGGACATTTTTTGAATTTCTTGTTGCAGTATTTGGAGGCTGGTAATGGTTTTATAATTGGTGTGGGCACAGACTATCCTTTTGCTTTGCAGGTAGTTTCACTAGCTGCAGTTTATGAAAGGTTAACCTCTTTCACCGGTGCAGTTTCATGTTGCTCCCAACCACGTAACTTAAGCCGTCTGCTTCCACTGCTGACCTCAACTTTTAATGAGATTCAAGAACGATGAAGCCTCTTTGACAACGCACACAGGCAGGGTAGACACAATGGACATCAGCTTTTCTAAAACGGTGAAAGTCTCACTGTCGGATAACACATTTAAAAGCTCCTTTCTCAAGAACATTGAATTCGCATCACTCATCAAAGATATTGAATGCTTCTGGGGTTGGAAAGAGAATGTTTGTCTCCAGCATATTTGATCTGTGTTCATATTTCTCTTCTTACTGACAATTTTTATCATCTCATTCAATTTGTCTACCTATTTTAAATGAAAAAAAAAAAAAAAAACAACATAAGTAGATTTTTGCTTGCCATGTATCCTCAGTTGATAGTGTTTGAGTTGTTCCTATTCCAATTGTGCAAAATTGAAGGGGATATAAAACCCGAATTGCGGATAACAGGTCATTCCATAAGTGAGAAGGTGTTGACCGTTAGATCATTCATGAAGTGTCTTAGGATTGGCACTGTCAGTTGTAAACCTGATAGTTGATCATTTCATACTAAAATTGTTCCAATCATTATGCTTTGAACATTCATATTAGATGTCTGAATCTTGGCTTCTGCCAAACAATTTCAAACAATATGAAATTATACAAAGTTATATGAAGATTTAGGTTTCCTTGTGTTACATAGCCATTAAAGTAAAGCTGATGCCTTCTCAAATAGCTAAATGGCGGGCTCCTAGGTGTCAGACCCCCACCGATCAGATACTGATGACCTATCCGAAGTAGGGCTGTCACCAAGGGGAAATGAGAGGTGCCCTGTTGTGACAAGGCAAGCCTACTATGATCATTGAGGAAAGGGGGCCCACCTTGATCATTTAGGAAAGGCAGAAGAGACAGGCTATGAAAGAGGGGCTGCACTGATTTTTGCAGGTACGTGGTGTAGGCTGAGTCTGCAAGGTCAAGGTGCGTGTAGGAAAGAGAGCAGGGACTCTGCTGTACCTCTTGGGAGACAGGACAGACATAGCTTTGATTGCGGAATCAAAAGACTAGACATATAAAAGAGACCCATGAGCAACATTGAGCCAAGCTTGGTGTTTTGTCTATATTTAACTCTTTTCTAAATGTTAGTTTTAAAAAAAAAAGAAAAAATGAACACAACGTAAAAAATGCTCTGGAGTGGTTAGGGTTAGGTTACGTATTCTACATAAAAAACCATTATTCATCGCAGAGTTGCATATGCTGTGTTTTTCAGTATATTATAAACGAACATCCTTCATACAGTTGGGAACATAGGGGTCTGTTGCCAATTTATCAAAAGGAAAATGCAGGCATTAATGAATAAGCACTCTGAATGGAATAATTAGAGGCATATTTTGGTGCCAGTACATTCTATGAAAAGCCAATTATTTCACTAATCCAAGAGAGGAAACCTAAAATAGTATCTTCTGTATTCAGTCATCAGGTTAAGTCAAACTTGGCCTTGACGGATATTGTTCATATTTTGTAGACAATTCTTGGAAGTGCCTTCTAGCTAGCACCATGATAAGTTGCTTGTAGAAGAGAAAGGAAGAAAGTGTGGAAGCCGGGTCTTATGCAGGAACAGAGATTTTGGAATGAAAGCGTTATTGGCATTCTCCAGGTAGTTTTGGGAAACAGAATAATTTCAGGGATTATGAACTGTGTGTGACTCGGGCACCAGAAATATGCCTTTTTCAAGCAAATTTCACGTAGAGGGTTCTGTTTAATAACTACAGCTTAAAGTGTTGCTTCTGTTTTGTAATTTTAGGGAATTGTGCTCAATTGTCCCTACTTTGTGTGGGAGCAGATTGGCGGGGACAGTCTGGGTTTGCCTTTGGAGCCCATCAAACAAATTATAGATTCATTTTTATGGACTCCAGAGATCAGGCCACGGACTATCGTAAAATAGTCTCTAGCTTCTAGATGGTCCTCAACTAAGCTAAGCTGTAGGGTATTTATTTTCCAACTAGGTTCTTGATATAATTTGCCACAGGACCATATTAAGGGAGTTGTGCAGCCAGTACATATTGATGACTGATCCTCAGAATAGGTCATCAATATCCCCCGGCACCCCCAGCGATCAGCTGTTTTGAAGACAAGGAGGTGCTCATGCTAGCACTGCTTCATCTTAAGGATTACACTGCGTGTCCTCTCAGAAGTCTCAGCGGCGCAGTGTAATTATAAGTGCAATTACACTGTGCCACCACTGCAAGAGGGAGCAGCGTTCTCATGAGCACCGCCTGGTCTTCAAACAGCTGGATCCCTATTGACCAGATATAGATGGCCTATCCTGAGGCTGCACAACCCTTTTCAGCTTATAATACTGAATTAGAACTTTGCATATAATGTGATTGACTAAAAGCTTACCCTGTACAGCTGCAGGATTTGCTTATAATGTGTGTTTTTGCATGTTTCAAGTTAATCAAACCCTTTAATTACATGTGTCTCATAACAGATGAGATACGTTTCTGATGTCAGCAATTTGAAGAGACAGTCCTAAAACAAGACCATGTCCGTGGACTATTGTATATCTGCTCTATACAGAAAAGACTTCTCTGTGTGGAGATCAGCCATGTCCCTTTATGACCATGTGGCTCGCTATAAAACAACTGGTTGGAGCAGGAACCTCTCCCCCCTGTCCTGTCTGCTGTCCAATTGCTAAGGCTACTTTTCTGCGGATCCGTCATGGATCTGCAAAAACGCTTCCGTTTCAATAATACAAGCGCATGCATCTGTCATAAATGAAAGGATCCGGTTGTATTAGGTCTTCTATAGTCAAGACAGATCCGTCTTGAACACTATTGAAAGTCAATGGGGGCGGATCAGTTTTCTATTGTGCCAGAGAAAACTGATCTGTCCCCATTGAGTTACATTGTGTGCCAGGACGGGCACAGGCAGCGTTAAGGTGTCCGCCTCCAAAGCAGAATGGAGGCGTAACGGAGGCAAACTGATGCATACTGAGCGGATCCTTTTCCATTCAGAATGGATTAGGGCAAAACTGATCCGTTTTGGACCGCTTGTGAAAGCCCTGAGCGGATCTCGCAAACGGAAAGCCAAAACACGAGTGTGAAAGTAGCCTAAACCCTGCCCCCTAAGCTGACATTTTTACAAGACTGTTCTGAATAATGTAGAAATTGAGGACAACTACATTTCTAGTGTACTTCTAGTATTTATTTGTAACCAACTGTAGAAAGCTGATTTAACACTGAATCTCTTCAATAGGCTTGACATAATAACACATTCTACACTTTTTATATAACTAGTGCCATTGATCCACACAACACTGACTATTGTTAGGAGGCAGCTGAATAGCAGCAGGGATCAATATTAAAATCCGAGAGAAATAGGACATTGGTAGCATCAACGTGACTTGGACTACAGACCTCCAAGAATCTGAATATCCCAAAGGATCTCAGTGAGGAAATTGGAAATTGAAAAGGCTATACATGTGTTCACCTTTACCATCTGCCCTAAGCTTAAAATGTGCATGAATTTACTGGGTCCTTTGGGACGCTCCAGACAAAAGGGAAGGACTCCTTAGAGGAGATAGAGGTGAGACATGCTAAAGGGAATAGTGTGAAGAACTGGAAAATTCATACATTACAATATATAGGGTTGTTGGATACCATACTATTCTTATGATGGTAGAATATGAAAGTTGCCCTTCCCATTCCGGGCCACAGCATGTCACTCTCTAGTGGCATCAAATATAGGCTGTAACCAGTGCAAATCCTATACCCTATTCTAGCAACTTCAAGGGTATAACTGGCAGTGTAACCACTTCGGCTTCCATTAACAGTTCTAAAAGGCAGCCTTTTCTCTCTTGATTCCACACCTTTATTTTTTTTCTATTTTTATTATATAAATATATATATGGTATATATTTTGCTATAACCACATGTACTGTTAGTCAACCAGTACATACCTATTAACGTGCTGAGATTTTGCCGTGTAGCTTTTGTGCTGCTGCTAAATCCCAAGCTATTTCTGTCTATTGGAAGCTTTTAAGCACTTTGCTTTTGCTTGTGCATCTTGATACCCATTTTCTGAATTGTGATATATCATCCGCAGCTCATTTTCAGTCTGAGAAATTGCATTGTAGGTGAAACAGGAGGTCTGGAATTGAGTCTGATTGTTGTAATTACTCCCAGTGTGAGCTGTCAATATGATTAAAATAAAAGATTCTGGAGCTGTCCATCCCAGATGAGGTCAGCAGCACTGACTGTGGGAGGACTTTTCCTGCAAGCTGTGCGTTCTGCGCTGAATTATAGCAGAGCAGACACTAACATGACAGGAATGTTTGAAAGCTCACGTTGTGAATCCTCTGACTTTGGTAGTTAAGGCTCGCCATATGTGCTGTTACCCATGCTTGTAATTGTCCCTAATAGAAGATCTCTATCAGGTATATCAAACTGTAGTTAGAGTCCCAGATTGTGTCACTGCCACCCTCATTAGTCTGTTCTGCTGCAAGTAAAGAAAATGGAACTCTTATGGAATATTGAAATCTCCTGCCGAAAAAATCAGCCCACAATGGCCAGGAAGACTTGGCACCCGATATCTGGACGGAGGGGGTAATATTCCTTTTCTGGTGGTGTTTTCTACCAGTGTTAAAGTAAATGATGTGCAGCTAGCTGTGATAAAAAGTGGTAGTACAAGTTAGGTAATTAAACACATTATTTACTTTTTGGAAGTGCCGTGGAATTTTTTATTTTTATATTGATCTGGATGTTGGATCGCTTCCGTGGCCGCTGGCACTCCGGTTTCTACCTTGTCTGCAGTGCTGCCCAGCCTATTGTTTTATATATATATATATATATATATATATACAGTACAGACCAAAAGTTTGCACACACCTTCTCATTCAAAGAGTTTCTTTATTTTCATGACTATGAAAATTGTAGATTCACACTGAAGGCATCAAAACTATGAATTAACACATGTGGAATTATATACATAACAAAAAAGTGTGAAACAACTGAGAATATGTCATATTCTAAGTTCTTCAAAGTAGCCACCTTTTGCTTTGATTACTGCTTTGCACACTCTTGCCATTCTCTTGATGAGCTTCAAGAGCTAGTCATCTGAAATGGTTTTCACTTCACAGGTGTGCCCTGTCAGGTTTAATAAGTGGGATTTCTTGCCTTATAAATGGGGTTGGGACCATCAGTTGCGTTGTGGAGAAGTCAGGTGGATACACAGCTGATAGTCCTACTGAATAGACTGTTAGAATTTGTATTATGGCAAGAAAAAAGCAGCTAAGTAAAGAAAAACGAGTGGCCATCATTACTTTAAGAAATGAAGGTCAGTCAGTTTGAAAAATTGGGAAAACTTTGAAAGTGTCCCCAAGTGCAGTCACAAAAACCATCAAGCGCTACAAAGAAACTGGCTCACATGCGGACCGCCCCAGGAAAGGAAGACCAAGAGTCACCTCTGCTGCGGAGGATAAGTTCATCCGAGTCACCAGCCTCAGAAATCGTAGGTTAACAGCAGCTCAGATTAGAGACCAGGTCAATGCCACACAGAGTTCTAGCAGCAGACACATCTCTAGAACAACTGTTAAGAGGAGACTGTGTGAATCAGGCCTTCATGGTAAAATATCTGCTAGGAAACCACTGCTAAGGACAGGCAACAAGCAGAAGAGACTTGTTTGGGCTAAAGAACACAAGGAATGGACATTAGACCAGTGGAAATATGTGCTTTGGTCTGATGAGTCCAAATTTGAGATCTTTGGTTCCAACCACCGTGTCTTTGTGCGACGCAGAAAAGGTGAACGGATGGACTCTACATGCCTGGTTCCCACCGTGAAGCATGGAGGAGGAGGTGTGATGGTGTGGTTTGGGATTTATTCAAAATTAAAGGCATACTGAACCAGCATGGCTACCACAGCATCTTGCAGCGGCATGCTATTCCATCCGGTTTGCATTTAGTTGGACCATCATTTATTTTTCAACAGGACAATGACCCCAAACACACCTCCAGGCTGTGTAAGGGCTATTTGACCATGAAGGAGAGTGATGGGGTGCTGCGCCAGATGACCTGGCCTCCACAGTCACCGGACCTCAACCCAGTCGAGATGGTTTGGGGTGAGCTGGACCGCAGAGTGAAGGCAAAAGGGCCAACAAGTGCTAAGCATCTCTGGGAACTCCTTCAAGACTGTTGGAAGACCATTTCAGGTGACTACCTCTTGAAGCTCATCAAGAGAATGCCAAGAGTGTGCGAAGCAGTAATCAAAGCAAAAGGTGGCTACTTTGAAGAGCCTAGAATATGACATATTTTCAGTTGTTTCACACTTTTTTGTTACGTATATAATTCCACATGTGTTAATTCATAGTTTTGATGCCTTCAGTGTGAATCTACAATTTTCATAGTCATGAAAATAAAGAAAACTCTTTGAATGAGAAGGTGTGATCAAACTTTTGGTCTGTACTGTAGATATAGATATTTTGGGGTTTCGCTCTGGTAGGCAGGATTAGCGGACGCAGTAGAGAGGCAACAACCAGTTCTTTGGATCAAACAGTTCAGTGTTTTATTCACACTTTAGGCAAGTGACAAAACAAGCAGTGATAATAAAACAATAAGTCTCCTTGCAGTGTTGGTAGTAATTCACACCATGCGGCAATTCTGCCTCAAAGAGTCCTTGACCATAGCAGCACAAACCTGTTTTCACGCCAAACAGGTAGCAAGCCTTCATCCAGACACAAGGCTCCCAGATCCTAACACAGAGACCTGGCTTCTGAGCCCAGCTGCCTATATAAGGACAGCCAGGTGCTGCCAAAACCCGGACTGGCACTTAAAGTCCGGTATTTGACCTCACTTGGCTGTAAATCAGCCCAGCAGCACATGCTGGGAGGAAAATGCCTGTTTTCCCAGACCAAACCTCTCGCTGTGTCACAATATATATTATTTATACACTGTATAATAAATCAGTTTTTACTGAAGTCAGTAGACAATGCTAAGCTAATATGTGCAAAATACCTTTCTGATCTTTTTATTTCCTGCACTTCTTTAGCACTCCAGTGGCCAGAACATCACCTGTCCGTACAACTGTCCTGTAGCACTGGACAGCCGCTTTACTGTCTGTGTAGTACTCCACCATACATTATCATTGTTCTGATCCTGCTTGATAAGGTGGAAAAGATAAGGTGATATATTCACAGAAAATTCATTAGCATGGCTTTTTGGTCTGATGGATACAGCTCGTGGAACAATGATGTCCTTGAAGAGACATCCAGAAACATGTTGGTAGAGGAAAAAAAGAAGGTGAAATCACTAACAATTATGCAGAACGTTACTGTAGAAGAACCCAAACCAGTGGGGCTAAACAAAATATTTCAAGGGTTTATCCATGGCAACAATAAGCTTATGAAGGCATGTTAAAGGGGTTGTCCATGCTACAGATATTGATAACGTATCTACATGATAATATTCGATCGGTGGGGGTCTTATACCCAGCGATTTTGGGCAGCCATGGCACCAGAAACTATACAGTGTACGGAGCGGAAGCAGAAGGATCCATAGACTATGTAGTTTCCGGCGTACTGCTGCTGAGCTCCCAGTGCCCTGGCATGCCCACTACACAGTTTATGGAGCTGTCTGCTTCCAGAGCCATACACTGTATAGCTTTCTGTGCTGCGGCTGCCCGACACAGCTGAGGTGTGTGTTAGGTGGCAGGCCCCAATCTATCTGATATTGATGACCTATCCTGAGCAGGGGTGGACTGGGAACTTAAAGTGGCCCTAGAAAAAATACTAAAAATTGTGCCGTTTTCTAGTAGGTCCAAATTGATGGAAGGCAGGGTCAGCAATACCATATTGTCGTATATTATACCACAGTCCATCACAAAATACATCCCCAAAAACCCACTGGCGGCCCCCTGAGCATTAGTCTACCGGGAAATTTCCCTGTAAGGGCTATGGCCAATCCGCCCCTGATCCTGAGGATAGGTCATCATTATTTAAGTCTGGAAAAATCCTTTTGAATGAAACTCTGGTACTATAACCCACTGTTACCAGGCATGAAGGGTCCCAATTCCTGGCTCCCAGTTTCAGAGTGACCATGTTTGTTCAGAAGCTCTCTGTAGAAAAATAAATGAATTTGATCTTTTCCTTGTAAATGGGTGTGAACATAGTCCAATAGTATGGTAAACTTTCCTTGTTTTCATGCTTCTGTTAATGAGCACCGTCAAGTAGCATAAGTTTATACAGTATTGTCGTTTTTCTTCCATTTTTAATATAATATAGGGCTGGATCAAGGGTGGTGCAGGCCCCTGGAACAAAAAAAATGCTGGAGGCTAGCTTCTCAGTAGCAGTGTTGTATAATATCAACTTACAATGATCGGCCGTTGTGTGGCCACCTGCAGCTACTGATCACCAGGGGGTTCTGAAGCCACATGCACCAGCTAAGGGGTTGTCTTTGTGAGGCAACTAGGGTATATTGATAAAAGAGCCAACTTAGCCATTTCACGTATGATGAGCTTAAGAGCGTTGTAGCTTGTTTTTACCTCTTTTGTGATGTGTGAATAGACCTAGCAAGAGGTGATGATATATTATTTGTATCCAGCGTGATTGTATAGTATTGATGACTGCGTACGGGTTAGAAAAGCCTACTTTTGGAGGCTAGGACTGCTTTAACAGAGAAGCACAAGTAGGTCCACGAGTCAATAACTAGAAAAAAGCACATTTCCATTGTCCGTTTCAGGTTTCCAAAGCACTTGAATTGATTTGTATATATGTATTTCTGTTCTCCTTTTCTTTAAATCACGAGACTCTGTTCCCTCCTATTTCTTCATCTTCTATTTATATCCTTCAGAAACTGGGACCATTTCCTTTGAGAATTTAGACTTACAAGATGAGGCGGTTTACTTTTTCTTCATGTGACAGTTGTTTCAAGGGAAATCTTTACTAATGATGGCTATATTTTAATTATCCATTTAAGAAATTGATTATGCATATGCATAATGTATCTAGTAAGTGACGAGCCCTATTCATAGGACATGCTAATATACGTGTTTGCCAGCCGGGTGCACTGAGCAGTGAATTCTCTTTGTATTCAGTTATTTAGGCGCATTTATTCAGCTATACCCTCTGTGGACTGCAGCCAATGTCATGTATATGAGGTGTACGTTTGCTTATACACAGGTTCTGGGAGCAGTGACGTTTGATTAATTTCCAGCCTTCAGGTTCCCTTTCCTTCACATTTGGCATGTTTTTTAGCTTTTCCCGAGCGATGAAATGATAGCGCTAATAAATAAACATGTCTCCTTTTGTAAATGCATGAGGACGGCTGACTTTCCGTTACTCAGTTAAGTAAGTTTAGTTTCTGCAGTTTACACAGATATTTCCTAATGCTGATACTTAGCATGGCATTAGTGCGATAACCTGTGAAATCCAAATAAAGCTTAAATATATCACAAATGCATAATGCAAAGCTTTCTCTGCCTTTTGGTCTCCCAGGTGTCTCTCCACAGCTCAGCTAGTCTGCACATATGAATTTACATCTGACATCTAAAATATCACAAGCTTGTGGCATTTTTTTACATTTTTAATTCTGGAAATAAATGACATTTCAACACAGTGACATTTGTAACATTCTGTAATGTCAAATGAGCGCTGTTCATTTAGTATAAACCTATTCTGGGTTAATTATGTATAAACTGTCTAAGTACAAATAAATATATAATCACTATCTATTGCCGATCTATGTACTGTAACTACAGATAAAGATTCATACAACCATTGGTACACTAGTTTCACACTGCCAGCATAGCTATCTGGCATGGCCAGACTTTCCCGGAACGCCCGACCGCCCCATTAACTGTAATGGGGACTCCAGCGGAGATCCGGCCGCTACCTGGCAAATATGGCGACAAATACTGCTGAGCGCAGTGGTATCTGTGCGGCCGAATCCCGGCATATTCTAGTCAGTGGGGTAGGTGAATTTTTCGGTAACGTCTGGCAATGCCAAATCTAGATAGGTCTGGTAGGCGGTTTTCGTCAAAACGATGCCGATAGAGTGAAACCAGGTGCTGAATCGATGGTTACAAAGGCCTCCCCACCCCTTCCATCTATGAAACTGACCGGGTCTCATAGGCAACTGTCAGTGTGCAATTGACGGTTTCAATTGTACTGCATTGAAACAGGGATCAGACCCTCAAAAGTAAAACAATAAAAAAGCTGTGTTTTTATAAAAAAATAAATAAGAGTTTTAAGTGCAAAAAAGTCCCCTTCTCGTCAAACTATTTACCATTGTAAAAAAAAATTGAAAAAAAATGACATATTGGATATCTATGCATCTGTAACTACTAGCTTTATAAAAAATATCACATGATCGTAAAACAATAAAATAAAAGCTATGCCAGTCTCCTCACCTTGTATAAAACATAGCATGAAGAGATCAAAAAATCTTATGTACCCCAAAATGGCACCAATGGAAACACTGATCACAACCAGTCCTGCAAAAGACAAGCCCTTACACAAGACCAGAAATAAATGTAAAAATATTACTCTGATAATGGCGAAACAAAAACATGATTTTTCTTTTCAAAAATGCTTTAATTGTGTAGCAGAACGGAAAAAAAACTAAACAAAACTGAAAATTGGTTTCTCTGTAATCGTACCGACCAGAAGAACAAATTTAACAAGTCATTTTTCCTGCACGGTGTATGCCACAATAAGGAAACCCAAAAAGCGATGGCAGAATTGCAGCCATTTTTTATTTACCCTGCTTTGCGAAAAGATAGAACCAATTATATTGGCTGTTTGGTTTACAGGCGCCATGTTGCCTTTAATCTATCAAAACATGTACAGCAAAAGCCAAAAGGTGGTCTGTCCCTCCTGAGCGCCACAGCATACCCAAACAGCAGTTTGTGTCCACGCTTGTGGCATTTCCGTACCCAGTCAAACCCACCTAACAATTTAAGGAGTGTAGTGTGTCCCAGGTGACACAAGTTGGGCACAGTATATTGGGACGGACACCACCAATATAACTAACGATACACTACGGGTGCCGTCCTGCACGTAGCAATAGCAATGATAAAAAATAAACGGGAAAGAATTTTCTGTCCTTGGCCCTTGAGGTACTGGCTGCCTATGGAAAAATGCAATATCTGGTGGACAAGGAATAATAGCATAGAATTGCTTTTCATTTCTTGGACCTAGACCCTTAGTTCAATTGAAGGAACGTCCTATAAAGCATTCTGCCTGCTTATCAACACAGATTTTGCTTTTCTAACTGCTGGGGATCAGCTGTTATTTCTGGGGAAAGGCTGTGTGGCCACATACTGTTCCTACAGCAGTCGTATCATTACATGGTGTTCAAATGGGGAAGAGAATAAGGACCTAAAGTCTGTCAGGACCGCATGTTAATTTCTTCTGTCCCACACATCACATCAACCAAGCAACTCTTAAAAGGGTTGTCTCACTTCAGCAAATAGTATTTATCATGTCGAGAAAGTTAATACAAGCCACTTACTAATGTATTGTATTGTATTGCTTTGCTGGCTGGATTCATTTTTCCATCACATTATACACTGCTCGTTTCCATGGTTACGACCAACCTGCAATTCAGCAGCGGTGGCCGTGCTTGCACACTATAGGAAAAAGCGCTGACCTATGTGTGCTCACACGGTCCCAGTTAACAAAGATGCTGGTGCTTTTTCCTATAGTGTACAAGCACGACCATCACTATTGGATTATAGGGTGGTCGTAACCAAGGAAAAGAGCAGTGTATAATGTGATGGAAAAATAAATCCAGCTAATAAAGGAGGCAATATAGTCCAATTTTAAGGGACGGGGCACTGTGGGGGGGGGGGGGCAGTCTTAAGGAGTGGGGGGCTGTGGAGGTCACTGTTCTGGGGGCGGGGTGTCACTGTTATAATGGATAGTGTTGATATCTTTTAATGACACACACAAACTTTAAATGAAATAGATTAAATTATACCCGAGCGAAGCCAGGTCCTTCAGCTAGTATGTAATATGATGGAAAAATGAATCAAGCCAGCAAAGAAAGCAATATGGACAGTCACAATACATTAGTAAGTGCCTTCTATTCACTTTCTCTACGTGATAAATGCCACTTGCTGAAGTGAGACAACTCCTTTAAGTTGAAGGGTTCTGTCACCATAACACATTCCTTTTAAATGGAACTTGCGAGAAGATAACCACAGGCAGCGTGAAGTAGCATCAGACTCCCGTATTATGTCTTACTTTGAAACAGAGAAAAAAAGCTAGCTCTAATAAGAACCGGGCACGGGGAAAAGTGCCTGCTGGGCGGCTCCCTTCCAGCTTCTCCTCGACTGGCTTCAGGTTATTATCCGGTGTCTCGCTATACAAAAATAGGGTCACTCAAGCCATTTGGGTTTGAAACTGGATGGTATCTGCCCTGTAGATACTTCATCCCGTGCCCAACTTTAAAACTATACCTTTTCTGAAACACCAAGGCATTTCAGAGTAAAAGTTTGTCATGAGGCAGCGTGGCGCTGTGTCAGGCTCCCCATGGTTACGGCAGCATACATCTACTGACAGGCTCCATCTTCTTGTGACTTGTAGCACTTTGCTGTTGTCTGCAGCCTGCTTGATTGCCTTTGATCTCCACATTCTACTTTATTTGGTGACAAAGAAGATGTCAAAGTAAAATGTCTATTTGGGGAAAAAAAGAAGAAAATTTGAATATGCTTTGAAAGCTGTAGCCTTGGAAATATTACCTTTTAAGGATAGCATTTTCATTCCATCTTCCTTGCTGTTTTTCATTTTGTATTATTAAACAGTGAATATGCCAAAACCTCCAGGGACCACATGGTAATATTTGTTCTGTTAACTTCTTAATCAAAAATATAATAAAATCCTAATAGCACTGCTGTTCCTTCTTTAACTCCACTACATACTTACACGACTGCAACTCCCATTACCACAGGGCTAACGATTAAAAAAAAAAAAAAAATTGTTAAAGAAGAAGACAATTTAGAATAAGTCACTTATTTTTTATGTTTTATTTTTTTACTTGTTTGTCCAACTAGTACAACTAAAGATGTTATTATTTTAAGGGTAGTTTTTGGGAGAAGGTTTTGAGTCAGATTTTCCTGCCCGTTTTTTAGCCAAAGCCAGGAGTGGATCCAGCAGGAAGGAGAAGTATAAGTCCTTCCTTTTATATGTCTAATTCTTTTCTAATTCACTTCTGATTTTGACTGAAAAACCTGCAGGAAAAAAATTTGCCTCAAAACATTCTCCAAAAAACTGTGTGAACCTACCCTAAATGTAATATTCATGGGCAGATTGTCCGTAGACCCCAAATTGAAATTTTCTGGTGGGCCAGTGCCTAGAGGGCCAGCCAGGTACACTCAGCATTAATTAATGCAGGAGTATCAGGCATTTAAGCATCTGGCCAATGTCCGCAGGTAAATTCAACTGCGTTGCCACCCTTAAGACGATGATGCAACTTATACTGTGGTGTGGGTGGCAATATTTTCTCACTGTGGTATTTAGTTTTGCAAAGGCAGTGTTTTGTGCTTTATTTTTTTAGCTGGTTCTTTTGGGGCGGTATTTTCTACTGCAGTGTGGTATCTGGTTCTGCTGGGGCAGTATTTTGTGCTGCAGTGTGGTATCTAATTCTTCTGGGGTGGTATTTTGTGCTGCAGTGTGGTATCTAGTTCTTCTGGGGCGGTATTTTCTACTGCAGTGTGGTATCTGGTTCTGCTGGGGCAGTATTTTGTGCTGCAGTGTGGTATCTAGTTCTTCTGGGGCGGTATTTTGTGCTGCAGTGTGGTATCTAGTTCTTCTGGGGCGGTATTTTGGCTGCAGTGTGGTATCTAGTTCTTTAGGGGCGCTATTTTGTTCTGCATTAGCATTGCTGGCCCCGGAAACATCTCTTACCCCACCTTTTGTCAGTTTGGACACACCTACAACATGGGGACACTTTTAGGTTTTTTTCCAGGGCCGCTTTAAGTTCGCAGTCTGCCCCTGGTAATATTTGTCAGAGTCTTTAAACCCCCATATACATTTGACATTAGGCTGTTTTCAGCTGAACCTTCTGTTTTCAATGATGTCCGGCGACAATCTAATGTGTATGGGGAGCTCCCGACTCTCCCCCGACATGATAAGAGATTGAACACTTTGAAATGTAAAACCCTGTTCTTTTATTTTCCATAGGTGTTCGGCAGTGGCTTTCTTCTCTCTCCACATTAGAAAAACACATACCCTCTTGGCCGAACTGAGTGTGTATGTATATGAGGGAGGTCGGGAGCCATAGCCGTCAGCTTAACAAGCACTGAATGTGTATGGGCACCTTTCTAATGGGTTAGGCAGTAGTTGCAGACAAGATCTGGCTACATACGTTTCTAGTGCTTTCAATCAAACCTTCATCTATTGTACGCGCTTAGATCAGAAGACGACACCTTCTCAGCTTTTTGGTCCCTTAGAGTACATATGATTGCAGAAGTCTTACTGCTAGGGTCCTCAGCAATCAGCTGCTATTGCCAAGGGAACGATAACATAAATGCAAAAAATACGCCTTTCAGCCATCTTGTAGGAGGTTGTTTCTGCAATATGTGCACAGGACTTTTACAAACCCTACGTAGTAAACTAATAATGTTATTTCTTTCTGAAATGAACTCTGCCGTAACATTGGTTGTGATAATCCTACAGAGAGAAGCGGACTGTTGCTAGTCAGTCATTTGCCATGTATGATATACTGTTGTACATAAGAAGTAGTTTACCTTTAGGAATGGAGCTCATGTTTACCAAATTAATTTTTAATGTGTATGAGAATATAATATTGTATAGTAATAACGGGCAAAATACAGTTGGCGTCCCCTGTGACTCTATAGCCATCAACAAGAAATTTCTAGCCTTGTTGACTACCCTGGGGTTTTTCTAACGTTGGTTATATGTGCTGTACAAAGACGACCCTTGGGTTCATCCACATTGATTGTTCACCATCATCATAGGAGCAGAACAATGATAGTGCCGAATCCATCACATGACGGACAGTAACAGCACCCATCGGATGTCACCATGCTGCACCATTTCGTACTTGTTTTTTGTTGTTGTTTTTTTAACCCCTTAGTGACCAGCCTGTTTTGGACTTACTAACCAAGCGTTTTTCTAACTTTTTCCATCGTCGTGTTCCAAGAGCTATAACTTTTTTTTTACATTTTTCCGTCTATATAGCTTTATGAGGGCTTGTTTTATGTTTTTTTTTGCGGGATAAGTTGTAGTTTTTAATGGTGCCATTTTGGGGAACACATAACTTTCTGATTTAACTTTTATTAACTCTTTCTGGGAGGGAGATGGGGAAAAAAACTGCCACTGCGTTTTTACATTATACTTTTTACGACGTTCATTTTTCGATATGAATGACATAATATCTTTATTCTCTGGGTCAGTATGATTAAAGTGATACCAAATACATATATTTTTTTTACGTTTTACTACTTTTTTCAATAAAACTTTTTTTTTTTTTTTTAAAGAAAAAAATATTTTTGCAATGCCGCTTGCCAAGACCCATAACTTTTTTTTATTTTTCTTTCTATGGAGTTGTGTGACAGCTTGATCTTTGCAGGACAATTTGTATTTGCCCTTGGTATAATTTTGGAGTAAATGACACTTTTTGATGGCTTGTTTCTACATTTTTTCGGTGGCAACCAAGAATACATTAGCAATTCTGTCTTTTTTATGGGATTTTTTAAAATTTTATAAATTATATATATATTTTTTTACTACTTAAAAGCCCCAAAAGGGGACTATAACAGACAGCTTTTTGATTGATTTTAAAATGCAATGTACTATCTCTATAGTGTATTGCATTTTAATGTTAGTGCTATTCTGACATTGACCTCTCTGGCGCAGCCTGCTGGAAATTACTCAAGCCTACATCAGACCCCTACCAGCCTTAACAGACATCAGCACCCCGCGATCGCATTTGCGGGGTGCCGATGGGAGACGGAAGGAGTCCGCTACCTCGGTCAGCACTTAGCATGCAGCGGGCGCCATTGCCCGCGTCATGTAAAGTGTTAAACAACCAGGATTGGCTCTCCTGCTGTTCCGGACTGTTAGAGCAGGAGCGCAGGCCCTGCTACCCGCTGCATGGGGGACCCGTGCAGCTCTTAGACTGGGCCGCCGTAAAAAAGTGGCGGCCCAGCCTGAGGCCCCTTCGTGACTGCCATTAAAACTCATATGGATGGCTACTAAGGGGTTAATTACTGGAATATGTGGCTCTTAATGGAACCTCCAACGCACATGTGAGCATGTGAGCACACCCTTTGAGGGCTACTTTTCTTCTTTTTTTTTTCCTTCTTTTTTTTTTTTTTTACAAAAGTACAATCCAGTGTAGCACACTTCAGTAAATTTTCTATTTAATAGTTACAGTCTGGCTTCGAGTCTGGCATATTTTTGAGCTGCAGTGACACCTCCTCCCTTTCCCACCAGCAAATGACTGACCACTTTCTACTTATACTTAGGGTCCATTCACACGTCCGTTGTTTCTTTCCTGATCTGTCCCGTTTTTTGCTGAACAGATCTGGACCCATTCATTTTCAATGGGTCCTGAAAAAAAATCTGACATTGTGCTGTCCGTTTTTTTTCAGGACCCATTGAAAATGAATGGGTCCATATCTGTTCCGCAAAAAACGGAATAGATCAGGAAAGAAACAACGGACGTGTGAATGGACCCTTAAGGTGGCCATACACATTGGATAGATGTTAGCTAATGCTTGCTGCAATTGAATGAACAATCATCTTGTGAACGTTCGTTTCGCAAATGCAGCCATTCACATTATAGTCCATATTGGCCATTACAGTTGCTCAATGAAATCGGGCGTTTGTTTTGGTTGAAATCGTCCATTTTTATTAACTTTAGACTAATGTGTATGGCCACCTTTAGTTATGGAAAGGAAACTTAAGCAGTGCCAGTGGGAGGCGCTTCACTCCCTTAAACCACTCAGCTGTTTAAGAGGCTGTGGTGCTAGGATGAAGGATTTGGCCTCTTATAGAGGACCTTTCACCACTCCTGACATGCCTATTTTATTAGCTACATGCATTCCCTACGTACTAACAATTCTGGAGCATCTATTCTTATGTTTGTATGTTGTGCCGTTCCTTTATTATTTGCACTAGAAGTTATGAATGAACTGCTAGCAGTCTGCAGTAAGGGTACAAAGGGGTGGTAACCAGTTGGGGTGGTGTATCGGCACAGTCTGACAATGGCAGCGCTGATTGGATAGAGTCAGTCTGTGTAGGTACACCACCCTGAACTTGTTACCTCCCCTCTGTACCCTTACTGAAGGCTAATAGCAATTAATTCATAACTTCTAGTGCAAATAATAAAGGAATGGCACAACATAGAGCCATAAGAATAGATGTTCCAGAATTGTCATTACATGGGGAATGCATGGAGCTATTAAAACGGGCATGTCAGGAGAGGTGAAAGGTCCCCTTTTAATTGAATTCCAGGCGTAGCAGCACTGTACATTATATAGAAGCTGTGCTTGGTACTACAGCTCAGCCCATTCATTTGATGAGGACTGAGCGCCACTGATTGAGGTCAGTGGCATTTTAAAATATTTTTTTATTTTATTTTTTGCTTTTATTTTGGCCATATGCGACTTTAAAGCCTGTTTTAAAATATAAATTGCATTGCATACAATTCATACAATGGCGTTTTCAATGGGACTTGAAAAAATACAATAAAAACACAAAAATATCACTAAAATGCATCTTCAAAAAAATGTTGCAGTCTTAAAATGCTTTTTTATGCTTTTTAAAATTGCACAAAATAGAACACTAGGGCATTTTTATTAAAGCATTTACGCCACTTTTGTGGCCCAAAAAAAGTCATGAGTATGGCATGCGAATTTGCGCAATTGGGCAGAGTTTAGCAAGTGAGGATGAGGCCTCGTACGACCAGCTGAATTTACTATAATTGGCTCCAGATACTGACGTATATTCTATCTCCTATCTATCACAGCTGGTGTCTATTTCAATTTCTGGCACAAGGACTTCCAGAAGGTGTTCCAGTCTTAGTAAATCCTCTGTGTGGAGGGCCTTTCTGCAGTTTACAGATCATTTAATCACAGAATCTCTCCAAGCATTTGGCTATCCAGTCATCGTGGCTTCTGTGCTTGATAAACATGAGTAGTAGCATCTTCTGGGTCTCTGATATGCAATAAAATGAATGAATGATCAACAGGCTCAGTACAGGGTGCGGTATGAAGAGTTTAATGACTCAGCCCAACAATAATATATATATTTTTTTTTTTTATAGGATGTTCATTTAAAATAAATTATTTCCATATGTTCATGGCATGTTAATGATCATCTCTATGAATGGAATCTATGAACGTTGGTAAAAATATTTCTGTAGGCACATATGTATAAGAATGAAAAAGCAAGCTCAGGATGTATCGGTAAACATTTTTTCTTTTTTCCCCTTATTCTAGCTTGTGGTCGTGGCTTCTATAAATCTTCTTCACAAGACTTGCAGTGCTCCCGATGTCCGGCACATAGCTTCTCTGACAGGGAAGGCTCATCTCGTTGTGACTGTGAAGATGGTTATTACAGGGCCTATTCTGATCCATCGTATATCGCGTGCACAAGTGAGTTCATCATTTAAATGACGTTGCTTAATCAGCCGTTGTCATACATAATTTGGCATCGCATATCTAAAAATGGCAAGTCTTCATTTATGCTTAATATTAACTAATGAAAGCTGCCACACTGACATGGAGACTGAAGATTTCAGGAACCTTCACTTCCAAGCAGAGTATATGTGTGTACACACTGGAGACCTTTGCAGCCTGTAAATACTGTTTTGGATAAAAGTTGGTAATGTTATGCCCATCTTGACCGTTTACTTTTTGGGTTATCATATTCAACATGACGGCCGGTTTATCCAAAGATGGTGAACTTAGGACAAAGAATTGCAGAAGTAACCAATAGCAAGACTATTTTTGGCTGCCCATACACCTTAGATAACTGCTGCCTGAACTCTCCTTCAACTGACAGCTTTTCCTTCCAACCCCTCCATAGATGTGCACTCAGATCTGCCAATAGGCAAAGCTGCCAGACATCTTTGGTGGTAGCTTATCTCCCTTGAGAACACAACGATGATCTCCTGATTCTCCTCTGTTGGATTTCAATGTGCTTGACCCTTCTTTGCAGGAGCACTCATTAGCGATGATCTGGCAGTGTGATACTGCCGCCCATTACCGAATGAATGAGCAAACGCTCGTTCTTCGGGCAATCCAGATTTTTAATCATGCTTAAAAATCAATGTTACCAGGCGATTACCAGGAAGGAATGGTTCTCTCCGGACAAACGCCCGCTAAATCGTTTAATCTAATACAGCCTTAAGGGCTCATGCACCCTGATCCAATACATGGAGGCAATAGCTCTTACACTTCCTACAGTGTACTTTTATTTTTGTACACTGTATGCAGTATCACAGAGGTATCTTCTCCAGGAACCATTCCTTATCGAGAGCACAGTGCCTCAGACACATCATACAACAACTTGTTGAAAGGTCCATAATACAAACCCATGAATCTGTGTTTGCATCCAACAGTGATGTGTGGATGGGCCCTCAGTCACAGCAACTTGTGCAAAGGATTTCTCCTCAGAATAAATTATTCTTTTATCATATTTTGAGTTCATATTTAGTGAACCGATTACAATTATCACAAGGATCCTGTCATTCCAAAAGTAGAATAACTTGATTAACAATCAGACACATCATGCAAAATAGTTTTCATTAATTCTCCTTACTATGGCACTTATTTGTAATGACCAATGTAAGAAAATGTGATTTCCAGGGTCACCGTCTCCCCTTAAAGGGGCTGTCTCACGTCAGCAAATAGCATTTATCATGTAGCGAAAGTTAATACAAGACACTTACTAATGTATTGTGATTGTACATATTGCATTCTTTGCTGACTTAAATCCCTGCCCCAGGTCCCACCAAGCCACGCCCCTTATCTGGTTTGGCCACGCCTCCTCAAAATCCTGAGCCAACAGGGATTTAAAAAATGAAGGTAAAAATCAACTTCTGTCAGCTGCAGAGGTGAGAGGGAGAGTGACTTTCTCCCTGCAGCTCACACTCAGACAGTACAGTGCTGCTTAGAGTGAGCTGTTCAAAAGGACTCGCCCCCAATCCAGTAAAGGTCACTGTTAAGGGGGCGGGCCCCTGTGGATGTCACTGTCAAGTGGTATGCTGTGAAAGTCACTGTTAAAGGGGAAGGCTGCTATAAAGGTGAAAGTTAAAGGGGTGGGCTGCTGTGGAGGTCCAATTTTAAGGGACGGGACACTGTGGGGGGGGGGGGCAGTGTTAAGGAGTGGGGGGCTGTGGAGGTCACTGTTCTGGGGGCGGGGTGCTCTAGATGTCACTGTTATAGTGGATAGTGTTGATATCTTTTAACGACACACACAAACTTGAAATGAAATAGATTAAATATACCCGAGCGAAGCCGGGTCCTTCAGCTAGTATATAATATGATGGAAAAATGAATCAAGCCAGCAAAGGAAGCAATATGGACAGTCACAATACATTAGTAAGTGCCTTCTATTCACTTTCTCTACATGATAAATGCCATTTGCTGAAGTGACACAACCCCTTTAAGTTCTTCAGTTTTTTTAGACACTGACCCCTCTCGTGTTCTGAGCATTCATGTCCTGGAACATTCAATTCTAGATCACTGGACATGTCATAATGTAAATTGAGTATAACTTGGACATATGTAGTAATCGCTGAATAAAACAATGTAAGTAAGGCAAAATAATTGGATCAGCCACTGCAAAAAATGCCTCTAAAACATAGATTTAATCTACTCATTAAAACCAACAAAAATTACAGTGGTCATTTAGAAATAAAACGGGTTACAGTGTTGCAACAGATCTATTGGGCCAAACTCACCATCACCACATGATTATCCACTCATGATGGCAGCTAGGCACCCCATGTTCAACTTGTGTTTTAGAGGTGTTGGGAGAGATTGACCTAGCCCTGGGGTTAGCCTGGTCTCAAAGGGGGTGACCCTACAAAACTGACAATAATGAACCCTACTTTAATCATATAAATTCATCCTAGTGGAAGACCAGAAAGGTCTAAAAACAGACAAAAAGTTAGCAGATCTTAAATAATGGTTATATAACCAAAGGCCACGTATGGTAGTGCCAGTAGCTGGCATGCTCACTTAATTTGGGCACATGTAGGATCTTACACAGTTTTTTATTCCGCACACAATGTTCTATGTTTAATGTAGGCAAAAGCTCCTGGAATATATATATATGAAGCATATCCATTGGCGCGATTTACCAGGCAGAGGCCAGTAGAGTATGCTTCTGCCTTTCATCAGGTTGGTATGTGCCAAAATACCTTTTTTCAACCATATAAGAAAGCACACCAGTGTGCGCTTTCCTTTACAGAGGGCTATTCCCAAAAGAGTATACCGTGCAGTACGCAGATTCTTGGGACCCTATGGGTGATGTTTACCACTGCATAGTATCCGTCACAACCCATCGTTGGATGTTACAAAGGCAATGTATACAAAGCCCCATTTATTGTGTTTGTATGACTCTGAATGTATGCTTATTTGGCTTGTCAACTTGCTTTAATGTATGTCTAAAAAATATTTTTTCACTTTTTCATTCCATGTTGTGAATCCAGCTGCTTGTGACATGTGATAAATGATTATATTACCCTTTATTGAATAATTTAGTACAGATTAAAAATAATAGATACTATAGATAAAAAGAGATATTTCACAGTTTGGATTCGTAGCAGTAGGCCTGGCTCCTCTTTTATTACACAAAATATCTTTTTAATATAACTTTTTAGAAATCTCTCCATTGGTGGAGTCTTATCTCCATAAACATATTTCAACTCTGCGAGATCAGCAGGAATAGATTTTTTTTTTTCCCCAGTTCCATTTATTTATTTATTTCCAGCTGTTGCTTTAGACTGATCTACCTTTTTGTACAAATGGCTATAGTGGTATCAATATCTTTTCAGGTAGATCACTCTAAAGCAAAAACGGAAAAAAGAAAAAAAAAACTAAATTGTGTGCGATGGTATATTTATCAAAATAAAGGGCATGAAATTCAATTACTGTGGGAATAAAGGGATTTCTCTCCTATAGAGAGAGAAAGTTTCAGCTTCATCTAAAGGCTGCAACTAGAAAAATAAGTACATTAGTAAATGAAAAGGCTGCCTTGACTTTTCTGTCACCAGAAGTTTTTCTCTGTCAGAATGAATCTCTAAGGCATTCACTTCAAAAGTTCTCGATCTGAGCAGCACACATTTCCATTCTTCATATACTGTAGCTTACAGTGCAAAACCATTTAACAAGCAGTGAAGTTTATCTAGACCTTGGTCATATATAGTCTTCAAGTTACCCTTCAATTGGCACTTAAAGGGAGCCTGGTACTAGATATGAAGCCACTAAACCACCCGGGCGATTACCTAGAAAAGAGATGAGTCTAGTCCTCACCTATAGCGGCACTAAGAGCATGTGCTTTGTACATATGAAGCCGGGAACTGGTCACCTCTCTTCATTGCACATGTGCAGTGATCTGAAGCTTACTGTCCTCGGATTCATATGTGCCAAGTGCATATAAACACTACGGTATTTTCAAACAGCTGATCGGCTGAGGTGCTGGGTCTCCAACCCCTGCCTTTCTGATATTGATGACGTATCCTGAGGATAACCAGACAACCCCTTTAAGGACCTGTATGTAGTTTTTATGTAGTTTTTCATCCTTTTGAAAATAGAAGGAAAATTTAAGGGGTTACTTCCATCTGGGTTATTGATGGCACCAGTGATAACATGATGGCATTGATGGTGTGGGTCCCACGTCTTTTAGGTCTTGTACCCCCCACTAGACATTTTGTTGCAGAGTATATCCCAAAAAGACAAGTGGCATAATAAAACTTAAAGTTGTTTACCCATCTGGGACACTTCTCTAGGACCCCGTCCTATCTAGAGAACGGGGCCCCAGAAGTAAAGAAGAGCATGCTGCTCATGCAGGGAATGCTCCCCATTCACTACTATGGGAGTTCGGAAAATAGCTAACTTGCCTATTTCCAGCAGTCCCATAGTAGTGAATGGAAAGGTGGCCACCCTTTGCATGGTCTGCTCTCCATTCACCACTTTTGGACTTCCAAAAACAGCTAAATGAGCTCACTCGGCTATGTTTGAAAGTCCCATAGCAGTGAATGGAGAGCAGACTGCAGCCACCTCTCCATTTACTACTATGAGACTGCTGGAAATTGCTGAGCTAACTCCTATAGCAATGAATGGAGAGCCTGTCTCACATGCATGGTGTGGTCTCCTTCACTTCGGAAGCCCTGTTCTCTAGATAAGAGTGGGTCCCAGAGATGGTGGCATATCCTAGAGGTATGTCATCAATGTCTCGGATGGGCCTACCGCTTTGACTTCTATTATACCACTTCACTCCCATCTTTCTGGCATACACACAAAATGCATCAAATTGCCTAGTGGGGATACAAGTTGCAGTAAATACATCACTATAAGGCCTCATGCTCGCAACCGTATGTATTTTGCGGTCCACAAAAACGGATCTGCAAAAAATACGGATGACGTCCGTGTGCATTCCGTATTTTACGGAACAGCTGGCCCCTAATAGAGCAGTACTATCCTTGTCTGTAATGCAGACAATAATAGTACAGGTTCTATTTTTTTGCAGAACGGAAATACGGACATACGGAAACGGAATGCACACATAGTAACTTCCGTTCTTTTTGCGGACCCATTGAAATGAATGGTTCGGTATACGGTTTGCAAAATTAAAACGGAACGGACACTGAAAGAAAATACGTTTGCATGATGCCTTAAGCTGATTTCAGGTTCACCCCATTGACAAGCTATACTATGCTGGGTTTTTACTATGGTTTTGTTGTGTCTGCACATTTATTTTGACATATAAATTAACATTATGCATGAATAATAAAAAATATTATATGATAGAAAATAATTTTGAATAATTATATTTTGTGAATGCTTCCCATTTTCTTTTTAAAAGGACCACCTTCAGCTCCACAGAATCTAATTTACAACATCAACCAGACAACAGTGAGCCTGGAATGGAGTCCTCCTGCGGATAATGGTGGAAGGAATGATGTGACCTACCGCGTTATATGCAAGAGATGCAGCTGGGAGCAGGGGGAATGTGTATCCTGTGGGAACCCTGTGGGATATGTGCCTCAGCAAAGTGGATTAATAGATACCTATATTACTATTGTGGACCTTCTTGCTCATGCCAACTACACTTTTGAAGTGGAAGCTGTAAACGGGGTTTCTGACCTGAGCCGTTCACAAAGACTATTTGCTGCAGTCAGCATTACAACTGGTCAAGCTGGTAAGTATATTTCAGTTCGGTGTAATGTGCATGGTGTCTAAATAATTAAATATTAGGCAGTCAGTATATTTATCAGTAGGTTCCATCTCTCTCATAGCTAAAGGAAAACTGCATCAGAAAGGTCCAAAGGGGCCAAATTCTCAGTGCAGTTTCCGAAGTAAATAGAAGTTTAGACTGGAAGTCCAAAGGGTGGAGTGATTCAGTCACTGGACTCCGAAGCTCAGAATAAGTAGTGGTGTAAATAAAGACCGAACATTTTCCCCCAAAACTATAATTTGCTTCGCTCCTTCTGTTCTGTAACCTACTGCCCACAGACAGGACTACAAGTTCAATGTGACAGGTTCCCTTTAAGAACGTTGACATTTATGTGCGTAACTGTTTGGAGCTAAATGTATTTTTGAATAGTCTGTTAAATGAATGGTTTGTCTTAATTTGCAACTGCCCCACTTGATGCTTGGACATAAATTCTGCCTGGCACATTTCACACAGCTCCATTATGAGCTAAAAGAGCCGTGGTTTCATGGCCGACCTATAAATCAGCTTCAGTGGCTTGGCAGTGCTTGGTTGGAATTGTGGGAGGTGAAGGGTATCTTTCTTTTGTAGTGTTTTAGGGAACACTATTCATTTATTTTTTTCTATATAACGTCAATTGCCTTACAAAAATCACATGAGCTACGTAAATATTTCCATTGTAGACTACTACTACGGGTAATGTTATACGAGAAGGTCGTAATTCTGACCGCGACCAGCATAAGCTGCATTACTTTGTGAAACGCCATGTCACTTTGCAGCGTCTGGTCACTTGCCTGTATGTATTCATTTATGTGTAGATTCATGTTTTTCTCTTGCTCAGGATAATTGCTGCATTTATTAGTGAGTGTAGTCCAATTAGATCTTTTTCAGTCTACAATTTAAATGGTTTATGCCACCATACCACAAAGATAACCCATCATTTTCTGAATGTCGGGGCCTAAGAATGAAGAAACCAGTTCCTTCACTTACATGGTGGTGTGCTATAGCTCCCTGCTGCCTGATGGTTGTCCAAACAAATGGAGAAAGCCTGTCTTTGCCCTTTTTATTAGGTGGTCAAGCCCCCCCCCCCCTGTTCATGAAGTGATGGCATATCTACAACAATGCACTGGTATTACCTACATAGACATATGCAATATACCATTTAAAGGTTCCGTGTGTGGGACAGGTTTTTTTTAATTTTATTTTCCTGAATATATTTTGTTCAGTTAATCTGGGATACGATTTTGTTTTTACCATTTATTCCCCATCTTGATCTCCACAAGTTGTTTCATTGCTTCCTTATGTGATCCTATAGAAAAGTTAAACAGAAAGACACCACTCCTTTCTTGTAGCATCTTTTTTCTATACTATATACATTTTTTGCTTTGATATTTTACTTCCAATACCCTTTGTACAGAATGACATAATGTTTGAAAGTTTGAACTCTTGTCCCATTGTTTGCCAGACACCACATCATACCAGGCTATGCCTGGTATCACAGCTCAATCCCTTTCACTTGCGGCCTCCTAAGTCACTACCACCGATCAGCCATTGATGGACTGTACGATCAAATCTATATTCTGGAATAACTCTATTATCTGGTACTGATACTAGTTTACAATCCATATTATAGTCCAGAGCTGAACTCACAATTCTGCTGGTTGTCACTGGAAACAGTCAATAAGCTTGTTAACACACACCTCTAGCAGCATAGCTGAACCCCTGTAGGGCAATGAAAGTTTTTCCTGTATTATATTACTGTACAGGGAGTGCACCATCAACATTGCGTGCAGCAGCAACCACAGCCTCCCAGACACTGTTCAGAGAGGTGTACTGTTTGATGATGGACCACAGGTTCTCAATGGGGTTCAGATCAGGTGAACAAGGAGGCCATGTCATTAGATTTTCTTCTTTTATACCCTTTCTTGCCAGCCACGCTGTGGAGTACTTGGACGCGTGTGATGGAGCATTGTCCTGCATGAAAATCATGTTTTTCTTGAAGGATGCAGACTTCTTCCTGTACCACTGCTTGAAGAAGGTGTCTTCCAGAAACTGGCAGTAGGACTGGGAGTTGAGCTTGACTCCATCCTCAACCCGAAAAGGCCCCACAAGCTCATCTTTGATACCAGCCCAAACCAGTACTCCACCTCCCACCTTGCTGGCGTCTGAGTCGGACTGGAGCTCTCTGCCCTTTACCAATCCAGCCACGGGCCCATCCATCTGGCCCATCAAGACTCACTCTCATTTCATCAGTCCATAAAACCTTAGAAAAATCAGTCTTGAGATATTTCTTGGCCCAGTCTTGACGTTTCAGCTTGTGTGTCTTGTTCAGTGGTGGTCGTCTTTCAGCCTTTCTTACCTTGGCCATGTCTCTGAGTATTGCACACCTTGTGCTTTTGGGCACTCCAGTGATGTTGCAGCTCTGAAATATGGCCAAACTGGTGGCAAGTGGCATCTTGGCAGCTGCACGCTTGACTTTTCTCAGTTCATGGGCAGTTATTTTGCACCTTGGTTTTTCCACACGCTTCTTGCGACCCTGTTGACTATTTTGAATGAAACGCTTGATTGTTCGATGATCACGCTTCAGAAGCTTTGCAATTTTAAGAGTGCTGCATCCCTCTGCAAGATATCTCACTATTTTTGACTTTTCTGAGCCTGTCATGTCCTTCTTTTGACCCATTTTGCCAAAGGAAAGGAAGTTGCCTAATAATTATGCACACCTGATATAGGGTGTTGATGTCATTAGACCACACCCCTTCTCATTACAGAGATGCACATCACCTAATATGCTTAATTGGTAGTAGGCTTTCGAGCCTATACAGCTTGGAGTAAGACAACATGCACAAAGAGGATGATGTGGTCAAAATACTCATTTGCCTAATAATTCTGCACTCCCTGTACAGTTTAAATATTACATTTCTCAGAATGCAAATCACCAAGCCAAATTAGTGTAAGCAAAAACATGGCTGGTCACCAGAGCATAAGAGTACATCCACATGGGTTGGTATTGCTACGGACTTTCCTTTCAATTTGCGGGCAGAAAATTTGCAGCAGAATACAGCAGCAGCAACGTAGATGAGATCTGAACAAATATCATCCAAATAGTGCAGAATTTTTTTTTTTTTTTAAATTACCTGCCTTATTAAATCTGCAGCATATAAAATTTTGCTGCGGAAAAAACATGGCTTTATTGTGGATTGTGCCCATCTACTGCTTGGTAATCTGCAGCAAATCTGCACCACAATTACAAGAATTTAGATCCCTGTATATGTAATTTCCAGCCATTGACAAACTCTATATAAGCAAACGTCCCCCTCTTTCGGTCTAGATTGGTACTTGGGGACTGAACTGGAGCAAGCAATGCATTATAAAACATGAGCGTGTTATATGCTCTGTTTAAAGGGGTTCTCCGGGAATTAAGAAAATGATAATACTTAAATATTACTTTATTATAAATGTACGGTATTCCCAAATACCTTTCATTAGTTATCATGGCTTGTTTTGTCAAGGGAGCAATCATTAGAAAAAATAAAATGGCCGCCGTCCTATTAGTACACACAAAACCTGTGCTAATCACACAGAAGGACAAATTACTTTACAAAACTGAGCTAAAGATCTGCCTAATTTTCCTCTCTGCTCTGCTTGTCAGGGATTATGATCCTGAATACAGCTAATAAATCTTCAGCTGAATCTTTATAGAAATGGAGTTCATGAGGAGACATGAAGAACAGAGAATGGACAGGACAGACTGTGGGGTTGTAGTAATAGAGACTGTATACAAGTGCTGCTGCTCATTAGCCACCTCCTCCCTCCTCATGAACTCCATTCCTACAGAGATTCAGCTGAAGATCTTATCAGCTTTATTCAGGATCATAATCCCTAACAAGTAGGAAAGGAGGATGAGTGTTGTGAATTAACTTGTCCCCCTGTGTGATTAAGACAGGTTTTGTGTGCACTAATAGGACGTCAGCCATTTTATTTTTCCTAATGCTCCCTAAACAAAATGAGCCATTATAACTAATGAAAGGTATTTGGGAATATATTTATAATAAAGTAATATTTAAGTATTTTTATTTTCTTAATTCCTGGAGAACCTCCTTAATAAAGATCATCGACCCTGCCCTGGAGAACCCATTAAATGTAATGTACGGTAATCTAAACGCCTTCTTTATTCTCTTCCTGGTAAAAGTAAAGCCACAATTTTGATCAACGTTGCATAATGTATAAATATAAAAATGACGGCTTTCTTTCATGTATGACCGTGAGAGTGCTGACATTGTGAAAACAGGATTATACTTGGAGTTATAATTATAATGTTTGTTATATGCATAAGAGCGTGTGCTAAAAATATTAATTGCTGGCTGATTGCAGCTGAGCATCACATAAAAAACCCTCCTAATTATATTTGTTTCATTTGTGCCTGGATCCAGAGATGTATGCCAGTGAAATGGAGCATAGCCATCTATAAAAACATCTGTACTAATCTAACAATGCAGTAAATTATATCTACCAGCAAAGACATTGATCCAGATGGATCATTAACAGCTTTCAACAACTGATCCAAGTAATAGGGCTAAATGGGAGAACATAATCAAGAACCAAGTTTTCAGATATGTCAATTGCACATGCAGAAACACTTCTTTTCAGCCCATAGTGATTATTTGTATTTTTATATTTTTGATGAATAAGCCAGTAGCACATGGTGGGACCAAACAAAAAAAATATCAAGAGCTCAAGTGCGAGGAATGCAGAAGCCAGGCAATGTCTGTTCCATTTACCAGTGGCTCGGGCCCTGGGGAAGAGGTAATTGCTGCTAGCCAGTAAATTTAATCGGGGATGAGCTGGAAAGGATGATGTATGTCCTGTAGCAAAGTATCTGACAAGGGATATTTGTGCAAATCTGCTATTCCTTGCTGGTCAGTAAGACAAGGACGAAAGAAGGATACAGTTAAAAGGAAAACAGTCATGGCACCCCTACATCCATATATTGAATGTCCAGTCATTATCACTGTACAGAACTAAACTAACGCGTTTGGAATGCTGGCAGACGTGATATTTCAATTTCACCATTGCATTTACCTAATAAATAAATAAATAGGAAACTATCCCTAGGATATAGCAAGCTGTTACGTCAATGGAAGGAAACCAGACATACATATACATAAAACTTACCTACATTGGAATGTGCACAAAATTAAGGAAGCACTGGGAGTGTTGCTTACCGTTAAAATCTTACAAGGTAAACTAATGGAGTATAACCGGAAAGAGGGAACTTACTAGCAGTCTCAGAACACACAAACTCTGCCTTCTGTTGGAAGACATTGTACATAGACACCATATTCTGTACTCGTCTAGGGGTATTCCTATCTTAGCCATTCATGGGGAGTTCAGGACCAGGTAGAATGTTTTCTTCATGTGTTTCCGATCTTATCTAAAGAGCAAAAAATAGTTTTCCAAGACTGTCTAGAGCAGTGATGGCTAACCTTGGCACTCCAGCTGTTGTAAAACTACAACTCCCAAGATGCCCCCCTTGCTTGGCTGCTCTCAAAACTCTGTAGAAATAAATGGAGCATGCTGGGAGTCGTAGTTTCACCACAGCTGGAGTGCCAAGGTTAGCCATCACTGGTCTAGAGCTTCCAAAACAGGCCGAAAAGTAATGGGTATGAGAATGAATGGTGCTTTTCTGTAATGATATGTATTTAAATATTCAGGGCGTAGGCTTTCAGTGGCACCTAATGGAAAAATGGGCATATTGTAGCCTGTGCTGCTCAAACACATCATCCTCAGTAGGCTTGGACTATGTGTTTTTTTTACTTCTGGTTAATGGGCATCTGTCACTATGGCCCAACCGTATAACATGGCCAGTAGAAGCAATGTAGTTGGTATAGACAGAACCGCCAAGACGGTAAACCGTCTAGACTTATTCCAAGCACAATCTCTACATGGAGAGTTGCCTATAAATGAAGCCTCATGGGTGCCCTCTTTGAGCCACTAATTGCATTTTTTTAGGCATCTTGTGAATGGATTATTATTGATTAGGGTCTTTGGTGTCCAATTGCTGTTAAGTAATGTTTGTATATGCTTTTACTTACTTTTTATGGATGAAGGCTCATCTATTGCTGTACCCTGTAACTACAGTTTCAGGCGTTTCTTGTCCACTAAACAAACTGTATTTGGCTTGGTGCGGTCAGTTTAGACAAGTTAACCAGCCAGAACTCATGAGAGATAACCGATACCTTCAGGGGTCCTCAGTGGTGTAATCATTTACTTTTGACAAGCATTAGGTCTCTAGGTTGTGGATTCTGCCTTTAATCCCGTGACAGGTGTTGTTTTTTCACGTTGACTAATGGCAGCTCAAGTTTGTGAGAAAACTTGTTAAACACCTTTCAGAAATTGTGTACTCGCCACCGACGGCCCGTGTTTGAGTGAATTGTGGATCTAGCTACATTTTCTCTTGTTTATACAGAAGTCATAGTTGAAAAGGTTTTATTTTTATCATTCTCTGCAAACACAAATTTGCCTTTTACACTCGATTCAGTAGAAATGATGCGTAGCAGTAAGGTAAAATCCACATTAGTGCAATGGTACATTGCTATAGTAAAATTATGATTGTGTTGAAAGAAAACTGATTTAGAAATAATATATTGTTTGACTCAGTTGATTTGCCACATTTTAAAATAAACATGCCTGGACACATTCCTGGTCACTACAATGCCTGGTCACTACAATGCCTTTTAACAGCCAGCAATTCTGTACCAGAAAGATCTTACAGCTGTTTTAAGATTTGAAGCTTTGTATTGGTGACAGGTGAAAAACGAAACCCTAAGAACACATACATACACATATACATGCATACATGTACACACAAAGATAAAGATACCGTGCATAGATACACATGCATACATGTACATACACACATGCAAACATACTGTATATACAGGAGTCTGAATGGGTTGAGTATACAGCCTGGACATGGGTACTGTAGTGAAGAGCCCTCCTCGACCCATCACACAATGATACACCATCAATGGAAAATCCTGGAAACTGTGTGTGTGTGTATACAGTATGTGTGTGTGTGTATATGTATGTGTATACACACACACACAGTTTCCAGGATTTTCCATTGATGGTGTATCATTGTGTGATGGGTAGAGGAGGGCTCTTCACTACAGTACCCATGTCCAGGCTGTATGCTCAACCCATTCAGACTTTAAAGGAGACATAAGAAGTGTGGCAAATTATGTTCTCAGTTATCTGTCAATGCGGCATAGCGCACAACAGTGATCGGAGCTCACGGGGATCCTTCTAATTCATTATGAGCTGGCCTATATGTATCATGCATCAATGCTGTCCTTATTGGGCACTTTATCCCCATCCAAGCTCGACTGAATATATGGGTGTTGAGTTAAACATAAATAACACTAAGTAGATACCCTTATGCAAATTCTCTTCCTACCTGGGCCCCATCTGTATCCACCTGGAAGAATCCCACAGTACTACAGGAGGAAGTGCTCAAGGACAGTAGCAAATTATAATAGGGATCTTTAGGTCGGGGGCTCCAAGCCCGACATGTCTGTGGGGCCCAATAACTCTCTACCCAGAGAGTTATTGCTATGATATCTGGGGCGTTACATAGGACTACAGGTAACATCTACTACATTATATGTACCCATAGGGTTATCACGGTGTTATCGGTGATGTTACATAGGACTACAGGCGAAATCTACTACATTATTTGTACTCAGACTCTAAATACAAATAATGTAGTAGATGTTCCCTGCAATTCTATGCAACATCACATATGACACCGTGATCACTACAGTACAGATAAAGTAGGGGATGGTTCCTGCAGTCCTATGTAACATTACAGATCACATAAGTTTCTCCAGGACTTACATATTTGTGTATTATTCTCAGAATAGGTCGTCAATATGAGATTGACAGGGTCCAACTCCCATCACAGCAGCTGATCAGCAGTTTGAGGAGATTGTGGTCCTCTGGTGAGCGGCCTCCTTGCTGCTTACCAGGCATAGCACTGTCCGATTGATAGCAGCTCTGCTTGGCTTTGCAGCACTGCCCTAGGCCAGGTAACTGCCCCTAGGCCATGTGACTTATGAATATGATGTTGCATGGCCTTGGAAGAGGCTGCAGCCTCTTCATACAGAAAAAAATATCTATTGGGCGGCACATGGAAGAGGGTATGTTGGGGGCGGGGAATTGAATAGAAGCAGAGGGCCTGAGTTGGGTAGACAGCCCAGAGCCTATGATGCACTTAATCTGCCCCTGCTCAGGTAATATAAGGGCGGAGTAGGGTATAACAGGGTAATATTTCTGTTTAGGGCCTCTGTTCTCAGGGCGATCTCCCAGGAAGGATGTGAGGAGAGAAGTAGGGACAGAAAGACAGTGGTGGTTAATGCTGGATACTGAAACCGGGACATGTTAATCATGGTAGGACTGTTCCACCTAAATATATATTGGAGATTTTTCTTATATGTAGTTGCATTCTTGTGTCAACACTGCAGCGAGTCCGACAGCTCCATTATACAGTGGATTGCTGGGGAGCACAGGAGTCAGCTTTAATTATTTTATGTTGTTCCACTATTGCTATTTATCAAAAATTTAGCTGGATTCATTTTGACCATACTTTTTGTTTCATTCCGCTGTGTGGTTTACGTTCTAACAGCCCGGTCTGCTCACTCTTCTATACTTACTCCCACAACAGTCACATTAAAATTTGAAAAACGCTCCTGCAAATGTCACTTTTTTTATTTTAAATTTGTCTGACAAAGGCACACAACTCAGGGGACTTAAGTGCATTTGAACCCCTTAGTGACATGACAAATTGTAGCCTTAAGGACACTTTGAATTTTGCAGGGTGAGTTGTGTGTTTTTTTTTTAACCATTTTTGGGGTACATATAATGTCTTAAATTACATACTTTATTTTTAGGGGGAACATAAAAAGTTGCTATTTGAACATTATTTTGGGGATATTTTACGCTGTTCACTGTGCATATAGATTTTCAGAATAACTTTATTCTGTGGGTCAGTATAATTATGACCATGCCAAATGTATATAGTTTTTGTTATATTACTTGCATAACAAAAACACCATTTTTATTTTATTTTTTCCTGACAACATAACCAGGGGAGGGCTTGTATTTTGTAGGATAGTTTTTAGTTTTCATTGGTACTATTTTTTTTCCAGCATTTTATTCTGTTTTCTGTTATTGTTTGACTGTCTGTCTTTTTTGTGACCTATACATATATTAAATGTATGATATGGTTCCTTATGATGCAGTGTATCTAGGTTTGCCACCTTTCCCACCAAAAAATCCCATCCAAGTTAACATGGGTGAAAATGTGTGTAGTTTTTGGGGTGTGGTTTAACACTGTTATTTTTTCATACTTTGAGCTTTGTGGCATTCTAGTTTTTTATAAAAAGTTTTTCCTCTCATTTTTAAAACAAATGCAGCCACAAATGAGCTTTTATGGAGAAGCAAATAACCACCAAGTCAGGAAAAATACCCTACACCAATTTCAGTGCTGTCCCCTGTGCTATGCTGCTCTATGCAGGAGCCCAGTTTACCGTGGTTTGCCATACTGGTTTGTTTTGTAAAACTGAATTAAAGAGGAGCTTTCATCTGGCAAAAGAAATTGTGAACTAAGTGTCATGATCTGTACAGCGGCGCCCAGGGATCTCACTGCACTTACTATTATCCCTGGGCGCCGCTTTTTTCTCCTGCTTTGCCCTCCCATATATTCGGTCACTTGGTATAGTAGGAGGAGACTGCCCTTGTTCTCCTGGACGTCTCCTTCTCCTAGGCTGTAGCGCTGGCCAATCGCAGCGCAGAGCTTACAGCCTGGGAGAAGAAGACGCCCAGGAGAACAAGGGCAGTCTCCGCCTACTATAACCAAGTCCCCTAAGTCTCCGCCTACTATAACCGAGTGACCAAACCTACTGGAGGGCATAGAGGGAGAACGGAGCGGCATCCAGGGATAATAGTAAGTGCAGTGAAATCCCTGGGCGCCGCTGTACAGATCATGACACTTAGTTCAGAATTTTTTGCCAGTCTTTCTTGGTGACCGTCAGTGAGAGAAAATGTCTGGTCTGATTATCAGAATTTTTTCATAGATATATAAAAATAAATACATACTGTATATTTTATACTCCTCTCTAGTGATAATTGTTATTGCTATTACTGTAGAGTGTAGCGGGCATCAATCAAGCAGTGGTACACATATTGTATGGTACTGATAGCATATAGACAGGATAAGGGCAATGTAAAATGGAAACTTGATTGATGTTTGTGTGACTTATTTGCACTCTGTGATCTGTGCAGAGACGTGATTGGATGAGCCAGTGTTCATCTTTTTAGACCTTTCCTGGGCAAAAAGAACCCACCATATGTTGCAATCAGAGAGCAAGTATGCTCTCTGATTGATGTGGTAATTGGGATTGATAACCTGCTCAGAAATCCATATTACTTTTCCCCCGGAGACACGTATATAAATTTTATATGGTTTTTAGTACCCAGTCCTCCAGATACCCCTACCAATAAGCCTGATATCCAGTAACTAGTATGTGGGCAAGCTACCTAGCTATATATTAACTGTGTATAGCATTTTTCCTCAGGCAGTTATAAATTTATAATTTTTAAAACGCAAATGGATACATCAGTTTCTGTGAGGCCTGTTTTAACCCTTACTATCTCACTGTGTAGCAGCTAGAGATATGAGTGTGGTCTTCTTGAAGCTGACAAGGTAAGCATTAAATAAGGCCAGGATTGCAGCATTATCTGTTCAACATCGGGAGATATAGTCTTTGAGAGTCTGGTTGGGATTGAAAGCAGCTAAAAGCAGTTAAAACCTGTTGCTTTCACTCCCTACCAGATTTCTAATGGCTATATCTCCCAATGTAGAGTAACTAATGCTGTGATCCTGGTTTTGTTTTAAAGCTTAGATTGTCAGTCAGGCTCTTCTCTATAGCTGTTACACAGCCCAAGATAATAATAAGTGCTAAAGCAGACACCCTTACCCCCAACCACCCCTCTTCAATCTGCCCAAACTCCTTCTTAATCCCAAACAGAGCTCAGGGAAACCTAAGCAACTACGACAGATCTATTGTGAAAGGGACTCTAACAAATCCTTACCGATCCTAGTCAGTTATAATAAATTTGTCAAGGTTCTATTTTTACTGGAGGTAAGTGCAGCAGAATATGTTATTCTGGCCATAAGAGATTAACAGACACCTTATCTGGTTATATTGGTTTACAACACGTCATACAGTCTTTTCTCAACTAGTCTCATTAGTATGCCCAATTGTGCATGCTGCTGAACCCTCTGGTTGCTTAATAACTCTGCAGAACTGAATACTGACTGGCATGTGTAGTTTAAGTATAGTGAAATTTAAGAAAATCTCTCAGTAGCATAGTTCTAGCATACAGGTATTGACCTAGTGCTGATAGATTCTAGTAGCAACCAGCAGAAATCTAACCACTTAAATGTAGGAATTGGAGGTTCCATCTTCCAGATAGTTGCAGGTCCCAGAGATGGACATAAATGTCCAAGATAGGAATACCCTTTAAAAGCCATGTAACATGATTACAGTTCCTGTTGTGCTCCAGATAAAATACACTGTTCCAAGTAAAAACCCAGGTTATGACAATGGAGTCTGCCAACAGACTTTGTGGCCACTGACTATAATTCAAAAAGAGACATTGAAGAGGGCAGGGGCTCCACTTGTTAGGTGAGAAGCATTCATTCAAGAGGGCAATTTTCTTTGATTGCATTTTACTCACTTTTGGCAAAAAAAAAAAAATAATTTCAATCTTTCTTTATTAAAAATATTCTGCCATTCTGTCACAAAGGGTTAACTGTTTATCTAGCTGTGAGAATCATACTTTTACTTGTCATCTAATAACCCTTCTCACTTAAGTACTAAAATCAGTAAGATAAAAATTGAGCTATAATGAGTGTTTATAAGGTCAGATCAGAAATAAGGAGTCATCAGCTGAGCTGCCTGATGGAACAGACTGAAAATAGACTCCAGGCTATTAGAGAATCTCAAGGCTGTACAGAAAAAGAGGTTTAACATTTTTCATAAAGACCAATTGAAAAAGAGGATTTTTTTTTTTTTTAAGCTCAAAATGAATACAATGCAGGTTCCATAGCTCAAAATGAATACAAAGCAGGTTCCATAGCCTTTAACAAACTCTGGTCACCCAAAAACCTGAAAACACATTGATGTTTTTGGAACCAACACACTGGTTCTTACTCATAGCTTACTCATAGCAAGAGGTATGAGTAAGAGCTAGTCTTGAGTCTGTCTGTTGGAATCACGTAACATCTTTTCAATATGTACACCTGTTTTTTTTACGTTCTTTGAATAATTATTATTTTAGTGCTGGACAACCACCAGTTTGTTAGTTTTTTTTTTTAGAATGTACACTGGCGACGTTTAAGCGGATTGCTGATACGGTTCTAGTTTCTACGTTTACTGCCAGCATACATTGTGGAAGTATGATGTAGATCAAGTGCGATGAGCATATTAACCCATTTTTTTATGTTTATTTAAATGTAGTTTCAGGACCTGCACCTGTGTATTTTGTACACATGTGAGACACAAATGCATTGCATCAAAGGTTTACTTAAATATTTTTTCACTTGGGGCAAAGACCCAGTTTGCTGCCTTGTATTTAAATACCCTGGCTACGGCAGAGTGACTTTTTGGCTCACACTTACTCCTGGCACCCAGCACTCAGGGAACTTGCCATTCAGGTGACCCCTCTACTATACTTCTGCATTGCATGCATGGATGTTTTATGTAGTAATGCCAGTAACAGTATGAGCAGGCAGTCAGCAATTTTAGCAATTTAAAGGGGTTAAATATTAAAGAGGACCTGTCAGATCTCCTCACGTCTGATTTTATTTCCCATATAACAACATTCTGGATCTTTTTTACTCTATGGTATGTTGTTAAGGCTACATGCACACTACCATATGTGTTTTGCGGTCCGCCCCAAAAAAACGGATGACATCCGTATGCCATCCTTTTTTTTTGCAGATCCATTGTAACAATGCCTAAAATAGACAACAAGAATAGGACATGTTCTATTTTTTTGCGGGTCTACGGAACGGATATACTACTCACGGTGTGGTGTCCAAATTTTTTGCGGACCCATTGAAATGAATGGGTCCGCATCCTATCCGCAAAAAAAAAAGAAAAAACGAATGGACACGGAAACAAACAACATTCGTGTGCATGTAGCCTAAAGAGTATGTTGGTAGGTCATCAATATCAAATCAGCAGGGAACTGGACAGAGCCATCCCATTGAGTGAATGGGGATGGTGGGGTCTTTATACCTGCTCACCTCTGTAATGTCGAGTGGCGAGTTCTCTTCAAACAGCTGATTGGTCATCAATATTGCAAAAGCAGACAACCCCTTTAATGTTATTCCTCCTAGAAATGTATGGATAAATTGACAACCGGGTGATATCAGTTGGGGATGTGTCACTACATACTCGGATACTATACAGTCAGAGCTGATGGTGTCAGACAAAGGGAATTGTAGCACCCAGTTGTCAATTTATTCATAAATTCTAGGAGGAATAACAGAGTAACAGCTGAATGAGTCATGAGAAAAGATGCTCCACAATTGCTATTTCATGAGGAATACAAGTGTTTTCTAAAGCAAACAGGTTAGAAAAGCAGACAGGTCTTTAATTTATTCAAATCACTCAAAACATAATACATTTCCAACTGGATTTATTTAAAGCATACTTTTTCTCCATGTAGTCTCCATATCAATTTGTGATTTTCACTTACATTAGCTCTAGAGTGGGAAGAGACTAGTCGCTATGTCATTCAACCAACAAACTTGTAGGTCCCTCAGGGGGTGGCCACGCTATATATATTATAATGTGAAGTTCAAAGGTCTCTAGGACCTAAGCGTGTCTTTTGTACACCTCCCTGACTGATATTGTATAAAACATAAATCTTATCTTCACATAGTCGCTATGTCATCTCCCATACACAGCACACACAGAGGAGATCCTGCTTCTCGGTCAAATTTTTACATCTACTCAGCCGCAGCAGCATGGATTTTATAGAACAAGTGAGCAGTGAGGTAGAAAACATCTCTCAACAACATCTCTCTGTATTTCGCTCCACTTTTTCTCACTCTGCAGCTTCTTCTTCTCGCTCCCCTCTCTGTAGAGTTCTATGGGCACAATGTAACCTGATCCCTCAGTGAGCTGATAATCCATTTTGCCTCTCACAATGGATTTTAGCAGCGAACTGAATGTAAATGATCAAGTGCAGGAGGTTTGGGGAGGAGAAGTGGCTCATAAGTTGAGACAGACACTTTTTCTTAGTTATGATATACTATAAAGTTTCTTATAGTCACTTGTACTATTGATATATGCAAAGTTTGCACAAACGACAGCAAGCAAAAAAAATGCACCTATGACTAGAGTTTGCTGTGAGTATAATAAATGGCACCCCCAAAGAAATGGGCCTAGGCTTTCTCAAAGTAAGAAAACCAGCCGTTAGTATAGAGCTAGAAGGTGTCTATCCCTGCTCAACACTTATCAGCTAGCCTGAACTCCTGTGATAAATCTGGTGCAGGTCTAGACAGTTTAAGTTCATGCCATCTGTAGGATTAGTAAATCAGCCCCAATATGTAGATGTGACAGCATTTTTTTATTATTCTCGTTAAAAATGTCACTTTTTGCATGATCTAACAGAGTAAATTGCTTTTTATTTGTAGGACAGCCCACACGTGGTTGAAGTGCCTGCTGCATATTTCCTGGCTTTGTGCTTTTGGCCTAATAATGGTCTTTTGAACTTCTTTTAATCATATCTTGTGTTTTACAATTAAAGTAGAATAGCAAAAAAGTGTTATTAATTATAATTTGAGTTCCCTTGGGTAACGTAATTATTGCCACATAAAAAAGCTGTCTCCTATAATTACTGAATTATGTAAATAACTCTATCGGCAGCACTATAATAAGGTCTCATTCAAAGAGTCTATTTGGTGCTACTGATGTGAGAAACTTCTCGCCTTATTCGATTTTCTTTAATATACAACTGTATTTGATTGCTTAAGCGTATAGTGGCTTTCATCTGCAGAAATCACACCCATGGGACCACTAAACGTATTAATTCATCACTTGCATCCTTTTTATTGCTACAATCCTTTGCAAAGGTAAAATAACAGAATTGGATACAAATCAGAAAGCTGACAGTCGACTGATTCTCCTTTATCTGAACTTTTTTTTGTTTCCAGATACAGTGGTATTGTTGTGGTATCTCTTTTTTGCAGCTTCTTTTACAATCTGTGCCTTTGTCTCCATAACATGAGCCTGGTTAAAGTGAATTCAATATCACTGCTAGCTGTGGAGGTCTAGAAAAGGAAAAGCCCCTCTGCAGGTTAACCTATAGCTTTTTAAATGCCTTTTGATTTATCTGTCACCTGATATGCCAGTAATGAATATTTTTCATGGAAGGTGCACTTTAATTACTTTCCCATTTGACTTGCATTATAGGACCCTATCTAGGTAATTAATCTTACCAAGTATCCAATTTCTGCCTTTATTGCAGGCAAACCTCCTGAATTGTGTGTGCTTGAGTGGCTCTGTTTTACCACACAGGCCTGAAAACCAAAGTTGGCCACTCGGATTGCTATTCAGGGAATAGCACAACTAGCATGAAAGTCCTTGTGTTGTCTAAATCCTTTCTAGCCTTTAAACGGCTACTAATTTCTTCATTTAAGAGCAACACATTATGATTCTTGATGTAATAATAAATGGATTTATAGGTGGAAATCAAACAATCATCGTTTGACCATGAAAAAATAATTTTCTGTTCTCATATCCATGATATAACAGATTGCAAAATCAATTGCAAAAAGGCAGCCACTGACCTCAAAGGGTTTTTCCAGGGTATCAGACCCCCACCGATTTAGACCCTGATGACCTATTTTTTTTATTTTTTGGGGGAGGGAGGTGATGACTTCTGAGACCCTCCCAGTTGCTAAGATGAGACAGCATTTCGCTGTCCCTCTACATAGACTGGAATGGAAGCGTTGGAAATCCAGTTCAACTTTTGGATAGTCCCATTCACATCACACTGGCCCAAATTTACTAAATTGTCTCCTCCAAAAATATAGAAAGTGGCATGGTTTGGTGCATCTAGGGTTTCTACATTTTTTCCAACATGCTTGAAATGGGGTGGGGCTTAGAAGAAATGGGCAGACCTTCATGGGAAAGGGTCAAGACCTAAGACCAGCTGTGTTGTGCCGACTTTCACCATACATTTGGAGTAAAATTATGTCTTAATGTAGGCCAACCTATAGTTGGTAAAGAGTCAGAGAAAAGTCTCTATCCCTGCACCAGTTTTATAATCCAGCCTGAGCCACTGTGAAGGTCTGGCACAGGTCTAGACAACCTGTCTAAACTTACACCCTCTTTAGGATGAATAAATCTGGTCCATTGTTCACATAGCAGAGTTTTATCTTTTTTAGGCACAACAAAAGACATATACAAAAATGGGGAGATGTATATATTTAAAGTGGGTCTTATATATTTAAAAGGAGTTTGTCTCATGAAGACAGCCCCTGTCTATATACCCTCTTAGAGGCATATGCACATCATAGAGCCCCCACCCAGGACCCTTATGTTTGAAATCCCTTTTTATTGTTATATGAGCAATACAAGGCTCAACAAAAAGCTTGTGTCGCAGCACAGCGTTTATCACATCTTATTACACCAGGACCCTTATGTAAGAGCCAGAAGAGTGTATATGCCAGTGTTTTACAGACATTTTTTCAATTAAGCATACCCAAGTTAAAAAAAAAAAAGTTTGTATATTGGCTGTGCATCTTTTTACTATCATTAGTGTGAAGGAACATTTATGTGTGGGCTTATCTAATGTTTTTTTCATTCATATTGTTCCCTGTTTCAGTTACATAGCTAGATGCATTTCACTCAGAAGCAGATGGTATATTCCTTTTGCCAGTAATGTACCGCTGTGACATCCTTTTCCTTAATTCTCATTAAGTTTGTTTTCAGCTCTGGAGCACTTACAGAAAAGCTGTAGGCTCCTGTGATGTTCAGAAGCAATGTAGAAGCAGTAGCTAGTTCTGACAACCCTCCCCCCAATTCCTCTCAGCCATCTTCTGAGTCTGTTACCAGGGAGGGATCTTGCCTGACAATAGGCAGTGGACTGTAACTTAGGTTGAAGTGAGACCCCTAGTGGACATGACTTTACAGCTTTTTTTCATGTGGATGCAGGCAGATTTTTTAAATGAAGAGATTTAGAAATTTGCTAGTTACACTATTCTCTATTAAATGAAATTGGGTGAAAGTACAGTGATTCTTTTAAACATATCTGTTGCTGTTGAAAAACACTATTAAAATTCCTGTATAAAGTTTTACAGCTGAAAAAAAGCATTTAAAGTTATGCAAAAAAATGCTGAGAAAAAATGGTAAAAACGTGTGGCATTTTTACCAATAAAAAGCCATAAGCATACTACAGGTATGTACATATGACGCTTAATAGAGATATTCTTCTAGAGGAGAATATGACACCTTATGGAGTGTCCATGCACCTGTGATCCTCTGCCTCTGTGTAAATTAATTAGACAAGTACTAAAGACATAAGGACTTGTGTGTATTGCTGTTTTTCAGTTTCTTGTTGAGGATTGTAATCTAGTACCTATAACTGCTGTAGAGTCATACCTCCATATGCCTTTGGGTTTATACAGAGAAACAGATTTCACTTGTAATTTTTCCATACATTCCCCATAGATTTTCCTAACTTCGATTGGGGAAAAAAATGTAACAATGAAAGCTGTATGTAAAAACAGACACTGCGTTTTTTACATGCAGAAGCAGGGTTCTCCATAAATGAACATTTTCAGTATCTACAACCTCAGGGGAGGAAAAAACTCCTGTGTATATAGACATTATGTGTCTCAGTTTCTTCTGTGGCATAGTGGTACGGGTTTGCCCATTTTCACATGGTCCGTATTTTGCATGCCAAAGCCAGAATTGAAACCTAAACAGAGGAAAAGAAAGATCGGTCTTCTGTGTTTAAGACCCACTCTTGGTTTTGGCTTACAAATACTGACCAAATGCTGATCGTGTGAATGTGTCTGAGTTTAGGTACCATCACTCTCGAGGGTTGAAATATGTGGAAATGAACTACTAATGTATAGCTTTTGCTGTAGAAAGAATGTAAAATTTGGGGTCGCGTTAAACTAAAGGGCATGTCGCAAGGGGTTCTCTTGAAAGATAGCACACGACTAGAAATAGTTCATCATTAAAAATGCCTGGTCTGTGAACTCTAGCAAAATAGAGGAAAGACAAAAACTTACATAGCAATACCCTGCAGGCTGACCAGAGATAATTAAGACCATGTTTTCACTGTTTTCTGCAAAGTTTACAAAGAAAAAAAAAAATCATTCCTGGATAGGTTTCTTCTGCTGAGAACTCTATTTTATTGCCAAATGACTCTCTCTCATCCTCTGTTTCTCTCTTTCCTTCCTCTCTTCCTTACCTTTTCTCATTCTCTCTCCTCTCTCTTCTTCTCACCTCTCTATTAAATCTTTCTTTCTTTCACGCTTCTGTTTTACAGATCTGTATTCATTTTTTTTTATAATTTAAAAAACAGTGGCAATAAATGTAAATAGTTTTCTTTACATTTGTTTTTTCTTTATAATATAAAGTTTTTATGCTTTTGGAATTTTTTTTTCAATAAATAGTTACACGAATAGATGCACTACTGTGGTGGATGCAAACAGTAACATCTGACTAAGGGTACTTTCACACTTGCGTTTTTCTTTTCCGGCATTGAGTTCCGTCACAGGGGCTCTATACCGGAAAAGAACTGATCAGTTTTATCCCCATGCATTCTGAATGGAGAGTAATCTGTTCAGGATGCATCATGGTGTCTTCAGTTCAGTCGTTTTGACTGATCAGGCAAAAGAGAAAACCGCAGCATGCTACGGTTTTCTCTCCGGCCAAAAAAACTGAAGACTTGCCTGAATGACGGATCAGGCATTTTTTCCCATAGGGATGTATTAGTGCCGGATCCGGCGTTTAGAATGCCGGATCCGGCGTTCCGTTATGCGCATGCGCAGACTGAAAAAAAGGTGAAAAAAATAAATGCCGGATCCGTTTTGCCGGATGACATCGGAACGACGGATCCGGCATTTCAATGCATTTTTTCGATGGATCAGGTATTTTTAAGACTGATCAGGATCCTGATCAGTCTTACTAATGCCATCAGTTAGCATACATTTTGCCTGATCCAGCAGGCAGTTCCGGCGACGGAACTGCTTGCCGGATCTCTTTGCCGCAAGTGTGAAAGTAGCCTAAACCCTCACACTGATGTTAAAAATGAGACTTTAGCCAGTATATCCTTATATTAAGGACATACCTGAGCCCGCGCACAATGTTAAGGTTTCTCAAGTGGCATGGGATCTAACGCTCAACCTACCTGTACCGTATGGGTAGTACCAGGAGGCAGTGGGCAAATTGCAGCAGCGTAAGGTCCGACTCACAGCATACCGCTCCCAGTTCCCTCCAGTGTGACTAACCACACATACAATGGGAGGAGGGAGGAGTCTTAGTGTACCACCCATGGATGGATGATATGTTGCAGGCCTCACAGGTGCACCTAAATGCTGCCTATAGATGGTAATCAAGGCGCCTTTAGATTGGAGTTTATATGCCTCCACATATAAATATACGATTAAAATGCCAGAAATACGTGGTCTCAAAAGGCAGGAAATTCTCAACCCCAAATGCAGTTGTGCATTTATGCTCAGGGGAGCAGATGCTGTGCTTGTGGTCTGTTGTTAAGGGTGATCCCCAGCAAAAAATGCATACATTGGAGGATGCCCGCAGCAGACCACAAGTGCCAGAGACATCCTCCACTGTATGCATTTTTTGCTGGGGATCGCCCTTAGCAACAGACCACAAGCGCAGTATCTGCTCCCCCGAGCATAAATGCACAACTGCATTTGGGGTTGAGAATTTCCTGCCTTTTGAGACCACGTATTTTTGTTATTTAAATCATACGTTTTTTTTTCAATACAGAGCATGCTCCAGTTAGCTTTGTTGCGGGTATCAAAATTTCGATACCCAATCAATACTTTTGTCCCGGTATCGATATGATACCGGGATTTCCATTTTTTCGATACTGGGCTGCACTGCTGCGCAGTCTAGTATCGTTGAACATGAGCGTGCTGCTGTCAGCGCGCTCATGTTCTCTCAGCAGCACAGGGGAGAAGGAAGCAGTCTCTCCCTGCCCCCTGTGCTGCTGCTGCCGCTGCCACCAATGAACGGAGAGAGGGGCAGAGGGGCGGGCGTACTGCGCCACCAATGATGGGACTTTTCCTGGGTCCAGACTTTCAGTATTAGGCTACATAGAGTGGTGCCCAGAGATGTCCCTACACTTACTATTATTCATGGGCGCCGCTCCGTTCACCCGCTGTGCCCCATTACTGTCTCCTGCTCCACATGCTAATTACTATCGGAGCAATGGGGAGGAGACATTAGCTTCTCTAGTGGGTGTTCCTTCTCCCTGCCTTCTCCCTTCTGTCCAATCGCAGCGCAGGGAGAAGAAACGATCACTAGAGAATATATGAATCACCCCCTTTCCCAATTTCACATATAAAATATATAAACAATAAAAAAACATATCACATCGCCACGTCAGAAAAGTCAAAACTATTAAAATAAATAAAAAAAATCTATGCGGTGAACGCCGGAACAGAACAAAATTAATAAAAACTGCGCAATTCGCCATTTTTTTAAATGCGGAATGCACGTTGCTTTTTTGGTTTATTTTTTTCCGCATGGTATAGAGTATCGCAATACTTTTTTGTAGTATCGAAATCAAATAAAAAATGTGGTATCTCAACAACTCTAGCTCCAGTGTAGGGTTGTTTCGGGTATCGAAATTTCAAAACCCAATCGAAACTTTTATGCCAGTATCGATACAGTACAAGGATGCTACTGCGTAGTCTAGTATCTCCACTAATGAGGGAACCTGGCGCTTGGCGCGCTATTTTCTCTTAAGCCAGACAGTGGAGAAGGACGGAGGGAGGGGGCTCTGAAGCTGCCCGCACTACTGCCACCATTGAATGTGTGGCTAATTAAAGCAGGAGGCGGGACGGGGGAGGTAATAAACTGCTGCGCCGTCCGAGCTAGTGAGCTCTGTGAATGGCAGCGGCAGCCTCCTCCTTCTGAGTGTTTTGTGTGCTCCCCAGCATCAGCCCCAGAGTCAAGCAGCCAGCATAGCAGGTACCCGGCCTGCCACTGTGCCATCAATAATAATTAACCTTTAATACAGATACAGGAGGTGGGTGCCGACGGCAGATTCACATAGCCGACACCTGTAGGGTTAACTGCTGCTGATCGCAGTGCCCTGTCATAGAGGCCAGCACCCGCCTCCTGTATCTGTATTAAAGGTTAATTATCATTGGTGGCGCAGTGCACCCTCTCCCCCCCAGTATTAAAATCATTGGTGGCAGTGGCCACAGGGTCCCCTCTTCATTGGTGCTACTGTAATCCTGGGGCTCCGATCGGTTTCCATGGCAGCCAGAACACTACTGAAGCCTTGACTACCGTGGTAAGCTCCCTGCTGCTGTGTGCACTATGCACAGGGCAGCAGGGAGGGTGTGAAGTCCTATTCATCCTAATAGAGATCTATTAGGGTGAATAGGACAAGGGCTTAAAATATCCCAGGTTTTAGCCCTGAGGGCTAAAATAAAAAGTAAAAAAAAACAAAACAAAATAACTAAATATTAAGTATAAATCGCCCCCTTTCCCAATTTTACATATATAATATATAAACAATAATTTAATAAACATATTACATATCGCCACGTCTGAAAAGTCTAAACTATTCAAATATTTTAAAAAATCTCCTATGCGGTGAACACCGTAAATAAAAATCGTGCGATTCGCAGTTCTTTTTAGTCACCTTGTCCCCCCAAAAAAATAGGATAGGATCAGTTCGATTATAGGCCGGACGATCCATAAAATGCGGGATGCACGCAGCTTTTTTTGTGTTTTATTTTTTTTCGCGTGGTATCGACTATCGCAATACGTTTTTATGGTATCGCAACTGAATCAAAATTTTGGTATTGCATCAACCGTACTCCAATGTATCTGCGTTGGCACCTTTTTGAGCTCATGTTTCAGCATTACAAAATCACATTGCCAATGTAGATGAAAAACAGACAACAAAAGCAAAACAACAAAAATCCCCAAAAAACAAAAAAGGGATAAATTATAGAAAAAATACTCATATTTAGCATTCCTATTTGACCTGTATTTTTGTATGCAAATGTGAACACAGCCTAAAATTTTCCTTCTTGTCAAATGTTGCTTATTGCTCCTAAATCCAGCCTAAAGAAAAACCCAGTAATTAAATAGAAACTTATTGAGCTTAGCTATTAGCAGGGTTCTGTGAGTAATGGCGCTATAATACATAGACTAGTCATGTTGAAAGAATATTTGATATCAGAGTCAAAAAGAAAAATGATTTTAATTGTATATGCTTGCAAGTTGAGGTTTAATCATTTACAGAGAGGAAACCAATTAAAAGAATGCCTGTAACTGTTCAATGTGTAGAAAATTATGTTCTTACAGCGCGTGCATGGCAATTATGCTTCAAGAAATTTAAGAATGTCCATTAGGCTGACGATTGCAAGATTTTATTTTTCTTAATTAAAGGTATCCAGTTTTTTTTTTAAATATTTTGACATGAAAATTTTCATCTTATATGCCACTAGCTGCTTTTGTACAGCCATCAATAAATGAAAGTGAAGTCATGCAGAGCATTTTTTTAGGTTGGTTTCACACACACTGTGTTTTTTATTAATACTGGGTCAGATTAACTGCTGCAGATACGTCACAATTCTGGCCCACAGGCCATGCTCCATATTTTTTAAGTCAAGTGGCACAGACCTTTTTTTTCGCTATGCCTTATGAGGTGTTGGAAAAGGGGCAGGCTAAAGGACCCTTTACACTGGCCGAGAATCTGCAAGATAATTGCTAACGAGTGTTCATAGGAACACTCGTCAAAGATTATCTGGCAGTGTAAAGTTTCCGCCGATTACCGGATGAATGAACGAAACACTTGTTCGTCAGGTATTATGCATGTTTGTGTAGAGACCTAAATCATTGTTTGCCGGCAGCAGATTGTGCCATGGGGACGAGCAAAGACGTTAATGATCAATCCTCCCCATACTGTGGAGGAGATCGCTGCATGTAATAGCAGTGGTCTCCTGCACTACTGTGCAGGCAAAGGCACACTTTCTTACCGACATTTGCCTGCTGAAGCGACCAGTGGAAAGGGACCTTTAGTGGCAGAGGGACATGACTTAAGTGTAATAATATTGTGATAAAATTGTGACACAGAGTAAAGCTTCATATTTGGTGGTAGGACTCTAAAGCCTATATTACACCTGACGATTTTTTGGCAGATTGCTAATTAGCGATCATCTGGCAGTCTAATTCTGCCGCCGATTACCCGATAAACGAGCAAACGCAATATTGCCCTACATTGTCATCTTCACTCTTTTTAGCTTCTTTACTCTCCCCTCTGCAGCTCTGGTTTCTTCAGTTTCTGTGGGTGAGCAGCAGCTATTCTCATGTGATTTTCAAGAACTTGTATCTCCTAAGAGTCTATTGCAGTCACTTCTTGACAACCCTGCCCTCTCAGCTTTGCTTTCCTGTATTCCTTACCTAGTGATTTCACTTATAAATAGCACTATGGAATGCAATTCCCTCACTACTCCCCAATATCTTTCTCTAGTCTGTCTTCTGTCTAGAGAGAAATATAACTATATACTTTGATGGATTTAGAAGTAGGGACAAATGAATGAAAGATGTAAGGGCCAGCTCACCTGATGAGATCACTATGCCAGCGTTTGAGAGGAAGCAGGGGACACTGAGAATGTTGGTCCACCACTGAAAGTGAACCACATTTTGTCCATGAGAAACCTCAGGGGGTGATACCAGAGAGGAAGATGTAATATACACAAAAAAGAAAAAACAAACTATTTTAATTGCAAGTATATTGCAATAATACTTAATTTGAAATGATGCCACACACTTTTTTCATAGGATAACCTGTTTAATCATTGCTCTGAATACAGAAAAGAACCAACATTTTAAGTGCAGAGCCCTTTAAAAAATAAAATGTTAGCAAATTGACCCCGATGACTTGGTTCCTCCTAATATTGGGTTTTCACACGAAGACCTCACTTGTGAAATAGAATCACTGTGTATTACTGTATTCGTTCTGGACATATCAAGGTCTATTGTTGCGGTGAGAGTGAAATTCTAAGCAAACTAAACAACTGTGGTACTTGTCTGGTTTCACTTAGGATATTGCATGCTGAATTTTGTATTGGTTTGACCTCTTTTTGTATATTTTTGTTGGCACGTAGACACACCATATGCTTGCCTACAGTAAATGTGCTGTATATACTGTATGATCATATTAGTGTATGCTGAGCATTGTCTAGTTTGATGATGTGCAAAGAATTTAGGTTATTGGAATATTGTTTTGACAGCTTTATCTATAGCGTTTAATGTTGTAGTATTGGCATAATGATTGATGTATGCTGTATGTAGCATGAAGTCACTTTCAGACACAGGTGTACGGCATGCTGACTTTGTGGATAGGTTAGTACAGCCTCCAGCAGTCTTGTTTGTGTCCAACATGTCAGCGCTTTATTAGCCTATCTGTGTCTGCCGATCTGTGCAGGAGCCATGAGCCATGTGCACTAACGCCTAGCCAATTGTTCTCTCATTTGGCAGCCCTCGCGTTGAAACAGTTGCAGGAAATCTGTTCTGTTTGCCCTGTCGCTTTAGCAGTTTCAAACATTCAAGCTGATAACAGTATCAGATCAGGATGCAAAATGAATATTTTGCTACAAGCTTTTATGCTATTGTAAGGCTAGATAAACTAGAGACATGAAGGCAAGTCTAAGTTTACACTACCAGGTCAAGTAGAAGCCTGGTAAGTTTAAGCAAATAATTGGCTAATGGTACAAATACCATTATTTATTCATTCATTTTCTAAGATTTTATATTGCGCCATCCTATTCTGCAACATTCTGTACAGTTTGGGATAAGACACATTAGTCCCTGTACTCAGTAGGGCTATAATCTAATCTCACGTTCTCAGTCGCGTACGCAAATACGCAAACTCGGGGCCAGCTTCTTAGAAAATGAATTAACCTATCAGTGTGTTTTGGGAGTATGGGAGGAAACCCCTGCGAGTACAGGGATAACGTACAGCGTTCTGATAAAGGAGCATGGCAGCATTGGGGAAATAAGGTTCCCCGCTGTTTTTCTGGAAATCTGTCAGCAAAAGTCACGAGCTACAATAAAACAGCTTGAGTCTGTCTCACATGGAATCCACAGGGAATGCCCTAGTTGTGCTGCAGTAATATTGGTATAGGAAGAAATAATACTTGACCTCTATGCCTAGGGGGCCAAAAAGGGCCCTCTGGCACTTGGCATTGAAATAGGTTTCATGGAGGTGCAATAGGTGCTCTGGTAAATAATGTAATAGTTATGCCACGCGTAACTTTCTCACTAAACAAATCATTCACTTTCTTAGTGGGGTAGCGGGGGGGATATTACACAGCAGTCTTAATCTATCACCCTCTGGCTTTAGATGTGCAACAGTTATTAAGAGGTGCACCTCTTAAGGCTACTTTCACACTTGCGTTCGGGGCTCCGCTTGTGAGTTCCGTTTGAAGGCTCTCACAAGCGTCCCCGAACTGATCCGTCCAGCCCTAATGCATTCTGAGTGGATACGGATCCGCTCAGAATGCATCAGTATGGCTCCGTCTGTCCTCCGCTCCGCTCAGCAGGCGGACACCTGAACGCTGCTTGCAGCGTTCGGGTGTCCGCCTGGCCGTGCGGAGGCAAACGGATCTGTCCAGACTTACAATGTAAGTCAATGGGGGCGGATCCGTTTGAAGTTGACACAGTATGGCTCAATTTTCAAACGGATCCGTCTCCCATTGACTTTCAATGTAAAGTCAAAACGGATCCGTTTGCACTATCATGAACTATCATGAACGGATCCGTTCTGAACGGAGCCACCGTCTGCATTAATATGAGCGGATCCGTTCAGAACGGATCCGATCGAACGCTAGTGTGAAAGTAGCCTAAGATGGGTTTTTTTTTTTGTTTTTTTTTACTGATGACCTGTCCTCTGGATAGTTCATCAGTATATGATCTGTGGGGGTCAGACACCCGGGACCCCTGCCAATCAGCTGTTTAAAGTGTAACTGCCGTTCTATTTTTATTTGTGTAATGTGTAGGGGCAGTGATATTGACCATTTTTGTAATATACTTTTAATTACTTTTCTAATAGAAATTTTTGATTTCAGTATCTTCGCAACGCTCCTATCCGTCTTCTGTATACATAACAGTGGAAACTTGTTAACACTGACTGTGGTATGTATACAGAAGACAGAGGAGCGTTGCAAAGGCTCAAAATGGCCAACCTTACAGATATTTTTCTAATAGAAATGTATGATTTCAGTATTTAAAAGTATATTACAAAAATGTTCAATATCACTGCCCCTACACATTACACAAATAAAAATTGAACGGCAGTTACACTTTAAAGGGAACCGGTCACCGGGATTTTGTGCATAGAGCTGAGGACATGGGCTGCTAGATGGCCGATAGCACATCCGCAATACCCAGTCCCCATAGCTCTGTGTGCTTTTATTGTGTAAAAAAACTGATTTGATACATATGCAAATTAACCTGAGATGAGTCCTGTACGTGAGATGAGTCCTCGCCTCACGTACAGGACACATATCAGGTTAATTTGCATATGTATCAAATAGTTTTTTTTACACAATAAAAGCACACAGAGCTATGGGGACTGGGTATTGCGGATGTGCTAGGGGCCATCTAGTAACCCATGTCCTCAGCTCTATACCCAAAATCCAGGTGACAGGTTCCCTTTAACCACCTCCCGACCGCTGAATGCGTATATGCGTCCGGGAGGTGGTTGCTTTATTCCTCCTGGACGCATATACGCGTCTTCTCGCGAGACGCGAGATTTCCTGTGAACGCGCGCGCACAGGCGCGCGCGCTCACAGGAACGGAAGGTAAGCGAGTGGATCTCCAGCCTGCCAGCGGCGATCGCTCGCTGGCAGGCTGGAGATCCGAATTTTTTAACCCCTAACAGGTATATTAGACGCTGTTTTCATAACAGCGTCTAATATACCTCCTACCTGGTCCTCTGGTGGTCCCTTTTGTTAGGATCGACCACCAGAGGACTCAGGTAGGTCAGTACAGTCCCACCAAACACCACACTACACTACACCCCCCCCGTCACTTATTAACCCCTTATAAACCCCTGATCACCCATGATCACCCCATATAAACTCCCTGATCACCCCCCTGTCATTGATCACCGCCCTGTCATTGATCACCCCCCTGTCAGGCTCCGTTCAGACGTCCGTATGATTTTTACGGATCCACGGATACATGGATCGGATCCGCAAAAAGCATACGGACGTCTGAATGGAGCCTTACAGGGGGGTGATCAATGACAGGCGGGTGATCACCCATATACACTCCCTGATCACCCCCTGTCATTGATCACCCCCCTGTAAGGCTCCATTCAGACGTCCGCATGATTTTTACGGATCCGATCCATGTATCCATGGATCCGTAAAAATCATGCGGACGTCTGAATGGAGCCTTACAGGGGGGGTGATCAGTGACAGGGGGGTGATCACCCTGATCATCCCCTGTCATTGATAACCCCCCTGTAAGGCTCCATTCAGACGTCCGCATGCGTTTTGTGGATCCGATCCATGTATCCATGGATCCGTAAAAAATCATGCGGATGTCTGAATGGAGCCTTACAGGGGGGGTGATCAGTGACAGGGGGGTGATCACCCTGATTACCCTGATCACCCCCTGTCATTGATAACCCCCCTGTAAGGCTCCATTCAGACGTCCGCATGCGTTCTGTGGATCCGATCCATGTATCCATGGATCCGTAAAAAATCATGCGGATGTCTGAATGGAGCCTTACAGGGGGGGGTGATCAGTGACAGGGGGGTGATTACCCTGATCACCCCCTGTCATTGATAACCCCCCTGTAAGGCTCCATTCAGACGTCCGCATGCGTTCTGTGGATCCGATCCATGTATCCATGGATCCGTAAAAAATCATGCGGATGTCTGAATGGAGCCTTACAGGGGGGGTGATCAGTGACAGGGGGGTGATCACCCTGATTACCCTGATCACCCCCTGTCATTGATAACCCCCCTGTAAGGCTCCATTCAGACGTCCGCATGCGTTTTGTGGATCCGATCCATGTATCCATGGATCCGTAAAAAATCATGCGGATGTCTGAATGGAGCCTTACAGGGGGGGTGATCAATGACAGGGGGGTGATCAGGGAGTCTATATGGGTGATCACCCCCTGTCATTGATCACCCCCCTGTCATTGATCACCCCCCTGTCATTGATCACCCCCCCCCTGGTAAGGCTCCATTCAGACATTTTTTTTGGCACAAGTTAGCGGAAATTTTTTGTTTGTTTTTGTTTTTGTTTTTTCTTACAAAGTCTCATATTCTACTAACTTGTGTCAAAAAATAAAATCTCCCATGAACTCGCCATACCCCTCACGGAATCCAAATGCGTAAACATTTTTAGACATTTATATTCCAGACTTCTTCTCACGCTTTAGGGCCCCTAAAAAGCCAGGGCAGTATAAATACCCCACATGTGACCCCATTTCGGAAAGAAGACACCCCAAGGTATTCCGTGAGGGGCATATTGAGTCCATGAAAGATTGAAATTTTTGTCCTAAGTTAGCGGAAAGTGAGACTTTGTGAGAAAAAAACAAAAAAAAATCAATATCCGCTAACTTATGCAAAAAAAAAAAATTCTAGGAACTCGCCATGCCCCTCATTGAATACCTTGGGGTGTCTTCTTTCCAAAGTGGGGTCACATGTGGGGTATTTATACTGCCCTGGCTTTTTAGGGGCCCGAAAGTGTGAGAAGAAGTCTGGGATCCAAATGTCTAAAAATGCCCTCCTAAAAGGAATTTGGGCCCCTTTGCGCATCTAGGCTGCAAAAAGTGTCACACATCTGGTATCGCCGTACTCAGGAGAAGTTGGGGAATGTGTTTTGGGGTGTCATTTTACATATACCCATGCTGGGTGAGAAAAATATCTTGGTCAAATGCCAACTTTGTATAAAAAAATGGGAAAAGTTGTCTTTTGCCAAGATATTTCTCTCACCCAGCATGGGTATATGTAAAATGACCCCCCAAAACACATTGCCCAACTTCTCCTGAGTACGGCGATACCACATGTGTGACACTTTTTTGCAGCCAAGGTGGGCAAAGGGGCACCTTTCGGATTTCGCAGGCCATTTTTTACACATTTTGATTGCAAGGTACTTCTTACACATTTGGGCCCCTAAATTGCCAGGGCAGTATAACTACGCCACAAGTGACCCCATTTTGGAAAGAAGACACCCCAAGGTATTCCGTGGGGGGCACGGCGAGTTCCTAGAATTTTTTATTTTTTGTCACAATTTAGCGGAAAATGATGATTTTTCTTTTTTTTTCTTTTTTCCTTACAAAGTCTCATATTCCACTAACTTGCGACAAAAAATAAAAAATTCTAGGAACTCGCTGTGCCCCTCACGGAATACCTTGGGGTGTCTTCTTTCCAAAATGGGGTCACTTGTGGGGTAGTTATACTGCCCTGGCAATTTAGGGGCCCAAATGTGTAAGAAGTACCTTGCAATCAAAATGTGTAAAAAATGGCCTGCAAAATCCGAAAGGTGCACTTTGGAATATGTGCCCCTTTGCCCACCTTGGCAGCAAAAAAGTGTGACACATCTGGTATCGCCGTACTCAGGAGAAGTTGGGCAATGTGTTTTGGGGTGTCATTTTACATATACCCATGCTGGGTGAGAAAAATATCTTGGTCAAATGCCAACTTTGTATAAAAAAATGGGAAAAGTTGTCTTTTGCCAAGATATTTCTCTCACCCAGCATGGGTATATGTAAAATGACACCCCAAATCACATTCCCCAACTTCTCCTGAATACGGCGATACCAGATGTGTGACACTTTTTTGATGCCAAGGTGGGCAAAGGGGCACATATTCCAAAGTGCACCTTTTGGATTTCACCGGTCATTTTTTACACATTTTGATTGCAAAGTTCTTCTCACACATTTGGGCCCCTAAATTGCCAGGGCAGTATAACTACGCCACAAGTGACCCCATTTTGGAAAGAAGACACCCCAAGGTATTCTGTGAGGGGCATGGTGAGTTCCTAGAATTTTTTATTTTTTGTCGCAAGTTAGTGGAATATGAGACTTTGTAAGAAAAAATAAAAAAAATAAAATCATCATCATTTTCCGCTAACTTGTGACAAAAAATAAAAAGTTCTATGAACTCACTATGCCCATCAGCGAATACCTTAGGGTGTCTACTTTCCGAAATGGGGTCATTTGTGGGGTTTTTCTACTGTTTGGGCATTGTAGAACCTCAGGAAACATGACAGGTGCTCAGAAAGTCAGAGCTGTTTCAAAAAGCGGAAATTCACATTTTTGTACCATAGTTTGTAAATGCTATAACTTTTACCCAAACCATTTTTTTTTTGCCCAAACATTTTTTTTTTATCAAAGACATGTAGAACAATAAATTTGGCGAAAAATTTATATATGGATGTCGTTTTTTTTGCAAAATTTTACAGCTGAAAGTGAAAAATGTCATTTTTTTGCAAAAAAATCGTTACATTTTGATTAATAACAAAAAAAGTAAAAATGCCAGCAGCAATGAAATACCACCAAATGAAAGCTCTATTAGTGAGAAGAAAAGGAGGTAAAATTCATTTGGATGGTAAGTTGCATGACCGAGCGATAAACGGTGAAAGTAGTGTAGTGCCGAAGTGTAAAAAGTGCTCTGGTCATGAAGGGGGTTTCACCTAGCGGGGCTGAAGTGGTTAAAAGGCAGCTTCCCTCTACTCATCTAGCACAGCACCATACGTTGTATAGTGGCTGTGCTTGGTATCTCACTCAGCCCCATTCACCCAGAGGATAGGTCTTCAGTATAAGAATCTCAGAAAACCCCTTTAATATTTGTGGTGCAGTTGTGCAGATCTGTGTGCCAAAATGGAACACTGCACCGCCCATACCACCCACATTTTGAAATAGTAGCAAGCAGACCTGTAAACCCCCAAAAAGTCTGAAAATTTTGTGTATGGCCTAAACTAAGCTTTTTGATGCCAGTTTTCTGGCATTTCACCGGGGCTCTGAAGAGTCAAGCTGCCTCTCTGAATGTTCCCACCAAACCGTGACTCACACAGTAGCAGTATGACAAGTCTGTTAAGACTGGAATTCTATACGCCAGTGTTAACCAATGCTTTGTTGGAATAAAATGTGTGCACGCCTTTTAATAAATTTGGCACATTTGTGGCAGATTAGATATACACTATAAATTGCTCCAGCACAGTGGTGTGCGATAGTAAATCTGTTGGTTTGCAGGAGCTCCCACCCCTCCATCCCAATCCACCTTTCTCGCTTCGTTTGGAATGTGGTGAGTAGTGTGAAATGTTGCAAATTACAACTCGGATATGGCACATGCCATGATTTTCGTCAGTTACACAGTCATTGCTACATTTCTGCCTGTGTCTCTATAATGTTATAGACTATAGTATTAGAGACGTATTTCCTAAACTCTGGGACATTTTTAGAAATGTCTCAGAAATTGTTGAAATAATGACCATTTTTACATAATACCACATATTGTGATAGGATTCATAAATCTGTCCCAATTTGTCAATGCTTGTTACTATTCTTGACCTAAATATCTTGTGCCGGTGATCTGTTATGCCCAGCATGAAGAGCATGCGGGTGGACTGCTAATTTACCTCTATTGTAGGCATTTCAGTAGAAATATTACAGTGAAGACGGCCATTTGTGAAGGAGATTTACATTTCACTGTATAATGAACCGTGTATAACGGTGTAGTTCCAACCTTCATACCACATTCCCCTTCATTTTTCTTCAGAGCTTCCTTTTTACATTTTGTTATATTGCAGCCTTGTGCTAAAATAAAAAAATAAAAAGTTTTCCCCATCATTGTGCACTCAATCTCCCATAATAACATATGACATAAGTGAAAACAGAATTTTCTAAATCTTGGCTAATTTATTGAAAAAAAGATAAAACTAAAATCTAGCACTGATATAAGTATTCAGACCCTTTAGGCCTCTTTCACACGACCGTATGGCTTTTTCAGTGTTTTGCGGTCCGTTTTTTATGGATCCTTTGTTCAGTTTTTTTATTTCCGTTGTGTTTCCGTTTCTGTTCCGTTTCTCCGTTCCGTTTTTCCATATGGCATATACAGTATACAGTAATTACATAGAAAAAATTGGGCTGGGCATAAAATTTTCAATAGATGGTTCTGCAAAAACAGAATGGATACGGAAGACATACGGATGCATTTCCGTATGTGTTCCGTTTTTTGTGGACCCATTGACTTGAATGAAGCCACGGAACGTGATTTGCTGGTAATAATAGGACATGTTCTATCGTTCAACAGAATGGAAATATGGAAACGGAATGCATACAGAGTACATTCAGTTTTTTTTGCGGAACCATTGAAATGAATGGTTCTGTATACAGAACGCAACAAAAAAAGGCTCGTAAACGGGGGAAAAAAAAGGTTGTGTGAAAGAGCCCTTACTCAGTACTTAGTTGAAGCACCTTTGGCAGCGATTACAGCCTCCAGGCTTCTTGGGTATGATGCCTCAAGGTGTGCACACCTGGATTTAGGGATTTTCTGCAGATTTACTCTACAGATCTTCTGAAGTTATGTCAGGTTGTATGGGGAGCCTTCTAACAGCAAATTTCACCCCTTCATATCAGATAATTCTCAAGCTTTCATTCTGGTATAATAAAGCTTTATACTTTGTTATCGTCTTTTTCAGTATCTCTGTTTGCTGTGAGTCAATGTGAGTATTCTTGTTCATGTAGCAAGGCTGGACACTGGTACAGTCCTGGAACATCACACATCTACAATAGTTTCCAGCCCAGGTAGTCCTCTGTGAACTTGAACACTGCAGTGTATTGATAGTTTGCTACATACAACAGCACACATATGTAATAAATATTATTGTGTATGCATGAGTGACCTGTTCTCATTTCACTGCAGTGCTCAACAGGGTCCCATTCTTAAGATAGAGGTGAGACCCACCCCTATCATATGTTTATGGCCTTAAACATCCAGATGGGAATACTTCTTTAAAGCTCTGGACTTTTTAGTTAGTGGCTAAAAAAGCAGTTAAAGGGGTTATTCTGTGACTAATCTAGAACATGAAAATACGACATATAGTATATAACAATATCTTTCTAACAAAGCTAGGACCAGCCCTGTACCTCACATGGATCCAGAGATCTCCCCATTCATTGCTCTGCTACATTTATATCAAGCGGACAGCTCAGGGGGAGTGTCTTTTCTGCTGCAGCTAAGGGGGCGTGTCCATGCTCTCTTTATTACAGCTCAATGGGAGTGTCTTTTCTGCTGCAGCTCAGGGGGCGTATCCATGCTCTCCCTATCACAGCTCAGGAGGCGTGTCCATGCTCTCCCTATCACAGCTCAGGAGGCAGTTGAAAGGTGAAACTGAGCAAGTGCGGCCATCTCAGTGAGCAGGACAAAGAAATTAGAAAAAAAATATCAGCAGGTGGCGCTATACAGATACATTTTATTGAATAACTCAGTGGTTGGTTTGAAAACTGTAGAATATATTTTGTGGGACAACCCCTTTAAGTCATAGATACAAGCTTCATAATTATTGGATGTCTGTTGTATATATTCTGTATAAAACCTCACACACAACCGTGTTTTTTTTCCACATCCAAGAGTAGGGCCGCAAGAAATTCAGGCAGCACAGCATGTGCTGTCTGTATTCTTATATCTGCATCCTATTCTTGTCCATTTTGCGGACAAGAATAGGCATTTTTACAGTGTGGCCCGTGGAAATTATGGCTAGGATCCGTATTTTACGGATCCGTTTGTGGACCATAAAATACATACGGTTGTTTGCGTGAGGCCTAAGGCAATTCCCCCAGGCAACCGGGCTCAGGTGTGGCTGTTTTTTTTTTTTTTTTTTTTTTTTTTTTTTTTTCCTGTGCCTCCTTTGTCTCGTCCCTTATAGAATGCATTAATGCTTATTTAAAAACAGTGTGAGGAAATGCCCAAATTTTATAATTGCAAATTGTTCTTTTATCCATCTGTGACCAACTTTGCATTCAGGGCCACTGATGAATAGTATATTAACAACCTTTCAATACAGAGCAGGTTACACCACCTTTCATAGTACAGTTTTAGCTTGTAAGCTTACATAGACATCAAAATATAGAAGTCCATTTCAGAGAGAACCATATAAAATTATAAATGATTTACAAAGTGACAAAGTGGTGGGTTGCATGGTCCTTCGGATACGGTGCTTTTCTTTATTTCTAGGTGAGAATACATATATCACCCAGTGGAACATTGCATAGTATCCTATGTAAGCCTTTACAGCTCTGTAATGTGTGGAGGTATATGGGATCCTGTGTGCTGCCATACAGTCTCTGTACCATGTGCATTACACGAAGCCTTAGAATGTATGTTCAAATGGGCTTTCAAAACTGATGGCAAAAATCCTTTAGAAGTCATGATATCTGTTTGCAATACAAATTTAAAGCAGATGCAGAGTCAACTCTAAATAATTCTTTCCTGCTTTTCTCCTTTAATTGGTGCACGTCTTTGTAGTTTTTACCTCTTCTCCATTAAGGCACCACTATGATGAGTGAATGCCAATACACTTCCTTACATTTCCCGTCTTATCAAAGGCTCGTGGTATCCACACACATTAAATGAACTTAGGCCAGACCCACAGATTTTGGCAGGACTGCACATCCATCTCATGTGTATTGTGGTGTGTGAAATTGGATGTTGGGGAACAAAAGGATTGTTTTGTTGCATTTCATCATACCTAGACATTTTATTGTCATGGGAGATAAGCAGCCGTCTGAGGTGTCTAACAGCACCTTAACCTGTCTTTTGTGTTTTTCCCAGTTAGGCCTTTAGTTGGCGCTCTTCTATTGATATTTGAGTGCAGCCTCACATTTTGTCTTGATCAAGAAGCGAAAATCTGGAAGATTCATTCATAATAAATTCTGTCCATTCCTTAGGCCAAAAATACCCTAATTATGATCTATTCTTCAAGTTGGCATGTCTGGGGTACATTTATGGTAGTTTTGGTCGCAGCAAATAATTTGCTGTTGCCATGAATAGTTTGTGTTTTATTTTTTCCCTTATTCTTGACTGGCCACTTAACTGTACTTGACAAATCCCATTCTCGCTAATCTGTGGAAGTATTAGCATGTGAATAAAAATAACAAGATAAGGCTTAATGCGTAAAATGGCTCCTATAAAAGCAGAGAAACAGCCAGTGTAAATCTTTTCTTCCTTTTCGTGTCCTCTCAGTAACACGTTTTCCTCCTTCTCTTTTGCTCAAATATAGAACTAAAGCTGTCTTTGTGGCAAACCCGTTTTAACATATTGAAGAATTTCTGAAATTAAGGTCTTTCTTAATGTAATCTCTTCAAGGAGGAAGGAGGGTGACTTGCTAGGCTTTCATCCTGTTAAAGAATGACTGAAGGATTTATAAAGTAACTTTCAGCTGATTTCATTGATGAGGTCAGAAGAGATCACATCCTGAATTTATTGCAGATTAGGTTTGATTAATCCGCGGGCCGGCATTGCACCAGCTGTGTGCTTTGCCGTTTCTTTTTATTTTATTTTATTTTTTGAAAGGGGGATTAGGGTTGATTTAGTTTGGTTTCTTTCTTGAAGTTTGTTACTCATAGAGGACATTCCTTTCACAGGTCTGGGTGGGATTGTTGCAGACTCTACAAGTCAGAGAATGTGATGAATAGACTCGGTTAAGCTTATTGAGACGTTGAGACATATTTTTTTTTTCCTAGCAGACATTGGAGTTGCGTTCCTTGGTATCCCAGAATAATTGATGCAGATGATTTCAGCTGTTCAGTGCGCAATTCTAACAAATTCATCATTCTATTTGTCATTAATGGCTATAAACAACATGGTCAGTAAAATGCCAACGTTTGTGTCATATTAGGTTCAAGTAGTCCCAGCTCTGATTATGACAGTAGTAACTATAAGTGCAAGTCCCAGCGCTTCTTACTGAATCTTGCAAAAAATCGGCAGCAGGTCTACTGCAAAATCCGTGTTACGCAGTTTTTGGGCCGGATTGTGCAGCAAATTCACTGTGGATCTCAACCTTCTACATTGATGGGGTGAAACTGTGCACTTTAATCCACACTGCTAATCTACAGCAGATCTGCTACAATTACATTTAAAGGAGTTTTCTGAGTTTTTTTTTGCTGATGACCTGTCCTCAGGTTAGGTTGTCAGTATCTATCAGTGGGGGTCCGACCCCTAGGACCTCCGCCGATCAGCTGTTTGAGAACCTCGGCTAACTCCTAGCTCACCAAGCACAGCGCCGTACGTAGTATAGCAGCTGCGCTTGATATCGCAGCTGAGTCCCATTCACTTCAATGGAGTTGAGCTGGTCCTAGTCCATGTGACGGATGGACGTGTTGTCACTGGCCTACGAAAAGCAGAGAGAAGGCTGTGGGGCTAGGGCCTTCTCAAACAGCTGATCGGCGTGTGTCCCAGGTGTCGGACCACTTCTGATCAGATACTGATGACCTATTCAGAGGATAGGACATCAATATAAAAATCTCGGAAAACCCTTTTAATCTAACAGGGCTGTTTTCTTCTCTAGCCAGGGCTGCTAGGTCGGGTATAAAAAGAAACTCGTATAAAATAGTAAATGTACAGTAAACTCATATGGTATTAAACTATCGCATGTGAAGAACTGCTAAACTGTGTCGGGTCAGTAAGACCAAAAAATACCTTTGTCATTAAGGGCTCATGCACACGACCGTATTATTTCACGGTCCGCAAAAAATACAGATGACGTCCTCGTGCGTTCCGTATTTTGCAGAACGGAACAGCTGGCCCCTGTAGTAGTATCCTTGTCCGTAATGTGGACAATAATAGGACATGTTTTTTTGCTGAACAGAAATACAGAAACGGAATGCACACAGAGTAACTGTGGACCTATTGAAATTACTGGGTGCACACAAAAAAAAGGAATGGACACGGAAAGAAAATACATTTGTGTGCTTAAGCCCTAAGGGTTCAAAGGTGAATCCCATAGGGAACAACGATAGATAATACAGATGTTATAGGGACCCATAGCAAAACTTTTGAATTTATAAAGGAAACTTTTAACTTAAAAAAAATGCTTTTGCCCACTTTTTCCAATTTCTATGTTGGAAAAAGTGGATTAGATACTTTATAAATACGCTGCTCATTATGGGAGTCCTATTTCTCCATGTATTTACACCAGACAACTGGCATAAATACATTGTAAAAACGTCCCTTATACAGCTATAAATCTGACTGCCTGCAGCCGCCACTAGGGGCAGCTCAGCGCATAAGAATCAATAGAGTTACAACTGAACTTTATTTGCACTCCATCTAGTGAGATCTAGAAATCCATCTAGTTGTGGCTGCTGGAAAATGCCATGGATTTATATCAGGACGCCCATGGATTTATATCCACCGCTGACAGGCCCCATAGCAGTTGCCTGATCAGCCTCCATTGTAGGCAAGTACGCAGATAGATAGATACGTTTGTTTTTATTTTTAAAGGAATCTGTCACCTGCTTTTACCATTTTAAGCTGGCACCATTGCTATGTTGACTAAAGTACCTTATTTCCAGGAGTCTATAAGGTAGACTATGACGTGGGGAGGGGGCGGAATCGTTTTCCGGGCTGTGGGAGGTTATTTGATGATCAGGAGGCGTTCTTGGGCACTGGGCACCGGAGAGTGAAAAAAACGCCCCCCCTGGGCACCTTGGACCCTAATTAGCATAACATAAAAATCGCTTTTATATCAAAACTACAAAACAAAATAAAGTAAAAAGAAGACTCCTGGAAATAAGGTACTTTAGTCAACATAGCGATGGTGCCAGCTTAAAATGGTAAAAGCAGGTTACAGATTCCCTTTAAGCAGTTGTCATTTTGGAACAGACACAGTCAATAATTACTCCCTTCCTAAGTTTTCCTCAGTTGACTCCATATTTCTTGAAAGTGTATTATTGCTTTATAGTATTATTGAAAATACAGAACATGCAAGACATTTACTATGGTAAAGAAAAATGTAAGTAGAAGTAAAGTTGAACTTTGAACTCTACAGGTTATAGCTTGGTAGCCAGGGAATAACTGGGGTTGGGCTGAGGTCTGATTGTTCAGATCCATAACACTTCTGGTCAATCCAAGAGAGACATGAAATGTGATCTTCAATGTTTGTGCAATCTGTTCCCAGTCCACAAGTTTATATTTATTGTGGTGGTTGACCTGAGTTGTTCATGGACTTTAAAGGGTTTCTGTCACCAGAATTAACCCTATTAAACTAGCTGACATTAGCGATGTGCTCATGTCAGCTGAACCTAACTAGTCTATTCCTACTTTTATCTATGCCCCCCGTAAATCGAACTTATCTATCCCCCGTAAATAGAACTTTTATAATATGCTAATTAGCCTTTAGGTGCAGGGGGGGCGTTGCCCCTGCTCCTAGAGGCTCCGTTCTCCCACCTCTGGCCACGCCCTGCTACACTAGATTGACAGGGCCAGGCAGCTTTCACCTCCAACTGCCGACCCTGTGCGCTGGGGAAATCTTGCGCCGTTCAGTATTCAGTGAGGAATCCGGCAGCCGGCGAGCACCCTTCACTTTCTGTGTCTGCGCCGAATTCTGAACAGGATGGCGCAGGCGCGAGATTTACACGGCAGACGGCTGGCAGTAGGAGACCAATGCTGCCTGGCCCTGTCAATCTAGTGTAGCAGGGCATGGCCAGAGGTGGGAGAATGGAGCCTCTAGGAGCAGGGGCAACGCCACCCCTGGTTCTATAGGCCAATTAGCATATTACAAAAGTTATATTTTTGGAGTAACGGGGGCATAGATAAAAGTAGGAATAGACTAGTTAGGTTAATTCTGGTGACAGAAACCCTTTAAAAACAGGTGGTTAGATTAATAAGGCGAATTATAGAATCACCTAAATATACACTTAAGCTCTTATTTGTACACCGTGTAAGAAGGTACCTGGAATCATCGTGGATGGAAGGTATGTGTCACCGAGGTTCCTGGCCTCAGTGAAGTAAGAGCCGGTATTTTATGTGTCAGCAGCAGCTATTGCTAATCGACAGCTTGTGATTTAGCATGGCTGTCATAGCTGATCCGGGACGGCTCTTACTGGGAGTAGTCAAAGTGCTGGGTGGGTGACTACTCCCCATGTTCCAGGTCAGGTTTTCCCAGGCATAAAAACCAGCCAGCACTGCCAGGTGTGTGTATTTACCTCTGACAGTGAAGCTAAGGAGTCTGTGTGCTGTGAACTGAGGGCTGTTCTGGGATTTTAGGTTTGAGCCGGGCTGGAGGACTCAGGCCCCTCTAAAGGCGAACAGGCCGTCTATGGACTTGATGAGACTGAACTGCTAAGAGGGTGTGAATTAACACCCAGGAGAAAAGGTGACTTTTATTGTTTATGGACTTTCCTTGTGCGTGAACAAACACCAAGCCACCTGCGTTTTGTGATACACCTGAATAAACATCGCTGTTTGATTCAAGAATTGTGTACTTTGCCTCTATACTGAATCCACTTAGGGTGGCCAGAGGTCCAGTTTTAGGCCGGACAGTCTGGTTTTCAGGCTCCCTGTCCTCCGTCCGGCGCAGAGCCTGGGCGGACACAGGGATGTCCTCCTTTTCAGTAGCTCACGTCTCAGACAGCAGCATTGTGCTGTCTGAGCGTGAGCTACAGCAACTGACCGAGGCTTCTCTCACCCCCAGTCAGTCACTAGAGCCGCAGATATGGCTCCCTGTGGATGACTGAGGGGAAGAGAAGCACCACGGCTGCCCCCGCTCACCTTCCATTCACAAAGTTCTTCCCTCTCCTCCCCCGTCTTTTTCCAGCCGATGGTGGGTGTGTGGCTCCACTGACATGGGGGCGTGGCTTTATGTGGTTTGGAGGCGTGGTTTGGGTCATTGTGGGAGTGGTTTGGTGCATTGTGGGTGTGGTTTGCGCCGGTCCAGCTTTCTAGGGTGAAGCCAGTAGCCACCCTACATCCACTAGTCCTAACTACCAGAACGAATCCCCACAACCGTTCAATGAGATTTATGGCTTAAAATAACATTGATGGGATTTTTTTTATAATGCTTATGTTTTTGAAGGGGATGTTGTATCTGTTTTTTTGTTTTTGTTTTTGTTTTTCCGGAGATGGTTCATATATGTGAAAAGTTAAAAGGAATGAGAGCAGCTTCTGTGAGGAATCTAGTCTAAGACTGTTTGCTTCTATCTCAGGAAGTAAAATATAAGTATTTGGGTGGTCTTTGTCAATCTGTGGTAGACAAAAAAGCAAAGTGTATCATTATATAAGCATGACATAATTCAATATCCCTGCTATAATGAATGTCAGGTTTATTGAAGAGGAAAGCCTGCAATATCATGATTCCCTTGGCTGATAATGTAATTGTGGGCAGAAGCATAGAGAAGCCTTTGATGTTTTCTGGCACAGTGAGCAAATTGGGACATCTTTGTTTTATTCAGCAAAGACCTCATAGAGAGAATTGCCTGTATGGCCTTTTAATATTGTAGAAAAAGTGTATTGAAAAATGGATAGATCGCTGTGTATTAGCATACAATAATTATTATGCAGATGTTGTTAATTGTCTCAGAGCGACTGGGACGTCCTTGGAATTGCTGCCAAGAATCCGTGATCATCCAAAATATGCTGTAAATAAAAGCTTTGCAGGGGTCCCATAAAGTAAGTTTCAACAGTTAGGCCTCATGCACACAACCGTATGTATTTTGCATTCCGCAAAAACGGATCTGAAAAAAATACGAATGATGTCCGTGTGCATTCTATATTTTGCGGAACGGAACAGCTGGCCCCGATAGAACAGTACTATCCCTGTAATGCGGACAATAATAGGACATGTTCTATTTTTTTGTGTAACGGAAACTAAATGCACGCGGACCCATTGAAATAAATGGTTCTGTATACCGTCCGGAAAAAAAAAAAAAGAAACGTAGACGTCCGTGTGCATGAGGCCTAATGGTGTGTTAATTATATTTGAAGTTAATGCATTGAGTAAAATCGCATGAAAAGGGCAGTCCGGATTTTAAAAAATGTGTCAAACAGCAGGAGAGTTGATTTAAAAAAAAAAAAAAAACTGTTCAGTCCCACGCTTCTCCAGTGCTGCAACTTCAGAAGTGCATGTCAGTCTCCTACTTCCCTGAGGCAATGACGTGTTGTACATGCTAGCACCAAAGCTAGTCCAGGACAACCTCTTTCAGGACTGGGTCATTTTCTGTTTTTCATTGCAGTTTTACACTCCCAGCCTTCCCAGAGCCATAACTTTTTTTTTTATCTTATATTCAAAAAGCCGTATCAGGGCTTCTTTTTGAGTGACAAGTTGGATTTTCTAATGGCACCATTGACAGTTGCAAACAATGTTGTGGGAAGTGGGGAAAAAAAAATCAAATATGGTGGAATTATAAATAAAAATAAAAAAACACAATTCCACCACAGTTTGATGGGTTTTGTTTTTACAGAGTTTCCTGTGCATTAAAACTTATCTGTTACCTTCATTCTCCAGGTCAGTATGATTATACCACATGTATATAGTTTTTCTTGTGTTTTAATAATGATAAAAAAAACGTATTTTTTTTTTCTTTGCATCGACATATTAAGACCCTTATTATTTTTACAGAGCTGTGTGAGGGCTCATTTTTTGAGGGACAATATTTAGTTTTTTATTGATAACCATTTTGTGTATACGACTTTTTTTGATAACTTTTTTTTTAATGTCAATTCACCTCCCGAAAATTATTGAATAAATAGTTTTTTTACCCATTAAGCCATTCACCATATCTGATAAATATTTTTATATTTTAATAGTACGAGCATTTTATTTTTTAATTGTTAACTTTTATATTAAATTTGGAGAAAGGAGGGTGATTAGAATTTTAATTGATCTATTTTTTTCATATTTTAAAAACTTTTTCTTTTTTCTTTTTTTACTCTTCTCAATATTTCATTGATTTTCATTAGATTGCTTTTCTCATAGACTCCAATTCATTAGCATTGGAGTCCATGTGCATTTCACTGGGTCCCTATGGAGCCCTATCACAGGCAGATTCTTTATTGGACCATGGCTGCCACATACACCAACCGCCCCCACCCGATCCCCGCTAGGGGGTGCCGTTGCATGTCGCTCCTGGTCTTAAACAATTTAGAGTAGCAAAGATTAGAGTAAACACATCTGCATTATATATTACTATATTTGATATTATATATTGCATAAATATTACTATTTATGGCATGATATAAGCACCTGTCTCACTCAAATGGGCCATCAGTGTTCAATTTGTGGGATATATTGAACCAGTGATGCGACTCAAGGAGATAGGGTGACATAGAAGTTTTGTAGTGCTGCTGTTTTCATTCATGTTATCAATCAGCTGGGATCACAGAGGTCATATTTAAAGAGATTGTCCTTTTACTAAAGGGGTTATCCCATGACTAATGTAAAAAAAAAATGAAAAGGAGACATCATATAGAACATTACATTCTCTTTCTTACAAACCTAGAACCAGCCCTGTACCTCACATGGATCCAGAGATCTCCCCATGCATTGCTCTGCTAGATTTATATCAAGCTGACAGCTCAGGGGAGTGTCTTTTCTGCTGCAGCACAGGGGGCGTGTCCATGCTCTCCCTATAACAACTCAGGGGGCGTGTCCATGCTCTCCCTATCACAACTCAGGAGGCAGTTGAAGGATGAAACTGAGCATGTGCGGCCATCTCAGTGAGCAGGACAAAGAAATAAGAAAAAAATGATGGCGCAATACATATAGATTTTAATAATAGCTGTGGTGCTGGAAGCAGGCAGCTCTGTCCACTTTTTAGTGGACTGAGTTAGTCGCTGCAGCACTGCTCTCATTAACTTTAATGAACGGTGGACAATCCCTATTTAATATTTAGGAAAAGTAATTTTTTAATGAAATATTCTAAACCAAATTTTTAGAGATAAAAGTGATCATTTGGATGTGCTGAAGATAATGGCTGTACAAAGGTTGTGGTTACGCAGAGAAATCTCTCAGTGCAATTATTGGATAGTATATATGCCCTTGATGGTACATTCCCTTTTAAAGGATTAAACTGTTTCTGGGTTTGTTTTGTGCTTCTTTTCAATCCATAAATAATAAATTGGACAAAAACTGTGCACACCAGGCCTGACATTTATATAGGCTTTCATGTCAGGAACATCAGTGTTTGAAGTAAAATGAATTAGCTCGATGACTTTCAAAGCTTTTTTTTTTTTTTACATTTCTTTTAATTGCTCATCTCTACTTACAGTCTTCATGAAATAAAAATATTTCTTTAAGTGAATCGCAGACATTACGGCTGTAAATGACACATGTCACAAGCGATGAATAATAGAATAACCGAAAAGCGCACATGAAAAGGCCGCAAGGAATAAAGATGTCTCCCTTGCCTTTGGGAAACATTAACAAAATGCAGAGCCTGTGGGTTCAGATCTCTTGTTCAGAAGCAGGTGGCATACATTTATCTCATGACAAATTGCTTACAAGTACAACGTCAGGCAAAAATCAGTGTCTGCTCCAGCGATTATTTCCAGGAAAGAGAGGCAAGAAAATACATGGACCGCATTAGTTTTTTCGGTAAAATTGAAAAAGAAAAAAAAAATCAAGGAAGGTATCAGTTGCACTTTGTCCTTCTTTGTAAAAAATTTACCATCACTACAGCGTGTTTTCAAAGCTTCAGATTTGTGCCAGATATGTCAAAACCCATTGAAGGAGAAACATTGGCGTCTGCATTGGGAATCCGTTTTAGCAGTTTTATATGCAACGTGACATAAGATCAGAACTGATTGATACCGATGTTGACAGTTGTAGAGAAAGTGGACAATGAGCTGACAACTGCGTTTGTAAAAGAGTCAAGCGAATCTGCTAATGATTTTTAAGCAGCATGCCGTCATCGAACAGCAGGAGAGTCTGCAAGCTAGCTGGACAAGTGTGCTTTTAGTCACATTGATTACATTATTCTGATTTGCTCTTGATTTTCTTTTTACTTTTTATACTGTTTGACGCTTCTGAGCTGCAGTCTATGTAAATATCGCCATATAAGATGCCACAAATTGAAGTTGTAAAGTGTTCGATCTCTTTATTGGAAGTTTTGTGCAGTTTTTGATTTACATAGATGTGATTTTTGTGCTAAATTTATATTGTGCTAATGACAGTCCAGACTTGTTTCTTCAAGATGCATACCTGAATCTTAAACAAATATGATTGTAAATATTAAACAGCACCTCCAGTCATTACATAGTTTCACATGACGGTGCTTGGTAATTGTAGAATGGAACTGTATCAGTCCCTTATTATGTATTCACATGATCCATCATTTCCAACCATTTTTTATACTTCATTTTTTTTTCTAAACAGAGGTTAATCAATCAAAATATCAATTTTAATATTATACTACACTATGTAAAGTAATTAACACAAGAGGACAGTATACAGTTACGAATGGTTCTGGATCAGTAAGAGGCTTGAGCAGAGAATTGGCAAATGTAAGGTTATGCATGGGATATTTTGGTTGTTTGAAGGTATCCCCTATCCACAGGTCGCACATGCGTGTGGCTGCTCATTTCTATGGGAGTTTGGCATTTGGCTATCCCCGGACTTCACATAGAAATGAATAGAGCAGCTATACACATGTCTGACCAGCCGCTCCGTTCATTTCAGAGAGGCTGCAGGGGGGTATGGAGCCTCCGTTCTTTGGATCAGTGGTGGTCCCAGCGGTAGAGATGGGGGATAACTTCAACCAGAATACCCCTTTTAAGGTCACATTTCTATGGGCAGTTGCTCAGACAATTATCAAAAATGGACTGAACGTTCCACGTAATTGCCTGATTGTCAGAGCTGCATTTACAAGCAGTAACCATCCCCACTGTATGAGTAATTGTTACTGCGATTGCTTGTCCCCATATAGATCGGCCCATATAAAGGGGCATTTAGCTAATTCTTTGTTGGATCCAGTCTATAAACCAATGCGGAGACAATGTTTTATGCATACAATGCCGGCTGTATTACATAATGTCATACTTGTCATATTGATCTGTACGTTCTGGTAACTCGGATAATAGGCTGTCTCCATGCATTTTATTTAGAAATATTTGACACTCTGTCTCTGTGGTATATAGAGAGTAAACACATGCAGTTCCCTGTATCATATGATTGTATTGAATACTTGTACGTGAAGATTTTCTACATTTTCCAAAACTGTATTACCATGTGTTAATGTATGTAAAAACAAATGTTTGTAATTATATGTATAATATAAGCCATGTAGGCACTGATGTAATACAGTTTTTGGTGCAAGCATTTGTTTTTCATCACAAGAACAAAGTAACACCCTGGTAATTCAGTGAGTGAGCCGGTGGCACTGTGCTTGACAGCTGTTTGACCGTACAGTAGGCTTCCCTCTTGTATTGAGTTTCATGCTTGGCGGTTGTCATGTCGTACAGAAATGGTTTGTTAAATAGGCGGATTGATTCCAGAACATATAGACGCTACTTTACAGCTTTCCACAATACAAATAAGTCTGGGGTATTGTGCAGAGTTGGTTAGCGGAATTTAATCCTGAAAGCAGATGCCAATGCTTCATCTGTGGGACACACTACGTGGAACACAGTTTATTTCTTTCAGTCATTCCCTTTGCAATTGTTTGTAGAATTGTTAGAGTCTTTTTCACAAATGGATTTTATGTTAGGAGTAAAGCTGGCCTTAGAAGTGACACATTTTCATAAAAATGATCTAATATAGTATATTAAAATAATGAGCCGCATAGACTCCTAGTATGAATGTTTTGACCTAGTTTCGCACTTTGTTTTTTGAGCATAACCAGTTTGAAAATCAAGATAATATGTCGAATGCATCAGAACACAGACATTGTCTTCAGATATGATTTTTTTTTTTCATGTCACAAATTTGTAAAAATGGATAAAAAATGATAGTGCAGATTAACTGTTCCCAACTATTGTGAGTGATCATTAGGTGTAATGGTAAATTACAACAGTATTAAATAGGGTTTTTGGGCTCCAGATATTGATAACCTATTCTTAGGGTGAGATCCTTCAGGTGAATAGCAGCAAAGCTGCAATAACCTTCCACAACCACTAAACGTTAAACAGAGCTGTTCATCCGGCTTCAAAGTGCTTGTCCGGCTATGTTCAAAGTGCTTGTTCCGTTGCTGGCGGCTGCAAGGATCAGCTGATTGACGGGGATACTGATCTGATATTGATGACCTATCCTGAGGAAAAATAATCAATATCTAAGTCCTGTAAAACTCCTCTAAAGGTTATGTGCCATAAGAATATGACTACTGTTTAAGTCAAATTGAAATCAAGTTTATATGTTAAATGTATTTTTGAAGAATGTTTGGTGGTTATATTTAATTTGTTACTTTCTGTATAAAAAAAAAATCTTAACATCCTGTAGTTTCCAACTGGCCATTAAGGCTAATAGGTGCCAGTTTCTTGGTCTGTACAGTTACTCACCAAATGGAAGATAATTTTGACCAGCTTCTAAAAATATTGCCATTTTGTCTTTAATTGAAATGAATGAGGTATGTCAAAACACCATTTCTTTTAGGCTAGTTGCACACTAGTGGTGGTGATTTGGCAGGTTGTTCAGCAGGAAACAGCTGGTTAGATCCCTGCATTGCCGTAGGCTTGTAAAGCTCTGTCTGGCCCAATTCACTATAATGGGGACCGGCAGAATCTATGGCCGCATTTCAGCATATATACTGATAAACGGCGCGCAGAAGTTTTCTTCCAGCTGATTCTCTGCATATTTGCCGGTATGAGGTTGGATCTCCGCCCAGTCTCCATTTATAGTGAATGGGAACGGACGGAGCTTTACAAACTTCCGGCCATTCCGGAGTTTAGTGGGTGTGGATCCACTGTGCCAACTAAACAGTTTGACTTTGGGGTTAAACCTAAGGGTGTTGTCCTGGCAGTTCTCTTTTATTGACCCTTTAACCACTGTACAAGGATCTGGACTTGGCTGCAAGGAACCAACCAAGCTGCTACGTCTTGGAGTAGTCCTGGTGTAGTTGGCTGATTCCCCACGGCAGTCAGAGACACTGGCGTGAAACACCAATGAGTCAGACAAAAGGTGTAGTCTTAACGCAGTCCAAGATAAAGGCAGGCTGAGTACATGCATATCCCAGATAGCAGTTCCAAGGTCGGGGCAGGCGAGTACATGCATAGTTCAAGTAGCAGTTTCAAGGTCGAAGCAAGAGGCAAGGAGCAGAATTGGAAGACAGTCAAGGTACCATACATGGGTAGTCACACAAGAAATCCCACTTTTGCTGACTACTAGAGACTAGAAAACCCTCAAAGCTCAGGCATGGAGGTGGTCCACAGCCCAGCTGAATATGGGGGCTGACCAGCCCTTTATTCAGCAGCTGAACAGTAAACATGGACATTTACTTGGCACTAGTTCCAATACACACAGGGAGAGTGGCGCAATGCCTGCTTCTGCCCAGGACAGCAGGACAGTGGTGGACACCGGCTGCCAGACTAACAAATAGCAGTGTGAAAACAGCCTTAAAGGGGATTCTAGTATTGGAAAACATGCCTGCTTTCTTCCTAAACAGAATCACTGCCCTTCGTGGTATTGCAGCTCACCCCCCCCCCCCCCCCCTTACTTTTCCATAGAGCTGAGTGGTGATCCCAGACCCAATGGTGTGACACTGTTTCTAGTAGAAAGCAGCCATGTTTTTTAAATCCTGGAAAACCTTTTCAGTTGACCAGTTTTTAATCCATTGATTTGGGTTTCATTCACCCAGCATTGGTCCAGTATCACCTAAGTCTCCATGCAAAATGGCTTCTGCTCAACTTCATCAGATTGTCAACTTACATAGTGACTAGTGTGTAGGAAAATGTCTTCTGGGTTAATCTGTAAAACCTATACTGCTAGACGTGTATGCACAGTAAATGTAATTGCAAACATATTAGTTAAGAAACGTAAAAATTTCTATTGCTCCCAGCATGCAAGTAAATATACTACTGTTTTGGTAAAAGGAAACATATTTTTCTTTTATAACCATTTGTTATCAAGATAAAAAAAAAAAACTAGCTGGTCATTTTACATTTTACTATAAGAAATTTTCCTTGTGCTAAAATGTACATGCTGTCACTGCTTTGTACATTTAAAATATTTTATTGAACACCTGCTGGACAGCTAATACCCCTGCATGGACCCATTTAATTCTTTGTAAAGTTTCTTGCCAAGGAAGCTTATGGCAGGGCACATGAGTTTAAATGCACAGCACAGAGTGATAAATGAGCTATTTTCTCCATGAATTTTATGGAACCCAGCTGCGCAGAAGTTCATCGCTCTTTCTGGCTCCTTAAAGATGTAGTCTCACTTATTATTTAGCTGCCGTGAAAGTTAAGATTTGATTCACGGCAATGCACTGTAAAGCTTGCAGGAATTATTGAAAAACAAATTGCTAAGATGGGTTACCTTTGGGGTCTAGTTAGCCATTACTATTAAACCTATTAGACATGTATTTAATGAAAGCTGGGTTAATCCACATTTGATTTTAATTAGAAAAAAAGCTCCCTCTTTTGTAGCATAATGCAAAGTTTAAATAAAAAAAGACAGATGTAGCTGACATTTTGCTGATGCCTTCACTTATTAGGTACCTACTAATCACTAACTTCCGTTTGTCCCTGGGTGATAAATAGCTTTAAATGAAAAAAGGCGGCTGGCACTCACTATGTGGTTTCACATCAAACAACAATTTATTATAATCACTATACCGTTAATATAACAATGAAATACATATAATATAAAAATGGTAATTAAAAAATCCGAAGTATCTTATTATATTGGATCATAAACCGCACCAAAAATGAATAAAGTCTCTGTTGGAGAATAAATAATTCTTTGCCTGTTTGGGCAGTAATGTCCAATTTGATACCAATGCCGTCACTTTAAATGCAAAATGTAGCCCAGTCCACAAGCTGTATGAAATGCTGTTGGGGAGTAGTATCACTCACTTTATATTTCTCTTTCACAGTTCGTATAACAATCTTGTCACTTCCAATTTGAGATATATGATCGGTTTCTAGGGTAAATGTTGTAGCTTACCCTCCCAGACGAATCTCCAGCCGTCTGTTTGTGCTGCTTCTGCTCGCTCTCGGCGTCTCCGCTCTCCGGCGTTTGTCACGTGGTGTACCGGAGTTATCGCGGGATTTGAGTGTTTCAGTCCGAAGATCTGATGAGAGCTGCAGAGTAGGTAAAAAATGGAGCGCTCCACTTGTAGAAGGTAATTCAAATATCGTCGATCATGTAGAAAGCTTGTAAAAAGCTTGTTGTTGGCAGGTATATTACGCTAAACGCGTTTCGAGGACTTCAGTCCTCTTCCTCAGTAGCTACTGAGGAAGAGGACTGAAGTCCTCGAAACGCGTTTAGCGTTATATCCCTGCCAACAACAAGCTTTTTACAAGCTTTCTACATGATCGACGATATTTGAATTACCTTCTACAAGTGGAGCGCTCCATTTTTTACCTACTCTGCAGCTCTCATCAGATCTTCGGACTGAAACACTCAAATCCCGCGATAACTCCGGTACACCACGTGACAAACGCCGGAGAGCGGAGACGCCGAGAGCGAGCAGAAGCAGCACAAACAGACGGCTGGAGATTCGTCTGGGAGGGTAAGCTACAACATTTACCCTAGAAACCGATCATATATCTCAAATTGGAAGTGACAAGATTGTTATACGAACTGTGAAAGAGAAATATAAAGTGAGTGATACTACTCCCCAACAGCATTTCATACAGCTTGTGGACTGGGCTACATTTTGCATTTAAAGTGACGGCATTGGTATCAAATTGGACATTACTGCCCAAACAGGCAAAGAATTATTTATTCTCCAACAGAGACTTTATTCATTTTTGGTGCGGTTTATGATCCAATATAATAAGATACTTCGCATTTTATTATTTATTTTTTAGGGGATTTTTTAATTACCATTTTTATATTATATGTATTTCATTGTTATATTAACGGTATAGTGATTATAATAAATTGTTGTTTGATGTGAAACCACATAGTGAGTGCCAGCCGCCTTTTTTCATTTATTCTATTTTCTTGGACTGTTAGAGTGAGCAGTCTTTCGGCTAGAGCACCCCTACCTTACTGAGGAGGGTGGTGAGCTATCCACATACCTTTGCAGTTTTCGATAAATAGCTTTAACCTACCGTACACATAAAAGTTGTGTCTTGTGGTATGGTCAGTTTCTATAAACAAGTTCAAGAGATAGCATGCGCCAGAGATCTCCTATTTTTATAATTAGAAGGGCTGTGGCTATGTTTGGCCCATTTCCTGTCATAATGGATGGGTTAAATTGGCACGAGTACATAGTTTGAAATTTTGGGGGCAGGCAATGTTTAGTACATTCGAAAAGTCTTCAGACCCTTTAACTTTTTTTCACATTTAATTATATTGTGCTCTTGTGCCCAAAAAAGTCCCCCCCCCCCGTCATTCTGCGCTCAGTACCCCATAATGACTAAGTGAAAATAGAATTTTAGAAATTTGGATGCTGTAATCACTGCCAGTCTTCTTGAGTATGATGCCTCCAGGTTTGCATATTTGGATTTAAGGATTTACTTCTATTGTTCTCTGTAGATCTTCTTAAACTGTGTTAGGTTGGAAGGGGACCCTCAGTGGACAGCCATTTTCATGTCTCACCAGAGATGTTCAATTGGTTTCAAGTCAGGGCCACTCAAGGACATTCACAGAGTTGTCCCTAAGCCACTCATGTGTTGTCGTGGCTGTGTGCTTAGGGTCATTGCTTTGTTGGAAGGTGAACCTTTGGCCCAGTTTGAGGTCCAGAACACTCTCGATCAGGTTTTTATTAAGAATATCTCTGTATGTTACTCCATTGAGCTTTCCATTAACCCAGACCAGTATCCCTGTCCTGGCTGATGAAAAACACCCCACAGCATGATACTGTCACCACCATGTTTCACTGTAGGAATGGTATTGGGCAGGTGATGAGCAGTGTCTGGTTTTCTCCAGAATGACGCTTAGAATTGAGGCCAGAAATTTCAAACTTGGTTTTATCAGACCAGAAGATGGAGTGCTGCAATGATGGTTGACTTTCTGGTACTTTCTCCCTTCTGCACACAGAATCTTTGAATCTCAGCCAGGGTGACCATGGGGTTCTTGTTCACCATTATTACCAGGGCCCTTTTTCCCTGACAATTTAGTTTGGTGGGGTGTCGAGCTCCATGAAGAGTCCTGGTTGTTACAAACTTTTTCCATTGAAGAATTATGGAGCCACTCCTTCCCTGCTGCTCCTCATGCTATCCGTAAAACAGATTTTTATTTTATTTTTTTTTTTTTTTATTTTATGAAGACTATTGAGAAAGTTGCATATGTTTGCATTTATGAAGTAGATGAACAATAAAAATACAGTGTTGCCTTTAATCCCTCTGAGATTTTGGTGTAGTGGCACGAACCAACTCCATGATCCATTTGAATTTAGCTCCTGCTCTTTCTCTCTCTTCTGTCTAAGCCATAAGCCAATATTTTAATTTCTACTAGGCCTCATGCACCTGACTGTAAGCATTTTGTGGTCTGCAAATCACATATCCGCAAAATATGGAAGTGGTCCATCCTAAGAATCCTAAGAACATAATAAGATCTGGTAAGATAAAATGCCAACAAACCTCTGTGCACAAGTAAATGAGATATGTACTGTACAACGCACAGTTCATTTAATATTTTGCAGTTACTTCTAAAGTGTGCCTTGTAAGAATCTCAGTCAATCTCTGATATAGAAGTGGAGGAATATATCATCTGCTAAGCTTCAAACGAAAGGGAAAGATCATATTGTAATATTTAAATCTTGATTTTTACCTGTAGAGTTTATGCTGAAGCACCCATACTCGGAGCTTTGGATTTTTTTTTTTTTTTAATGTGAGGCAGTAAGTCCAGCTTCTGGCAGTGCAACTGAGCCTTATTGGATTTTGATGTACGTGCAGAAAAAGAAGGCAACACTTAATCGAAGATTTTGAGACACAGGGACAAATCTGTAATTCACACCTATTTCACTTTCCCCTATAACTGCTGCCTGAGAGATGGTTACAAGTATGAGAATGCGGTAGGATAAGAATTTAAATTAAACATGCATGCCTTGTCTGTTTCTTATGACCTGGAGTCAAGTGGTGTCCCTGGGTAAATGCATTGATTTTTTTTCACTCGATTACCAGAGATGAGCAATAGTAGAATCACTGTAAAATAAGGTCACTGAAGAAACAAGATGAGATAAAATCCAAGGGGTGCAAATTGCAAGCAATTTTGCCTGCCATTAATAATTTCAAGATGATTTCCATTCCCTGTACACACGTTTTAATAGAAGAGGACGTGCCCAAAATATTTGAAAATAGGCTTGGCTCGTGCTGATGAATGATTTCATGAATACTGCATAAACCTGCTGGAAGCGTGATGTCCTACATAGGCAGATACCTAGACAATCCATGTAGCACAGGATGATGAAGAATCAATAACAATAGTCTTTAACTGATTAGTTAAAAAGTACACTAGGGTGGCCACCTTCTCTGGAAAAAAATCAAAAATCACCTTTTATTTTTTATTTTATTTTTTAATTTTTTGCCATACTTGTATATGAAAGGGCCAAAAAAATAACATCCTTCTTTTTATGGCTGTTTAGTGAATAGCCCTTATACCTACTGCATGTAGGGCTGAAATAATGGCCCGGATTTATCATGCCTTCTCTCCAGAATTCTGGCTTCAAAAAGTCGCAAAATGAGGCTATTTGCGACCTTGATCACCTGAAAATTAGCAGCTCTTTGTATTTTTACACCACTCACTCTAGTAATTTAGGTGGCAAAGTGGGCATGATTTAGTTATGTTATTGAGTTTCACTCCAGATTTATCATTGAGACTTTATCAAAAAGTCTCCAAAAAATTGCAGTCTCCCTTCAGTAGGAGGGTCGAGTAGGAAAACTGGAGTAACTTTTCTAGACAAAAGTTTTAGTTTTACGGATGAGACAAATTTATGATACAACATATTTGATAAATGTGGTATAAAGTAAACCAACACAGACTCAAGGAAAACTGACTTCAAATATTACCCTCTTGATAAATCCCCCCCAGTATGTCTACGGTCACGGTGATTTCAAACAAACTTAAAGGTATTGTCCAGCAATATAAGATGTTGTTTGGATGTTTTTTTTTTAGATATAAATTAATTGAATTTACTAATGTCCTGATTTGAGAACCCTGGTTGCAGCAGCTCCGTTTCCGCATAAAGGTGCATTTACATGGGACTATTATCGGGAGCGTACGTTCGTCAGAACGCTCGTTCATTATAATCTGCAGGTGCCTCCAATCACCCAGTAAACGTTCATTGCGTAAATTGATCATTTATGCTGGGAAGAAGGAATATACTGCCCAGAAACAACAAATCTGTATGAGCATGAGCGATTGTGGTAGTGATCATCCCGCTACAGTGGAGGAGATTGCTGCATGTAAATGAGAGAGGCAGCGTCTTTAGCTAAACCAATCCCTGATCTCTGCAGCAAGGAAAGCAGCACAAGGCGCTTTTTGTTCAAGATATAGGGAGATGAACAAGTACCAGTAGGAGCGTACACAGAACTCATAGAGTTAAATCATACATTTAGATATCCCCCCCCCCCCCCCAAAAAAAAATAATAATAATAATGTTTGCTGATAATGGTGTGTAGTTGAACCTCGTGATTGTTTTCTGGCACTTCCCTAGGGCTTCTTTCACACATAGTTTTTGTGGTGTTTTTGGCATACTGCATTTTGAAAAAAAAAAAAGGCCATGAACCCAAAAACTGCACCAAATGTTATGAAAAGCACCTGGAAAATAATTTTTTTCCCTATTCCCCTATATGGCTGAACATTTTATTTTTATTTTTTAAATAAAAAAACTAAAATTATGTAATAGAAAAGCTGCTATTTTTTTTGAAAAAGGTGTTAAACCAGTAATGAGAGATATTGAAGTGCTGGTTGCCTGCAGCCACCACAAGGGGGAGTGCTGCATATATGAATTCCTACAGCTGCCATAGAACTCATTTAGAATGATCCCACCGGGGGTGGCTGCAGGGAATTCACTTAACTGTGTCAGGAAGCAGCCAAAGCAGCTCAGCGCTGAGCCCAGCTTCCCCGCTGGGACCTGTAGCAGTTGATTGGCCTGTCTCCATCTACGTTATGCCAGTAAGTTGTTAAATACAGCAGAGGCTGCTCTGGAATGGACAAGAGACTGGCACACTGCTTGGACAGTATATCAGTATTAATACATGTCCCTTAGTGCATCACTAACTATGTAGCCTTGTGCGTGTGGTGGAACCCTTGGAAGATTGCGTTTCCAATGAGTATAGAGACAGACCCGCCAAAGTCTACTTCTATAATGCTTCTATGATTGAACGAATGATCTGTATACGTCTCGTATAAAGCTCATGGTAAACGACATAGGCTCTCAAACTGTCATCTCTCATTGATTGATTCCTTTCCTGACGCCAGTTTTATCTCCATTCTAGCGTAATAAGAACATGATAGTTGTATGTTGTTGGTAGCTCAGTACAAGTGCATGATAATGGATGAATGTATTAAAGTGCCCTAAAATGTACAGCGACAGTAAGTGGATATTTTTATCGCTGGCAGCCATGCTATATATCATCCTGTATTGTTTTATCTTCAGTTTCGCTATTAGGTCAAAAGATAGATCTGGTGATTAAATGAAGTTGTTAGCAGATAATTGGCACCCTTCGATAAATATAATAGTCCAAATGGCCATAAAGTGTTTGTTTCTGTTGTTTTGTTGTGCTATTTTCATGTATAATAAATATTTGGTCTGTCAATGTATCACTGGAGATTAATCTGAAAGCCTGCGATTTTTGGCTTAATTAGAATTCATTTGCTTAATTGTCAGTATAATCCCATCAATTCCTGCTTGCACTAACTCCAACAATGCTGTCTTCTGCTGTTTGCACTTTAATTTACATTTCGATTATGGTTTATGAGGATAATAAGGCCTTGTTTGAATATTCATTAGTATCGGAATGTTATTGGACTTTATGAAATAGGTGCTTTATTTTAGTGTAATGAAATAATTAAAGTCACACTGTGAGAGACTGATCAAATGGGGGGTTTGACGTGATGGATGACGGCAAATGTGCTTATTTTTCTCATCTTGCTTTTTCCAGCGCCATCTCAAGTAAGTGGGGTAATGAAGGACAGAGTGTTGCAGCGCAGTGTGGATCTATCCTGGCAGGAACCCGAACATCCCAACGGAGTCATCACAGAATATGAGATCAAGTATTACGAGAAAGTAAGCGCTGTTAACATGGCAAATTACAAATGGCCATAATTTGCAATCAAATCATAGGAAACAAAATCAGTTTTACAAAATGTCTACTGCATGTCATGCAGTACGTTGCTGCTTTCTTTCTGTTTTTTGCTTATGGCTCTGAGTTAGTGTAACCGATATTCAGTTGTGTCTCAAGTGAAGTTCTAAGCTTTTAATCCATCCATTTCATAGCGTAGAGAGCATTAACCCTTTATTTACCCATTTTTATAAAAGAGATATTCTAGACTGATAGAAATAAAGCTCAATAATTCTGTAATGAACATGTAAAAAAATTGGGGGTTCATACACTAGAAAGATTGTTAGTCCCTTGAGCCACACTTATTAAAAAGCACACACCTCTTAAAGGAGTTGTGCCATGATTCATGTGGAAAAGTAAAACCTGACATGATGTAGTACACGACTATCTCTTTCTAACAAAGCTTGAACCAGCCCTGTACCTCGCATGGATCCAGAGGTCTCCCCATTCATTGCTCCAGGTGCTCTGTTATTCCCTTCAGTCTGGAAGCTCTCCTTTTTGCTGTAGCTCTTTCCCTATAACAGCCACAGCTTCTAACAGAACATACAGCTGGTGGCAGTTGAATAGTAAAAATGAGCATGTGCGACCACTGCAGTAAAGTTAACAAGAATAAAGGAAAAGAACAAACAGCAGGTGGTGCTATACAGATACATTTTATTGAGTTGGTCAGTGGCATTTGTAACTGCAAAAGTAATCACATCCAGGTCCTGGTTTGAAAAAATGTAGAACATGTTTTGTGGCGCAACCCCTTTAAAGTGGTTATCCCACAAAGGATGTTGTTTATAATTAAATCCAGCCCATAATTGTAAACCTTTTTTAGATTTATACTTATTATATGCATGCTTATACCCTCATGTTAGTATAGTACCACCTGCTGTTTATATTGAACAGCTGTTCTGTGTCCACTTTAGTAAATGTGCTGAGGTGGACACGTGCTCAGTCGTGCCTCTGCTCCTTAAGTGTGCTGAGAAATCCTGGTGTAATGAGCTGGCTGTTTCTGAAGGGGCAGTGATAAAATCATTACTGTAATTGTGCATGCTCAGCATCTCCTCTGAGTAGTAGAGAAGAAAATGCTAAGAACTGAAACACAAAGGGGGAGCTTGATCATTCCCTTTGCGCCTGAAAATTGGTGTTAAAAAGTTGCAGGTGTGACTTTTTAACTGCAATTATATTTTTTTTTATATTGTTGCATCTCCCCTTTTTCGCCACCCTCTCCACTTTTCGGAAAGGGGCATGGCCATCCGCTGTAACAAATGTATCTTCATTTACAGCAGATTTCTGGCGTAAATGAAGCCATAAATATTTGGCCTCTATGAGATTTCTTATTAGGTGCACGGACTGCAGGAGGATGGGCCTAATTTATGAAAAGGCATCATAACGCAGAAAGCGCCAGTCTTGATAAATCTCCCCCCAAAGTGGGAGTCTGTCAGCTCTAAAACACCCTCCAAACTAGAGTAAGTGGTGTATAGTGAAGTTACGCTGACTCAGTTTGCCATTTGTATCTTCATACTCCGTTGCGTTCTGATGCTGTCTTCTGACAAACCAGCAGTAAGGGCTCATTCAGACGGCCGTATGCTGTCCGCAAAATTACTGAATGCTATCCGTTTTTTTGCGGATCCGCAAAAAAACTGATCCGCAAAAAAACGGATAGCATTCAGTATTTTTGCTGACCCATAGACTTCAATAGGGCCATATCCTGATTTTCACGGACAAGTATAGGACATGTTTCATTTATTTTGCGGAACCTTGGAATAGAAAAGGGCCCCATAGAAGTGAATAGGTCAGCATCTAATCCGCAAAAAAATGTATCCGCATTTTTGCGGATAGCATACGTCCGTCTGAATGAGCCCTAAAATGCATTGAGAAGACTCCTGAGCTCATGTACGTAATGGAGAGGACTCAAAGTGGAGTCCTCTCTGTACATTTTACTGCTGGTTTGTTGGAGCACAGCATCAGAATGCAAGTGAGTATGAGGATAAAAATTACATAACCGGACCGGGCGTCACTTACACTATATCCTGCTTGCTCTAGTTTAGGGTGTGTTTTGGAGCTGACAGATTCCCTTTAAATATTTTGTTCATCCATTTCTCAGCTATTGTGAACTATAACTATGTAGGTAAATGATGTTGGATGAGAACTATTATTGGCTGTTACTACATCCAGCATTCTTCAAACCCTGAGTTGCATATATAGTTGCATTGTTATTCAGCTGCCTCCATCTTACGACGACCATGGCGCAGTCGTGATGTAGTTAGAGACAGCAGCATATTGTTTCCCAATAGAAGTCAATGGTGAAATGGGTTTCTGAGACAGGACTGGCATTTTCCAAGTTTTGAGGACTGCACGACCGCATGTAAAACATGTCCAGCCACTTGATATTTTACTGCATATGTCACTATTTAAGATTAATCAGATGAAAATTCAAAACGGTACAAACAGCAATGTATAAATGATTGTGGTAAAAAATGCCCCCTTAAAGCATGAATATACATGTGGTCGGCATCATGACTGCTTTACAACTGTGCCATGTGGTCGTACCCTTACACCTTCTCTTCTGTAGTTCTGCCATTCTTTTTCTGAACCAGAACTATCAGGATAAACATCTGCCAAGCATTCATACTGTAATGTAATGCATCTTATTCTGATAACACATACAATTTTAATCCAAGTATTGCAAGCTATTAATTTATTATCTAAATAGAAAATGCTGCAGTTATGGCCACAATATACATAGTAATATATTTTGGAAAGCTGGAAAAGGACACACGTCTATTGAGTTCACACTGATGCTATGTAAAAACTGTATACATTTTGATGTGTGTGATATGTTTATAAAAAAAAGTGTTTTGTAACCCAGCGTTAGTAGTGTCTGTAATTTTATAGCTATATGCTACAAAGGTAATGCCATGTACCCCAAAATCGTTTTGCGCACTTAAATATAAAGTATAAAATTCAGTTATATTCCAACTATTTCAGGGAATAGTAAGCAATTCTTGTCATACAGAGCTTTTATCAAAGCAGGGGGTCAAAGCACAGTTTTGATTTCATGCCAGATGGGTAGCGATACCCTAATAGACAGTAGAAGCTTCAGTTGCTGTGTTTGGTCATTCAGAAAGGTGTCCATTATCATCAGCTCTTCTGCTCTCTGTATCTGTGTCCAAATTATGAGTGTAGAAGGGCAAAGCAATACTGTATTTTCCAGCACTACATTGTCCTGTCTTCTCCTTAGTTTCTAATTAGCAGTGGCTTAATCTCATGGATAAAAGCTATTACTATAGTGCTATCCCATGCTCTCGTTATTAGACGTATCTCTGTAGTAATCTCCTTTTTCTAACTTTACCTGTCTTGTTCCATCTATTTCTTCTTATCTGTTCTTTTTACTTTTAAATTAAATCTCATCCTATCTAGTCTCTTCAACCACTCTGATTAATGGAATATCCCTATCTCCAGTTAAGCCTGATCCCATCATATTTATTCTTAAGAAATCTGCTCTTGAACACAAACTTCTCAGAATTCTTCTTTTCCTACTTCATAAACCATATAATTTGTTCCAAGGCCTGGCTTCACTCCCAGCATGCTGCCTGCCATCCAGTGAAATCTGTTAAGATAGAGCTACTCATTACATGTTCTTGTAGAACCCTCTGGTTTCTTTGGCACCTGCTGTGTCCATCACAATGAAATTCATCACAATTACTGCAATATCACAACCCCGTTTCCTCCTTGAGTCATTTTTACTCAAGCGTCTTCATTTTTTCACTATCATGCCACCTTTACCCTCAAAACCTCTCATAACTATCAATTCCAGAATAAAGATTTGACAAGGAAATGACGCCCTCCAATACAAAATTAATATAAATCAAAGACTTAAAAAACATAGTCAAGTGTCCTTGACCACATAACATCAAGGGTGTGAAAACCGCTACCTCCTCACTGAACTGGCATGCCACCTGTTGGATCTCAAGCCTTATCAAGAAATGCATTGATGCTGGCCGTGGAGGACTTGCCCGATCTAGTTACTGTTTTGAATTGCATTAGTTTAAAAGGGCTTTTTAGCTGTCTTTCAAGCAGATCAATGATATACTATATTTTATTTTTTTTAAGGATCAAAAAGAACGCACTTACTCCACGCTGAAAACAAAATTAACATCTGTTTCAGTCAATAACCTTCGACCTGGAACAGTTTATGTGTTTCAAATTCGAGCTTTCACTGCTGCTGGTTATGGAATGTACAGTCCCAGGCTTGATGTCACTACCTTGGAGGAAGCTACTGGTAAAGATTTCAATTTTATCTATGCAAAAAACATGCTCCCAAAATATCTTCTGTTGCAGATTGCTAATGATTAGCTGTATAACTGGACTCTTATTATATACAGTTGCATCGTATCCATGTTGATTCTGTGCAATTTCTAAAGACTTGATCACAATTCTGCAATGCTGTACTCAGAATTTTTGTATTTGTACTGTATTGTACTGATTATGTATTTATGTATTTTATATTACTTTGGGTTTTGATTATATTCTCTCTTTTTTAACAGCGACTGCTGTTTCCAGTGAGCAGAATCCTGTCATTATAATTGCAGTGGTTGCTGTGGCTGGCACTATTATTTTGGTCTTCATGGTCTTTGGTTTCATCATTGGAAGAAGGTAACAATTGTATATACTTTAGGAAATAAAATAAGAAGGGTGGGGAATAAATTACTAAAACAACTTTAAGAAGCTGATGAACGAGATTGCAGATTCATGAAAACACTTCACAATGGTTTTCAGTGATTTTGGTGGGGCTGTCCCAATATTAAATGTTTTTTCACATGAAATACTAAACACTTTTTTGTCATTTACTATGTTACAAAAAATACTCCAGTTGCGAGAGATTTCATTTGCTTTGTTATATTGGCTCCCAAGTGTTTAATCTCCATAGTAGTGTGCACATCCACCCACTGAGGTGGCCACACATGCTCAGTTCTATTCTTCAGCTCCCACTAGCCAGATGTAAGGAAATTTGTTTAAAAGTGAATGAATGTGAGGAATATTCCTGTCTTTGAGTATTCTGTTCCTCCATTTTTCATTCACTTTTTTAGGGCAGCCAGCTTCCAGCATGAAGAGAAAGCAGATAAATGTTGTATTTTAAAGGGTTAGAGGCAGAAAACATAATATGCATAAGCAGACATTATAATTTTAATTAAGAAGCATATGTTAAAACCATAATTTTCAATGTAAGGTATATGTAGAAAACAACCCCCACATAGTAAATATTCTAGTTAAATTATATAAAAAAAAAAAAACTTTGTCCAAAGTCTTGAAAAATGAGAAATCGTTCACCAGTGGTTCACTGTTGTTGCCATTTTTGCAAATGTTGTTTACAAAAAAAGGGGGGGGGGGGGGGCTAACCTGTGTAAAGGTATTTGTATACACATATATGTTAATGCCAAGAAGGGCCTAGACCTATCCTGACCCAGGTATAAAGAGTGTATTAAAACTTTACTTTTAATTCAACATAATGATAAAACGGCTGTGAGCCATAGCAAACAATTAAAACACTTTTGCAAAGGTGCTGCTAGATAGTGCAGGTATACCAGGTGTCAGATTTGAATTAGATTCTCAAACATTCACATTTTCTTAGGCTTCATGCACACGGACATTTTTCTTTTTGCGGTCTGCAAAAACGGTTTCCGTTTTTCTGTGATCCGTGTCCGTTTTTTCTTCCGTGGGTCTTCCTTGATTTTTGGAGTATCCACGGACATGAAAAATGAAAAAAAGAAGTCAAGTTTGCCTTTGAAATGATAGGAAAAAACGGACACGGATCATGGACGCGGATGACAATCTTGTGTGCATCCGTGATTTTTCACGGACCCATTGACTTGAATGGGTCCGTGAAAATTATTTTTTTTTCCACGGACTGGAAACACGGATCACGGACACGGATGCCAAATGGTGCATTTTGCAATTTTTCCACGGACCCTTTGAAAATCAATGGGTCCGTGGAAAAAAACGGAACAACGGCCGCGGATGCACACAACGGTCGTGTGCATGAGGCCTTAATAAAAGTTCTGAAACATTAATGAGCAGATCCACTAAGATTTTTTGAAAAAGTTTGAAAAGTAAAAAATCGCAGCACAAATATAGCACATCCGGTTGCCACTTTTGAAAAAACAAATGGCCACTAGAGCAATGCAGAAAAATGTATGTATGTATGTATGCTGTAGCTTAAAATATAAGTTATTTTTGTATTTTTTAACTGTATATTTCACAGGCATTGTGGCTATAGCAAAGCTGACCAAGAGGGGGACGAAGAGCTATACTTTCATTGTAAGTGTTTCCTTTCTATATTTTGGAAAACCCTTCTTTACTAACATGTAGTAGTAATAGTAATAATGTTATATTTGTGTAAATAAGACTTTTCAAAGTAACCCGCTGAAATGCAGGTGAGCCTGATGTAGCCAAGTATATTAGCAGTGACGTTGTTCACCGCCATGATTGTTATTTTCACACTTTTCTGGGGACCTCTCATGAGATTTTCTAAATTGGAAGGTCAATGGGCAAGTTGTTCTTTTCCCTTTTGCTATTTTTTCACATCCTCTTGTCAATCATTCAACCTTTAGGGCAAAGTGAAGCTGTTTATGCAAACCTTGTTAAATGCTATACAGGATTCTTTGGTTCCATTCTAGTTACGGCAGGATTTTATAAATGCACTAAATGTCAGAAAAATAGACTCATCACAACCTGCAATGTGTACATTGTAGAGTTGCCGACTATGCAAATGGTAACTGTTGACACACAGCAGAATTGCTTGACTTTGGCCTGGTTCATTATTTCAGTTCCAACGTGTTTTGCTGTTTGACTCGCAATTGAGAAAAATCCCAGCAAGTTGAAGCAATTATAAATAAGAGCCCAGACAATAGATGTGAGAATCAATCTTCTAAGACAAAATGAGGACATGGAAATTAGATGAAGAACACAATTCATGTTCTATTTATGACAGAAATTAGAATCTGCTGATACAGTAGGCTACCATCGCCATGCTCATTTGTAATGGTGGGAATATCACTTTAATAATCTCCCTTGTTTTTTTATACTAAATAAAAAAAAACTGTGATTTGGTTACTGAACAACTTGTATGCATCAATATGAAACTAAAATTGCATTGGTGCATTGTTGTAATTCAGTTGACTTATTTTTGCGAAAGCTGGCCATAGACATTAGAATATTTTCAATATAATTGAATGGGAGCTGAGCTGCAGTAACCCACCACAGCCCCCCTCTCTTAAAAAGGAACTGTGCTCCTGGCTTCATTCAAGATGATAGTTAAGGAACAGCTCGGTGTTGGACCCCCACTAATCTGATATTGATGACCTATCCTAAATATATATTAGATATACAGTAAGAATGGAACCACACTCTTTATGAAGTAGAGAGGTGCTCGTGGAAGGATTCGGCAATCCGTGTCACAGGATAGAGGAATCCATGGCACACTTTGTGCAATGCAAAGTGCAGTTGTATTTCTTGTGCTGTGGAAGGAATGACATGCCTTACACATTGCTGCAGTGAATTACGTATCTCAGTTCACCAGACTTCACTCAACAAAGATTATTAATTAACCAAAATATGGATTCAGTCTGGATATGCTTTATCTCATAATGCAGAAAGGGATATATTATGAATATTGTCTATCACTAATCCTGGAATATAATTTGCAACAATAAAATTGCACTTTCTTTACATCATGCATATGTAAAGTGGAGTCCTCCATACTGTCCTGAATATAGGTCATCAATATGTGGAGTCTGGAAAATCTCATTACACCTGCCAGTAGTGTACAGGGTTTTTTATGCAGTTTCTGAAGCCAAAACTAAGAGTAGATAAAAATAAATAAATAGGAGAAGTAGTATTTGTCCTTATTTCCTTCTCTCCTTTTACGATTAACACCTGATTTTAGCTTTAGATACTGCATATCAAAACCTGGACAGAGCGTGCACATGTTACAGCACGACCGTTGTGTGTTTTGCGGTCCGCAAACCATGGATCCGCAAAACACGGATGGCGTCCGTGTGCGTTCCTCAGTTTGCGGAACGGCATGGACAGCCATTAAGATAATTGCCTATTCTTGTCCGCAAAACGCGGACAAGAATAGGACAGTTTATATTTTTTTTGTGGACCACGGAACGTAGCAACAGTTGAGGACAGCACACTGAGTGCTGTCCGCATCTTTCGCGGCCCCATTGAAGTGAATGGGTCCGCATCCGAGCTGCCAAAACTGCAGCTCGGATGCGGACTAAAACAACGGCCGTGTGCGTGCATGAGACCTAAAGGAGTTGTCCCATCAGGGCGATCCCTTTTTCAGCTGATTACCTTCAGTCGGGCTTTAGAAACCCTTGATGATCAGCTGATATCAGTAGTTGAAGCTTCTACTGGCCACACATGGCCTACCATGTAATCTAGCTAAGTAAGCCAGAGTGAGGGAGGCTTTGTTAATGGTTAATATATTATAGCTCTTAAAGAGACATCCCCTCTGTGAAGCCCTAATGACAAACATTTTAATTTGTACGTTGGTCTTGCTTGTGTACTGCATTAAATGGGGCAAATTTTGAAATAATTTGGACAACCCATTTAAAGAGGACCTTTCACTAGAATAAAACTTCTAAACTAACTATACAGACATGGAGAGCGGCGCCCAGGGATCGCCCTGCACTTACTGTTATACCTGGGCGCCGCTCTGTTCTCCCGGTATAGCCTCTGGTATGTTCATAGTTAGGCTCCACCCAGGGGAACCTGCCGGCGTCTCATTCTCCCAGGCTATAGCGCTGGCCAATCGCAGCGCTCAGCTCATAGCCTGAGAGAAAAAAAAGCGCTGCGATTGGCCAGCGCTACAGCCTGGGAGAATGAGACACTGAAAGGTTCCCCTGGGTGGAGCCTAACTATGAAGATACCGGAGCCTATACCGGGAGAACGGAGCGGCGCCCAGGTATAACAGTAAATGCAGGGGGTCCCTGGGCGCCGCTCTACATGTCTGTATAGTTAGTTTAGAAGTTTTATTCTAGTGAAAGGTCCTCTTTAAGGACACTAATTTCTCAAGAAAGAAATTAAACCCGTTACATGCTAGGAAAACCTTTTGACAGGCTGCAATTCACACCACACTACACCACACCACTGGGCAGCTGGACTAAGACAACGTAGGATAGACATATTGTGACACAATATTGCAAAGTTATGGTTAGTCATCTCTCGCCACACTGCTCATACTAAAGATATGTTGATGTTCACCCAAGATGAAAGGCAAGAAAGGACACATCTATAAGTCTAGTTTCACACCTCTGTTTCGGCAGACAATTCCGGGAATCAGCCGGACACAAACCACAGCATGCAGCCGTTTGTGCCCAGCCGATTCTCCACATTGTGGGCTGGATCCCCGCCAGACCCCATTATACTTAATGAGGCCAGAGGACATTTAGTCTGCATCCAGCAGTGCCAGATGCAATGATTTTGGCAGGTGCGAAACTAGCCTAAGCTGTCACCAGAGATATAGGTCAGCGTCTTTTCCCCTTTCCCCATTCAGAACACATATATGCTCGGTTTCAACCAACAGCTAAAGTGTATGACCAACCTTAAGGAGGATATACATGTTAAATAGAAATTGGTTTATGGTGGAACAGCAGTTGATCAAGCAGTCATATGGTTGACTCATTTCACAGACGTGGCCATGTACATGTTAAGCCATATTGGCCTTTACAGTTGTTCAAACTGGCCTTATATGTTCAGTGAAACCAGGTGATGGACAAAAGATATTTCAGAACATTCTTTCAAAGAAAGATCTTTTGTCCACGAACAATCTTTCTTTGAATGAAAGATCATTTATCCGACTATCGGACAAAAATATCAAACATGGCCGACTTCTTTTCAAACGATAATGGTGTGTCATCGGTCTACAAAAATGACCATTTGTAAATTTCGCCAGTTATTTGGGTTGAAATCGCCTGTGTTGATCAACTTTAGACTAAGGCCAGACTATATTTTAGACTATTGTGTATGGCCATCTTTAGAGGTATTCAGTCTGCAAACAGAAAACTAATGTGTACAGGCAGTTTAGGAAACATTATGGTTCTCAAATTACATTTACAGTGCTGCATTGTGCTGCCTGTAATATATTATTCAGCATTATGTTTATATAATATCATTTCTTTATAACATGTTATGCTTTTACATTTACCAGAAGCACAACTCAAAGCTAAAGTTTGCAGGAAAAGACCTCCTTTTTTTTATTTTGCTGAACCAGTTTGTCAGCATACATTAGAGGGAAGCCTTGTGATTAATTTAATCTGACTGCATCAGCAACAACAGCACACAGTGGTCACCAGCTATTTACAGTTGGTCGTGTTTTATTGTTCTTTTGTATAAAGCAAATTTTCAGGAGTATAAATGTTTTTTTTATTTTTATTGATTTGTTCCTCATGGAAATAAAAGCCTTAAACTTGGGTCCCTGAAAGCCATACTGTATCTTCATTTTGTGTGCACTTCAATCTTTCATTCAATCAAGCTATTTAAAAAACAATAGCTGTGTTTACGAAAGCAATAGCAATTTACATTTTTATTTCCTCCTATGGTTTCCAACCAACAATGCCGTGAGATCCGAGCCAACGCTATTTCATGTTGGTATGCCAGAGTAGCTTTCTCCTGTCAAAATGTTTTATGACAACTTGAATAAAGAACCATCAGAAGCCCATTTGAGATGCAGGAGGTTACTTGGAATCCAGGCCGCTTATCATAGAAAACGAGAGTGTGGCGCATTCTCCATCTGCCTGCCTGAAATCACTGTGTAGGAGGTTAACCTATTGTTTTCTATGCCCTGTCTTCACCATTCATGTTTTTCTTTTCCATACACACTAGCCGATAAGAAGTCTGCAGTGATAACATTAAAATAAATAACTGTACAACCAATTGCATTATGCAGATGGAGGCAAAAAGATAAATTAATTGCATACCGCCTATTCAAAGTGCTGCTCAATATTGTCAGAAAATCCTGATTCATTTGAATGAGAAGTCAGAAATAGAAGTCTCACTAGGAAACATTAATTTATTCAGTAATCTTTGTTGTATATAATTTTTCCTTCCTATTGCACTCACCATGGAAATGCCTTGATTCAGTAAGATTGAATAACAAAACATAATGAAAATAAGCCACTGGGTTTTATTTCTTTTCAATTGCATTATCAGTATTTGTTATGAAATCTTACAGGAACACAACTCAGGACAAGGGATTCAGTACAGTGAATCATTTTAGATAACTGTTTATTCTAGCAGCCCTCCTTTTAAAGTGGGCTTCTCAACATAGACATCAGTGGCATATCCGCAAGCCATTTCATCCGATGGAATAGAGGTCAGGGAAGCTCCATTGCCACAACAGGTTGAGCCCCTTAGGTGGGAACCATATCTTTTTAATATTTGTGATATATCCTTTGAATATTTTGTAAATCCCTATTATTGTTGCCCTATCATATTATTCAAAAGGGTATTTGGGGGGAAAAGCCTGCAAAGTGACAATTGCATTAAAACTATTATAAAAGTGCCTATGATAATCAATCTGATCACTTCTTTTATTTTGATGGCAGATTCAGAGAAATTAAAATACTCAAATAACGATGCTTCTCTTTCATTTCCAAGATGACTAACAGTGTTGACTGCGAAATAATTGAGTTGTCCCCTTTCCCCACTTACAGATACATGTTGGCATCTGTTTTTTGTAATTTTGTAATAAATGCTGAAATGGTAAATGGTCTTGATGTGATAAGGTGTATTCCTGTCATAAGCAATTGTCACCTATCCCTTGGATAGGTAGTAACTGCTACTGTAGATGGGTAGAGGTCCGACCGCTGGGACCCTTATCAGTCACTAGAACAGGCCACCACAGTTCCTCCACGGCCAGAGGAATTGAATGGAGAAGAGCTTGAACTTACACCCTATAAAGTTAATTGCCCTGATGAAGATAGCTGAGCATAATGCATGGCTGTCTTTGTCATGGCCATACATTCTTTCCACTGGCAAATACAATGTAAATGTCAGGCCAGATGTTGCCTAAATTATCTCCTGTAAGAGATGTTTGACATACATTAATGCAGAATCGTGGTGGTGCACCTTGGTTTACCCATCAAGTGACATTATGCTTTATTAGCCTAACATTTTCTTGTTTGATATGCTTGGTGTAAAAACTGATGTTCATACCAGCTTCTTCATAGCAGCACTCCATTAAGTGACATCATTAAGTGACATTGTTAGTAATACGGTAAGTCAGAGCAACGGGACCTTTTTCTTTTCTTTTTTCTTGAAGGCATTTCGCTAGTCCACTTAATGGCTTTCTCAATTTGGATGGCTTGTACGAGAATTCCCCTGCTTTAGATACTGGTAACTCATGATTCAGTCATGGAGGTAAGGTGTTGATTGTATGACTGAAGTGATCAGGTGTGGTTAAACTACCTCAGGAGATATGTTACAGCTGCATTGTAAGTGGCAAACAATAGATGTTGCAGGATCCTGATCAGTCAGAAAAAATGACATGCGTTTGCATACAGTTTGCCTGATCAGGCAGTTCAGGCAACGGAACTGCCTGCCGGAATCAAACAACGCAAGTGTGAAAGTACCCTTAGGAGCGCCTAGAATGGAAACCTGGGAAAACAAAACAGCAGCTACATCAGCGTATAGCCCATCACGGAAAAGCTAACATCTGCAGTCAGGACTCGGCTGTACCTACATCTTAAGGATAAAGGACACTAATTTGATGACAGAGAGGTTTGCATCCTAGACACAGAAGAGGACTGGTTCAAAAGAGGTGTGAAAGAAGCTATTTATGTTAAGTTGGAGAAACCAAGCTTGAATAGAGGTGGTGCGACATTTATTGTCTGCCACTTACAATGCAGCTATAACACCTAGCCATAGGCAGTTTTAACCACACCTAATAGCTTCAGTCATGGAAATAAAATCAGCACCTTAACTTGGTGGCTGAGGCATGAGTCACCAGTAATTAATGTGGGATAATTCTTATACAAGCCACTCTAATTGAGAAAGCCAGTGGGATAACTCGCAAAACGTCTCAAAAAAAAAAAAAGTCCAGTTTCTCTGAAATATTACTACTGATATTCCATGACCTGGATGAATGAGAACTTTCACGTCCACTAAGTGACCATTCTAGCTGTATGAACAATAAGTGCTTTTCTGCATCACCGTTCTGCTTTCTGACATCATTACAGTTAAATTTCCAGGCACCAAAACCTACATTGACCCTGAAACATATGAAGATCCGAATAGAGCTGTCCATCAATTTGCCAAGGAGTTAGATGCATCTTGTATAAAAATTGAGCGTGTAATTGGTGCAGGTAAGAGACTGGTGCTTTTATTGAGCATTTCCATTTAGCCATTGAATTGTACCTTCAGAATGTTATGACTGGAGCGTGCTTTTAACATATATATTCAACCTTTTTATTCGTGCTCGGTTTCTAAATTCATGATGGAAAAAAAGGATGTTGTCATGGAAAGGTCTGTTATGTAGCAGCTGTGCAGAGAGCAATTCATTGCACATTGTATATACCTTTCTATCATTATGAGGACAACAACCAAGTTGTCTGAGTGGCTGCAAAGTCACAATTTGTATTTTTTTACTTATATAAGAGCCCATTGTAGGCATGTGTTTTGATATCTGCTATTCATTTGGAGAGGGAGAAAGTAAGGAGCCAAGCAGCCACAATTCCTTTTGTCAATGTCATGATCCTGTGTTATTTACCTCAAGGTTTTATCTTTGATTTTAATTGCCCCCACCCCTTATAATATTGAGGTACTCCCAGTGTATATAGCAATTGTAAAGTGATCTATTCCAAAAAAAAAATTGTGGTCAGTGCCAAAAAACTGTAAAAAAAAAAAAAAGAATAAAACTTTCTTTAAAGTTTTCATGACTCAGGCTTTTGGTGCTTGAGTATCCACTTCAGATTTCATCTTTTTAAAACAATACTTTGTAAGTGTGAATATTTTTTGGGTACATTGTTTTTTTACTGTAGATTGATCTTTCATATGGTAGCAGATTTTCCCCATTTTTATTTGTGTGTATCTTCTGCTTTTAGCTGGTATTTAGACTCAATTTGAGTGCTATGATTGTCATTCTTTGTGACAGGGAGCTGATCATCTCAACTCCCTGTTACTTTAGGAGGATCAGACTGACAGTGTACCAGCTCAGCTTCTTTAGTCACCGAGTGATATACAGTAAGATTTGTCATTAAAGTGGTGAATAGTTATATACATCGTAGCTGCATAGTGCATCAACAATTAGGATGAGTATATTGAGATGATGGGCGCAAAGGTATTAATAGACATTGACTTACAGAGTAGCTGCTTAGAGATGGCATTAGAAAGACAGTTTTCTTCCTTCTAGAGAAGAGATAGTTTGCATACTTTTTTTTCCAGGGGAGCCTTTAAGATTTTCTAGACTTGCTGGCATTTCAGCTAGGGTAAAAAAAAAAACCGACCCAAGAAAATTTCTTTTCAATATAAATCATAACATGGAAAATACAAAAACAGTCATTCCTGGTCATTTTTATTGCAGCTGTTGGTGTGAACAGGATACATAAGCCTCATTCAGTAGATCAAAGGCTAAGCCATTGTCCACTCACTTTCAGAGTTTTAGTCTAGGATGTTTTCACTGATGACAAAGTCCAAAAGGCACCACTGAGGTTTGGTATCTCAGAATATTACCATGTACACATTATATGAAGAAGTGGTATGGGTCTGGGCTTCACACACTCACAAAAGTGTCTATATGAATGTTAGATTGTAAAAGTTGTCCTTGGTTATAATTTACTGTATGCAACAGAGAAAATGGTCAGTTACATTTCTAACATTTGTATCTGTCCCAAATAATAACAGTTGGAAAAATCACTTGGTAGTCTGAGTGATTTGAAGTGCAATGTACAAAGATTACAAATGCTCTACACATTAATATTAATGCCCTACATTATCTCCACTTAATCGGCAGTTTTTGACTGATAAACATGGCTGTCGCCTCAGGAAACACAAGTAATAAATGATTAAAGTAAAAATTCATTTCCCAGCACCCTCATGTAACCTGTAATTAGGCAGGACGAAGTAAGTTATCCCATAAACACGTTGATTTACTTAAATCCAACAGGTGAAAAGAGCTAATCCCATTTCCTGATTTTATGTATAATTGAGCGCAAGATTAAAAAAGACAAAAGCAGGTTGTCATAAGGACAGAGATATTAAATATCAGGTCCCGATCGACTGACAGGATGCAGTGTTAATTCTGGCGGGATAGGAGCTCTAAATTATACAGTGTGTATGTCATTTTCTGAAATCTCTGATAAGAGACTTTCACAACGAAAAGCCTTATGAGATTTAGTGACTGCACAGAAATGTCCTTTGTTTATTGTCTGTCAGTACAAACCTGGGGCTGGATACAAACCGTTTCGTTGTGATGGCTCCACGAGGTGAACCTCAGACAACACACACTGCTTCCACTAACGCAATTTTACTGATACCCAGGAATCAAATGCATTTTTATTTTATTTCTCAGTAAAAATTTATGAGCAGCAAAGGCTTGCCAATAAATCATGTTTATTGGAGTTTGATAGCACAATTTTATAGGCAAGCTGCCATAAGGTACAACAGTTTGCTTAATACATTTTTATTTACTTTCAATAAGCATAGAAAGCACTTTAGAATAAAATCTTAGATTACAGCAGATAAAGTATAAAAGAGCTGTATGTAATGGTGTGTGTGTGTGTGTGTATATATATATATATATATATATATATATATATATTGAGAAGCTCCTCCTTGAATTATTTTGCACAATTTTTTTCACAGTTTTTTTTTTTTTTTAAAGCTAACATTGTTATAGCCAATTATAGCTTTAAAGTATTTAGCAAATTATTGAAGTCAGAATACACAGCCTGTTTGTGGTGTTTACTGCCATAGGGTATAGTGTTTTTTCTACCATTTTTACCACAGGCTTCTCTATGTTATGGACAAGGGTTGTGGAACCACTGTGTCAACTAACCGGTTTGACTTTAGGCCAATCCTGAGAGCAATATCCTGACAGTCTCTTGGTATTCACCATTTAACCCCTATACAGGATCTGGACTTTGCTGCAGGCTAGAATAGTACTGGAGTAGTTGTCAGCTGACCCACTGGTGTGAAGCACCAAGGGATCCGGCAATACTCATAGTCTGGAAAACAGTCCCTGGTCAGCGCAGGCAGAGTTTTTGCATATCCCTGAAACAAGTCCGAGATTGGGGCAGCTGGCAGCTGAGGGTCAATATGATAAAGAGGCAGTGGTCAGAACAGGAAGTGTAGGATCAGAGATGGTAAACAGGAAAGGCTTGGTACACAGGCAATCAGAAAGAAATAAGCACACCTTCACTAGGACAAGTAAGACTAGAATACCTAAAGCTCAGGTTCTCCTAGAGGAAGGCAATTTAAATACACATAAGTGACCAGCCATGGGCTGGAACAGATCTAGGCATGCATCCGAGAATCTGCAATGGCAATGTTTGTGACACATTCCAAAATAATTTGATTTGTAGATTATTGGGTAATAAATTAATATGATCAGTATTGTCCCCATTGAAGGGGTTGCGCAGAGCTACATTATTAGTTGGGGATGTGAGGGGGTTCAACCCCTGACAGCCAGCTGTTTTAAGAGATAGCAGTGTTCATACGAGCGCTGTTCCTCTTTAGAATTATCTGTGTGCAGTCTCCTTTGCAGCAGCGGCTCATTGTAATTGCAACTAACTTGAGTGGGATAAGTAGTCTTAATTACACTGTGCCACCACTATAAAGGAGACGATACGCAGGTAATAGCGCAAGCTGTGCTCCCACAAGCGCCGCTTCACCTTCAAACAGTTGACATCAGTCTGATATTGATGACCTATTCTGAGGAAAGGTCATAAATGTTGTAGCACTGCACATCCCCTTTAAGGTATAACCACACAATCGGCTTTCCTGATGCAGTTTGGAGGCCAAAAACAGGAGTGGATCATAAAAAGAAAAACATGTATACATGTATGATTCTCATAAGCATAGATAGTGATTCTCATAACCATAGTAGATCTTTACCAAAGTTACCTACTCCCATCCTGGAGTAACCTGTTATATTATCATGAAAGACATTTTATTCTTTATTTTAAGACATTTACGAATGGAAAGTCTAGTAGAAAACATCTAGTAGAGAAATCACATTTAGTCACCTTCTATTATATTTTTCTAGGAGAGTTTGGAGAAGTGTGCAGTGGTCGCCTAAAGCTTCCAGGAAAAAGAGATGTAGCAGTTGCCATAAAGACACTGAAGGTTGGCTACACAGAGAAACAAAGGAGGGATTTCCTGTGCGAAGCGAGTATAATGGGCCAGTTTGACCATCCAAATGTTGTTCATTTGGAAGGGGTAGTGACGCGTGGTAAGTAGACCTCACTACTGTGGCTTGGACTTTTTGCTAGGCTTGAATGAAATGATCTCAGTCTTGCAGTAAATATTTATTGTGTCCACATTATTTTGATGGAAATTAGTATACAGAGATAAGGTTTCTCGTTGATTTATGTTAGACATGCAAACAGCATGGCAATTCAATGGGAAGAAAAGTGTCTTTCCTTCCATCCCCAGTACATACTGACATATTGTTTCTTACTATTTATGTGCACAAATTACATCCATGCTGCACACAGATACTTAAAACTGCCTCATCTCATTACCATTGCTACTACTCCTCTGGTGCAAACTTTCAAGTGCAGCAAGATGTTTCTTATCAAAATGAATGTTGGTTCTGCTTGGAAAAGGTCTCACAAACATTAAATGTTTCATGTTTTAGGGAAACCAGTAATGATTGTAATTGAATACATGGAGAACGGAGCTCTAGACGCATTTTTAAGGGTGAGTGCTCTTCATAAATTATTGTAAAATGAATGTTTTGGGTTTCATAAATATGCATGGGATTTGTGTTTACTTTTACATTCTCCTCAGTCATCTGGATTGGTATGTAATAAGAACCCCCTACATTTAATATGTAAACATCATCCTCTATCGGTTTTCTGCTTGTTTTCCTGGTTGATAGGTGAAAAAAGACAGTGCCGACCATGTGAATATAGTCTCTCCAGTTCTGGTGATATTCAATATCCTGTATGATTTGGTGAATTAAATAGTTATGTGTATAATGAAATTTCACAAGGAGATTATTTTATGTCTCTAAATAATAAAGTAACCCAAGAAAAGGAATGTCTATGTTTTTACCAATATTTTTTAGGCGGTTTGCTTCAATCTTAAAGGGATTGTGCAGTGCTACTATACTGCTGACCTATCCTCAGGATAGATCATCAAAATCTAATCGTCAGGAGTCTGACTACTGTTACTTTTGACTATTTGCAGTCATGGCCTTAGCAATTTCTATAGGTAAATCTTGCAAAGGCTGTTTCTCTCACTGGTGCCTCCTTGCGAGATGCATTTCAGAATTGCTCCATCCTTAATAGGAGCTTTAATGATATGCTTGTCGCCATATTTATTTTTCAGGATCAAAATAAAAACCGGGCTGGATCAGGTTTTTACAATTGTTCTTAGTAATATAAAATAGTAGTTCCTTATACTTGTGAACAAAAAGGTTTTCCAAGACTTTAATACTGATCACCTATCCTCTGGATAGGTGATCAGTATCTGATCGTTGGGGGTCCAACACCTAAAACCTCCAATGATAAGCTGTTTGACAGGGCACTGGTGCATTTATGAGCACCCTGGTCTTCTCCGCGTTTACCAAGCACAGCGCCGTACATTGTATAGCGGCTGTGCTTGGTATCGCACTCAGCCCCGTTCACTACTTTTGGGCTGGGCTGCGTGTAGGCTATGTGACCGATGGATGTGTCGTCACTGACCTAGGAAGAGCTGAAAGAAGGCTGTGGTGGTACTGTGAGCGTCACTCCCCTCTCGAACAGCTGATCGGCTGGGGTTGCGGGTGTCGGACCCCCAGCATCCAGATACTGATGATCTATCCTGAGGATAGGTCATAAGAATTAACGTCTCAGAAAACCCCTTTAAGTCTCAGTCAAAAGCAATATGACTATACAGTGTTTCCATCTATGACCAAAACAAATACATTGCAATATAGTAATACATATTAGAACAAAATGACAGAAAGTAAACAAAAAGAAATGAAGACAGATGCAAACAATTGTAAAATAGGACATAATGCATGCAATAGTAAAAATGGAATGTACACAGTGATGACTTATATACTCATGAGTATACTTGAATACATGAAAATACAATGTGGATGTACAGTAAATTAAGTACACCTGGTACTTGACATACAGTATATCGTAGTCTCTCTTCAATACAATTCCGTGGACCAATGTTGAAAGCTATATTAACAGTATCTATAATGTTGTGAAGGGTATGTGGAGGAGACATCTGAAGACCAGTCCAAGCACATCTTTGGACAAATCATGAGATGGCTACACTGTACACTGTGGGGCAGATTTACTACAGCTCGGTGGTGTACACCAGGCTCTGATACCCATACTGGCTGCCAGATGCTGCACCTAATTTATGAAAAGGTGTACCTCTTCTCATAAATTAGGCGCAGCATTTGGCAGTCCATGCGCCCCTAACTGGTGTAGATTACAATGTTCCCCGGCGTAGAAGATAAATGTAGTGGGGCAGGTGGCAGTGCCCCTTCCCCGTCCTAGCCATAACCCCTTTTCAGGAAAGTGGCATGGCCAGCGGAGAAACGGCACTTGTGCTAAAAAGTTTCAGCAACGGCCATTTAAAAATGCGTAGTTTGCTAAGTTTTTACGCAACAAAAGTGGCATGTCCTTATGATAAATCTGGCCCAGTAAGGGACATTTATCCCTGGCGTACCAATACTTGCACACCCTGCACTGGTGTGAAATACATCTAACTTAAGAGGCAGATGCCTTTTAATAAATTAGCAACCTTTCTGTCCTGCTGTGCTAGAATACTGAAGTCTATGCGTAGACTTCCGCTAGAACTTACACCACCTTCTGGCAAAAGTTATAGTAAATCTGATGGGCAATGCAAAGCCCCACCCAATCCCACTAAGCACTGCCCCCTTTTTAGGCATGTTGGAAAACTGCTGAGAGCTAAAAAACTCACAAATCATAAATGATTGCACAAATACCATGTGCGCCATAATTTGTGCTTTTATGCCACAATAGTGAATGTCGCCCAAAGTGTTCTTCAAAAAGCCAAATATTTGAACTTCTGAGTTTAATCCTTTTAGAACTAGAGACTCAAACTCATAGGTCTTTCTAGATTCAGCCAGTGACATTTTGGCTAAGAAGTTGCCTTTTCTTCCATTATGTTTCACAAACTGAATTGTCATACTAAACCTGTTGGGTTAGAACTATGTTTTTGTCTAAAGTGTAATGATAAAGAATGCTCATATATCTATTCCTGATATTATTATGGCCCATAATTCTTCAAATTTCTTGATGGTCGGCACTGATATGTAATTTGTTCGCTATTACAAATCTAAAACTCATCTGCTGTATGTTATATAATCATTATTTTTCACACCTCGCAATACCACAGATTTTTGTATTACCTATGTTATCTACACTATTTTGTGGTGATGAATGCCTGTAGGACACCAGTGTATGAGTCCCTGGAGATGGTTCACTGTGAAAGGGTGTTGGTTCTACCTGCTGTTGTGTTATGAGTATGGTGGTATATGTCCATACACATTAGACTATTTGACACACCATCATGGGTACATTTTGACTACAATATGACCTCCTTTAAACTGCTTCATAGAAATGTTTAAGATTTATAGAGGTTTTCTGATTTCAGGTTAAAACAGAACAATCCCAGGGATCCATCTGAAGAACAGGTAAGTACTTATCTTAGAGATGCCTCACCACTGCTCCAGTTCTCCCAGCTGGACTCCATTTACCGGGTTGCATAGGTGATGTCATATCAACAACAAGTGACCAAGGCAGACAATCACTGGTCTTGTCAGGTGCCCAGCTGAGGCCAGTGATTGGCTGCAGTGGTCATTGTTGTCATGACGCCACCACTGCCGCTGGGTAAATAGAGCCCGGCCCAGGAGAACCAGAGCAGGTTCTGTGCGGGATCTGTGAGGTAAGCACTTACCTGTATTTTATTTCAGGTGTATCTTGGGTGTTGTCAACCATTTTAAGATTTTGCCTAAACATTCACATTTTGGACACATCAGGATTACGTAATAGTACTTGTAATTTTTTTCCAATAAATTAAGTTGTGATCATCTTCTGCTTTAGAAATGTTTGGAATTGTTTACTGCACCTCCAAAAACTAAACGCTCAGGATCTACTCAGACAATGCCCTTAAAAGTCCAAACACTAAACACTCCGGGATCAAATGCACAGGTAAAAGCACCCCAGCCATTTCTAGCATTCATGATTCCCATAAGTTCACTTAGTTCCAGTTAATGCATCCATTTCCAATTCAACGTCATGGATATAGACTTACTGAAGGACATGTAATGCCGTCATTTAGTCACATCGGGCATTTATCTACAGTGCATAATTTACTCGGGAATCAGCGTATATTTTCCTTTTTCTGTAGAAACATGATGGACAGTTCACCGTCATTCAGCTGGTGGGGATATTGAGAGGCATTGCAGCAGGAATGAGGTATTTGGCCGATATGGGATACGTACATCGGGATCTTGCGGCGCGCAACATTCTAGTCAATAGTAACCTTGTCTGCAAAGTATCCGATTTTGGCTTATCTCGAGTTATAGACGATGACGCAGATGCAGTATACACAACAACTGTAAGTGATTTATATATTTGTATAGATATGTTGTTTGTTCATCATGTTCAACTGAAAGGTGGTAATTTTCATTATGATATATGTTTCTTGTTATGTCTTCTTTACTTTTCTGTGTTTTGCTTTGAATGCTTTCTACCATGCAGTATGTCACCCAGAATTGAAGTCAAGACCCAGCAATTAGTCCCAGTCCCATAAAGATGAATGGAGCAGCACAGCACATGTTTAACCAGAGTTCCCTTCAAATAAGTGAAATTCTCATAATTGGTGGAGTTCTCAGTGGTCCGACCTCTATCAGTCTTAGGCTACTTTCCCACCTGCGTTAGGTGCGGATCCGTCTAGTATCTGCACAGACGGATCCGCACCTATAATGCAAACTCTTGTATCTGTTATTTTTTTTTGGTTCATGATAATGCAAACGGATCCGTTTTGACTTACACTTACATTCCAGAGCGGAATGGAGGCTGAACGGAGGCAAACTGATACATTCTGAACGGATCCTTATCCATTCAGAATGCATTGGGGCTAAACTGATCCGTTTTGGGCCGCTTGTGAGAGCCCTGAAACGGATCTCACAAACGGAAACCAAAACGCCAGTGTGAAAGTAGCCTAACATTTATCCCCCTATCCAGTAGATAACTGGAATGCCCCTTTAGGTCTTTAGGTGTTATTTTTATTACATTCATCGCTTTCCAGTGTTGGTCTGATACAATAAAGGACACACAGGATCGCATAATCTGATAAATAATGTAGTGATCACCCAAAATACCATGTAGTGCTTGTTTATGTTCTGTGTATTTGAAGGTTAATATGGTAGAATTTGTTAATAATCTTCCATTACTTCAAGCAAATGTGTTTTCATGTTCTAGTAAGCTAGAAAAACTGTCTACTTGTTGGGGGGGGGGGGGGGGTGACTTTAAAACAAACAATAATAAAGTTGATCCTACAAGTCTGTTGGTGGAAGTAGAAAATCCGGTTCTTCAGAAATTGCAAGGAGACTTATGACTGGCTATTGACCACTCCTTTTGATAGGGTAATGGTAGACCAAAGCAGGGATTATAGCAAGGGGGTTACAGATGTGTTACCTTTTACCTACAATTAGACAGTAATGTCACCATGAACAATGAGAATCATTTTACAACCTAATCCCTATTATTTTATGGCATTGCCTTAGTTTGAAGGCATATTTGTTATGGGAATTTGGCTCAATGGTCAGAGTCGGGACAGGCAACACGTATACAGGTTGTAAGATACTAAAAAACACAAAAAGAAAAAAAAGTGTATGCACCCTCTCTGTTTTACATACAGCAGCAACCTGTACCTACAGCTTGTGTTTAGCTTGTGAGCAGCCTCCATTCTCTGTCCAGAGAGCGATCCCAGTGTAGCTAGGCCTCCGTACAGTTGCTCTAATGAGACAAATGCAGAGGAACTGGAGTAGGACCAAAACATTGGTTTATACATGGAGGGAAACAAAAAATGTGTTGCTCTTCTAATTCATGGAGCCTCTCACCATGTATATGTGAGAATCCTAGGTGAATTATATACACTATCTCACCATCTTACATTGTGAGTTACTTTATCTCAAATAAATATATTTATACAGAGAGATTGGATATAAAGCTTGCCAAATACATTTCATGTTTGGAGAAACCTAAAATGACTATGCTTTTAAAAATGCAGATCACTCCCAAAAGCATGTTTATATCATTATGACATGTTGGCAACAATAGCAATTGGACAGAAAAATGTTTTTATTTCTGGTTTTCTTGTGATTTACCAATATATATAAAAATTTCTGTTTTGGATAGAAATGCACTTTAACTTTTTCTTTTCCTCTTTTTGTTAGCCACTGACTTTGCAATCTTTTTAATATTTTCTTTTATCAGGGAGGAAAAATCCCAGTTCGGTGGACCGCTCCAGAGGCAATCCAGTACCGCAAATTTACATCAGCCAGTGATGTATGGAGTTATGGGATTGTCATGTGGGAAGTAATGTCGTATGGAGAAAGGCCTTACTGGGATATGTCAAACCAGGATGTAAGTTTTTCTTTCTAAACTCAATACTATTCGCTTTAATACATTAAGTGTACCTGTTTCCAGAAATGAATGTGTTTCCTCAATACACAATATAATAAAAATGTATTATGTTTATTATATACGGTAAAATTGCCTGATGGACTTCCGTAAAATTTAATTGGGAAATTGTGATCCTTTTGGAGATCGAGATCACAAAAGCTTGAAAAAGATATAAAAAGTTAGTGACAAGCTTTTTTTATTGTTTATTTATTTTTTGCACAGTGCAAAGTTGTTAACATCTGACAGGGCTCAGTGTCAAAGATTTCATGGACTGTCAAAATATGTGCAAACAAATCCTTGGGGCTGGCAAAAAGAATATTTGCATTCCCCTAGGTAGTCAGTAAAGTTTTATATCTTTGACACCTTCTTCAAGCTCTAGCAGCAAACATAAACATCTCTGACAAGAATATAAAATGATTGTAAAGCTGCAGCTGCTTAACATTCAAGGAAGTGCAGGGGAAGTAGGGTTTATCAGTTATTGTTTAGCTTGCAGAGTTAGGAGGCTCTCATCTGTATTTATCCCCGAGCTGGACATAAGCTGTGAAGAGATTCAATTCAAGGAGTCCGCTCATAAGTCACTTGCTGCACTGTGTTCGAAGTTGCATTTTAAGCATGTCTTATCTTGAGCAGCTCTCCTATTGACTTTCAGCTTTCTGTCTCTAATGTCGCAGAATTAACAAACAGATTATTGATCGGTGATATCTTCATAGAATCAAGTTATTAACAGTGTACAGTCTCATCAGTCAAAGCATTCTTGGACACGCCGTTGTTGAAAAGCGTGAGGCATATCTAGTGCCTTTCATATCGCATAATATGCCCATGCAAGGTGGTTCGTTTATCATCAGCTTTCCTGCTGCTACTGTTAATCCTTGTGCCATTCCATCTTACTTTATCACAAGGAAAAAAGGGTCCCATATTCCAGCCTATCAAAGCTTCATTTTTCTTATACAGCTCTTCCTAAGTTATGCTGAACGTGAATATTTTATATAGTACCCAGCGAGGTTTCGAAATCTTCCCAATTTTAACTATTATGCACGCAATTTCTTATTATAAAATTATTTTCCAGATCAGCCGCCCATAGGTCCTCATGCCCTTGATCCGTAATACGGTACTCATATCGCGCCATGGGCTCATACAGTTTTTTTCTAAATGGATTTGTACAGAAGGGGAAAAAAAATGTTGCTTACTCAATCAAATCCCATATTATGGAAGTATTTTCCCCTTGGAGCTTTGCTCTAGGGTAGAATGCACAAGGAAGGCAACATGTGCATCAATATTAGAGATGAATAAAGTTTGATTTGGCTGCTTTGCCAAATTTCACAAAGAAAATTGCTGGTGGAGCTTTTAGTTCTGGCACAGGAGTTACAACAGCTGATTGGCAATGGTGTGGGTTTTTAGACTGCCACTGATCAGATAGTGTTGGCATATCTTTCGGCTATCTGTATTTAAAAAAAAATATATATAAACTTTTGATGTCATTGTGACATATCAAAGGTTTTCATTAATCGGGGTCTGAATGCTTAAACCTCTACCAGTCACTAGATCAGGGAGAAAGATGCGCTCACACAGAGCATTGTCTAATGAAGACTGACTAATCTACGAGCCCGTCTCTAGTGCATCTCCTGCAGCAAGAAGAGACAGCGCCCTATAAGAGCAGTTCTTTCTCCTTATTTTAGCAATTGGTGGGAATCCCAGTAATCGGACACCCACTAATCAAAAGCTTCAGATCAGACCAGCAATCAAACCCCCCAATGTCAATCAGACCTCAGCTCACAGCCCCAGTCAGACCCCCAGTGTTAATAAGATCTCAGATCAGACCCAAAATCAGACCTCAGCTCAGACTCCAATGTGAATGACCCCCAATCACACCTTAGATAAGAGCCCCAATATAAATAAGACCCCCCCATTCATACCTGAGAGGAGACCTCCATACCTCAGAACAGACCCCTATACCTCATTATAGCCCCCAGCCATATATCAGCCCCATGCCTCAAATCAGCCCCCAGCTTCAGATCAGCCCCCAGACTGATTTCATCAGCCCCCAGCCTCAGATCACAGAAAAAAAAAAAAATCCACTTACCACTCCTGCTCCAGACGCTGCCACTCCTCACCTCAAGTGTTCTCTCTCTTCTTCCTGCCGTCGGCTGTGCTGTGACCCTAATCGCACAGAGTGAAGTCGCAAAGCTCCCTCACGCTATGCGCAGCCACATCACAGCCGACGGCAGAGGACCAGGAAGCGGTGAGTACAGAGCCTGGGGATCGCTGCATTCACCGCTTCCAGGTCCTCCGGCACTATAAGCGCATCAATAATTGAAGCACTTATTAGTATTCGCCCCATAAGATGCAGTGACATTTTCCTCCTACTTTGGGGGGAAAAAGTGTTTCTTATGCGCTGAAAAATACGGCATATGCCTTCTTTATGTTGGCATCATTTTGTAAATGTAATTTTCCTGTAACACAGCAGGGGTTAACAGCAAAACAAACTTTAATATTGATACCTCGATTCTGCAGTTTACAGAAACACCCCATGTGTGGTCATAAACTGCTGTTTGGGCACACAGCAGGGCTCAGAAGGGAAGAAGTGCCATATCACTTTTGGAGGGCAGATTTTGATGGAATTTTTTGAGTGCCATGTCACATTTGAAGAGACCCCGAGGTACCACTCCAGTGGATACCTCCAAAAGTGATCCCATTTTGGAAACTACACTCCTCGAGGAATTTATTGAGGAGTGTAGTGAGTGCTTTGACACCACAATTGTTTCAAAGAATTTAGTTACCCATTTTCTCCTGAATACAGAAACGCCCCATATGTGACCGTAAACAGCTGTTTGAGCACACTGCAGGGTTTAAAGAGGAAATAGCACCATATGCATTTGAGGCCTAGTGTGGTGCTTTATACATCACAGGCTAACAACTTCAGAGGCTCTGAGGTGAGATAAAAAAAAAAAGAAATCCCCAAGAAGTAACCAAAGTGAAATTACAATTTTCACTTTGCACCATCTGCTGTGAAGTAATTTCTGCAAAACACCGGTGGGGTCAAAATGCCTTCAAAAAGCCTTCAGAGGCTTTATTTTCTGAAGAGTCTGAAGAAAGCACAACTCCCAAAACAGCTGCTTGTCAATTTTTACAGGTGCACCATCATCAGAATGGCTGGCAGAATCACTGGTACTCAGTTACCATCACTGGATGACATCTTCACTACTCGCTGCAGCAACAGGGCAAAAATTATCTGCGGGGATCCAACTGACCCCGGCCACAGCCTTTTCATTCCCCTACCCTCTGGTAGGCGTCTTAGAGCCCTACATGCCCGCACCACTAGGCTGAAGAACAGCTTTTACCCCAAAGCAATCAGTCTCCTAAATGCTCGGAGATTATTGCCCCATCCTAGGATAGAAACTACCACAGACTGAAAGTGACTGCTGCATTCATGAATCCATGATGACCTCTTGTCTGCAGTGGTGTCTGAATCAGTGTGTATATATATATATACTCACAAGCACTTCCTACTTTGCTCTTGCTATATAAATGCTGTGAACTGTGAATAGTAATGCTTTCTAGTGCAATGTTTTTTTTTTTCTAGTGTAATGCTTTAGTTTAAATGTCAGTTCTCGTTCCTCTGTCCATGGCATCTAGGATTGCTCCAAACAATATTTCATTGTATTGTACATTGTATTACATTGTATTGTACAGTGACAATAAAGGCATCTTATCTTATCTTAATGTTCACAACACCCCTTAGTAAATTATGTGAGGGGTGTGATTTCAAAAATGGGGCCACTTCTTGGGGCTTCCATCTATTATTTCACTCAAGAGCCTCTACAGTTGTCAGCACAAGATGTGTAAGAGTTCAATGTAATTTTTTCCAATACGTTACCTGGATGGTTCTAATTGCAGCGAGTCCCAAAGTGAAGTGGATCCTTATTCACAAGTAAAGTTCATATATAAAAAGGGGCCGCGCAAAACTCCAAACCAATAGGACTGATGTACGTCTTCCATCAACTTTCAGCAAGCACACACTAGATTCGTTAGGCGTTTCTTTCAATCAACATCCTGTGAGATTTTAGAGAAGTCACGCACATGGTGAAGCGCTGCAACAAGCAGCCGTTCCTCCTCTCGATGTTATACTCACAAGTGTATACCGTAAGTAGAATATGCGCCTCAAAAGAAAGCCGACCAGTAGGTCCTCTGCACGGTTGTTCTCGTTGTGCCTCCTACAGATGATTCAATATTGCTCCCATAGTGAAACTCCGTATTTTAAAATTCATAAATATGGTTTATTATACTCACATTTAAATAGCATAAAATGTGCAACAGTAAAATCAACACCAATCAATGGTCCTGCCTAACCTGGGTTTCGCTCCAAATGGCTTCATCAAGAGCATGGCTTCCAAGCATTCCCACAATCCTTAAATCCCCAAGTTCACTCCACCCACTATTCTCAATGCTTTACTAAAAACTCCTACTCAATCTACCTTGATACATTCTAATGCACCTTAGTTTTTCAAGATAACAGGGATCGGGGCATGAATTGTTAAAATGTTATGTACATCGCAATACTACCATAATAATTATAGATTTAACAGGAATTAGGGATACTCACAGCCATACCAAAAATTGTCTTGCTATAATAGATTGGGACCACCCCCTCAGACATACCGTCATCAGCACCCAACTGGAAAAAGATATCGAGACCATACCTATCAATTTGAGAATAGAACATATGGTGGCCAGGAGTTTTATGGGACTCATTATTATAAATACAACAGAGGGAATATAAATAACACCAATGGAATTCCAGAACAGGGATGTCAGGATAATCAAAATAGAAAAACTGTGAATGCACAAAATTTTCCACACCAGGGGATACAGGGAATACAGAGGAAAATTGAGGACTAACAGACAGCCAATTCAAAAAAAAACGGGAACCTCGCAGAAAAGAATACATATAGAGGAAAGAGAGGAGGAAGGAAACGGAGGGCCCAACCCCAAAAAAAGCAGGGGAACTAACAGGTATTTTTAATTTGAGTAGTTATGTTTTGACAAAAGAAGAAGAGGGTGTATTAGGGAGAGGCCTTAAATTTACACCAACCAAGGGGTTAAACAAATTTGCAGTTTTTCTGGATGTACATAAATAAGTTAGAAAAATTTATTTGACTAAGTACTTTGTTAAAACCAAACCCTGGCGATTAAAAATGCAGAACAAATAGAAGGGGTGATACATACCAACCTATGTGAAAAATCTGTTTTTTGCAAGGAATAAAGAAAAGGAATGCATAGAGGCATTCAAGAGAGGTGTCTTGACCGAAATAGTAAAAATTCAAGAAAATTCCAGAACATATAATCTCACTAAGAAAGAAAAAGAGGCTTTGAAGAACTTGGAAAAGAATCCAAAATAACAATTAAACCGTCAGATAAGGGGGGTGGGTTAGTTATAATGGACACAGAAAGGTATAAGGCCGAATTAACTAGACAATTGGCTGATAAGGACACATATCGTCGCCTTACAAAAAATCCATTAATAGAATTTAAAGCACTACTGGAGGCGTTGCTTCAAGAGGGATACTGCACTGGGGTGATAAAAAAGAATATGATTATCTATTTATCAAGAAACCTGTCACCCCAGTAATATATAATTTACCGAAAGTGCACAAAAGTCTTATAAACCCCCCCCCCCCCCCCCCCCAGACGACGCATTGTCTCCGGGATTAACTCTTTGACCAGTAGATTAACTGAATACATAGACTTCTTCTTGCAGAAATATGTGGTTAGATCTCCATCATACCTAAAAGATACTGGAAGTGTTATTGAATTGGTGAGGGGTCTAGGACCAGTTACTAAAAATGTATGGTTAGCTACACCATAATCCCTAAAGATCTGGGACTCAGAGCCATTGGCGATATACTGGAGCAGGACCCAGATATGTTACCATCACAAGGAGAATTTATCCTGAGTATTGTCTTGGCCTTAACTACTTCTGGTTCAAGGGGGACTTCTTTCTACAGCAGCTCGGGACAGCGATGGGGGCGAAATTCACCCCCAGTTTTGCTAATATTTTTATGGCCGCCTAGGAAAAGAAGAAAATAAGTCCCAATTTGCACAGAAGCACAGATTTAGGCAAATTAACAGTATGGCAAAGATATATAAACGATTGCCTATTAGTTTGGGAAGGAAAAAAAATAGTATTAGAAAATTTTCTGGAGTCCCTAAATAACAATGATTTGAATATTAAATTTACCAGTTTTATTAGCAACTCCTCTGTTGATTTTTTTTTTTTTTAGATTTAACCATGTGTATATATAGAATATATATATTTTAAAACTAAAACCTTCTTCAAAAGTACGGACGTTAATGGTTATATTGATACCAATAGTTGTCACTACAGACCTTGGCTGGAGAACATCCCAAAGGGACAACTAAAACGAATTAGACGCAATTGTTCGGAGGTATCAATATATAGAGAACAGAGTCGTATTATACAGGATCAATTTAAAGAGAGAGGGTATGATGAGCAACAATTGATTAAATGTAGCCAAGAATTAGAGGAAGTGAAAACAGAAAAGACAGAGAAAATGGCACAAACAAGAAGGACTTTCAATTTTCCTTCTTGACATAGTATTCTGCGCAAGCAGGATTAATAAAAAATGCGGTAAAAAAGAAGTGGGCTACATTAAAGAATGATCCAGTTATAGGTAAATTAATACCGGACCACCCAGATGTGATTTTTAGAAAAGTCCTGAACCTACAGAACCACTTGGTGCACAGTGCGGTAGCACTAAAATAACGAAAGAATAGACAAAATAGGTTCCTCTGGTGTGGGTTTTGTTTACCCTGTAAAAACCGTAGCAAAGAAAAAAAGAAGGCAAGACAGGCAACTACCGTGTACTTTAATAAAAGAGATAGAGATCTAAAGATTGTGGGTGACATTACGTGTGAGTCCTCGGGTGTAGTCTACGTGCTGGTGTGCCCATGTGACCTCCAGTACGTCGGCCGCACCGTGAGGAAATAAAAAATCTGAATACAAGAACACATAAGAAATATTAAAAAGGGAATAGAAACCCATGGATTTCCATTACATTTTAAAACTGCCCATAATAAAAATCCAAAGGGTCTGACTTACATTGGAGTAGAACGGGTGCAGGCTAACTGGCAAGGTGGCGATACTATAAAAAAGATTGATCGAACTGAAGTAAAATGGATCTATGAGATGGGTACATTAGAACCGCATGGTCTGAACATGGAGTTGGACCTGAAACCCTGTCTCATAGATTAGAACACCCAGCCAGCCACACCAACTTAACAGTGGGAACACATGTGTGAGAGGGAGAAATTGAATCTGAGTGAGTGCTATAGCTTCTGGTAGAGTATCATTTGTTTTATCTGCTTTTGAAGAATTTTAACAGTTCATGCCCCCGGTCCCCGTTATCTTGAAAAACTAAGGTGCATTAGAATGTATCAAAGGAGATTGAGTAGGAGTTTTTAGTAAAGCATTGAGAATAGCGGGTGGAGTGAACTTGGGGATTTAAGGATTGTGGGAATGCTTGGAAGCCATGCCCCTGATGAATCCATTTGGAGCGAAACCCGGGTCAGGCAGGACCATTGATTTGTGTTGATTTTACTGTTGCGCATTTTATCCTATTTAAATGTGAGTATAATAAACCATATTTATGAATTTAAAAATACGGAGTTTCACTATGGGAACAATATTGAATCATCTGTAGGAGGCGCAACGAGAACAACCGTGCAGAGGATCTACTGGTCGGCTTTCTTTTGAGGCGCATATTCTACTTATACACTTGTGAGTATAACATCGAGAGGAGGAACCGGCTGGTTGTTGCAGCACTTCACTATGTGCGTGTCTTCTCTAAAATCTCACAGGATGTAAATTGAAAGAAACGCCTAACAAAGCTAGTGTGTGCTTGCTGAAAGTTGGTGGAAGATGTACATCAGTCCTATTGGTTTGGAGTTTTGTGCGGCCCCTTTTTATATAAGCACAAGATGTGTAAATGACCTCATTGGGCCTCAAATGTACGTAGTGCTCTTTTTACTCCTGAGCCCTGTTGTATGTACAGTAAAAGATTGGTGCCATACTTAGGCTGTTTCTAAAACTTTAGATGCACAGAATTATAACAAGAGGACTGACCTTTCACATTGACACATGCTGGGTACAACACATTGGGCACTGGAATGGCATATCTGTGTAAATATTAACAATGTTTCTAAGATTTTTCTACAGATATGCAATTTCAGTGCCAGTGTGGAAAGTAAGCCCTACTTATGGCCCTAATCTTTTTCCTGAAAAATTGCAAGTTTTCCTTCCCTGCCCATGCAATGTCCACTTTTTTAGACCTGGCGTGAGCGAGTAAAAGATGCCGATTGATGCGCAAAGGACCTTTGGGCCACAATCTGTGCCAGAAATACGCCTAATCTAGGAGTATTTCTGTTTAATAAATGACTCCCAATGTTTTTTTTTAATTAATTTTTTTACTGGTGATGGTCTTGTGTGAGGGCTTGTTTTTTGTAGGATGAGGTGGTGCTTTCATTGGTACCATTTTGAGAAACATACAACTCTTTAATAACTCAATATTATGCCTTTTGTAACGCAAAGTTCTGGCATACCAACTGACAGGGTAGATCAAGTCACATTATTTACTACCAGTGTGCTGTATGTCCTGAAATGCAGCCCTCAACCTGAGGAAATTGGCTTTTTTAAATGCAACTTGTGTTTGCTTTTACATGTTGGCCAAAATAAAATTTGATTGTGGTCACTGTTACCAGTGTTTGCCTACCTTTTGTAATTCCACCCTCAAGGTTTCAACATCCTCGCCATCTTCAACTAAGTTGCCTTTTTCGTACTTGCTTTCATATAACGGAATATATCATAAATGTCTTAAGGATGCATGTCCCACCACTTGTCTACAGAACAGAACACCCACAATCCCCTCCCCCTATTCCACTTGCATTTGGCACCTACTGATTTTTAGAACTATTCAAGGAACTAGAAACTTTTTTTTTCTTCAGTATAGCATAGCGTAGCCTAATACCGTGGTGTACTGTGAGATATACATTATTTTAGAGTGGGTTCCTGTGTTTGACATATCCTGCTGTTTGCCTGCACAATGACATACAGTATCGTAGAGCCTTCCTATGGAGGTGTATTACACTATTAATATACATCTGTGATGAAAGGCTTTGAGTTTTATCCAGATTTTAATATTTATTTTCATTCATATATAAAGGTGTGCCTTCATACCATTTTTTCATATATTAACCTATATCCTATGTGGTATGTACTTTTTATTTATTTAAATATGGTGGATATTTTTCTGCATAGAATTTTTTGTCACTCCATCTCTTCTACTTCCTGTAATGGCTCCTTAACTCCCGCATTGTTTGCTGTACTGTCTCAGTCAGTCCATCACTGCAATCAGAGAAAACCTCTCTGTAGTGACTAGTTTAGACACATTCCACATCAATGCAGTGCTCTTCTGTGGGCATCTTTATCTAGGCCTATCAAGAGAACAAAAGATACGGTATGTCTTAGTGTTATCCCAATTCTACACACACTATTATAATGACTATTATCTGGCAGATAACATTCCCTCACAGCAGCTGTAAACCAACAATTGATTACTTATAGTATATTGAATTCCTTATCATTTAGGGTACATTCACACGCCCGTATAATTTCATCCGCATCCCTTCCGCATTTTGCAGAATAGACGCGGACCCATTCATTCCAATGGGTGTTTAAAATGTGCGGCCAATGTTCAGTATGTTGTCCGCATCTGTGTTTTCGCATTTATAGTCTGCAAAAATATGAAGCTTTTACTACTATTGTCCGCACAGATCGGTCCGCAACCCTATTCAAGTCAATGGACCCGCAAATTGCGGATGACATACGGAACGGTTTCCATATGTCATCTGTTTTTTTTTTCCGTATTATCCTTCCGTTTGTGTTCCGTATGTCTTCCATGTTTTGCGGACCGTAAAAAAACGGAAGTCAATCGTCCGCAAAATGCGGACACGCGGTTCAGTTATTTGCGGACCGCAAAACAGAAAGGATTACACACGGTCGTGTGACTGTACCCTTATGCTGACTTTTACAAAATAACAACATTTTGTATTTAGTTGGTGTAGTACTACTGAAACAAAAAGGAAAAACAGCTAAGAATTCTAAAAAAAAATATTTCTTTGAATATTGAGTTTAAAAAGTATATTTAAGAAAAATACAAAGAATGTAATTATAACTAAAAGAAATAAAATAAGGAAAAACCTTGAAGATTTGGTCATTTATGGATCTCACAATTTGACACATCATGGTAAAATTTCTGCAGTGATAAATTATTGCAAGGTCTATACATTTATTTTAGTAATGGCTAAAGACATCTTAATTTTCCATTTTCAGTTTTGTGAATAAAAGCCCATTTTATTTATGAAATAGTCCTTTCATGTTGCTGGATTGCCATCATGATAAGAATTAATTGGCACTCACCAGTCAAACTTGTTTCCACTGTTAAGGTTGAGAAAGTCTTTTGTTGCCTTCTTCCTACAAGTCAATCTCAGACAATCCTTCACTGCATGATATTCAAGAACATGAATACTACACCAGTGTTTTTTCCAAGTGCTTTATAACTCAATGTCACTGACATGAATTACCTTATAACATCATTCTAACCTTTTACATGTCCTTTTGATTGATTCTCTCTGTGCATTTCTACTCAGGTCCCTAGGGTTTAATGAAGTTTGCAGCAATATGTTTTAACTTAACCACCACATTTGCAGTTAAAGGGTTCTCTATTATGAATCAGGACTCGGCACAAAACCACAGTGGGATCACGTTTAACTCTTTTTGTTGCAGTATCATAGGTGTGCAGTATTGAATGAATTTTTGAGTTTTCTCAAAGATTTTTCCCTTTTCCTTTTCTGAAAGTGGTTATTTCTGGTGACAATATAATAATACGTAGCACCTCTCCATGAAGTTGATAAAATCCAGATTGAGTGAATTAGGTGTTAACAGTTTTATTGAATGAGTGGTATCTGACTTTAAAAACATTCCAACAATGTAGGACTGTTGTTTTTTTTTTTTTTATGTTATGCTTTTTTTACGTTAGATATTTTTATGTTTTTTATCACATCCAAAGTGCATCTAGAGTGCATGCAAAGAGAAGTAATATAACTGTGCAAAGATGATGATCAATGACAAAATATTTGTACTAGAAGCAATACACATGCACACAGAACAGTATAGTTTATGTCAAACCATTTGTTTGGTCTCACTGTCCAATTATCATTACAAATTGTGTGCATGAGGAAAAAGATCAGTGATTAAAGTATCCCAGATCATTATAGATTGTGCCACAGAAAACGATCTGGTTATTGGTGGTGCTATCAGTTATTGTAAATTACCCTCTAGCAATTTTTGAAGAACCTATTGCTATTAGTGAATGTCTCTAACAAGAGCCGGTGAAAATGTGACCACTTGCCAAGCAAAACCATCAGATCCACGCAAAACTGATCACCACTGATCACTTTTTATTTTAATTATTCAATGAAAATGAACGGGTTAAAACTTAGGGTTGTCTAAGTAGTTTAAAAAAACTTGTACGTTAACAGATGCCTTAGACCAGTGGTGGCGAACCTATGGCACGGGTATATACACTATGCTGGACTGTAGTATTCAGGGTGAATTACCGTGTCGGCACTTTGCGATAAATAAGTGGGTTTTGGGTTGCAGTTTGGGCACTCTGTCTCTGAACGGTTCGCCATCACTGCCTTAGACTGATACCATACATTGGCATTTTAAACCATTGTATAAAATATGTATACGTTAAAGTATATGTTTTTTGCTGGACTTTGCAAGATAGAATAGTGCAGTATACTATGCCTTTCCATCCTCCAGCCAAAAATATATAATGGAACTCCATGGTCACATATGCCAGTGTATGGCATCTGTTTAATGTATTCATCTCTTTGCATATGTTAAACGTAAGACAATAATGTGATGTGAACCCAGCGACCTAGAGGTAATAATACTGCAGCCAATCATTAGCCTAAGCGGTATATGGCATCTGACCACTGAAGCCAGTGATTGGCTTCAGCATTCACTTGCCATATGCGTCACTGCTGCAGCCTTGTATACAAACACAGAAAGGAAGACTAAAGCTGATGCACTACCTCTTTAAATTACAAGGAATAATATAGGGATCCTTATAAATATTCTGGCTCTGAATATGAATAGATTAGAAAATATCAGTGACCATAGGTCACAAGCGTAACCTTTAATTGTAAGAAGTCGATTTGGTTTATGGATTTTTGACAGTAATTAATACTTTGACGTTTCTTTACACTCATCTGATTTGATATTTTGTCTGTTGTAGGTGATAAAAGCTATTGAGGAGGGTTATCGGTTGCCAGCACCAATGGATTGTCCCGCAGGTCTTCATCAGCTGATGTTAGATTGCTGGCAAAAGGAACGTGGAGAGCGACCTAAGTTTGAGCAGATTGTTGGTATTCTCGACAAAATGATCCGGAACCCCAACAGCTTAAAAACCCCAATGGGAACTTGTAACAGGTTAGACAAAGTTTAGAAATATAGTTTCTGAATTATTTCCCCCCTAGGTTATTTACAGGTATTTATTGTGAGCTAGAAACAAAATGAAACAAAATGAGAAGTCGTGGCTTACCCAACTAGACGAATGAAAGGCAAAAGTCTGCAACTTTGACATTAAAATCTTCACAACCATTATATAATGGCCAATATGAACACCGCTTGTGCAGTAAAATCTTCAATACTTTAATCATGCTCCAAAAGATCTTTTGGAGTATTAATAAAGTATTGTAGATTTTTAGTTCCTCATCCTGGACTTTTGCCTTTCATCTTTTCCTATGTGATTTTTTTTTTTTTTTTTTTTTTTTTTTTTTTACACATCCTCCTACTTCAAACTACCTTAACTGTTCCTTAAAGGTTTTTCCTCTAACCATGAACACATTGTTATGCTAGTAGATTATTTAGCTTGTTTTTCACCCTGTTTTATTTCATTTTCCTTTTATACTCTCTCGTATGACCTTTTTCATGTCTGCCATTTGTCTGTAACACATAAGAAACAAAATAATGAATGTTCACATATGTACCACTCAACAAAACAGCTGCTCTTGTCTACACTGTCTAACAATAATATGTGCTGTCCATCATCTCTTATGTTATGTTCTTACACATTTCTTTAAGTCAAATTTTAAATCCCTATATTAGTTAGTCAAAGGAAGCTCTTCTTTTAAAGAGACTCACGTCTTCTTCCCTATTTATTATTTTATTACTTATAGCAGGCGCTATTCTTTATGTAATATGCACTGTATTTCCAGTGTCAAAGTGGATATTAATGAATATTTTGGTAGTATCAATAATAATATTCATAATAGGTGTGAGTTGTCTATTGATGACTCCACCTATTTATACTATACTACCTGTTGTTATATATTTTTCTGAACTACGTGCAGTGGATTATTACGGCAACTACAAATGACTATAAACTGTGTATTGAACAATAAAGGAGTTTATTACACAAATACAATTCTACAGTCTATCAATTCTACTATATCTATATATATATTTATATCAAAGGTTATATAAATATATATACATATAGACCCCCCACCCCCCAATTTATTAACAACACTACAAAACCTAGCTATGCTAACACAACACTATCTACTATTCCATCCCAATTCCACCCCACAAACTATCAACATCACACTTACATACACACGTTAATATCAGCAGCACCCTCCCACCTAGCTATACACTGTCCCTACAGGGTAGCAAGGGGTTAACTGCAATCAGGGGTAATGGTGGCACTGCAAGGGTTAATATATGCAGGCCAGGGATATAGGCAGGGTAGATTGCAGGGGTTATCAAAGTAATGCAGGGGTTAATGCTAGGGCTGCTTAGAATGCAGGGGTTAATGGGCAGGAATTGCAGCGGTAAATGGAACACGTTAAAGGTAGGGATAATGTGGGGAATATTAGGGTTATATGCAGAGGTTAATCATCATTGGTGGTATAGGATAGGGGAGGTAATGCAGGGGTTAATTCATTGGTGCTATAGGGAAAGGGTTAGTCAGCCATCCAGGGGTTAATGCTAGTCTTCCAGGGGTTCTTGCTTGTCGTCCTGGGGTTGATTCTCCCTTGAATCATTTCTCAGGGGTTAATTCTCGCTCAAGGGGCTGCTGGGCTCAACCGATCAGCGCAGCCGGACTATTTAACCACCTCAGCTCCCCTAGCTTAAACACCCTTAACGACCAGACCACTTTTTAGAATTCTGCATGACACTACTTTCACCGTTTATTGCTCGGTCATACAACTTACCACCCAAATGAATTTTACCTCCTTTTCTTCTCACTAATAGCGCTTTCATTTGGTGGTATTTCATTGCTGCCGACATTTTTTTTTAGCAAAAAAATGACATTTTTTACTTTCTGTTGTAAAATTTTTCAAATAAAACTACATTTCTATATAAATTTTTCTCTAAATTTATTGTTCTACATGTCTTTGATAAAAAAAAATGCAATAAGTGTATATTTATTGGTTTGGGTAAAAGTTATAGCGTTTACAAACTATGGTGCAAAGTGAATTTACGCACTTTGACTTTCTGAGCACCTGTCATGTTTCCTGAGGTTCTACAATGCCCAGACAGTAGAAAAACCCCACAAATGACCCCATTTCAGAAAGTAGACACCCTAAGGTATTTGCTGATGGGCATAGTGAGTTCATGGAAGTTTTTATTTTTTGTCACAAGTTAGAGGAAAATGATTTTTATTTTGTATTTTTTTTCTTCCAAAGTCTCATATTCCACTAACTTGTGACAAAAAATAAAATTTGACATGAACTCACCATACCCCTCACGGTATACCTTGGGGTGTCTTCTTTCCAAAATGGGGTCACATGTGGGGTATTTATACTGCCCTTGCATTTTAGGGGCCCTAAAACATGAGAAGTAGTTTGGAATCCAAATGCGTAAAAATGCCCTGTGAAATCCTAAAAGTACTCATTGGAATTTGGGCCCCTTTGCGTACCTAGGCTGCAAAAAAGTGTAACACATGTAGAGCAATGTGTTTTGGGGTGTATTTTTACATATACCCATGCTGGGTGAGATAAATATCTCTGTAAAAGACAACTTTTCCCATTTTTTTTTTACAAAGTTGTCATTTTACAGAGATATTTCTCTCACCCAGCATGGGTATATGTAAAAAGACACCCCAAAACACATTGCCCTACTTCTCCGGAGTACGGCGATACCACATGTGTGACACTTTTTTGCAGCCTAGGTCCGCAAAGGGGCCCAAATTCCAATGAGTACCTTTTAGGAGGGCATTTTTAGACATTTGGATTCCAGACTTCTTCTCTCGCTTTAGGGCCCGTAAAATGCCAGGGCAGTATAAATACCCCACATGTGACCCCATTTTGTAAAGAAGACACCCCAAGGTATTCCGTGAGGGGCATGGCGAGTTCATAGGAAAAAACATTTCTCTCACAAAGTCTCCCTTTCCGCTAACTTGGGACAAAAAGTTCAATCTTTCATGAACTCAATATGCCCCTCAACGAATACCTTGGGGTGTCTTCTTTCCAAAATTGGGTCATTTGTGGGGTGTTTGTACTGCCCTGGCAGTTTGTACTGCAGGCAAGTCCACATGGGCTGGCACGGTGATATGATATCATTGCACCAGCTCGTGCTTCCAGGAAGTAGATGCTTTGATCCTCCTGCCTGTGAAGTGCCCGCACATCTCCGGCACCATAATTACAGTGCCGGAGGTCTACAGCATACAAGGACAGGGGAACCCTCTGTTCCCCTATCTTATTACATAATTATCCAGTCACCTAGGCGTCATTCTCTTGCCGCTCCTGTGCTTGGGGGACATCATATTGGCCGATTATAAATAAATATATTTAATATATATAATGTGTATATACAATAACTGGAGCATATACCATACATATCTCTCTCTCTCTCTCTCTCTATATATATATATATATATATATATATATATATATATCTCCCCCCACACACACATTGGTGTGCTGCCCATAATTATTCATACCCCAGTCAAATTTTGACTTAAAGTTACTTTTATTCAACCAACAAGTACTTTTTTGACGGGAAATTACATAGGTGTCTCCCAAAAGATAATAAGACGATGTATAAGAGTTATTACTGTGGGGGAAAAAAACATTTCTCAGATTTCTTTACATTTGAGCAAAAAGTGTCCAGTCCAAAATTATTCATACCCTTCTCAATAACCAATAGAAAAGCCTTTATTGGCTATTGCAGCAATCAAATGCTTCCTATAACTGCAGACCAGCTTTTTGCATGTCTCCACTGGTATTATTGCCCATTCATCTTTAGCAATGAGCTCCAAATCTTTCAGGTGGGAGGGTCTTCTTGCCATCACCCTGATCTTTAGCTCCCTCCACAGATTCTCAATTGGATTCAAGTCTGGACTCTGGGCCACTCCAAAACATTAATGTTGTTGTCTGCTAACCATTTCTTTACCACTTTTGCTGTGTGTTTTGGGTCATTGTCATGCTGAAATGTCCACTGGTGCCCAAGGCCAAGTTTCTCTGCAGACTGCCTGATGTTGTCATTGAGAATCCTCATGTATTGCTCTTTTTTCATGGTGCCGGTTACTGTGATTAGGTTCCCTGGTCCATTGGCTGAAAAACACCCCCAAAGCATTAGGTTCCCACCACAATGTTTGACAGTGGGGATGGTGTTCTTTGGGTTGAAGGCTTCTCCATTTTTACGCCAAATGAAGGAAACATCATTGTGACCAAACAATAAAATTTTAGTTTCATCTGACCATAACACAGTAGACCAGAAGTCTTCTTTGTCCAGATGAGCTTTTGCAAAGGCCAAGTGAGCTTTTGTGTGCCTTATCTGGAGAAGTTGAACCCAGCAGTGTGCAGTGTCCGTTGGATTGTCTGCCTTGAGACATTGCCACCAGCAGAGCCCAGATTCACCAGGATTCTTTTTCACCTCTCTAACTATCCTCCTGGCCAGCACAGGTGTCACTTTTGGCTTCCGACCATGTACTCTGAGATTTTCACAGTGCGGAACATCTTGTATTTTTTGCTCAAATGTAAATAAAAGCTGAGAAATGTTTATTTTTTTTAACGATAATGCCTCTTGTATATAGTCTTATTATCTTTTGGGAGAAACCTATGTCATTTCCCGTCAAAAAATTACTTGCTGGTTGAATAAAAGTAACTAAGTCAAAATTTGCCAGGGGTATGAATAATTATGGGCAGCACTGTATATATTTACATTTTCCCCTTCCCTCAACATCCAGATATTTCCATAATATATTTATAAGTGTGTAATTAGTAATTATTTTGTGAATATGTTAAAAGTAGACCTTTGACCTATCTAGCTTCTTCTATGCCAATTCCCTTTCACTGCTCCTTCTATGGCTCAGTGGTAGATGATGGTAGTGTGGTATACAGAAAAAGATGCTGAGAATGTTCTGCATTATTGTATTCTATTAAATCTTCTCAATTAGTGCTCATACTCTTTTGGGTGGCCCTGCTCAATAACTGAAAGCTACCTCTGCATTCACATTCATACTGGGAAGGCTGACCCACTTGACAGTCTGGAGTAGGACCTCCCACTTGAATACGGAGTTCAAAATAAGCAAAGATTTAACACCTTGACAACATCCACTGTACATTCAGATGTTGGCAGTTTAAAGTGCCAACTGAGGAGCTGAGCTGGTTTCATAGCTGGAGGGTGGTTGCTGTTTAACTCAACTGATACCTGCGGGCAATATACTTTACTTTGTCTTATTATGACCAATAAGAAATACTAATGTTTCACACTAAATGGATTTAAATTAAATGTGTATATTAAAAATCTTTACCCTAACTTGCTGCACATCTAGACTACTGAGTTTAAGAAAAAATCTAACGTATTTTTGCCAGGCTCAACAGATTTTACTGAATGTTTAGCAAAAAGTGATTAGATTAACATATGGCTAACACAGTTACTCTTGGAAATGTACAGAATTTATATTGAGGAGCCATTCTTTAAGACTCTGAGTGTCAGCTTTAGTTGACTCACAAGTATAAAAATGTGTTTATCCGGTACTCAGTATATTCTCATGAGGTCTTTTAAGGATCTCCATTTTAGAGTAGTTGCATTTCTTTATATTACATTTGAAAAGGAAAACTTGAGGAAACTGCCAAGACTTTAACCACAAAGTTATAACATAGAATTTCCACAGTCGTGTTCCTAAAAAGACACCATGTACTATGCACAAGGAAATTTTGTATGTGCTCTTTAATTTTTTTCACATGTATTAGCTGACATATTGCCTCTACAGCTGAGCTAAAATACTTTTTTGCCCATAAATTCCAAAAGAGCAGTGCCTTGAGTGGCCAAAATGTAATTAGGCTGCAACAAAATCTGGCTTATTTTTTACTTAACAGATTTTTGACTAACACATCTTTCTGATATGCAGATATTTGTATATTCTATCAGTTATTCATAGATTTCTGAATGCTGGGATGTCTGTTTTGAAAAATAATAAAAAAGATATTTGATTATCTGAGGTAAACTCCAAATAATGCTGTAACCCTCTTGTAATAGGAAAAATTAAAGTCATTTAAATGGAACCTCTCCATGCTACCCGCACCACAGCAGAATGAAATCCCAACAGCTTTCCTAGTTACAAACAACTGTATTTTACTTTGAAACACTGGCATTTCAGAGGAAGCATAGTTTGAGCTGGGAACAGGGAGAGGAGTCATCTGGAGAACTCCCTGAAGGCTTTTCCCAGTCCGGTATTGCTTGATTGACAGGTTTTTCCGTATTTGTGCACTGAGAGAGATCTGTCACCTAAGAGGAGTCGGGAGACTCTTCTCCCTGTTCCCGGCTTTACTCTGAAGCGTCAAGTACAACAGAGCTGTTTGTAATCAGGCAGCTTGTCATTATTTCATTCTGCCCATGGTTCAGGCAACAGCCTTCACATAACAGGTTGCCTTTTGACAAACAATAATAGCAAAAATTCCAAAACTAATTGTTATCAAGCAAAATGATCTGGTGAAATCCTTCTTTTTAATCACATTTATCTGGTAACAGGTAGATGTGTAACCTCATGCTCCTTGACTCCAAATCTGTAACAGAGCACCCCACCTACCAGCCAGTGTTCTAGTCTGTCCCACTATAATGCACCAAGGTCCTTTAGTGACTGCTATGTACCTCTACCCCTATGCTTCTAGTAAGGTGGAGAAGGTATATCTAAATAAAGTAACAAGACATGGCTTGACACCATGTTAGTGCTGTATTAGATAGCCTCTAAAGTATTTGTCTCTTCAGCTGGTAGAGGAACCAGGTTAAGAGGCCTTTTGGTTTCTTCACAAAATATCAGATCTTACCTCTTACTGCTTATTGGTAAAGTGTGATACACATTATGGCTGTAGTTGACTGTATTCTTCTTTTAAAATGTTTAGACCTGTCAGTCCACTCTTGGACCAGAACACCCTTGATTTCTCAACATTCTGCTCTGTTGGAGAGTGGTTAGAAGCTATTAAGATGGAACGGTATAAAGAGAACTTCAGCTCTGCAGGATACAATTCCCTTGAAACAGTGGCCAGAATGACAATAAAGTAAGTATAGAATGGAAGATACAACCACAAAGCTGTGTACATGGACCCTGCTTGGAGGTATACAGAGTTCTTTTGGGCCATTTTCATATTCTTATGGGAGAACAGTTCTGTATTAAGGCATCTGATACCACTGAGAAGTCTTTATGTAAAATGTAAAGCATGCAGAGAAACATTATAGGCACAAAGATTAATATTAGTGCCTTATTCTGGATCAGTATATATTAGAGTGCATACATTAAACCTACATTTACATCTTAAAGAGGTATAACTATGTAATAAATAACTATATATAAACCTAAATGTATGTCTTAAAGGGGTGTAATTATGTAATAAATGACAATCTATAAACATTTATTCAATGTAATTTGACATTGTAAACATCATTTATTTTCCTTCCTTTGCAGCGATGTCATAAGCTTAGGAATTTCACTGGTTGGCCATCAGAAGAAGATCATGAGCAGTATTCAGACTATGAGAGCACAAATGATACACCTTCATGGAACCGGAATACAGGTGTGATAGACAGGCCTCCCTTATGGGGGAGGTAAGACTATGAGACAACAGCACTGGCCTTCACTACACAAGAACTGCTGCTAGAATCTGCTCAGTTAACTGAGTCATCTCTACTACAGCGTTTTGCAGTAGATAAAAACCAACTAGATCCTCAAGCACCTACAGACTTGAACTCCTAAGTGCCACCAGACATTTCCTGAGAGAGAAATTGGATCAGACTCACGTGGCAAGGATGACAGCAGTAATAACAAAGTACTACCTGAATAAAGAACAAACAGAGCTCTCTAACCTCCTTTTTGCCCAATGGACTTTTTCAAATGTACTGTACATAATTCATTTAAAAAAAAAAAGAATATATTTGTTGGACAAAATCTTAAGATTATTGGTAAATACGGCAAACTATTTTCCTTAAGCTGTGTTTTATTATATAATCTTATTTTATAATGTGTTATTCTCCTTAGATTAATTTTTTTTTCTCGGAGGGGGTTGGTCGATATGTTGAATTGCACATTTATTAGGAGACTAATATCATTAGCATGGTTAGAGTTATATTTTGAATGCTGTTATTCTGGCATTTTACTTAGATATCTACGTAGACATTGGCAAATCAACAGCAAGCAAGTAAAAACTCTGCAGGTTAATAACTGTTTATTTTTACATATTTTCTAAGAATTTGCTGAATACGAAGCAATAATGGCACTTCGTGCAGCCATGGCACCTTTGATACAGAATACATAGTGAAAATATGAAGTCATAAAAATTGCTAAAAGTGAGAGTTATTTAATTCTCTGAAATACAGGGTCTCCTAAACTACATACTAGAAACTAGTACTGTAAAATACAAAGCCTTCCCTATGCGAATGTCAAGTTCAATAAAAAAAAAAAAGCAAAAGACTCTTGTGGCATAGTCACTATCTAAACCTTTCACTGCCTGCAAACAAGTGCAAGGTGACTGAGGAATCAACATTTTTGTACAATAGGTTTGAAATAGCCAAAATATATTTTATACAAGATCTTGTTGAATGAAATCCATGTTTGATTGTAAGGTTTTAGATTTTATATTTAGCGCTATATATCAGGGTGACAAAGATGGCTCTTTTGTTTACCATTCAAGAGATGGGCATAGACCAGAAGTTAACGCTTAAACACATGGCAGTTAAAGTTTAGCTTTTTTTTTTTTTTTTTTTTTAAACGGTACCTGATGAACAGAGGGGTTTTTTTTGTGTGTGTCTACCGGAAGCAATAATAAATTGTGTCTTTCTAGATATTCCCTTTGTGCATATCTTTAGAGTAAGAAATATATTTGTAAAATAAAATATGTTTAGATGGTGGATGACCCCATCATGTAGAACAGATTCGGTTTGTTTAAAGAAAGATCCCAAGGATCGATCAGAATTTGGTCTTCATCGATTTATGTGGGCATCCACAGAATTGTAAATGTTTCAGTGTAAAGTGTGTAAATTTTATTTATACTGTCTTGTTTTGTATACACATTTCTCTGTAGTGAGCTCTGAATACATCGAAAATGCACTATATTTTTCTATTTTACTTGCAGAGATTCATAAGAACAGGTATTTCAATGCTACATAATGTATTTTACCATATAGGACCAAAGATGGCTGCAGAAAACACAAATGGATATACTCTTCTGCTTACTTTACTTTCCAGTCATTTTAATCTCTGTACATTGTTATTTTATGGCATTTTATTTATTTGATTGTTAGAATAAAAAAAGATAATTTTTAAGATGTTTCCTTAAATATAGTAAAATACATTTACAATATTTCCATTTCATAGACACTTCCATTTGTAATCTTTGTAATAGACTGTAAATATATTTTTCAAACTATAGTGTAGTCTTCTGGAAGATTATTTGTGTTTCTTTCTTTTTAAGGGACCACCCAAGATCAGTTTTTCATCAGAAAATCAAATATGATAGTATGAGGTATTTCTGCCAAGCAGGGCTAATACGAACCGGATTCCAAAAAAGTTGGGACACTATGCAAATCGTGAATAAAAACCGAATGCAATGATGTGGAGGTGCCAACTTCTAATATTTTATTCAGAATAGAACATAAATCACGGAACAAAAGTTTAAACTGAGAAAATGTACCATTTTAAGGGACAAATATGTTGAATCAGAATTTCATGGTGTCAACAAATCCCCAAAAAGTTGGGACAAGGCCATTTGCACCACTGTGTGGCATCTCTCCTTCTTCTTACAACACTCAACAGACATCTGGGGACCGAGGAGACCAGTTTCTCAAGTTCAGAAATAGGAATGCTCTCCCATTCTTGCCTAATACAGGCCTCTAACTGTTCAATATTCTTGGGCCTTCTTTGTTGCACCTTCCTCTTTATGATGCGCCAAATGTTCTCTATAGGTGAAAGATCTGGACTGCAGACTGGCCATTTCAGTACCCGGATCCTTCTCCTACGCAGCCATGATGTTGTGATTGATGCAGAATGTGGTCTGGCATTATCTTGTTGAAAAATGCAGGGTCTTCCCTAAAAGAGATGACATCTGGATGGGAGCATATATTGTTCTAGAACCTGAATATATTTTTCTGCATTGATGGTGCCTTTCCAGACATGCAAGCTGCCCATGCCACACGCAGTCATGCAACCCCATACCATCAGAGATGCAGGCTTCTGAACTGAGCGTTGATAACAACTTGGGTTGTCCTTGTCCTCTTTGGTCCGGATGACATGGCGTCCCAGATTTCCAGAAAGAACTTCGAATCGTGACTCGTCTGACCACAGAACAGTCTTCCATTTTGCCACACTCCATTTTAAATGATCCCTGGCCCAGTTAAAATGCCTGAGCTTGTGGATCTTGCTTAGAAATGGCTTCTTCTTTGCACTGTAGAGTTTCAGCTGGCAACGGCGGATGGCACGGTGGATTGTGTTCACTGACAATGGTTTCTGGAAGTATTCCTGAGCCCATTCTGTGATTTCCTTTACAGTAGCATTCCTGTTTGTGGTGCAGTTTCGTTTAAGGGCCCGGGGATCACGGGCATCCAGAATGGTTTTACTGCCTTGACCCTTACGCACAGAGATTGTTCCAGATTCTCTGAATCTTTGGATGATGTTATGCACAGTTGATGATGATAGATGCAAAGTCTTTGCAATTTTTCGCTGGGTAACACCTTTCTGATATTGCTCCACTATCTTTCTGCACAACATTGTGGGAATTGGTGATCCTCTACCCATCTTGGCTTCGGAGAGACACTGCCACTCTGAGAAGCTCTTTTTATACCCAATCATGTTGCCAATTGATCTAATTAGTGTTAATTGGTCTTCCAGCTCTTCATTATGCTCAAAGTTACTTTTTCCAGCCTCTTATTGCTACTTGTCCCAACTTTTTGGGGATTTGTTGACACCGTGAAAATTTGAATCAACGTATTTTTCCTTTAAAATGATACATTTACTCGGATTAAACCTTTGATCTGTCATTTAAGTTCTATTACAAATAAAATATTGCCATTTGCCATCTCCAGATCATTGCATTCAGTTTTTATTCACAATTTGTTTAGTGTCCCAACTTTTTTGGAATCCGGTTTGTATTTCAAGACAAGTACACTGGTGCCCAAATATATACCATTTAAATGGCATGAAACTGCATAATGTTAATAGATAGGGCACCCTCTAGAAGTTAACCAGAATCTGGAAAATTATGCCCATACATTTGAACAGTTTGAAAATGTCAATTTTATTTCTACATGTTACACACCTGATTATAGTAAACAAGTATAATGTATATTTTGTCGAGAGTTGAAACGCTACTGATCAGATATGATGATGTCCTGAAGATAGGACATCAATATCAAAAATTGTGAAACCCCATTAAACACTATTTGTGATAAGGTATTATATATCGACAATCCATGCACACTGGTTGATCAACACAGTCTGTTGCTCATGACAACTCTAGATGTCCACACGTAGCCTTTCTGATTCCCTGCAAAGAAACAAAAAAAAGGTTGACCCCCACAATATTGAAATAACATCACAGCCAGGTTTTCCACGCAAGATTTATTATGTTAACAGATGTTGTTTAACCCCTTCCCGCTCCATTCCATTAATATATTCCATGGTCAGCATTACATTGATGCACCATGCCGTATATTTACAGCATGGAGATGGCAAGGACAGAGCCATCCCATCTGCGAGTGTCAGCTTTAAAAGTGAACCACTGATCCCAGCGGTTTAACGCCTTTGATGCTGTGGTGTGTAGCAACTCCTGTAGCTGTGAGGTTTACAAAGGGAGAGAGCTCTACCCCATTGGGCTTCTGCAATAGGATTGCAGGTTCCCACCTCCCCTATCGGCCTTCAAGGACAGTTGTCTCTTCAAATGCAGTTGGACCTTATTGCTGAAATGAGGAAAGATACTTGATATCTAGAGCAACAGTCGGCATGGAGGAAAGGTTCCTAACATTTGGATCTGGAGTACCCTGAGGGCTAAGAAACATTGCGCAATCTCAGATTTACAGGAAGAGAGACCTTGTGGGATTACACATCACATGTAATTATCATCCAACCATAGCCAAGACTGCGCAGAACTAGTCCTCTCTTTTTTCTAGATGACTTCCATATCAGCCAGATGCCTTACAAAGGCCTCTGGGCCTGCCATGCATGGAGGTCTGCCAGGCCCTGAGTTTTTTTATGAGTTATATTCCAGGCCCTAAGTCTTTTAGAAATTATGGACGTCATTTACTATCCAGAAATACGCCTATATACGCAGATTGCAAAGGTTATTTGCACCGCAATCTGCAACTTTTCGCTGCTCTGGCAGGTCTAAAAAAGTGGATGTGGCGGGGATGGGGAGAGGCCAGAAGGCCCTTCTCGTTCTTAATTTTCTTTGCCTGCTTTAGGCATAGAAAATTGGCTAATTGTAAGCCAGAAAGGAAGCGGTCTTACATTTAGACTGGCACTCGATATGCCAAAGTTATGTTGAGGCCAGCGCCTCTTCATCACGTCGGCGGATCCACCGCCAGCTATAGGGGTTAATAAGACAGGCGTCTAAAGCACAAGTCTTAATAAAAATGAGCACCTATGAGTATTAGATGTGGTGATGCAAAGAAAAATATTTTTATAAAAAAGTGATTTTAGAATGAAAAATTTGTAAAACATGAAATAAACCTATATAGATTTTGTATCTCCATATTTGTGTCTCCCTGCAGTATAAAGTTATCCTATATACCGCATGGTGAACCCCATAAAAAGCGAAAGTAAAACATGAAAAAACTATATAAATCTGGTATCACCATAACTGTATCAACACACAGAGTAAAGTTATCATATACAGTTGTGTTCAGAATAATAGCAGTGTGTTTAAAAAGTGAATAAAGCTCAAAATCCTTCTAATAGCTTTAATTTCCATACACACAAATGCATTCGGAACACTACACATTCTATTCCAAATCAAAACAGGAAGAAAAATATATCAAATTTGTGGTGTTTCTCTAAAAATATAAAAAAAAAGTGATTAGACTGTTCAAAAAAATAGCCGTGTTTGTATTCTTCTTTACAAACTCAAACATTCACTATATAAACTGAAAAATGTTTGAAGATTTTGCTTTCCTTTGAATCACTTAACTAATATTTAGTTGTATAACCACTTCTTCTGAGAACTGCTGTACATCCGTGTTGCATGGAGTCAACCAACTTCTGGCACCTGTGAACAGGTATTCCAGCCCAGGATGATTGGACTACATTCCACAGTTCTTCCCTTTTTTCTTGGTTTTGCCTCAGAAACTGCATTTTTTATGTCACCCCACAAGTTTTCTATTGGATTAAGATCCGGGGATTGGGCTGGCCACTCCATAACGTCAATCTTGTTCGTCTGGAACCAAGATGTTACTGTGTGTTTGGGATCGTTGTCTTGTTGGAACACCCATTTCAAGGGCATTTTCTCTTCAGCATAAGGCAGCACGACCTCTTCAAGTATTCTGATGTATTCAGACTGATCCATGATCCCTGGTATGCGATAAATAGGCCCAACACCTTAGTATGAGAAACATTCCCATATCATAATGCTTGTGCCACCATGTTTCACTGTCTTCACAGTGTACTGTGGCTTGAATTCAGTGTTTGGGGGTCGTCTGACAAACTGTCTCCAGACACTAGACCTAAAAAGAATAATCTTACTTTCAGCAGTCCACAAAATGTCTCTTTATGCTAGTCAATGTGCTCTTTGGCAAATTGTAACCTCTTCAGCACATGTCTTTTTTTTAACAGTTGGACCTTGCGGGGACTTCTTGCAGATAGCTTGGCTTTACATATGTGTCTTCTAATTGTAACAGTACTCACAGGTAACTTTATACCTTCTTTGATCTTCCTGGAGCTGATTGTTGGCTGAGTCCTTGCCATTTTGGTTATTCTTCTATGGTAGTTTTTCGCTGTCTTCCGCATCTTTCCGGTTTTGGTTGCCATTTTAAAGCATTTGAGATCATTTTAGCTGAGCAGCCTATCATTTTCTGCACTTCTTTATATGTTTTCCCCTCTCCAATCAACTTTCTAATCAAGGTAATCTTTTCTTCTGAACAATGTCTGGAACAACCTATTTTCTTCTGACATTCAGAGAGAAATGCTCCTGAACGCATCTGTGCGTCATCTCGCGAGACGCGAGATTTCGGACTGAGCCGGCCCGCGCATGCGCATCGCGGGCCGGCAAAAGTACAAGCACTATTTCGTCACCAGCCTGCCAGCCAATGATCGTGGCTGGCAGGCTGGCGATTTTTAAAATCACAAATCAGAAGCCATTTAACACATTATATTTGTAAATATAATGTGTTAAATGGCTTCCCTGGTCCTTTTGGTCGGTTGGTTCCAGCAGAGGAGCAGGCATCACAGTGAGTAGCACCAAACGCCACACATAGCCCCAGATCACCCCCCTGCACCCCAATTAACCCCTTGATCACCCCTTCTTGTCCCTGTCAATCACGAGTGAAAGGGAAAAAAGTGATCAGTGTAAACTGTCACATTTTTTTTTCCACTGGTATTGACTGTTCGGTTTTAGGGATAGTTTAGGCCCCTTGGTTAGGTAGTTTAGTGATCGTTTAGCGCCCAGCCCACCGCACCGCACCGCAGTCACTTATTTGTACTTTTATAGTATCTGTAAGTGATCAAAACTGATCACAGTCAGATCTATAATAGTATTAGTGTCACCTTAGCTCGCCCTCCACCCAAAACGCAGTGTTTGCCTGATCAGGCCTGATCGGTCGCCCACACGTGCGTTCACCCACGCCCGCCCCGCCGCAGTGACAACATTTTTTTATTTTTTTTGATCACTGCACAATCACTTTACAAGCGCTGCGGCAATAAAAAAAAAATCAGTTTTGATATTTTTTATCAACCGCAGCGGCCTCCGGTACTTCGCTAGCCGCCCATTTGTAAGACAGGCTTGCTTTTTTTCTTGGGTAGTCTCAGGAATACCCCTAAATTTAGTAGCCCAAATGTCAAACAGGGGGTATTCTTCTGAAGAGGCCTACAGGCTTCTGACCCAGTCGGATGAGGAATGGGAACCCTCATCTGATAAATCTAGCAGGTCAGAATATGAACCTATAGAAAGCAGTGGCAGTCTGACTCAAAGTTCGGACGAGGAGGTTGAGGTCCCTGATAGCACCAGGCGTACCCGGCCCCGTGTCGCTAGACCACAGGTTGCGCAGGATCCGCTTCAAGGGCAGCAGAGTGGGGCTGGCGCTGGTGGATTACATCGTGAGGCACACACCAGCAGCGCAGCCCATCCTGGACCTAGTACCAGCACTGCCGTACAACATGGTGAAGTGGCGAGCACCAGAAGGGCAGTTGAAGGTGGCACGTGCAGTAGTTACTACATCGCAGCCACCGCACAGACAGGCCCGTAGAGCCCCTAGAATCCCTGAGGTGCTGGCAAACCCTGATTGGCAGTCCCCAACTTCAGCCGCACCTGTAGTTCCCCCTTTCACCGCCCAGTCTGGAGTTCGGTTTGAGACAGCTCAGATCGGTTCGGCCCTGGGATTTTTTGAGCTGTTCTTGACTGCGGAGCTCTTGGACTTAGTTGTGGCAGAAACAAATCGGTATGCCACACAATTTATATCCGCCAACCCGGGAAGCTTTTATGCCCAGCCTTTCCGAAAGTTTCCAAAATTAAAATTTTTCTGGGCCTTCTCCTCAACATGGGTCTAACCAAAAAGCATGAATTGCGGTCATATTGGTTCACGAACCCAATTCATCACATGCCCATGTTCTCTGCTGCTATGTCCAGGACACGATTTGAGACCATCCTGCGTTTCCTGCACTTTAGCGACAACACCACCTCCAGTCCCAGAGGCCACCCAGCTTTTGACCGGCTCCACAAAATTCGGCCCCTCATAGACCACTTCAACCAGAAATGTGCAGATTTGTATACCCCTGAGCAAAACATCTGCGTAGATGAGTCCCTAATACATTTCACCGGGCGCCTTGGCTTCAAACAATACATCCCAAGCAAGTGCGCCCGGTATGGGGTCAAATTGTATAAGCTCTGTGAAAGGGCCACAGGCTATACCCACAAATTTCGGATCTATGAGGGAAAAGATCAGACCCTGGAGCCGGTCGGTTGCCCTGACTACATGGGGAGCAGTGGGAAGACAGTCTGGGACTTGGTGTCACCCTTATTTGGCAAGGGGTACCATCTTTATGTGGACAATTTCTACACAAGTGTGGCCCTCTTCAGGCATTTGTTTCTAGAACAGATTGGCTGCTGTGGCACAGCGCAAACTAGTCGCGCGGGCTTCCCCCAACGGCTTGTTACCACCCGTCTTGCAAGGGGGGAGAGGGCTGCCTTGTGTAACCAAGAACTGCTCGTGGTGAAATGGAGAGACAAGCGTGACGTGTACATGCTCTCCTCCATTCAGGCAGACACGACAATCCAAATTGAGCGAGCAACCAGTGTCATTGAAAAGCCCCTCTCAGTCCACGACTATAACCTTCACATGGGAGAGGTGGACTTCAATGACCAGATGTTGGCTCCGTATTTAGTTTCCCGACGCACCAGACGCAGGTATAAGAAAGTGTCTGTATATTTAATTCAATTGGCTCTGTATAATAGTTTTGTTCTCTACAGTAAGGCTGGGAGAACACGATAGTTCCTCAAATTTCAGGAAGAGATCATCGAGAACCTCCTGTATCCAGGAGGTTCCGTGGCCCCATCCACCAGTGTAGTTAGCCGTCTACATGAGCGACATTTCCCCAATGTCGTTGCTGGTACCTCAACCCAACCGTCACCCCGAAAAAGATGTTGTGTCTGTAGCAGGAGTGGAATAAGGCGTGAACTACAATTGCTCTACTTCCCCTTTAAGAGCAGGGATATGGTGTGTTGACCAACATTCGCTACTACTAATGTCCTTTTGGACTCGATTCCACCAATTGTTCCTGCACCTACCTACTTAACTAAGACTTAACTTTTATTCTCTATTATTTAATATTACTGGTGTAGATAGCTAATTTATTAAAATTAAAATTCCAGTAATCACTGGCCTTTATATATTGCTTAGACCACCTTGTCAGGATTGTCACCTGAATAGGTTAACCTCCTAATGGGTTTGTGCACACTTATGCCAACAGGCTGCGCGCTGCCTGTATATTATATGTGCACTGTGTGTTTCATTTTACTTATACTGCTAGGCCACAGTGATTTACTGTTGTAAAATCAGAGCTTCACGCTGCCCCCCGACATGTTTCGCCGTATCACGGCGTCTTCAGGGGTTAGGGCAGAGTGTGAATAAGGCGTGACACCCGCTATTTCTGTCCTGACTGCCCAAACCACCCTGCCTTATGCTTAGGGGAGTGTTTCCGGAAGTACCACACACAGGTACACCTAGCATAGGGATCACATCTCACCAGGACAGGCACACAGGGCTATTAGGGCCCATTCACACACAGAGCTGCTGCAAACCTCTCCTTTCACCTGGGACAAAGTGCATAATGCACTTCGCCACATCTTTGGGCGATTTGCACATTGTCCCATGGGGAAGGAGAGGTTTGTCCTATAAAGGTAAAAAAAAAAACAAGCAAAAAAAAAAATACACCAGTAAGCAAAAAAGTTAACGTTCAGTTCCAAAAGTTAAATAAAGTTTATATGTTCTGTTCAAAGGTTATTATAAAGTTAATAAAATGTATTGCGTTGCGGCCTGGTTTTTTATTTTTTGTTTTGTTTTTTTTACCTTCCAGGTGGACCAACCAATCGACTAGCTGCAGCACTGATGTGCATTCTGACAGAAGCATTGCGCTGCTGTCAGATTACACAAAAGTCGGTGTATGCGGCGCTGCAAGACGAGATTTCTCCTCTGCAGTAAAAGATACGTTTGCCGAGGCATATGAGCTGAGGAGGTGGCGGTGTTCATATGCTTTGGCAAACACTTTGTATATAAAAACAAAACAAAAAAAAATCCCGGCAATTATTTATTCATCCACATCGATTGATGTGAATGGAGAAATCTGGTTTGCCAGGGCATACGAGCTAAGTGGGTATGGATGTTGGGCGGAGCTCCTATGTCCTGGCAGATGCCTTTCCCCTCCTTTATTTTTTGGGCAGAGATTCACATTCATTTTACATATACCCATGCTGGGTGAGATAAATATCTTGGTCAAGTGCCAACTTTATATAAAAAAATGTGTAAAAAATGGCCTGTGAAATCCGAAAGGTGCACTTTGGAATATGTGCCCCTTTGCCCACCTAGGCGGCAAAAAAGTGACACACATCTGGTATCACCGTACTCAGGAGAAGTTGGGGAATGTGTTTTGGGGTGTCATTTTACATATACCCATGCTGGGTAAGAGAAATATCCTGGCAAAAGACAACTTTTCCCATTTTTTTATACAAAGTTGGCATTTGATCAAGATGTTTATCTCACCCAGCATGGGTATATGTAAAATGACACCCCAAAACACATTCCCCAACTTCTCCTGAGTACGACGATACCATATGTGTGACACTTTTTTGCCGCCTAGGTGGGCAAAGGGGCCCACATTCCAAAGAGCACCTTTTGGATTTCACCGGCCATTTTTCACAGATTTTGATTTCAAACTACTTCGCACGCATTTGGCCCCCTAAAATGCCAGGGCAGTATAACTACCCCACAAGTGACCCCATTTTGGAAAGAAGACACCCCAAGGTATTTTATGATGGGCATAGTGAGTTCATGGAAGTTTTTATTTTTTGTCACAAGTTAGTGGAATATGAGACTTTGTAAGGAAAAAAAAATCATTTTCCACTAACTTGTGACAAAAAATAAAAAGTTCTATGAACTCACTATGCCTATCAGCGAATACCTTAGGGTGTATACTTTCCGAAATGGGGTAATTTGTGGGGTTTTTCCACTGTCTGGGCTTTTGTAGAACCTCAGGAAACATGACAGGTGCTCAGAAAGTCAGAGCTGCTTCAAAAAGCGGAAATTCAAATTTTTGTACCATAGTTTGTAAATGCTATAACGTTTACCCAAACCATTTTTTTTGTACCCAAGACATGTAGAACTATAAATTTAGTGAAATTTAGTGGATGTCTTTTAAAAAAAAAAATTACAACTGAAAGTGAAAAATAATGGCCAGGAAACTTTGCATGCACTTCAGCCACTGTACACTGCAAAGCAAACCCTCCTTGAGCTGCAGCGGCAGAACAGCATCCCCCACAATAGGCTGATATGCGATATTTTCACCCGTTGGAATTCCACTCTTCCATATGTTGGAAAGACTATACGACCAGAGAAAGGCCATCAACAATTTCTTGATGATCCAAGCGGTCAGGAGTACTACCCTGTGGAACTTTGATGTCAGCCAGTGGCAGCTCATGCATGACACCTGCCATTTGCTCAGGCCCTTTGAGGAGGCCATGTTATTTGTCAGTCGCCAGGACTATGGGATTATCAATGTCATTCCACTGCTTCATCTCCAGAAACAGATGATGGTAAATCTGCCTGGTCAGGGGACTGGAGACGTGACGCCTACATCTCACGGCCACATGAGCCCTGTGGGGGAGGAGGAGGAGGATATTGGAGCACAGGCAATGTGTAGCAAAATGGGTGGTTTTTCTACACAGGTGACAGGAGAGGAGGAGCAGTCGGAAAAGCTACAGGGCAATGAAGGCAGAGGATCCAGACACACCATGGCAGTATGCAGTGGAGATGGAGACAGGGAGTCCCTCTGAGTCACTTCTGGCTCTCCACCTTGTTGGACCCTCACTAACTGTCCAAAATGAGGGCCTTTTTTACACCCACTTAGAGGGAGGACAAACTGAACTACTATAGAGACATCCTATCAAGTCAATTGGCCGCTGTCTATCTGCGCCATCGTCTATCCTCTTGCAGATCTGACTGGGGGCCCCTCTGTGCTAACGTTCCACTGCCATTGCTACTGGTTAGGGGTGGGGTGGCAGGAGCAGTACCAGCTCCATCAGCAGCAGCCTGTGTCTAGAGTCGCCTAGTGAAGAAACTACTCACCAGCAGCTAGACGTAGAGCAGAACCTGAAACAGCAGGTGGTGGCATACTTGGAGTGCACCCTGCCAGCCGTCATTGAAGACTACTGGACAGCCAAACTGGTTTTGTGGCTGCAACTGGCCAAGTTTGCCCTGGAAAAGCTGTCCTGCCCAGCTAGTAGTGTGGCATCAGAGCGGGTGTTTAGTGCGGTGTGGGCCATAGTTACCCCAAGGAGAACTCACCTGTCCACCATAAATGTGGAGAAACTGACCTTTGTCAAGATGAATCAGGTGTGGATCAGCCAGGATTACCACCCACCAATGTCTAAAGCATCAGATTGTATCATCCATGGTGCCACACCAACACTTTGACAAAAGAGACCGGTTTCTTCTGGCTACTTGCCTGATGCCACAAATCTGATGACAAGTGCTCCTTCTTACGCCCACCATTGTCAGCGGGTACTGTTACTGCCACCCACCTCCACACTCTGTCACTGGGTCACTCTGTGATCTCCTGATGCTACCTCCACAATATGTCACCTTGCCAATCTGTGGTCTCCTGATGCTGCTGCTGCCTCAACACTATGTCACCTTGCCACTCTGTGGCCTCTTCATGCTGCTCCTGCCACCTCCACACTGTTACCTTGCCACTCTGTGGTATCTCTATGCTGCTGCTACCTCCACAATATGTCACCTTGCCACTCTGTGGCCTCCTCATGGTGCTGCCACCTTCACACTCTGTCATTGGGCCACTCTGTGGTCTCCTCGTGCTGCTTCCACCTCACCACTATGTCATAGGGCCACTCTGTGGACTTCTCGTGTTGTTCCCACCCTGCCCACTTCATGACTGGGCCACTATTTAGCCTTTTTGGCTTGGCTGACATTATTTATTTCACCCTTCTTCTGATCTGTCAGAAGGAAGGGAAAATGAGACGCACAACGGATCCTCTCTGTGTAGCAGCTGTAAGGCCTGTATGGGCCCAGAATTAACTTATGATGCAGAAGACATGCAAATATTCTGTTCACGTGTCATCTCTGTTTTGGATCCACTCCTGTTTTTTTTTTGGCATTAGCAATACTAATGGATTACTGACCAAATGCTGACTGAGTGAATGCGGATGCTCCACAGGATCCGTTTTTTGTGGGTTATTGTTCTGACTAATCAGAAGAAGGGCAAAATAATCAGTGATGTCAACACAGACTTACTGCTGACACCCTCTCCACTCTGTCGGGGGGGCTCTACTTGTATAAGCGTTTAATAGAGCAGGTTCTGTAGAAATCTATGTGGAATCAGCTGACGACGGTGTAAAAGGAGTGCGCTTCTTCTTGGCACTACCATCAACCTTGTAAGGCTGAGTTCATAATTGGTCAGTTTTGGCCCTGTGACTGCCCAAATAAGTGAAGTGTGTAGTGATTCTAAGAGCGACGCCTGTCATCTGCATGTCATAAGAACTCACAGTATTATTTCACTACCAAAGCACACTCCCTATGCGTGTAACTGCAAGGCACAGTGTTGTACACCATGATAAAGGCTCTCTAAAGCCAGGAAATAGCCGCTTTTAACGTAATTCAATGCAAATATAGTCATATTATATTTTTCCCAAAAAATTTGGCGAATCGAATCTTGGAAAAATTCTCATCTCTAGTTATGGATGTTAGTATATGGAGATGCAAAATATAGCAGATTTTTTATAAAAATCAGATTTTTATGATGCAAAAGTAGTAACACATGAAAAATTACTTTGAATCTGGTATAATCATAATTGCATTGACACCCAACAATAGTTATCATATCATATATACTGCCTTGTGAACCCCATAAAAAAAAAAAAACGCTTACAGAATTGCATTTTCCCACCTAACCTCCCCAAAATTTTAAATTAAACGCGATCAAAAAGCCAAATGTACCCCAAAACTGTACCAATAAAAACGACAGCTTGTCCCACCAAAATTTTTTTTTATCGAAAACAACATATTAAAGGGAATCTGTTACCAGTGGCATCCTTATCCGACTCTTTGCGTAGGGACATAGCTGTAGTTCAACTAATTAAAATGCTGTTTTTGTTTTGCACATCTGAGGCTCCGTCCCTGAGTTATGATACTGTTTCTTAATATGCAAATTAGGCCTTTGGTGCAATCAGGGCATCACCATTACTCTTGTTGCGCCCAAGCTCTGCTCCTTATTGTGACCAGCCCCAACCTCACTGCTTTACCACTGCCTGGTTCTGTCAATCAAAGCAATCAGGGAGTGGTTGGCCACAGAAATGAGTGGAGCTTGGGTGCAACATGAGCAGTGGTGATACCCTCATTGCACCAGGCACTTAATTTGCATGTTAATGAAAGTATCATAACTTGGGAATAGAGCCATAGATCAATAAAACAAAAAACAGGTTTTAATCAGGTGGCTCATAGCTATGTGTCTACACAGATTAATAGGGAGGTCAGATTCTCTTTAACATGAAACTTTTCATTTTCATGACCTAATTCTAATAAATTATGCCAAACACCTGTGGGGTCAAAATGCTTGATGCACCCCATATTAATTCATTGAGAAGTGTAGTTTCCAAAATTGGACCTTTTTTTTTTGGAGTGGGTGGTTCTTAATGCCTCTGTAAACCAGAAATGGTGCCCAAAAAAGTCATACAAAATGGAGACCTAAAATCCACAAGGTGCTTCTTCAATTCTGAGGCTGGTATTTTAGTCAAGCACACTCTAGTGCCACATATGGGATATTTCTTAAAAAAAACTGCAGAATCCGGGTAATTTATTTGTAGCATTAATTCCATTTTATCACCTGCTGTCTTCCAAAAAGTGGATTAAAAGGTAAAAGAAAAAAAAGACATTTTGCACTAATTCCTAAAGGGTTAACAAACTTCCTTAATGCCATTTTGAATAGTTTGAGGCATGGAGTTTTTCAAATGTGGTGATATATGGGGGTTCTAACATAGTGACCTCTCAAAGTCACTATACAACTGAATTGGTCCCTTTAAAAAATAGGATTGAGAAATTTTCTTGAAATTTTAACATTTCTGCTAAATTTCTAAGCTCTCTAATGCCAAAAAATACATTAAAACTACTTTTCAAAAATGATGCCAACTTAGACACATGGACATTGTGGATAAATTAACTTTTTTCTGTGTCTTAAAAGCATGAATGCTCAAATATTAAAAATTGCTAAATTTAGGATATTTTTTACATAAAAATACAAGCATAGCAACCCAAATTTGCCACAAATATAAAGTACAATATGCCATGAAAGAACATTGTCAGAATTGCTTGGATATGTAGAGGAGTTCCAAAGTTATTACCACATATAGTGAGTGACATGTCAGATTTGAAAATGGGGCCTGCGTTTTAAAGGGGTTATCTGACCCCTGAAATGCCTCCCATATGCTTGTGCTCCTCACGTACATTGTGTGTGAGGGGCCCTGGCATATGGGGGGCATTTAAGAGGTCAGATAACCCTTTTAAGGGCTAAAGGATGGTAGTACTTACCATATTATAGTTAAACAAAGTGCAAGATTTTTTTTTTCTATTTGTTAACTAAAAGAAAGCCTAAATACATATCACCCTACTTTTACTTTATTTTATACTTTACTTGTAGTACAAAATGTGATAATAACAATGTCAATATCACTTGGATACACAACCCTATTAGAAAGGACCTAAACATAGCACTTTTGAGGAAAAAAAAGACATATTTGGTATCCTTATTACTGTTGGGGGTTTTTGCCATGAAGGGCATTTTTCTTTGTGATATTTTTGTGTGTTTTTTTTTTCTTGGGTTATTGGCATTTACAAAAAATGCAGCATATATTTAGCCTCCTATAGGATTTGTCAAGAAAAATATGTGCAGTTAAATTTTTTTGTCCAGTTTATAACAGCGGATCTTTTTTCTTTTTTTTTCTTTTGTACAATGCAAGTCCATGGCCCATGATGCTACAGGATAAGGATAGGCATCCTATTTCACCTTTCTGTTTGATGTCTGTTTTTTGACATGGTGAACAAACTGGATGCTTAAGCAAAATGAAGAAATATGATGTGAAGCTAGCTTTTAGAGGACATGTCAGGTTTTCTGAAATGTTTTGTTTTGGCAAATACTTGTATTTCCCATGAAGCATATAACCTCTTAGTAAATTAGAGATAAGGGTTATTAGATGACCGGCACAAAGTGAAAGTTTGGGTGTATTAGACACTCAGATGCTGCTAGGTATTGTTGGGAGCTAAGCATTCCCTTCCGGCAGCCGCCAGATAGCTACGCCATCGCTCGTCCCCGTGCACGACAGCGGTGTGCCGGTGGCAGATTGTAATTACACACCACAATCTGCCGCCGGCAAGCGCGCTGAAAGATCTGAATTGCCCGATGGACCATTAGTATTGCTAATGAGCGTTCATAGGAATGCTCGTTAACGATTATTGGGCAGAAAATCTGCCCATCTAATAGGCTCTTAAAGGGAACCTGTCACCTCCCAAAACCATCCCAAGCTGCCAGCAGTACCAACGTGTAGCCAGCAGAGTGTTTCTGATGATGTCTTTCTTCGTGAAGGCAAATGCAGCAAAAGTACTTAAAACATTGTTTTATCCCCTGCCCAGCACGCTTCTCCACACATGCTTGAAGTCAAGGAGGCAGTGGCCTCCTTGCTTCAAGTCACGGTAACCACGCCCCCTTTCTTGCCCCTTTGCTGTGACTGATAGCGCTTATGCACAAGACTTTGGCTACCTTTGCCGAACTGCCAGCTGTCAGTCACAGCGAAGAGGCAGAGAAGGGGGCGTGGTACCTTGACTTGAAGCAAGGAGGCCGCTGCCTCCTTGACTTCAAGCATTTGTGGAGAAGCGCGCCGGGCAGGGGATAAAACAACGTTTTCAGTACTTTTGCTGCATCTGCCTTCAGGAAGAAAGGCATCATCAGAAACCCGCTGCTGGCTACACGCAGGTACAGCTAGACAAACAGTTAACCCTTTGTGACATAACTGCACAATATTTTTAATAAAGACCAATAATAAAGACTAATTGAAAAAATGATTTTTAGCCCAAGTTGAGTAAAATGCAATCATAAAAAATTTGCCTCACAAGGTATACATAGCCTTTAATGAAAAATAAGTGCAAGGAGAGATGACAGCGTGTAAGAGCTTACAATATTACTGCCAAAAAATAACAACTCCCTACACTGGGACAGCTCATGTCTGTATGCATACAAAGTCCAGTTCAGAAATGACTGTTGGATTATGCATGGACCTGATTGTGTCTACTGACCTAAACCTTATACAATTATCTGAAACTGGCCAAAAGAGAAATTTCTCATACAGAAGACAACAAATAGTCTAGTCATTTTTCATTTTATATATATATATATATATATATATTTTTTTTTTTCATTTATTTTTTTAAGAAAGCCACCAAGACAACCATTACAGCTCCTACAGGGATAGTTAAACGATTTTCTTGTAGCCCTGAATGCCAAACCTGGCAAATTATTAGACAATACAAGTGCAAACCATGAATGACTGTATAACAAATATTTAGAAAGACCAGCACTCCGATTTTTCTTTGCTGAAAGGGATCCGACCTATTGACCGCGCACCCGGACCTTAAAGAAAGCACAGTGCCGTCCATTTGTCTTGTATTAATATGACTGTATAACAAGTCAGATGTGCCTTTCAGAAGTCTGGGAAAGCTATGCGACAATCCCTTTGGTAATTGTAATGTTAATCGTTAACTGTAATATGGAATTTTAGAGTAATACACTTTAAGCGCCTACTGTATAACCAAGCTTCTATATTTTAAATAATATCACTATATTGTCCTAAAATCTCCTAATTTTGGGACATGATGCTAAACAATAGAACTGATGCAACTTGTAGAGCCCAAATTTTGGGCATTTATGCTTATAGTTGTCTATATGATCTTCCATCGACACAGCTTTTTCACCAGCATGCATGGAAATGTATTAAAAATGATCCATATTTTCTATCACCCACAAATATGTCTTACATGGTGTAGAAATTGTCCATAGTTTTGCCTAGTCCAAAAATATATGTTACACGTCGTGCTCCAATGTGTTTTTATTTTTACTTTTTCAACTTTTTTTTCACAATTTTTTGGCACTAAATGCTGCTGAATTTGTGACCTTACAATGTCAAAGAAGTGCTTGGGGAACTGAGCCCAGGATGATGGAAAGGAAATAAGGGACAAGCAAGCACCAAGTCCTCCTGGACCAGGTAGCCAGGTGTCCAATTTATCTGAATGGAGCTTGCAGAAATCCATGTGCTTGCTGACAAAAGGAGCACATTCAGGCTGTTGCATGTAAATTCACTCTAAGGAAGCTCCTCATCTCTTGCTCTAGCCCTGGCTTCCTACAACACTGTTAATAAATGTCCCCGATTGCATTTTTCCTACTAAGGTGTGTTTGAAATCAGAGCCTTTTGGAATCAAATTTGCTAAATTCTTTCAAACTGTTCTCTAAGTGTACAGCATATGGGTGCAGGTTTACTACCAGAAAATATGCACAGATTTCCATGCCATTTTCTGTGCGTTTCTGCACCAAAACTGCACCAAAAAATATGTTACTTGCAGTTTTTGCTGCAGGTTTGCTGCAGTTTTGCAGCAGATCTCACCCTTCCATTGAAAAGGACGAAATCCACATAAAAGAAGCGAACTTCTGCATGACAGGTCAATTTCCACAAAGAAAAAATTTCATTTTATAAAATTGACTTCTTTTATGCGGATTTCGTCATTTTCAATAGAAGGGGAGTAGAGTATTTTTTTTTTTCATGAGATTTGTCTAATTTCATACACTGCATTACTCTGAATCTGTGCAGAAAATACTGTGTGGAATCCGCAGTGTGCAGGTACCCTAGCAGATCCCAAAAACTGTTAGCTTTTTTTGTTCTGATATGATGATATGATCTCTTAGAAATTGTTCACTCACCACTAACATCAAAGTAGGGATTGACTGGAAATATGCAGCAGTGATTTATGACCAAGCAAGAAAAAAAAAATTTTTTTTTGTTTGTTTAGAAGATGTGACATCAACTATATTAGCTAATGTGCACAATATGCTCAATCTCATAAGTAAAAATGGTGAAAGCATGTAAAAGACATCCCTCTTGTATTAATACACAGAAATGAAAATGAATGAAGGAGCGTGTTTGATAGAAGCTGAGTGCTATGTGCAAATTGAAAATGCTTTATGGTAAAAGGAAGACAAATCAAGTAGATTACTTGCTTACAGGCTCACGCTGACAATGAAAGTAAGAATCTCTCACTAAGGACAAATCATTAAACGCTTGTGTTGAAACCCAAGGGATCAATAAAACCTCTTTTGAATTAAACTGCAAAAAAGGTCTTCAGAAGCTTTCGAGAACTGTCATGATTCTTTGGGGTTTGAAAAATAACACATTTAACTCAATATTCTCATCAATATGGAGCAAAGAAAAACAATCAAAATGTAATGAAAGGTCAGCACTTGCGTCTTACAGAAACCCAGTACATTTGCTTCCATTGCCAGTCATTCTCTCTACAACCGTAATTGATGATTCTGCCATTTTCTGCATATAACATAGGTCAGTGCCAGGATTTATTTCCATGGATTCTAGAAGTCAGGTAGTTTTATAAGATAAATATTGCATAACTCGCATTTTCCTTTGTTCTTCTGTGATTGCAATCAGATATTCTTCATCTAAGGGAGTGCAGAAAGTTACTGGTAAAATCAAGCTAGAAAAGTGACACTTACAGTATATTCATTTGGATAAATATGTATGAGTACATTTAGTGTTGTCATGGAGATGTGATTGAGACGTCCATTTAAATAAATGTGGAGCTTGGAATATAAGGAGTAGGGCTGGCTTGTTAAAAGTGTCAAACTACTTCTGAGAATGTGCTGAATTGAAGGTGTTTATATCATCATGAACGTTGATTTAGTGCTAAAGCAGTTTGAAACAATGTAATATTATTTCAATATTGCGATTATATATGGCTTACTATCAGTTTTTGCTGTTTTTACCATTCGGATCAGAATTCATTTTACCATGTTTTCATTAAATGCGTATAAGACCTCTCAACTCTCCACAACAGGCGATGTTAGGGATGAATAGAATTGGGCAGTTGGATTTCCTTATCCTTTTGTTCTCAGGAGATAAGCTGCCACTGAAGGAATTTGGCGAAAGTCCACTCTCCCTACTCTCTTTGAACTATCGTCCAAAGAAGAATTTGTCTGACACCGATCTAATGTGTATGGCAAGCCTTAGGCTACTTTCACACTCGCGTTTGGTGCGGAGCTGTCATGGATCTGCACAGATGGATCCATTCAGATAATATAACCATCTGCATCTGTTCAGAGTGGATCCATTTGTATTATCTTTTTTATATACAAATATATAGAAGAGGGAGGAGCACAATGCATATATATATATATATATATATATATATATATATTACATCTTCATCTTCAAGTGTGTAATTTAGAAGGTATACATATTGAAAGGCTTCCGGCCTGACTCATTGGTCTGCCGGTCCGATCGGCATACAGGCGCCGCCCAAAATAGACACTCGTCTCCCTCCTTTCATTAAGAAGCAAATCCCATCCGACCACCCCCACAACCCCCCCCCCCCAATTCTCACCCTCCCAAGCCACGCCACGGCTGCCGCAGGGGCGGCGGGCGACTCCCATCACCATTCTGGAATTTTGCCTACTGCCTCATACTACACTGTAAAAACATACCGTTGTCCCCATATGTAAGAGATTTTTTTCCGCCTGGGCTTGTTTTTATTATTTATCAGTTATTTATCAATTCCACTCCAGCCCTACATCTTCCAATTATGTTCTTTGTTTCTCCCCTTTACATTTAATATGCTCAAATTCCTTTACTCTGTTCAATAATCTTTCCCACTCTAATAGAGTAGGGGCCTAATCCTTCACCCAATTCCTCAGAATTAATACCTTGGCCACCAAGAATCCCTTCAACCATCGGCTCTGTTCACTTTTTGATACTTTAGGCTTAAACTCCGGGGGGACTATCCCAAGTATGGCAAATTTGATGGTAAAAGGAGGGCTATTGTCTGTGCCTAACTCCATGCCCTGAAATATACTGTCCCAAAAAATCTTTATAGCCGGACAGCTCCATAGCATATGGACATATCCGGCATCGGGGCAAAGGCATTTCAAACAACAAACTTCTTTTTCTTTGTTACCGTACATTTTGGACAGGAGGCTCGGGGTGAGATATAACCAATGTAATATTTTAAATTGTGTCAGCCGATGCTGGCGCAAAGGGGTGGCCTTCTTTATATTTTGATATGCCTCCCGCCACTGCAATGGGTTATCTACCCCTAAATCCGCTTCCCATTTAACAACACTTTTAAATTTAAAAACAGTGCTTAATTCCTTTCTAAATCTAGTGTAAATTTGTGAAACCCTAACTTCTTTCCCATAAAAGGTGTAGCAAAAGTCTAGTAGTGCGTGCGTCACTCGAATTTGAGGAATTTTATTTTGCATATGTGCGAGTGTGAGTACATGCTTAAGTTGAGAATATCTATAGTGATTTAATGCCGTAATTGGCGTCTCATAAAATATTTCCCCTATAGGTTTTAATTTACCACCCGTGCAAATATGTGAAAGCATCGTAATCCCTCTCCGGGTCCAATAATTATTGTCATTGAGGGCTAGAAATTCAATTAAAAAGGGGTTATCCCATAGCGGGGTGAACTCATGGGCGTGGGTAACCTGCAGGATATATTTGGTCTTATTCCATACTTTCTGTATCATTGAACTTATAGGGCAGGTATACTCACTACAACCCAGAAGTCCGGTCTCCAATGTACTAAATATATTCAGCATAGGACACTTCTGTTGTTTAGTGAGGTAAGCTATCAGTGGACCGTCCCGTGCATTAATACACCATTGTAGTTGAGAGCACAGGTAATAAACCTTGAAAATATGGAAGGCCGAGGCCGCCCTCGGTTTCGGCCAAGCATAGGTATCGTAACTTGATACAAACCCTTTTTCTGCCCCATATCAGATCGTTGATCAGCCTATCAATCCAGTTGAAAAGACCATCCTCGATCCATATGGGGCAGGGGCCGATCACGTACAATATCCAGGGCAACAAGACCATTTTGATCAATGCGATTCTGTTAATCTGGGAAAGGGGGAGTTTCTGCCAGACCCTAACCCTCTCCTTTACTCTCTTTACCATAGGGATAATGTTTAGCTTATTGTAGTCCCTCACAGAGCTACCAATCTTTATCCCTAAATATTCCAAGTGGTCTGATGGAGATATTACTTTTACCCCTGGCTCGTTTTGTGGGGGGTGCGCGATTCAGAGGAAAGAGGACAGATTTGGACCAGTTTATCTCATACCCGGCCGAATCTATGTTTTGCATGACACGTGGAACATTTCTCCACCGACATTTAAATAAAGTAATACATCATCCGCATATAGAGTGATCTTATCCGCCACCCCCCTTCCTCCGAATCCCACAATTCCCTCATCTGCTCTAATCCTACAGGCCAGGGGCTCCATGAAGATTGCAAAGAGCAATGGAGAGAGTGGGCAGCCCTGACTAGTACCGCGCTGCAGGCAGTAGGTGGGGGAAATTACCCCGTTGATGATAATTCTGGCCACTGGGTCAATGTATAGCATTCTGACCCATCCAATAAAATTTTCCCCCAAATTCATTTTATACATGGTCTGCCAGAGGAAGGGCCACTCCACCCTGTCGAAGGCCTTGGCCGCGTCCAAGGACAGGATGGAGCGGTCCTCCCCCTCCCACCTGCACATTCAAAAAGGTGCGCCGTATATTTGTCTGAATTTGTCACCCGGGGATAAAGCCCGTCTGGTCTATATGTACTAGCTCCTTTATTACCTTTTTTAATCTGTTTGCGAGGACTTTAGCGACAATCTTATAATCAGAGTTGAGTAATGATATAGGTCGATAGGCCTCTACTTTATTTCCGTCCTTCCCTTTCTTCAAAATCTGTGTAGTAATTGCCTCCCTTAGGGACGGGGGCAATTTCCCAATGGTATAGGATTCATTCAGTACCTCCAGTAACCGGGGCAGGAGGATCCCCGCGTGGCTCTTGTATATGCCAAACGGAAGCCCATCCGACCCAGGAACTGGAAAGCCCTGAATTCCCTTTATGACCTCTTGCAGTTCTCCTAAAAGAATAGGGGAGTTCAGACAAGCTGAGTCCAATTCGGACAATGCTGGAATCCTGGTTAGTTGCAAGAAGTCTTCTATGGGGATCTCTGAGTCATCTGACTCAGAGCGATATAGGTTATTGAAGTATTTTGCGAATTCTCCCTCAATCTTCTCTGGTCTATCTAGTTTGCGGCCATCACTGGTTTGGATTTGTCTGATCTTTTGAGGGGCCTTTTGATTGGCTACCATAGAGGCTAGCAATTTGCCTGGGGTTCCTGCCTCACAAAAATGATCATATCCTTGAAAGAACAGTTTATTCTGTGCCTTTTTCGTCATATAGTTTATGTAGCGGTCGTTAGCTGTTTTGAGCTTAGTGCGCGTATCCGCGCCATTATGCATTCTGATCATACCTTCTAGATATTTTACATTTTCTTGCAGTCTTTTTTCCTCTTTGAAAAACTCTGTTCTTTTTGCTTTAATTATCCCATATTATAGTCTGCGGAGAAATGCCCTCATAGCATCCCACACGAAGTGGATATGCGTTGTACCAACATTTTCTCGCCAAAATAGGGAGAGTTCCTTATTTATTCTCTCTTGACCTTTTATAATAGTTAGCCAGTGTGCATTTAATCTGAAAGGTCTAACAGTGACGGGGTGTCAACCTATCTTGATGGACACTAAAACAGGCGAGTGGTCTGAGACTCCGTGGATCTCATATTTCCTTTTTAAAGTTAGGGCAATCATCTCCCTGTTAGCCAGGGCAATATCAATTCTGGACATGGCGCTGTATGTCTTACTAAAACATGAGAACACCTGTTTGTTGCCGTACAGTGCCCGCCAGATGTCCATTAGCCCTGTTTCCTCACAGAACCCTCGGAGTATTAAATGTTTTCCCGGCTTATATTTTACACCATTGGATATTCTATCCAACTCGGGGTCTAGCACACAATAAAAGTCCCCGGTTACTAACACTGGGCACCGCTCTCTACTATAGAGGAACGTGGCGAAGTGGTTCAGGATCAGGACTGTCATGGCAAATGGAGGAGGGATGTACACAAAGGCCAGTATACAATTTTGTCCATTCCATTGACCATAGAGAAAGATGTATCTGCCATCTGCATCAATTCAAAGGAACATAATCAACATTTTTGTGGACATATACACTGATCCCACGGGAGTATGATGAGTAGCTGGAGTGGAACTGGTGCCCTGCCCATTTTTTAGTTAAATAATCGGGAATCTCTGGAGCTGCGTGTGTTTCCAATAATGCTACTATTGCGGGAAGGTGTCGAGAGATCAAATCAAAGACTATAACCCGTTTTGTTCTATCCCCAAGCCCGCGTACATTCCATGTTAAAACTTTGTCATTCATTACGTATTATAGCTATGGTAAAATCGTCCGTCGCCCCTTAATGACAACAGCGGCCGTGCTCAGAGCCAACCCTTGCCCCCGCCCCCACCCACCCCCAGCCCACTCCCCCAACCTGGTTCACTGGTGAGATCACCCTGCCACCCTTTTACATTACGCCCATCCACTAATGGGCGCCTCGCCCAACTGATCTGTCCCCATTGACTTACATTGTGTGTCAGAATGGATCCATTTGGCTCAGTTTCGTCAGACGGACACCAAAACGCTCCAAGCAGCGTTTTGGTGTCTGCCTCCAAAGCGGAATGGAGACGGAACGGAGGCAAACTGATGCATTCTGAGCGGATCCTTTTCCATTCAGAATGCATTAGGGAAAAACTGATCCGTTTTGGACCGCTTGTGAGAGCCCGCAAAACGGAAAGCCAAAACGCCAGTGTGAAAGAAGCCTGAGCTATAGAAGATGCTGTAGCACCCAAGCCCACCCAGGAGCCTGACGGGGTTTAATAGGCCTATATGAGACCAACACTACAAATTTCATATGATACTGGGGACTGGGAGATACACGTTGTTCCTCTATCATCCAGTCCATATTAAAAGCAAACACAGATACATTACCACTATTCCCTTTCTCTTCTTTTTCTCCTCTTTCTCTACATGTCAATCTATTGAATATTAGTCCTATTGTACCCCTATGCAATCTCTGACTAGTGGAATTATTATACTAAAATATAATATTATTATGTAGTGCATATACATGCTGGGAGATCCAGAGTGAGAAATGCCTCATGTAGTTGCTGTCTTCATTGGTTAAGGTGCTGCACACATTCCACCGCAGGTATACATCGGGGCTATAGGCATACAGTGGAATACGTTTGACACAGGTGTCCATTGTATAAAGCCTTATACTGTGCATTATAAGGGTTTTTATGTGAAAGCAGGACAGATTGCACTTTCTTATACAGTTAAGAAAAGGGAGCTGATGTATACTTTCCAGGTGGGGATACCAAATACACACTATTTTGCATCCTTGAGGTAAATGGGATCCTATAGATGTTTGGCATGTGCCAAACATAGTGTAAAAATATGAAGTGTACATAGCATAACAACTTACAGTTTCTTAATAGCTTGTCTGAAAACTGTCCTTAAAATCTTAATTATCACATGGACATACTTATCTTTGTCTGTTAAAGGTGTTTTACAAGACCCAAAGCCCACTCTCAAATGTATATACATCCTCTCCATGGAAATATTTTTAATTACTTACATTCAAATTTGTGCATTAATTCCGAGATCCTAGAGGCCCTTAACATGACCCCATCTCTCCAAATGAATCATTTCTGCTGACATTCCATATACAGTACAAACTCTCAAGAGCTTTTATGGCTCTGTATACGGCATGTCATCATTCAAACATCCTCCCCTGTGGCCTGCCCTTTCAGCGTCACAGAGAAGCAATGCCCTGGCTCACGCTTTCGCACAGCCTGTTCTTTACTGTGCCTGTGTGTAGGGCTGAAACGATTACTTGATTGAATCGAGTAACTCGACACAAAAAAAATCCTTAATGCAAATGTTTTGCATCGAGGATCCACTTGTGTCATGTGACCACGGAGCGGGAGCGAAGCACTTGCTATTACTCACGCTCCATGGTCCTCCGCCGGCCCGCACCGCGCTGCACTAGAAGCGGAAGCTGACACATCAGGACATAGTGCAGCTTGTAAAGAAGAAGAGGATGGAAAATTTCAGCGCCCCTACAGGAAACGTAAGTATTTTATTTCTCTGGCACTGGGGGCATGGCTAGGAGGTGGAGATGGCACTGGGGGGAAGCTGATGGCACTGGGGGGGGGAAGCTGATGGCATTGGGGGGAACCTGATGGCACTAGGGGTAAGCTGATGGCACTAGGGGTAAGCTGATGGCCCTGGGGGGAAAGCTTATGGCAGTGGAGGGGCAGCCTGATGGCATGGGGGGACCTTATGGCACTGAGGGGGCTGATTGCACAGGGGCTGATGAGGTTTTATAAAGGAAAACATTATTTTAATTAGTTTTTAGTTTTTTTCGTTGGATTAATCGGTATACTACTCGATTACAAAAATAGTCGATAGCTGCAGCCCTACCTGTGTGCAATTTGGTGCTCTATTGGAGGATTTATTGAGCAAGCTCAACACATCTTGTTTTAGAGTTTGAAACCTTTTTATTATAATTTTAGCATGGTGATCCAACAAGTAGTTGTGCACGAATGCCGGGAAAGCAGCCCAACTCAATAAATGGATAGTTTAGAGGAGGGCATTCTGGCAGCCTAGTCAATACAGGAAGCAGCAACATGGTGAGGCATCAGCACGATGTAGTGGGCAGTTCAGTCCATAAGTCTTAAGGAGAGATATTATGGGATGCAAGAGAATAGCTCTACGCTTCTTTAAAAAGTGAAGGGCTACTGTCAGACAGCTGAAATGCAAGTGCTAGCTGGATATCACGGCTGAAAGGATGATATTGTGGATGCTTTTAGACATCATCAAGAGTGAACAGAAGGCAACGTTCGAAATATAGGAAGAACTGCAACAATTTAATTATACAAATTTGGGGGACATAGGTCTTAGAAAAATCCCTTTAAAGTGATTTTTGATAGGCATTTTTTAGTGCTCCATGAAGCACCAAAAAATCTATCCTCAATACCATTTTGTCAAAAATATATATTTGTTATAATTACTTTATTTAAATGGTAAAAAGGACATGACTAGGGAGTTTAGTTGCAATGCAAAAAACGGCACTTGTTATCAGGTACAGTACTAGCCTTTCATTCACCCATGGTAATGGTTCAGGTTTTCCCCCTAAAGCAATCATTGATGATGGCCCAATTATTATTCTACCCTTATACTGCCCAGCTGCCAGTGGCTGGCGCCCCTCGTCTCTTCCACTATACAGATGAGTCAGCTACCAAAACAGAATGTACCCCAATCCTGTTATTAACGCTGGTACCAGTGATAACATCAACATTTAGCTCCATAGGCACATGCCTCTCTACCCTCAATAGATATGCCTTTGATTTGAGATTCTACAGATGTGAAACAACGTGTAGAGGGCAGAGATGGGGGTAGGGGTTTGACATCTTGCTAATCTGGGAAGACTTAGGACAGAGATACTGAGTGGGGCATATTTAGTAATACTGATGCACAGCTAAAAAGTATTGGAAAGAAGAATTTCGGGCTCAGCAAATATGTTGATCAGCCTGAACACTTTTTAACGCAATTGACTCAGGGAACTACCAGTAACCAAAGGTTTATAAATGCTCATGTGCTATTTTCATGAATATTTCTAAGCTGTACTATAAGTACTGTTTTGAATTATGTATGCAACTACTTCTCATTAGCTTTCGTCTCATTATGGAAAGATTTGGGGGTGTTCCGATGATGCCATTGTCCTTCTCCCAAGGGCCATTTTTCACATTTTGGTCTGAGGCTTAGACAGTTCTCCATTTCTCCCCTCTGAGCACCTCATGATCCAAATTTGATGATTACTGGGTATATGCATATGCTTGTATAATGGGACACCAGCGCAAGGCTTGCAATATGGTCCGAATACAGCTCTGACAGTTTATCAGGAGATGATTTGTATTTGCATTATTTATTGCTGTTTTCAACCCTGTCTACAGTAAAGTGGATATTAACAGCTAAGCATTAAATATTACATATACCTTTCTAGGAAATTGTATTTCTTTTTGGCAGAATGTAATAACCTAAACCTACTATGCATAAGTGCAGAATTATGCTTCTGGAAATGCATAGCAAGCAAGCAACATGTCAGGTTCATGCAACTCATGCAAAATTGTTTGCACAGTCAGGTAGTGCATATTATTAGCCACATGAACACATAATTGTGCTTTAAAAAATAAATAAAAATCTTATCTAATGTGGCTTTATTGTACTTTTCTACAGATGAAATCCAAAGCAATAGGCTTTACTGCACCAAATCTATCTGTGCAAACAGCACATTAGTGTTTAATGGACGGCTGCTTATAAGAACAGAAAACAAAGCCATCATTCTACAAACTAAAGCTCCAGAAGTCTAAACAGATTAGTTTTACCAAGCATATGAGTACCTCAGATGGGAGATCAAGGAATTTTAATTAATTTTAATAAAATGGCATTTGCAGTTTGTTTTGTCTCCTCTCTCTGTTTGCATATTCTAATTTACTAGTCATTAAACAAAAATATGGAATTATTGCTTGCATTTAAGAGATAAACTATGACATTCATCATTCTGCACTTCCAGATGACTGCAACTGGACAACTAGATAGGCAATGTAAGCAATGAATGGTATGGATTTCAATGACTAGGCTACTCTCTATATGTCCTGATTGAGATAGATGTCGTTTTTGTCCATGTCCCAACAGACTACACATGACCCCCCTTCCCTCATATAAGTCCATAATGCAAATCACAACTTTGGTCTGTGTTTAATGGATCATGTACCTGGAGACCTATTGGAGACATTTGATCTGTATGAGCATACAGAGTATTAAAACTCTTTTGTGTGTTGCACAAACAACACAATGTTTAATACAGATGTCTGTACGAACATGGATATAGTGATTATGATTTACAGTACAACCAGCAGCTTTTGATGAAGAAGTTGAAATAGTCTTAGCCATCTTCTAGAAATTGGATTCCTGGACAGGTTTTTGCCACTAATAGAAATAGCAAAGGGAGTGGGACCAACTAAGGCTGGTACACACAGCTCTCCCCATCACAAAAACAGCTTATCTCTATGGTGAGTATAAAGCTGATGGAGGAGATAAAAACACTATCCTATTCTGGCCTTGGTGGCAAACCCTGCCTTTATAATAAGAGGCCTTATTTGGCATAGGGCTCCTTCTATTAACTATACACCACCGGTAGAATACATGGACCTTTCTTCTTCAGCATGCTTTTTAGCCTTTGTCTTAATCATGACCACATTGTGTTATCACAGTTTTTTGTTGTGTTATAATTGAGTAGCATTTTACATGCATTTTAAGAAAGCCATTGGAGGCAGTTCTAGCTTGGAGATGATTATTATTAGGCACCTGGCTGGGGGATTTTTTTCTACTGTTTGAGTGTAAGTGTGTACTGTGACCTGTCAGGTCATAGCGCAGCTCACAGCATTGGCAGAGGGAGATCAGGGGGCAGTGAGTGCAAAAAGAATTCACAGGATCTGTGATTGACAGCGCCATCTGGAGTAGGAGAGGTAAGCTCAATTATTTATTTTAGGTCTGATCTGAGGTCCCATGGGGGGTTTAATAAGAAATGGAGGTTTAATCTGAGGTCTAATGGGGGTCTGATTTGAGGTCTGATGAGGAATTGATTTGAGTGTATTATAGGGGTCTGATGAGGAATGTGCGGTCTGATGAGGAATGGGTGGTCTGATTTGGGAGTCTGATCTGAGGTCTTATTTTCCTCCTCTAAAATCTAGGTGCATGAAATGATCAGGTGTGTCTTATGGTACAGGAAATTTTGTATCTATCTCTTTACCTATTTGTCTATCCGTTCATCCGTCAATCCAGATATCTGCATCTAACACACATCTTTCTGTCTGTCTGTCTAACTAGAAGCTCTCCTACAAATAGTAGCAATAAGGTATGTAGCAATGTTTGACTTTGACTTGTATGTTTTCATTATGTCAACATCTGACATTTGACTAACAATTGTTGGTATCATCTTACATCCAGAAGCAAATGCAATAGCTTTGCTTTTTGAGTAATAGTGTCAATGAAAATACTTCTGAGAAAAGGTTATATTTCTGTTATTAAAATGTGTTGCCATTTTATTATTACTTGTCCAATTTCTGCCAGGCTCCAAAATAGTTTTATCAAAACCTCCCAGCAAAGAATCTGATATTATCATTCTGTAGATTTTACATGAATTATGTTAATAATATTATTGGAGAAATGATATGCTGATATATGTGAATTTTACATCACAGAAAAAATGTGAAGACTGAGCACGCTGTATATTGCAAGCACAGGAGGAATTATATGTGGATAACACACATGTTCAATGGATATTCCCCAAAACATGGGGAATATCCATAACAATTTGGCCCTTGTCGGTTGTCCATTTTCCTGCTTCAAAGATTAAGCAGCGTCACCTGCTGCCTAACATATCTCTCCCTTCTTAGATGCCAATTTTATTAATGAATCAATATTATTCATGGCAGGAGTCAGTGGTATTAATATTATAAATGATTGGTGTAGTGCCCTTTAAAATATACTTCACACTGACATAATTTATATTCAATGGTGTAGGAAGAGAGAAGACTTTATCTAAATATCAAACACAAAGGAAGACTATGAAAAAAATTAAGAAATAAACCATAACTACAGTAAATTAGTTTTTTTTCTTTTTAACAAAGTGATCATTTCAATCAGCCTCTATTCTTTATATACTGTATCTACATTGAGCTCGTACTGTACAGCTGCTGAAGTGGATATCCTCTTGAAATTGTTGCTGTCACATTTATGAGGTATTTTCCCTTAAAATACATAATTCTTCCGTTGCTTTGTTAGTTTATCTTTGGTTTTACTATCCGGACATTTAAGTTCTGATTAGGCATTCATGACAACCACCATGCTCACGATCCAATTATATTGTTTCATCTATCAACCATGATCAGCAAACTCTTTTTCAGAAAAGTTGCCACAATTCTTCCTCTTTTACTGGAGAGACTGAATTTTAATTTGATACCATGTACTGTCATGTCTGGTAGAAGCAGTGGGAGGATAACTCTATGAAAGTTATAGGACTCTTGCAAACTGCCATCATAGGACTCCTATTAAAGTGCATAACGCCTTGACTGTACCTTTATTTACTCCCAATTGCATACTCATACAGATTCCTAACAAATTTGATAGAAAACAAGCATGGTGTACTACATATGGAATTATCAACCCCTTAGAAGCAATACTTTCAAGGGAGAATATCGCCATACATATGACACCTCACAGGGCATATACTGAAACTTACATGTGGTCTTATATATGGATTAGGGATGACTGAATTTCATATTTTGAAGTTTGTGTGCGGGTTTGTGTGGTATTTACTGAATTGAGTTATGGATTCTGTTACGACGGACCATAACGCAATTCCATGACGGAATGCCTTTAGAGGCATTTCGTTATTAATTACGTCATAATAATAGTCTATGGCCTGTGTGATGAGACCAATCTCGCCACATTGCATTGGAGACGCCTGGTTGCCCGCCTGCTTCCTTTAGACTATGGCCCCATGTTGAAACGCTTGATTTTCCCCTGCAGAGGGTCAAGCCGGGTCTGCCGGAGTGTTCCACAAGGAGGGAGCCATGTGACAGAACCATCTCTCTTTGGAATTGTATTGTATGTTATGTGAGGGTACCCAGATAGCCATGCCATGGAGCCTGTTCGTGAAATTAAAGACTTTGGCTCCATGGCGATTCTATTGTATTCGTGTAGTCTGAGTGCCATTCACCTAATAATATGCACTCAGACCTGAGCTATCTGGGGATATGTTAAATGTCTGTGTTTGCTGTGGGGGTGTGCCATTGTGTGTTTAAATGGTGATTTCTGTCCTGTTGTCTCCACATGTGTATTGGCGATTTCCCTTTGTCCAGGGAGATAATTGAATTACTCCACGGTTGTCTCCAGGGCAGAGAGGAGGAAACCATGATGCATTGTGGGGATGTATTGTGTCTGTGTGTCCTGAATTGCTGCTTATCTGTCCTCTGTCACAGTCTTCCATCTGGTCCCCCTAGGGGAGTGTCCACCAGATGGGGACCTGCATAAATACGGGCGGGTAGCCCTCAGTAAAGAGAGATTCTGATTTACCCTCAACATAGAGCTTGGTCTCGTTTTTGGGGGGATTTATTGTATGCTGTTCCAGTTCAAGTGTAAACCTTTCATATGGTTTTTCCTATTCGGCTGTATGCAGCATTCATATGGTTTCCAGTTCGGGAGAGGAGCGTCTTTAGTAGCTGCCTTTACATCTGCAAAGGGAATATCTCTTAAACGGCTTTTACTCCCTTTTATGCCCGGGGTACCGGCCTGCATAACGGATCCGTCCAGTTTACGTTATGCAGGAGAGTACTCCATAACGGAATTTTATGGAATCCATAACGCAATTCAGTAAATACCACAACACGAACCCGCACACGAACTTCAAAATATGAAATTCGCTCATCCCTAATATGGACACATGTGATCCATACCAATCCTTTATTTCCATTCAAAAATTTTCATAGTCATATGGTATGTTGGATGATAAAATAGTAGCATAAATAAAATTCAATTGCACATGTTCTGAATACTGTCACCATGACTATAATGCACCACTTAATAATTCAACAAAATGATGTTTACTTTAGTAATCAAAGGACTTGTATGCTATTTTTGTACAAGGTAGCCCACAAAAAAGAAGCCCGCATCCAGTGATGGGAAGATGAACGAGCAAGTGGATTATATATATATTATTTTTTTTTACCCACAAGTCACAAAAGATGTTGAAAGTGGTCCCCGTTCCCATCTATGCATCTTTGGGCACATTGGATTATGCTTGTGATGTTGCGGATAGTGTTTGTGATGTTTTCCTTGAGTTCATTCAGGGGATGTGGATTGTTAGCAAACACTTTCCGTTTTAAATTTCCCCACAGATAAAAATCGCATGTGGTCAAGTCTGGGGAACGTGATGGCCATAACGCCTAGCTCACAGTTCGCTCCTCCGTAAACAGTTCATGAACCCGAGCCAGTGAGTTCTGTGAGGTGTGGCATGTTGCCCCATCTTGTTGGAAAAAACAGGAAATTTTTACTTCTGGTGTTAGTTTGTAAAACTGTTCAAATATGTCCAGGTAAATTGTGGTATTCACAGATGATTTGAAGAAAATTGAGCCTTTATTCGTGTTCCTGACACTGTGTACCAAATGCCAATTTTCTGGTCCTGAAGTGGTGTTTTGTGAGTCAAATTGGGATTTTCAGCAGACCAGTACCTCGTAATCTGGGAATTAAAGTGACATGATTAATGAAACCAAGCTTCGTCCTTCTCGAAGTACAGCGATTAAAAAATCATCAGCAACCAAGTAATTTGCTTGTTTAGCTTTCAGTTCCTGCACACACGTTATTCGGTACAGTTTCAGGTTCAGAGATTTCAGCACTCACTGACACGTCGTTCGTGATACACCAACTTGTTGAGACAGTCTTCGAGTTGATTTTTGGGGGCTACTTGCAATCTTCTGTTGAATTTCATGCACAAATTTAGCAGTCCTGTTCGATGGAGGCCTCAGTTTATTCATGTTTGAAACAGAGCCAGTTTGATGACATTTCTTAATCAGACTCTTGAGACAATGTATAGCTAGCTGGTGGTTTAGTTCCTGGGTACTTGTTGGCAAAGGTCTCTTGCGTTTCCTACAGAGCTCTGAAAAATTTAAAGGTGAGCTCTGATTGGTTGCTATGGTTGCTGTCTAAGACAGATTTACTGTTAGGCAGCGTAAACCTTAACGGAAATCTTAGATAACCTGAACCTTGTATGCCGAACTTGAAAACACAAGTTCGCTCAACACTAGACAGGAGTGCAGGAACTTAAGTATCAACTTCCTGTTAGTGAATTAGGAGGAAAAAAAATGCCTATGGCATGAGCAACTGAGCTTTGATGGGAAAAGCTACATTAGGATACTGTATATGAGAATATAAGAGAATTTTGCAAAGAAAGCGATATAGCGAAGGCGGCACAGCTAAAAGCTCAGTCAAAAGGCATGCCAACCAAACCTCAAACCTAAATGAACGCACCTTTTGAGTCTTCACTAAACAACGGCGGTGCACAAGCCAATCAAAAGAATACAAAACTACTGTAGAAGAAGGTAAAGGAGGCGGCACTTACCCATGCAGTTCAATAAAAATGATCCTTTATTTTATACGGGATGCAAATACAGTATCAGCAGAAGTAGCGTGGGCCGATAGCAAATAGTCCACACATAGCAGCAACGCCTGTTTCGTGCAGGACCGCGCTTCCCCGTATGAAATAAAGGATCATTTTTATTGAACTGCATGGGTTAGTCTGCCTCCTTTACCTTCTACTACAGTAGTATAAGAGAATTCTGGACACAGCAATTAACAGCGTTTACAAAGAGATAGACTGGAATATCTTACTTAAATAGAAAACCACAAGATGACTATCTGTAGTGGGGACTGCTTGCCATCAAAGTCCTGTGATTACAGCAGCATCAACATTGTTTAAAGCAAGAAGTCTCTTGATCTACAGTGTATGACTAGCGAATGAGGAGGAGTATAACATTGAGTTTTGGCATGAACAGCTAAGCTTTTAAAGGAAAGACTCCAAAAGGATACTATATATGAAGATGTAAGATCACAGTGAAGTTTAGAATTTTGTTTTTGTTCTTTCAGGATGAGGTCAATTTGAGCCTTAAAGACACCAATTTTTATTTTATTTTTTTGCATCAGAGGATTCCAAGAGCTATAATTTGTCTATTTCTTCATCAACATAAGCTGTACAAGGGCTTGTTTTCTATGTATAATGAGTTATGAAATGTGTTGTAAAAAACCCTCTATTTTGTGTTAAAATGTTGCACTGTTCACTGTGCAGCATACATAATTTATAACCTTTACTTAATGTCAGTTCAACTATGGTGGTACCAAATTTATTTAGTGTTTTTATATTTTATAACTTTTCAATTATAAAATGTATAAAAATTTTTTTGTGTGCTGTAATATTCTATGATGCAAAACATTTTTGTTTTTTCCATTGACAAAGGTGTGTGAGGGCTTTTGTGTTTTTTTTTTTTCTGGCCGGGGAAACAGGAGTTGCAAAACACATTACTGGACTTGTCCAGAAGCAGACATGACTACTGTTATAGTACACTGCAATACTTCTGTATTGCAGTTAATTATCCATGTTAGCCTAACACTGGAGATGACAGATCCCTCCCCCCCCCCACCGCCATGACAAGGTGTCAGTGCCTCTGTTAAATTTTTGGGATGTAGAGGTCTCTTTTTACCACTGCATATAGGGCGTAAAGCTGCTGAGATTGAAGTTACTTGTTATCTTGGCAGTTTGTATGTAACAGGAGGCCACTTCTATGGATTGCATAGGCTTAGCTCGTATGTCCATGCCATTGCATGGACATTTCTATGTGTCCATTTGCAGTAAGGAACAGCTAAAATGGATATGCCGTTACTGCATGTTCATATGTGGGAGAGGTTATGACTAGGGATGAGCGAACTCGAACTGTATAGTTCGGGTTCGTACCGAATTTTGGGGTGTCCGTGACACGGACCCGAACCCGGACATTTTCGTAAAAGTCCGGGTTCGGGTTCGGTGTTCGTCGCTTTCTTCGCGCTTTTGTGACGCTTTCTTGGCGCTTTTTGAAAGGCTGCAAAGCAGCCAATCAACAAGCGTCATACTACTTGCCCCAAGAGGCCATCACAGCCATGCCTACTATTGGCATGGCTGTGATTGGCCAGAGCACCATGTGACCCAGCCTCTATTTAAGCTGGAGTCACATAGCGCCGCCCGTCACTCTGCTCTGATTAGCGTAGGGAGAGGTTGCGGCTGCGACAGTAGGGCGAGATTAGGCAGATTAACTCCTCCAAAGGACTTGATTAACTGATCGATCTGCAGCTGTGGATCATTGAGCTGCTGATCCTCAATTGCTCACTGTTTTTAGGCTGCACAGACCGTTTGTCAGTCACATTTTTCTGGGGTGATCGGCGGCCATTTTGTGTCTTGTGGTGCGCCAGCACAAGCTGCGACCAAGTGCATTTAACCCTCAATGGTGTGGTTGTTTTTTGGCTAAAGCCTACATCAGGGTGAAGCTGTCACACCAAGTGCATTTAACCAGCAATAGTCTGTTCATTTTTTGGCCATATACAAAATCAGGGGCAAGCTGCGCCTGTCACCAAGTGCATTTAACCCTCAATGGTGTGGTTGTTTTTTGGCTAAAGCCTACATCAGGGTGAAGCTGTCACACCAAGTGCATTTAACCAGCAATAGTCTGTTCATTTTTTGGCCATATACTAAATCAGGGGCAAGCTGCGCCTGTCACCAAGTGCATTTAACCCTCAATGGTGTGGTTGTTTTTTGGCTAAAGCCTACATCAGGGTGAAGCTGTCACACCAAGTGCATTTAACCAGCAATAGTCTGTTTATTTTTTGGCCATATCCCAGTCTAATTCTGTCACTAAATCCATACCGGTCACCCAGCGCCTAAATACTAGGCCTCAAATTTATATCCAGCTAAATCTGTCCCTAGTGCTGTAGCTGGGCGAGTTATTTAGTGTCCGTTCAAGCACATTTCTTGTTCTGGGTTGAAATACAATTCCCAATTTAGCAATTTCATAATTTAGTGGTTTCTGCTATATCAGAGCTATTTGAAATCTATCCCTAAAAGGGTATATAATATTCAAGGTGCACATTGGGTCATTCAGAATAACTTCACACACACCCGCTACTGTGTATTTCCAAGTCTAATTCTGTCACTAAACCCATACCTGTCACGCAGCGCCTAAATACTAGGCCTCAAATTTATATCCAGCTAAATCTGTCCCTAGTGCTGTAGCTGGGCGAGTTATTTAGTGTCCGTTCAAGCACATTTCTTGTTCTGGGTTGAAATACAATTCCCAATTTAGCAATTTCATAATTTAGTGGTTTCTGCTATATCAGAGCTATTTGAAATCTATCCCTAAAAGGGTATATAATATTCAAGGTGCACATTGGGTCATTCAGAATAACTTCACACACACCCGCTACTGTGTATTTCCAAGTCTAATTCTGGCACTAAACCCATACCTGTCACCCAGCGCCTAAATACTAGGCCTCAAATTTATATCCCGCTAAATCTGTCCTTAGTGCTGTAGCTGGGCGAGTTATTTAGTGTCCGTTCAAGCACATTTCTTGTTCTGGGTTGAAATACAATTCCCAATTTAGCAATTTCATAATTTAGTGGTTTCTGCTATATCAGAGCTATTTGAAATCTATCCCTAAAAGGGTATATAATATTCAAGGTGCACATTGGGTCATTCAGAATAACTTCACACACACCCGCTACTGTGTATTTCTAAGTCTAATTCTGGCACTAAACCCATACCTGTCACCCAGCGCCTAAATACTAGGCCTCAAATTTATATCCCGCTAAATCTGTCCTTAGTGCTGTAGCTGGGCGAGTTATTTAGTGTCCGTTCAAGCACATTTCTTGTTCTGGGTTGAAATACAATTCCCAATTTAGCAATTTCATAATTTAGTGGTTTCTGCTATATCAGAGCTATTTGAAATCTATCCCTAAAAGGGTATATAATATTCAAGGTGCACATTGGGTCATTCAGAATAACTTCACACACACCCGCTACTGTGTATTTCCAAGTCTAATTCTGGCACTAAACCCATACCTGTCACCCAGCGCCTAAATACTAGGCCTCAAATTTATATCCCGCTAAATCTGTCCTTAGTGCTGTAGCTGGGCGAGTTATTTAGTGTCCGTTCAAGCACATTTCTTGTTCTGGGTTGAAATACAATTCCCAATTTAGCAATTTCATAATTTAGTGGTTTCTGCTATATCAGAGCTATTTGAAATCTATCCCTAAAAGGGTATATAATATTCAAGGTGCACATTGGGTCATTCAGAATAACTTCACACACACCCGCTACTGTGTATTTCCAAGTCTAATTCTGGCACTAAACCCATACCTGTCACCCAGCGCCTAAATACTAGGCCTCAAATTTATATCCCGCTAAATCTGTCCTTAGTGCTGTAGCTGGGCGAGTTATTTAGTGTCCGTTCAAGCACATTTCTTGTTCTGGGTTGAAATACAATTCCCAATTTAGCAATTTCATAATTTAGTGGTTTCTGCTATATCAGAGCTATTTGAAATCTATCCCTAAAAGGGTATATAATATTCAAGGTGCACATAGGGTCATTCAGAATAACTTCACACACCCGCTACTGTGCATTTCCAAATCTAATTCTGTCACTAAACCCATACCTGTCACCCAGCGCCTAAATACTAGGCCTCAAATTTATATCCCGCTAAATCTCTCGTTACCGCTGTCCTGTTGTGGCTGGGAAAGTTATTTAGTGTCCGTCAAAGCACATTTTTTGTTCTGGGTTGAAATACAATTCCCAATTTAGCAATTTCATAATTTAGTCGTTTCTGCTATATCAGAGCTATTTGAAATCTATCCCTAAAAGGGTAGATCATATTGAAGGTGCACATAGGGTCATTCAGAATAACTTCACACACACGCTTCTGTGCATTTCCAAGTCTAATTCTGTCACTAAATCCATACCGGTCACCCAGCGCCTAAATACTAGGCCTCAAATTTATATCCCGCTGAATTTGAATACAATACATTGGGCCAAATAATATATTTGTTGTTGTGGTGAACCATAACAATGAGAAAAACATCTAGTAAGGGACGCGGACGTGGACATGGTCGTGGTGGTGTTAGTGGACCCTCTGGTGCTGGGAGAGGACGTGGCCGTTCTGCCACATCCACACGTCCTAGTGTACCAACTACCTCAGGTCCCAGTAGCCGCCAGAATTTACAGCGATATATGGTGGGGCCCAATGCCGTTCTAAGGATGGTAAGGCCTGAGCAGGTACAGGCATTAGTCAATTGGGTGGCCGACAGTGGATCCAGCACGTTCACATTATCTCCCACCCAGTCTTCTGCAGAAAGCGCACAGATGGCGCCTGAAAACCAACCCCATCAGTCTGTCACATCACCCCCATGCATACCAGGGAAACTGTCTCAGCCTCAAGTTATGCAGCAGTCTCTTATGCTGTTTGAAGACTCCGCTGGCAGGGTTTCCCAAGGGCATCCACCTAGCCCTTCCCCAGCGGTGAAAGACATAGAATGCACTGACGCACAACCACTTATGTTTCCTGATGATGAGGACATGGGAATACCACCTCAGCATGTCTCTGATGATGACGAAACACAGGTGCCAACTGCTGCGTCTTTCTGCAGTGTGCAGACTGAACAGGAGGTCAGGGATCAAGACTGGGTGGAAGACGATGCAGGGGACGATGAGGTCCTAGACCCCACATGGAATGAAGGTCGTGCCACTGACTTTCACAGTTCGGAGGAAGAGGCAGTGGTGAGACCGAGCCAACAGCGTAGCAAAAGAGGGAGCAGTGGGCAAAAGCAGAACACCCGCCGCCAAGAGACTCCGCCTGCTACTGACCGCCGCCATCTGGGACCGAGCACCCCAAAGGCAGCTTCAAGGAGTTCCCTGGCATGGCACTTCTTCAAACAATGTGCTGACGACAAGACCCGAGTGGTTTGCACGCTGTGCCATCAGAGCCTGAAGCGAGGCATTAACGTTCTGAACCTGAGCACAACCTGCATGACCAGGCACCTGCATGCAAAGCATGAACTGCAGTGGAGTAAACACCTTAAAACCAAGGAAGTCACTCAGGCTCCCCCTGCTACCTCTTCTGCTGCTGCCGCCTCGGCCTATTCTGCTGCTGCCGCCTCGGCCTCTTCCTCCGCCTCTGGAGGAACGTTGGCACCTGCCGCCCAGCAAACAGGGGATGTACCACCAACACCACCACCACCACCTCCGTCACCAAGCGTCTCAACCATGTCACACGCCAGCGTTCAGCTCTCCATCTCACAAACATTTGATAGAAAGCGTAAATTCCCACCTAGCCACCCTCGATCCCTGGCCCTGAATGCCAGCATTTCTAAACTACTGGCCTATGAAATGCTGTCATTTAGGCTGGTGGACACAGACAGCTTCAAACAGCTCATGTCGCTTGCTGTCCCACAGTATGTTGTTCCCAGCCGGCACTACTTCTCCAAGAGAGCCGTGCCTTCCCTGCACAACCAAGTATCCGATAAAATCAAGTGTGCACTGCGCAACGCCATCTGTGGCAAGGTCCACCTAACCACAGATACGTGGACCAGTAAGCACGGCCAGGGACGCTATATCTCCCTAACTGCACACTGGGTAAATGTAGTGGCAGCTGGGCCCCAGGCGGAGAGCTGTTTGGCGCACGTCCTTCCGCCGCCAAGGATCGCAGGGCAACATTCTTTGCCTCCTGTTGCCACCTCCTCCTTCTCGGCTTCCTCCTCCTCTTCTTCCACCTGCTCATCCAGTCAGCCACACACCTTCACCACCAACTTCAGCACAGCCCGGGGTAAACGTCAGCAGGCCATTCTGAAACTCATATGTTTGGGGGACAGGCCCCACACCGCACAGGAGTTGTGGCGGGGTATAGAACAACAGACCGACGAGTGGTTGCTGCCGGTGAGCCTCAAGCCCGGCCTGGTGGTGTGTGATAATAGGCGAAATCTCGTTGCAGCTCTGGGACTAGCCAATTTGACGCACATCCCTTGCTTGGCGCATGTGCTGAATTTGGTGGTGCAGAAGTTCATTCACAACTACCCCGACATGTCAGAGCTGCTGCATAAAGTGCGGGCCGTCTGTTCGCGCTTCCGGCGTTCACATCCTGCTGCTGCTCGCCTGTCTGCGCTACAGCGTAACTTCGGCCTTCCCGCTCACCGCCTCATATGCGACGTGCCCACCAGGTGGAACTCCACCTTGCACATGCTGGACAGACTGTGCGAGCAGCAGCAGGCCATAGTGGAGTTTCAGCTGCAGCACGCACGGGTCAGTCGCACTACAGAACAGCACCACTTCACCACCAATGACTGGGCCTCCATGCGAGACCTGTGTGCCCTGTTGCGCTGTTTCGAGTACTCCACCAACATGGCCAGTGGCGATGACACCGTTATCAGCGTTACAATACCACTTCTATGTCTCCTTGAGAAAACACTTAGGGCGATGATGGAAGAGGAGGTGGCCCAGGAGGAGGAGGAGGAGGAGGAGGAAGAGGGGTCATTTTTAGCACTTTCAGGCCAGTCTCTTCGAAGTGACTCAGAGGGAGGTTTTTGGCAACAGCAGAGGCCAGGTACAAATGTGGCCAGCCAGGGCCCACTACTGGAGGACGAGGAGGACGAGGATGAGGAGGAGGTGGAGGAGGATGAGGATGAAGCATGGTCACAGCGGGGTGGCACCCAACGCAGCTCGGGTCCATCACTGGTGCGTGGCTGGGGGGAAAGGCAGGACGATGACGATACGCCTCCCACAGAGGACAGCTTGTCCTTATCCCTGGGCAGCCTGGCACACATGAGCGACTACATGCTGCAGTGCCTGCGCAACGACAGCAGAGTTGCCCACATTTTAACCTGTGCGGACTACTGGGTTGCCACCCTGCTGGATCCACGCTACAAAGACAATGTGCCCACCTTACTTCCTGCACTGGAGCGTGATAGGAAGATGCGCGAGTACAAGCGCACGTTGGTAGACGCGCTACTGAGAGCATTCCCAAATGTCACAGGGGAACAAGTGGAAGCCCAAGGCCAAGGCAGAGGAGGAGCAAGAGGTCGCCAAGGCAGCTGTGTCACGGCCAGCTCCTCTGAGGGCAGGGTTAGCATGGCAGAGATGTGGAAAACTTTTGTCAACACGCCACAGCTAACTGCACCACCACCTGATACGCAACGTGTTAGCAGGAGGCAACATTTCACTAACATGGTGGAACAGTACGTGTGCACACCCCTCCACGTACTGACTGATGGTTCGGCCCCATTCAACTTCTGGGTCTCTAAATTGTCCACGTGGCCAGAGCTAGCCTTTTATGCCTTGGAGGTGCTGGCCTGCCCGGCAGCCAGCGTTTTGTCTGAACGTGTATTCAGCACGGCAGGGGGCGTCATTACAGACAAACGCAGCCGCCTGTCTACAGCCAATGTGGACAAGCTGACGTTCATAAAAATGAACCAGGCATGGATCCCACAGGACCTGTCCGTCCCTTGTCCAGATTAGACATTAACTACCTCCCCATAACCATATATTATTGGACTCCAGGGCACTTCCTCATTCAATCCTATTTTTATTTTCATTTTACCATTATATTGCGATGCTACCCAAAGTTGAATGAACCTCTCCTCTGCCTGTGTGCTAGGCCTAAATATATGCCAATGGACTGTTGCAGTGGTGGCTGACATGAAGCCTGATTCTCTGCTATGACATGCAGACTAATTCTCTGCTGACATGAAGCCAGATTGTCTGTTACGGGACCTCTCTCCTCTGCCTGGGTGCTGGGCCTAAATTTATGACAATGGACTGTTGCAGTGGTGGCTGACGTGAAGCCTCATTCTCTGCTATGACATGCAGACTGATTCTCTGCTGACATGAAGCCAGATTGTCTGTTACGGGACCTCTCTCCTCTGCCTGTGTGTGTGCTGGGCCTAAATATATGCCAATGGACTGTTGCAGTGGTGGCTGACGTGAAGCCTCATTCTCTGCTATGACATGCAGACTAATTCTCTGCTGACATGAAGACAGATTCTCTGTTACGGGACCTCCCTCCTCTGCCTGGGTGCTGGGCCTAAATATATGCCAATGGACTGTTGCAGTGGTGGCTGACGTGAAGCCTCATTCTCTGCTATGACATGCAGACTGATTCTCTGCTGACATGAAGCCAGATCGTCTGTTACGGGACCTCTCTGCTCTGCCTGTGTGCTAGGCCTAAATATATGCCAATGGACTGTTGCAGTGGTGGGTGACGTGAAGCCTCATTCTCTGCTATGACATGCAGACTGATTCTCTGCTGTCATGAAGCCAGATTGTCTGTTACGGGACCTCTCTGCTCTGCCTGTGTGCTAGGCCTAAATATATGCCAATGGACTGTTGCAGTGGTGGGTGACGTGAAGCCTCATTCTCTGCTATGACATGCAGACTGATTCTCTGCTGACATGAAGCCAGATTGTCTGTTACGGGACCTCTCTCCTCTGCCTGTGTGCTAGGCCTAAATATATGCCAATGGACTGTTGCAGTGGTGGCTGACGTGAAGCCTCATTCTCTGCTATGACATGCAGACTAATTCTCTGCTGACATGAAGCCAGATTGTCTGTTACGGGACCTCTCTCCTCTGCCTGGGTGCTGGGCCTAAATTTATGACAATGGACTGTTGCAGTGGTGGCTGACGTGAAGCCTGATTCTCTGCTATGACATGCAGACTGATTCTCTGCTGACATGAAGCCAGATCCTCTGTTACGGGACCTCTCTCCTCTGCCTGTGTGTGTGCTGGGCCTAAATATATGCCAATGGACTGTTGCAGTGGTGGCTGACGTGAAGCCTCATTCTCTGCTATGACATGCAGACTGATTCTCTGCTGACATGAAGCCAGATTCTCTGTTACGGGACCTCTCTCCTCTGCCTGTGTGTGTGCTGGGCCTAAATATATGCCAATGGACTGTTGCAGTGGTGGCTGACGTGAAGCCTCATTCTCTGCTATGACATGCAGACTAATTCTCTGCTGACATGAAGACAGATTCTCTGTTACGGGACCTCCCTCCTCTGCCTGGGTGCTGGGCCTAAATATATGCCAATGGACTGTTGCAGTGGTGGCTGACGTGAAGCCTCATTCTCTGCTATGACATGCAGACTAATTCTCTGCTGACATGAAGACAGATTCTCTGTTACGGGACCTCTCTCCTCTGCCTGGGTGCCGGGGCCTAAATATCTGAGAATGGACTGTTCCAGTGGTGGGTGACGGGAAGCCAGATTCTCTGCTATGGAACCTCTCTCCAATTGATTTTGGTTAATTTTTATTTTAATTCATTTCCCTATCCACATTTGTTTGCAGGGGATTTACCTACATGTTGCTGCCTTTTGCAGCCCTCTAGCTCTTTCCTGGGCTGTTTTACAGCCTTTTTAGTGCCGAAAAGTTCGGGTCCCCATTGACTTCAATGGGGTTCGGGTTCGGGACGAAGTTCGGATCGGGTTCGGATCCCGAACCCGAACATTTCCGGGATGTTCGGCCGAACTTCTCGAACCCGAACATCCAGGTGTTCGCTCAACTCTAGTTATGACCATAAATGTAATATGAACTCTGATATATGGCAGTCTTAAAGGCTATGGAGATCTTCAGAGCCATTTTTTTAATGATTGATTTACCTCCAATATCGGTGATTTGGGCTGGAGAATTAGATGTCAGCTAAGCTCTCTAATGGATTTATCATGTAATAGCATCCTGCAGTGAGTGTACTGTGAAACATGGAAGCTGTAGAAGTCAAACTGTGCAAACCTATGACAAAATGTTATTTTAACTCATAATACATGTAAATCAATAATTAGAAAATAGGCTCCGAAGATATCTGTGGTCTTTAAGGCTGTCTACAATAAATCTGATCATTAAAAGAATAACATATTTGTATTATAATTGTGAAGTTTTCGAATGTTATTGCAAAATAACAAGATATTTCTGCAACCTTAAGTATATATTTACTAGTATTTACATGTAAAATAAATTACACTACAATTTAAATTAGTTCAGTAGAATATTTTTCTATTACTTGGTATGTATAACTCATATGGATGTCTGAAGCACACTTCATTCAAATATGAAAGTGGAAAAAAATTCAATACATGAAAGAAAGCATCAAATGTGTTGATATCCACTTTGAGATGAATCAGGCTGAGGTTGTTATAGAGGCGAAAATAAAAAATAGCATATACATGTATATGGGAATCCTGTTCAAGGTAAAAAAAGTCTACATTTATTCAAAAAAGATTTTTATTTTTATTCTTGGGATGTGCTCAGAAGTTTAAACAATTCTGTGTTTTGGTAAAATAAGTGAAACAATGATAAAATGCAGCTAAGTATCATGCTTATTATTGTAATTGCCCTAATTACAATGTTCTCTAATAGTAAAAAAAATAATACACTTCATGTTAGCAGCAACCATTATCTACTAGGCAGAAGAATAATAAGTATCAAAAAATCCATTAACATGAAGGCTAGCATATGATTACATCCATAGTAATGGCAAGGTTTAATATAATCTTGAAGTATGTTTGACCCAGCAGCTAGGATTGATATCTTCTAAAACATTGGTCAAGAATTCAGTTCAGCATATGATGGGACTGCCTGTTGATCTAGCCATATTGGTGTAAGGTAGGAGAAATATTACTTAAAAGGAACCTGTCATGTGGATATTTGATTATAATCTAACTAATTATATACAATCATTAACTACTAAAAAGTGCCTTAGATGTATTCACTTACTGGTGTGACAGATGGTTACCTCATACTATACACACAAAGATGCCGCATGCTAATGAGCTGATTCGAGTCCAGCGTGATGTCATTGAGTCCAGCGTATATTTAATTCAGAACTATAGCCACTCCCCTGCCCACCTGCTGCTGATTCATATGGAAACAAACTGTCATTCAGCAGGAGGTAGGCGGGGAGAGTCAGGAGCTCATGAATATTCATGACTCATCATTATCAGCTGGAGCTTTTCAATACAAGATGTTGGCAGATTGACTGGGTCAATTAAAGAAAGTGACCCAGCATTTTGCTAAGTCACTTATTTATGTTGCCCTTAGTTAGGACACCATAAAACTGGTGACAGGTTCCCTTTAACCCCTTAAGGACTCAACCCTATTTCACCTTAAGGACTTGGCCATTTTTTGCAAATCTGACCAGTGTCACTTTAAGTGCTGATAACTTTAAAACACTTTGACTTATCCAGGCCATTCTGAGACTGTTTTTTCGTCACATACTGTACTTCATGACACTGGTAAAATGAAGTTAAAAAAATAAAAAAATTGCATAATAAAATACCTAATTTACCAAAAATGTCTCTACTTCTGTAATACATAGTAATACCCCCAAAAATTGTGATGACTTAACATTCCCCATATGTCTACTTCATGATTGAATTATTTTGGGAATGATATTTTATATTTTGGGGATGTTATAAGGCTTAGAAGTTTAGAAGCAAATCTTGAAATTTTTCAGAAATTTACAAAAAAACAATTTTTAGGGACCACTACAGGTCTGAAGTCACTTTGCGAGGCTTACATAATAGAAACCGCCCAAAAATGACCCCATTCTATAAACTACACCCCTCAAGGTATTCAAAACTGATTTTACAAACTTCGTTAACCCTTTAGGTGTTGCACAAGAGTTATTGGCAAATGGGGATGAAATTTGAGAATTTTTTTGCCAAATTTTTCATTTTAACCCATTTTTTCCACTAACAAAGCAAGGGTTAACAGCCAAACAAAACTGTATCTTTATTGCTCTGACTCTGCCGTTTACAGAAACACCCCATATGTGGCCGTATTGTTTTTGGAAGCCAGATTTTGCTGGACTGTTTTTTTTACACCATGTCCCATTTGAAGCCCCCCTGATGCACCCCTAGAGTAGAAACGCCATAAAAGTGACCCCATCTAAGAAACTACACCCCTCAAGGTATTCAAACTTATTTTACAAACTTTGTTAACCCTTTAGGTGTTGCACAAGATTTAATGGAAAATAGAGATACAATTTCAAAATTTCACTTTTTTGGCAGATTTTCCATTTTAATATACAAAGCAAGGGTTAACAGACAAACAAAACTCATTATTTATGACCCTGATTCTGTAGTTTACAGAAACACCCCATATGTGGTCGTAAACTGTTGTACGGGCACACGGCAGGGCGCAGAAGGAAAGGAATGCCATACGGTTTTTGGAAGGCAGATTTTGCTGGACTGGTTTTTTTGACACCATGTCCCATTTGAAGCCCCCCTGTTGCACCCCTAGAGTAGAAACTCCAAAAAAGTGACCCCATTTTAGAAAGTACGGAATAGGGTGGCAGCTTTGTTGGTACTAGTTTAGGGTACATATGATTTTTGGTTATTTACAACATTCTTCTGACAGGTTAGATCATGTGGTAATTTTATAGAGCAGGTTGTCACGGACGCGGCAATACCTAATATGTATACAATTTTTTTTATTTATGTACGTTTTATACAATAACTTCATTTTTAAAACCCCAAAAATTTTTTGTGTCTCCATAGTCTAAGAGCCATAGTTTTTTCAGTTTTTGGGCGATTATCTTGAGTAGGGTCTCATTTTTTGCGGGATGAGATTACGGTTTGATTGGCACTATTTTGGGGTGCATATTACTTTTTGATCGCTTGCTATTACACCTTTTGTGACGTAAGATGACAAAAAATGGCTTTTTTTACACCGTTTTTATTTTTTATTTTTTACGGTGGTCACCTGAGGGGTTAGGTCATGTAATATTTTTATAGAGTTGGTCGATACGGACACGGGGATACTGAATATGTATACTTTATTTTTATTTATGTAAGTTTTACACAATGATTTCATTTTTGAAACAAAAAAAAAATCATGTTTTAGTGTTTCCATAGTCTAAGAGCCATAGTTTTTTCAGTTTTTGGGCGATTATCTTAAGTAGGGTCTCATTTTTTGCGGGATGAGATTACGGTTTGATTAGTACTATTTTGGCGTACATGTGACTTTTTTGATCACTTTTATTACCTTTTTTAAGGTGGGCAAAATTTCAATTTTCTCATAGTTTTTATTTTTTTATTTTTATGGCGTTCACCGTGCGGGGAAAGTAACATGACCGTTTTATAGATCAGGTCGTTGCGGACGCGGCGATACCTAATATGTGTAATGTATTTTATTTTTTTAATTTTTATTCAGTGATAACTGTTTTTTTTTTATCTTAACTTTTTTCACTTTTTTTACATTTTTTTTTACCCAGACCCACTTGGTTCTTGAAGATCCAGTGGGTCTGATGTCTGTATAATACAGTACAGTGCAATATATATTTTAGCATAAATCTGTTCAGCACCATGGACAGCAGGACGCCTGAGAAGGCGTCCTGTTGCCATGGGAACCTTCCCCGTCTGCCACAACTTCGCAGACGGGGAAGGGTAAGCACAGGGCTGCGGGGGGCTGTCGGGGGGCTCTCTCTCTCTCCATCGGGGGGCTGCAAAGGCACAGCAGCCCCCCAATGGAGAGGGAGGGAGCTCCCTGACCGATGACAGTTAACCTTCTCCATACCGCGGTCCGTACGGGTTAAACGGCTGACATCTACACAGATGTCAGCCGTTTATACCAGGGTGTCAGCAATGTGCTGACACCCTGGTATACCCATTAGAAGCCAACGAATCTTCAAGGGGAGGCGGGCGGGGGATCGCGATCCCGCCTGCTGCACCGCCCGCCTCCCGCAACGCCCCCCCTCCTGCGACACCCCCCCACACCACACGCCGGCATAAAATCGTGCAGGGGTGCAGGGGGGGGGGTGAAAAATCTTTATTTTAGGCACTCAAAAAAAAACGGCGTGTGGGGACCGCGGGGATAAGAGACTGCAAAAGATCGCCGATACGGGGGGTCACATGACCCCCCCGTCGTTGTGACAGGATGCCGGCTGAAGACCAGCAAGAAGATTACAGTACCTTCATACCATTTACATTAAATACCTTTATAACAGATCAGAGAATAACCGTTTTTGTGGGTGTTCTTCTTTAAAGATTTATTTATTGGACTGATCAATTTAGAGAGAATAATTAAGTAGTGGCCATACAAGATATACAAAATCTTGGCAGACAAGATATACAAAAATTAGGAAATATTTATTGATAGAGATAGTAAAGAGTTCCAGTCCCTTGCATACAAAATTGCTAATGACAACATATATCCAGCTAATATAAGGAGTCAGAAGTGCCCTGATATATGGTGCTGCTAGATTTGAATCTTAAACATTCTATTAGACAATTAACACTAAGCCCTCATAGAAGAGCCAATATAGGGACAATGTCACATTTAAATATCCTAAATAAATTTATCTTACCAGAAAATGCATTTACACAAAAGTTTGTTTAAAAGAATGGGAATAGCTGTGTAAAATAAAGGACATGTAAGTATTTTCTCATGCATTGGTTTTGTCAAGTTAATACGTTTTAGCCTCCTGCACAGAGATGTCAGGTATTCTGCAACCTGAATCAATATTCATGATGATTCATCATATATATTTAATAGGAACTAGTGCCTCATAAATATTCCTCACCAATGTCGCTGGCTTCAAGTAAAAGGATACAGTGCCTGTATATAGGGAACATAGAAAATATCGACTTTCAGTGTTTGCCAACAGCAGGTATTGTCTGAAATAGTATGCTTTCTAGTTATTGTGAATATAAATAAGGTTTGCCTGAAAAACATATCCCCGTCTATATCCAGATCTGTGTGTTACATCTTTGAAAGGGTACTGTGGTTCTTAGGAGTACCATTGTTCCATTGTGGAACCAATAAAACATACAGAGGGGCTTTATTCAGCTACAGTACATTTGGGAAATCTTCAGACCTTCACTTCTTTGACAGTTTGCAAAGTTGTCTTGTGCTAAAGTAAAAATTATAGTCCCCCCCCCCCATCATTCTGCACTCAATACTCCAATATGAGAAAGTGAAAATAGAATGTTTGCAAAATTATTAAATAGGAAAAACTAACATTTCACATGGACATAAGTATTCAGCCAATTTGGTATGGCAGTTGAAAATTAGCTCTGGGGGCCCATTTGTAGTAAATTCAGTTGATTGGACAAGATTTTGAAAGATAGACCCCTGTCTATATAAGGCCGCACAGTGACAATAAATATCAGAGCAAAAGACAAGCTATGAGGAGGAAAGAACTGCCTGTGGAGCCCAGAGAAATGATCTCATGGATGCACAGGTCTGTAGAAGGGTGCAAAAATATTCAGCTACACTGAATGCTTCCAAGAGCACAGTGGCCTCCACAATTTTTAAATAAAAGATGTTTGTAACAACCAAGACTCTTCCCAGAGCTTTCCTCCTCTCCAAACTAAGTAATTGGGGGAGAAGAGCCATGATAAGAGAGGTGACCAAGAACTCAATGGTCACTCTGACTAAGCTCCAAAGATCCAGTGTGCAGATGGGAACTTCCAGAAGGTCAACCATCACTGTAGCATTCCTCCAAACTGGGCTTTATGGCAGAGTAGCCAGAAGAAACCTCTCCTCAGTAAAAGACACATGAAAGTTTGCAACAAAAAAAAAAAGATTCTCTCGTCTGATGAAACCAAGATTGAACTTTTTGGCCTCAATTTTAAGCGTGATGTCTGGAGGAAGCCAGGCACTGCTCATCACCTGTTCAATACCATCCCAACAGTGAAGCATGATGGTGTTTTTCAGTGGCTGGGACAAAGAGACTAGTCAGAGTTGAGGGAAAGCAGAATGGAGAAAAGTACAGAAAATTTTAATAAAAACTTTATCCAGTTTGCTCTGGACCCCTGACTGGGCCAGAGATTTACCTTACAACAAGACAATTACCGTAAGTACATAGCCAAGACAACACAGGAATTGCTTAATAACAGCTCTGTGAATGTCCTTCAGTGGCTCAGCCAAAGTCCTGACTTGAACCTAACCAGAAGATGGCTGTCTATGGATAGTCCTCACCCAAATTGACAGAGCTTGAGAAGATCTGCAGAGAAGAATTGTATAAAATCCCAAATCCAGGGGACCTTACAAACTTTGTGGCATCATACTCCATTTTTCCAATACATTATATCCATGTTATTAAACATGTTGCATTATAGCAAAAGCATTTTACTGCACTAATACCATTTTATACATTGAAATTAAACACAGAGATGTTTTTTTTGTGTGAAAACCTAAAGTTTCTACATACAGTAGGCTCAGTGCCAGATTAGTTCCAGTATAGCACCCCAATGCCATTTTCTGCTGCTGAGCAATATCAATTTTTTTTCAGTGCATTATATCAGTCCGTGTTATTAAACATGTTGCATCATAGTAACAGCAGTTTACTGCAATAATGACATTTTTTATACCCATCTACTTCACAGCAAACACAGAATTTTTCTATCCATGTTAGTGGGCGCATTACTGCATCAGCAGGTGGTTTCATGTATTTTAGTCCAACTATTTCAAAGTTGGACAAATTTTATTTCAGGTCTAATGGGAAAAAAAAATTCTCAGCAAACACTGCATTGTATTATCCTTGTTTGCAGATGCATACTACATCAAGTGATTTTTCTAACATATCAGTCCAACATAGTTGAACAAGTGTTATTTCAGGCCTAGTGGAAGAAAAAAGTTACGGCAAACACTGTGTTGTTTTATCTATGTTAGCGGATATGTCACACTGTGTGTTTCAAGGAAATTTTACTACAAAAATGTTATTGTTGACTTAGTGATAAAAATTGCATAGTTGAAAGACATTTCACCACAAAAATTGCTCTTTTCCAAAGTAATTTTTCAAAACCATTGTGCAGTGTGTTTATAGAAGGGGAGGGACAATTAATAGCGCCTCTATCCTTAAACACACTTGCAATTTTGCTAGAACTGTTTAATAATAATGTGTTTGTACTAAATGAGTGAACCAGTCGAGATTCCCCTCAAAGTTGGTATATTAACCCCCTCTAGCCTCCTAGGACTCATAGTAATTTTTAGGAAAACTTGCTGTCTCTTCATTTATTTTGTATAATTTTTTTCCCCCTCCCCAAGCTCTGGAATGCAATGACAGCAATAGTAAATGATGATTAACCCCTTAAGGACACGGCCCTATTTCACCTTAAGGACCAGGCCATTTTTTGCAAATCTGACCAGTGTCACTTTAAGTGCTCATAACTTTAAAACGCTTTGACTTACCCAGGCCGTTCTGAGATTGTTTTTCGTCACATATTTTACTTCATGACACTGCTAAAATTGGGTCAAAAAAGTTAATTTTTTTGCATAAAAAATACAATTTTTACCCAAAAATTAGAAAAATTAGCAAATTTCAAAGTTTCAGTTTCTCTACTTCTGTAATACATAGTAATACCCCAAAAATTGTGATGACTTTACATTACCCATATGACTACTTCATGTTTGCAGCATTTTGGGAAAGATATTTTATTTTTTGGGGATGTTACAAGGCTTAGAAGTTTAGAAGCAAATTTTGAAATTTTTCAGAAATCTTCAAAATCCCACTTTTTATGGACCAGTTCAGGTTTGAAGTCATATTGTGAGGCTTAGATAATAGAAACCACCCAAAAATGACCCCATTCTAGAAACTACACCCCTCAAGGTATTCAAAACTGTTTTTTCAAACTTTATTAACCCTTTAGGTCTTCCACAAGAGTCAATGGCAGATGGAGAAACAATTTAGAAATTTCTATTTTTTGGAAAATTTTCCAATATAATCAATTTTTTCCAGGAGTAAAACAAGGGTTAACTGCCAAACAACACTCAAAATGGGTTGCCCTGATTCTGTAGTTTGCAGAAACACCCCATATGTGGTCGTAAACTACTGTTTGGCCGAACGGTAGCACATAGAAGGAGGGGAACACCATATGGGTTTTGGAAGGCAGATTTTGCAGGACTGGTTTTGTTTATACCATGTCCCATTTGAAGCCCCCTGTTGAACCCCTAGAATAGAAATGTCAAAAAAGTGACTCCATCTAAGAAAGTACACCCCTCAAGGTATTCAAAACTGGGTTCACAAACTTTTTAACCCTTTAGGTGTTCCACAAGAGTTAATGGCAGATGGAGAAACAATTTTGAAATTTCTATTTTTTGGAAAATTTTCCAATATAATTTTTTTTTTCCAGGAGTAAAACAGGGGTTAACTGCCAAACAAAACTCAATATGGGTTGCCCTGATTCTGTAGTTTGCAAAAACACCCCATATGTGGTCGTAAACTACTGTTTGGCCGAACGGTAGCACATAGAAGGAGGGGAATGCCATATGGGTTTTGGAAGGCAGATTTTGCAGGACTGGTTTTGTTTATACCATGTCCCATTTGAAGCCCCCTGTTGCACCCCTAGAATAGAAATGTCAAAAAAGTGACTCCATCTAAGAAAGTACACCCCTCAAGGTATTCAAAACTGGGTTTACAAACTTTGTTAACCCTTTAGGTGTTCCACAAGAGTTAATGGCAGATGGAGAAACAATTTAGAAATTTCTATTTTTTGGAACATTTTCCAATATAATCAATTTTTTCCAGGAGTAAAACAAGGGTTAACTGCCAAACAACACTCAAAATGGGTTGCCCTGATTCTGTAGTTTGCAGAAACACCACATATGTTGTCGTAAACTACTGTTTCGCCGAACGGTAGCACATAGAAGGAGGGGAACACCATATGGGTTTTGGAAGGCAGATTTTGCAGTACTGGTTTTGTTTATACCATGTCCCATTTGAAGCCCCCTGTTGCACCCCAAGAATAGAAATTTCAAAAAAGTGACTCCATCTAAGAAAGTACTGGTGGGGGGGGGGAAGGCAAGTGGCAGGGGGGGGGGGGGGGCTGGGGTCTGATAGATGGATAGATGGAAGTTTGGAATAAAAGTACTTTTTCTTTTTTTTTTTCTAACTTACTTTTCCCTTCTTTCCCTGCCTAACGGTGCAGGAGGGTGCAGGAGGGTGATGGATGGTGATTAGGGGGACACAGGAGCTGGTGCTGGACGATGCTGCATGGTCAGGGTGCTGGACAGGAAGAGGAGGGGAGAGAGGAGCGCAGGAAGTTTGAATCTCGCGCCTCTCTCCCCTGCACCAATCAGCACCCTGGACAGCGGCGTTCAGCACCAGGGCCAGCACCGCCTCTCCAAATCTTCGGACTGCGATTGGTGGTGTATAATTACGCCACCGATCGCAGTCTTTTTCCGGTTCATTGGGTTACAGGACACCCGAATGGACCGGAAACGCTGAAAACCGCAGGTCTGAATTGACCTCATGGGTGATGGTCGCTGATAGGGTAAAAATTAAACTGGTATGGTGGATATATTCGGAGTCCCTACGTGTTTAGTTTATTAAAGAATATATCAAAACTATAGAGAATACCTCCACTTCACGAAAACAGGATGGAGACCCCCTAACTCATCAGGGGACAGGGGTCGTGGGTGGAGGGGAATGTCTCTACCCTTAACCTACTATGGTGGTTATACAGCTAAGGGGAACAATTGGAGAGGGTAAGCCATAAAGGTTGCGCAGACCTGACTAGACCAGTGTGGTCCAAATCAGTCCGGATACCTGTGGATAATGAAATAACAAAACAAAACCCATTCAGATATTGAACCTACCAACAGCTAATATACCTATGGCATGAGGATGAAGGGTTTACTTACTATTGAAGTCATGGAATGCGTGTGGCCAGTGCCATGGGAAGCGGTAGTGTGGTTTGACTGCCCGCCTATTGTATCGGCGTCTGTCTGCGCTGCTATGGGCGCCAGTAAGTTTAAATGGACGGGGCTGATTGGTAGTGCGCCTGCGTGAGGAGTGCGGCCGCCGTCATGTGACTACACGTGTGTCAGCTGACGCCGCGATCCGCCTCCTACCCAGCGCATGCGCACATATCCAGTATGCAGCCCGGCTACCGCGCAGCTGCTGTGACGTAATGATGAGCGTCACAGCCAGGGAAATCCTACCAACCCGGGCGCGGCGTCGGCTGTGTAATAGGAATAGCAAAGGTGGGAGGAGTCGCCGGATAGTACAGGCGACTCCTGCTACTTCACCAATGCATGTTGGTGGTGATTGGAGAATTCACCCTCAACATGGGACCTAGGGGGGGCATTAAATGACAGGCAACCCACCCTGGACCCAGACAGGGCTTAGTGGCCACATGAAGTATAAAGACAATTAAGACGAGATGAGCAAAACCGTAAAAGGGTGTTGTCATCTGGATGGTGTTGTCATCGGGTGCTCAAATGCGTGGATAGTGCGGTCAAAAGACCGTCAAACATTTAATGCCTAAGTAATACGGTCAGGAGACCAAGAGACTCCTGCTGTTGAGAGACAGGAGCACCGAGACCCGACCGAGCAGACCACATACACGGCGAGGTAATCGGCACGCATATGGTAGCATACACGCACGCTTGCATGTATACATATGTGTAGGAGACTGGAGATGGTCACAGAAAGCACCCACATTGTAGCTGGTCATTCAATCCGTTGGGGTTGGTGGTATTCAACCTGAATATCCACCAACACTCCCTCTGGAGAATCTTCTTGTCCCAGTCCCCTCCACGTGGTGGCTTCCTAATAGCTTCCAACCCTACAAACGTGACACCTGACGACCGCCCGTCGTGTACAGAGTGGATGTGTCTTGCTACTGGGGTGTCCTTATTGTTACGGATGTCACTTAGGTGCTCACCTATGCGTACCCGTAGCTCCCTACGGGTTTTGCCGACATACCCGATGCCGCATTCACAGGTGAATAGGTAGACAACTCCTGCGGTACGGCAATTGATGAAATCCCGTATACGGTGAACGGGATCAGTAGGGCCAACCGCAACCGTTTTGCCCTGGGTGACATACTTACAGAAACTGCACCGCCCACATTTGAAACAACCATTCATGGGTTTGTCCAGCCACGTCCTTTTTTTAGGGGGGTTATAGTGGCTGTGCACAAATTGGTCCCTCAAGTTGGTTCCTCTCCTGAAGGTCACTGATGGATAGGGACCCACAACATCTGTCAGGTCCGGATCTATCAGGAGGGTGTCCCAATTGCGTGCTAAGATCTCCTTGATCTGTCTAGCCGCAGAATCAAATGTGCCAATGATCCGTAACTTTTTGTTGTTGTTGTGGATCGGTTTTCGGACCCCCAGTGGGATGTAGGAGTGTGGTCCGTGTCTCCTGTCTGGCCCTTTGATAGGCCTTTCTCAGTGTATTGTCCGGGTACCCCCGTGCGCGGAAGCACTGTCTTAGCTCATTTGCCCGTCGTGTAAATTCACGTGGTTCCGAACAATTGCGTCTGAGTCTAAGATATTGGCCCACCGGAATGCCACGCTTTAATGGGACGGGATGGCAACTGTCCCACCGAAGGAGTGAATTGGTGGATGTCTCCTTGCGAAAGATTGTGGTCTGTCAGCCCCCCTTGGTGTCTCTCGAGATGCAGATATCTAGGAAGGGTAAATTATTGTGTACAATCTCTGATGTGAATCTGAGATTTATGGTATTCGTGTTGAGTTCATCTACCAACCTCTTGAACTCGTCCTCTGGCCCGCTCCACAAGATGAATATATCATCTATGTAGCGGGCCCAGAGGACGATGTACTCCGTATACCAATTGGGTATGTCACCAAATACCAAGGTCTCCTCCCACCAGCCCAGGAGCAAATTTGCGTAAGATGGTGCGCAAGAACTGCCCATCGCGGTGCCCCTGAGCTGGTGGTATATACGGCCGTCAAAGAGGAAACAGTTGGTCGTTAGGACAAAATTCAAGAGTTGTAGAACTAGTTCGTTATGTGCGGCGAACTGAAGGCCTCTCGCTTTCAGAAAGTGTGCTGCGGCTGCAAGCCCTCTATCATGGGGAATTGAGGAATGCAATGCCTCAACATCAATCGATGCCAGAAGCCAATTGGATTCGAGGTTGATATTTTCCAATTTAGAGAGGAGGTCCCCCGTATCTCTCACATAAGATGGGAGAGATTGTACGAATGGACCTAGTATACGATCGACATCTACCCCGCTGTTCTGTGGCAGACTGCCTACCCCTGATACAATTGGCCGGCCCTTGAGGGGCACAGTGCCCTTGTGGACCTTGGGTAGGCAGTAGAAGGTTGCCATAACCGGGTGTGTTGGAAGGAGGAACTCCAACTCGTTACTGCTGATGAAGCCATCCATTTTGGCTTTGGTCAAGATGTCAGTCAGTTCTTGCTGGAATCTCGCTGTGGGGTCAGATGATAATGTCTCATAACTTTGTTTATCATCTAGTAATGTGAGGCACATGGTACGATACGCTGAGCTGTCCATGATGACCACATTACCTCCCTTATCCGAGGGCTTGATCGTAATGCTAGCATCTGTCGATAGTCCCCTTATTGCATGTCTCTCTCTACTATTACAATTAGACCTGGTTAAGGTTGGAGTTATCTTACCGAGTTCAGACGTAGTCTGTTTGAGAAAGACGTCGATACACGAGATATCTCCTACCGGTGGCATTTTGCTGCTCCTGTTTTTGAGATCTGTAAAGGGACCTCTGCCATCTGGATTCTCTGGTGTACTGTCAAGATTAAACAGGAGGTGTACGTCTCCAAGGATCTCCTCCGGTATGCCCAATTCTCGGCTTTTTTTTTTTGTCCCTGAGCCTGAAGTGTTTATGCCACTTTAGCTTGCGGGCAAACAGGTGGAGATCCTTGGTCCAACGAAATAGGTCAAATGAGGTTGTGGGGACAAAGGACAGGCCGCGTCTCAAAACCATAGTCTCAACTTCTGTGAGGGTACGGGATGACAGGTTAATTACCAACCTATCATCCGTGTATCCTACCGGTTGGGTGGGGGTAACGTATTTCGGTTTCGTAGGGAGTATTGCATAGGTTGTTCTAAAAAAGAGGATGACGAGGGCAATTGTGAGGTAGATGGCGGTGGAGCAGTGGGTGCGCATTGTGTCTGGTAGTTTGCCTGTGTATTGTTATATCGACTGCCCCGGCGTCTTGGTCTATAACCACCGCGTCCCCGTCCTCCATTTTTAGGGAATCTATCCCTCTCGTTGTCTGAGGCGTCTGTTTCAGAGGTGGAGACGTCTGTTTTCTGTGGGTTGTCGGGGTTAGTCAGAAACAGGTATGCTCTGTTCTCCTTGAAGTTTTGGGAGTCCCTAGCAAACTGTCGATGCTTACGCTCCTTGAGATAATACTGGTATTTCTCTATGGTGTTCTGGAGCTGGCTTTCTTTGACATGGTTTTCTCATCCTCCTTCTCCTCTTCCAACATATCAACATGCTTATTCGTTGCATATAATGCCCTCACATATATGCCCTTCGCATATAATGTTTTACAGGGTCAACTCAGCTGCAGGCCCTCGTATATAATTTTTTAGAGGGTCACCTCACCAGCAGGCCCTCACTTACAATCTTTTACAGAGTCAGCTCACCAGCAGGCCCTAGCATATAATTTTTTTAGAGGGTCAGCTCACAAGCAGGCCCTCGTCTACAATGTTTCACAGAGTCAGCTCACCAGCAGGCCCTCGCATATAATTTTTTAGAGGGTGAGCTCACCAGAAGGCCCACACCTAAAAAAATTTAAATGGTCAGCTCACCTGCAAGCCCGCACCTAAAATATTTTACAGGGTCAGCTAACCTGCAGGCCCTCGCATGTATTTTTTTAGAGGGTCATTTCACCAGTAGACCTTCACCTACAATCTTTCATAGGGTCAGCTCACCTAAAGGCCCTCGCACATAATGTTTTAGAGGGTCAGCTCACCTGTAGGCCTTCACCTCCAAACTTTTAGAGGGTCAGCTCACCAGCAGGCCATGGCATATCATTTTTTACAGGGTCAACTCACCAGCAGGCCCTCACCTACAATCTTTTATAGGGTCAGCTCACCAGCAGGCCCTCGCATAAATTGTTTTACAGGGTCAGCTCACCAGCAGGCCCTCACATATAATTTTTTACAGGGTCGACTCACCAGCAGGCCCACACCTACAATGTTTTATAGGGTCAGCTCACCAGCAGGCCCTTCCATATAATTTTTTTAGAGGGTCAGCTCACCATCAGGCCCGCACCTAAAATCTTTTATAGGGTCAGCTCACCTACAGGCCCTCACCTAATTATGCCTAATAGGTAATTTGTGCACAAGCTGCCTTGCTTGGATGTGGTAGCCGTAGCCGTTTCTCAGGCTCCCTCTCCGGAATTGAACCATGATTCCCCGTTACCCGTGGTCACCATGGTTTGCGCTGAAAATAACATTGGAAGTTAATAGGGCAGACATCCGAATAGATCGTCGCCATCAGGGGGACGTGCGATTGGCGCCAGGTTATCTAGAGTCACTAAAGCGGAAGCAGGCCCTTGCCCATAATGTTTTAGATGGTCAGATCAGCAGGCCCTTACTCCAAATGTTTTTGAGGGTCACTAGCAGGCCGTCAATTATAATTTTTCAAGGCTGTGTATGATGCCCTCCTTTATGTGTAACAAATGGTGTTTTGGAGTGCTGGTTCCTTGTAATTTTTAGCAGCCCTTTCACTTAGTGCATAGGCTTTATCAGTGTAGGAGTCCCACTACATCAACAATTGTGTTTCCATCAATTTCTGACCTTTTCCTATGAACCAGGCACCCTCCCCTCTTCAGAGCAAGGGTGCCTGGTTTAATGCTCGGGTTCTCCTATTGACTTCCATTATAGAGCACTTGGCGCACTTTGTGAGGACAGTTGAGGCACACCTACAAGGCCTATTGGCTGGCTAAGCTGATAGGTAGAGCCTAGCGCAATGAAAAAGACACCAGTAAATGAACACTTTGCCACTGCCGTGTATACAAGCAGAAGTGCTGCCACTGCCTATAGTGCTCTGCGATACAAGCATATCCATGTCCCTGAAGAGCCAATCTTCACTTGGCGAAACGTGTCGGATGATGGAACAGATCTATTAGGGAGGTAAGCGTGTAGGGAACTGTAGCACAGGCCCGAAGTTCCAGAGGCTGAGGGTCGCCATTCTCAGGGTGGGTGCTCCGATCACAGCCATTGAGGGATTCCCTGCCAACAGACTAGTTGATGCAGGGAAAGTGCTTAGGGAGAGAAGTACCCGCATAATTCAGTATTAGGCCACTCCCCTTCCATATAGGGAACCAAATCAGGCCATAAATGTGACCATATCCCTTGCTCACCCTCTAAATAGTGCAGTTATTCACTTTATTTAGTGTCTCATCTATTTTATTAGAAAGGAATAAAAGTTACATTTTACTCAACAATAAGGCATACTCAGTTCATCATATGCAGTATATTGACCACTGAGTTTATTCATTAGTAAGTCCATCTACCATAGACCTCTACTAAATACAGTTTAGACAGCTGAGGCCTGGCCATTTACTTCTGTATCACCCAGAGTGAGGAATATCATTGGGGCCGGACTTAAAGATGCTAAAATGTTTAAAAGCACAGCCGATACTGGATTGCCTGTTTCCTAATCCTAATCTTGGTCAAACTTTTCCCCCTTCACCTGTCTTTGTGTCGTCCTCATGACAAAAATTTGGGTGTCTGTGGGGATGAACAAGGCATGGTCAACACAGAATACAATCCTCTCCTTTGTGGACTAGGAATACCACACACAGCACAACTCTCTCTCCCGGATTCTGGGTCCCGCAGACCCTCAGGTCCATCTCCCAGGACCATTATAGGGTGGCAAACTTACTTTTACCTCACTTCAATGAAGCGTTTGGCATGAGGGCACTATCTGTGGGTGGCACCACTGAACCACCAATGCTGTTTGATGTTACTCTGCATTTTGGTTTACAGATGTTCCCGGCTTTTCCTAATGTGGAATTTAATAGACTGAAACTCAGGACTTCTCAACTTTCATGGGGGGTCTTGTAACTAGGGGGTGGGCACAAGGGCTGTTGTTGTCTGTGACATCCACCCTGTCCCCTTCCCTCTACTCTAAGTCATCTAAATCCACCCCTTTGGTCGGACGGTGTGATCCTCCCTCTTTCAGTCAGTATTGTCTCGACTGTTCATGAGGACAGATCTCTGATGTTAGCACAAAATTTTACATAAAACACATAACTACAAACATTGAAACAAACAGATCAGACAATACAGACATAAACACATGAAGGTTAATTAAACCTATAAATGCTGCTATAAAAACAACCATAGAATGCCCAGTAGAAATATAAATACTTTATTAGATCATCAATGGATCACCAAAATTCATAAAATATTTTTTACACAGATATGCTATGGAGAGTAATCAGCAAAACAGACTGGAAACAATAGTCCCCCCCGTCGGTGCCTCAAACACCCACCAAGCAGATGAAAAACATGTCAGTGTGATGTGCAGTGAGGTGATTCACCAGTAGAGAGTGTCAGTAAACATCCACTACAAGTGTCTGTGATATTCAACTCACTGCACAACCCAGGGAGAGATTATAGTGTGAAAAAATACAGCAAAAAATGATGATACAATGGAGCACAAAGTCACATGACATTCATCAGATACATCTAGATGCAGTCTGCCCATATACAATAAATCAAGGATACCAGGCTGTACAATCAAACTCCCACACAAAAGATATCCACTGGGGACGTGAACATACCCACAGACATGATGGAGGGTGGAAGCACCGAACACAGGGCTGGAAGGAACCCCGACGCGCGTTTCGCCTCAGCTTCGTCAGGGCCGTGAAGGGCCTATAAGAAACATTTTGTTGACTTCAAATAAAAAAAATAAAAAAATTTAACTCAATCAAAATTTTTGGCACCAATAAAAACTGAAAATCCTCCAAGAAAAATAAAATAAAAATCCCCAATGTGCATATTATATAAAAAAAATATCGTACTTCATACACTTTCACATTATCATTTGTGCATTTCTTGCTGCAGCATAATTTATTCCTTTTCACAAACAGCTCATAACCACGCCCTTATGTGAAGTATGGATTGCACACACAGCTCTGCTAAGCATCCATCAGTCTTCACAGATACTCAACTCAACTACAAGTTAAAACCACACCCACTCATATTCCACTGAATCATTTATGGCTTCCATCCCAGCCACAGTTTCCTTTGTTTCATCATACAACTTGCAGCACAAACACAGCTTTCATGGAAACAGATAGACACACCACACCCAGAATTGTTGATGATCTCTGTTACTGTTCTGCTGTTATTTCCAACGCCTTCTGGTCTTCACGCTGTGATTAACCAAAATCTTATAACAAGACAGCATACAAGTTACAATCATACAATAAGTTTTGTTAAACCCAAATCATCTTATATGCCACGTGGTCTTAATTGGTGTTGCATTAAGCAATCTTCACATTTCTTGTCTTGCAAAAGGTTATTACACATATCACATTACTTACTCTGCATAGCATATTTCCTCCCTCCTTCTTCTTCATAGTCACCTTTGCATTGCCTGCATCTCTTATCTAAGGAATGTTTGCCTATCAGACTATATGCTTCTCTATTAAAGCTGGGGGATGGAAATTAGCCCACCAATGCCGCCAGCCCCCCTTTTCTGACTCTTATCTCGCAAGGATTTATCCAACTTTCTTGAGACTTCAGCAAAGGAGAGAAACAGAACTAGACAGACTAGACAGACTGTTCTAATCTCTAATGCTATGGTCACAGGTCTTTCCTTCTTGGACACACACACATAGCATTAGTGTATAAAACAAAACATAACCAGTTCATTTCTGAACATTTAACACAAGTGCCTTTCTGATTTTAGACACCAGGGCGCTTTCTCTCCTGCTTTTGCCATAAATTAACATCCTGACACTGCTCTATTTTCTAACCCATCAGAACCCCCCTTAACTTTACAGGAGCTCTAATGTCCACAGTCTGCAAGCTCTAACTTCACAGTGTCCTACAGACTTTCATCCCCGTTGCCAGCCAGGCGTCCTGCTGTCCGGTGCCACACTTTCTCTGTACCTAGCTAACTTCCATCGCTCAACTTTCCCCAACATCACTGTAACACTCTTTTCCATATTTCTACATTCAATTCTTCAGTGTCACATCCTGTAATCTTCATCAGGGGTTCTCCCCTCATTTGCCGTTCATCAAGTCCTGCGGGGCCCTGTATGTCGGCTGTCGATGCTCCCTTTGCCTGGAGCCCCGGGTTTGGCGCCAACTGTTGAAGTTGCTTTTAATTAATGCATTTAAGGTACACTCTGGTGCTCCAAATCAAGGTACTCCTAAGGGGTTAATATCCACGCGTGGCATAGACATACACTGACACAAAGGCAGGTTAAAAACAGTCTCTCTGTTTATTACAATGTGTGAAACAGTATATACTTCTTCAGGTGGGAGGGTGTCCCACTCTGGAGCTCTTGTCCTTATTTATTTGGTAAAGAAGGGAAAGGAGATAAGAGAAAAAGAGAACACTCTGCACATCTGTACTATCTTACGAACTTTGGTATGTCAGCTAGTGTAAACATCTGTAGAAAGAGAAGTGAGGATGTACCCACAGCTCCATGCCCCCCTTATCCTTATCTCTGAAGTGTTGTATAAATAGAAGATAGAATGATATTTAGACATCTCTATCACCCATATGATGATGTCCTGTGTTTGGAAGCTTCTGTTTGTTGGCAAGATCTGAGTTAATTAGAGACACACCTGTGGATATATTTAAACGCACACCTGAAACACACTGCTTCTTTGTGTAGCATCATGGGAAAGTCTAAAGAAATCAGCCAAGATATCAGGGAGAGATCATTGTGGACTTGCACAAATCTGTCTCAACCTTGGATGCAATTTCAAGATACCTGAAGGTGCCTCGTTCATCTGTACAAACATATATACACAAGTACAAACAAGATGGGAATGCCCAGCCATCCTACTGCTCAGGAAAGAGATGGGTTCTGTGTCCCAGAGATGAAGGTGCTTTGATCCAATATGTGCATATCAACCCAAGAACAAAAGCAAAAGACCTTGTGAAGATGATGGCGGAAGTTGGTAATATTGTGTCAATATCCACAGTGAAACGAGTGCTGTATCAACATGGGCTGAAAGGCCACTCTGCCAGGAAGAAGCCATTACTCCAAAAGAAACATAAAAAGCCAGAGTAATGTTTGCAAATGCACACAGGAACAAAGACCTACATTTTTGGAGACATGTCCTGTGGTCTGACAAAACTAAAATTGAACTTTTTGGCCATAATGACCATTGTTACATTTGGAGGAAAAAAGAAGAAGCTTGAAAGCCTAAGAACACCACCCAAATGGTGAAACATGGGGGTGGCAGCATCATGTTGTGGGGTTGTTTTGCTACAGGAAGGACTGGTGCACTTCACAAAATTGATTGCATCATGAGGAAAGAAGATTATAAGGAAATACTGAAGCAACATCTCAAGACATCAGCCAGGAAGTTAAAGGGATTCTGTCACCAAGTTTTGGGCTATAGCGCTGCGAACATGCACGGCTAGATCGCCGCTAGCATGTCCGCAATATATCTGTCCTATAGGGCTGTGTGCTTTTAATTTCTTTAAAAAAGGATTTTCTAGATATGTAAATTAGTCTTGTATGTGTCCAAGGGGCTGTACTAACCTTCCTGGAGCCCAGCCGTGCCCAGCCACGCCCGCCTGTGAAGAAGTCCAGCACCGCCTATGTCCTCCGAATATCCTCCTTTCATCAACTATAGATTGCCGTAATCTCGCGATGCGCGAGCTTGCGCATGTGCAGTTCTTTCCCTGAGGCTGATGCCAGCACAGGGAAGGAACACTATACCGGCACCGTGCATCGCGAGATTACGGAAATCTATTGGAGATTCGGAGGACATAGGCGGTGCTGGGCTCCTTCACAGACGGGCATGGCTGGGCACGGCTGGGCTCCAGGAAGGTTAGTACAGCCCCTTGGACACATACAAGACTAACTTACATATCTATAAAATCATTTTTTAAAGAAATTAAAAGCACACAGCCCTATAGGACAGATATATTGCGGACATGCTAGTGGCGATCTAGCCGAGCATGTACGCAGATCTATAGCCCAAAACTTGGTGACAGAATCCCTTTAAAGCTTGGGCGGAAATGGGTCTTCCAAATGGACAATGACCCAAAGCATAATGCCAAACTGGCTTAAGGGTAACAAAGTCAATGTTTTGGAGTGGCCATCACAAAGCCCTGTTCCCAATCATATTGAAAATGCATGGGCATAGCTGAAAAGGCAGGTGCAAGCAAGGCAACCAACAAACATGGCTCAGTTACACCAGTTTTATCAGGAGGAATGGGTCCAAATTCCGACCAGCTATTGTGAGAAGCTTATGGAAGGATATCCAAAACGTTTGACTCAAGTCATTCAGTTTAAGGGCAATGGTACCAAATATTAATTAAATGTATGTAAATTTTTGACTTTGCAGAAAGTAATATAAATGCCTTAAACATTCTCTCTCTCATTATTCTGGCATTTGGGAAATAATAATAATTATGGTAATCCTTATCGGCCAAAAACAGGAAAGGTTTATTCAGATTTCATGTCAGATATTGAAAAAAACATGCATATGTATCTTTTTATATAGTGTATGTAAACTTCTGGTTTCAACTGTAGCTATGTTGGGGGTGGTAATAGTGGCACCTGTAGCCACTGTAGTTGAAGAAGCATCAGTGGCAAATACAGAGCAGGGAACTGGGAGAGGGGTCAAGGAGCCCATGATGACATAACACGGTCTGATAAAAGTGAGGGTGAGGACTATAACAATGATTGTGTGTTGGACAGAACCTGTGAGCTGGATGGGGGTGCTTAAGAGGAGATAATATCAAAAGAAAAGGGATGGTGGCAACTGAACCTCCCAAATACCTATAATTGTCAGGCCATGTCTGCTTCTATTATGGAGAGCTTTGGAACTGGTAATGCTAGTGTAACTGTGGGCACAGGCTTAAAACATGCCAGACCTAAGCCAAGCTCGGCTGTATCTAGTTTCTTGCTGAGTGCATGAATATCCACTGACAGTTTTTATTCACAATGCCGGAAGACAAAAGCATTTCCATGTTTAGTGAATTATGCTGCCTTTGTGGAGCTGAATTTGATTGCAGGCATTTAGCCTTGCTGGAAGATACCTAGTCAGCATTATTTCTGCCAAAAAGGCATCCCTGCCTTAAATTGTCATGTGTCGGAGAGCAAGGGCCACTCATTGCAATTGTCGCTGTGCGGCATGGTGCACGCCACTAGAGATAGCCTTGCAGTTCGCCTGGCGGACGGTTCACGGCGAACTTTGCTGGTTCGCGATTCGCCGAACATGTGAACATATGTCGATATTCGCACGCGCCTTATTTTTTTGCATAGCGCCAAACTTTGACCCATGACACATCCATCAGGTGGGATAGGACAGCCAATTGAGAGGTTTCAGCACATGGACACCCCCCTCAACACTATAACAGAACCCGATCCTGGAGAAGTTGCGTTTTGGAGCAGGGACAGTTAGGGACACCAAACGCTACCTAATAGGGCCACAAAAGTCCTTTTAAGGACTGTTATAGGTGTGCTATATAGAGGGGAGATATACCTATAATATACTTTCTAACATAGAAATTATATTATAGTGTATTTGTATTGTGTAGCAGTTGTGTGTGGTTCTGCTTCGATACCACAGCTAGATAGAGGGACAAACGCTATTGGAGTAACTAATTGCAATGGGTGTGATATACCTGTTGCCCCAAAACAAAACTGCTTGAGGGCTGTGAAATACCTTTTTCCACAAAATCCTGATTGAGGGGTGCTATTGCTATATACCTGCTTCCACCAAATACTGATTGAGGGCTGTGATACAGCTGCTTCCACAAAATACTGATTGAGAGGTGGCATATACCTATTTCCATCAAATACTGATTGAGGGGTGCTATATACCTTTTTCCACCAAATACTAATTGAGGGCTACAATATACCTTCTTCCACAAATACTGCTCTTCTCTACGGACCCTCTAGGCAGAGGGTCATTTATAAAATGACAGGCAGAAGAAGACACAGACCGTTCCACAGGGATGGTAGAAGTCGGGAAGGTGCACCAGGCCGGAGCCTAAGTGGGAAGTTGGAGAAGGCGCGTGCTATAACTTCAAAGGGTGCACCAGAGTTGGTTGAGTGGCTCACTCAGCCTTCCGTTTTTTGCACCCTCCTCCTCCTCTGTATATGAACCCTCCTCACTCTCTGCTGTGTGCACCCCCAAAGACACCACCACCACCATAGCCCTTCCACTTGAGTCAGAGGAATTATTTTCCATTCATTCCCAGACATTACAGATGCACAGCCATGCTTGGCATCGGATGAGGAAGAGAAGGTAGCAACAAAAAATGTTCAATAAAAAATATTCAGTGAAAAAAGTCAGTGATGGAGGGTATTCAATAATAGTAGTTGAACAAGTAATTGAAAAAAATTTGAAAAAAATGGTCAGTAATGTCACTCATATGAAAAATTATAAAAATATCCAATTGAAGTAAAAATAGTCCAAGATATCCAGGAATGCATATAAATCAATGAAGTATATATAAAAATGAAGTATAAAGTTGTGAATACAAACTGCTGTATATATAGCTGCTTTTAAGATATTCCAATGTTATTGGACAGTTTTTTCAGATATCTGATTTGTATGTAAAAACAGGTGTATCGTCGGCTGTCAGGGGTATTAAATGCTGATGGCGTCCCACACAGCAATTTGTTGTACTCACCCCGCGGCCCAGGTTGTTCCTGTATTGGTGATGTAATAGCCGGCGTGATTCTCCTGGTAGTTCGTTCGTCCGCGTTGTATGTTGCACGCTCTTTCTTGCCGGGTTGGCGTCTCACGTGATCTAGCACGTGGTTGGTTGCCGGTCAGCTTGTTTCTTTATCTTTGTGCGCTTTTTCCATAAAGAAAATTCTTGTAGGATTTTTGTATAGAATTTTCGTATAGATTGTCCTACAGACTTTCTTATGTTGTTGCGATGGTTTGGAGTCTTTTTAGCAAAAAGGCGTGGGTATGGGTGGGTAGTCGTAAGGATGATACCAAATTGCCATTCGCGTTTCGAGGTGTTCCTACCTCTTCATCAGTGGCCATATTGGATTCAATTAGACTGCCCTCTTTTATACCCACTTGTTTGTTCTCCCACCAAAAACCCGGCCTGGATGTTTGCTAATTTGAAAATGTTTCTTTATAAAGGAAAAGAAAAGAAAGTGGAGAAATATTGGTTTGTTTTTTTGAGATTTTTTTAAATTTCTATTGTTTATTTATATTAATATCCTTTGTTGATTTCTCTGGTGTTATGTTGATAAATGTTTTTTTTTCATTATTTGACTTTGGGGATTAGTTGTGATTATGTTGCCAGTGATTATGATGTAAAAAACGCATGTGTGATTTTAGTGCGTTTTTTGTTTGTATGTGCGTTTTTTTGTTTGTTTATATTATGTTGTCTTCATGTTTGAACCTGAAGGTTTTGTTTTGGTTCTGAGATATGGGAGATCAGAACATCAACAGTTTTCATAACTAGTGAAGTTATTTTTTTGTGTTTCTTGCGTTTATGTTGTTTTCTCCAAGTTTTTTTGGATCAAATGTCATTTTCTTTATAATCTCATGTTTTTGACTTTTGGAATCACCTATTTTGTGTTTTTGTCTTCTTTATGAATAAAAAACGCAGATGCGGTTTTGATGCGTTTTTTTAAAGAGTATGTGCGTTTTTTGTCTCTTGGTGTTAGTTTGACCTCATGTTTCAATTTGGTGTTTTTATTTAATTTCAGAAGTCTCTGAGGTCCAGATAATGGTCTTGTTATATTTTCTTGTTATATTTCCTATATTTTTCTCATGTGGTTGGTGGTTCGAGTGCAGAGTGAGGTATTGGTAATTCTACTGTCTGCCTTAAATGAACGATAAAATTAATAGGAATTGTTAGGTAGGGAGAGATGTTGGTTGGTAGATAAAATTGGTCGATAAAATTGATAGGTAGAGATGATAAAAATTGGTAGATAGAGATGATAATGGTGAAAAATGGTGAAAAAATTTTGAAAAATGATTTGATATAGATAACCCATATTAAGGGACGGACGAGGTGCTGGTAAAACAGCCGGACACTCGTCCGTCCGTCGAAGTGGGCAGGGCTCATAATAATTATAATAGATTTTGTAAATAATTCATAAAAATTTAGCAGAACATTTATGAAAAATTTCCCCCTACAAAAAAAGTTCCTTCATAAACAGCTCTTTCATGAAAAATTCTTCATAGAAAGGATTTCACAAAAAAACAAAGAGTTCAAATTCTGCGTTTAATCCATCTGGTATAATTGTTTCAAAGTCATAGATCCTCCTTGATTCTTGTCTGGACATTTTGGATATGTGATCACCTCCCCTCCAACCAGTTTCTACTTTTTCAAAGGCAGCAAATGTCATTAGGCTGGCATCTTTGTTATGGTATATTTTGTAATGATTTGATAACGTGTGTTTCTCATAACCGTTTTTGATATTATTTCTGTGTTCTGCTATTCTTTTTTTCAATGTTCTTTTGGTTCTTCCTATATATTGTTTATTGCAGGGGCATTCGATTATGTAGATAACATTTGATGTATCATAGGATAAGAATTCGTTTATTTGGTAGGTGAATTTATTTGTTTTTGAAATAATTTCTACAGTTTTTTTGGGGAATTTTGTATTTTTGCAATTGTTGCAACGTCCACATCTGTAGAAACCTTTTAGGTTGAACCAACTGTGTGGGGTGTCTTTGTTGTGTACTTTTTTCGGGTTTTTCACTGTGGGTGCTATTTTTATTGCTAGATTGGGAGCTTTAGTATAAACTATCTGTGGTGTGCTTGTTAGGAGAGGGCCTATTGTTTTGTCTTTGAGGATGTAATGCCAGTGTTTTTTGATGATGGTTTCTACTTTTCTTTTTTGGGTGTTATATGGGAGTATTATTCTTATTAAGTCATTGGACTGTTTCTCTTTTTCTGTTTTTTTGGGTGGTGGTTCAAAAAAATCTTTCCTTGTATCCAAAAGGTGCGGTGGATATTTTTTAATCAGGAATTGTTCTTTCATTTTTTGGGCTTCTTCTTCGAATACTGTATTTGTTGTACAATTTATTTTTATGCGTCTGAATTGTCCAGTTGGGATATTTAGTAACCACCTAGGTAGGTGGCAACTAGAGTATAATATGTAGTTGTTTTTAGATACTTCTTTTTGAAATGTGGAGCATTCTAAATGGTTTGTATCAATTTTTATTGCTAAATCTAAAAAGTTTATTTCTGTTTTACTGATATTAGAAGTAAACTTTAAATTATTATCATTTTGGTTGATATGTTCTAGGAATAGTTCAAGGTCTTTATCTGTTTTGTTCCATATGAATATAATGTCGTCTATATATCGCCGCCAGAGTACTAGGTCCTCCCCCAGTCTAGGTGTGATGTGTTGGTGTTCCCACTGTGCCATGAACAAATTGGCATAGCTGGGGGCGAACCTAGTACCCATGGCGGTGCCCCTTGTTTGGAGATAGTAATCTGATTCATATGAAAAATAGTTGTGGGATAGTATGTATTTGACTCCCTCTTCTATATATTGAATTTGAGTATCCTTTAATTGTCCGTTGAGTTCTAATTGTTTCTTCAGTGCATTTGTTCCTTGATCGTGGTCTATTATTGTATATAATGAGTTTACATCAAGGGTTCCAAGAGTCCAGTGAGGTTCAAATTTTAAATTTTCTATTATTTGAATAATTTGGGTGGTGTCTTTAATATAAGATGGGGTTTGTTTGACAATTGGTTGTAATAGCTGGTCGATATATTGTGATAGGTTGGATGTGAATGATCCAATACCTGAGATGATGGGTCTTCCTGGGGGGTTAAGTGGGTTTTTGTGGATCTTTGGGATGCAGTAGAATATGGGTAATCTTTGTTGGGTTGTGGTTATATAGGTGTATTCTTGTTCTTGTAGGAGACCTGTGTCTAAACCTTTTTTGGCGTATTCTTTTAGTGTGATGTTGAATTCATTGATTGGGTCTTTGGTAAGTTTTTTGTATGTGGTTTTATCCGAGAGTTGTTGTTTGCATTCCTTGTCGTATTGTTCTAAGTCTAAAATAACTGTAGCTCCTCCTTTGTCTGCAGGTCTAATGATAATATTTTCTTTCTTTTGAAGTTGTTTTATTGCTTGAATCTCTTGTGGGTTGAGATTGTTTCTTCCCTTTACCATATCTTTTAATTTTCTTAAATCTGTTTCTACACTTTTTCTGAAGGTAGCGATTTCTTCTCCTATTTCTTGTCTGGGATATTTTTTTGATTTTGGTTTTAGTAGGGTATGTTGATATATGGTCGGTGTTTCACTGTTGGCCAGTATTGGGTTTTTTAGAAAATATTTTTTTAAGCATAGTTTGCGTATGAATTTTTCAATTCCGATAAAAGTATTGAATTTGTTTAGTTGGGCTGTGGGTGCGAATTTCAATCCTTTGTTGAGTAAATTGATTTGTATTGGTGTGAGTATGGCGGAGCTTAGGTTGACAACAGTGTTGGCATCTTCATTGATTAGGTTTTGTAGTTTTTTTTGTCTTTTTTTCCCTTGTCCTCTTCGTATGGTCTTCTTTTTTGGTTTTGTGTGTGGGGTTGGTATTGTGGATATAAGTTCTGTTTCTGGTAGTCTTGATATGTGATCCGTGGGTATGTTGGTTTCTGATTGTGGTGACCCTGGTGCCAATCTTGATTGGTTTCTCTGTATCTTAGACTGTATCTGTGATTTGGTGGTGTGTAATGATTGTGTCTTTGGTTTGGTGGTGATTGTTGTGTTGATCTTGTACGGATCCTGTGGTGTGGTGGTGTTCTGTCTAAAAAATGAGGATTAGTCAGTGTTTCATATTTGTTGTTAGTAGGAATGTTGTATTGTATATGTTCTGAGTTGTCAATTGTTGTTGTATAGGTTTTGTTGGGTTGTGGAGTTTCAGGTATGAGGGTTATTCTTTTTATGGGATTTTTAATTTTTTTGCTTTTCTTATTGATAATATCTTGTTCTATGGTGCCTAAGTTTTTACAGATTTTTTGTTGCCAGTTGGTAAATTCCTTGTTTTGTGGCAATTTGTCTATATTTTCTTTTGTATGATTGATTTTTGTAGTGATTTCCTCTAGGATTTGTGTTCTTCTTTTAATTATGAGCTGTATAAGGGTTTTGGATTGGGTTTTTAAGAGGGATTCCCATTCTTCTGTGAATTCTTCATTGCATAGATCTTGTGCTGGTGCTTTGTATAATTGAAGACCTTTCGGTATTATGTCTTGTTCTAAGTATAAATTGAGGGATTTTATCTCCCATCTTTGTTTGAGTTGTTTTATTAATAGAGTTTCCAGTTCCCTAAAGGTTTCTGTCATGGATTTTTCTCTTTGTTCAATGTTCGTGTTTATGTGGTTATCAAATGTGAATGTTTCTACTCTTTGTCGTTGGTTTTCTATATAATGCCAGATATCCATGGTTGTAGGTATGGGGAGCTCTACTATAGTTTGGTGAAGGTAGAGAAGTTATACAGAAGTAATAGTGGCTCTCCCAGATTACTCCCTGGTGTGGTGCTCTTGTCTGGAGTGGTTCACCTAACCACTGATAGGTATAGAGATGATAAGAGTAAAGAAGTTGACAGGCACTCTATATCTGGTTTCTATAGAATATTTATTTATAATAAATTTGTAAAGATAAAATAAATAAAAATAATTTTATAAGACTGTTGGTTGATTATTTTTAGTGATGGGGTGTTGTGATAGTCATCCGGGTGGTGTGGAGGGATAGTGGGAAAAGGTGTGTCTTATTCGATATTTAAATCGATAGAGGTGGGCGTTGTTGTGTGGAAAAGTGATATAAGATGTTTATGTATTGATCGATGGGAAAAGGTAGGTCAGTGCAAAATTATTGATGAGTATTGATGTTCAATAAAAAATGTTCAATAAAAAATATTCAGTGAAAAAAGTCAGTGATGGAGGGTATTCAATAATAGTAGTTGAACAAGTAATTGAAAAAAATGTGAAATAAATGGTCGATAATGTCACTCATATGAAAAATTATAAAAATATCCAATTGAAGTAAAAATAGTCCAAGATATCCAGGAATGCATATAAATCAATGAAGTATATATAAAAATGAAGTATAAAGTTGTGAATACAAACTGCTGTATATATAGCTGCTTTTAAGATATTCCAATGTTATTGGACAGTTTTTTCAGATATCCGATTTGTATGTAAAAACAGGTGTTTCGTCGGCTGTCAGAGGTATTAAATGCTGATGGCGTCCCACACAGCAATTTGTTGTACTCACCCCGCGGCCCGGGTTGTTCCTGTATTGGTGATGTAATAGCCGGCGTGATTCTCCTGGTTGTTCGTTTGTCCACGTTGTATGTTGCGCGGTCTTTCTTGCCGGGTTGGCGTCTCACGTGATCTAGCACGTGGTTGGGTGCCGGTCAGCTTGTTTCTTTATCTTTGTGCGCTTTTTCCATAAAGAAAATTCTTGTAGGATTTTTGTATAGAATTTTCGTATAGATTGTCCTACAGACTTTCTTATGTTGTTGCGATGGTTTGGAGTCTTTTTAGCAAAAAGGCGTGGGTATTGGTGGGTAGTCGTTAGGATGATACCAAATTGCCATAGGCGTTTCAAGGTGTTCCTACCTCTTCATCAGTGGCCATATTGGATTCAATTAGACTGCCCTCTTTTATACCCACTTGTTTGTTCTCCCACCAATTTTATCTACCAACCAACATCTCTCCCTACCTAACAATTCCTATTAATTTTATCGTTCATTTAAGGCAGACAGTAGAATTACCAATACCCCACTCTGCACTCGAACCACCAACCACATGAGAAAAATATAGAAAATATAACAAGACCATTATCTGGACCTCAGAGACTTCTGAAATTAAATAAAAACACCAAATTGAAACATGAGGTCAAACTAACACCAAGAGACAAAAAACGCACATACTCTTTAAAAAACCGCATCAAAACCGCATCTGCGTTTTTTATTCATAAAGAAGACAAAAACACAAAATAGGTGATTCCAAAAGTCAAAAACATGAGATTATAAAGAAAATGACATTTGATCAAAAAAAACTTGGAGAAAACAACATAAACGCAAGAAACACATCAAAATAACTTCACTAGTTATGAAAACTGTTGATGTTCTGATCTCCCATATCTCAGAACCAAAACAAAACCTTCAGGTTCAAACATGAAGACAGCATAATATAAACAAACAAAAAAACGCACATACAAACAAAAAACGCACTAAAACCGCACATGCGTTTTTTACATCATAATCACTGGCAACACAATCAGAACTAATCCCCAAAGTCAAAAAATGAAAAAAACATTTATCAACATAACACCAGAGAAATCAACAAAGGATATTAATATAAATAAACAATAGAAATTTAAAAAAATCTCAAAAAAACAAACCAATATTTCTCCACTTTCTTTTCTTTTTCTTTATAAAGAAACATTTTCCAATTAGCAAACATCCAGGCCGGGTTTTTGGTGGGAGAGCAAACAAGTGGGTATAAAAGAGGGCAGTCTAATTGAATCCAATATGGCCACTGATGAAGAGGTAGGAACACCTCGAAACGCGTATGGAAATTTGGTATCATCCTTATGACTACCCACCAATACCCACGCCTTTTTGCTAAAAAGACTCCAAACCATCGCAACAACATAAGAAAGTCTGTAGGACAATCTATACGAAAATTCTATACGAAAATCCTACAAGAATTTTCTTTATGGAAAAAGCGCACAAAGATAAAGAAACAAGCTGACCGGCAACCAACCACGTGCTAGATCACGTGAGACGCCAACCCGGCAAGAAAGAGCGCGCAACATACAACGTGGACGAACGAACTACCAGGAGAATCACGCCGGCTATTACATCACCAATACAGGAACAACGCGGGCCGCGGGGTGAGTACAACAAATTGCTGTGTGGGACGCCATCAGCATTTAATACCCCTGACGGCCGACGATACACCTGTTTTTACATACAAATCGGATATCTGAAAAAACTGTCCTATAACATTGGAATATCTTAAAAGCAGCTATATATACAGCAGTTTGTATTCACAACTTTATACTTCATTTTTATATATACTTCATTGATTTATATGCATTCCTGGATATCTTGGACTATTTTTACTTCAATTGGATATTTTTATAATTTTTCATATGAGTGACATTATCGACCATTTATTTCACATTTTTTTCAATTACTTGTTCAACTACTATTATTGAATACCCTCCATCACTGACTTTTTTCACTGAATATTTTTTATTGAACATTTTTTATTGAACATCAATACTCATCAATAATTTTGCACTGACCTAGCTTTTCCCATCGATCAATACATAAACATCTTATATCACTTTTCCACACAACAACGCCCACCTCTATCGATTTAAATATCGAATAAGACACACCTTTTCCCCACTATCCCTCCACACCACCCGGATGACTATCACAACACCCCATCACTAAAAATAATCAACCAACAGTCTTATAAAATAATTTTTATTTATTTTATCTTTACAAATGTATTATAAATAAATATTCTATAGAAACCAGATACAGAGTGCCTGTCAACTTCTTTACTCTTATCATCTCTATACCTATCAGTGGTTAGGTGAACCACTCCAGACAAGAGCACCACACCAGGGAGTAATCTGGGAGAGCCACTATTACTTCTGTAGAAGGTAGCAACGGCTGCCACCCAGCGGTCTTACGACAGTACCCAAATCAGCCCAAGGAGGGTGGTCCCCGCTGTTTCTGCCTATTCCAAGATCTCTAATATCAGTGGTGGTGAAGGCGACGATGATGACGTGTCAATGGATGTCACGTGGGTGCCCACAAGAGAGGAAGAAGAGGGGAGTTCAGAGGGAGAGACAGAGCAGCAGATAGTGAGAAGACGAAGGAGAAGCAGGCAGAACTTACAGTGCATAGGAAGCAAAAAGCAGACTGCAAATGTATCTGGAGCGAGCCATCCACCATGGACGGTCACATCTTGAGCTCCCAGGACGCCGGCACATGGCTACGCAGTGTGGGATTTTTTTTACGTGTCAGCTGCTGACAATAGTGTTGCCATCTGCAGCTTGTGCTGTCAACGCATAAGTCCAACACTCACCTAGGGATGACCGCCTTAAGAAGGCAGCTGTCCTCCCATCACTGAGCCCAGTGAGAGCAACTCCGTCAGAACCCACAAAGCCACACTCCCTGCACTCCACGTCCTGCCTCTTCTCCTTCTCCTCTCTCCTCCTATTTGTCCTCCACCTTTCACCATGCCATAGTCGCGTTCATCTGGCACAAGGTAGGCTTCCGTGGTCCAAATGTTTGAGTGTAAAAAAGTGATGAAGCTGGATAATCCTCTTGCCCCACGGCTGACCGCTGGCTTGTCAGAACTGCTAGCCCGCCAACTACTGCCATATAAATTGGCGGACTCGGAGGCCTTTAGAAAATTTTGGGCCATTGGCACACCGCAATGGAAGGTCCCCGGAAGTAAATATTTCTCCCAGAAGGGCCTCCCTGAACTATATGACCACATTCAGTGGCAATTGAACATATCTTTGGCACACAGTGTTGGTGCTAAGTGACATCTGAGCACAGATGTCTAGAAAACACAGGCAGGGAAGGTACATAATTTTTACTGCCCACTGGGTGAACCTTCTGATGTCCATCAAGCATGTAACCCGTGGCACCCGTGTGGATTTTGTGTTACCGCCACGGATTGCATGCAGGCCTGCCTCTTCTTCTCCTTCTCCAACTCCACCCTACGTCTCCTCCTCTGCGGACTCCTTCTTTTCCATTGCTACCGCCTCTTCCGCTGCACCCCCCAAACTTCCCAGAACCTATTTGACGTGCCAGGTGAGACTTTGCCATGCTGTGCTGCGGCTGTTGTGCCTGGAAGCAAAGGTCCACACCGGTCCTGCACTGCTTTCAACTCTGCGGTCACAGGCCAATCAGTAGCTAACCCTGCTTAAATTGACAGTTGGTAAAGTGTTTTTCGACAATGGTGCCAATCTGTTGAGAGGGCTGAAACAGGGCAAAATGACACATGTGCCGTGCATGGCACACTTCCTTAACTTAGTCGTGCAGCGATTCATTGCCAAATACCCTGGGGTCCAGGACGTCTTGCGCCAGGCCAGGAAAATCTCTGGCCATTTTAGAAGATCTTAGACGGCCATGGCTCGCCTTGCCGACATTCATCGGCGACACCACCTGCCCTTCAGACATCTGATTTGTGACTGCTCGACATGCTGGAACTCCACCTTGTATATGCTTGGTAGGCTGCTCCAGCAGAAACCTGCCATTAATGACTACCTGTATGAACTCTGCGGCAGGACAGGTTCTGGGGAGTTTGTTTTTTTATCACCGGATGCTCATGCGCGACGCATGCAGACTTCTGCGGCTATTTGATGAGACCACCAAACTGGTCAGTAGCAGTCAGGGCGCCATCAGTGACATCGTACCAACAGTGTTTGAAGAGGGACCCCGTATAAAATGCATAAAGGGCAAAGACCAGTACTGGGTGGCAACGTTCTTAGTCCCATGGTACTAAAAGAAAATGGCGGACATGTTACCAGCATCACAGAGGGCTGGAAGAATGCAGCATTTCCTGGCTATGCTGCAAGAGATGCTGCATTTTGCTGTTGTGGGTGCTGGCCAAGGAGTTTCCACCCACAGCGAAACAGATGCGGGTACCAATCCTACCGCGCCTGCAAGAAGAGGGCGGTTTGAATATGTGTTGGTCACTTCGGATATGAGATCATTTTTGCAGCCAACCCAACGAGAGCCGCTCTCCAGATCCAGCCTCAGGGAACAGTTGTCTGACTACATCGGTTTAACGGCGGATGTGGAAGCTCTGAGAAGCGAGGAACCCCTGGACTACTGGGTGTGCAGGCTACATCTACAGATGCTATCCATTTGTGCACGGATTTCCGGATCCAGCAGGCAGTTCTGGCAACGGATCCTCACAACAAAAGTGTGTAAGTACCCTAACACATCAAACATACATCTACCCATAGCTATGTATGTCAGTGTCATGCTGACATTATTTGCACTTGCTATCATTATGTTCAAGAGCTTAGGGAGTGGGAAGGGTGGTAAAGAAAGCTAAAATTCGTAAAAAGAATTCCATAAAATTATTAGTCCTAGGAGACCAGCGGGTTTTATAAAGCAATTTTCATTGGTGACATAAGGAAAAGAGTCGGACATGTCTATCAAGATGCACCCAATTTTATCATATGGAATGCATCGCTGTGATAAATTTGGTGCATATTCTGCTGATGTATTTAGGTGGGTTTCTGTTAAAAACAATGTGTAGTATCAGATGGAAAAATATAAATGTGTTTGTTCAGAAAAATGACATTATTTTGAATTCATCTACATGTGAAGTAATATCATTTTGTGTTGTTATCTAATTTAAAAGGGTCTGAAGCATTTATATAATATCCATATAATTTGCCATAAATGCCTTGCAGGTGGGGATCGTTGCTCATTGCTAGGCGCATTATCTAATTTTTGTAGTCTGTACAGAACCTTAAGTAAGTGCAGTCATTTCTACATTAAAGCGGAAGCAATGAGGTGCAGCTGGTGACTGCATTGTATCAGCAAATAGGGGTCAAGGGAACCCTGTTCTCCTGATAGATACCCTAGGCATTTATAGTATATTCTGTGGATATGACATAAAGGATTCAGATGCGAAATCCCCTTTAAGAAAAAAACACCACTTACTAAATACAGTATATATTACCTGATTTATGTAAACTGTGAAAATATTCTACTGGGGGTAAACAAATAATCTTGAACACATACATAATCCAGATGTTTCCATATTTATAAGAATATTCCTCATCAGAATATAGCATAAAGATTTCCAAGAAAATAATTTTCATGTTTCATGCTATAGTAAAAATAATGCCCTCTGTGCTTTTTATGCAATGTGCAAATGGAGTCATTAGGAACTAAATGATAAGATGCTGTTAATCAGGACAGTCATTATCAAAACTGTGAATATGAATTAATGACAGGTGCAGGTCACTTAATGGACTTTCCGTATGAAATTTAAATAATGGAACATGAGAAAAGCCTTCACCCAATTACATTTGGTAGTATTATTCTGTCTTTTACTTTAGTTGCTTGTGCCCTCTGTAGTCTTTTAACTTGGTGATGCTGAGTAGGCTTCCATAGGAAGTACAATAGTTTATGTGCATTACACACATTAATTGTCAGGTGTTTATCCACACAAAATTCTGTGCATGGCTGTGCTGAGAGGGTTGTCCTGATGACCAATCAAGCTTAGGATGGAAGCTGAACTGGTATTCATGGTAAGTCATGTTCCTTTTTTAGTGTCCAACTCTAGAGCTATGCAAGGTATTTAAAGGGTTTGTCTCACAAATGGCATCTATCATGTAGAGAAAGTTAATACAAGACACTTACTAATGTACTGTGATTGTCCATATTGTCTCCTTTGCTGGCTTGATTCATTTTTCCATCGCTTTATACACTGCTCGTATCCAGTGGTTACAACCACCCTGCAATCCAGCAGTAGCGGTTATGCTTGCAAACTGTAGGGAAAAATGTCAGACTCTTCTAGTGGCTGGGACTGTGGGAGCAGCAACTCCCATCCCGTCTACCTCATACCTGTTCTGCAACGACATCCATAACCCTTCTAAATGACCTGTGCTGCTAAATACTGACTGGTTTCTAACCTCCCCTAAACTCCTTAAATGTCTGATCTACTCTCGCTTAATAAGCTATATCTCTGCAAACTTTCTTCTTGACCCCTTACAATCTGTCTTTCACCCTGTCCACAGTACAGAAACTGCCCTTACTAAAGTGTCTAATGATCTTCGGACAGCAAAAAGGAATGACGATTATTCTCTATTGATTCTTCTGGATCTCTCTGCAGCATTTGATACAGTAGACCACAAATTCCTCCTCACCGTGCTCCACTCAATTGGCATTGATTTTCAATTAGACAATGCTCTCTCCTGGTTCTCTTCCTATCTGTCTGTCAGGGTTCTTTAGTGTATCATTTGCTGGCTCTACTTCTCCTCTTCCTCTTGATGTTGGGGTTCCTCAGGGTTCTGTCCTAGGTCCATAATAACTCCTGGGCAGCACGCCCACTGTCTTGGGGTCACGTTTGACTAAGATATTTACTTTGTTCCCCATATCCAATCTCTTGCTCGCTCTTGTCGTCTGCACCTCAAGAATATATCCGGAATCTGTCTTTTTTTTTATGGTGGAAATGGCCAAAACTCTTGTTGCTTTGATTCATTATCGTCTTGACTACTGTAATTCATTACTAATTGGTATCCTTCTCACTAAGCTCTCCCACATTCAGTCTGTCCTAAATGCTGCTGCCAGGCTCATCTAGCTGTCCACACAATATACTGATGCTACTAGCCTGTGCCAGTCACTTCACTGGTTGCCCATTCACCACAGAATACAGTCCAAACTTCTCACCCACAAAGCTCTCCTCAGTGCTGCACCTCCATATATCTCCTCCCTCATTTCCGTCTACCACTCTATTTGTGCTCTCCATTCTGCTAGTGATCTAAGATTAAAATCCTCCATAATTGGTACCCCTCACTCTGGGTCTTCAAGACTTTTCTTGAGCTGCACCTATTCTCTAAAATGCTCTGCCATGGAATATCAGGTCAATTCCCAACTTCTCTACCTTCAAATGTGCCTTAAAAACACATTTTTCAGGCAGGGTTATCATGCTTCCTAAACTGACTGCTCCTCAGACCTGAACTCGATCTTCTAACAGTCCCACACCTGAAGCAGATTGACCTACACCACTGCTTTCAGTACAATCATGGCTTGATTACTACATATCACAAACAACTTCCTTTGTGTCACCTCCACTTCCTCATAGATTGTAAGCTCTTGCGAGCAGGGCACTCACTCCTAATGTTTCAGTTGTATATTAGCCAGTTACATTGTGATGTCTTTTGTTTTATGGGTCGAGATTCCGCGGGTGTAGGCGCACTGTGATGACCATTGTGGTAGCAGCATCATTCCATGCAGTTCACATGCGCTGGCGGGATCTCAGCCAGTACACTGGATGATGTAAGAGGCTTACAGGGCGGGTCAAGCAGCAGGCTGGGAAGGGGTTATGTGAGAAGAAGGAAAAGCGGCCTGGCCACTTACAGCCTGAAGGCCGCCCCTGGGCACTTGCGAGCCCTCATTTACATATGAGTAAAACTCCATTTTTGCCACTAGTGGACATCCAAACAAAAAGACAAAGGTACCATTTGACTGATCTATAGTTATGCTATAGTGCTATGTAAGCGGCCTATAAGGGCAACTTGTGGCAACAGACTGCCTTTAACCCCTCAGATGCCCTGGTCAATTGTGACTAGTGACCACAGCATCTGAGCAGTGAAACCTTGGGAATGCTACGTTCCCGGAGTCCGAACAACATCCCTGCACCACAATCGAGGTAGACATTCAGTTATTATGGCAACCTTGGGCCCTCCGAAGATCTGAGGCCTGCCACAGCAATGCATGTGGCTGGCCTCTATATGAACATAATAAATCTAAGGAGCCAGATGATGGCCTGTTCAAGTCTCCAAGGGGGACTTAAAACGTGAAAAAAATTAAAATATGAAAAAAAACTATAAACATTTTTTATTAGCCCCCCTTCTCCCATATCAAAAATAATCAAAAGAAAATAAAGATTATAGGCACTGCCATTTCCCAAAATGTCAGAACTATTAACTATGAAAATATTTCTCCTGTACAATGAATGCCGTATATGTGGTAACACTGTAAACATACTTATCTGGAGAATAAATGTAACAAGTCAGTTTTACCACCAACTATAGTGGAATTGCTTTTTTCCACCCATTTGATTTTTTTTTTACAGCTTCCTACTATCTCATATGCAATACAAAATGGTGCCATTAGAAAGTACAACTTGTCCTGCAAAAAACAAACTTTCATACAAATATGTGAAAGGAAAAATAAAGAAATGAATAAATTAAGTGAAAAATTGTAAAGTGCAGGGTTCTGATAGTGTTAATGCATAGTGTGAATTTGAAGTAAATGTAGTTTAGTTGTTCGAAGACAAACACTTTATGGAATGTGCATATCTATAGTTTGGCATAAGATACTGACATGTTAGATGTTTAAAGGGGTTATCCAATAGTACAAATACCCCCACAATGTCCAGGCCCTTGCTATAGACAATACCTACCTGGTCCCTGGCACCTGTGTCCCTCTGGATGCCTGCATCTCCCCGTTGCATGAATAAACAAAATCTGTCAATGGGGGAGCAGCCAATAGCAAGCCGCAATGGTGACCAGCCTCCTGAGCGTCACCTGCCTGCTATTGGGTGCTCCCCCCATCGCTGGATGTTTTGATGTTTTAGGGAGAGGCAGTGGTTGGTGTGCAGGTATCCGGAGGGATGTGGGTGTCAGGGAGCAGGTAAGTTTCAGGTATATGAGGGGCCCGGGCATTGTTGGGGGATAACCCCTTTAAGTATTTACCTCTAAATAAATACAGTTATTTGGAATATACTGAGTGTTGGCATATTCATACAATAATGCAATAAATAATTAAAAAATTGGACTCATTAAAAAAGCAGATGTAACAGAAAGCAATATTGGTCCAAAAATCAAGGAAGTGTAGTCAGCTGATTGTAGACAGATACAAGAAATGAATATTTCTAAGAATATAGGACACATTTTTAAGATAAAAAAGTGCCTAAAATACAGCTGTGCTTTCCTCACATTCTCCCAGCAGGAGAGAACAAGTATAAGAATTGAGCATGGTGCATCATGGCCCAAGTACTGCTGAGAAAAAAAAAAATATATATATATCTTCATCCTTCTCTGTTATTGTGATAATAGGGTAATGTACAAAAAGCTGCTTTCTATATATATGTTTCTGTAAAACTGTTATTATCTTCACTCTTGATCAATAAAATAATGTTGATCCTTCCCATTAAGTATAGATTATCTGGACAACTACTTGGACACATGATGAGATATTTGATCACACTTTTTCATTTCAGTTTTGAAGAATACATTTTCAAAATGCTCTAAATGTATATGTGTGTAACATGTAGTAATAATGATGATAATACGTGTGTGGCATTACTGGTACAGTAACGTTACCATTTTAATTGGATGCATTACATTTAAAAGATTTATAACTATGAAGCTGGCTGACCTGTTACTTGTGCGCTTGGCAGCTGAAGGCATCTGTGTTGGTCTCATGTTCATATGTTTCCGCCCTGTCAATGAAAGTTCAGAGGGTTCGGCAGCTGCACAGATAATGAAGCCTTTAGGTGTAATGGCAATGCCCCCGCTGCTCCTAGAGGTTGATTTGCTTATATACAAACATCGTTTTTCTCAGCAATGTTAACACATATGAACATGGGACCAACACAGATGCAACATGGTCAGCCAGTGTCATAGGTACAAATCTGCTGACAGATGCTCTTTACGTGTAGTGTATGCAGATCCTATGCAAACCTAAGACCGCTGCTTATCTTGTATGTTGTCTGATCCTGCACTCAACCCATCCATCTGTCTTTTGCTTTTACAAAATGCTTACTGCATGTTGAAAGGTATTTATTACCAGAGACGGGTAGTTTTATTCACACATAGAATAGTATATGTTCTCAAGGAAACTTCTGAGCTGCATCTTCTAACAGGAATAACAACTTAAACATGTTAATGTGAGTCAGGGATGCTTGACAACAACAAAATAATTTTCTCTCAGAATGAGGCACAGTAATCTTGGTGGTTACTTAAACAGTCATGTTAATTAACTATTAAGATTACTGTGCCTCATTTAGAGAGAAAATTATTTTGTTGTTTACAACAGGGATCTATGTCATTCTGGTGGGGCATGTTCCCCTTTTGTCTCTGAATTGACTTGCCTAAGTTGGGATTTCTGTGAGAGGATATAGCTCAGAATTCAAGAATCCCTAATCTCATTTTGAGTGGTACATATGCATGATGGTTAAAGCCTCTGAAGAGGTGCAATTTCTTGGTAGTTTCTCTCACATTTAACTTGCACTCCAAAAGAAAACAGTTAGAAAAGTGCACATAGTCTCTTACTGAGACTAAGAACAGTCATGCGTAAGATGGTTGACCACTCTAGACTGAACCTTCTTTGCTGCTGTCGGTGTAGGGTCACCATAATATGCCTGGCCTAAGCGTTATTTATGAGGTCACATCACCCTCTTGTATGTCTGCAATGCTAAGCCAGTACTAGTTTCGAGAATCCCAACTATATGCATAGAACATGCATATCACTACACTTGTATTTGTTTAGAGAGCAGTCCTTTTTTTACCACACTTGTCACACACTTGTCACACAGTCCAAAAAAGGGTACACCCTCTTTAAGAGTACCACTTAAATTTTTAAAAGTGACTCACAGTAAAACTTGACAGTAGCTGGCCATTTACATATCTTTGGCTGTGGGTGCCACTTGTATTATACCTTAGGCTTCTTGTACACGAACATATTTTGTTTCCGTGTCCATTCCATTATTTATTTTTTTGCGGCTAGGATGTGGACCCATTTGTTTCAATGAGTCCGCAAAAAATGCGGACAGCACACCATGTGCTGTCTGCATCCATATGTATGTTCCGTAGCCCCACAAAAGAGATAAAACATGTCCTATTCTTGTATGTTTTTCGTGCAAGGATAGGCATTGTTATAATGGATCAGAAAAAAACTGATGCAATATGGATGCCAAATGGATGTCATCCATATTTTTTGCAGATCCTTTTTTTTGCGGACCGCAAAATACATACGGTCGTACGAATGTAGCCTTACTTTCAGGAGGAAGGTAACTATAAATGCTGATATATGGTAACTAGTTTGGTCAACTTCAGCTCCTTTACTTTCTGCAATCACAACATATGCTCTCTCACAGTCTCACTTTGGCCAATGGGCAACCATTCCTAGTATGGTGAAGAACTTGTGGGGGACAATACACAGCCAGTAGGTCAACTGCAACAACCTCTGATTATCTCTGATACACCCCTCTGAGGGCTTTCAATTCCATGACCTGTATTAAATTCTTTCTCCCTGTCCTCATATGCCTCTTGACCTCTCTCTCACAGCCTAACAGTGTACTCCTCAGTAGTTGCCTAGGCTCCAACCCTTCACAGCCAATTTCACAGTGTCTCACACACTTGTTGCAGACACAATCCAAATTCTGTCTTTCTTTACTGTAGCTGGCCTACTGTCGCCTTCTATCTCCAGGCTGTGCTACAAAGACTCCCCAGGTAGACCATGTGGTCCCAGCCACACACTTACTTCCTGTGTTTCAGCTTTTTTTGCTTAGAATATTCTAATCGCAAATTTTTATCGTGAATATGGGCACTTTGAGAATTTGCGAATACCTAGACCAGTGGTGCCCAACCATTTTTCGTCTGAGGGCCGCACTAGACTTGGTATAAATTTCGCGGGCCGGAACCAGGTAGCTTTGCCAGAAAGAAATGCAAACGCTGTGAGGGGGCACGTGTGAGCATTACTACTGTGAAGAGGGCACATATCTGGCATAACTACTGTGAGGGGGCACATATCTGGGCATAACTACTGTGAGTAGGGCACATATCAGGGTATAACTACTGTGAGGAGGGTACATATCAGGGCATAACTACTGTGAAGGGGCACGAGTGAGCATTACTACTGAGGGGGCACATATCTGGGCATAACTACTGTGAGGAGGGCACATATCAGGGCATAACTACTGTGAGGAGGGCACATATCAGGGCATAACTACTGTGAAGAGGGCACATATCTGGGCATAACTACTGTGAGAGGGCATGTGTGAGCATTACATCTGTGAAGAGGGCACATATCTTGGCATTATAACTGTGAGGGGGAACATATCTGGGCATAACTACTGTGAGGGGGCATGTGTGAGCATTACGTCTGCGAAGAGGGCACATATTTTGGCATTATTACTGTGAGGAGGCACATATCTGGGCATGACTTCTGTGAGGGGGCATGTGTGAGCATTACTACTGTGAAGAGCGCACATATCTTGGCATTATTACTATGAGGGGGCACATATCTGGGCATGACTACTGTGAGGGGGCATGTGATGTATACATGTGTGTAATGTATGTAGTGCAGTATGTGATGATCACACACTGCACTACATACATTACACACATGTATACATCACATACTGCGCTGTCACCTTCTTCTGCAGGTCTACCTTGATGTCTGGTCTTTAGGCTTCAGTCAGATCCTCCACCGCCATGCTTGTGCCGTGTGCCCGACACCACCAGGAGCTGGCCCCTCCTCCTTTCATCTCCCGCCGGAGGAGGTGCCATCCACAGATATCCCCACAAATATCCCCCCTTCAGTGCCGTCCACAGATATCCCCCCCTTCAGTGCCGTCCACAGATATCCCCCCCTTCAGTGCCGTCCACAGATATCCCCCTTCAGTGCTGTCCACAGATATCCCCCCCTCAGTGCCGTCCACAGAGCCCCCCTTCAGTGCCGTCCACAGAGCCCCCCCTTCAGTGCTGTCCACAGATATCCCCCCTTCAGTGCTGTCAACAGATATCCCCCCTTCAGTGTCCTCCACAGATATTCCCCCCTTCAGTGTCCTCCACAGATCCCCCCTTCAGTGTCCTCCACAGATCCCCCCTTCAGTGTCCTCCACAGATATCCCCCCCACCCAGAGCACCTTCCTAGCTAATTTATTCACTGCATTTGCCTCTGAAATTGAATAGATGCGCCGCCGTAATCTCACACAGGCGCACTGGCAGAGGCCAGGAAGACGGTGCATGCGCACTACGATGCCTCTGCCAGTGCGCCTGTGCGAGATTACGGCGGCGCTTCTCTTCAATTTCAGAGGCAAGTGCAGTGAATAAATTAGCTAGGAGGCGGGGCTGGGCGGAGAGATTGCAGGCGCAGGCAGCATCGCTTTGCTGCCTGTGCCGTTCGCAGCGCGGGCCGCATGACACGGCTTCGCGGGCCGCATTTGGCCCGTGGGCCGTAGGTTGGGCATCACTGACCTAGACTATAGTGCTATATCTTCATAATCGCGAATATTCTAGAGTTTTTTTCATCAGTACCCATGATTCCTCACTGCTTCTTGCTTGTGGGCCATTGTGAAGGCTGCAATATCTTTAGGCTGTTTGAGGATGCAGGAATTTTACTACAAACCGGATTCCCAAAAAGTTGGGACACTATACAAATCGTGAATAAAAACTGAATGCAATGATGTGGAGGTGCCAACTTCTAATATTTTATTCAGAATAGAACATAAATCACGGAACAAAAGTTTAAACTGAGAAAATGTACCATTTTAACGGAAAAATATGTTGAATCAGAATTTCATGGTGTCAACAAATCCCCAAAAAGTTGGGACAAGGCCATCTTCACCACTGTCTTCCTCTTTATGATGTGCCAAATGTTCTCTATAGGTGAAAGATCTGGACTGCAGACTGGCCATTTCAGTACCCGGATCCTTCTCCTACGCAGCCATGATGTTGTGATTGATGCAGAATGTGGTCTGGCATTATCTTGTTGAAAAATGCAGGGTCTTCCCTCAAAGAGATGACGTCTTGATGGGAGCATATGTTGTTCTAGAACCTGAATATATTTTTCTGCATTGATGGTGCCTTTCCAGACATGCAAGCTGCCCATGCCACACGCACTCATGCAACCCCATACCATCAGAGATGCAGGCTTCTGAACTGAGCGTTGATAACAACTTGGGTTGTCCTTGTCCTCTTTGGTCCAGATGACATGGCGTCCCAGATTTCCAAAAAGAACTTTGAATCGTGACTCGTCTGACCACAGAATAGTCTTCCATTTTGCCACACTCCATTTTAAATGATCCCTGGCCCAGTGAAAATGCCTGAGCTTGTGGATCTTGCTTAGAAATAGCTTCTTCTTTGCACTGTAGAGTTTCAGCTGGCAACGGCGGATGGCACGGTGGATTGTGTTCACTGACAATGGTTTCTGGAAGTATTCCTGAGCCCATTCTGTGATTTCCTTTACAGTAGCATTCCTGTTTGTGGTGCAGTGTCGTTTAAGGGCCCGGAGATCACGGGCATCCAGTATTGTTTTACGGCCTTGACCCTTACGCACAGAGATTGTTCCAGATTCTCTGAATCTTCGGATGATGTTATGCACAGTTGATGATGATAGATGCAAAGTCTTTGCAATTTTTCGCTGGGTAACACCTTTCTGATATTGCTCCACTATCTTTCTGCGCAACATTGTGGGAATTGGTGATCCTCTACCCATCTTGGCTTCTGAGAGACACTGCCATTCTGAGAAGCTCTTTTTATACCCAATCATGTTGCCAATTGACCTAATTAGTGTTAATTGGTCTTCCAGCCTCTTATTGCTACTTGTCCCAACTTTTTGGGGATTTGTTGACACCGTGAAAATTTGAATCAACTTATTTTTCCTTTAAAATGATACATTTACTCGGATTAAACGTTTGATCTATTATCTACGTTTAGGGATGAGCGAACTCGAACTGTATAGTTCGGGTTCGTACCGAATTTTGGGGTGTCCGTGACACGGACCCGAACCCGGACATTTTCGTAAAAGTCCGGGTTCGGGTTCGGTGTTCGTCGCTTTCTTCGCGCTTTTGTGACGCTTTCTTGGCGCTTTTTGAAAGGCTGCAAAGCAGCCAATCAACAAGCGTCATACTACTTGCCCCAAGAGGCCATCACAGCCATGCCTACTATTGGCATGGCTGTGATTGGCCAGAGCACCATGTGACCCAGCCTCTATTTAAGCTGGAGTCACATAGCGCCGCCCGTCACTCTGCTCTGATTAGCGTAGGGAGAGGTTGCGGCTGCGACAGTAGGGCGAGATTAGGCAGATTAACTCCTCCAAAGGACTTGATTAACTGATCGATCTGCAGCTGTGGATCATTGAGCTGCTGATCCTCAATTGCTCACTGTTTTTAGGCTGCACAGACCGTTTGTCAGTCTCATTTTTCTGGGGTGATCGGCGGCCATTTTGTGTCTTGTGGTGCGCCAGCACAAGCTGCGACCAAGTGCATTTAACCCTCAATGGTGTGGTTGTTTTTTGGCTAAAGCCTACATCAGGGTGAAGCTGTGACACCAAGTGCATTTAACCAGCAATAGTCTGTTCATTTTTTGGCCATATACAAAATCAGGGGCAAGCTGCGCCTGTCACCAAGTGCATTTAACCCTCAATGGTGTGGTTGTTTTTTGGCTAAAGCCTACATCAGGGTGAAGCTGTCACACCAAGTGCATTTAACCAGCAATAGTCTGTTCATTTTTTGGCCATATACAAAATCAGGGGCAAGCTGCGCCTGTCACCAAGTGCATTTAACCCTCAATGGTGTGGTTGTTTTTTGGCTAAAGCCTACATCAGGGTGAAGCTGTCACACCAAGTGCATTTAACCAGCAATAGTCTGTTCATTTTTTGGCCATATACAAAATCAGGGGCAAGCTGCGCCTGTCACCAAGTGCATTTAACCCTCAATGGTGTGGTTGTTTTTTGGCTAAAGCCTACATCAGGGTGAAGCTGTCACACCAAGTGCATTTAACCAGCAATAGTCTGTTCATTTTTTGGCCATATCCCAGTCTAATTCTGTCACTAAATCCATACCGGTCACCCAGCGCCTAAATACTAGGCCTCAAATTTATATCCAGCTAAATCTGTCCCTAGTGCTGTAGCTGGGCGAGTTATTTAGTGTCCGTTCAAGCACATTTCTTGTTCTGGGTTGAAATACAATTCCCAATTTAGCAATTTCATAATTTAGTGGTTCCTGCTATATCAGAGCTCTTTGAAATCTATCCCAAAAAGGGTATATAATATTGAAGGTGCACATAGGGTCATTCAGAGTAACTTCACACACACCCGCTACTGTGTATTTCCAAGTCTAATTCTGTCACTAAATCCATACCGGTGACCCAGCGCCTAAATACTAGGCCTCAAATTTAATTCCCTCTAAATCTCTCGTTACCCACCGCTGTACTGTTGTTGCTGGGCAAGATATTTAGTGTCCGTCAAAGCACATTTTTTGTTCTGGGTTGAAGTACAATTCCCAATTTAGCAATTTCATAATTTAGTGGTTTCTGCTATATCAGAGCTATTTGAAATCTATCCCAAAAAGGGTATATAATATTGAAGGTGCACATAGGGTCATTCAGAATAACTTCACACACACCCGCTACTGTGTATTTCCAAGTCTAATTCTGTCACTAAACCCATACCTGTCACCCAGCGCCTAAATACTAGGCCTCAAATTTAAATCCCTCTAAATCTCTCGTTACCGTTGTCCTGTTGTAGCTGGGAAAGTTATTTAGTGCCCGTCAAAGCACATTTTTTGTTCTGGGTTGAAGTACAATTCCCAATTTAGCAATTTCATAATTTAGTGGTTCCTGCTATATCAGAGCTATTTGAAATCTATCCCAAAAAGGGTATATAATATTGAAGGTGCACATAGGGTCATTCAGAATAACTTCACACACACCCGCTACTGTGTATTTCCAAGTCTAATTCTGTCACTAAATCCATACCGGTGACCCAGCGCCTAAATACTAGGCCTCAAATTTAATTCCCTCTAAATCTCTCGTTACCCACCGGTGTACTGTTGTTGCTGGGCAAGATATTTAGTGTCCGTCAAAGCACATTTTTTGTTCTGGGTTGAAGTACAATTCCCAATTTAGCAATTTCATAATTTAGTGGTTTCTGCTATATCAGAGCTATTTGAAATCTATCCCAAAAAGGGTATATAATATTGAAGGTGCACATAGGGTCATTCAGAATAACTTCACACACACCCGCTACTGTGTATTTCCAAGTCTAATTCTGTCACTAAACCCATACCTGTCACCCAGCGCCTAAATACTAGGCCTCAAATTTAAATCCCTCTAAATCTCTCGTTACCGTTGTCCTGTTGTAGCTGGGAAAGTTATTTAGTGCCCGTCAAAGCACATTTTTTGTTCTGGGTTGAAGTACAATTCCCAATTTAGCAATTTCATAATTTAGTGGTTCCTGCTATATCAGAGCTATTTGAAATCTATCCCAAAAAGGGTATATAATATTGAAGGTGCACATAGGGTCATTCAGAATAACTTCACACACACCCGCTACTGTGTATTTCCAAGTCTAATTCTGTCACTAAATCCATACCGGTGACCCAGCGCCTAAATACTAGGCCTCAAATTTAATTCCCTCTAAATCTCTCGTTACCCACCGCTGTACTGTTGTTGCTGGGCAAGATATTTAGTGTCCGTCAAAGCACATTTTTTGTTCTGGGTTGAAGTACAATTCCCAATTTAGCAATTTCATAATTTAGTGGTTTCTGCTATATCAGAGCTATTTGAAATCTATCCCTAAAAGGGTATATAATATTGAAGGTGCACATAGGGTCATTCAGAATAACTTCACACACACCCGCTACTGTGTATTTCCAAGTCTAATTCTGTCACTAAACCCATACCTGTCACCCAGCGCCTAAATACTAGGCCTCAAATTTATATCCAGCTAAATCTGTCCCTAGTGCTGTAGCTGGGCGAGTTATTTAGTGTCCGTTCAAGCACATTTCTTGTTCTGGGTTGAAATACAATTCCCAATTTAGCAATTTCATAATTTAGTGGTTCCTGCTATATCAGAGCTCTTTGAAATCTATCCCAAAAAGGGTATATAATATTGAAGGTGCACATAGGGTCATTCAGAGTAACTTCACACACACCCGCTACTGTGTATTTCCAAGTCTAATTCTGTCACTAAATCCATACCGGTGACCCAGCGCCTAAATACTAGGCCTCAAATTTAATTCCCTCTAAATCTCTCGTTACCCACCGCTGTACTGTTGTTGCTGGGCAAGATATTTAGTGTCCGTCAAAGCACATTTTTTGTTCTGGGTTGAAGTACAATTCCCAATTTAGCAATTTCATAATTTAGTGGTTTCTGCTATATCAGAGCTATTTGAAATCTATCCCAAAAAGGGTATATAATATTGAAGGTGCACATAGGGTCATTCAGAATAACTTCACACACACCCGCTACTGTGTATTTCCAAGTCTAATTCTGTCACTAAACCCATACCTGTCACCCAGCGCCTAAATACTAGGCCTCAAATTTAAATCCCTCTAAATCTCTCGTTACCGTTGTCCTGTTGTAGCTGGGAAAGTTATTTAGTGCCCGTCAAAGCACATTTTTTGTTCTGGGTTGAAGTACAATTCCCAATTTAGCAATTTCATAATTTAGTGGTTCCTGCTATATCAGAGCTATTTGAAATCTATCCCAAAAAGGGTATATAATATTGAAGGTGCACATAGGGTCATTCAGAATAACTTCACACACACCCGCTACTGTGTATTTCCAAGTCTAATTCTGTCACTAAATCCATACCGGTGACCCAGCGCCTAAATACTAGGCCTCAAATTTAATTCCCTCTAAATCTCTCGTTACCCACCGGTGTACTGTTGTTGCTGGGCAAGATATTTAGTGTCCGTCAAAGCACATTTTTTGTTCTGGGTTGAAGTACAATTCCCAATTTAGCAATTTCATAATTTAGTGGTTTCTGCTATATCAGAGCTATTTGAAATCTATCCCAAAAAGGGTATATAATATTGAAGGTGCACATAGGGTCATTCAGAATAACTTCACACACACCCGCTACTGTGTATTTCCAAGTCTAATTCTGTCACTAAACCCATACCTGTCACCCAGCGCCTAAATACTAGGCCTCAAATTTAAATCCCTCTAAATCTCTCGTTACCGTTGTCCTGTTGTAGCTGGGAAAGTTATTTAGTGCCCGTCAAAGCACATTTTTTGTTCTGGGTTGAAGTACAATTCCCAATTTAGCAATTTCATAATTTAGTGGTTCCTGCTATATCAGAGCTATTTGAAATCTATCCCAAAAAGGGTATATAATATTGAAGGTGCACATAGGGTCATTCAGAATAACTTCACACACACCCGCTACTGTGTATTTCCAAGTCTAATTCTGTCACTAAATCCATACCGGTGACCCAGCGCCTAAATACTAGGCCTCAAATTTAATTCCCTCTAAATCTCTCGTTACCCACCGCTGTACTGTTGTTGCTGGGCAAGATATTTAGTGTCCGTCAAAGCACATTTTTTGTTCTGGGTTGAAGTACAATTCCCAATTTAGCAATTTCATAATTTAGTGGTTTCTGCTATATCAGAGCTATTTGAAATCTATCCCTAAAAGGGTATATAATATTGAAGGTGCACATAGGGTCATTCAGAATAACTTCACACACACCCGCTACTGTGTATTTCCAAGTCTAATTCTGTCACTAAACCCATACCTGTCACCCAGCGCCTAAATACTAGGCCTCAAATTTATATCCAGCTAAATCTGTCCCTAGTGCTGTAGCTGGGCGAGTTATTTAGTGTCCGTTCAAGCACATTTCTTGTTCTGGGTTGAAATACAATTCCCAATTTAGCAATTTCATAATTTAGTGGTTCCTGCTATATCAGAGCTCTTTGAAATCTATCCCAAAAAGGGTATATAATATTGAAGGTGCACATAGGGTCATTCAGAGTAACTTCACACACACCCGCTACTGTGTATTTCCAAGTCTAATTCTGTCACTAAATCCATACCGGTGACCCAGCGCCTAAATACTAGGCCTCAAATTTAATTCCCTCTAAATCTCTCGTTACCCACCGCTGTACTGTTGTTGCTGGGCAAGATATTTAGTGTCCGTCAAAGCACATTTTTTGTTCTGGGTTGAAGTACAATTCCCAATTTAGCAATTTCATAATTTAGTGGTTTCTGCTATATCAGAGCTATTTGAAATCTATCCCAAAAAGGGTATATAATATTGAAGGTGCACATAGGGTCATTCAGAATAACTTCACACACACCCGCTACTGTGTATTTCCAAGTCTAATTCTGTCACTAAACCCATACCTGTCACCCAGCGCCTAAATACTAGGCCTCAAATTTAAATCCCTCTAAATCTCTCGTTACCGTTGTCCTGTTGTAGCTGGGAAAGTTATTTAGTGCCCGTCAAAGCACATTTTTTGTTCTGGGTTGAAGTACAATTCCCAATTTAGCAATTTCATAATTTAGTGGTTCCTGCTATATCAGAGCTATTTGAAATCTATCCCAAAAAGGGTATATAATATTGAAGGTGCACATAGGGTCATTCAGAATAACTTCACACACACCCGCTACTGTGTATTTCCAAGTCTAATTCTGTCACTAAATCCATACCGGTGACCCAGCGCCTAAATACTAGGCCTCAAATTTAATTCCCTCTAAATCTCTCGTTACCCACCGGTGTACTGTTGTTGCTGGGCAAGATATTTAGTGTCCGTCAAAGCACATTTTTTGTTCTGGGTTGAAGTACAATTCCCAATTTAGCAATTTCATAATTTAGTGGTTTCTGCTATATCAGAGCTATTTGAAATCTATCCCTAAAAGGGTATATAATATTGAAGGTGCACATAGGGTCATTCAGAATAACTTCACACACACCCGCTACTGTGTATTTCCAAGTCTAATTCTGTCACTAAACCCATACCTGTCACCCAGCGCCTAAATACTAGGCCTCAAATTTAAATCCCTCTAAATCTCTCGTTACCGTTGTCCTGTTGTAGCTGGGAAAGTTATTTAGTGCCCGTCAAAGCACATTTTTTGTTCTGGGTTGAAGTACAATTCCCAATTTAGCAATTTCATAATTTAGTGGTTCCTGCTATATCAGAGCTATTTGAAATCTATCCCAAAAAGGGTATATAATATTGAAGGTGCACATTGGGTCATTCAGAATAACTTCACACACACGCTTCTGTGCATTTCCAAGTCTAATTCTGTCACTAAATCCATACCGGTGACCCAGCGCCTAAATACTAGGCCTCAAATTTAATTCCCTCTAAATCTCTCGTTACCCACCGGTGTACTGTTGTTGCTGGGCAAGATATTTAGTGTCCGTCAAAGCACATTTTTTGTTCTGGGTTGAAGTACAATTCCCAATTTAGCAATTTCATAATTTAGTGGTTTCTGCTATATCAGAGCTATTTGAAATCTATCCCTAAAAGGGTATATAATATTCAAGGTGCACATTGGGTCATTCAGAATAACTTCACACACACACGCTTCTGTGCATTTCCAAGTCTAATTCTGTCACTAAATCCATACCGGTCACCCAGCGCCTAAATACTAGGCCTCAAATTTATATCCCGCTGAATTTGAATACAATACATTGGGCCAAATAATATATTTGTTGTTGTGGTGAACCATAACAATGAGAAAAACATCTAGTAAGGGACGCGGACGTGGACATGGTCGTGGTGGTGTTAGTGGACCCTCTGGTGCTGGGAGAGGACGTGGCCGTTCTGCCACATCCACACGTCCTAGTGTACCAACTACTTCAGGTCCCAGTAGCCGCCAGAATTTACAGCGATATATGGTGGGGCCCAATGCCGTTCTAAGGATGGTAAGGCCTGAGCAGGTACAGGCATTAGTCAATTGGGTGGCCGACAGTGGATCCAGCACGTTCACATTATCTCCCACCCAGTCTTCTGCAGAAAGCGCACAGATGGCGCCTGAAAACCAACCCCATCAGTCTGTCACATCACCCCCATGCATACCAGGGAAACTGTCTCAGCCTCAAGTTATGCAGCAGTCTCTTATGCTGTTTGAAGACTCCGCTGGCAGGGTTTCCCAAGGGCATCCACCTAGCCCTTCCCCAGCGGTGAAAGACATAGAATGCACTGACGCACAACCACTTATGTTTCCTGATGATGAGGACATGGGAATACCACCTCAGCATGTCTCTGATGATGACGAAACACAGGTGCCAACTGCTGCGTCTTTCTGCAGTGTGCAGACTGAACAGGAGGTCAGGGATCAAGACTGGGTGGAAGACGATGCAGGGGACGATGAGGTCCTAGACCCCACATGGAATGAAGGTCGTGCCACTGACTTTCACAGTTCGGAGGAAGAGGCAGTGGTGAGACCGAGCCAACAGCGTAGCAAAAGAGGGAGCAGTGGGCAAAAGCAGAACACCCGCCGCCAAGAGACTCCGCCTGCTACTGACCGCCGCCATCTGGGACCGAGCACCCCAAAGGCAGCTTCAAGGAGTTCCCTGGCATGGCACTTCTTCAAACAATGTGCTGACGACAAGACCCGAGTGGTTTGCACGCTGTGCCATCAGAGCCTGAAGCGAGGCATTAACGTTCTGAACCTGAGCACAACCTGCATGACCAGGCACCTGCATGCAAAGCATGAACTGCAGTGGAGTAAACACCTTAAAACCAAGGAAGTCACTCAGGCTCCCCCTGCTACCTCTTCTGCTGCTGCCGCCTCGGCCTATTCTGCTGCTGCCGCCTCGGCCTCTTCCTCCGCCTCTGGAGGAACGTTGGCACCTGCCGCCCAGCAAACAGGGGATGTACCACCAACACCACCACCACCACCTCCGTCACCAAGCGTCTCAACCATGTCACACGCCAGCGTTCAGCTCTCCATCTCACAAACATTTGATAGAAAGCGTAAATTCCCACCTAGCCACCCTCGATCCCTGGCCCTGAATGCCAGCATTTCTAAACTACTGGCCTATGAAATGCTGTCATTTAGGCTGGTGGACACAGACAGCTTCAAACAGCTCATGTCGCTTGCTGTCCCACAGTATGTTGTTCCCAGCCGGCACTACTTCTCCAAGAGAGCCGTGCCTTCCCTGCACAACCAAGTATCCGATAAAATCAAGTGTGCACTGCGCAACGCCATCTGTAGCAAGGTCCACCTAACCACAGATACGTGGACCAGTAAGCACGGCCAGGGACGCTATATCTCCCTAACTGCACACTGGGTAAATGTAGTGGCAGCTGGGCCCCAGGCGGAGAGCTGTTTGGCGCACGTCCTGCCGCCGCCAAGGATCGCAGGGCAACATTCTTTGCCTCCTGTTGCCACCTCCTCCTTCTCGGCTTCCTCCTCCTCTTCTTCCACCTGCTCATCCAGTCAGCCACACACCTTCACCACCAACTTCAGCACAGCCCGGGGTAAACGTCAGCAGGCCATTCTGAAACTCATATGTTTGGGGGACAGGCCCCACACCGCACAGGAGTTGTGGCGGGGTATTGAACAACAGACCGACGAGTGGTTGCTGCCGGTGAGCCTCAAGCCCGGCCTGGTGGTGTGTGATAATGGGCGAAATCTCGTTGCAGCTCTGGGACTAGCCAATTTGACGCACATCCCTTGCTTGGCGCATGTGCTGAATTTGGTGGTGCAGAAGTTCATTCACAACTACCCCGACATGTCAGAGCTGCTGCATAAAGTGCGGGCCGTCTGTTCGCGCTTCCGGCGTTCACATCCTGCCGCTGCTCGCCTGTCTGCGCTACAGCGTAACTTCGGCCTTCCCGCTCACCGCCTCATATGCGACGTGCCCACCAGGTGGAACTCCACCTTGCACATGCTGGACAGACTGTGCGAGCAGCAGCAGGCCATAGTGGAGTTTCAGCTGCAGCACGCACGGGTCAGTCGCACTACAGAACAGCACCACTTCACCACCAATGACTGGGCCTCCATGCGAGACCTGTGTGCCCTGTTGCGCTGTTTCGAGTACTCCACCAACATGGCCAGTGGCGATGACACCGTTATCAGCGTTACAATACCACTTCTATGTCTCCTTGAGAAAACACTTAGGGCGATGATGGAACAGGAGGTGGCCCAGGAGGAGGAGGAGGAGGATGAGGAAGAGGGGTCATTTTTAGCACTTTCAGGCCAGTCTCTTCGAAGTGACTCAGAGGGAGTTTTTTTGCAACAGCAGAGGCCAGGTACAAATGTGGCCAGCCAGGGCCCACTACTGGAGGACGAGGAGGACGAGGATGAGGAGGAGGTGGAGGAGGATGAGGATGAAGCATGGTCACAGCGGGGTGGCACCCAACGCAGCTCGGGTCCATCACTGGTGCGTGGCTGGGGGGAAAGGCAGGACGATGACGATACGCCTCCCACAGAGGACAGCTTGTCCTTACCCCTGGGCAGCCTGGCACACATGAGCGACTACATGCTGCAGTGCCTGCGCAACGACAGCAGAGTTGCCCACATTTTAACCTGTGCGGACTACTGGGTTGCCACCCTGCTGGATCCACGCTACAAAGACAATGTGCCCACCTTACTTCCTGCACTGGAGCGTGATAGGAAGATGCGCGAGTACAAGCGCACGTTGGTAGACGCGCTACTGAGAGCATTCCCAAATGTCACAGGGGAACAAGTGGAAGCCCAAGGCCAAGGCAGAGGAGGAGCAAGAGGTCGCCAAGGCAGCTGTGTCACGGCCAGCTCCTCTGAGGGCAGGGTTAGCATGGCAGAGATGTGGAAAACTTTTGTCAACACGCCACAGCTAACTGCACCACCACCTGATACGCAACGTGTTAGCAGGAGGCAACATTTCACTAACATGGTGGAACAGTACGTGTGCACACCCCTCCACGTACTGACTGATGGTTCGGCCCCATTCAACTTCTGGGTCTCTAAATTGTCCACGTGGCCAGAGCTAGCCTTTTATGCCTTGGAGGTGCTGGCCTGCCCGGCAGCCAGCGTTTTGTCTGAACGTGTATTCAGCACGGCAGGGGGCGTCATTACAGACAAACGCAGCCGCCTGTCTACAGCCAATGTGGACAAGCTGACGTTCATAAAAATGAACCAGGCATGGATCCCACAGGACCTGTCCGTCCCTTGTCCAGATTAGACATTAACTACCTCCCCATAACCATATATTATTGGACTCCAGGGCACTTCCTCATTCAATCCTATTTTTATTTTCATTTTACCATTATATTGCGATGCTACCCAAAGTTGAATGAACCTCTCCTCTGCCTGTGTGCTAGGCCTAAATATATGCCAATGGACTGTTGCAGTGGTGGCTGACATGAAGCCTGATTCTCTGCTATGACATGCAGACTAATTCTCTGCTGACATGAAGCCAGATTGTCTGTTACGGGACCTCTCTCCTCTGCCTGGGTGCTGGGCCTAAATTTATGACAATGGACTGTTGCAGTGGTGGCTGACGTGAAGCCTGATTCTCTGCTATGACATGCAGACTGATTCTCTGCTGACATGAAGCCAGATCGTCTGTTACGGGACCTCTCTGCTCTGCCTGTGTGCTAGGCCTAAATATATGCCAATGGACTGTTGCAGTGGTGGCTGACGTGAAGCCTCATTCTCTGCTATGACATGCAGACTAATTCTCTGCTGACATGAAGACAGATTCTCTGTTACGGGACCTCCCTCCTCTGCCTGGGTGCTGGGCCTAAATATATGCCAATGGACTGTTGCAGTGGTGGCTGACGTGAAGCCTCATTCTCTGCTATGACATGCAGACTGATTCTCTGCTGACATGAAGCCAGATTCTCTGTTACGGGACCTCTCTCCTCTGCCTGTGTGTGTGCTGGGCCTAAATATATGCCAATGGACTGTTGCAGTGGTGGCTGACGTGAAGCCTCATTCTCTGCTATGACATGCAGACTGATTCTCTGCTGACATGAAGCCAGATTCTCTGTTACGGGACCTCTCTCCTCTGCCTGTGTGTGTGCTGGGCCTAAATATATGCCAATGGACTGTTGCAGTGGTGGCTGACGTGAAGCCTCATTCTCTGCTATGACATGCAGACTAATTCTCTGCTGACATGAAGACAGATTCTCTGTTACGGGACCTCCCTCCTCTGCCTGGGTGCTGGGCCTAAATATATGCCAATGGACTGTTGCAGTGGTGGCTGACGTGAAGCCTCATTCTCTGCTATGACATGCAGACTAATTCTCTGCTGACATGAAGACAGATTCTCTGTTACGGGACCTCTCTCCTCTGCCTGGGTGCCGGGGCCTAAATATCTGAGAATGGACTGTTCCAGTGGTGGGTGACGGGAAGCCAGATTCTCTGCTATGGAACCTCTCTCCAATTGATTTTGGTTAATTTTTATTTATTTAATTTTTATTTTAATTCATTTCCCTATCCACATTTGTTTGCAGGGGATTTACCTACATGTTGCTGCCTTTTGCAGCCCTCTAGCTCTTTCCTGGGCTGTTTTACAGCCTTTTTAGTGCCGAAAAGTTCGGGTCCCCATTGACTTCAATGGGGTTCGGGTTCGGGACGAAGTTCGGATCGGGTTCGGATCCCGAACCCGAACATTTCCGGGATGTTCGGCCGAACTTCTCGAACCCGAACATCCAGGTGTTCGCTCAACTCTATCTACGTTCTATTACAAATAAAATATTGACATTTGCCATCTCCACATCATTGCATTCAGTTTTTATTCACAATTTGTTTAGTGTCCCAACTTTTTTGGAATCCGGTTTGTATATGCTTGTTTTAAAAAAGACGCTTGTGAGTATAATAAACTACTTTTTATACATTTATTGACGGTATTTCACTATGGAAACGACACTTTCCCTAGGATCTTATATCGTATGAACTGATACAAAAGGAAAATTAATTTTGACTTCACCTGATGTGCCTTTAACCTGATTGTGCTTGTGAGTATATTAGCGCACTATAATAAGATCAGAGTAGCGGTATTTCACTATTAGCGCACTTTGGTGTTTCACGGGACGTGTTAAAAGAAAGGACGTCTGTGGACCCCGGTCTTCTCTTGACGTGGAGAGAGGGTTACACCTGGATTTTGAGAGGAGGGAAAACGCGCGGTCACATTTGTCCATTTATGCTTCATGTGAACTGAACCCACATCACTTTGGAGACTCGCTGCACATTCCATCTATTTATGGACTGGAAGCATTGTATTGTTTTATTATTGCAATATCTTTGACTTTAGGAGTAGTGTTGATCGTGAATTTTAGTATCGCAAATTTTTATTGTGAATTTTCCGAAAATAATGACTGGAGATCACGAATTCTCAATTTTGCAAATATATGACGAATATTCGCCTAAATATTAGCGAAATATAGCAAATTTATATATTGCCCCTGCCGATTATCACTGGTACAGAGTGCCATCAAATGGCAGCAAATAACTTTAAATGTATACATTGAATCCATTGGATTCAGTCAGGGAAGAGCACAATATAACAGAGTAATAAACAGTGCAACATGATCAAAGGCAGTGTATAGTAACAGTAGTGTCACGGATGTAGTAGGGGAGAACACCAAAAGACAACAAGAAAGAAGGGGAAAGACACTAGGCTTCACCGCTAGGGAAGGAACAGGGTCACCACCTATAAAACCCTGCTCCTGGCCCTAACTCCTATCCGTATGGGCACCTCTCGATGGTAGAGATACCCATACACAGGAACCTAGAAAACCCTGGTGACCCTTGGATGCCCTAAAGATAATGACTGGGCAGAGACCATCCGTTCCTTCCCTGGTAAAGGAACCAGCGTCTCACTGAGGCCTAGTAAACAACCAGGGGGGAAGATGCAAAGCACAACAAGCGAAACACTTAACTTTTGAGGATGATGGATGAACAGGACTCCAACAAGAACCACACTCCAGCTCTTCCAAAACCAAATGAAGCTATCCCAAGCAAGGAGTGATGAGTAAAGTCAGACTAAATAGGGCGAGGTAAAGGTCACATGATTCACACCTGAACAGGAGGTGTGGACATACCAGCAACACACAAAGTGAAACCAAAAGAGGCTGTCAGATCACTAATGCGTAGATAATCTTTCAGACCTTCTGAGACCTGTCACAGATGTGACAAGTAGTTATCAGTGTTTCTCAATGAAAATATCATGTAGTTAATAAGGGTATAAGTATAGGGCATTTACAGTTTATTTCAGGGAGATTCAAGTGCACAGGCTAGAGCAGGGATCAGCAACCTTTGGCACTCCAGCTGCTGTGAAACTACAGCTCCCAACATGCACACTTAACTTGTTCGTTCTTGTAACTCTCACAGAAGTGAAAGTAGGATTCTGGGAGCTGTAGTGTCAGAACCGCTGTAGTGCTGAAGATTGCTGATCCCTGGGCTAAAGCACTGAAAGAAGGGAGAGAGTGTGTGCTTCATGGAGAATGCCCACTGAGATCTAAACTTGCAGCTTCACAATCAGAACTTCTGGAAAGTTTTTGAAAATGAAGTAAAAATCAGCTTATGTAAAAACACAACTTAGCTCTCTCCTTGCACTCCATGTACACAGATCTAAAATTATTTCCATGACAAGGGTGCAGATACCCTTTAATATCCTTTTCTTTGATATTGTAAGTTAGTTTTTCTTATCTTGATTACTAGGATGGATTATAAAGTGCCCTTATATCTGTCTATGTCTTCTACTACACATCACAGTAAAAAGACTTCTGAATCAGAAGTGCATGAGCATCATTTAGCAATAAATATTAGGCAATCTGCACAGTTTCACACTAACTATGGTGTGCTGCTCAATGCACAATATACGTTCCTAAAAGGAAAGAATATTTAAAAGCATAAGACTTGCAAATGAACTATTAGATTTACATTACATACAAGAACAAATTTTAATTAAGCAATCACTTTACTTTAGAAAAGTTATTTTAAACTCAATTAGATATTGCATATACCAAAGGTCATATTACGGACCACATTTAGTCGACTTAATTATTAGTCCAATCTTCTATGTGGAAAAAGCATGCGACCCAATAAAAAAAGATTTCTATGTGTAATTTTAAAGATTCGCAGAGTAAGGTTTTAATTTTCTACAAGGTCAGCGTTTCACAAATGCAAAATATGAGACTAAGTGGGAAAGACACCCAATTACCAACTTGCATTACAGCCATGGTAATGTTTTTCAAAAAGTTCTTGTCATAGTGTTTATACTAAGGCACATATGTGCAAAAGGAATTTAATAAAAGCTGCTACCTTAAAGTTAAGAAAAGAGCTATTAAAATTACAGCATTGTCTGGATAAAAAAAAAAATCTATTGTATTTCAAACTTCTTTTTGTGTCTACGTTGAATGTCAATTTTAATAGTTGTACCTATAATTCATATAATGAACATGGTAGCATTGTATTTTGTAGCCATAGCAACAATCAGTAAAGTAGGCACGCGTGCTTTCTAGTAAGATAAGTAGCTTCTGGTTCACAGGCACCCACATGAGTCTATGCAAGACAATTCTTTGTGGTCTGACTCCTGTTTTATGCTAAATCTCCAGTAAAAATTATTTAGGTGTATTCTCCATATTTAAAACTATAGGGGTGAAAAATAATGATGACCTCCTGTGAAGCATTCTATAAATATGGATTTCATGTAGCGCTCTTATTTTTGAGGATAAAACTAGGACTGCAATGTGATCTGAAGTATGGGTGAAAAGTCAAGGGAGACAATATATTCCTGTTCTGTTCATTCAGATGTAGCAGGAATATTGATGATTCAAGTTACATATCTCACATGTCAGTAAGGGTGGGTTCACACTGCAGTCAGTGTGCATTTGGCATATACATGAAATGCATCCATAGGCAATGAGTCACCCAATGGAGGTCAAAAGGCTGTCTCTTTGTTGTGCTGTTAGGCCTGTATATATTGGTATACTTTTTTAGAATAACATGCAGCTATGCTATTCTATGCAGAGACATCCAAAAACATATTCTGTATGGCTATACAGGAGCATATTTCAGTCATGCATCTTCATATATCTCCATCCATGGGTGTTACTAATTTCGGGGGGGGAGGGCGGTCTTTGCACAATCTGACATTATCTAATCAGTACTTCCAGTGTCAGACTGTGCAGGGACACAGCACCAACTAGTAACACCCAGTTGTACCTTTATTACAGACTGCTGGAAATTAATTTATAAAATTCAAGTAGGAATAATAGAGGAATGGCACAACATAGCATCATATGAATAGATGGGCCAGAATTGTTATTTCATAGAGAATGCAAGTAGTTACTAAAATACCACATATTGGAAGGGTACAGGTCCTCTTTAAAGTCTACCTGAGTTTAAAAAACAGTTTGCATAATGGTCATGCTTCTTTGTACAATCATAACTGTGAAGGAACAGTTATGTTTGGTCTTCCCTAAAGTCTCTTTCAGTCATATTATTATCCTGTTTCAGCTGCACACATAGATACATTTCACTCAGAAGCAGGTGGTGTATCCCTTCTATGCAAGTCTGCCAGCACTGTACTACTGTGACATAAATTCCTTTACTTCCCACTATGTTTGTTTTCAGCTCCAGAGCTGACAGAACAGATAAGGAGGGATAAATCAGGAGGCTCCTGATATTCAGAAGCAGTGTAGAAGCAATTCTTTTATCAGGCTCATGATTAGTGATGAGCGAAGTATTGTAAAATTATATTTGTCTGCTTCTCTCAATTTTACAAAAAAAAATTACCCAAAAATTTGCTTTGTCACGATTAGAGATGGCCTTGCGGTTTGCCCGGAGGTCGTTTCACGACGAACTTTGCTAGTTCGCGATTCCCTGAACATGCGAACATATGGCGATGTTTTCATGTGCCATATTCTTTTGCATTGCGCTGAACTTTGACCCATGACACATCCATCAGGTGGGACAGGACAGCCAATTGAGACATTTCAGCACATGGACACACCCCCATCCTATAACAGAACCCGATCTGGCAGCCATTTTACATTCTGTGTTTTGCCAGTGTAGGGAAAGGTTGCTTTGTGGAGCTGGGACAGACTGTTAAGGACACCAAACGCTAGCTAATAGGGCCACGGAAGTCCTTTTAAGGACTGATATAGGTGTACTATCGATAGGTGTGATATACTGAGGGGTGTGATATACTTATAAGCTATTGGAATAACTAATTGCAACTGGTGTAATATACCTGTTGCCCCAAAAATATCTTATTGAGGGGTGTGATACACCTATAATATACTTTCTAACATAGAAAGTATATTATAGTGCATTTGTATTGTGCAGCAGTTTTGTGCGGTTCTGCTGCGATACCGCAGGTATAAAGAGGTACAAGCATTATTGGAACAACTATTTGCAATGGGTGTGATATACCTGTTGCCCCCCAAAAAACTAATTGAGGGGTGTGATATACCTGCTTCCACAAAATACTGATTAAGGGGTGCAATATACCTGCTTCCACCAAATATTGATTGAGGGGTTTCCACAAAATACTGATTGAGGGGTGTGATATACGTGCTTCTACAAAATACTGATTAAGGGATGCTATATACCTGCTTTCACCAAATATTGATTGAGGCCTGCGATACACTGGCTTCCACAAAATACTGATTGAGGGGTGCAATATACCTGCTTCCACCAAATATTGATTCAGGGGTTCTATATACCTGTCTCCACAAAATGCTGATTGAGGGGTGCGATATACCTGCTTCTACAAAATACAGATTAAGGGGTTCTATATACCTGCTGCCACAAAATACTAATAGAGGGCTGCGATATGCCTGCTTCCACAAAATACTGATTAAGGGGTTTGAAATACCTCCTTCCACAAAATACAGATTGAGGGGTGCGATATACCTGCTTCCACCAATTATTAATTCAGGTGTTCTATATACCTGTTTCCACAAAATACTGATTGAGGGGTGTGATATACCTGCTTCTACAAAATACTGATTAAGGGATTCTATATACCTGCTTCCATAAAATACTGATTGAGGGGTGCTATATGCCGTCTTCCACCAAATACTGATTGAGGCCTGCGATATACATGCTTTCACAAATACTATTATTCTCTAGGGAATTTGGCACCAGATCATTTTGAAAATGACTGGCAGTGGAAGAGGCAGGACATTTGGGCAGGTTCACCAGGCCGGAGCCTAAGTGGGAAGTTGGACAAGGTGTGTGCGATTACGTCAAAGGACGCACCAGAGGTGGTTGAGTGGTTCACTCAGCCTTCCGCTTCTACACCCTCCTCATCCTCTGTATCTGCACCCTCATAACTCTCTGCTGCATGCACCCCCAAAGACACCACCACCACCACCGTCACAGTCATTCTTGGCATCGGAGGAGGAAGAGGAGGTAGCAACGCCCAGCGGTCTGACGACAATACCTAGATCAGCCCAAGAAGGGTGGTCCCCGCTGTTTCTGCCTACTCTGATATATCTAATGTCAGTGGTGGTGAAGGGGACGATGATGACGTGTCAATGGACGTCATGTGGGTGCCCACAAGAGAGAAAGAGGAGGGGAGTTCAGAGGGAGAGAAGGAGCAGCAGATAGGGAGGAGAAGGAGGAGAAGCAGGCAGAACTTGCAGTGCCTCTTCAAACACTGGAGCATGAAGGCCCCCATTTGCACAAAATTGGAAGTGGTGGAGCACCCTGGTTCCTGCTCATCGCCCAGGAGAATGCCCTAAACCCCTGAGGACGCCAAGTGTTTGTCGAAACTTGTCGGGGGCAGATTGTGAACTATATGTGTACTTTTAGATAGCGTGTGTCTGGAAAAGTGATGATTATGCAGCCTGTATGAGATAGTAAGGCTTGATAAGAGGGAACTCACAGACTCCTAGCCTTAGTGCACTGTGAGATAACAGTACAAGTATATGTCATAACGGCAGTAACCGTATGGAACAGGGGAGCCTGTTAGGCAGGAGAAATACATGAGAGTCTCTCAGCTAGCCTACACTGAGAACAAACAGGGCAAACTTGAGCTATTACGACTGAACTACTTAATTCACAGACACAACTGAAAGTTTTAAATGTTAGTTATAGGTAGAAATATGTTAGCCTGCAAGTAAAGTGAATGGGGCCCGCCGCAAACGCGCGGTTCCCGAACATTTGATTGTGAACGTGCGTTTGCGAAACGTCCCGGCTGATGTTAGTCCATCACTAGTCACGATGCACATTTCTTTGTAAGTAGTGGGTGCAATGACAGGGAGTGGCGATTGTGCCGCCCCTTGTCCTTGTATCCCCAAGATGATGTGCTCATAACTGATTGTGGCATCTGACAGTAATAACATAGTGTAGAATAAAAAAAATAAAAAAATCATACCTACCTCATCTATTTAATCGCGACGAGCCATCTTGATTGAAGATCTAGTGGCCCATGATGACATCATCAGTTCGGATTTCATGCAATATCTATGATCAAGGTGACACGTCCAGCTCATCGCAAAATGGACGAGGTAAGTATGTTTTTTTTTTTTTTTTACCCCCATTCAGGGAAAATAGATTAGCTACCACAAAGCACGAGGAAATTCGGCTTCCCAGCTAATAGAAATCTCCAGAAATTTAGATTGAAGTCCTCTTCGTGGACTTTGATTCACTCAACACTACTTATTATCTCAGCTAGCTCTGACACACCCTCATTTCTCTAAGCTGTTTTATAAGTCTCTGCTACAAGGGACGGATCTTGCCTGACAACGGGCAGCGGACTGAAAATCAGGGGGAAGAGAGACCCCCTTTACAGCATTTTTTCAGGTGGAAGCAAGATTTTTTTTTAAATGAAGTGACTTAGAAAATTGCATGAAAGTACAGTGGCTCTTTAAGCATGACTCAGGTATCAGGCAAGTGCATGGCTTGTGGGTTTTAAATGAATAATAATTTTTCAAACAGAAGTTAATATGATTTCAAATGAAATGTGAATATTCTACGTTTTCTATTTCAGTGAAAAATAAGGGGAGTTGCAAATCATGAAACGAGTCTACCTAATTTATGGTTTTGGCACAAACTTTTGACAGGGAAAGTGTTAATAGCATACCATATAACTTCATGCAATGTAAAGCATAAATCAATCCCCAGTATTACCACATTATAGGCAGATACAGAATAACATTCAACATTCACACAGAATTGACCCTAACTTTCCAACATTTCAGAGCTTCTGTACAGACACATTTTGGTCTTTGCTGTATTATGAATCGTCACAGAACCAATTATTTAGTGTGTCACATTTAAGCCCTCCACATTTTGAATGTCGTCATTTCATTCTTTGGCTGGTGAAGAGAAACATAAAAAAAGATTATTTAGATTTAAAAGATATTCTTTTTATTAAATAAAATGTATTTCGCATTTGCCATGGTCATGCTTTCATATCTTCTGTTGGAAAAACAAAATTATGCATGTAAAACTGAAGCATTGTTTTTTTTACTTGGCTTATAAGGTTTGGAAATTCATGAGCCTGGAGTTATGCTGTGCTATAACCTAATAATAAAGTGTTCTGTGCTCTCTAATATGAATCCTAGTAATGTGGTCTAATGTTAGAACAGGGTAATGTAAATCATTATGATTATGTAGAAAGCGATGAAAGAGCTATCTCCATTTGAAGCCTTACACATTCCCATAATGCGTGATAGAGCAGACCCACACTCATCAAGAGAAGGTGTTGTTAGAGAGATGGCCATGATTATGCATGGCTCGCTCCATTGAAGTTACAAAAAGAACCAAGTAGTATTGCTGCAGCCCAGGAGGATTAGGAGTGGAGCATGAGGGTGGCTCTGGTCGCAGCAATTTATCATAGTGACTATCCTCTCGCCGTTGATCCTTAATGCCAGGGTCTTGACAGGAGGGCACACCCTTTCTTTCCTTAAGGCACAACCTGGTTCTGGCGGCTCCTGCCTGATGGTTGTTGGGGTGCACATGATGTTAAGTCTCTGAATGGTTGCAAGGGTGTGTGGTATGCAATGCCAAGTGTATGGTGCAGGAGTCAGTAACCAGGTCAGACGGACGTAAAAGAACAAATGTCTCTTTTGCTTACAGGGGTTTTCCGAGTTTTTTATACTGATGAAATGTCCTTTGGATAGGTCATCAGTATCTGATCAGTGGGGGTCCGAAACCCAGAAACCCCTGATCAGATGTTGGAGAAGACTGTAGCGCTGTGGCCTTCTCTCAGCACTTCTAGACCAGTAATAACACATTCATCGGTCACATAGCCTAGGCGCAGCTCAGACCCATGGAAGTGAATGAGGCTGAGCTGCGATACCAAGCACAGCCGCTATACAATTTACAGCGCTCTGCTTGATAAGCTGCGAGTAGGTCGGTGCCCTCACAAACAGCTGATCAGCGGGGATCCCAGGTGTCGGACCCCCACAAATCAGATACTGATGAGCTATCCTGCTTATAGGTCATCAGTATAAAGTTCTCAAAAAAACCTTTTAAATGCAAAATGGGAGTTGTACTACATCCAACTATATTAAAGCTCCAACTGTACACAGTGCAATTCTCTTCCAGATAACAATGTATGGATTTAGGCAAGGATGGCATCTGTATCTGTATTAAGTATCCTCCTGTAGAATTTATGACCAGCAATAGTACTCTTTAGCGATGAGCGAATTGGAGATTATTTTCTTGATCATGAAAAATCGGCAATGTAATATTTGCGTAATGCGCGTAAAATACAGGCATACATTTTCCAAGCTGCTAGAAGTTTCCTGAGACTGGAGAAAATGGTTGGCATGGCAGAACATAAAAAATGGCTTTATATGCAGTTAGATTGCTCCAATATATTCGCGATTGCGCAAATCGGCACTAACGATGCTAATATTTTGGCGCAATACGTGAAACTTCACATTTTAGCAGGTCTGCATATACAGTACAGACCAAAAGTTTAGACACACCTTCTCATTCAAAGAGTTTTCTTTATTTTCATGACTATGAAAATTGTAGATTCACACTGAAGGCATCAAAACTATGAATTAACACATGTGGAATTATATACATAACAAAAAAGTGTGAAAAACTGAAAATATGTCATATTCTAGGTTCTTCAAAGTAGCCACCTTTTGCTTTGATTACTGCTTTGCATTCTGTTGATGAGCTTCAAGAGGTAGTCACCTGAAATGGTTATTACTTCACAGGTGTGCCCTGTCAGGTTTAATAAGTGGGATTTCTTGCCTTAAAAATGGGGTTGGGACCATCAGTTGCGTTGTGGAGAAGTCAGGTGGATACACAGCTGATAGTCCTACTGAATAGACTGTTAGAATTTGTATTATTTCAAGAAAAAAGCAGCTAAGTAAAGAAAAACGAGTGGCCATAATTACTTTAAGTCAGTCAGTCCGAAAAATTGGGAAAACTTTGAAAGTGTCCCCAAGTGCTGTCACAAAAACCATCAAGCGCTACAAAGAAACTGGCTCACATGCGGACCGCCCCAGGAAAGGAAGACCAAGAGTCACCTCTGCTGTGGAGGATAAGTTCATCCGAGTCACCAGCCTCAGAAATCGTAGGTTAACAGCAGCTCAGATTAGAGACCAGGTCAATGCTAGACAGAGTTCTAGCAGCAGAAACATCTCTACAACAACTGTTAAGAGGAGACTGTGTGAATCAGGTCTTCATGGTAGAATATCTGCTAGGAAACCACTGCTAAGGACAGGCAACAAGCAGAAGAGACTTGTTTGGGCTAAAGAACACAAGGAATGGACATTAGACCAGTGGAAATCTGTGCTTTGGTCTGATGAGTCCAAATTTGAGATCTTTGGTTCCAACCACCATGTCTTTGTGCGACGCAGAAAAGGTGAACGGATGGACTCTACATGCCTGGTTCCCACCGTGAAGCATGGAGGAGGAGGTGTGATGGTGTGGGGGTGCTTTGCTGGCCACACTGTTGGGGATTTATTCAAAATTGAAGGCATACTGAACCAGCATGGCTACCACAGCACATCTCCAGGCTGTGTAAGGGCTATTTGACCATGAAGGAGAGTGATGGGGTGCTGCGCCAGATGACCTGGCCTCCACATTCACCGGACCTGAACCCAATCGAGATGGTTTGGGGTGAGCTGGACCGCAGAGTGAAGTCAAAAGGGCCAACAAGTGCTAAGCATCTCTGGGAACTCCTTCAAGACTGTTAGAAGACCATTTTAGGTGACTACCTCTTGAAGCTCATCAAGAGAATGCCAAGAGTGTGCAAAGCAGTAATCAAAGCAAAAGGTGGCTACTTTGAAGAACCTAGAATATGACATATTTTCTGTTGTTTCACACTTTTTTTGTTATGTATATAATTCCACATGTGTTAATTCATAGTTTTAAAATTTCATAGTCATGAAAATAAAGAAAACTCTTTGAATGAGAAGGTGTGTCCAAACTTTTGGTCTGTACTGTATGTATGGACTACAGAACCTATCACACTACCTAACACACTGCACTGCAACAGTTACACTATATCAGGATATAACCTACACTGACTATCTCCCACTATCTATCTGCATTATATATATAAGCTAACTAACTAACTATCTAATGTAATGACACAGCAAAGCACAGAGCACAGCAGTGACACTGCTGTCTCTCTCAGAACTTAAAAAAACTGTAGAAAATGGCTGCTGGGGAGGTTCTTATATAGTAAGGGGTAGGCAACTTTCCTATTGGTTGCTAGGCATTTTGCTAAGCTCATACAAAAACATTACAGCCTTCTCATTGGCCCACAAGCAAGTCAATGGTCTCCAGTACTGCGCACAATACTCCAAATGAGGTCTCACTAGTGCGCTGTAGAGCGGCATGAGCACCTCCCTTTTTACTGGTAATGCCTCTCCCTATACACCCAATCATTCTGCTAGCATTTCCTGCTGCTCTATGACATTGTCTGCCTACCTTTAAGTCTTCTGAAATAATGACCCCTAAATCCCTTTTCTCAGATACTGAGGTTAGGAATGTATCACTGATTTTATATTCTGCTGTTGGGTTTTTACGTCCCAGGTGCATTATCTTGCACTTATCAACATTACATTTTAGTTGCCAGATTTTTGACCATTCCTCTAGTTTTCCTAAATCCTTTTCCATTTGGTGTATCCCTCCAGAAACATCAACCCTGTTACAAATCTTTGTGTCATCAGCAAAAAGACACACCTTACCATCGAGGCCTTCTGCAATTTCGCTGAAACTGAAGCTCTATGAGAGCTGGACTGATGCTCTGACAGTTTAGATGCCCTTAGATGCTGGAGTCAATAGCAACTGCAGCATCTAACTGCAACATCTAAGCGGTTACAGAAAGACCAGACTCCCTCTGTGTCTCATTGGCACCCCATGAATGAGATCACAGGGTGCTGATGTCTATGCACAGCAGACTGGGACCTAATGAAGGCACCACCCTTGTGTGCGATGTATCCGAGCAGGCTGCACCTCTCTGGCACAGCCTGTTGGTGTCTGTCAGTATAGCAGTATAATTCTCTGCAATGCATAAGCAATACAGAGAATTATAGAAGAAATTAAAAGATCACCTGTTAATGTACCCTTGTTGTACTATTAAATTGCAAAAATAAAATAAAAACAGTTTTATAAAATAAATCCAAGCAAAAAAATACTTTGTTTCCATTTAACCCCCCAAGTGTTTATAAAAGTTAATCAGTAACTTATGTGTGACCTAAAAGTGTGCCATTAAAAATGACAAGTTGTCCCACAAAAACAAGCTAATATCTACATTAATGGAAACATAAAAAGTTATAGCTCTTGGAAGGCGACAATCAAAAAATAGAGAAATGCTTGGTCACTAATGCCCAAAATGCATGCAGAGAAAGGAGTTAAAGGTGGACACATGAATATATGTCAAGTTAATATGGAAAGAGAAATAAAACTGCAATGTCTGCTGTTATAAACATTGACTGAATGCAGGAATTCTGTGTTCTATTTTATCAGAAGGATGGGACCCTTCTCTATAAGAAAGGCGAGAAAGGGAATTAGTCCTATTAGAAAAGTTACAGTACAAGTCAGTGCAGGGTTTTTTCAGTCATCCTACTATTTATTCTGCCAGATACTAAGAGATAGCCCCTAGTCCACCAGGACTCCTACTGTATAATGGGATGCATTGGGATCAACAACACAATATTTTATTTGCAGGGCAATCAAAAACCATGGCAAACTATATGCCACTTGCTATGTTGGTGGCCCTTGACCGTCACTGCCCTGATATCCCGGACGGCATGGGTGGTGGTCCACTCACCCTCCTGCTCCTTCTCAGATTACCCAGACCTGCCTGTCTTCTGCAGCTTCTTTGCAGTGAGTCAGTCGTCCAGAGCCAGCTGGTCCACCTTTCTTGGCACACAGTGGTCGGCTTTTGCCTGTAAGGCCTCTCCTCTTTGCTTGTAGAGCATCCAATAACGCTCCCTCCAGCTCTTAAAGGGCCAGAATGTGCACCCTAATCTTTACCAGCTGAAGGCTGGGAGCCCTTAGCTACTTCATGCACCTTCCCCAGTGGGAGGGTGCTTGAGCTTTAGATTGTCTAGCTTGTTAGTTATTGATAAGGCGTGCTGTTCTCATTTGTCTCCCAGTGTACCATCTTCTATCCTTTTCTTTGATATAGACCCTCCTCTACCAGACCTGTGCCTAGCCTCCATATTGACCCTTTGTTGCCTGCCCTGACCTTGGACTGTTAATCGGATTGCTCGTACATTGCCTACCCTGACTTCGACCTGTCCCTGACTACAGTTTTGCCTGCTTTCTCTGTGCTCCTCATCAGTGTCTCTGACCCCTGTGGACACAGAGAATACTCCAGGAGGTAGCAGCCTGGTAGTTCCCCTGTAGCAAAGTCCAGATCCCTGTATAGGTGTTAATGGGTGAATGCAAGGGGAATGCCAGTATAATGCCCTTAGAATTAGCTGCAAAGTCAAATCTGTCCGATGACACAGTAGTCCAATTTTCATTGCACCACTATATGCTGTCTATTCTGAAGTATAGTTGCTGGTGATGGATGTTGTCAAATATTCACCAGTTAGTACCTCTATTACGCATTGTTAAAATAAAAAATGCACATGGTATGTCATTTATCCTGTATAGCAACTTGGAATTATAGCATTACAGAATGCAAATTTTCTGTTAGGTTTCTCCAGATAATTGTGCTCAAAATGACAGCATACTAAGGTAATACTATAAACACAAAAGGGGGGAGGGGTCAGCACATCCCAATGCGCAGGTGCACGTTGCTGATGTGGCTGCAAATATACATCTGACAAACACATAGTGCAACAGCCCTCTACAAACCAAAAGTAGAGTACAAAAGTATATTACATTGCAAATGCTCCTTTAGCCCCTCCTCTGCCTCACAGGCTGATTTGAATTAGATTAAGTACATAGTCTGCTCAGCATGCATGCTGGTATTTGTAGCCCCTGGATTCAATGAAGGCCATTTTGGCTCCACATAGACATAAATCAAAAGGGGCCCAGCATGCATGTGGGACCTGCATTTCCTGGATTTCATGGCCGCTGTTATGGCACCCAACAGGTGAGCTTTAGTGTTAGGACCCGTCTTATAGAGATCGCCTTGGCGTGCGGCAGACGGGCTGAAATGATTTTGTACAAAATCTATTTGCTAAGCATCTCTTAGTTATTAGCATAGCATTTGCAATGTAATATACTTTTGTACTCTACTTTTGGTTTGTAGATGTGTTTGGCAGAAGCATACTAAGGTAATCATTTGTTAGCCGTCATTGTCATAGTCAGCTGCTGGCGTAATCATGTATTCTCTACATGTAAGGGCTCTTTCACACCTGCGTTCTTTTCTTCCGGCATAGAGTTCCGTCGTCGGGGCTCTATGCCGGAAGAATCCTGATCAGGATTATCCTAATGCATTCTGAATGGAGAGAAATCCGTTCAGGATGCATCAGGATGTCTTCAGTTCCGGACCGGAACGTTTTTTGGCCGGAGAAAATACCACAGCATGCTGCGCTTTTTGCTCCGGCCAAAAATCCTGAAGACTTGCCGCAAGGCCGGATCTGGAATTAATGCCCATTGAAAGGCATTGATCCGGATCCGGCCTTAAGCTAAACGTCGTTTCGGCGCATTGCCGCATCCGATGTTTAGCTTTTTCTCAATGGTTACCATGGCTGCCGGGACGCTAAAGTCCTGGCAGCCATGGTAAAGTGTAGTGGGGAGCGGGGGAGCAGCATACTTACCGTCCGTGCGGCTCCCGGGGTGCTCCAGAGTGACGTCAGGGCGCCCCAAGCGCATGGATCACGTGATCGCATGGACACATCATCCATGCGCATGGGGCGCTCTGAAGTCATTCTGGAGCACCCCGGGAGCCACACGGACTGTAAGTATACCGCTCCCCCGCTCCCCACTACTACTATGGCAACCAGGACTTTAATAGCATCCTGGCTGCCATAGTAACACTGAAAGCATTTTGAAGACGGATCCGTCTTCAAATGCTTTCAGTTCACTTGCGTTTTTCCAGATCCGGCGTGTAATTCCGGCAAGTGGAGTACACGCCGGATCCGGACAAAGCAAGTGTGAAAGAGGCCTTATTCACAAATCTCACTGGATACCGACTGTAAGTACAGTAAATGGGAACATGTAAGCACTGCCAAGTCTCACAACATATTCTGTAGTCAGTCAGTTATTTTGTAAGAGAGAAGATGCAATGTCCTGAAACACACTGCTTAATACTGTTTAGATGCCCAGTGAATGTAAATGTGCTCTCATAAAGTTCCATAGGGAGGGGGAGGTTCTAACAAGCCTCCCAGGGTTATCTCCGCCCTACACACAGCACTGAGCAGAAGGAGCAAGAAGGTCAGGGTGTGTGATGTCTGACCTCTGCAGCCATTTTGGAGAGTTATACAAACTCCATACTTAGTTCCATGTACCAGCTCATAGAAGGGAAAAGATTACAGAAGAACCAGGCAACTCAGAGAGGGAATGAGAATATTGACAAAGGAAGGTAACTGTCATTTATCCGACTCCAGCCTCCTTTGCATCAGGTGGAGAGATTCTAAGCTACAAGCTACCCACCATAATTAAAGACAAAATGGCCATTTGTCAGAATATAGTATTGCTAGAAGAGGATACAGAAGTATAGGATTATGCAGTACAGCAGAGATAGTTCATCCCTCCAACCTGGAGAAATAAGAAAGAGAATGACTGATTGTCATAGAG